>NC_136072.1:226872149-228232532 GCF_964261635.1 Lissotriton helveticus | reverse complement strand
TTACAGAATAGGATGTAATAGCCTTTGGTTTGCTCAGTTACCGCTGTACAAAGCACTTAGTTGACTTGACAACTGTCTCCTGCTGAAGAATTACTTCAATGCCAGCCCCCTAGCTGGCTGATGATTAGTTACATCACGTTGGAGTACTGGCATAAAAACAAGGGCGAGCAGACCACAGAGAGGCACATTGCACTAGGATGCAGTGGCCGTCATTTGACCTAGGGCCCCTTGCATAAATTGGCACTACACACATTGCCTGTCCTTGTTTTGTGCAGTTCTGTCTTAATTACGAAGGACGTTTCCTTCCATCGTGAAATAATTAATTGACTAATTGATGTACAATCCTTCGGTTTACTAATAAACTCATTTACCCCATGTATAATAATATCTGTTGCTATGTTGCACTTCCAGGTCATTACAAGTTTAATATAAGGACTGTTCCCAGGATGCAATTTCAGGTCAAATTAGTTTATTATAGTAAATGAACCCTTCTTTCTCATGAACACAACACGGTAAACATTGTAATGCGTCACTTTCCCTAAAGACCACTCTTTAATAATTTCCTTTTTTGTTATCTTCTGTCCTGAAGGTGCCACATTTCAGATACATTTCAGGCTCTCTACTTCAGCTGTATCATCTACTGTGAGGGATATAGTCACACACACACAAATACAGATACACACACACTGCGCACAAAATGGCGGCTCCGATTTTCTGGACAGGAGATAGTCTTATTTTTAGACAAGTGAGATACTATTGAGTCGCTCGAGAAAGGTAATGGTGAAGCGTGAGCCGGTGGATAAAGCTATAATCATCCCTGCTGCAGGGTATGATGGTCAGTAATACAATAAAGCTATTACCTCTGACAGTGCATCACTTCCACAGTTACTGCTATTAATTTCATTGTGACAAATGGGAAATCGAAAGAAGCAGAGCAGAAAGAAGTCAGAAGCTTCACTGAAACATTTTCAAACTGAGCAGCAAAGAAAAGTCCTGGAGCCTATGGCTCTACAAGAACAAGAGCGGCAAGATACAGTGACAAATATCCTTATCTAAACCATGCTTAATAGTTTAAAAGCAGAAATATTTACGTATTTATGAAGGAGTTATGTATAATGCTGCATGAGACATAGGGCCATATGTATCATTAATTTTTACTAGTTGCAAAAAATGCATTTTTGTATGTATGAATTCCAATTTGCGATTCTGTGACATTACCAAAATGCAATTTAGAATTGGGGATACATACCTATTCAGTATTTGGAAGGGGGCATGTTTAGGTCGTCCCTTCCTAATACCAAATCGCAGCGGTATGTTAGAATGATTTGCTATAGAAATGTGATTACAAAACATTCACATTTTACCACGTGCTTCCAGTAGGCGGTGACCCATTCGCAAATGGGAATGTGTCCCCAAGGGACATCTTCCCTTTTGGGAATGGTAGCGGAAAAAAAATGAAAAGAAAAATGTTGATTTTTCTTTTTTAAGTGCATCCCATTTTCCTTTAAGAACTGGCTGCATTTAAAACAAAATACTTAATTTAAAAGAAAACAAGGACATGGTTGCATCCTGTCCCCAGCTGTGTTTTTAGCAATTCCAAAATGGTTCACAAATTGTGACCTACCTCATGAATATTAATGAGGTAGGTCTATTGCGAGCCACTGGGAATCACTAAATTTAACTCATTGAGTTCCATACATTAGGAATAGCGATACCTAATTCGATTTGCAGAGAATTGCAATTAAATGATCACTATTTCCAATAATGATACATATGGCCCATAGAAAGATCAATCTGAGTGCTAAAGACAAAGGGTAGCTAAACGTTTGCAATTAGCAAATAGTGAACTTTACACCTTCTGCGATTCCGAGTGCATCTCAAATAGGCGTACCTCATTAATGTTCATGAGGTAAGTCTTGCTTTGCAACCCACTGAGATTCAGAAAATCACAGGGATGGTGAGCTGCTGGGGTCAGCAGACCACCATGTCCACGATTGCTTTTCAATAAAGTAATTTTTATTTAAATGCAGCCCGTTTTCCTTAATGGAAAATGGGATGAGTCTCATAAAGAAAATCAAAGCCTTTTCTTTTCAGTTTTTAAGAGTGACAGTGGTCCGTGGGACCACTGCCTGCTCTTAAAAAATGTTTTATAATGTTTTTCAAAGGGGAAGCCATTTGCGAATAGGTTACCACCTACTTGAAGTAGGCAGTAAAATGCAAATGTTTTGCAACCACATTTCGGTCACAAAATATTTACACATACCATTATGATTCGGTGTTAGGAAGGGACTCCCTATACCCGCCCTTCCTAATACTGATTTGCAAACCCAGTTTGCGATTCGGAAATAGGTTATTGAATTGCAAATAGGGCTTTGTACATTAAAACATTTTTTTGCAGTCTCAATTGGTCCAATTCTGTGAATCAGCCAAGTGCGACCTCCAACACGCTTTGTACATCTGGCCCATAGTTTGGTGTGTGGTCATTCATTTTATTTCTGTTACTAACTTCCAAGTTTTTCTTGTCTGTTCGGGTGAAGCAAAAGAGGGCTTCAAATTGGCCAACCTAAATATGGCAAGCAGTGGTGGTGTAATGCCCTTCATGTTCTGTTTCCCATGTTCTTCCTAAACTACATTGGTTGCCTGTTGAAAAGTAAATCCAGTTTAAAACCCTCTGTGTGTCTCACAGGATTCTGACTCATCAGGCACCTTTGGGGCTGGCCAATCTGTTAGAGTTCTATGTGCCCTGGAGCACCTGACGTTCTGCTGACCAAGCTTTGGTCAGTATTCCTCAAGTTTTGAGAGTTAGAGCCGGAGGCCGCTCTTTTCGCAGTCTTGCTGCAAAACTCTGCAATTCGCTTCCTGTGCCTATCGGAGGGATCCAGAACCATTTTGCATTTTGCAAGGCCATAAAGACATGACTTTTCCCGGCCTAACTCTTACTCTTTCACTCCATGCTCACGCTCATGGTCTCTGGTGGCGCTGGGACGCCCCGTTGCTGGGGCAGCCATGCGCAATACAAATCCGACTATAAAATAAATAAATAAATGTGATGGCCCCTAATCTTTCAGGCCATCTGAAGCAGCTTTCTGTTGATAGAAGCAATGGGGGCTCCGTCAAGGGAAAATGTATGGTCTGCCTGTCTCAAACTGAGGCAGACCACCTGAAAGTTTGATTCACAGGGTACTCCTATCCCTGTCCTCCACGTCTATATCGCCCCTAAAATACTACAATAAGGTGTTCTGAGTATATAATATGTAAAACTCAACTAGATGCATAGGATGATTGTGGATCTGACCTCATATAGACGAATGAAGGTAGTCAGGGGCTAACGTTGTTCTATAGTTTGGGCGATTATAATCATACCTAGGTCAAATAAGAGGGAGTTCTTTGACTAGGAAAGAAAAAAGAGAACTGCACATTTCTGGCTGGATCATTGTGGTGTGTCTCTTTTTGAATGTGGAAAATAACCTTTGCTCCAGAAAATATTGTGATAAATCCAGATTATTCATTCAGGATTCATTTGAAAGATTGCTTAATGTGGTCAGATATGCATACATCCTAGCACACTCTGGCTTCCTGCTTTTTCACCCTGTCGATGATTTGTTTTCAAACAACCAGTGTACAAACAGCCATGACCAGAGTAAGGGTTCCTTCTATTTGATTGCTACTCTGCAGGATATGGAGGATTTTTCAGGAAGAGAAAGTTAAAAGTTAGTTCCCTTGACCACTAATTGATCTGTTGGTCTGTGTCAAGGTTAAAATATATTTGATTCTATTTTTGTTAAACATGTTTTGGTCTTTGGTGCATCAGAGTGCTTAAAGTCGTTTGCCATATAGGGCAATCTTAACAGAAAAACACAAAATTGTAGTGCATGGTGAACACACCCCTGGGCTGATTGATATTAAAGAGGACTATTGGAAAACATTGAAGAAAATAGGGAATTCCAAAAGTCTAATGTAATCAAGGGTTTTGAGGACGTTATTTACAAGCATGTTCAAAAAGGACTTGAGCTTCGACAAGTCAATCATATGTATGGAAACAACTGAAAAGGAATTTAAACCTGAATATAGCTTTTGATAATCTTGGGGGTTGCTTCAGGTATCATCTTGAGGTGAAATGATAGAATAATTTATCTATTTCCATTTGTTGATACTGACTCTCTTCCAGCTCTTCAAGTTCTTCAGCCCATCAGTGGCATAAACTTGTCTTTCATTCAGACTAGATATACATTTTGGACTGCCTCCCTGTAATACTTGTTTAGTAGGGTCAGCCACATATTTCCATAATGTTAAGCGGGTTGGAATGAGCAACATTAGTTTCTTATCCTTTTGTATCATCATTTCAGACTTGAGGGACATGACAGGACCAAGGATGATGCTCAGTTTGGAGATTGGCAAAAAATGGGATCTTTGGCCTTCACATAATTAGGAACCCTTGCCTCCTCCTTGAACTTAAAAATACATGCCCTGTCTAAAGAACCCTGTATGATGTCTGGGCTGAAACTACATCTGTCAGTTTGGAGATATACTTTCAGCACAGCCAGATGCAAGTAGGCTGCCATGTTTATGAGTCCCACTTATTCTTTTTTGTTCTGCAGAATAAAATCACAGACTGGGTGTCTCTTTCTGCAGAAATAAAACATCCCAGATGCAAATACTATTTCCTCCCTGCACATCAGGACTATTCCGCTCATTTCCTTCCTGGGGATACCATGGTTTAAAACATTTGTTGAAGAGAGCTTTACCAAATTATGGCAGAGCACCCGCTGCACCAAGCTGTAAATGACTCCATTAGTGTGTGATACAGAGTTTGGTTAAATGATGAAAAACCTTAGGAATACTTTAATACTTAACTTAATGACAAAGTCCAATCTAAGACTCAATGTCATGGTATATTGTCCTTGTTGGTAGTGAACTCTCTTCTGATCTGCAAATTGTTGTAGAATAGTTTGTCAGAGGATGGCTAAGACAACATGTGCATATTGTCATATCCCGTGAAACAATCTAGTGTTTCTCAGCCCTTGCTCGTTCAGTGGGATCCTCAATAAGGGAGATAAGACTTTGACATTTCTTGGACTTCAGCACCTATTCATTTGTCATTTTGCAGGTGGGTATAAGAATAATCTGGTGAGCGGGTGAGGCACTCAGTGCACTTGGGGCCAGATGTAGGTAGCCAAATACCGGTCGGTAACGGCCGAATTCGGCCGTTACCGACCCGTATTTGGCTTTCGACATGTAGGGGGATAGCAACAGGGCATTTCGGTAATTTTACCGATTCGGTAAATATACCGGTCGGTAAATTTACCGACCGGTATTTTTACAGAATCGGTAAAATTGAGATGTAGGTGGGACTCTTCTGAGTCCCACAAGCCCTACAAATTCGGTATTTTACCATCAAATTCAATTTGATGGTAAAATACCGATTCAGGTGTGCATGCACATGTGTGCATGCACACCTGTGCCATATGACAGGCAGACCTGCCCTTAGGGCAGGTATGCCTGCCACATGGCCCCCGAACCTTTTTTGGGGGTGCTAGAGGGTGTCAAAGTGACACCCCCTGCACCCTTGTCAAAATCGGTATTTACCGATTCGGTAAATACCGACCGGTAATGCCCCATTCATTCCTATGGGCTTCAAAGCCCATAGGAATGAATGGAGCATTACCGGTCGGTATTTACCGAATCGGTAAATACAGATATTTACCGATTCGGTAAATGGAACATCTGCATGTTCCTACATACCCCCCCTTCTTATTTACCGATTCTTAATTACCGAATCGGTAAAATTCGGTAATTAAGAATCGGTAAATAAGTTCTACCTACATCTGGCCCTTGGTCTTCTAAGAGGAGTCGTTTTAGGGATTACAATTGGAGCATTTTTGGAAATGTTCTTACTGACACTATTGTACTTAAGTCTGTAAAATGGGATGGCGGCTTGCTCCTGTGAAGCTCTTTATTCATTGTTTTTTCTTTGGCTGTCACCAGAACGTATTGACTTATCTGTTGGGTTTTATTTTCAAACTGTAGGCAACATTCTGGGATTATTCTTGGGATTGTGTCTTACCTCCTGCAATATGCCTCACCTCCCTTTTTCCAAATCTGTCCCTGACTCCATAAACTCCTTGAATAGATCCTTGTACCATCTCATCATCCTGAACAGCATTTTTGTAAAGTCATTGGCAGTCACATTTTCATTTTGTGACCTTTCTCCATCTCTTGTGTGGTCTATTATTGCACATATATCATAGAAGAAGGTCTTCATTTGAGATTGAAAACTTTGCGTACCAGGCTTCCAATGGCCTTGGTTAGCATGCTTCTCATCTTTCAATGGGACTGGCTTCTAATTTCAGGTTAGGAAACTATTTAAAGGTGAGCTTAAATGTAAATATTGGGGCAAACTGACCCCCTTTGAGCCTCTTAACCCCTTCCATGCTGCCACGATTCTGCGCCTGTGCGGCAAAATCGTGGGCGGGTTTATGACGGCCGTCATTAGCACACGAGCGCCGTAGGGCCGTCATCAGCTTGCAAGGGGTTAACACTGTCCTTTTCTAGAGTATCAGGAAAGACAGAGATTCTGATAATCTAATAATGTTTGTATGAGAAGCGTGAGGCTTAGGTGGTCAGCTTGGCTAATTTGTGCTTTGGGTCATGCTCCTCCTGCTACTATCTCCAATTAGACTTTTGAACACCAGTTTCCATCAAGGCATCGTATTGGGATGGCTTATGCTGCAGAATCAGGGTAGTGGGTGGGGGTGCAAAGGCCACTAGTATAACAGGTAGCCAAAAAACAAAAAGTAACTGATCGTGCAACAAATACAACAGGTGGCCATGATAGGTTCCTCAGAACAGCTATTGAGAAGTGTCACAGTCTCTTCTCACTTTCCTTCGCTTCCATATCCACCATGTGTCAATTGGAATCTGCCTGTCCCTGCAGCACTAGCCTACCAGCCAGCCTTTTCTCTGTCAGTTTTGCAGCCTCAAAAAACAGCATGCTGTCATTGAGGCTTATAAGGAGCCCTCTTCATCATGCTCAAATGTTGAATGTTTGGAACTGCAATATCTATGGTGTTTGGACAAAATAGAGAACAAAAAATATTGTGTGGACAAAATATTGTCTCATGAATATCAAGGACAAAAATATTGTGAATGTAAATTTCTAAAGGAAAGCAATGTTTTACTATAATTAGCTCCACATCTATGTACCTTGATAATATATATATCTTCGAGGTATGTAGCTATGGAGGTAAGAATGGTATAATCTATACCTACCTATCTGCACTTACCTGCTCGATATTGTTGACACAATATTGTGTCCACACCACAGCCCCTTAAAGAAATAAAGGAACAACAACATTGTTTTAGCATGCCTTCTAGTAGCCTGCCACCTGACTGATAACGACATGTCATGGCACACCACAACTGCAGCCTCAGCTACCAGGAACCCAGTGCTGGCACCTCTAGACCCCCCTATTCCTGTAAGATCATTTCAGGTCCCCACCAGGGTGGCTTGTCCCAAATTTAAAGGCCTGTAGTCTAGTCGAGCATAATGGGGTTTAACCTTGCTATGAAAGTATCAACAAGGGAATGTTTTCTGTCAAAGAGACAAACAGCCAGGTAAATGGGGTATTACGAAGGAGCAGGCAGGTAACCATTAAGCTACTTCAGCTAATTCTTATTTCCAGAATTTGAAGATGTGACATTATGGCAGTGAAATAAGGATTTTCAACAACTGCAAGTCTACAACATGTTTTTCCATGTTGCATTCCAAGCTTCACAAAGCTTGTTATGCTAGTATGTTGTGGCTCACATGCACAGAACGCCATTTCAATATGTGATAAACACCTATGGAATTCTGAAAGTTGGGATTGCACTGATATAAGGCACATATTTTTGGTGTACTTTTTTTGTCTCCCATGGTAGTGAGTAGGCAGCTGGTGAGAATTCTATGGTTTGAATAACCTATAAGTTTTGCACACCGACAAACATAAGATACGATTCACAAAGGTTTTGTTATAAATATGTGCGACATACTCTTGTAGTACTTCTGGTTTACTCTTAAATTTGCAATGTAAGGCAGGACTACACCTGCCTTATTCTTGCCCATCTCTTAGAAGTCAGGAGGAAGTCAGGAGTACTACAAGTTCACACACAAGGAGAGGATGGATGGAGCACTGAAACTTTTCTGACACTCACCCCAGTCACAGATCTGGGTTGAATCCATCATTGTTCCTTAGCTCACTTCGCCACCTCAGTTCAGACCCAGTTATATGCAAATAAGTCTTGACCCTGTGCCTCATGGAAACAGTCCAGTCTGAACTGCCAAACCAGGTCTTCCCTTAACTGGAAACAAGCATCCTGGGGCCGGTTTCAGCGTAACACTCCTCATCAGCCAGGCTAGCTTGAATCCAGGGGCACATTGAGCAAGGTACCCATGTCTGGGCATACCCTGCCAACTTAGGGCGAACAATGCAAACACAAGGAGATGATGGATGGAGCGCTGAAACCTTTCAAACACTCACCCTCAGTCACAGATCTAGGCTGAACCATCATCGTTCTTTAGCTCACTTCGCCACCCCATTTCAGACTCAGCTATATGCCCTGTGTCTTATGGGAACAGTCCAGCCCGAACTGCCAAGCCAGGTCTTCCCTGAACTTTAAACAAGCATCCTGGGACCGGTTTCGGGGCAACACAACTCATCAGCCAGGGTAGCTTGAATCTAGTTGCAAAGTGAGCAAGGGACCCACGTCTGTGTATACCCTGCCAACTTAGGGTGAACAATGCAAATACAAGGAGATGATGGACGGAGTGCTGAACTTTTCAGACACTCATCCCCAGTCACAGATCTGGGTTGAATCCATCATTGTTCTATAACTCAATTCATCACCTCAGTTCAGACCCAGCTATATGCAAATCAGTCTTGATCCTGTGCCTCATGGGAATGGTCCAGCCCGAACTGCCAAGCCAGGTCTTCCATGAACTGGAAACAAGCATTCTGGGACTGGTTTCGGGGTAACACCTCTCATCAGCCAGGCAAACTTGAATCCAGTGGCAAAGTGAGCAAGGGACCCACATCTGGGCATACCACATGATGGACAGCGTGCTGAAACATTTCAGACACTCAACCCCAGTCACAGATCTGGGGTGAGTCACAGTAACATTTTTGTGAATCATGCCATAAAACCTTTTTGGTTAACATAAGCTCCTCTTTCAATGCTTCCTACCCTTGAAAAGGTTGGAATTATTCACAATGACAAGTATAGGGGTAAATGATTTATCAGTGTGAGTTTGGGATACACCATGGGAAAGATTATTTCACCATGGAGTAAAAAAGCAAAAATAGAAAGTGCAAGTCGTTGATATGTTTAAATGAGCAAATATGCATGTTTATATTTGCTCATGTTAACATAAAATTCACAACCATTTTCTAGGAGTATGTGTAGAAACCTGAAACTGCCACAGGATTCAAGGTGAAATCTGACAAATATTTGTGGATTCAAAAAGTGAGGTAATCTAAACAAAAATGCAAGATCGTAGCTTCTGAGGGTAGACGTTCTCATTTCAAGATGAATAAAGTGATGTATGAGCCTTCAATTATGTTGCATTAGCTAACATTCAGAAAACACTTGCCAGTTTGCTTGAATATGTTACCTAGAATGTATCCTGTAATTATTTTTGGAGTTCTTGATTTTAGTGTCTCTTTACCTGTACAGCTCATTAAACAAAATGGCAACCAATTATATTGTCAGGCGTTGCTTTGTCTTTAGTTGCAGTCTGCAAGATTCAGACTAATTTCACAGATTGAGTATAGATTAGTCTAATGTTTTGTTGGCTTTTTTAAATTCTTCAATAATTATACAACTAATTTTATGTTTTGCTCATTGAGGTGGTGTGCCCCTGGTGAACAGATGCAGGTATACCAGATATAATTTATGTTGAGAAAAGCAGAAAGCAAAAGAATAACTGAAGCTTATTCCACTGTTAAGATGAGCTACCAGGTCATCTTGACACTACTAAAATCACCACTGGGATAAGGTAAGAGGATGCTTTTGTTTCTAAAAATACTTCATGACCACGAATACACTGACATGCAGGGATCTGAGTTAATAGAGAAAATACAGAATGGCCTGGCCTAAGTAATAGGAACATTGCTTTTTCGTTCAATCAATGTTAACATGAATAATGACCCTTACACCATGGAGGGTGTGGGGTATTCATTATTATTTTTTCTGTACACACCACTTTTAGAGTTTCTTTCACAAAAACATATTAAAGGTTTGGTGAGTAGCCATCAAACCCCACAGTGACCATCCACCAAATGTTTGTACATTTAAAGCAAAAGCCAGGACAGCAGATCCTTTCAATGTACCAAGATGATCGCTAGGCCGGTGGTCATCTCTAAATTTGACTGGTAGTAGTCAGTCAAAATGGCGATGTAATGTCCTCTGCCAACCCGACGGACCAGAGTATCATTCATCAAACTGTACATCTGTCCTTAAGAGTCCATTTGCCTTGCTTGCTTCAGGTCAACCTCACCTCTTCTACTTCATTGCTAGGATGACATACCCAAGTGGCGGTTAGTACAATTTAGTTTTCTGGGTCCTAAGTGAATGCTTTTATTTTATAAATTATATTTTCACAGTACAAAACGTCTTCTATACTTCCTTGAAGTGAGCATTCTGCTTTCCCTATTCTCAAACAAAATACATTTATCAAATGCAAGGAGTCCTGTTTTGTGGACAATCTGAACCTCCCCTCGGGTGAGTTGTTTCCACTGATTTCTGCCCTTCCCAGGCCACTGTCACTTGGCAGTAGATGGCTGACTCTCACAACTGGAAAGCCTGATATTTTGAAAATGAATATAAAATAATATTCACAGTTATCCAATCAATTGGTTGTATTGTTAATATATTTGCAATAGTTTCTGTTATAAATCATTTGAGTCGTACTGATCAGGCATTTTACTATTCATAAAAAGAAAGTGAATTTATTCCAGTATTGATTAGCATTTTAGCATTCTCAAAGAAGAGAGCCCCTCAACACGTGTCTATTATACATAATGAGAAGTTAAATATTTTATCCAGAACACTATACAATTCATAATAATCTACAGTTACTTTTCCTTATTAACTTTATAATCATTAAAAAATAGGTTTTCATATTTACCATGCTCATGTGCACATATGCCGTCACTGTTTGTTAGTGGCTCTGTCAAAAGTGTTTTGCTTTTTATGTTATTTCCATGTTTCATGGACTCTGCAAAAAGGCTGAAGTTAAACTGTGATTGTCAGGACTATCTTTTTATCCTGTTGTTTTCCTGTATCAGGGTTTCTATCAATCCACAACTGTAAAATATCAAAATGCAACACATTTTCTTTGTTATGATGTCGATCAATCTCATATTATCTGTCTACACTTTGCCTCAACAAGTGATGAAATACACTACTGATATTATTAGGATCAGGTGATTTCTATCGAGAAATTAGCAAAGTACATATGACAGGAAAAAACAAGAATGGCTATTGAGTCATCAAAGTGCCAGAAGTAGCAGAAGTGACATCACATGTGACACCACACTTCTAACCCTTTGTGCATTCTAGCTGTTCAAAATTCTATCTGCCGTTGAGGATGTAAGATAAGGTCAAGGAGAGGAAAAGGCAGAAAAATAATTGGCTTTTGAATCTGGTTCTTATCCTGTTTCTGACTCTGCCTTCATGACTCCTTATACCAAGGCTAGCAATTGCTGAGACAGAACAGCTGCTTCCCCCAGATACAGCTAATGGATATGTATGATCTATACTACTATAATAAAAGGAGAAACTTGCAGGCTTTGAGGCAAGTAAACGCGGGAACCACTGCGCCAATCTACACACCCGATACACCGTAGAAATCGGCAGGGTGTGTAGATGGTTATAGGCTATATAAACTTTAAAAAAAACATTATTTAAAAAAGTTTATTAAAAAAAAATAGTCCCCCCAAAGTAGCGCCGCGACGTGCGTGCTTACTTCGAGGAGCGGCGTCAGAGCGGCGTCAGAGGACCGGCGGACATGGCGCGGGGGAGGAGCTGTCACGTGAGCAGCAGCGGACAGGCCAGCGGCGGTGAGAGACCAGCATCCACAAAGTTACAGAGGCGGTGCTTTCATTATGCCTCCCTTCGCTCTATCCTTTTTCTCCTTTTCTGTATCTACCTCTCCTCGGCTCTTCTCTCTCCCCTCCCTCTTTGCCTTCCCATATCCCTCTCTCCTCGCCTTGTCTATTTTCCCCATCTCCTCTCCCTACCCCCAGCCTGCTAACAGCACATTATAGCTGTCATCAATTAGTGCGGCAAGTGCTGAATTATATCCCACTAATTAAACCGCCTGTTGCCGCGCTCTGCGGCTGCAATTACACCCGAGGAAATAAGCCAGTGCAGAGAATATCAAAGTCTCTCCTTCCCAGTCTGAGCAACACAGCTGCTCGAGGAGGGGGCTTCGGGGGGACTGCACAGCGCTTAGAAGCAACAGGAGGACTGTGCGCAGCCACAGCTACCAGAAGACTCTGTGTCAGAACCGTGTCCGTCCTGTTCTGTCCCTGAACAAAAGAAGTCATTCTGGGAATTGTAGTTTTGTGTAAGGTCATCTGCACACTGTGGGCTTCAGTTTGAAACTACATTATGTTGTTAAAGGAACGTCCGGGAGTGGAAATGTAGGGTCTTAGAGAAATTTTACAAAACTATGGGAGGCCTCTACAGGACTGAGGCAAGTTGGGGAAGAGCAACACAGAGGCAGTGTATGATGCGAAGGGTTAATAAGGCAGAGTGCTGAACATGTAGGGGTAAAAAACATAAGACAGCTAGCTGTACGTGGAGTGCATAACACCCAGATGCCCGAGGTGTAATTTTAATTGCATTTATAAAGTGCTTGCTACCCCAGACGAGGCGTTGAGGTTAGTGGTGGCTGATACGGGGCAGTGGTGGTATTTGTGTGTGTGTGGCATGGAAGTGTTAGAAACAAGCATTTGCAATGCAAAGGTCTCGCATTAGGAAAGTTTGGGCTATTGGTATTGTAAATTACACATTTTGTATTTATGTTTTGTGTTTGAAAATAGCTAAATTAATAGCTTTGTCATTTACAATGCCAATAGTTATACCTTTCGCAAATGTGACACCTATAGCATTTGTAATGCAATATGTGTTGTATTTACGTGACTTACATGTATTGATATTACAAATAACAATAGCTTTTAATTTCTTTTCAATAATTAATACTTAAATAAAAGTTAGTGTAATTTATAATGGCAATAGCTTATAGTTTTGTAAATAACGTTTGTGAAGATTATGTTCAGTGTATTTTATTGTGACGAAAATCCAAGAACAGAAGTGACATATTAACATCTTTTTGTTACATCTATACTACTATAATAAAGGAGAAACTTGCAGGCTTTGAGGCAAGTAAACGCGGGAACCACTGCGCCAATCTACACAACCGATACACCGTAGAAATCGGCAGGGTGTGTAGATGGTTATAGGCTATATAAACTTAAAAAAAAACGTATTTAAAAAAATTAATAAAAAAAAAAATAGTCCCCCCAAAGTAGCGCCGGCCGCGACGTGCGTGCTCACGTCGAGGAGCGGCGTAAGAGCGGCGTCAGAGGACCGGCGGACATGGCGCAGGGGAGGAGTGGTCACGTGAGCAGCAGCGGACAGGCCATCGGCGGTGAGAGACCAGCGGAGATGCGAACATGGCGCGGGGGAGGAGCGGCGGCGGACAGGCGGTGAGGAGCAGAGGGGCGAGGACCTGTCAACTCAGGAGCGGAGAATGAGGTAAGCAGGCGGGTGTCGGGCTAGGCGGGGGATGGGGAGTTACTAAAGGCAATGTCGGGGCAGGCGGGGGTCGGGGCAGGAGGGGGACGGGGACTAACACCTCCAGGCGAGGGTCGGGCCAGGCGGCAGCCGGGAGACGGGGCGGGCGGGGGCACGGGCTGCTGGGCAATGTCGGGGCAGGCGGGGGTAGGGGAAGCCTGAAAGCACCCGGACAAGGTCGGGACGGGCTGCTAGTAACATGATAAAATTCTTAACAGACCTGTAGCACTTCACCAAAGTTCTTCACCTATGCCTGTAGAAGTAGGAATAATGTTTCTCAAGAAGTCCTTATTACACTCTAAATGTTGAGGACACAGCACAAGGCCACAAGGGGTAAGAAATCCTAGAATATATCAGCTGCCGACAGGGTGCATTAGAGGTACAGACTCTTGTACAAACTTTCAATAGCCTTGAAAAGTTTTATATTCCATTTAAAGACATTCATTTATTTGCTGCAGCAGCAATGAAACATAAACTCCAAACACCAGTCACCCAAAAACAGGAATGGCCAGACAGAAGCAGGGGATTATGTGACTCATACTCATAGATAAAACCGTGTAGTTAGTGTCAGACATTTGTAGTATAAGTTTGTGCAACCAATGAGAATATTTTCCACATGTAAAGTTTTTAATGGTATCTCCATTATCCAATTACATTCACCTGGGAAAGACATGTTAGGCCCAATAGATGAGGGTAAAGAGCAGGCAGATGGTGGAAGAAGAAGCAGAAGTGCTGGAGAGTCTGCCCACTAAAACTCATGGTCACTCCAGACATGTGTCCTTCTCCCCACAGCTACCATCAGTAGAGGGTGGGGATGCCATACAGCCACCCACTACAACCATGCAGTCATTCATCAGGTTCTGACAGCAGCACTCCACTATGCATGCCAGTAGATGTCATCACACATCACAGGCTTCTGGATCTGAGGCTACTACCGAAGAACAGGCGGTTTATGGTGGACTTGAAGCATCAATGCTGCAGGTTCAGCACCTGTAGCCCAAATAGTTGGGAATGGTCAACAGAAAATGTAATTGAATGCAACAGTCGATTACAGTGGGATTCAGCACATTGGCCAATCAGTTGGCAGACAATCAGTCTGGCATGGACACAAAAATGGACAAACTTACAAGTGCCTTTGAAAAACTTTGCACTGAGATGCCAGAGGACAAGAGCAGGGAGAGGAGCTTTGCTGTGCACATGGATGCCATGACCAAGGGCATTGGAAGACTCACACAGGCCACCACTACACTATTGAAGCGCACTGTGATGCAGCAGGAATTTCTTGAGGGCCTGGGCAAGATAACTGCTGCAGTGGAGGCAATCCAAAGTGCCCAAATTACAAGTGGTATGGGTGCCAAGACTCCTGGCAGTGAGATGTCTAGCTTTAGCAGCATCTCTGCCACAGATGCACATGAGCTGTGATGCAGTACCAGCCCCACTCCTGCACCTCAAAATTTGTGGAACTTCACATAACGGATGCAGTCCCAAGAAATAATTGAGTGGAGCCAATCAGGGAGTGGCTATATTCATTTTTCTTTTTGTTGTCGGTGAAGCAAACAACCTACATGTTGACTTCATGGTGTCAGAATTATTGAGAATGACAGCTTGTTTATCAACTGTTTGGTAACATTTGCCATTCAAGGTAGCTTTTCTTTAAACAATCAGTCAAGTGTGGTGGCATTTTGTTCCAGTATTGTAGATATGGAAATGTCTTACCTTTTGAAGTAGTGTGTAGCAATGTGGTCCCTGCCGCTTCTCCCCTTTACTGCTCTGTTCTCCTCTGTTGGCTGCTGAACAGTTGGGCCAGGATCATCCTCCTCTGAGTCAGATTCAGACACTGCAATGTTTAGGCCTCTCCTGCAGTCAGTACTGTGTGGGATGGTACACCTTGCTACAATCTTGCAAGCACTTTCTACTATATATTGCAAGGCTCCCCCACTCTAAGGGAAGCAAAGAAAATGAGATTTGAGAAGTCCAAATGTTCGCTCGATCACAGTCCTGATACAACGATGTGCAGTGTTGTAAACCTTTCATTTTGGGTGGTGGGAGAAAGGTAGGGTGTGAGGATCCTGGGATGTGGTGCATACGCACTGTCACCAGAAACACATATATAAATGTGAGACAACATGCATTTTGTTAGGACTTGGCACTTACATATCAGCATTTACAATAATGGTCAGTACCTACTAAGGGGTCCATTAGTATTTCGGGTGGATTGCCTCCGCCAGGGTGGCGGTGGCCACCGCCACCCTGGCGGAGGCAATCCGCCCGACAAGCACTCTCGTTTTCCCATCCGCCAGATTAGGATGGCGGAGGGCACAGCGGCGGACGGAAAGACCGTCCGCCGCTTTACCGCCGCGGTGATGGAATAATATGGTGGCGGTGTCCAATGGACACCGCCAGCCATATTACGATGCCTGAAATTAGGGGCCTTTCCGCAGCGGCAATGCCGCCACGGAAAGGTAGGCGGTGATTGCTGCGAGGGCCCCCTGTGGGCCCCCAGAGTGACGGCCAAAGGGGGGTGGCACACGGGGGGTACCTGTGGTACCCCCCTGCATTTGCATGATCGCAGCGGCAGGCACCGCGCGGTGCCTGCCGCTGCGATCATGCAAATGCGTGTATTTGTATTTCACATTGTGGCGGGCGGTGCAGTGAGCACCGCCCGCCACAATGTTAACTTGAGGAATGCGCCCGCTACTGTGGCAGGCGCATCCTAATGCCAATGGTGGGACCCCGCCCTTCAGGCGGGCGGTCCCGATCTCCGTTAGGATGGCGGGCGGACAAAGTCCGCCCGCCATCCTAATGGACCCCTAAGTATTCATCCTCACACTCCCCACTTTGCAGTCATCTGAATATTCCACTGTGTCTAAAAATGAAGAATTCATGGGAGCTTCTTGGGTATTTTGATACAATGTCAGTTATTATGTTGTGGGTATTACAAACCACTTGTATGTTAAGGGAGTGCATGTTTTTCTGGTTCTTAGAAAAGGTATTCAAGATGGGATGAGGGCCATATGGGCACACCTGTCCTATCTACACACCCTATGACCTCGGGAAATTTTGCAATCTTGCAAAATTCCAATTTACTAATACACATTTCCTCATCACTCCTGGGCATGTATATGTGTTGGTGGATGTTTAGATGCATGGCATCGCAGATTGAACATAAGAACCATGAAAGCACACTTTGCAACACCCCACCTGCAACATTTACCACATTCTGGTAACTGCCAGTGGCTAATAGGTGTAACAAGCACAACACCTGGAACTGGGTAGGGATAGAATTGCTGCGCTGAATACTGCTGTCTAAGGGGTAGATTAGGATCGCGGTTTTCCCGCATCCTCCGGGCCAGCGGAAGCCACCGCCGGCCCGGAGGATGCGGGAAAACCGCTGCGGAGCCTCAAAAGACCCACCGCCATATTAGGATGGCGGTGGGTCTTGAAATCTGTCCGCAGCTTTTCCGCCGCGGTCACCTTCTGACCGCGGCGGAAAAGCTCTAACATGGCTGGCGGTGTCTATCAGACACCGCCAGCCATATTAGGATGGAGGAGATCATATGCTTTTCCACGGCGGCTTTTCCGCCGTGGAAAAGCATACGGACATTCACTGGGGGGGCCCGTTGCGGGCCCCCTTGGTGAAGGGGGTGTGGGGGTGCACATGGGGGTACCTATGGTACCCCCCTGCATTTGCGTGCACAAAGCAGCAGGCACCACGCGGTGCCTGCCGCTTTGTGCACGCAAATGCGATGCATGGATTTTTAACATTTCGGCAGATGCAGCTTGAAGCTGCACCCGCCGCAATGTAAATGATAGAGGATGTGACCGCCAACCTGGCGGTCACATCCTAATCTGAACGGAGGGAACGCCGCAGCCCATTCCCTCCTCCTCTGGGGTCGCGGACGGACTCAAGTCCGTCCGCGATCCTAATCTACCCCTAAGTGTGGTTTTAAGAAGGCAATTAACTCCAAAATGACAGCGCTACTTAGCCTATATTTGTCATATATCTCTTTCTCTGTTTGGTCAAAAATGGTCAGCCTGAGTCTGAATATCATCTCTTGTCCCCACCTCCTCCTCTGCTGAGCAGCTTGTGTGCACATCCTCCTTGCTATTACAAACAGGGAAGTTATTGTGGACAGCCATATTTCATTCTAGACCAGCTTTTATACTTTGCAGCCAGTTGCCACCTGGTTGGAATTGGTGGTAAATTGCATATGCAAATGGGTGGAATTATGACTAATCCTATTTGTGACTACCGCGAACATCCTGTTTGTGAGTCACTATTAGTGATTTCCTATTACTGACTCGCTATCTCTATTCGCAAAAAATAGCAGCTTTCAAAACGGTTGCATCGCTATTTTTGGCTTGCGACTGGCTTTCGTACATGGCGTATGGCTGTTTTGCCAATAGCAAACCATTTTGCGCCGGTTTTGCGAGTAGCGATTCTTTTGCACATCTGGCCCTTAGAAGAGCATATTTTTGGTTTGCTAATAACTTTGATGCCGTTTGACAAATCTTCATGAAACTTTCCAGAAAAAAAGTTCATCTAAGTCAGCTCCTTCTTTGAAAGTTTTGGGGTGATCTGTCAACTTTGGTTCGAGAAAATAATGGGGGATCTTAAAACACAATTTTCACATGAGATTTCAATACAGATTTTTGAACAATGCTACAGCTCAAACAGCTGAATGGAATTGCAACACATTTAGCAGAGTTAGATCTTGATTGAGAAAAGAATGTTTTTTGTGATTTGGTGTAAATCCATTCTGTAGTTTTTGAGAAATTAAGGGCCATATGTATCAAGATACCCATTTGCGATTCTCAAATAGTGATTTTTAAGAAATCGCTATTTGAGAATCGCAAATGGGTATGTATGTACAAAATCGCATTTTTTTGCAATTTCTTAAAATTCCTTAATTGCAATTAGCAAATTGCGAATCGCAATTAAGGAATACTTTCCCATTCATTTCTATGGGCCAGGAGGCCCATAGGAATGAATGGGAAATTATTCTCAATTTGCGATTCGCAATTTGCTAATTGCAAATTAAGAATAATTTCAAGGGTGCAGGGGTGTCCAAAGGACATCCTGTTGCACCCCTGAAATATGCATGGGTGCACATGTGGCGCACACGTCACATGGCACTTTGAAAAATGCAAAAATGTGCCTTTTTCTACGTAATTCGCAACTTACCACCAACTAAAAGTTGGTGGTAATTTGCGATTCCTTAAGGATATTTTGCAATTTTTTTTGGCTTCATACATTGCATTTAAAGAATCGCAAATTTTGCGATTCCCTATTTTGCACCAGATTGTGCTTAATACATTCCATTTAGCAAATTCGCATTCGCAAAGGCCGAAATTCTGTGAATTTTGGCCTTTGCGACTGCATATTTGCTTGATACATATGGCCTTAAGATCTTACATATTTGTATATCTGGACAGTTGGGTTTCTGGGACTCTTCCTAGAGTTCTGCAATCATGCAATTTCAAACAATAGAGTGATTATATAGGCTGAATAGACCTTTTTTCCATTGGCTGTCTTGCACAAACCCCTGGAGCAAAGAGCTAGTACCTCAGGAACTTGTGCTTGGATTGGCTGGCCCCAACATGAAGATAAATGAAGATAAATGGGGCTGCTGCCATTTCAGGTCACTGAAACTCCGTCCCTCTGTCCTGAAAATTAAAAAAAATAAGAAATAATGGGGCAGGGTAGGGGTACCCTTATCGCCCGGATCTTGTGGGGGGGGGAAGGGGGCGCCCAGAGGGCCAAATTCATTAAAAAAACTGTTATGGGGGTTTTCATGATCCCGAGGACTACTAAGGGAGTCAACAAGGCTCCCCTGATTCTTTGAGATTCTCTTTGCATCATATGGGACATTGGAAAACCATGAAAAAGGGGGTGCTTGAGTGTCTGCCATAGGAAGGCCTTGTAGAGGTGATTGGTCCTGTGGCTAACAGATGCCATGCACAGCCAAAGGCTATAGCTGGTGGGGGATGGCATTATGTATTAAATATATAAATTATTATTACTTTACGTTAAAAATCCATAGAAATTCATTGACAAAAACAAAGGTCAAAGTGATGTTATAGTTAAGTATTGCAATATTATCTTACTTTGCATTTAAAAAACCATCAGAAAATTATAATAGTTAGATGACAATATTAGTTTAAACGTATTGTTTTAAACGAAAAAAAGAGTGATATTCACCAGTTATCAATTTTTTCATCTAACTATATCTCATGCGCTGGCTATAAACTGCTTATGACTTAACATGTTACAACATGTTACAACCCTCATGACATGATCTTTGGCATCATTGATGACAACTGAAACTACCTCATAAATGCCAGCACTGTGCATGCTGGCTGTGAGTTAAAGTTAATAAAAATAACTATAACTGTTGAATTTCAGTGATTTTTTAAATTTTGAAACGGTATGTTTAAATGTTTAAACTGACATTTTCTCCTAACTATAATGTCTAAGTGAGGCCATGCCCAGCGGGATGGAGTCCCCGGGGCTGAAAATGGCCCAGGAGGGGGGTCACGCAACCCCCTCCATATTTTTTCTAATGAAAGGTTGGGCAGGCCCCGGGGAACGGTGTCCCTGGGGCCAAGAGGGGCCCAGGGAAGGAGGCCACACGGCCCCTCTCCCATAAAATAAAAATATATTTTAAAAAAAAGGCAAAGGTCCGGGGGATAGGGTCCCCGGGGCCGGAAATGACCTAAGGTGGGGGCCACTCTCTAGCTTAAAAAAAAAATAGAAGTGGCCATACCCTGGGGGATGGGGTCCCCTGAGCCAAAATCAGCCTTGGGAGAGGGGCCGCGCGACCCCTTCCTGTTTAAATGGTTTTTTTTTTACAAAATGGCTCAGGTCCTGGAGGATGGGGTCCCCTGGGTCCGAAAAGTATTAAGGGAAGGGGGCATACAGCCCCCTTCCTAAAAGAAGACTGAAAAGAGAAGCTGGCATCTCTTCGGAGGCACCTCCCCCTCCCTGAACTACTCTGCAAACAAACCTCTTGGCACAATCTTGGTTGGGGAATGAAGTCCCTGTCACTACTGAGGGTCCTTAGGGACCAACTAGCCCACCAGGTACCTCTAGTAAGCCCTACACAGCAGTTTTGCTGAGAGGTGGTAGGAGGCAATGCCCCTTTTTACAACACTTTGCAAACACACCTGTTGGGGCACTGGTGGTGGGTCGATGAGGTCCGCTTGTGTCCTGAGGACATCAGGACTAAACTGGACTTCATCCACCAAGCATCAGTGCCACAGGAGCTCTGTTTGTGAAGTGGTGTAAAAAGGGGGCTTGGCCTCTGACAACTCTCAGCAATCCAGTTTTGTGGTGCTTACTAGAGGAAACAGGAGGGCTAGTTGGCCCCCGTGGACCCTCAAGAGGCAAGGGGACTTCATCCCCCCACCAAGAGCGCACCAGCAGGAGTGTTTGCAGAGTGGTGTAGAAAGGGGGCGTGGCCTGTGTCCACCTCTCAGCAATCCCACTGTGTCTGTTCTGAGTGGACAAAACAGGTAGGCTAGTTGTCCCTAAGGACCACCACAAGCGAAGGGGACTTTAATCCCCATACAATAAGCGTGCATGTTTGCAGAGTGGTGGGATAAGCGGGTGTGGCCTGCTATGAGAACTTACCAATCCTTCGGTGTGGGATTTACAGGAGGGAATAGGATGGGTAGTTGGCCCCCAAGAACATCCTTGGGGGCCAACTACCCGTCCTGTTACCTCAATTTTGTCCTACACAGTGGGATTGCTAAGAGGTCTCTGGAGACCACCCCCCCTTTTTCCACTACACTGGAAACGCGCCTCCTGGCAAACTACTGGTTGGGGATGAAGTTCACTTCACTTCTGTGGGACTCTGGAGTTCAAGAAGCCCTCCTGGTACCTCCTGTGATTCCTACGCAGCGGAATTCCTGAGCGTTGGTCAAAGGCCCAGCCCCCTTTCTCCACCGCACCGCAAACGTGAATACTAGTTAAAGAAGCATGTGCAATGTAATAGGTCTCGCATTTGATAGAGTTATTGGTGTAAATTCTAAATGTTTTTTACTAATGTCTTTTGGAATGGAGTGGATGTGTGTTTTGTGTAGTGGAATTATGTGGTATGTCGTGCAGTGAAACTATGTGGATAGAAAGTATGTGGTATTTAGTCGGTAGGAATTACGTAGAGTGGGATTATGTGTTATGGAGAGGAATTATGTGGTATGGTGGTTTCTGTTGTGGAGTGGTAGCTTCAGGTTTAGTCTTTTTCGTTACCATAGAAGCTAAACTATAAACTCAATTAGACAAAAAAAGAAGGAACCACTGAGGAGCACTTCTGGACCTAGTCAGAGGTATGAGCAGGCCCACTGGAAGTATGCGACTGATTGGCTGCACTGACTTTTGCACAATTATACATTTTCTGCATTTACCACATAGTCCATCATCTACTGCATAATCTTCAGACCCAGAGGGAGGAGGAGTGGTTTCTGCATGATGGTTTGGCTGGCCATCCTGGGCCAGCCAAACCATCATGTGCACTTAAAATGATCTCCACCGAGCTGTATTGCTCAGCCTGGGTTGAGAACATTCACAGCCTCCCAGTCCCTCTCTGAGTTCCGAACCACGGTGCACAGACCAATCACAACGCTGCTGTAACACTGCGTCATGATTGTCTAGGGGAGTCTGGGAGCCTGTGTGCTTCTTGGTTCCTGTGTCGGAAGAGAGGGGGCAGTTGGCGACGAGCAGGTACGTTTTCTTTTATCTTTATGCATTTTTTTAATGCCCCCTGCCACTGTTCCCTACCAGCCGCTACTGGTTTATTCTCTCCCTCAAAAATCCATCTCAGTGCTGCAATAGTATCTGTACTCCTCTTGCCTCCAGACCTATTTGACAGGTTAAGTGCTGGAGAAGTCATGGTACTGCAAAATGCCCTGGAAAAACAAAAATCTGTAGTTCTCCATTTGGGAATGCCCAAAATTCTGACTGGACAGATAAAGAGCAAGGCCTACCTGACTGAAGCCTTTGACTGAAGCCTTTGTGGAGGCAAATTTGAGGAAGGGAGTCACCCAGGATTCGAGACAAGGGAATGTTTTGATGCATTGCCCTACCACGTCCGCCACCATGCCTGGACTTGCATGAGACTGCCTCTGCCCGTATTCAACTCAAGAGGTAGACATTACCTGTTCTCTATTTAAAATCAAAATGTTCATATAACTGAATATAGATAATTTCTATACATCGGTGTCTGGCAGACATTTCCACGACTTCTCTAGGCTCCTCTTTACGTCTGTTTTTGCTGGTTGCATCAGTTCGCTGTTTGATTACCTAGAAAAGAGATAAAAGTCCATGCTCGTAATTTGCATAGTAATGAATGAAAAAGCTACAGTTCAACCTCATAAATCTGAATCGAGCAGATTTCATTGCAGCTCAATTTGAAGCTGCCTTCAAAAGAGTTTTCTAAAGGGTTTCCCATTCTTTGAAAATGGGATAATGAATGGTTTCAGATGTCTGTCAATAGATATCACAGGGATTGCAAATGTACAGCTGGCTATAAATGTGCGTAGTGGCGCTAATTTCTGAAATGACAAGGAAATGAAACATACATTTATTTAGGGACATGGAGACTTTGACGAAACTCCATCGTTAACAGATTTGTTAACAGATTAGTTTGTATTCACCAGTAAAATAAATTACTGCCGCTGACATTTGTTTCTACCTGGTGTTTGGTGTTCCCTGTGGCTGGAGCCGCCGAATCCGCTCCATCGCCACAAACAGCCAATTAGAGTGCCAGGAGGTGCTTGAAAACAGGGCGCGGGCTCCCACAGCGCGAGTCCTGCTGACATTTGTTTCTGCCTGGTGTTTGGTGTTTCCTGCGGCCTGACTAGAGCTGCAAGCGTTCCATACCATGACATAGAACTTACAGAAAGACGCTTATCTATGGAACCACTGCTCATTATTAACACGCTCCCCTCAGGAAGCACTGTTGTGAATGCCCCCTGCTCGCCCAGGTTATGACCAGCGTCACTTGACTTTCTCCCCCTGGCCAAAGGGTGCCATCACCAGCCATCCATTCATTATCTACCTCTACCCCGGTAGGAGCAGATTCGCCTCCCAACATCAGGGAGCCCCCTTTAAAACAACGGAAAAGATGTGGGACTGCAAAACTAAAACAACCTAAACCTGCAAGTGTGATTAAACCCAGGGCAGCTTGTGTAAAGCCACCTAGAACAGACACTGTGATAGCAGTAATGCCACCACCGACAAACTTCTTGACCCGAGAGTTAGCAACGGACGATGCATTTTGGGCAGAAGTTTCAAAACTATTGTCTGTTCTCCTTGACCCCATTCTCCCGAAATTAGCAAAGATTAAAGAAAGACTGGTTGCCATTGAGCCTTTAATTGCATCCACCCTAGCTGTACATCAGAACACAGTTTCTATATATGCATCTAGGGTCAATTCACAACAAAATGCCCATTCCAGTGGGGATCCAACTGCTATACAAACGTTGACTCTCCCCCTTAGTAGGCCTGTGATGGAGGAAGCAGCCCCCAAGGCTGTAAGCCATTCCACCTCTTACCAACGTCCAAATACTCAAACAACAAGGGAAAAAGGAGAAGTGGTACAACATACACATCTTGAGCAACGAGGGCCAGAAGATCAGAGAACGGTCCCCCTCCCATCAAGATTAGCCTCTCCTCCTGTAATAATGGCCGCCAATGACTATCAACAATTCCTCCATCTCCCACCAGCAGCTTACCCTTTGGTTTTGGCTAATGTTCCACTCCTGCGGGTCGATCAGCAGGAATCCACAATGTAGCTTATGGACAAATGTTTACCCTGGCTAACTACGAAGCCTCTGGACTGGGGATTGGATAATCATCCGTTAGCCAGCAAAATCATTATGGCCAAGAGAGTGCGGTGGGTGGGAAACTCAGCGAAAACCCTCCCTGGAGATTGCATAGTGATACATTTTAATAATCCTTTTACTGGTAGGTGTCTCCCAAGAAATGTTTAAACTTCTTGTCCCAGAAATACCCAGATTATCACCCTATCATTGGAATATTCTTATTCTTATAAACATACATCCCTTGCAGCTCACAAACAGAGGGGCAGGTCAAGATCAGAACATCAGATTCCACGTTACCTAGAGCGTGCAAACAACACTCTGGCGGCGGGACTTTTCAATAGATTTGCTGTCCTTTCTGATCTGGACGCATGCGATTGACCATTAACGCACATGCATTTACCACCCCCAATATTGGAGATCACACTGCCTACTAGGTTGGTTTCAACACTCCCCGTCTTATCCGAGGAAACAGGGAATAGAAATTCCATAGATCTAATTACCTGGAACGTGTGTTGTACTGGAACATTATCGAGACAGGCCACATTTACCAATAAGCCAATAACATTACCAAATAACCAGTCAGTTGCCAGTGAAGAAATAGCAATCGTTTATTAACAAAGAAACTCTGCGCAGAGGAGCCCCTCGTCCCCACCAAAATCAGTACACCGAGAAGACTGCCGATTTACACACGAGACAAGTCATTTATACCTTAGTTATATTGCATAAAATAACCATATTTGGCAACCTCCCAATAGGTATGGATCTTAAGGAAGAACCATATATGGCACACAAAGCCTGCTCAGAAGTCTGTTTCTGCTATTATGGGGAAGTTCAGAAAGGGTAACTCCCTTTCGTCTTGGTACATGGGAGTAACAGCCTGGCGCCAGCAAGAATGTGCTCATCACCTCTGAAACCAGATGTGACCTTGGGTCTTAGAGCAGAGAAAAATATCGTGAATTCAGCTGTCCTGTAACTCAACTAATTGGGACTCGCTCGGTAACATGAAAAACAACAAGTGATCACTACCCAGGCCCGAGTCGACAAATACAAAATGGCGTTAGTGTGGTTTATCTAGATAAGGTGTAACTTGAACTATAATGAGAACCAAAAGCTACTCTTCGTTATTAACACTAAATGGTACATAACTATGAATACATGTGCATGCAGCTACATCAGGCTAACAATGTTATATTAGTAGTGACAGAACCAGAATTTCGGTACCACAGAACCGCCCTTTTAGCGTGATGTAGCTAAATTAATCTTCAAAGATACACTCATCTATCTGTATCAAATCTTGGATTTCTTGTTGCATCATCTGAGACTTTTCCTTCTTCGAGGGAGGCGGTACCAAAGCAGAGGTCACTTTCCTGGCACAATAGGAACAACAGGCAGGCCCACAGTGTATGCATAAGCAACATGTGAACAGAACACTCACTATACCTACTAATACCATTAATATCTTCCATCCCCAGGCTGACAGTAGGCACCAAAACCAGCCAGAGAGGGACCAATTCCCTGTATCAGTATGTATTTCTGCTGCTAAACGGTGTAATTTCTGAATGGCCAAATGGACAGAGGGGGCGGAGTCAGGAATGTATACACAACAAGAGCTGCCGATGACCCGACAAGCTCCTCCTCGATCTGCTAAGATAACATCTAGCACCATCCGATTCTGAAGAGAAACGAGTCTCGTAGCCTGAAGCTCTACAGTCAAATTAGTTAATATACCAGCAGTGGTATTAATAACTCTCTCCACTACTCTAGATAATCGCCTCACCTCCTTGCTTGTCATTATGGGTCTCCAAATGGGAAACACTACCTTTACTATATCCACAAAATGCTGCTCTGGGGTATCAGTTTGATCTACTTCTGACATATCCAATTCCCTTTTATCTCGCCATGTTAGTGATCCTTGTCCATCTAACCGATGGTTCTTATGATAATTTGAGGGAGCTATATATACAGGGGGATACAGGAAGGATAGATAACAGTGGCCCATCCAACCCCGGGGGAGCCAAGTATAAGCGTTCTCTTCACAAACAAAATAAACATTCGGGGGTGTTATCAATGGTGGACTACTAAAGGTACATAATCGATAGGTGTAATTGCACACATATCTCCTACCGGGATATGTCCTGTTCCTTGTACACAAAAGGGTGAGGTGCTATTTAATATGGGCACGGGGATTGGTTTGTCATCTGTAACATTTCGATCCTGGAAATGTTGAAAATACTGCGTAAAATTAAATTCGGCAACATCCAATATCTCTGTTTTTAACGATGTAACATTTTCATATTCGGTATACATATTCTTGCAAGCCTTGGGGTCCAAGGACCCCTCCCCTTTATTTCCTTGTGGGTCAAAACCTTAGTGTACTTCTCTATAAGTCAAAATCATCTCGTAGTCCTTTTCAGTATATCGAGAAGTATCTACAGTATAATGCAAATACATCATGCTCAACAATTTAAACCAGGCTTCACAACTTCCTAAATAGGATAATGGCAGTGAGATAAAGAGATCGTGTCGATGCATTACAGAGGGTAGCAGACCGCGAACCCAACAATTGGTCGTATTGGTAGCACTGTGAGTCTGATGCAACATTTCTACGAACACATTCTTAGCGTAAGTCTGACGATGTCTTTCTTTATGAGGGGCTAACGTAAAGAAATGATGCTCTATTGGCGGGGTGGGAGTCCCTATCACTGTATGCATGGGGTGATGAAATTCTAAATATAAAAACACACTCATTATTATAATAAACAACATTGCCACGGTTATTACAATAGCAACCTTCACTCTGGTTGTCCATGATGAAAACATAGGTACATAAATGGCCATATATCGGGGAGCAAGGGGACACTCCTCCTCAGGAATAATACCACCAAAAGGGTTCATTCTAACTAGAGTCCAAACTATTCTAAAAAATGCAGCCCGTCCTGCCAGAGGATACTTCTTTCCTGTGTCCTTCTAGAGCCTCACAGGCAGGCTCCTATCGTTCATCAAGGAAAACAAACTCTTTTGTCGATTATTTTTCTCCCACTACAACCTGGGCCCCTTTTTCCTTTGTTTCTCGGTCTTTCTTTCTGAACAGAGCAATACAAAGTTCCAGCTCTCAAGGGTTCAGTCCAGTGTCTCACTCAGTACCCCCAAGATTCTCTAGCAAGTCCCTACCACTAAAGTCTTTCCCTATCTCCTACAATTATTGGGGTTACTGTGTCGGTTTCTGGGCCGCAGGTTGTATCGAGCCTGACCTGGCAATTCTTGATCACTGAACAAAACAGATGGGGAAGCATCCAAGGTGCCATATTTTCCATGAACCTTTCGTGCAACAACTGGAGCAACAGATTCAGAGGCTAATTCAGCACTTGTTGATGCGGCCTCTCTCGTGCCCTCAGCTCCCCTTTCTTGCCCTTCGATTTCCTGGGCGTCAGAAAAATGAACCACACAAGGAACACTTTCACCTTCCTGGGTCAATATTCATTCTGGATTCAGACGATCAAAAGGAAGGGGAAGTGGCCCCTTTTTAACATGAGCAACATGCATCCAGTGCTTCCGTCCAGTCACTTTCACTGCTGTTCGGGTGGCCAACAAAACTTGCACCGGTTCTGTCCACCTAGGCTCAATGCTCGATTTCCGCTGATAGTTTTTCACCATTACCCACTGGCTGGGCTCCAAACGATGTCCCAAACCATCCGGCAGGGGCTGCAATACATCAGATACCTATTGGTGGATAGAATGGAGGTCTTTAGTCAAAGCATACAGATAATCTGACATCATTGGATAATCTATTTCTCTAAAACTTCTCGGACGAGGAACACCCCATACATTAGCTGGTCGTCCAAAAATAACCTTGTACGGGGACAGACCTGAACGGGAATGGGGGGTCATGCGCAAAGACATCAAAGCCAAGGGCAACGTGCCTGGCCACCGCAACCCGGTACTTTCCTGAATTTTAGCGATTTTCAACTTCAAGATTCCGTTGTATTTCTCAACTAACCCAGCGGACTGAGGATGTCGAGCAGCATGAAATTTCTGTTTTATATGTAATCCATTACAGATATGTCTGAAAAGATCAGCATTAAAATGGGTCCCGTTGTCCGACCATATGACCCGAGGGACCCCATATCTTGGGAAATATTCCTTTATTAGGGCTTTAGCAGTTGCTAGTGCAGTATTTTCCTTGGTAGGGTAAGCTTCTACCCACTTACTAAATGCACAAACCACTACCAGGACATACTTCAGATTATTCACTCTCTCCAATTGGATATAATCCATTTGGAGCACCTCGAAAGGTAAAGAGGGTGGAGCAAAATTTCCACTAAAAACAGGTTCTCCTACTCCAGGATTGTATCGTAAGCAGACCATACAATGTTGGACCAGATGGGTGGCAGTTTTCAAAATATTGGGATTATTCCAAACTGGGTCCAATAGACGACAAATTCCCTTTGGCCTTATATGTGCATTCCCATGTGCCATAGTTACTACTGCATTAACAAAAGCATTGGGAAGCATCCATTGTTGCTTCTCACTTAAATCAACCCAACAGCCATTATCATCCAATCTTCCTACTTCATTCTCCCACCGGGCCAATTCAGCGGGAGTAGCTTCCTTCTGTATCTCTTGGACACTTTCCATGGTATTATCGAACATATCAGACTCCTCCACCCACCTGGCTGAATTTACATACATTGGGAACATTTTAGATGTGGCAGTGTCTTTCGCAGTTTGGTCAGCGAAAGCATTTCCTTCTCCCACAGTATCCACTATGGCTTTATGAGCACTACATTTAACAATTGCTACCTTCCGGGGCAGGGTCAACGCAGTTAACAATCTTAATATCAGAGGGCCATGTTGTATCCGTTGGCCATGAGAAGTAAAGAATCCCCTCTCCGCCCACAGCTTCCCAAAACTATGGGCCACACCAAAGGCATACTGGCTATCTGTATAAATATTTACCTCTAGTCACTCACTTAACTCACATGCCCGTAACAGGGCTATTAGCTAAGCTGCCTGTGCAGAATGATAGGGAACTAGAGACGTTTCACTTACAGTACGCAGGGTGGTGATTGCGTATGCAGCTGTCGTTGTACCATCTGGTAATTTAAAACAAGAGCCATCCACATACAACTGCCCTTGGGGGTCAGATAGGGGCGTGTCTGTGAGGTCCACCCGTTCCTTCGTTTCGTCTTCTGTCCGAAATATACAATATGTATGTCATTGTTTGGTTCATCCGAAGGGAGGGGTAGTATCGTGGCTGGATTCAGAGTGGCGCACCTTTTTATAGTAATATGAGGGGCAAACAAAGTCAATTCATATCCAGTAAGAAGTGCACTTGTAAGGTGCTGTGTCTTTGTTTTATTCAAAAGTGTGTCCACAGCGTGCGGTACCATCACTGTGAGGTCAGAATTTAGTACGAGTCCTTCCGACTGCCTGATGGCCACCGCCACGGCGGCAGTAGCCCTCAAACAGCTAGGAAGTGCTCTAGCGACATGATCCAATATGGCTGAAAAATAAGCACAAGGTCTTTGCTTACCACCAAATCCTTGCGTTAACACTGAAAGCGAACAACCGTCCACCTCGTGCACGTAAAGTACAAAAGGTTTTCAGTAATCAGGAGTTCCTAAAACAGGTGCAGAACAAAGAGCAGTTTTCAGAGAATCAAAAGCTTTCTGACACTCATCCGTCCAGGGTAAGGGTTCATGCACTTCTTTCGTAATCAGATATAACAGTGGTTTAGTAAGAAGAGAAAAATTAGGAATCCACTGGCGACAGTAAGAGGTTATGCCTAGAAATGCACGAACATCTCGTTGAGTACGAGGAACAGGCATGTTAAAAATAGTAGACACACGTTTAGGAGTCAACTTCCTCCCCTCTTTTGACAGTAGACGACCATGGTAGGTCACTTAGGTCACTTCCTGTCGACAATATTGAAATTTAGAAAGAGATACTTTATTTCCATGGGCTGCTAAATGGGACAGTAATTTAACCGTAGCTTCTTTGCAACCCTCCTCCGTATCAGACGCCACCAATAGGTCGTCTACATACTAGAGAAGGACATTTCCTGGGGGTAAAATCAATTCATCCAAAATTACCTTCAAAGCCTGGCTATAAATACTAGGGTTTCTGTATAGCCTTGAGGAGCACGGCAAAATCTAAAACTGCGCCTGATAACGTGAAGCCGAAAATATGTATACTCTCAGGGTGTATAGGAATACTGAAGAAAGCATTCTTTAAATCAATGACTGAGGAAAATTTAGCAGTTGGGGGAATCATAGTAAGTATCATAGTAATATCCAAGACCACTGGATATTGTGGTACTACCACCTTATTAACCTCCCGGAGGTCAATTACAAAGTGGTACATATCAGCATAACCAGGACTGCTCCCTATAGGAGCCTTCTTCAAAATCGGTAATATGGGGCTGTTACATATGTTAAAAGCGGTCTCTTCCACCACGCCTTTGTCGATCAAGTCCTGAATTATCGACAATAATGCCTTTTCTCCTGCAGGGGAGATTTTATACTGTGGAATACGAGGCAACCGAGCATTGGGTTTTAACGTGATGGAAACCGGTGGAATATTCAATAAGCCTACATCAGTATCACCAGTTGCCCACAACGTACGAGGAATGGCCGCCAGTTCCGGAGGGAGCTGGTCGTTTTTCATGACGTTCTGTTTGGTATATTGTTCTGGTGACTGTAACCTCAAATATACTCCGTCCGGAGAACAATACATTTTAGCTTGCATCTTTTTTTAACAAATCCAATCCCAATAAATTTTCCCCACATTGCGATGTCAAAAAAAATGGGGAATCTACTGTGACTGGGCCTATCATAATTGACAGTGGCTTCGAAATGGGGCTCATTACTGGAATACAAGAAAATCCAACTGAAACATTATTATGCCCGGACAGAGCAGCCCCAGGGACCAATGAATGGGCAATAGAACTATTCATTGCAACCGTGTCCACTAAAAAAATTTCAGACACTCCCATTATTTGTCCTTTAACGTAAGGCCCCTTTTGGTCCACGGGTACTGACACTTGGCCCCTTCTCTGTCCGTGGCTGTCCTATGCATAAAAATATCCATCTGATTATTCCATTCCATAATTTTCATTATGATACTGCCTCCCACTGGTATTATCAAAGTAATTCCCCCTAGATTCACCTTGTATCACTTCCCCTCTTTTCAGGTCGCCTCGATCAACACCACCCCGTCCTCTTCCTCTACCTCTGCCTCTCACAGCTCCATTCTGTGCTAAAAGGAAAGGACACTGAGCTCGCCAGTGCCCTTCCTGTTTACAATAAGCACACTGATTCTAGCCCAAACCAACCGCTGGACCTCCTCCTCATGCTGTCCCAGCCCCTCTTGGAACAAACCCCCTTCCTCATCCTTTATTTCTGCCATGTCCCCGAGCCACCTGTTATATACGGGTTTTAAGATCCTTAGTCTTTTTATCAGACTTGTCTTTTCTCTCATTTTCCCTATGCTCATATTATTGGGCCATACTCAATATAACTGAGGGAGTAGAGGTCGTCCAAGTACTTTCGGCAATCTGGAGCCGTGCTGATATTTCCGGTAATAAATTAGTCACGAATCGATTAACAAACAATCTTACTCCCCCTTCTACCGATAAATCCTGTCCACTGAAATCGATAAACACACCTTCAAATCGAGTGAAGAAATCTAATACACTTTCATCCTTTTTCTGTCTACATGCAGTCAGTTTATCCCAGTCCACATTCCGAGGTGGAATTAGAGTGTGCATATATGTAATAATTCGACCAGGCAAAGCCAAAATTTCGGCTCTAGGTTTATCTCCGGGTTTTCATTCCCCATCCCAAGCCTTAAGTTGCTCCCACGTCCCCCCTAACTCATTAGCGTGGGGTTGGTCGTGTACCTGTCGCCATACATCAACTGGAACCAATAATCCAAAAAATAACTCTATATCAGCTAAAGTCATTACAGCTGAAGAAGCTGCTTCAGTAAGCTCTTTTTAATAAGCATTGGGATTCTTACGTGGATCAGGTAAGTGGGATTTTAGGGATAGGACTTCACTTCGTTTCCAAGGAGTATACACCCACTGTTCTTGAAATCGTGCTTCAACTCTGGCCTGAATAACCTGATTGGCAATATCCTTAAATGTTCCAGAATTTCAGGATGAAAAATTGGATGGACTTCTCGCATGGGATGCTGGGAATCCCATGTGGGACATTTTGTAAATAATCTCCACCGATATCGCATAATGGTAACCAAATTTCCATATACATGCTCCGGTCCTAGTTCAAACTTATGAGCCCGGTCCACAATATCGTATAGGACCTGCGGGGCTTTCCCGTCCTCAAAACATTGTTCCCATAAAGAAATCAACCGATTAGCCATAGTTTCTAAAGTATATTGCTGCATAACAGGTTCATAATCCTTCATGGTTCCCCAAATATCCTCAATATTATAGATAGCGTTCCGCACCCACTGGGACGCCTGATCTATCACCATCTGTTTTTCCTGACATCCTACAACAGCACATGTATATAATCGTCTAACGCCCCCCATTCCGGGAGCATGGGAAGGGGTCGAATCCAACTTAGCAGGGGGTCGAAGTGGCTTACTGGGAAGGCCAAGCCACCGAGGACAAAGGAGAGATCAATGTCATTGGGGACATGACAGGAGTCAATGAATCGCTGGTCAATAAAGTAGCCACCGCAGGGGTCGTAGGGGAAGGAATAGAAATGGTTCCCGTTGACATAGTCGTGGCAGAAGTCAAAGTGGCCTTGGCTAACACAACGGATGCTCCGGAGGCGCTTGCCAAGGGTATCGCAGGATACACTCGTTGCGGAGCAAAAGGGGGTGGAGGTCACGTATCTAATAAGTCCTCTATTTCATCCTCCACCTCAGGTTGAGCTGTGTAACTTTTATCTGCCTTCAGTCGAAACTGTCTATCTAAACATTCTATCTTTTCCTCAGTTTGTTCTTTATCATATGCCATAGCCTTTTGAGTTATAGTCTGGCCATTCTGTATTTTTAACAACTTCTCTTCTCTAATTCGACGCCGTTTTGCCATAATCTTAAAGAATCAAACATTCCCTGCTGACTTCTTTTAGCGAACAAACGATCCTGTAAATACTGTATCTTTTTGTCATCGAAAGACCCAGTTACAGGCCACTGTAATTCTTCGTTATCCTTGGTGTATTTATGCCAGAGATTGCTGAATAAAATGGGCGTAAGACCATGTTTTACATACATATCAAAATTTGGACTGCCTTCTGGCGGGGCAGGCTGACTTTCATCTAATCGTGTATTTTTCTGCCGACAACAGCATCCAAAACTAAAACACAACATTTTTAGGTGATCACCTTCTCACTTCGTTACTCACGATCAAAACATGGCCATGTTTCACTCACGCTCAATCTTTGTCAATTCCACACCCACCATACACACTATTTTAAACATACAACCTTTCACATCAAAAGGCAAACATTTTTCTTTTCAATTTTCGATCGATATAAAACCGCCAAGGAACGGAGCCCGTCGACTCTCGTTCATAGAGAAGTTGTGAACCTCCAGCCACCGGAACAAATAGAAACAAAGAAAGTCCAGAGACTACCAAGAGGTAATCAGACAGGAATGAACCACAAACCGGCCTACAGACATCCTGCAGTCTCTCCCGGTTGACCTTCAGGACTATTCTGACTGAGCCCGCTACATTAGCGCCGCTTCAGATGTGTCCAGAAGTCACCCAGGCAAAACCACGAGCTTTTCAAAGGACAGTCCGGCCGGGTGCGCACTCAAAAAGGCTGCACCGAGGCATCTGATTGTAACCTCTATTATTCACCAAACAAGTCTGTGGAGCATCTGCCCGTGCAGCCTCGAAGCTGCCCCGTCAGATCTCCGAAACTCCTCGTGGTACGCCGACCACCAGACCATCAAAATCAGTTAACTGTTTACTCAAACATTTCTGAATAGCACAATCCACAAACAACACACTAATACACTCACCTGGTGTGCTCAAGTAGGATTGCGAGTTCTCCACTGCCCACTCCTGAAGATCAACTTGGATCGGTTCCTGGGTTACACCCGTAGGACTCCGGCGAGGGGTCATTAGCAGCTGGGGCTCTCTGATCGCGATAGCGGAGTTTGGCCAAAATCATATATCCATCCACCCCCTCGACCAGAGCAATCCCCCTAATGTCCTTATTTCACCCCGCATTACGGGAGGACGACCCCAAACGCGGAGTCCCGGTGGAGTCACCAACTGTTGTACTGGAAAAATATCGAGACAGGCCACACTTACGAATAAGCCAATAACATTCCCAAATAACCAGTCAGTTGGCAGTGAAGAAATAGCAATCGTTTATTAACAGAGAAACTCTGCACAGAGGAGCCCCCTCGTCCACACCAAAATCAGTACACCGAGAAGACTGCCGATTTACACACGAGACAAGTCATTTATACCTTAGTTACGTTGCATAAAATAACCATATTTGGCAACCTCCCAATAGGTACGGGATCTTAAAGAAGAACAATATATGGCACACAAAGCCTGCTCCGAAGTCTGTTTCTGCTATTATGGGGAAGGTCAGAAAGGGTAACTCCCTTTCGTCTTGGTACATGGGAGTAACAGCCCAGCGCCGGCAAGAATGTGCTCTGAAACCAGATGCGACCTTGTGTCTTAGAGCAGAGAAAAACATCGTGAATTCAGGTGTCCTGTAACTCAACTAATTGGGACTCGCTCGGTAACATGAAAAACAACACGTGATCACTACCCAGGCCCGAGTCGACAAATACAAAATGGCGTTAGTGTGGTTTCTCTAGATAAGGTGTAACTTGAACTATAATGAGAACCAAAAGCTACTCTTCGTTATTAACACTAAATGGTACATAACTATGAATACATGTGCATGCAGCTACATCAGGCTAACAATGCATATTAGTAGTGACAGAAACAGAATTTCGGTACCACACGTGGCAGGTATAGCCTCAAAAGTAGGAAATGTTGAATGGCTTGACCTCTGGCAATCGTGGGACATTGTATGTTTCCAAGAAACCTGGGCTGTGGACCAAGGTTTTTTTTGCTGGGTTCCGGACCTTTTCTATCCCATCTGTCCCTTCGGCATCAGGTAGAGGGAAGGGGGGTTTATTAACTTTAGTTTCAAATGTACTATCAGTGCAAGTAAAACAGGTGGGTTCCCAGAATACCTTTTTTCAAATTTTGCACTTGAAGGGGAGAAATGATGGACACTGGATAATAATAAACTTTTATAATAATGAGTTTTGGGTTAAAACAACAAAGATGGTTGATGACTTAAATAGCGAACTTCGATCAATGTCTCTGCAAAGCCTGAAGGCCCCCCAACTTAATATGGCTAGGGGGTTTCAATATTCATTTATGTAAATATAATGAGGTGGGTGTGTGGGGTCTGAATGACCAGTAAGGTAATCCACTTACGCACTTTACCCACAGTGTTTATGGTGACTCGCTCAACCGGCTTTTGCACACAAGGCACCTGAGTATAGCAAATAACGGTAAGACAGGCATAATATAGCCAACATTCAGGAGAAACAATTCAGAATCTATAATTGACTTTATCTTAGTCTCTCCTGCAGCACAGGAAAAAATTGTCCATTTAAATAATACATTTACCTGTCACAGTGACCATGCAATCCTACTCATTCACCTAACTATCCTACAAAAAGTAAAGCAGCAGCAACCACAAGTGAATACCATCTCACTATCTAGAAATAGTGGTTATCAATTGAAGTGGGCACAGGTAGAGAGTAAGAATCTGGTCTCGACCATATTAACTCAAGTGAGGGGAGACATCTTACTGTGTTTGGTTGAAGATGCATCCCCTGCCCTTTTAGTTTCACAGTTTAAAAAACTTCTTTTAAAAATAAAAGCCTCACTTACTTGTCATAAATCAGAAAAGGGTATTCCTCCGGGTAGGTGGTTTAACTTGTGTTGCTCATCAGCAAAGAGGTCCTTTGACAGTGCACTAAAAATGCAACCCAGAGTCCATGCGCTAATACGCTCACTACGCAAAGCATACAAACAGGCAAGAAGTACACATATAAAGGAATTAAGGGCGAAGGCTTGGGATGATTTGGAACAAGCTGCCACCTGACATAATGATTCAGAAAAGGGGGTGGTGATGAACAGAGTGTCTGAATTAAGCAGACCACTCTTACCCAGTCCAAAGATCAGGGCTTAATCCATCACCGTTATTTAGCTCACTGCCCCATCCCAGCTCAGAACCTGGCTATATGCAAATTAGTCTGTCCCTGGCCCAGTGCATCATGGGAACAGGGCAGACCAAACTACCAAGCCAATTCTTCACCAGAAAGAAGACAAGCTTCCGGGGACCGGTTTCTGGCATTTCAGCCGTCGTCGGCCCGGCTTGCTTGAATCCTGATGGAGCAGTGAGCAAGGGACTCATGTCTGAGTATACCCTGCCACACCCACAGTGGCCAAAAACGATTCAGAAAAGGGGGTGGTGATGAACAGAGTGTCTGAATTAAGCAGACCACTCTTACCCAGTCCAAAGATCAGGGCTTAATCCATCACCGTTATTTAGCTCACTGCCCCATCCCAGCTCAGAACCTGGCTATATGCAAATTAGTCTGTCCCTGGCCCAGTGCATCATGGGAACAGGGCAGACCAAACTACCAAGCCAATTCTTCACCAGAAAGGAGACAAGCTTCCGGGGACCGGTTTCTGGCATTTCAGCCGTCGTCGGCCCGGCTTGCTTGAATCCTGATGGAGCAGTGAGCAAGGGACTCATGTCTGAGTATACCCTGCCACACCCACAGTGGCCAAAAACGATTCAGAAATGCCAGAAACCGGTCCCCGGAAGCTTGTTTCCTTCCCAGTGTAAGAATTGGCTTGGTAGTTTGGTTTGCCCTGTTCCCATCATGCACTGGGACAGGAACAGACTAATTTGCATATAGCCAGGTTCTGAACTGGGATGGTGCAGTGAGCTAAAAAACGGTGTTGGATCTAGCCCTGATCTCTTGACTGGGTGAGAGTATTCTGCTTAATTCAGAATTTCTGTCCATCACCACCCCCTGTTGTTAAATATTTTGTCCACCCTAAGCGTGGAAGGGTATACTCAGATGTGAGTCCCTTGCTCATTGCACCATCAGGATTCAAGCAAGCTGGGCCGACGACGGCTGAAATGGCAGAAACCGGTCCCCGGAAGCTTGTTTCCTTCCCAGTGTAAGAATTGGCTTGGTAGTTTGGTTTGCCCTGTTCCCATCATGCACTGGGACAGGAACAGACTAATTTGCATATAGCCAGGTTCTGAACTGGGATGGTGCAGTGAGCTAAAAAACGGTGTTGGATCTAGCCCTGATCTCTTGACTGGGTGAGAGTATTCTGCTTAATTCAGAATTTCTGTCCATCACCACCCCCTGTTGTTAAATATTTTGTCCATCCTAAGCGTGGAAGGGTATACTCAGATGTGAGTCCCTTGCTCATTGCACCATCAGGATTCAAGCAAGCTGGGCCGACGACGGCTGAAATGCCAGAAACCGGTCCCCGGAAGCTTGTTTCCTTCCCAGTGTAAGAATTGGCTTGGTAGTTTGGTTTGCCCTGTTCCCATCATGCACTGGGACAGGAACAGACTAATTTGCATATAGCCAGGTTCTGAACTGGGATGGTGCAGTGAGCTAAAAAACGGTGTTGGATCTAGCCCTGATCTCTTGACTGGGTGAGAGTATTCTGCTTAATTCAGAATTTCTGTCCATCACCACCCCCTGTTGTTAAATATTTTGTCCATCCTAAGCGTGGAAGGGTATACTCAGATGTGAGTCCCTTGCTCATTGCACCATCAGGATTCAAGCAAGCTGGGCCGACGACGGCTGAAATGGCAGAAACCGGTCCCCGGAAGCTTGTTTCCTTCCCAGTGTAAGAATTGGCTTGGTAGTTTGGTTTGCCCTGTTCCCATCATGCACTGGGACAGGAACAGACTAATTTGCATATAGCCAGGTTCTGAACTGGGATGGTGCAGTGAGCTAAAAAACGGTGTTGGATCTAGCCCTGATCTCTTGACTGGGTGAGAGTATTCTGCTTAATTCAGAATTTCTGTCCATCACCACCCCCTGTTGTTAAATATTTTGTCCATCCTAAGCGTGGAAGGGTATACTCAGATGTGAGTCCCTTGCTCATTGCACCATCAGGATTCAAGCAAGCTGGGCCGACGACGGCTGAAATGCCAGAAACCGGTCCCCGGAAGCTTGTTTCCTTCCCAGTGTAAGAATTGGCTTGGTAGTTTGGTTTGCCCTGTTCCCATCATGCACTGGGACAGGAACAGACTAATTTGCATATAGCCAGGTTCTGAACTGGGATGGTGCAGTGAGCTAAAAAACGGTGTTGAATCTAGCCCTGATTTCTTGACTGGGTGAGAGTATTCTGCTTAATTCAGAAACTCTGTCCATCACCACCCCCTGTTGTTAAATATTTTGTCCACCCTAAGCGTGGAAGGGTATACTCAGATGTGAGTCCCTTGCTCATTGCACCATCAGGATTCAAGCAAGCCGGGCCGACGATGGCTGAAACGCCAGAAACCGGTCCCCGGAAGCTTGTTTCCTTCCCAGTGTAAGAATTGGCTTGGTAGTTTGGTTTGCCCTGTTCCCATCATGCACTGGGACAGGAACAGACTAATTTGCATATAGCCAGGTTCTGAACTGGGATGGTGCAGTGAGCTAAAAAACGGTGTTGGATCTAGCCCTGATCTCTTGACTGGGTGAGAGTATTCTGCTTAATTCAGAAACTCTGTCCATCACCACCCCTTGTTGCCACCTGACATAATAGCAGGGAGTTCTGGAAGGTTATAAATGCCCCTTATTTTTAAGATAGAAATGATCCATGCTTAGACACCCATGTAGATGAAGCGGCATGGATAGGGCATTTTGAAAGTATCTATGCCTTAAAACCTACGCAGGAACCTCTTCAACTGGATCTTGCCCCCTTACTCACCAAACTCTGATCTTCTCAACCAATGAGTTGCGGAAAAGTCTAGGAGCCTGCCCTAAAGGATAAGCCCCGGGTCCAGACGGGGAACCAATCGATCTCTTTCAGGCCAATCTTGACCTATGGGTCCCGCTTTTAACAACTGTCTTTAATGGCATAACGGTGGAGGGTCCTCCATCATCCTGGAACCGTATCATAATAGTTCCAAAATTCAAAAAGGGAGATAGAGGCTGTCCGAAGAACTATCGGCCCATCTCCCTTTTGGATACAACCGCCAAACTTATGGGCAGGTTGTTGTTAGTCAGGTTGGAGGATTGGGCCCTAGACCATGACATCCTAATGCAGGCCCAATATGGTTTTCAGAATGTTAAGGTGACAGTCGACCAATGTCTTAACCTATCACTTTGCATAGATAAGTATATGAAAGCCAGGGGCGGCAGGCTTTATATGGCCTTTATGGATTTGACAGCGGCCTTCGACTGTGTATCCCATTTGAAGTTATGGCTGATGATAGAGGGCATGGGGATTGATACCTTGATTATTAATTTTATCCGCCAGCTGTATGCAACTGCCACAGCATCAGTGCAGTATGGCAGGGATGGTGAATGTACATGGTCCTTTAAGATTGAGAGGGGAGTCAGACAGGGCTGTGTCTATGCTCCGTTTCTTTTCTCCATCTGTACTAACGGGGTAGAGGCAGCCCTGTCTGGTCTCTCTTTGGATGTGCCGAAGTTTGACAGCACCCCACTGCCAATACTGGCGTACGCCGACGACGCGGTTGTAATTTCAAGGACCGGGGTAGCCCTCCAAAGACTTATATCCGCTTATGCCTCATTTATGGCTTCTTTGGACCTCAAAGTGAACACATCTAAATCGTTCATTATCATAGCTGGAGCTCCTAGAGGTGCAAAAACCCGTATTTCCATCTATTATCAAAAAAAATTGAGGTGGTCGACTCTTTTCCATACCTTGGTATTTTGTTTGATAACAAACACACCTGAAACAAATGGGTGGCAGCAAGATCACTGGGTATGGAAAGAGGTCTACAAGCCATAAAGGGCTTTGCCAAAAAGTTGGGTGCCAGCCCTTTGGATACTATTTAAAACATCTATTCAGCTAAAGTGAAGGTAGCAACAACCAATGGGGCCGGAGTTTGTAGAATGGCCCAAATTGATCAACTGCAGACAGTGGAAGACACATTTTTTAAATCTAGGGTTTCGCTACCTTCTTCAATAGAGAATCATATTTTACATTTGTTGGAACTGGGCCTTCCATATTTGCTTGACTCCATTAGAGTGGCCTCCATTCTCCTCTGGCACTTGATTTTGCGAAGGGCTACCATCAATTTAACCCAACGCATAATTCTAGATTGTCAGGGTTTCGAGGGCCATAGCAGGATTGGTTGGCTTAGATATGTGGAATCGCAATTAAATACAATAGGGCAAGGAGAACTTTTCAGTGAGCCCACATCTTGCAGTAAGATATCCAAACAGAAACTAATTGACCTTTATCGAGAAAAGGCAAATTATGATGGTCGGGAAAGGAACAGGCATATTCAGGCTCTTGCAGCCTATGATTTAATTCCACCAAGAATGGACGAAGGCTATTGCTACCATTCCCGTGTCACAGTAGCCCAGCACAGATTTATCTTACTGCGCTTTTGCCTGTACCTAATCCCTTTGATGTTTGGGTTCCCAGAAAAAAGGTTTCAGCATTCTGATTTCGGCCCCTGCGATAATCTAATAAATTTTATTCCATTGAAAGAAAAAGGTTCCTCCTTCCAATTATAAGGGGAAAAAATGTTGATCGATGCAGAGTTGCACTGTACTTTATAAAAGCTCTCTCAAATCCTTGTGTCTGTTATGCAGTAGCATCTTTTTTGTGGGCCTGCTGGAGGAATAGAAGGGCTAGGGGCCTACAACAATTAATTTTAATACTCGGTGTTTGTACTGTACAGATAGTTCTGGTTTTATTAAGGTACTTAAAAAGCAAAACGAGGTATTTCATATCCCTTATTTTATTTTTTAAAACAATTTCTGATGGATTTCCATTTTATTGACTCATCGTTAATTGATCAATGAACTTTTGCTTTTATGATCTGTTTGTATATGGATCGAATAAAGATTTGAAAGACTGCCTGATACATTTTTCATAGGTATGCACATATCAACATTTTATGTACCAAGTTGGGTAGGGAGGAAAGCTGTCGCAACCTGGATGAGGAAGAACTGCCTGAAACTCAACTCAGATAAAACAGAAGTCCTCGTCTTTGGCTCCATCCCTCAGCATGGGATTACACCTGGTGACCCCCCACCCTCAGAACCCCCCCACCCCAGCAGGCTATGTACGGAACCTCCGCATCATACTGGACTCATCGCTGACTATGAACCACCAGATCAACGCCGTATCCTCGGCCTGCTTCAACACCCTCCGAATACTCTGAAAAACATTCATGGATTCCCTCTGAATCCCGAAAAATGGTCACGCATGCCATTGCCTTCAAGCAATCTGAACTACAGCAATGCCCTCAATGCCGGAATCAACAAAAAACTCCTCCGCAAGCTCCAGACCGTCCAGAACGCTGCAGACAGACTGATCCTAGACATCCCCCATCACAACCACATCACCCAACACAGTCCCTGTATTTACACTTTACCGAAAATACTTAAGGTGTTGGGTTTCCCTCCAGGGAGACCCATTATTCCAGGGATTGGACAAAGAAATTATCTGAATATATAGACCGGTTTTTACAGCCTTTGGTCATAAACTTACCATCTTACATCAAGGACACTCGTGACATTTTAAGCAAAATTGCAGATGTGGAATGAGTGGAAGGACATCAATTGGTAACCCTAGATGTATGCTCATTATACACAAGCATACCAGGAGGGCTTAGTCTGAAAGCCGTACAACACTTTTTGGATACACAACCTGCTAATATGTTTGAACATACCAATATGCTATTGGACCTGATTGAACTGTTATTGAATAACAATGTGTTTACACATAATGGCGACTGGTTCTGCCAGATACAGGGGGTATCCATGGGGGAAAAAATGTTCGCCGTCCTTTGCTAACCTCAACATGGGAATGTTTGAACACACACATATATGGCTGAAAGGTCCTAGTGCCCTATTGAAGAACATACTATACTGAGGACATTTCATTGATGATGTCATCATGTTCTGGGCAGGGACCAGTGATGCCATGGAACAATTCTTTATACATGAATGATAACCCCTTCAACCTTGCCTTTACTAAAGAACAGAGTACCACTCAGATAACATTTTTAGACATCACTATTCGGGTGAACAAAAATAGATTAATAACAGTGCCATTCAGAAAACAAACTGCATGCAATGCCACTTTACACGGGAGCAGTTCTCTTCCTCCCTCACAGATTAGGACTATCCCTTATGGGTAAATGTTAAGAACAAAAAGAAATTGCAGTGATGAAATACATTTGGAACAAGAACTCAATCTGGTAGAAGACAGGTTTAGGGCCAGAGGATATACAAAATAAATATCAGAGCGGCATGACACAAGGCCAATAGGGTGAAAAGAGCAAGTCTTTTGGCCATCAACACTAAAAGTAAGAAACAAAACAGGAGAGAAATTGCCCTCATTACACCATACACAATTTTAAGTACAGAGGTCTATTAGATTCTTGGGAAACATTGGCATTTGCTAACACATGATGTCACCCTTCAAGAGGTTGTTGGATCCAAACCATTAATCACCCATGAGAGAGGTAGGACACTGAGACAACATTTGTGTCCGAGTTTCATACCACCAACAGTGAACACGACATGATTACCATCTCCTCCAAATGGTTTTTTCAAATGTGGATCGTGTAGCATATGTTGCTGTTTTGCTAGACACAAAACCATGTAATTTAAGTACAACACAGACCAATTGTATACAATTCGAAGATTCATTAATTGCAATACGAAGTAAGTTATCTATTCTATCAAATGAATCTGTGGGAAAATGTACATTGGAAGTACAGTGAGACTCTTAAAGGAAAGAATACAGGAGCACATAAGAGCTATCAGAAATAAGAATTAACACTATCCTTTGGCTACTCTTTTCAATACAGTACACAAATCAAATGAAATGCTCAAGTTAGGTTTTCGTGGAATATATGGGACATGTCCTGGATTAAGGGGTGGAAATAGAATGGATAGACTTTGAAAAACTGAGAGTGAATGGATCATCAAACTTAGGGCCGTAGAACAAGGCCTGAATATCGAAAAGGAAATGTTTGAGTTCCTTTGAATACAACAGTACATCAACCTAAGTTGTAATATTGGTATTGGAAAAAGCTGTGTATGTTGTTGAATATTCCATCTGTTAATAACACTCATTTTCCAAGACTAACAACTTCCCTGATTATGTGAGAGTGAACCCATGTACTAACTCACGCTCTTGATGAAAGGAACAGTTTTTAATACAACATCAAGTTCAATATTGTGGATAGATCTGCACATCTTTGCCTTTTTAAAATGGTTTTCCATATCAACCATGCAATGGAAGTACCAGCTTTTTATGCCTTCAGAAATATAGTTTGCACGCCATGAGAAACATACTTTTTGACCAGGACAATATGGCCGCCATGTAAACTTTTATGGAGCGGCATTCATAACGTCTGTTTTCAATACCTATGAATTCTGCAGTCGTGTAGATAATTAATGGCGACAACAGCAAAATACACAAGGCTGTTGAGCTGCCGGGTGAGGCTCTGGAGTTGAACAAACATACAGTGAATCTCGTTCGGCAATAAAGTAATTGTAATTTCTAGTCTGTCACGGAATGATTAGTTGAGATAGAGAGGCAACTCTTTATACATTATGGGTATCTTCATTTTCTTTTTAGCTGACTTATCATGGTTTGAGCGTGATGTTTATGAATAAAGTAGTGGTGTGGATAATATTTGGTCACTGGAACTGGAACAATGCTTTGATTTGAACTAATGGTATTAAGGTTACCCTGCATGAGAGAACACTTGGCTTATGGTGAGTTTCAACTACCCGCAAATGAGTGGTATTACCACTTACGTTTCCCCTTACTGGGAGCCAACGTATAGCTATAGCTTTCAAATATGATAAGCTTATCTCCCCCCTTTCATCTTTATTTTTATACACAGAATCAAGAGGTTTACAAATAATATTTATTCTGCGAGTCACTTTGCTTACGAACCGCTTACTCAACATATTAAGATGGACTGCCTTGTTCATTATTGAGAGAAGGTGAGGCACATGTTTATGTGTATAAACCTTTCCCTAAACAGGGTCATTAAAAATGGATGGGTGACACTAGATAGTCCACACCATTAATAAAATTCTCCCCTCACAGAACTAATAACCTATTTAAGTGCTAACATCACTTGTTATGATTGGGTGCTAATTGCTTGTATAGCACACAGGGATTACTGATGATTTCTTTGCCAACAAAACATCTCCACATGGGTACTATGTAAGATATTGCATTTTTTTCCTTTTTTCTTTTTCCTTTTTTTCCGGCTAAAGGAAAAGTATTCAGGTATTGATATATCTGAGTAGCTGGAATCTCCCCATTAAATTAGTGACTATTGCCGATAACTCTATTGAATGTTGAGTTTGTTTTTACTATGGGATGGCTAAACGTATGGTTTTAATTTGATAATAATGTTAACCACTTCGACGCTGATGACGAGCTCAGCTCGTCATGAGGTACACCTCTCGTACGCTCATGACGAGCTGAGCTCGTCAAGAACCACGGGATTCCGCAATCTTCAGCCCACAGCGGTAAAACGCTTAGCGCGGATGCGGTTAAATATATGATTGTCTTTTTCTATGTTATTTATTAACTTTACTGTTGTTGTATGTATGTATTTAGTAATGTGCTTTTATGGTCCGTTGTGCCCGAAATAAAGTTATTGACTGACTGACTGGCATATCACTTAGAGGTGCATTCGCTATCCTTTTTAATCACAACAATGTAAGTTGTTTGTGTGCACTCACTTATTTGATTGGGGCACAATTTTTAAACTTAATCCAAACCAAATAAAATTATATGATGTAAATGATATGTATATGTCATTTTGCAGCCTTGAGAAAGATCAAGACGATGAAATGCATGTCGGCTGCCGTGCTTGTGTCTATGACTGGAATAAAATAACTTGACCTGATACATCATCTTCTGAGGATCATTAATTGGAAATTACCAGCGGAACTTAATTTTTCCTCTTCGCTGAATTACCGATTTGGGATGAAAGTGACAGTGTTTTGGTGTGCTTTGGTGCATATGTTGAACCTCGGTGATCTCCGCTGGCTCCCCATCAACAGAAGAATAACCTTTAAGCTCCTCACGCATGCCTACAAGGCCATTGTAGTAATTACGCTCGTAATCAAAGTAAGATTTGAAAGGCTTTAATGATATCAGGTGCTGCGCAGCAGCTCAGCTTAAAGAGTCAGCATAAAATGACAGTTACATCTCCAGGGCATTCTAAATAGAACATAAGAATGGAACACTTTAGAAAGGTTCCAGAAAGACTAGAACAAAACATTACATTATCCTCTCTTCTTCAATATCAACAATTTAAAAAAAGAATAAAACATACAGGTAGAAGAAATAAATGAGAAAAAGAAAGCAACAAAAAGAGAATGATAAATTAACGATACCTAACAGGAATGGAGCGAGGACGGCCACTCCTTCGAACACCCTCCACACGAGGTGAGTAAGAAGGAGAGGAGTCCTTTGCGCACACAGTATCCGAAGACGAAGAATTGCATCCACCTGAAGTGGAGCTTGCAGGTGACAAGATAGTTCTTCTGGCACAATCATTGGCCTTGACAACTCTGGCCACATTCCACCAATTCTTCATGTTCACCCTCACAGCATTACCACAAACCTTATCGATAACAAGAGATTCAGAGAATTTCTCACTCCCTTTGGTGGTATGAACAGGCAACTTAATACGAATTCTATCTCCAACAGAAAACTGTTGAGACACAACTTTTTTCCTGGAGTCAAAATGAAGTTTCTGTTTGGACTGAGCATTAGTAACATTATCCCTAACAATCTCATCCACATTGCACAGGGAATTAAGCTTCACCCAACGTGACATCCACCCAGGACAAACCTTAGAACATGGTTTCCTCCCACGCAACAATTCATACGGAGAGAACTTGGTAGAGGAATGGGGAGTGGTACGATAGAACCACAACATGGACCTGACTGCATTGGGAACATTGCAACGTTGCGAAATAGCCCATTGAACACAGTTATTTAAGACTCTGTTCATGCGCTCCACCAGGCCGTTTGTTTGAGGGTGATAGAGAGCACTCTTCAAATGATTGATCCCACTTTAGCACAGAAAAGAGTTAAACTCTTGACTAACAAACTGGACACCGTTATCGCTGACAATAGTGGAAGGAAAACCCTCCCGTAAGAAAAGATCTTTTAAAAAGTCAATGACATTTTTGGAATTGGGCTCACCAACAAAACGCACCTCCGGCCATTTGGAATAATAATCGACAGCAACAATGGCAAATCTAGAAGAGGAAGGAAGTGAATAAAAAGGCCCAACAAAATCAATACCAATTTTCTCCCAGGGTCTGTCTGGAAAGGCAATAGGTTGCAAAGGGGGAGAACGTATTTTCAAACTCTGTTCAGCGCTAGAACAAATCACACACTCCTCAACAATCACATCAATATCTTGATCCATTTGTGGCCACCAGAAGTGTTCCCTGACCCTCCTCTTAGTTAAAGTCTTGCCAAGATGTCCCTCGTGTGCACCCTTGACAATTCTGTTCCTGAGATCACTGGGAGGGATTAATCTATCACCACGCATCAGCAACCCTCCTTCAATAGAGAGTTCATCAGAAACCTTAACAAAAGTTTGTAAAGAAATATGAACATTTTTCTCTCTCTGCCAAACCCCCTTCACATAGCTGATAACTTCATTAAGGAGGATATCCTTAGAAAGGTGTTCTCTCCATTCAGCTTCACTAATGGAAAACATATCATCCATACCAATCGAAGCAACAAAACAATCTTCGACATCATAGTCCTCCTCACACTCACCCTCACCATCAGTAAGAATAGGATTTCTTGATAAATAATCAGCCCTGCTGTTCCTACTCCCAGGAATATATGTCACATCAAAGTCAAACTGGAGTAATTTAGTTGACAGTCTGGCAATACTTGGGGAATGTTCTTTCACTCTAATACCAGAAAGAATAGAAATTAAAGGACTGTGATCGGTTCTTAACTGAAAATGCTTACCCCAGATGTATGGATTAAACTTCTTTATAGCCCAACAGCACGCTAATAGTTCCTTCTCAATCACAGCAAAATTTGATTCTGAACCACGAAGAACCCTAGAAGCATAGCCCAATGTTCGCTCAACTCCATCTACTTCCTGAGTTAGGACGGCACCCAAACCTAACCCACTAGCATCCACCGTAATGGTACACAAGGCATTGGGATTGAAGGGCTTCAACACTCTAGAGCTCACTAACTGTTGTTTTATCCAGGAAAAGACCTCTTCACAACAAACATTCCACACAAAAGGAACATCTCTTTTTAGCATGTTCGTCAAAGGTTGCACCTTAGTAGCATAGTCTGGTATAAACCGAGAATAAAATTCACACAAACCAATAAACGATTTCAACCCACTCTTATCCTTAGGTGGAGAACTATCTACTATGGCCTTCACCAACCCCGGTTTTGGCTCCACACCATTCTCTGACAACACATGACCAAGGTATTCTACCTTAAGTTCCCTGAACACACACTTCTCTTTCTTCAAGACAACACCAGCATTGGATAACACACCTAGCACAGTACTCAGGTTCTTATCATGGATCTCACAGGTGCTCCCATGAATCAAAACGTCGTCCTGGAAGACAACCACACCCTCGATATCCTTTAATATATTGGACATGATCCTTTGAAAAACAGCCGCCGCAGAGGCCAAACCAAACGGCATGCGACAGTACTGAAAGGAACCCATAGGGGACACAAAAGCGGTGAAATGCCGAGATGCGGGATCTAAAACGACCTGGTGGTATGCGGACGCTAAATCCAGCTTACTAAACCACTTAGACCCATTTATCAGTGACAACATGTCAGAGATCTTAGGGAGGAGAAAGGAATCTATCCAAATGCTCCTGTTCAGACTGCATAAATAGACACAGACGCGAAGTTCTCCATTCTTTTTCTTGGCGACAACCAGTGGCGAAAGCCAAAGGGAAGACTCAATAGGTTCTATTATACCTTTTGTACAAAGGCTATTCAATTCTGCCTCCAGTTGTTCTCTTACACTGAATGGGACATTCCTTAACCTATGTTTAATGGGGATAGCATTGTCTTTAACCCTAATGGTATGTTTGAATCCCTTCACCTCCCCTAATCTGTTACTAAAAACCGTGGGAAATTTCTCATCCAATTTGCTAACAAAATCATCTAGCTGCACGACAGAGATAGGGTTCTTAGTGCCGGGACGGAGAACCATCTTAAACAAACCCTGATGAAACCATCCGAGAATGTTTAATCCTTTGATAGAAACATACATTTTACCAAAGATTTTCCGCCCTCTAAACTCGAGAGAATCTTCAAAATACCCCTTGAGTTCTATCCTTCTCCCTTCATAATTAACTGGGGATCTGTCAGGAGGAAAAAGTTTACGGTCACCCCACACCTCCTCGAACAGCTCTTGGGTCAACATAGTCACTCTCACCCCTGAGTCTACTAACAAACAGACAACTTTATCACCAATGCCAATGTCTGTGTAAGGGTCCACACACTCCATTTCGGAATCGGCTTCACTAAGTCCTACAATCGCAACCATATCCCTTAGATCATCTTGAAAACTAGAAGTATCATCTTGAGTGTAATCAGAGACATTAGCAACAGAAGGTGAATTTCTCGAATTGCTCCACTGTTTGTTAGAAAGTGCTTGAGGAACAGTGCGCTTAATATTTTGACATACTTTGGCGAAGTGGCCTAACTTCCCAAACAACTGAAAACTCCTTAGCACACGTTTGATAATTCAAATGATACCCATGTATTTCACCATACAACAAAATGCATTCTTAAATAATTAGATCCTTTTTAGTCAAGGTATTCTTTGGTGTTGTTTTATTTCAGGAGACGTCACAGCAAACACGTGTTTCGTCGTTAGGGGAATGTAACCCACGACTTTCTCAAGGCTGTTAGGTAAAGAAAAACGAGCATTGTAACTTTGTTGTTCTGTCAATCATATGATATAATGTACATTTATATACATTTAGATACTTCTGATGTATTAGCATTGTTGAAGTAATACGGTGGTGTTCAACATTGTGCCGTTTAATGTACAGTACATTGATTGGTGTTATCACCGATGCTTTTATAGAAAGTGTACAACTTGTGATTAACATGGTGTTCTTCTGTTAAAACAGAAGGTCTATGGCCCATTTAAAAAAATATGGAGAAACCAGTGTTTGTGTTTGTCACCGTGCGGTGCGAATATCAACATGCAGAAAGGATAGTGCTTCTAAGTTTTAGTTCAATTTTGTGTTGTCATGCATAGTATAGGAAATATTAGGGATACCTAGTCTTCTTAATGTTGCTGTTTCTGTATTAAGAGAAAGGGCACAAAATTTAGACGACGACCTAAGTTATAAATAGGCGTATTTACAGTTTAGGTTCTTTTATTTAATCCGTATCCCATATACTCACAGTAGTTGAGGTGATAATTCCAACCCTCAAGGGGTTCTGTTAGGGGACCTTATTCGTATCTCGTGGTTCTTGTTGAAGTACTCAGTGTTTTGGTTTTCAAAAGTGCAGCTGTAATTTAATCAATACATCCAATTATAGCTCTATTCAAATTATTTACATCTGTTTATAATAACATTTTCTTCTCGGTTCCTAAGTGGGATCTTTCTACTTGGTAAATATTCCATTTTTTGTATTTATCAAAAGCGAAAAGCGTAAGAACATTTGTCTAGTAGTCAGCTTTCTGGGAGTTATTAAACTCCAGTTTCAGATGGTTGTGCCACGTTGTCTTCGCTTAATGCAATAAAGCAAAACATTTTACAGCCTTATGGTGGGGTATTTTTATTTTCATGTTTTGCTTCAAGTTGTTAATCTTCTTATATCTGTAAAGTGCCTGGTCATTTTAATGCACTTAAGTGCGAGGGGTCGTTATCGGCGGTAGCGCATTTGCATTAAAGAGGCGCTCGGAGTCTTTGTTGCTTTTACCTAAAGACGTGCGTTTACATTGTCCGTAAAGTACCCACTCGTTTCGATGCAAAGGAGGGCGAAAGAGCATCATCGACGGCAGCGCGTTTGTATTAAAAAGGCGCTAAGAGTCTTTATTGCGTTTACATAAAACCTGCGTTTACACTAAATGTTTTTCTCAACATGCGCGCATTCTTACCTTTCGCTGTTATCCTTGATTTATGGACTCCGTCCCCTCTGCTGTATATATGAAGCAGTCCCTTTCACCAGTAGTAACGTTCTATTAGTAACATATGGTTTACCTGCTATACCACGTGATCATGTGCACTTCCGGTTTACCGGGTTAGCGAGTGGCTATTGTTTTGCTAAGTTTGTGGTGATATCGGTGGCGGCCATCTTATCCTGTCCTCTATTTATATTAACTTGGTTGTCCCGAGTATTGATATTGCGGCCATTTGAACTTGGATCATTTTTATATTTTATTTTATTATGCTTAGTTGTATTTCTACTTATAATATTAGTCGTAAACCGAGTGATATTTTATTTGTGTTGCGGACCTTGAAAGATCCGGTTTCTTTACTAAAATTTGTTATTTTTAGCTTTTATCCTTTAACTTTTAAAAGATATCTTTTATTGTGATTATCTTTTATCATGGTTCAGCATTAATAAAGTCCCCAGTGTTTGGTAAAACCACAATTATGGTGACTATGGCGTTAACCCTTTGTGTTTTGTTAATGAGATTTAGATATTGTGTCTCGGTGTCATTGTGATTTGTGACATACAGTGATGATGATTCGTTTCATCATTATTTGTGAGGTCATATGTTGATTTGATCTTCAAAAAAGTCCTGTGATAGTATAGTGTTTCCATGCAAATACTCGTGGAGTTTTATGCTAGTTCATTGTTCTATAAATTCTGTGATAATATGGTTTCTCCACTCAAAACTGGGACAGAACATATAGATGAGTTAATAGGTGACTATATCATCATAAGAATAAAAACATACAGTACAGGCTTATTTTATACATTTGAATACTGTTTGATTTGCATTTCTCCTTTACCCATAGTTTGATACTTTATAGTTTTCACTGGGCAATATTGCACTCTTTTGTTTCAACATCTTACATAAGTTGTTTTAAGTGCCTAGGAAGTAATGAAGCTCATGGTCAATGTTAAGCCCTAGTTCCACACTTCTCAAAGTCTGTATCCAAGTTGCCTCCCTCCTTCTCAGTGAATATTCCCTGTTTCCCCCCCTTGGATGGGTGGGTACATGTTCAAATCCAAAAAATTGAAATGTGTGGTTTGATGTTTGTGCGGGGCATATGGACATGTGTGCAGCTACTGGGTAGCGCATGTCTCCCTGTTTCACTGCCCTGATATGTTCATTTATCCTATCTCTCAAAGGTCTCTTTGTACTACCAATGTATCTTTTGCCGCATTTGCAGTCAAGGGCGTACACCACAAATTTGGTAAGACAGTTTATAGCAGTACGGATACTGTATTTTTTGTCATTTGGTCCATCAAACTCCTTTCTTTTTTTGTAAGCCCATTTGCAGGCTGCGCATTGCCCACAGCTGAAGAATCCTAGTTCTGTGAGCCAGTTGGTCTTAGTTGCACTAGTCGGGTAACTAGGGCTTAATATATTCCTCAGTGTTGAGCCTTTTCTATAAGTTAGTGTTGGTCTCTCTGTTATGTACTTGATCAGTGTTGTGTCCTTCTTAAGTAAGTGCCAGTGTTTGTTAAGGCTTTTGCGTAGGACTGTGGACCAGTTGTTATAACCCGTTACTAATCTGATCTTGTCTTCCTTGTCCTGTTGTTTTGTTTTTTCTTTTAATGTGTCCATTCTGGTGATTCCATCTATTCTATTTACTGCTTTTAGTAATTGTTTTTTGTTGTATCCTCTGTTTAGAAATCTTTGGACCACCCCCTGTTTTTGGTCCTCGAATTCTTTATCATTGCTGCAATTGCGGCGTGTTCTGACTAGTTCCCCGTAGGGGATTGCTCTTTTTTGGTGTTCAGGGTGTGCACTTGTTGCGTGCAGTAATGCATTGCAAGCTGTGCTTTTCCTGTAGAGTCTGCTTTGTATTGTTTTGTTCTCTATGAAGAGTTCTACGTCTAGGAATGGGAGTTTGGTGTTACTATATTCCATAGTAAACTTTATGTTCTGGTCATTGTTGTTTAAAAATTGATGAAACTTCCCACACAACCTGCACGTGACATTCCTAGCTGGACAGGGACGTCCGGATTTAAAATGAGGAAAGTTACCACATTTGAAACAAATATTGCTTTGTTTGAAAAACTTATTGTCACTACGCCCACCAGGATTTGCTTTAGAATCTTGCACTCTCACAACATTGACAGTGTCTTCCTTAGAAATGGAAGAAGAACATTTTGCATCAAGTTCTTTAACAGACATCTTTGAAAATTCAATGCTTTTGGCTACACGTACAGTTTCTTCAAGTGACGGATTACCTAAAGAAAGTAATTTTTGTTGGATACCTTTGTCTGAACACTTACATATGTATTGATCTCTGATCATCTGATCTCTAAAATTTTCAAACTCACACTCAGCACTGAGTATTCTCAAGGCAGAAATAAAATCTTCAACCTTTTCTCCTTGTCTCTGTTCACGTTTAAAAAATGTGTGTCTAACTACAACCAAACTGGGTTGAATGTCAAAACGTAACTCTAGTAATTTTACAGTTTCGGCATACTCATCTAGATCCTCTTCCTCAGGAGGACGTACCAATGGAGGTAAATGTTTAAAGATAGAACGACCTTCAAAACCAAAACTATTTAATAAAAGGTATTTTTTCCTTTCAGCTCTATACCTAGAAGCTCCTATAGCCCCCAGATAAGTGGTAAAAGCATCAAACCACTTTTTCCAGGTAATGGGTGGTTCACCTGGGAGGTCGAGGAAAGGGGGTGGTGGAGAAACAGCTTGTAAGCTCATAATGCCAAAATAATTCACTAACGAAAGTGCAATAACAATTTAGTTATTATGGTTGTCTTACTTCAATCTAACCAGTGCTGACTCACATGAAATACAATTAGTATAAGTTTTTCTTTTTAAGCTTTGAAAAAAAAACAAAAAAAAAATGAAACGCTAAGATTTAGACTAGATGTAACGCATAGTAAAAGTAGCAACAAATGTAATTGTACTTAAGTTTCCAAGTGTGCGTATCACTGTAAAAGTAAAATCAGAAGATACGCTCCAAAGATCGACAACAAACACAGCTTCTCTGATGTGATGAAGGATTTCCAGGTGTGCGTATCACCGTAAAAGCGAATGGTACGCTCTTAGGAACAAAATCCCTCTGCCTCTGTAGCGTGATGAAGAGAGATTACGATCGTTGCGATGACAAGTTCGTATTAATCAAAATGGAGGATACGCAACGTTGCGTTCCAGCAGGACTGATGCGTTCCAAAAGCTTCAAAATGGTTGTCACTAACGCTGCGTTCCAATCAGGCACGTTGCGTTCCAGACACGCTGCGCTTCAAGTTGCGTTATAGACAACAATGCGTTCCAGAGCTTTTGAAATGCCACTCATGCACCAACACTGTGTTTCAATCAGTTACGTTGCGCTCATACTCGCTGCGTTCCACGTTGCGTTTCAGAGTCAAGATGGCCCACTTAACTTGCCGACGTAGATTGTACGTCACCACAACCGACACTGGGTTTCAACAACGATAGCTGCCGCCGTATTTTAAGAAAGGTACCTTAATCATCCAACGCCACAATCCGGGATATCTCAACAAGATTGGCAAGAAAGTTGGAATGAATATGAGGTACTCTTCGCTTTCCTTCTTTTCTTTGTGCGTCGAATTTTTAGTTACTCGTCCGCCTCAGCATAAAGATATATCATAATAACATCCGCGTGGGTAGCATGCACCTGAAGATCGTCGCCACGTTTTCTGTAGTAATTACGCTCGTAATCAAAGTAAGATTTGAAAGGCTTTAATGATATCAGGTGCTGCGCAGCAGCTCAGCTTAAAGAGTCAGCATAAAATGACAGTTACATCTCCAGGGCATTCTAAATAGAACATAAGAATGGAACACTTTAGAAAGGTTCCAGAAAGACTAGAACAAAACATTACAGCCATCCACAACCTCGGACCAGCATACCTAAACAAATACCTCTCCTTCCAAGCCCCCAAGAGAAATGCCAATCAGCCAACCTCTCCTTGGTCACCAATCAATGCATCTACAAGATTAGAATGAGTGGAAAGTCCTTCTCATACATCACATCCAAGACCTGGAACGACCTCCCCCTCTAACTTGGGCAAAGTCCTAGATTGGTCCTGTTCAGAAAGGACCTCAAGGCCTGGCTCTTCAGATGATCCCAGCACCCAACGTACCCGCCCCCCCCCCCCCAGCACATTGCGACCATAACGGGTGAGTAGCTGCACTTTAAAAAACCCTGATTGATTGATGTATATTGGAAATAGATCGAAACCACCGGAAAACAAGAATGTTTTGTCAAATTCCAAAGTTGTCAGTTTGTATTTATAAGCTCAAAATTGACTTGTTGAGAGTGTGATTTCACTGAAAGATTGCAACCACTTTTTGGCCAAATTTGAGCAAGAAATGGGAACCCCCAGAGCCTGCATTGAACTGCAGTGACTTGAGGCAATCAAAGGTTATTTGGCTTTATGCAGAAGGATAAATCAAGAACCCTGTCTGTTGCATGGAGTCAGTGAAGGCTCACTTTCAGTACATCCCATATAATAATAGCTATGCTCTTGGAAAGGTGCAAGGAGTTCAGAGAACTGAACGGTGAGATCCATCTGCAGTATTCTGGCCCTGCCTCTCATCGCGGGATAGACACTTGGGGTCATATTTATCATGGCTTTGCATTACTCTTGCCACACAAATGGGGCCGTAGGGGTCACACAATTCCTAGCATGGCCTTTACCGATTAATGCAAGGCAGCGCAAGCCTCTGCCTAGTGTTACTCTGCCCCAGGTAAGCGTTCTATGGGTGGAGTGTTGGTGTTCCCACTCATCCACCCACAGATTTTGGCGCATTCCCAGATTTACCATTAGTGGTAGACCTTCGAATGCGTCAAAATGCTATACTTCCTACAGAGAAGGCATAACGAGAAGGAATATCCTTATTCCTCTTTCTTTTTCTCCTCTTTCTATGTCTGTTGCATTCTCCAGTGCACATTAAGAGGAAAAATATTCAGAGGATTGTTTTTGTGCAGGAAGGCGACCTGTCCTTTCACATTGTGAAAGGTTATGGTTTGAGGGTACAGGCGGAAGCTGTGCTTTGGAGTCTGCGTAGTGTGCCATAGTGGGATTTGATGTTATGCTGTGCATGCTCCAGAGCCGAGCTTCCCACTCTGTGCTTTGAGGGCTCCGCTATATAGGGGCACATGCAACAAAGGAAATTGCATTCACAAATGGTGCGAATCGCAAAATTCGGCCGTTTGCGAATGCAATTCCCATTTTTGGGATGCATTAACATTTTTGTAATTTTCGCAATTTAAGAAATCGCAAAATTGCGATTTCTTAAATTGCGATTGCATTTAAGGAATCTCAAATTGAGATTCCTTAAATGCATCAAACTCCAAAAATTTGCGAATTCGCAAATAAGGGGAGCAAATTACCATGAAGTTGACCTTCATGGTAATTTGCGAAAACTTTGAAAAATGCACTAAAGGCATTTTTCAAAGTTCAATTTTACACACATACATGCCCTTGGGGCATGTGAGTGCGCAAAATGAACTTCTAAGCAGATTTCAGTGGTGCAACAGGGTGTCCTTTGGACACCCCTGCACCCTTGAAATTGCATTCTTAATTTGCGAATTTCTAATGGTGAATTGCAAATTAAGAATGTCTTTCCATTCATTCCTATGGGCCTCTAGGCCCATAGGAATGGATGGGGAGGTATTCCTTAATTGTGATTCTCAATTAGAGAATCGCAATTAAGGAATTTTAAGAAATAGCTATTTTTTTTAGCAATTTCTTGATGCATTACAGTTTGCAAATCCTTAATTGGGATTCCTTAATTTTCACAATTAAGGAATCGCAAAATGCAATATTGATGCATGTGCCAGATACTGACTAGATCGAGCTGGAGAGTGCACTGCAGAGTTCATTGAAGCAGATGAGCTTAGTGCTTTGTACAGCGAGATGCCGGAAAGTACTTGGCTTTCTGTCATAACGTGGTATTCGAGTGGCACTGTCTCTGTTTGCTCTTCCACCGCTGCTGTCTTTCTAGCCTGTCAGCATGCTCTCTGTTCTGTTGAGTCCTGGCAATATTCACCTTTTTGTGCAAGCATAGTTTAAATGTAATAAAACTCAAAAGGGGGCAAATGTAGCCCCAGAGACAAATATCACTGGCATTTCTCTGCTGGTATACAAGAACATGCATGCCAAAAAAGTGATTGATTAAAATGCCAGCTCACATAAACATTCTCCACATGGAAAAAATTCGGAATGTTGATTTTTTTTTCAGCAGCAGAGCAACACTGATTATTCGAAGAAAGAAGTTGAGCATGATAGCACAGAGGTGTGATTTAGCACCACTTTGAACAAAGTATGGGTGTGCTGTTTCTGAGTCAGTGTTGATTTTCAGGACTGAAAATCAATGTTTGAAACGCCAAAACACAAAGAACCGTTTTGAGTGCCATAAAACAGCAGTGCTCACCTCATTTCAGAAGAGAGCCTCCTCATTGTATAACTCAAGAATTAATTGCCCACTCTGTGCTCTAGTCTTCAAATAAAATAGCGAATGCACGAGTTCAGTACCAGGAACAAAATTACAACAATTATTCTATGTCTGTTTTTATTTGTTGCTTTTCCTATGTACTTTTTTCCCTACTAATTATGGTAGCACTATGTGCTGTTTGAAAGCAGTTTTCTTCTCATAACCCGTATCCTTGGTCCTATGGATGTTTGAAATCATAAATCTAGATGTAATAAGGCCAGTAGCAATGCAAGAATACGATTAATTTTAGTATGCTCTGAATGATTAACACAGTGCACAAAGAGCCACATGTATGAAGGTATTTTGCATTTGAAAACCGACCAGAATCTGCCAGTTTGAGAACACAAAAAAGGCTGTTCCTATGTATTAACCTCCATTTTGCAAATTGGTAACCTGTTGTCGAATAGCAAAATGTGTTTAGCAATTCAGTACTAGAAATGGACATGTTTAGGGTATCTCTTCCAAATCCCAGAGGTTTGTATGAATGATTTGTGACCAAAGCCGGTCGCAAAACATTCGCAGTTTACCATCATATTCAATCTGATGGTAACCCATTCGCCAGTAGGGAGGGGTGCCCATGTGACCCCTTTGGGATTGGTTGTGAAAACGTGTTTTAAGATCAGGCAGTGCTTTTAAAAAATGAAAAGAAAACTTTTCCTTTTTTTCTTTGAAATGCAACCCGTTTTTCTTTAAGGAAAATGGGCTGTATTTAATAAAAAAATTGCTTTATTTTAAAGCAATCACAGACATGATGGTCTGTTCAGCCCATCAGGCCACCTTCCCTGTAGTTTTAGCGAGTCCTAATGTTGCAAATTGCAACCTACCTCATTAATATTCATGAGATAGGTCGCTTTGCAACCCCCTAGGAATCACTAAATTAAACTCATACAGCTAGATTCATGAAAGCTAATTGCGCTCGTAAAGGGCCAGATTCTGAGAATCTGGCCCTTTGCGAGCGCAATTTTTGCATTTGGGATTCATCATCCCAAATGCAAAAATCGCTATTAGCGAAATCGCATATTTGCGAGGAATTGCATTTAAGGAATCTCTATTTGAGATTCCTTAAATGCAATTCATGAACCAATTTTAAATTGCGAATTCGTCTGACTTCGAGGTAAATAGCGAAAAAAGTAGAAAAAAGCACTTTAGTGCATTTTTCTCAGTTGCATGCATGTCCTTTGGACATATGTGTGCGCAACACCTGTGTAAATTTTCATTTCAGGGGTGCTACAGGGTGTCCTTTGGACACCCCTGGCACCCTTGAAATCGCCTCCTTATTTGCGATTAGCAAATTGCTAATCGCAAATAAGGAATAACTCCCTATTCATTCCTATGGGCCTTTAGGCCCATAGGAATGAATGGGGAGTTATTCCTTATTTGCGATTAGCAATTTGCTAATCGCAAATAAGGAAGATGTAGGAATCGCAATTTATTTTGCGATTCCTACATGAATCCCGTTTTGCAAGTCCTTAATAGCGATTCCTTATGAATCGCTATTAAAGACTAGCAAAACGGGTCTTTCATGAATCTAGCTGATAGAGTTTCGTTCCTTAGGAACAGCGATTACCTAATTGTGATTGGCAGAAAATCGCAATTAGGTAATCACTTTTCCCAATTTCGATTCAATTTAAGGATTAATGCATGCTGTTTCCACAGGATTTTATGATATTATGGAACTGTTTTTGCTGCTTCCGTAATATAAATAATATGCTTCCATTGTCCTCACACTCCTTTGTAGCTGTCTAGATGTTTGCAACTATGTGACACATTTCAGCTCCTTTAAAGTGCCTGCCTTTCTTATTGAAATCGCTTGTGTTCTGAGAATTAACTGCCCACTGGTGTACATCTAGAGCTATTTACGATGAACACCTTCTCTGTATTTGACAAAAGATTGCGTCACCAGATCTTGAAACTTATTAAATTTCTATATGTATATACATGCAGCAGCTGGACATGTTTCCCGGACAATCTTTAAATACCCATGGAAAGTAAACAAGTAATATGCCCTCATTGATGTGCAGTCGGAATAGAAAATATTTATTTTCCATAAGTGCATATTGTCTTTAGGCAATGCCTTCTGCCGAAACAATGCTACAGCAGAGAGCATATTAATTAGGCTATAGTTATCTTTGTTGTCAAGCTTCACTCAAATGGGCCTTCTTCAAATGGTGATGGCGCTTTAATAGTAAGAGAAACGTTTTCATTCTCTACCAGAACAAATCCACACAAAATGTGCATATGTCTGTGCTATTCCTCATAGAAAAGTTTGCACTATGTTGAAGCTTCCACATTATGCAAAGGCTTTTTTAGGTTGAGCATTCAAGACCTCTTGTATATACATATACTTATATGTGTATGTACAGGAGATCAGCCCTAGGACTTGTCTGCTTCCGCTTAGGGACTTTTGTTTTCTGTTCAACTGCCTCTATTTAACTGTCTTGATAGAAAACGACCAGTAGAAGTCATTAAAACGGCAGAATTGCTTTCTGCTTGTTCAACTGCCTCTATTCAACTGTCTGGATAGAAAACGACCAGTAGAGGTCACTAAAATACTAGAATTTCTATCTGCTGAGGGACTTTATTTTTTGTATTTTTCGGGCATCTGCCTCTATTTAACTTTCTTGATAGAAAACGACCAACAGAGGTCAGTAAAATACCACAATCACTTTAACATTCTCTAGGTTGTAATCCATAGAAATTGTCTTCCACGAGCACCAGTAGACAATAATATTTTTTTCAAATCTTGTATTTTCAGTGATATGACCACCGAAGGCCCTGATTTTATATTAAAAACAGAGCTTCTGACTACACCATTTCCAGCTGAAAGGCGATATTTCTCTCCATGTGTTCCCATATCTGGTGTGTCATGCAGTTTGGTGCTTACTTTCCCTCCATGTTAAAGAACAGTAGATGTTTCAGCACCCAGGCTAATGTGCTGCATAGCTAAATGCAAATAAGGTGACACAGATGCATTGCAAATGCTTGTTTTCTTTTCCACAGCAATGTATTCAGCTTTTTCTAAGGTGTAATTTCTGAGTGCCCATTTCCTCTGTTAAATGTGCTCATCATATTTCTCAGCTGTGAGCCCTGCTAGATGACCATTATGTGTTATGCACTAATTAAAAAACACTCAGAAGTGCTAATTTGTAGCTTTGTGGTCTGATAGCATGCTTCAAACTAATAAGAACTTACTACATCCTCACTAAAACAAAACAGACTGCACTTTAAACTAAAACTAGCATAAATATTTAAACATCAATTAAACAAGACATTTCTCACTCACTTCCTTAAGTCTAATAACATTCATTCTAATGATTAGCATGCTATTAAAATGAATGCCCTTAATTTACCATAACTTTATAGGCCACTGTGGTGTCATGGGCGCTAGGCCCACATACTGCAGAAGGTCTGACAAAGAAACCGTGGTGATGATGATTAACTGGCCTCGAGCACGGGCACCTGGGCCCTTTTATTGACGGGCCACGTCACTCCTGGCACCCTTGATGGATGGATGTGGGGGTGCAGTCTGTGCAGCCCTTGAGGGATTGGCTGGGATGACAGCTTCCTGTGGGACACAAGAATGTGTCCCGCAGAACACTACATTCCTCCCCAACTTTAATGAGGAATAAACAAAGTGTTAGTCCAACCTGCGGGGACAAAACAAACAGTTAACTAAGTACTACAGGGTCCATCAGTCTCTAGAGTCAGGTGGCAGGACGACATCAGACATGGGTTGGTGACTTTGCTTGCAGCAGAACCTTCTCGGCGGGCACCCGTAGTTTAACCTGAGGGGCTCAGGACACGACGGCTGGCTTGGAGACGTCCGCTGCATACCGTCAGTTCGCTGACGATGACATGTCTTGCTGTCTTGCTGTCTTGCATGGCTTCCACTTTGCTTACGTCGGTGATGGTCTGTGGTGAGTTCTAACAGTTCCTTTTAGTGGGTTGTGTCATGAACATGGATGGAGTCCCAAATGAGAATTCACAGAGGTGTTGCTGGACCGACTGTCCCAGTTGGACTGCTTGGCTGTGACCGGTAACCTGTCGGTGGGGCAATGTCTCTACACGCTCTCCCGCCTGGGGAGGCCCGTCTTCGGTGTTGCTGCGGCACTGTATGAGGGCTGCGCTGGGGGCCACTTGTGTGCCATCTGGGGGGCAGCTTCAGGACCTCCGAGGAGCCATTACTTAGTTGCATGCACAACCCTCACGGTGGATGAGTCTTGGCCAAGACTTGCACTCGCTGCCGCGGTTCTGGTGTAGGCCAGGTTCACAGGTGGCCTCTGGTTTCTTTTGTCAGCTGGTGTGGCGACGGTGCAGGACTCCAGTCCGCCGATATTCTGGGTGTGGTGTTATTTGATGCAGGTGCTGATGGCTGCCGTGATGGCGGTTGCTAGCCATATGGTGACTCGGGATGACTGGTGGTGGTGACTTGCTGGGAGTGTTGGCTTTCAGGAGGGACTTGGCAGCCATGTGAGGGGATCCTCTCTTGCCTGGCTTGCGGCCACTGAAAAATTACATTTTGAGGCGGTGTGAGGACGGACACTCTGTGCTGATCTTCACCCATGGCATCTGCAGACAGGCGCAGGGCTGCCGCTTGACTTAGACTGCAGACGCTCGGGGACGGACGTTCGCCTGGGGAAGCATTAGGATGAGACGCGGTTGGCGCTTGCTGAAGCTTACGTTTGGTTAACCCATGAGGCTGTATCCAGGGACGTCGGTCCGCCTTGGTGGCTGTCTGGTGTGTCAGGGTGTGCTGTTGGCTTGCCGTCAGTCTTTGGTCTTCTCCTTTTGTTGGATTGTTATGTTCAGCCCACCTGTGTTCATCTGGTTTTCAGGGTGACAGGTCTGTCTTTCTCTTCTTTTCTTCTAGGGCATTGTGCTTGGACCGCGAGGCGGCGCTGTCATGGCGCTGGCTTCTGCCTTCGCTCCGGCGTTCTTGTCTGGACTGGCCACTTTGTTACATGCTCCTTGCTTGCTGGGCGACGTGACGTCCGGTCTCGTGTTGCTGTTTGTTGGAGCGCATGGTGCTGTGGCAGCCTGCCATGTGCAGTGTGCGACTCCTCTCTTGCCAATCTTGGGTCGTGGCCGACTCCGTCTTGAGGCAGTGTGAGGGAGGACACCGCGTGTGGTCTACGGCCAACTGCGGGGCTTCGCTGTGGCGGTGGAGATGTGGGTGCTCTCCTACCTGCATTTAGCAGTGCTTCCTTGTGGAGATGTCTCTTTCTCTCTGGCGCCTGCCCGTGCTGCCAAATTCACTGGCGCTGCCTTCTGTGTGTCTCTGAATTTGCGTGCTCTTTATTCTTCCGGGACGCTTTCTTCTGGCACTTGGGGTGCCTGTGGTGTTTCTTGCAGTTGTGCCTGTTCACCAGTAGGAGTGGGTGATGCAACCTCTTCACCAGTGGTGGCGTTGGGCAGCCACATGTGGTGCGTGGTCCACACCAGTCTTTCTTGCACTGTTTCTGGGGGCAATTCCCTGGAGACGTTGCTGTCTTGGCTGGTCTTCCACTTCTTGCTAGTTGGGGTTGTCTTTGGTGTTGTCGCTTGAGCTTGGACAGAGCTTGCCTGGGCTGGAGAAGCTCTTCTGGTGGCCTTTAGTGATGTGCCATAGTCTTTTTTCATTTGAAAGTCTGGGCAGCCCATTAGGGTGGTGTGCCATGCACCCTGTCTATCCTTGTGTGCATCATTTGGGCTTGGCGTCTTACTGGGCTTTGCCGTCTTTTGCTTCTTGGAATGTTCCCGTGCTGAAGTAGTCCTGGACCCTTAGCCTCTCTTTGCTAGGTGTGGGTTTCTCGTGCGTGCATAGGAACAGAGACACTGTAGACCTCTCATGTGCCCTTCTCTTGCAGGGCAGCTGGGTGCAGTCAGTTCTGGTACTGGCTGTGATTTGCAGCCTCAGTTTCCATTGAGTGAGGGCGGTGCAGATCTGTAAACGTCCCTGTTTTCGCCCGTTAATTGAGGTTGGGTTGGATGCTTTCTTCTGTTGGCGCGCTTCCATTCCTCTTCCTGGGTGCTGCGTGCTCAGGCTGCGCTGCTGTGGGCCTTTGGTCGCGCTGTTCTGACTCGGTTTTGCTAGGCGGTGCCGGTTCGGGCTTCTTGAAAACTCTCTGCGGGGTTAACAGTCTCTCCCTTGTGCTCCTTGTAGCGGCTGACCTCATTACACAGCCTCTGTTGTAGCTCGGCGAGGCACTGTGGTAGGCGCCACCAGGTGGAGCTGTGGTCGCGGTGGTTGTTGACACTGCAGGACTCTGTATGCGGCAGTGTGGGGTTATAGAGTGGGGACTTCTCAGTGTGTGTAACTGTTCCAGTTTGGTTTATTTTATTCTGTGTGCAGTGTTGTGTCACTTCATGCACTGGCGTACAGCTCAGGCACTTGGCAGCTTTCCCTTTGTTTTACTGGGGACCTGGTTTGCTTTGACTGGATTGTGGCTGCAACAATCTCCTTGATTTGGCCCAGCTGTCCTTGTGAGAGTTGTCTGTTTCTTCCCACAGTAACAACCGGCAGGGCTCTCATGTAGTTGCTTTATTGTGTGGAGTACTACTGATGGCCACTAGGTGGCAGTGCAGCGCTTCTGCTTTGCCGGTGTCGGTAATACTCGTTTTACCTGCGGGCCGTACTGCTCTTTCCTGCAACGTGGGGCTGCTTGCCTTGCTGCTGCCGGTACCTAGAGTGTTCATCGCAGCCCTTGCTCTCCTTTGGACCCGAGTCGTGCAGGGTTAAAGATGGAGGCAGAAGCTCTTTCCGGTGTAGCTCACTTCACTGACTACTGGGCTGCCACGCTTCATCCCCTCCATTGCTGACATCGGAGCCCTACTGCGGCGACCCTTGGCGTTGGGCCCATCCTTCTGCCGGTCAAACAGCCCACGCGCCCACCTTTGTACTGCCCTGGTTGTATGATGAAGGTAAGGGGGGGACACTGCAGAGCAGCGCGGGGCAGCTCGCTTCCTCTCTCCTGCTTGCTCGGCGTTGTCTAGGTATCTTCAGTGCAGAGTGCTGGCAGTGACGGGGACGTAGGTTACTGCCAGGGTTCCACTGCAACACAGATAACACCGTCTCATGCTTCCTGCCGGTCGATTGCCGCCTCTGCTTTCTCCCTCACTGGTTGGGTGTGTGATAAAAGCACTAAATCCAGAAGAAGTATGGATTGTAGAGTAGCTTTAATATACAACCATCAACAAGCAACAGCAACAGAAAACTGAATTCTCAAAAACTTCCAAACCTAAAACAACGTATTTTCTGGTTGCTAAAAGGACGCTGTTGACGAAAATCACGTTCTTTAGACAAGACAGATTCTTTAGAAGAAGAAGGACGATTTTCAAGGTTGCTTTTCTGAGACACTGAAGTCTTTTGAAACGGTTTGTTTTTAGAACCAACACTGGCTTTAGCAACTTCTTCATGACACTCACTAGTAAATTCCTCTTCTTCTAACATGTGTACAGAATCAAGAGCTTTCTTTTTATTATCATTAACAGTATGACTTTCATCTTCTTTATTTTTCCTCATTTCCTTGACCCATGTAGAGGTATTCTCCATGCCCTCTACAATATCTACAGCTTCTTTCAAAGTGGGGTTCTTGGACAATAACTTCTCCTGAACCCTAGAACTGTTCGTGCATCGAACAAGTTGATCTCTGACAAGAGATTCGGATAAATCTCCAAAATCACATGTACGAGAAAGAGTATTCAAAGCAGCAACATATGTCCCAACACGTTCATGAGAACCTTGGACACGAGTAAAGAACCTATGTCGTTCCAACACAACATTAATTCTTGGACCAAAATATTGTTCTAACATAGTCATAGACATTTCAAAAACATCCGCAGGTTCACCATCAGCTCCACCAACAGGTATACTGTCCATACTGTCATAAGTGTGTCTGCCTTCGACTCCTAAATTGTGTAACAAAATGGCTTGTTTTCTAAAAGCCGAAAATTTCTCTCCTCCAATTGCAACTAAATATGAGTCAAACAAGTTTCTCCATCTCTTCCAAGGAAGAATGGGTTCACCTTCCTCTGAAAGAAATGGTGGTGGTTGTGACATGCTAGATGTTGTAGCCATAATGAAGAAATAATGAATAAAGATAAAAGCACCAAATAATGAGTATCTTTAAAATTGCAATAACCTCAAAGTAATAAAAGGAATATCTCTGATACTGATAAACAGTGACAAGTATCTATGAAATACCAAACTTACCAAAATATAACTGTGCACAATAGATTACAATACAGGAATTAAATAATGTGTAGTTGTACACATCAGCGTAAAATGAGTAGTCCTAACTTTAAAAAAAATAATTGATGTGCAGCTGTGTACATTAGCGTGGAAATTACAGTACAGGAAATAAATTATGTGTAGCTGTGCACATCAGCGTAGAACGAGTAGTCCAAAACTTAAAAACAATTGATGTGCAGCTGTGCACACCAGCGTGGAAATGGTGATCCGACTTAGGAAAATAACTGATGCACAGCCGTGTGCATCGGCATTTATGAAGATAATCGATGCGTATCCGTGCGCATCGGCGTGAAAGTGGTGATGTGGTTAAATAACTAATTAATGCGCAGCCGTGTGCATCGGCGTTGGAAGCGTAGTCATAGGAACCAAAAGATGGCCGCCAACGTGAAGACGCAGGACGTTGCGTTAGGACGTTGTGTGAAGACGTCAGGCATCTGGTGTCCACAATCTCGCTGGCTGAAGCTGCACTCGCGCTGGCTGAAGCTTCTGAATGCCGAATGGAGACAGTCACGAAGAGAAAACTCCTGCATGCGACGTGACGCTAGGCAAGTCTAGCGTTACAATTTTGAAAGTAAACGAGTTAATGTAGAGATCGGTGAATCCGAATATAGGATTTAGAAAGTGTAAAAAAAATCGGAATTTCACAGGGTAAAATGGAAATACCTTTTAGTTCAGCCAAAGCAGATTGATGTTTAAAGTGAATAATCCAAAGTGGTTTAACGAAATTCAAAAGATAATCAGAAATAGTCTGATGAAAGATCAGGTTGAGTTAATTAATAGTATGAATAGAAACAGATGTTCCAAAATAAATCCTACAATATAGTACCTGAAGGAGTCCAAATTCAAGTCCAAATCCAAGTGTTGTAGGGTGTCCAAGTGAAGAGGAAAATTCAAAGTTTTGTCCAAAGTAAGTCCAATTTCACATCTAGGGGAATTGATGGTTGTGCATGCTTGTCCCCAATCAAGCCTTGACCCTCGTCGCCAGTGATAAAAGCACTAAATCCAGAAGAAGTATGAATTGTAGAGTAGCTTTAATATACAACCATCAACAAGCAACAGCAACAGCAAACTGAATTCTCAGCATTTGGAAAGTCATCATTCCATTAATGATGTAATCAACAAGGAGACTCTTAAAGATACAGCAAACATAACAGTGTGCACTTAGCTGGCGGAGGATGGTCTTCTCGCTCCTGCGCGGACTGCTTGCTCAGGGCACTGCTTCGGGCCAAAGCAGTTGGGATGTTCCTGGGCGTTTGCCGGTGTCTTGCAGACAAATCGGGAGCATGGGGACACTCGCCACCCTTCTGTCAGTGCCAGCCGCCCTCCTTTGTCACGGGCTGTGCTGGCACATGCTGTGGGGTAACTGTTTGGGCTGCAGACACAGGGACGGCCAGTGTCGGATCGATGCCTAACTTAGGGGTGCAATGACCACCCTTGGGCGCTGCACCGTGCAGAGCGCAGGGATCTTTGCTTGCGGCGTTGAAAGCTGGAGCATGGCGGCAGCCGCACAACGGGCATGGTGGGGGGACTCACGCTTCTTGTGGCATTCCCATGGTGGCTGCGGGGGCGCTCGTCCACATCTCCACTGTTCGGGGGTGAGTGGGACATAACCACTCTCTGTCTCTTCCTTCTGAGAGACAGATGGCCGCGTGCTGAGCTTGAGTGTGGGGGTGCAGTCTGTCCAGCCCTCGAGGGAGTGTCTGGGATGACAGCTTCCTGTGGGACACTAGAATGTGTCCCGCAGGACACTACAGCCACTTTTAAGGCTAAACTGGTTGAAGGCCTTCTACATGAGTCATAAACCATAGCAACAAGCTCTTGGACATTTCATTAATGATATTGTACTGGAAAGTGCATCATTTTACTCCATTGTTAAAAAAAGTTCTTAACATCTCCCTTTTCCCACTGACCCATTCTCTGGACAGTTGTGCTCACCCTCTTCTCTCACGCAGACAAATGCATTGTTTCATTTTATGCCCCAACACTTTCAAACTTCATCAGCCACCACTGACGTACAATTAAGTGGGGCAAGGCTGCAGGCCATCTCCGGGGAGGAGGCTTCATTGTCAGGGAGCCACTGGACAAAGATTTCTACATTCAGACAATCTCTTTTTTGGTTGTCGAAAACCTCCAGCGGGACAAGACTGGAGGCAGTAGCTGACGAGGGCTGCTTGAGACCGAATACCACTTTTGCGAACAACTGCTGAACATGACTTGCAGCTGCGCGAAGAACATAGCAGGAGCTGCTGCAAAGTCATGCTGAGCGGCGATGCACCTTGGGCAAATATACAAACAGTTTGGTCCTGGTCTCCTCTCAGTTTTCAGATGGTTTTTAGCCAAAAAGTCCCAAGTTTAGGGGTTTGCCTATCTAGACACCTTTAACACCCCCACCGAAGGCAAAGGACCTTAGGGCACCAATGGGGCATTAGGACTCACTCAGGCTTGGTCCGGGTGCGGGTTCAAGATGGTTAGAGCCTTTTCTGTAACTGAGGCTCTGATCAGGAGACCAGTCAACTGGTCCTTGTAGTCACTCTGGTTGTCCTGGGTTCAGCAGTGGAACAGGGTTCAGGCAGAAGGGCCGACCTCTAACGGTTCAAGGTAGACTTTAAGCTGCAAATCAGTCCTTCCAAGTGCAGCAAATCAGTCTTCTGAAGTACATAGTAGGCCACAGCAGCAGGCTGTGCTCTGAGAGCTCTTCTGCAGGTCCAGAAAGTGAACTACAGGGATTGGGTCTGAGTGTCCTATTTTCATACTGGTGCATTCTTTTAAGTAGAAGTTTCTAAAGATTACCCTTTGAAGTGCTGGAGTTTTCTGCCATACCAGCCTTGGCTCTAGCCTGGGTGCACAAAAAATGGGCTAGTGTGAAATACTTTGTTTGAAGGCAGGATACAACCTATTGGCTTGTTAGTGAGGCTGTGCCCAGCTCCGTCCATCTTCCTGCTTGTGATGGCCCACCCAGACACACCTAGTCCCTCAATTCTGTGGGTGTCTGGGAGAAATTAATAAAATCCAACTTCCAAATACACTCAGCCATGTGGCCAAGGAACAGGCTGCAGGCACCAAATAGTACAGGGAGGAAAATGCCAACTTCCTAAAAGAGGACTTTTTAAAATTGTAGCTTAAAATAAGAATTGTCCATTAAAGGAGTAAACTGTAATAAATTAGAGTGGGGTCTTGTATAGTAAGGTGGAGTGCTGTGTTGTAGAGTATATAAAAGTGCTGTTTAGTGGAACAGTGTTGTACAGTGGCGGGTACGGGCACAGAAAAGAGCATAAAGTTGGACAGTGGAGAGTATGGGGTTAGAGTGGAGGAGAGTTTTGTAGTGTGCCATTAAGTGTAGCAAATGTTTATAGAGTGGCGTAATATAGAGTCAAGGAGAGTGTCATACAGTGCAATGGTGTAGAGTGAAGTGGCATACACTGTAGTGGCATAGAGTGAATAAGCGTACAGTGGGGTAGAATACAGTGCTATAACATACATACTGAATACTGCACAGTGGAGTGTAGAAGAGTGGAGTGGCATAGAGTGGAGTACTTGGGGGCATATATACAAGCCCCTATCACCATCAGAATGTCACTTTTAGTGATGTTCTGGTGGCGATACGGCCTTCGCCATATTTACAAGTCAGCGTTAAGCCACTTAACGTGGCTTAACACTGCATTGTAAATAAGGGCCCCTTTTCACACTATACTTAGCATGCTTTCTTTCTCCTCGTTTTTGCTGTTTCAATGTGTGCTGCTTTGTGCAGTACACATAGCAAAAGCAAAAAGCCATTGATTGTTTATGTGCCTGGAAGGTGTTCCCTCCTGCACATAAACAATCATAAATAAAAAACTTACGAGTCGCAACTTCTATGTGTGCTGCACAAAGCGGCACACATAGAAGTTAGAAAACGCCATTTCAGATTGTTTATGTGCAGGAAGGGACACCTTAAACAATCCTTCCCCTCAACACAGGCACCCTTGCACTATTGTGCGAGGGCACCTGTGTTTGTGCTAGGCTGCTAAATTTAGCACCAGTGCAGGGAGAAATGCAGGGTTGCACTGGATTCTTGTAAATACGGTGTTGCCCTGTGTTTCAGAAGTGGGATAGCGCAGCGTTAAGCCAACAAGGCTAATGCTGCGCTCCGTCAGTTATTTTGTAAATATGCCCCTTAGAGTGGAGTGGTACAGTGGAGTGGCATAGAGTGGAGTAAGGTATAGTTGATTAGCGTCAAGTGGAGTAGCATACATTGAAGTGGCATAGCATAGAGTTGAGGAAACTGTTATAAATTGGAGGGGCGTCTCATACAGTAGAGTGGAGTGCTGTATCGTACGGCGTTAAAAACTGTCATAGAGTAGAGAGTTGTACAAAAGAATGTACATGCATGGATTCCACACTATGGACAATTTTGGAGAGTGAAGTGTATGGGGATAGAGTTGAATGGAGTCTTGTAGAGATCCATAGAGTGTAGTAAAGTGTTGTAGAGTGGTGTTATATAGGGTGGAGGAGAGTACAATGGGGTAACATAGAATGGAGTAGTGTACACTAGAGGGGCATAGAGCATATTAGCATACACTGTAGTGTCGCAGAGTAGTGTGAAATACAGTGGAATAGGATATAGTGGACTGGCGTAGACTGAAATTGCATATAGTGGAGTAGCATACAGTGGATTAGTGTACAGTGGAGTAGGGTAGACTGGAGTGACATACAGTGGAGTGGTGTTGAGTGGTGTGTTGCACAACTGAGTGGTGTAGAGTTTAATAGTACATAGGGTAGTAGACTCCAGTGGAGTGGCATATAGTGGAGTGATGTAGACTGGAGTTGCATGTATTGGAATGGGGTACATTATAATAGCATACAGGGGAGTGGTGTGCAGTGATATGATGTCCAATGGACCAACATAGAATGGAGTGGAATACAGTGAAGCATAGTAGAATGTAATAATACAGAAGAGTAGAGAAGATTGAAGTTGCGTTAAGTATAATAGCGTACAGTGGAGTGGTGTAGAGGGGTGTGGCTTGCAGTAGAATAGCTTAGAGTGGAGTACAGTGAAGTGTGAAGAGTGAAATAGCATACAGTGGAATAGCATACACTGGAGTGGTGTAAAGTGGATTGGACTGGAGTGGCATACAGTGGAGTGGGGAAGAGTGGAACAACGTATAGTGGAGTGGAGTATAGTGGCATGGCATCCAATGTACTAGGAAGGAATTGAGTGGGTAACATGGAGTGGTATTCACCGGAGTGATGTAGAGTGGAGTAGTGTATTGTGGAGGGGCATGCAGAAGAATAGTGTAGAGTTTAGGTTTGCAGTGAAGTGGCATAGAGTGGAATAACATATAGTGGAGTAGCGTACAGTGCTGTGGCATACAGTGAAGTGGTGCAGATTGAAATACCCTGGTTGAGTGTAATAGCATACAGTGGAGTGGGGTACAGTAGAGTGGTGTACACTGGAATAGTGTAGACCGTAGTAGCATAGAGTGGAGTGGTATACACTGGAGTAGCGTAGCATAAAGTAGAGTACAGGGTAGTGGCATACAGTATAGTGGAGAGGTGTACAGTGGAGTGGCAGACAGTGGAACAGCATAGAGTGGAATGGAGTACAGTGGAATGGCGCAGAGTGCAATCGCATGCAGTGGAGTAGCATATAGTATAGTGGCATACAGTAGAGTGGCATACACTGAAGTGGCATAGAGTGGAGTTGTGTATAGTGTAATAGCATAGAGTGGACTTGCGTAGAGCGGAGTTGTGTACAGTGTTATAGTGTAGAGTGGAGTGGCATAGAGTTGAGTGTTGTACAGGGAGTGGCGTAGAGTGTACTAGCTTATAGTGGAGTAGCGTAGAGTGGATTGGCATACAGTGGATGGTGTAGATTAGAGTGGTGTACAGTGGAGTGAGGTACAGTGCAATAGTATTCAGTGGAGTGGCGTACATTGGAGTTGCATCCAATAGAATAGCGTAGGATGAAGTGGCTTAGAGTGGAGTGCCACACACTGGAGAGGCATGCAGTTGTGTTTATTCCCTTTCCAGATTCCCAATCATGCTCGTGCCCGCACACAAACCTCGTCTTGGGATTTCCTAGCCGATGTCACAGGAGTAAGAAAGCCGGAAGCTGGAAGCTTCACTCTGCAGAACTACAGGCTGATAACATTCTAAGAGGATGAAGGAGTTTTGCCTGAATATTTCTAATGATGGTCACGCTTTCCGCTTCAGCAGGAGTGGCTTAACCCACTCCCCTCTGTCTGATCCACATATGCTGTGTGATCACCCCCTGGAATATGACTGAGTGTTGAGAATCCAACGTGGCTGCCAGGAGTGAATTTCTGTAACACGCTGTGCCTCGTCCTCATGGAGCCAGGGTCGGAGCTTGGTAGAAGTACGGTTCAGCAACCTCAATTATTGTTGCCCCTGACAAATGCTCAATTAGGGACTATTTCTTTAAAAATGTGTCTTTCCCCAGTCGAAATGGCAGTGTAAGCACTGAGTCAGCTAAAATCTGAAGCTAATTTGGACTTTTTGTATAATCAAGATCTTATCACTACTTGTTTGTGAGCGAGGCAGTGATTGTAGACTACTTGGTGATAAACATATTGATTGCAATATGACAATAAAAAAACTAAGAAATAGAAAAATATGATGAAAATCCATGCATATCGGCTCATTAGAATGTTTATCTTCCTTACCTGAGTTCTTTCCTAAACTAACTCCGGTAGCATCAGGAAATGAAAACAAAGAAAAAGCTGATAATGAAAAATAACCATTGATCAGCATGACTCTGGAGTGATTACAATGACTGTCTTATCTCAAAAAGCTTCTTCAGATAAGGGATCTAATATGGTAGAGCTGCATTCTCCACCTGAGGACATTTCACCACAGGTTATTCATTTGGTTTTTATTTTACTGGACATCAGTTACGTCATACTAATAGGAAAACTTCAGCTAAAAGAAATTGGAGCTTTATAAGGGCTTGAACAGTAATAGCTCTGAGATTGAGGAGGACTTAGCATGTTCACCTGACTGTTCCCTTTCATATTCGTCCATCCATCTAGTGATTATGTCCACCTTTCTGAAGCTACGCAGACTCCTAACGTGATACTTGAATCCATCCTTATACTTCTTTTTAAAGGCAACTGTTAACTTTGACCATACTCTTGAAATTAAAACTGTATTATTAAAATCTTTAACAAGTCAAACTGTCTTTCCATCTACCCATAATATAGGCAGTAAAGTCGGAGGTCAAACTCCTGTTGAGTCAGCAGAAGTAATACTACAATCTGAAAGAAATCTTGGCAAAATATTGTCCTCAACCCAGAGGGGCAAAACAAAATCAGAAGGAAGGAAGGAAGGAGAATGAGAAAGGAACACTATATTCCCTTCAGAAATTATTTTGAGAAACTTTACTAATACAGAAGTGGTCTTTCAGTCTAACTTCTCTCCAATTGTTTAATATGCACAACTCTTTAGTATCAAAGTAAATCAACCTTCAATAACTGAAGGCGTTCTTCTCTCAAAAGATAACTCTCTGAGAAAGTCACATAAAGTTAGAACAAAGAAAAAAGGGAGAAAAGGAAAACAATTTGAAAAACCAATAAGAGAAGTTCCAGAAGGCCATAATTCAACTCACAAATACCTGACCAGCCTACAAACAAAATAACTGAAGCTAGTGGGAAAATAACACAAGCCATACAGTGGAATAGCATAGAGGGGAGTAGCTTGGAGTGGAGGAGCGTACAGTGTAAGACCATAGAGTGTAGTGATGTACAGTGGAGTTGCATACAGTGTAATAGCATAGAGTGGAGTGGTGTGGAGTGGACTCCCGTACAGTGCGAGACATCGAGTGGAGTGATGTAAACTGGAATAGCATATACTATAGTTGGGTACAGTGGAGTGGCGTTGGGTAGAGTTGCATATAGTGGAGTAGGATCCACTGGAGTGGCATATACTGGAATACTGTAGAGGGGAGTGGTGTATAATGTAATGGCGCACCATGGTGTGGCATTTTAATGTATGTGAACTTTAGCAGCAATATAGAATATGGTGTGCAGAGTAATGCAACACAGCTAATTGGGCTGCCTTGTGTTTCTACAGATTTACCAATCAATTCAGGATCACACATGGTGGCCTTGCTTTGCTTTCCAAATCAGACTTAAATATTGTGTTCCCCATGCAATATCATGCATAATGCAAGGGTACAACACTGCATAACACAGCTAGACCTTAGATATATTTTGGGCCTTGGTATACCACAATAACATTTTAGTATTCCATGGTAAATGGTGATGACACCCAGTGTATAATTGGGTACTGGCTGTTTTTTAGAAAATGAAAAGGCAGCCATATTTTTTTTGACTACACTTTGACCGTGTTACGTGTTAGAGACTTAGGTATAGGTAATTAGTAGGGTTTTTTTAGGAGTTCCCTACTTTAATAAAGTGGGATGGTTGGTTAAGGGCTTACGTAGGTGTAAGGCTGCATGGGCATATATAGGGTAGTACAAGTACAAGGCTACAGATATGGGTAGAAGTACTAGGGTATAGTTATAGATAAGGATACGTGGGAGGAGTATAAGTGCTAGAATAAAGCCAGGCTAGAGGTGCTATACCGTAGGCAGAGATTCTACAATATGCTCAAGGATATGACAATAGGTTATAACTAGTGGTAAAGGCAGTGCATCTATAGGGTAGACATGCTAGAATATATATAGGGAATAAAAAAGGGTAATGGAAAAGATACATTTGTCAGGGTAGTAAAACCACAAACAAGTCTAAAAGTAGGTAAACAGAAAGGAGGCTGAAAGGATCTCCCCACCCTGATACCCCACTAAATAAGAAACCAGGGATCAATGTGCTCTTCAGGATGTGGTTTAAACAAGATGCACATTACCAGGATGAATTTAACATGCTGGGAATTGTGTTCATTTGAAAATCTGCTTCTGAAGAATGCTTATCGAGAGAAGGGTTCCTTAAGTACATTTTTCTCAACAATCACAGACTACCTTAAGTGTGGCAAACTACTAACAACCAGTTCCATCATGGGGGTACACTAGACCACTTTGTGATATGGCTAGCAAGTATTTATTCTAGAGAAGTAATAAGGGAGATGATGCTGTAGTGGTTGTCAAACATCCAAGGATCTGTGTCCTATGAACAGTAAAATAATCCATTTAGAACATGGGTACTCCAGCGAAATACCTTTGTTAAAACTATGACAATGCCTACATTTATTCAGTGTTATAGTGTATAATATAGGAGTTATTTAAAGAAAAAAAAATGTTGATGTGATAGTCAATTAGATTGTGAAATCTTCAAAACTGATCCGATCATTATACATCAACCAAGAGGTTAAGTACCCACTACTTTATTAACATATTCACAATATTATTCCTTAATGTGCATTACTGGTTTCAGTTCACTGTGTCAATAAAATGGGCATTCGGCAGGACATTAGGGTAAGCCACTCAGGGGTCGGGATAATTTGTAGGGATATACATATGTTTATGTATAATGTATAAACCTTTGCAGTAAACAATGCAAGGCATTTTGCAGAATTTTGTATTTGGTGCTCAGATGAAAAGCCAGAAAAGTCTGCAAATGTGCCTACAGGGAAGCAGGTAGTTGTACCTTGAACTCACAGGTACACACAAACTACATATGCCGATTACATTGACCACATCATTGCATTGGTTGATTGGAACATCAGCATTGTATTACTAATACCACCATGTTTACGGCTGTCACAGCAGCGCATTCTCCGAAACTGTAAGAGAAAACTGCTGGTGGCAATGATATGGCAGTGGCCAGGTGAAGCCCTGGGTGGATGATGTGCTACTACTCAGAAATACATCAAGGCCTCAGTTGTTAAAATTTCAACATACGTGATCACTGAGCGAATGCTATGACATACTTCAGGTGGCCAAAGGTTGTTAGGTAAACAACACTAAATAAATAAGCATATTATGATTGTATATTATGTATTCAATCTATATGTGATGTAACTGATTTGTTAGACTCTGTTTACATACATTTTGTATGAATAGCTTTCATTTCTGTGAAGATACAGCTTAACTTTAGTTCCTGAAAACAGGCAATACACACATTAATCATGAGCTCAGAGACTTTGAAATGTTCTTTTCATGAGGACAAATGGAAAAAAAAAACCTTTTGAAGTCCACATCAACTGGCTATGATTCTGTAATAGGGCTATGATCGGTCTCTTTCTGACACATGAACATGTCAGAAATTGGGGACTGAGCAGTTTTGTAAAGTGGATGTGCATTCCTAAGATACTGCAATGCAACAAAGATTTTTTTTCTACATGTGAATTTGCAAAAATAATTATATATGCTCCAGTCTGTGCAACATTTCTTCTTCAAGTTTACTCTGCATGCTTTAAATATTTCTGACCATGATTTAGACCTTGGCTGATTGAGTCCCGCCGAGGCTCTTTTTTGCTGTTTTGCCCCCCGCTGGCTTGGTTGTCCGCATACCCTATTTAGATGTTAGTGGGTCCATAGACAAAAGACTGCTGTGGTCCTGACGTCACCACCAGGAAATCTCGATGGCATCGATGGCGGGATAGGTAAAAGTGTCTTTCTGAGGGAGGACCACCAGTTCCCCTGCTGGACCAATCACAATGTGACTTCCCTCTGACATGACTGTGGCGGTGAAACCTCCACATCTGATTTGGCGGATGGAAGTGATAAAAGGCAGAAATTCACCTTCCTCACTTACACACTTTTTGTTCTGCTATGGATCCAATTTTCCAAGTCCTGGAGCTGCTGCTCCTGCTTGATGATGAACAAAATCAACACTGTTTTGGGCGCAATCGATGGTAAGCTACACTCTTACCTGTTACCTATTAATTTGTCTGTTAACATATGCACAGGACTTGTGAATTTATAAATCTCTTATAAGCAATAGCAAATCTATGCGCAATGAGTATGTCTGTAATGTTGATGTTTAAGAAATATAAAGAAACACACCTGCATGATCATATTGTTTGTACAAAAAGATGATCTGAATACAAATGATGAAGTCACCATACAGGTGTGCTTAAAGAAATTCCTACAATTCCCACATAAAAAACATATGCAACACACATCATATAGATGAGTGCAATGTAACATGATTTAGAGATTGTACTATACAAGATGTAACCTTTACACTAGGAATTAACTGTAACATCAATGTCAGTCACAAATTAGAAATATTCAACATATACATCCCTGTAACATTTCCCCTTGTCTAGTGCAAGTGCAGTACTGTATCCAATGTCAATAGTGACAAAATATTTCATATTCAATTTTTCATAATCAAGGTGAAACAAACACACCTATAGTAACACATCCAAATCAAATTTGTAACATCAAAAAGTTTGTGCAAGTGGCCCTTACTATGATGAATGCCTGCACCTAAATTCAAATGACTATCACATCCAATGTTAACCAGTGTATGCACTTACCACAGTAGACATTAAAAAATCAGTTGTATTACCTGCCATCATGGTATAGAAAAATAAGTACTTCACATTATACTCTGAAACATTGCTAGGAATCAAACAATTACTAAGGAAAATGAATAGCAGGACTAATTTGGTCAAATCAAAAGTATGTATTTATTCAACAAAATGAGATGAGGGCCTCAAAAGAATAAATACGCCATATGGCAATCAATAAAGTGAAACATCTGTACTGTTGTGCAGTGGCACAAAGCTTGCATCCAAATACACTGCCAAGGGAACCTCCTCAGGAAGGGGCATCTAGTGGGAAGACCGGGCACCTCATAGATCTAATATGGAAGGGGGGAGGTTTGAGTTTGGGAGGGGTGCCCTTGGGTTTGGGAGGGGGTGTGGGGTTTTGGGATTGGTTCTCTCGCATTTGGCAGGGGTAGGTGGGGAAATGGAAGGGTTGGATTTGCATCTGGTAGGAGTTGCTAGGGTTATTGAAGGGTGTGCTGTGGAGGTGCTGGGTGTAGTTGTGTTGCATGTGTTTGTGATGTTAGCTGAGGTGTTTGTGGAGGTGCTGGGTGTGGGTGTAGTGCATGTGGATGTGGCTGTGATGTCTGTGGAGGGTTATACATGTGGGTGTGGTGGTAGATGCAGTGTCAATGGAGGCCATCAATGTGGGGTTGGGGCATGTGGGTGTGGTGGTGTCTGCAGTGTCTGTGGGTGTGCTGGTGGTGGGAATGGTGCATGTGTGTGTGGTATTGGCTGTAGTGTTTGTGGTTGTGCTGGTGGTGGGGTGGGGTGGAGTTAGTTTGGATGTGTGCCAGTGTTTTTGTGGTGTTTGTGTTTCTGTATGGGTGTGCTGCTTGTGTCTGTGCGATGGGGTGCGGGCATTGGTGTGTGTGTGCTTGGGACAAATCTGGAAATAGGGAATTCGGATGGGAAAGGGACGGTAGTTGGGGCTCAAGGTTGGGATGGATGGGAGGTGACGATCAGTGAGGAGGGCAGGCCTTGAAAAGACCTCTGTAGGCCAGACATTGCACTGTGAATGCCTTCCAGGTAAGCTACCATTTTTACAATTGGCAGCCAAGCCCCCGGATGGCATTCAGTAGTGCAGTCTGGTCTACAGCGATGTACATGAGGAGGTCAACAGCCTTCTCACTCAGTGCAGCCTTGGGGGCTGGGGTGAGGTGCCTGGAGTGAAGGGGATGCTGCCCCTTCTATGGGGGTAGTTTGGGGAAACTGGGAGAGAGCAAGAGGGAAGGTGGAGATGGTACTTTGGGTGGCAGTAAAGGATGAAGGTGCAAAAGCAGCAGTCGGGTCCACCACCACAAGGGAGTGTTCACTGAAGGAGGCCTCCAAAGAAAATGTTGAGTCACTGGCCACCTAAGTTACACTTCTCTCACCCTCTGTGTCACTGAGTCCCTCAGTGTCCATAGTGCCCACACCCGAAACACTGTGGCCAGCTGCTTTCCAGCCTACGTTGGCAACTTCTCCTTCAACTGCCCCGGATGATGCTGAAATGCCATATACAGTAGTGGAAATAGAATGATCATGAACTTTGATCACATAAACAGTTCCCAGGTTTTCAGATTTCACCTGCTTCAAGGCTCTCACTCCTTGGTTCTACATTAGCATATGATCATGCATGTAAGCAAAATTTTCAGAAATCATTTGGTCACAGTTATGTCATTCTCATGATAGCTCCTTTATCATAAACGATCCTGTCTCTTAACCTTTATTATGTGTCGCCAGGAACTGTTTCACACATCTCAATTGTTGGCCTTTGTTATTTAGAATAGTAAACTGATGTCACCAAAAAGGATGTACACCAAAAATACCTTTGTATAGTGTGCTCACTAGGCCCTAAATCTGCATACTTTTCATTCTAAAATATGTATCAATGTGTGTCAACAAGTACTGCAAAATTGTACCAATATTAGCATAAACTGAATGCAGACTATTCTTGTTTGGCCATTTCACATACTTCAAGTCACTAAAGTATATTGCAATTCTCAAAAATAAAAATAAAATACTTTACTTCTGTAGCTTAGCAATGTATCATACCTATGCTGTTTAAGATAGTCAGAAACAAATATTTGCGTGGATTGAAAAATTACTTCTTTAGCATAAGTAAATATATAGCCCTTGAGACATTTCTAAAACATGTCAGTACAGAGCAAAACCATCTTCACACTTGACTCCAAAATATCTCAAGTTATTTGAACTTTCTTGTTTTTGTGAAATTGTTTCACTAAATAGAATGCCTTTCACTGTAGTCAAAACATTGTAGAACATCACAGTAATTGTTACAAACAATTCATTTATAATATTTACTTCAAGCTTGAAATGTAAATCAGAATATGCAACATATTACACCTTGATTCATTTCAACATCTGCCTGGTGAGGCATGAGTTTGACCTGATTCTGAGCTTTCCTGATGGGATACTCCTATACATATGTTACAGAACATTCCATCTTTCTCCATCATTTATTTTTCATCTGGACATGACAAAGGACATTGAGGAATGGTTTTGGGTATGTGCACTCTGCTGCCAATGCGTACACATTCCTGTCTGTTTTTCATCAAAAATTGTATGCCTTTCACAATTATTTGTCCAAAAATTGACTGACTCACACACACATCTGTGAAGGAGTAAGACATCATGGCAATTTGTAACTTTTTAACATGTATGACCAGCATTTCTGGTGCTAAACACAATTTGGATATGTTTTGATTACTAAATGTAGCCATCAATTCTGATGTCACTAGTCATTTTGGATCACATGCTCACTCTTGTTTGTGTAGAATCCCAATTTACCATTATGACGTTTGGTACATCCACTGTACCAGAAGTGCTTAGTATACTATGTAACATATAAGAGGCCTACCATTACATCATAAACAACAGTGAAGGAGTATCACAACTGACACAATATAATATTGTCCTGTTTGGTACAACTCTCTCTCATGACATCAAAGAACCTGATGTATTTGTGGAGCTTAGCCAGCCATGTGGCTGCTCAGAACAGTCCTTTGGTTTGGAACAGGAATTTGGTGGGATCCTTTACAAAAAAATGAATAGACAAAGCACATCATCATATACATTGTGCTACACTTGCACCTTGAAGAACTCTTCTTGTGTGTTTGATATGGGTCACCCTCAATGTTGATGGGAAAAATCCTGACTGTAACAAAATTTTTGTCATGTAACATGTGAAAATCCAAACTTATCCCCTTGTTGCTGCTGTTGGGTCCACAACTACTCATCAAGATTTAAATAGGCCACCACAAGAATGCGGGCTATTAGAGGGGTCAGGGTGCAGTGCACACGTGTCCAAAATTGGGAGGACTGCCCGAGCTGGACTTCCACTGACTTTCTGGTCCAGGATCATAGATCCTTTCACCTCTTGTGACAATGGACGCTGTGCCGCTTGTGGACCCCCAGAGTCTGTGCCTTCCTGGTGATTGCCTTCTAAATGTCCTACTTCTGATGGGCATATACCTGTATGGCTACAAGAAATAAAATAAAAGACAATGGTTTTGTGACTTTTTGTTTACCTGTATTGATTTATCAAAATGTATCTCCATCTATCACTAACATGACTCATAAGATAGCATAAAACATGTGTATTTTCACATGCTGACCAAAACAAATATCGCAATACATTCTTTTGTAGTAACCTGTTGACTGCACACATCCCCCGTCAAGGTCTAAAATCACCTTTGCAGACTTGTGACATCATCCAGACCAGGGGATTTGTATACATTCTGTGATGTGACCTACTCTGATCAGTGCAAAAGATTGTGAACTACTGAAGGCTAAACATTAATATTTATGACACAGTGAATAGTGGCCACTCAGAGTAAGAGGCCTGTATTTCAGATATGACACACTTTGAAATGGGAGTAAAATTAAATAAAGTGTTAGCTGATTCTCCCTTTTTAACTGTCATCCATTTAAGTTCCCGTCAGCTAATGTAAAAGAGATGGGACAAGTGAGAATGTGCCCATGGAACATAAATGGATTGGGAACAAAAATTCACAATGCACACATAGATTCTATATTGCTCCCATGTCAACTTATTTTCTAACAGGAAACATGGGAAACCAAACCATTTATGTTACATGGATATATAGGTCACTTTGAATATGCAAATAAAATCCATAAATTTGGTCGTCCAAGCGGGGGGCTAGCAACATTTATTTCGGGTGACCTACAGGCTGAGCATGAGCGATTTGACTGAAATAGTACGAACATTCTAATAATCAAATTGAAATATAAAACAACTAATTAGAAACCAAAGTCTTAATATTTGATTAATGTATACTACTAGTAGGGAATCAACTTATGCAACACTTAATAATTTTCTATTGGAACAAATGTTGGAAGACCCTCTAGCAGACTATATGATGACTGGGGACTTTAACCTAAATTTAATGTCACCTTGTATAAGGGATGATATTTCTCAATTACAAGATCATCAATGGTCAATCCCCCAACAGGAGCTAGGAAAAGAGATTAACTCCCTCCGTAATAAAATCGGCACTCAATTTGTTAAAGACATGGAAGCGATGGGCCTGCGAATTCTTAATGGTCGATTTAAAGCAGATATGCCACCAGCATATACATACTTCACGCACAATGCAAGGTCGAGGATTGATTACACAATAACATCACTTAATATTTTTCAGAACATTATCTCATATCAGCTAGAGAAAGTTACGGATAGTGATCACTGTCAGCAGATAATAACAATCAATATTAGGAGTAATACAAACCAACCGTACCAAACTGTCCAGGGGTACATTGGAACTGTAAACTACAAAAAATTTTTTGGACTGTCGGGAATAAGGAATCGACGAATGAACAAGTTGAGAGACTAATAGGGATTTGCTCCAATGACAGAACATTGGAAACATCGATAGAACAGTGGGTATATTTTACCAAGAAGCTGGTTAAACCCCAATCTCAACCTCAAATGCAATTGAATAAAAGGAACCAAAATAAGGTACGAAAGGAAAAGAAAACATATATAAACCTTCCACATACAATTACGAAATTAAAAAGAGCTCGAAATATGATGAAAAGACAAATCAAGAAATCCGTCGCTAACGAGGAAATATTAGGCAAATTGAAAACTCTAAATCAAAACTTGAAGAAATTATTTTGGAATGAACAAAATCAAGCAAAACAAGTGTTACGGGCAAAAGTATTGCATGCAAGCAAACAAACAAATGCAAGAGAGTTCTGGAAACTCATAAATGGACTGGTTCGACCAAATAAATTGGTGGTTTCATCTTCACTAACTGAGCAAGAATGGGTCACATTTTTTAGAAAATATCTAAACCAGAATGGTAAAATAATGACAAAAATCGAAACACAACCTACAGACAGTTATGACTGTGATACGGAAGTACCTATTGTAATAACAAAAGATCAACTAATACAATTAATTAAAAAACAGAAAGATGGGGCACCAGGACCGAATGGTATCCCGTTTACTCTTTATAAAGAAAATCTAGATCTATGGGCAGTATAATTAGAAAAGCTATTCAAAGAAATTATACAGAAAAGCGTTATCCCTGAGTCATGGCGAGGGTCCTTAATCACGGCAATCTTTAAAAAAGGAAACTGGGCAGTTCCGGAAAATTATAGGCTCATTACCCTACAAGACACAGATGCCAAGCTGTTTGCTAGGATTTTGCTTACTAATTTAAATGAATGGGCAATAGAAAATAAGATACTGCCACTGAATCAAATTGGCTTTATTAAAGGGCTGGGGACAACGACAAACATCTTGGCATTATCTCTTCTAATGGATAAGTCAATCAGAGTCAAACAGCCCCTGTATCTATGTTTTGTAGATTTTATATCTGCCTTTGATTGTGTCCAAAGAAACTTATTATGGAAAAAGCTCCAAGAAAAAAATATTCCAATGGTCCTGCTGAAACTAATTCAGCTCTTGTATTGTAAAACCTGGGTTAGGGTGAAGATGGGGGATGGCCAAACGCTATCAAAGGAAATCCCAGCAACCGAAGGCCTAAAACAAGGTTGTGTACTGGCCCCACTCCTTTTCAATTTGTTTTTGGCAGATTTAACTGGGAACCTGGATGAATTAAAGGCCCACCCTCCGAAATTAGCTGGTAAGCATATCTCTAATTTGCTGTATGCAGATGATGCCATCCTTTTAAGCCACACTAAAGTTGGATTACAGCGTTTAATCAATCGAACATTCATGTACGCAAAGGAAAACGGGATGGTGATAAATGAAACTAAAACCAAGATCATGGTAGTCACCAAGAATATACATCTAAGACATAAAAGTAAATGGTACATGGAGAACACCCAACCGGAACAAGTTGAAGTATACAAGTATTTGGGTGTACTTTTTGATGAGAAGGGCAACTATCAGCCACAAAAAAGGGATATTCAAAGGAAGACAAATGCCTTGATTGCAGCATTTAGAATCTTACAGAAATCACTTGGCAACCTCACATATGGGCCGCTTTTGAAGATTATAGGGGCAAAACTGCTACCAACCATTACATTTGGCAGTGAATCATTAATGGGAAAGGATACTGAAATAATAAATAATACTCTATCTAAAACATACAAATCATTATTCCACCTCCCAACTAATGCCTCGCCTGCACAAATTAGACTGGAGTTCGGTTTAAGCAACCAATACTATGCGAGAGAGGGTCATTTTATTAAAACCTGGAATCGGATAAAAAATGATCATTATAATCAGATATCACAGTTATTATGGAAAGAAAGAAATAATAATGTAAAGTCAACTGTATGGAATCATCTTAAGGAAGCGATAGATGCGTTTGCGGTTATTACAATCTGGAATAACACGATAAGTAACGCATCGTTCAAAAAAATAATCAATAGAATTACAAACCAACTATCCCTCGTAAATGACAAAGATAGTCTGACAAAAAGAAAACATGCTTGGACAATAATAAATGGATACAAAAAAAAGAAGGTACAAGAATACTTGGAAACACCCTGGCCGGAAAAAAATAAACAAGTTCTTCTCAAAGCGAGATTTGGAATTCTCCCGGGACTTTGTCACCTCCCCCCGTGGAAAAATACTGAAAGTTGCACACTATGCAGACTCTGTAAAAAGGGAGAGGAGAACATTGTCTACCTTTTATGTATTTGTCCTGGACTCCAAAATGAAAGAAGATCTTTACTTAAATTAGCTTTTAATGTACGTGGAATCAGGACATGTAGGCATGCTCTGAAATGTTGTCTCCAATCGAATGATATAGGTATAAACGCTACCTTTGTAAGGTTCCTACTAATAGCGAAAAGAAAATTAGGAGATTCAGTTTTAAAATGAAGTAGTTTAATGAAATCTAATGAATTTTATGGTGTAACGGTATTTTATTGGTTTTATTCACTACAGTATATTTGTATTTGCAATATTGTAAGATTTTAAATAATCAAACAATAAAGAAAGAATGAATGCACTGTCATCCATTTAAAAGCATACAACTGTTTGGAGAGCTTTGATCTAGGCTGAGTGACTTGTGGGATCATACACATAGCTAACATCATTTTCATTTGGTTTGTACAGAAAACATTTTTATATACAGTTGCAGAGATTATATATTGTGTTGTCTAATTTCCATTATGTAAGTTTTCAACGTAGAACATGTAAATCAAGCATATACATAGATATATCTCTACATACAATCAAATTAGAATCTGGGGCTTTAAACACACAACCCATGCTAATCCTGTTGTTTTTTCACATTGTAAAGTGCTTAGAAATCACCAACATCATTGTCTTTTGTAAGGAACATAATTATATGACACTTGAATTACTAACTACATTTCACTCAAGAACTCAAAGGGACATTGCAGCCTGTTTGAATGGAAAAATACAAGTTAGACAGAATCCTGTATACATTGCAGGCATATACCTGTTACTCTAGTGAGCCATAGACCTGGCAATACAGGAAGAGGCCCGCCTGGGCTAGCAAGTCTAGCTCCTCTGGCGAGAAGGCAAGGGCCCCCTCACTTTTTTGACCAGCCATAGTTGCTCTCAGAGGTAAGTAACAGCAGCAATGTCTTGATGGCAGCAGTTTAGTCGGCCAGTGAGCTCTTTTTCCAACTGCTGAGTACATGTCCGCGATGTACGTGATCAGCATCGGAGAAAGACACAGTCATTGGTCTTCATACAATGCTTTCACCAATGTTAGTCTATGGCTGTGTCTGCTGTGCAGTTTACCACCTACAATGTGGTCAACTTCTGCCGCGGGCGTCCTATCAGCAAGGCCAGGCCCCCACCAAAAGTGAAGTTCAAAATAGTGTGTTGGTGAGTGTTAAGTACATCACCACCACTCAAAATGGGGGCTAGTTTTGTGTGCATATTCAGACTTTGATGGACACTCATTCTTTTAGAAGTAAATATTTATGGGTAGGGCTTTACTGTGGTGATAAGCACATTTTAGCACAGTGTTAATACCTCCACTGATGGTATTTTTGGAAGAAAATAAAAAAAATGTTTAAATAATACATTTGAAATGTATTTACTCAAATTTTTTAAAAATATTTTATGCTATAAATGTAATTTGTGAAGAATAAAGAACAAACAGCAAATGTTTTATGAGATATGTAGTAAATCCATGTATGTTTTGAACAACTAAATGACTTTAGTGTTAAATATCAGATATGCTTCTGTGGAAAATGTAAAAAATGCAGACATATGAACCCTGGGAGAGTGAGGAGATGACAGCCTCAGGTGTACCACCCATTTCCATACATTGCCACCATGGAAGGAAGGGATATAATCAAGATGTTCAGATAAAGTTGTAAGCTATACTGGAGTTATGTCATCAGCTGAAGTGAGATCTTCAGCCTCACAACAGAAATCCCCTATCTATTACACCAATTGTTAAACTCATGGAAAACATCAACAGCTTCAACCAGTTTCCACAGCAGTAAGATTTAGCCAATGTGAAGAGGGTCTTTTACGGTTGGATCACCTACCACATGTTGTTGGAGAAACTGAGGATACACATATTTCCATAGTGTCACCACACGCCAGAGGACAAATCTACTGGAATTGGAAACACTTCCATCCAATCAAAGTGCAAGTTGTCTGCTTACCGTATTCATGCAACACAAGTGTCTGTGCTCATTTCCCCAATTCTGCCCATAATTCCTTTGTACTATGAAACATTTCCATACCCATGCAAATATAACAACTTCGACTTGAGAGGGCCTGGTTTGTTGGTCAGTACAATCGTTCATAATATTGTTTGTGGAATTTATAGTTGTTTAACTTGCAATTGTGTTACATTTTTGGCACTTTTTTTGCCTTCCATCTAGGAGACTCCACTTATCTCAACTGACCATGGTTGTTGGCACCATTGAGGAATCCAACAACGCATGGGGAAGTCTGCTTCAAAGAGGCCCATGGAAGAACACGTCAGCCAGTGGAGTAGGTTTTCGGGTTTCTAAAGGCAAGATTTTGTTGTTTGGACAAAACTGATTGAGCCCTCCCCCACTCTCCCGATAAGGTGTGCCAAATCACTGTGGCCTGCCGCATGTTCCAGTATATCGCCCTGCAACAGAACATTCCTTACATCGCAGAGGAAAGAGACCATGAAGAGCCAGCAGGTGAGGATCCTGACGTGCCAAATGAAGATGACAGTGGTGAGGAGGAAGGAGTTGATATACGTCAAGACTTCATTGACAACTTCTTCTCATAAGAGTAAGTAAATCTTTACATGTTATCATTTTCACTGTTACACCAAATATTCATGTGATGATGAGAGACGTATGTGGTGGTAATTTGTTAGGAAGGGGAAGTTCAGGGAAATTGAGGCAAAAGGTGTTTAATGATCAAAGTTTGACACATTGACTACTGTGTTCTGTTACATTGTTTATCTCTGATTGTTTTGTGAAACTGTGTCCACCAAAATTTGACTTTTATCATGTGTATATTTTGTGATATTTCATTGGTAATCTTTTAGTTATGAACTGTTTTAGGTTCCTTCACCATGTCATCTTCATTTGGCGATTTCAGATTGTGACCTTTGCAGGTATAGGGTGCTGTTTCAAAGTACAAAGGGAACACGAGTTGCTCCTGGGAAAGACAGACATTGGATGTACAAATCTTGTACCAAGGCAACTTGCACTGTGATTGAATGGAAGATTTGAAGATTCAATTGGATTAGATCTCTGTTGTGTGCTGGCACTAAGGCAATATCTATGTCATCATTAGCTCAAACCACAAGTGGTAGTGCAGCCAAATCATGCTAATCTCCCTTTACATTGGCAAAATCTCATTGTGTGTAAAGTGTATGTAGCTGTTGATTTGGCACATCACTGAAATTTGGTTACGACATTCCACCAGATCCTGGAACAATGGCTTGGAATGATCCTGTGTCTACAAAATGTACTACTGCCATGTTTTTTTCTATTGGCATTATTGATGTGGGGGGATTCTTTATGTGAGCCAGAAGATCTGGCTCCAGCTGAGGACATGAGTCAATGCTAATTTGCCTATTCATACTGATTGTTTTGGAAATATCCCCTTCTTCAATGTTGGCACGGTCTGGAATAGGAAATGTGAAAACTGGCACTGATTATAAGTGTTATGTATGGTTTTTTGTTAGTAAAAATGTTGACAGACAATTATTAGTCAAATGAAATAAACATAGCAGTTTATGATTTACTGTTTTTTTTGGGAGTCATGGTTGGGAACTTGAAAAAAAACATTACCTGCATGCAAATTATCTATGTTTACACAATACTTTGATTTTTGTCATTGTAAGGTTATGTGGAAGGAAACAAATTCATTATTAGAGTCGAAATATACCACACCAGTATATGAGTTTTTGAGTTGTGAATTTATTGAACTAAACAGCAAGAAACTAAATATTGTGAAAATGATAAAGCAAACCAAAGAGCAAAGAAGTCAGTCATGGTGAATAAAACCATAGTTGAGGAAGCAAAAGTGTTTGAAGTCCAATGTCCAAAATACGACTGTCATCAGAACGTTACATGTGTTCCTAAATAGTCTAGAGAGTGAATTATAGCCAGACACTGCAGGAAATTAGGTTTGTGGTTTCTTGCTGATGGTGGCAGAGGTCTGGCCATCCTTGCCTCCTAATAATTTGGATGGATGTACCCTCTTGCGGCTGAGGAGGGAACCACAGTTGCAAGGCCTGAGGTGGCTGCAGGTGGTTCTTTTGGTGGCAGGGCTTCCTGTGGCTGTGGCAGGTGCAGATAAGCCAGATGTGTTGGACTACAGGAAGAGGTAGATAGTGCTGGGAAAGACCTGCACACATGGGTGTTAATGTCCTGCAGCACCCCAGTTGGGGAACCTACTTTGGAGTTGTGAGCTTCCATCTGATAATTGAGCTCCCTCTGCAACTGCTTTGTCTGCCGGAGCTCAGTGACTACCTGGACCATCATGTCTTGGGACTGACTATAGGCTCCCAAGACTTGGTCAATGGTGGTCTGGGTGAGAGTGACCCAGTGGCCTCACTATGGTGGCCCACATAATCTCTCTAACGACCCCTAACACCACTACCCTGTGCCCTTGGCCCAGTGTGTCCCATCCGACGGGATCATGGGTGAGCTGGTTGCTGGTGGTACTGTGGTGTCAACATTACCCAGGACTTGTCTGCACAATATCGGTGTTACAGTGGTAGGAACAGAGGAAGTGGAGCCTTTAGTTACCTGAGGTGTCTCAGCTTTGGAGGGATGTGTCATTGTGGGCCCAGTGAGACCTATTGGAGATGTCTGTCCATGCCAACGAAATGGACCATGATCCTCCTCATCATCCAGATTACCAGGAGTATTTTCCTCACTGAAGGTTTTATTCTGGGCTGGAGGGGATGTCTCTTGAGTGGCAGATGTCTGGCCGCATGCTCTGGCAGTTGGACCTATTGAGAAACTGAGAACATTTTTAGTAGTAAAAGTGTGTATTATACATCCAGATCTTTTGGGACAATCAATGTAGATACCTAGATGGAAAAAGTGGTAGAGTTTATTATGATGATAGCTTTCAGTGGTATTGAACATATTACCCTAACCTTCAGCAATTTCAAATGGTACAACTTCAAATAAGCAGGTGATAAAATGTCCTGAAAAATTTATGAAGTGATTACAAAGTATATCTAACATCTCTCAACCATTGTACTCAACACAGTGGAGAGTACAAATGTTTCTTTGAGAATTCCAAGGCCTAGCTGACTTCAAAACAGACATTTGCACAACCTGGATGAATATTTGGCATTAGTCATCCTGTGAACAGTGCAGAGTAAATCTTTGCTATTACCACCTATATTCAGCATAGTAATTTTGATACCATAAATATTTTGGCCAATACAGTTTGATTTGTGAAACTCATGACATCAATTCAGTAGGTTGAGAAGAACAGGACAACATTCAGAAACCAACACAAACCACTTTCAGAAGAAAGAATTGAATAGGGATTGATCACTACTTGACACTTTACCACATGTTGAAATCTGTTAGACAGAGAGAATGAGCAATATGGCACAGCAATATTCGTTTGGCAAAACAGAAATAGGGCATCAAGGTACTTGTCGTCATTTGAAAGACAACTTCCCAACACTTACAAAATGGTAAAGTTAGTTGAACATACCTATGGAAATTATGCAGTTGAAATGGGACATACACTTACATTATGACACACATATGGGTAATGGGTAATTTGGTGTTGTAACACTTGCAGGCACCATACCATCATGTGACATGCAATGGAGATTGACACCTGCAATCATAGGTGCAACACACTACATTCACACAAACAATCCAAACAATCTGATACTGATAGTTTGACGTGTCTCTGTTATGAAAATATGTGCAGGACACATTGGCAACAGCTGAGTTGAGAACAAACAGGACACTGTGGTTTAGTGAGACCATGTAAAGTGTAACTTACCTGACTCCACCAGCTATTCCTTTAAACCCTGCAGGATGTAGAATCTGCAAGACCTCCTCCTCCCGGGGCATGAGTTGTAAGGGGGGACTGGGAGAACCACCACCAGTCCTGTGGACCTCCTTATGATGCTTGGAAGGCAGGGAACACACCCTCACCCACACGTCATTCCACCTCTTCCTAATTTCCATGTGTCTGTGCGGGTTTGTTAGCTACAACATTCTCTGTTTATTATTCTGGTCTACATTTGCCTTTTCTGACATGGGGTGTATTTTGGACTTGAGGGTCCAAACAATTGTGGCTCTACTCATAGGATTTCATCTACCATGACTGACAATTCTTCCTCAGTAAAACGTGGATTTTTTATGCCTGGCATTTTGCAAATAAATATGACTAAATAAAAAGAATTGAGCACAAGGTAATACACAAAAGAAGATAAAGGTACAAGAAACATGGCAAAGGAACTAACCTCACTTAACTGGCAAAAGCTCTGCTAGAAAATGTCATGGTGCAGTGGAATGGCTAAGGATCATGGTCTGAAATGGAGTGTGTTTTATACTGTGGTATGTAGGTGTTTCCATTTGGCCATTGGGCATCAGGTGTGTTCTCATCCATCCAATGGGCACAGTGATTGTGCGGTGTTGAGGGTATACTGCGATTGACTCCTTCCGTCAGGAAACCACTACTAGGAGACCACCAGCACTGCTGTGAAATCTATATCTGCTCGGTAGGAAGCCACTGCCCTGACAGAGATGGACTACTATTCGCTAGGATTGTAGACCGCCACATCAGCGGCGTTGTGCACGACCGTGGTGGGAAACACACTGTCGACACAGATGGTGAGTCAGCCTGCATGCATCTAAATGTGAAGGGCAAACGACCATTGAATTGGCAGAGTACTTGGGACTGCCGCATCGGCTGGATGGTGATATGGACGTCAAGTTCTAAATCTTGCCCTCTTTTATAAATCAGAATGAGAAGTCTCTAACTGTAGGTGATTGGGGTGATCAAAGGGATTGCTCCAATCAAGTGTTTTTCATGCTTTCTCTCTGTGCTAAATGACAAAGTTCATACTTATAGCTCACTTTTTACTGGACTTTACTTTTAACTTTATAAAGTTTGCGGTCCATGAAAAAAACTTTGTACTGCTTCATATTATGGATTAAGGGCACAAATAAATACATTTCACCTGATGAAAAACCAGTGCAGTATGGATTTGATTTTGTTGTTTGTTTTTGATAAATGAATGATGAATAACACTTTTAACATGCCCCTTGCATTGGAGGGTTCTTGTCTCAGGTCTTTAGTGACCTTGGATAAGCGCATTTTATAGCTTAATTGAATGGATAGATGGATGTGATTTTCTTAAAATCACTGGAATTTAAATTCCAGAGGGCGGGCCTTAATAAGAGAAAGCCCTACTACCTTTGGACAAGAATTTTACATCTAGGATGTTGAAAAAAAATGGGTCCTTATTCCATAGAATAAATTGAGAGTGATGAAGAGAGGTTCTGTAAATGAAATGTTTTGGTCAGTGTACAAATAGGCTTGAAGGCAAGGCAGCCTATTTTACAGAGAATACGATCTAATGTGATCTCAGAAAGGAAGGCAGTGAATGTTATGTCTATCCTGGGTTTTATGCAGTGCGTAATATGAGCTGGTGGTTTCTGGTGCTAGGCACCAGTACCCAATTGCCAGCACCGGGGGGTTTGACAGTCTGCCACATTGTGGTGCTGTCTGGCTAAATTAGGTATGGGCACAACAACAGCTGTTTATTAGTTCAATTTATATTTACAATGATTAATATCTGCTTCCCAAGTCATTCTTATAGTTTTGGGTGCCTGTAAAAGTATGAATTGTCACACTTGTAAGAGTATGCTGGTTAGTAGTTGTGTTTGCATTGTCATTGGCAGCTGGCAGTGCAATGTGTGGAGCAAGCTATAGTGGCCTCCTGAAGAGAGCCCTAGCACTTATTCTTTTACAAATTAAGCACTGGTTTCATGGTCTTTACTGCCAAGCCCTAAGACCAAATAAATGGTACGTTATCACAGTAGCTTAAGGGGGGAATTTAATAAGAGGTGCCAGCATAAAGTGAGTTGCAACAGTCAAATCTGGCATTGAGAACAGCCTCATCACTACTGGGCCAATTTACTAAGATTTTGCGCAGATGCAAAGTCACAGAACATTGCACTGATAAGTGGGAGGGTATTTACTTTTTAGTACAAACGGTATTTTCCTCTGAGAAGGTGCTGTCTTGCCTATTTGTTACAATCGAGAGATCTCCGCAAAGCAAAGCAGCATTTTCATCATATTTCAATTATTAATAAAATTATATCTGAAAATTAGAAATGAGTAATGTAGAAAGCGTGAGCCCCGGGGGAGCGGGGGGACCTTTCTACACTGGGGAACTGACCTGGGAGCTTTTCCTTGGGGTCCTGAATCGTCGCAGCTCCAGCGCTGCTTCACTGCTGCCCATACCGGGCTTCCTGCTTCCCTGCCGACGCCGGAGACCGGGGACCACATCCCCCAGCACCCCTTGCACCGAGGAAGGCCCGCACATCCTGTCCCGCCCCCGGAGGTGCTCAGAAGTACAGCGTGAGCCCCAGGGGAGCGGGGGGACCTTTCTACACAGGGGAACTGACCTGGGAGCTTTCCCTTGGAGTCCTGGATCGCCGCAGCTCCAGTGCTGCTTCACTGCTGCCCATACCGGGCTTCCTGCTTCCCTGCCGACGCCGGAGACCGGGGACCACATCCCCCAGCACCCCTTGCGCCGAGGAAGGCGCGCACGTCCTGTCCCGCCCCCCGGAGGTGCTCAGAAGTACAGCATGAGCCCCCGCGTCGCGGGTCCGCGCGCGGGTAAGCGCCCGGGGCTAAGCCCGGGCAAAGGGCGGGCCCTCTGTGGCCCTCAGAGGCACGAGGAGGATGGGATGGGCCACCCACTTTCGATTTTCGCCTGTTTGGTAAATGGAAAACGAGAGGTAACTTTGTACTAACAAATCCATTATAGTGACTGTCATCATATTTTCCTCGGTATCCTTTACTGGTCTACCCTTTTACCTCCCTGTTGTTAGACTATTGGTGTACGTGCGCTGTTGCTTAGCCCTCTTTCATATATATTTCCATAAAGCTATCCATATTATGACAGATAATGGGCTTTGCACGAATAACATACCCCAGGGGGGGCAACGGAAAGGAACATTGGACAATTATTTAATTAGGACCACATCGGCCATCGAGTCCGTTATAGAAAGAGTAGAAAAGAGTCTGTGTTTAGAATCCACATCTAGCAACCACTTAGCTATGGAGCCACCAGACCGAACACAAAATCTTTCTTTACTGGATGAACTAAATATGCTCTGTAAAACTGTGTATATCGACGTTGAAAATGGAAATGACTTAACAAATGCTTCTGTAGGTGCATTGCGAAATACTAGCCCCCAGTCTATTACCACTTTTCAACTAAACTCAAGTCATCCTGGTACTCCTTCTTTATCAACACCCACAGACACTATACAACAGCCAGTAAATGTTCAGGTACCCTACCCAAATAGAAAGCGCAAAGGGCCTAAACAGAGGGAAAGATTAGCTAAAATACCAAGATTGCATCAAAGTCCCCCCTCAGGAATTAACAACATCTTTAATACATCAGAGGTACGTTCAAATCTGGAGCTGACTGCAAATACCGCAACATCTGAACTATTGGCCCAAATTGATCTCCTGGTCAGGTCTTTAATTTCCCCACTGGTAAAAAGAATTGAGGCAATAGGGGAAAAGCTCTGCTCCATAGAGGAATCCACTAGGGCAAACCTAACAATCTTAAAAAGAATTGAAGGAATGAATCAAGTTGAGACCCAAGTGACTACTGGTATTCCAATCCTCCCTGTACAAAGTAATATCGCACAAACCCATGTATCTGCCCCCAATACATCTAATACATTAGTCATACCAAATCCCTCAATAGTCCAGATTCCTGCATCTAGAGATGGCCAGATTAAACCACTCACGCCGAAAAAGGGGAAGTCCCAAAACTACGGTAATACGCAAAGAAGGGCTAAACATATAAATCTACCACCGGAGACAGCACCCTTTGTGTCCATCCTCTCGGGCGTCCCCGTGCTCACTAATAGTAAAATTGAAAGACCAGCAGACCTGGCAAACAAGGTGTCTTTCTGGTTGACAAAGAATAGACCCTTACCACCCACTATCCACGGAACGATCTTAAATGTTAAAAGGGTAGGGTGGTTGGGACCTATCCCCAAAGACATACCGGGAGACCTGGTTTTGGTCACCTTTAGGGACCCTCAAGTCATCCAACATCTCCGACGGTGGAAGCCACGAGTGGGTGATGGCTCAATCGGAACATGGGAACTGCATGACTTTTACCCAAGGACTACATATTTGCCCCATGCAAGATCACACAAATAAAATAACTTTGGGTTGGGTAGTTATGGTCCTGGATCTAGTAAACATATACTTCCTACCCATTACCGATTTCCTTTACTCTAAGGCATAGACCTGGTTCCCTGACCTGTTAAACCCGTGTACAGAAGGGCTCTCGTAAGTAACTTAAATTTATAATGACTTACATTAAGTCCATGGATGGTCTTTACCAAAGGAATAACTTATGTAATTTTCTCCCTTATACCGTCTGAAGGATATCTGCTTTATCTTTAAATGTGTCACTATAACATGTAAACATACCCGACTTTTCAATGCAACTGACTAAATTGAATTAGTTACGACCATGCCTTGCAACAAAGCTGGTAGGGTTTTGTATACGATGAATTGTAAAAACTATTTTTTTAGTATTATGATCTGTTGTTAACCTTGCACAGATAGTGACCTTGTAATGAATATAATTGATGTTTGTTTTTATTGTGTTTTTACCCTGTATGCTTTTATGAATGTAGAAATATGCAATCTATATTATTATTATGTGTGTTTTAATCTTTTTTTTTTAAGTTATATTTAATTTTTCAAAGTATGAATTTCCTTCCTATTGAATGTTATGAATAGTGTATGTCATGTTTTATTTGTGCTATGATTACATTGTAAGAGTTTGTTGTAATTAACATTTATTGGGTTTTATTACTTTTAATTATCATGTACAATTATGTTTGTTGTGGAAGTAGTAAGCGTGAATCCCTTAGGTTCAACACTTTACTCAAAGTAGTTTAGATTGGAGTGCGAACAGATAATGTGACAGGCTTAGAATACATCACCTTTCCCAAACTGTCTTAGATGGCAATGGGAATTGTAAATACAATCACTTTGGTGTGTACAAAGGTTCCCCAGTATAGTCTTGATTACAATGGGAATAGTAAATCTGACCCCTTTTGTGTCCTGCATTTTCCCCTAAAAGGTTTAGATTGGAGTAGAAATAGTAAATGTGATCCCTTTAGTTTTCAACACATTCTCCAAAATGATTTATAATGGAGTGAGAATAGCAAATCTAACTGCTTTATTGTCCAACATATTATATATCATTTTTGTTATAGCATTATATGTATTGTATTTCCAGTACATTTTAAATCATGTATATTTTTAAATATTTCTACATAAATGGTATGTAAGTTTTTTTAGAGATGTATTTTTATGTAAATACTATATTGTGTTGTTACATTTTTATAGTGCATTTTTTAGTATTTATTAATTAATTCAATTTAATATGTAATTATATTTTTATAGTACTATTTAATGTATACTTTACATTCCCATTTGTATATGTTCAATACACTGTTTAAAATTTTTTAGACATTTTTACATTTATTTTACATCCATCTTTAACACAAATTATTTTAACATTTCTATTGATTTCACAAGAAAAAATTATTTCTTTTCTTTTCACTTAGGCCCCATTTTTTTTACCACTAGCTGTATATTGTATTTTATTCGTGTAATTTTGAGGTGGATTCTGTTTGTGTCAGTCCTAGTTACTTGTTGCCGTTTGTCTTTATTACTCTTTGTAAGTTTTTATATAGGGTGTTAGAAGTGTGGGTCTGTGGGTAGGTATTGTGGGAAATGCTGTTAGTTTGATTCGGAATGCTTGTTTAGTCATCGTTTTTGCTCGTTGTTATGTAGTGCAGTGTGGTTGGCCCAAAAATAGAATGTTACTGGTAGTGTCTTATTCTAATATTTTATATGTAGTTTATAGAGTTGAAATGTCATGTTTGTAATGTATTTGAGATGCATGTTTTTTTAATGGTGAGAATGTTATGTGCCTACCAGTTTGGAGGTTGGAGAGCAATGTTTGTAACTATTTTTAATAGATTTCTTATTTTTAAAAAGAAAATTAATTTGGCTTGATTTAACCCAACATTATTGTTTCAATCTGTCATATTTCTCTGATTTTTTGAGTGGTTTTTGTTACAATCTTTCTGTTTTTTGGTGTTTTTCAACAACTGTGGATTACTTTTGTGGATTTCATTTGAAGATTTAATTTTTCATTGTTTTGGGTTTATTTTTTGCAAGTGGAGATGGATTGAGAATAACAGAAACACAACTGTAAGTATAAATGTTCTTTTAAAAATTATTTTGGATGTGAAATGATATATTTTAATATATATGTATTTGGTTTTACTGCAACTGAAATGCGTTATTTTATATGTGTGTGGTTTAGTTTGTGAGCTGTATTGTATATTTTTACATGTAATCTTTTTGGTTTTGTTTAGCATATGTTAAAAAAAATCTAGAAATAAATAGTTTTCTTTATTTTTATTTATCAGTCTTTTTCTGCATTATAATTATGTTAGTAAAGACTGACTTTAATATTTATTTAAAATTGGTATCATTATGTGGGTATTCGTTTTTGTTGTATTTTAGTTGTGAGTAGATTGGTGGGTGGGTTATAATTGAGAATTAGCTATTATTTCTACATAGTCTACTCCTTTGTTATTTATAAAGAGCCTGACTTTGAGTTGTAGCATTTCCTACATTTCCCGGACTTGTTCCATTATTATAGGTTTGATTTGGTTTGCTGACTGATCTATCCTTAGTTATTGTTAGCTTTGTTCTTTTTGGAGAGCTTCTATGAATTTCTATAGTGTTGTCTGGGTTCTTCATACTGTGGTTTCGAAGGCATTGTGCCATTCTTGCACTGCGTTTATGATTTTGGCTTGTTGGGCCATGGTGAAACCATGGTGCTGTTGTAGACATTCCACCATGGTATCCAGATGTTTTGGTTCACATCTTTGTTCAAAATGGTGCTGTTTGCCAAATCAATTGTCTTTGGAGCAGTGCATTAGTGGACTTAGTTTGTGTTTATTTGTTTAGCAAAATGGGCATTCTATTAGCGTGTTGTTACATCTGTGACAGGTAAAAAAAACTAGGGCTTTTAACATTTTAATTTCAAATGCAAACAAGGTGATTGTTGTATATATTCTACACCTACTGCATATGTTTCCAAATGATTTGGTTGATGTGGTAATAGTAGCCTTTAGTGGCTTTGTGTGGGTACATTTTCATGGTTTGTATCATTGCATGTTCAATGTCTGTTGTAATTTTGTGTGTCGAGTAGAAGTTAGTTCCTATTTTGATGCGATTTAAGTTAGTTGCCCTGATAGTGGAGAAGTGTGGCTCAGGGGTTAGAGGCAGCAGACCCGGAAGCTGAGATCGGTCCTGGACCAGGGTTCAATTCCCCGCCTCGGCGGGTCTTGGGCTAAAAATTCCACGGACTCGATAATTCTCGCCCCGGTGCCTCCTCGACTCTCGGGTTCACACTCTGCGACTCTGGGCAATAGCTTGCTTAATCTCCACAACGGCCCCTCGCGGCGGGATGCCTGACTTTCACCTTGTGGATACCCTGATATCTCACAGGGGAATACCAGGACGGGTTCCCTAAGCAAGCGCCGGGAAACCCACTGCGGGTAGCTGTGCGCTATATAAGCTCAACTACATTTACATTTACATAGGCAGAAGTTCAAAGGGGAATGTTAGTGTCATGATATTTACCATGTATGGTGTAAATCTGTGTGAATGGTGAAGGGCACATTTTAAATGTTCCATCCATCAACCACATTTCACATTGACTTAGTCTTAGGAGGTTACAACATGATTAGTCTTCTGTGTTGTCATTGCGAATGTCAAGTACGAGGCGGGGTTCATCATTATGTGTGGAAGTTAGGTGTTCTGGAATTTATATGACTTCAATTCATGTAGGAGCAACAGAGGGTTGTCTACTTCTAGAATGTAATATTAGTCTTTTTAAAGTAGTAATTGTTGGTGGATGACCTGTAATGTGCTCATCTAACATTTTAGTAGTGGGCTTTTGGGAAGTAGTGCTTGCCTCTTTTAAATCTTGAAGTGCATTCTTTGCTTCTATCTCTGTTGCATTTGCAGGGAAAGGGTTGTGTTCTCTCACATTAAATAAAATATCTGTCACTGTAGCCCTCCCATACCATGCATTTTTCACACATAATGTTTAGTACACTTCCAATTCACATTCTTGGTGCTTGTGTTTTCTTGGCTCTATGTGTATCCAATGTGCAGAATCAATTGTCTGCCATTCTGTTATGTGATGTGTGTGTTTTTAGTGAAATTCTGTCTTAAAGTGTTTAATTTAAAACTTTGTTAATTTTGTAAAACACCTTCTTTATGTTTGCTAATATTAATTAAATATGCTTTTAAATGTTTAACATGTTATACTTACATATATGCTGTTGCTTAAGTGTTATTTGATTTCCTTCCATTTGGTCTTGATGTCATCGAGATTTGGGTCAGATAGCCTTTCCTTTTCTGTTGGTGAGAAAATGTTTCTTTTAGTTTTATGTTAAAAATACAGGTTTGGTTATCTTAGGAAGAAAACAGAGGATAGCATTTCATTAATGTTTTCAATCAACCCATGTGGGTGGGATGGGGATGGCTGACACTCGCCTATACTTCTGGGCTTCACAGACCCAAATGATTAATGATTGGCTGTTTGTGGGTTTCGAATACCCAGCTTTTCACCTCGAAATAGGCTTCCAGTATTGAGGCCCTCTCACACAATCCATCCATGAAGCCAAGAAGGCTACTCTTCTCTGCTGGCTTCAGGCCCTTCACTGGGATCAGAAACCTACACAGGAAAATCCATATTGGCAGGGCAGATGGCTCCTCCAAGTCACTTGTTTGGAAGGTATTTAATAGTGGACCTAATCAGTATCTCTAGACCCGGAGATGTCTGAGATGGGGCGAAGAAAACATTTCAAGTTCTTCAGGAGGAAGTTGACCTACTTAATTCCCAATTCTACAAATATCTGTAGATGTGACACACATGGATAGTGTACCACTCAGTGCTGATTGACTTTTCAGAATATAACCCCCTTCCAGCTAAGGTCACCCTATCCCCGCTTGGCCGAGAGGGCACTCTGTGACTCTATAAATGTCTAGTCATCAATGCACCCAATTCCTTCATCATCCCTTGGGAGAAGTGGGAGGGCTAGATTGGCCCTCTGGATGAAAGGGACTGGAGGGATACCAGGATGGCCCCTGGGAGCTGGTTATAATTTCCAACATGTGTTTGTTCAACAGAAATACTTGCAAACATATTTTTTACTCCCTGATGACTATGGAAAATAGGTGCAACCCCCACTCCCACATGCCCTCAGTGTATGAGCAATAAATGTGACTCCTATTGCATGGTGTGTTCTGTCTGGTTATTGAGCTCTACTGGTCCAAGATTTTTTCCACTCTGTCCAGAATAATGGAGAGACCTGTAAATTGCTCCCTTAACATCTCATTGTTGGGCATCATGGAGTGTTATTTGGTCACATTAGGCCCGGGCGAGAACACAAACCTTTTGCATGCTCACATTTAAAGTTGACATCTTTGAGTGAAGGTTGACACTTGACACACATTTGCTTACGTGCCTGTATGGGTTAATGTTCTCTGAAATGACTTTGCTTATATTTACACTTCTTTGTAGGTATATTATCAGAGCCTTGAGCATTCTGTACGAGAGCCAAAGATTACTTGGCAAAATGTTGCTGTTTGTCATTGTTAACTCTGTGACAGCTCTGTAAGGATAGAATCAATAATGGCGGCCTGACTGGGTGCATCAGCATGGCTACACAGGTGGAGCTTATTATATATATATGACATCACTCCTTTGTTTTGTTAGAGGAACATTTTGCTAACACTGTCTACACAAAGACGAGCTCCCAGAGGAAAAATGCTCATTGGCGAGTTAGATCACCCTTAGGGATTCTGGCAGATTCACTCATCCTAGGCACACTTGTATTGGGAGCTTCAGTTTCAATCATAACTAAAACTATACTCATATGCAAGCATATAGTCTAGGTAACATCACAATAGTTGAATTGTTCATTTTCTTTACCATTCTTGTGATGTTGATAACTCTTTTGTTTTCTTCTATTGATAATTTTAATGCACAGATTTTACACAAGGATCTTATTGCTTCAATAAACATTTGAAATACAATTTGAGTATATCTTCTATTTCCCTTTTTGCATGCATGAGTTAACAAAGGATAGTGCTTTAGGTCTGTTTCCATCATTTCCTTGGGGACTCAGGGTTGTCATGTTCTGCGATTGCACATACCACCTGTTGCCTTGCTAGGTTAAGGATACAGATGGTGCAATGTGAGGCAGTCAGGACTACAGCCAACATATCCTGATGGTGTGCGTGGACTCAGTCTTGCACAGGTTTGATGTCAATGTTGTACAAAAAATCACTGGTTTACTACAAAAGTATGAACCATATGACATGGCGCCCCACATTGGATCCTGTTGTTGGGATCGTACCCTGGTTAGCATAGGCACAAATTAAATATTGCCTGATGGTGAAGGTTCCCTGGGCCTCCATCCCTGGTGGAAGGGGTTCCACAATCAATTTGTCAGCCAAACTGGAGAAACCTATCTACACGACCAACTGCTTTCCCCGTAAATACGAGAAGATTTGGGGGAGGTGGTGGTTATTCTATAATTTGACCGAAGAATGCATCAATGTGACATGTACATTGCTTCATCCCCTGCCATTTCTGAATGTTCCTGTATGTAGTTTGTTCCCCCTTCTTTGTTCATTGCATAAACTGAATAAAATCTGCTCATTAAAAAAATACAGTTTTCTTTAGTTTTAGAGGGTGATAAGGTTTTATGTTTAAGAATAACATATAAAGGTTGCTCTAATTTTTCAACTGTTTTAATTTTATTTACTTTTAAAGTGTCTGTGTCCAGCGTGTGGAGGTGGAGATTTTGGTCTGCAGTATACTTATTAACTTGTGATGTGTTTCTTTAGTATCTAAACATTGCTATAAAGTATGAAGGAGAGAGTTTAGTCATTTATTAATACATTTTAATTTTTCAATTATGTTAGGATACACCACAGTTTTGTTATTTTTGTAATGTACCTGTGCAGGTGGCCTGTTATTGTGTTGAAGTCTTCCTTCTGTCTTTTCTTTGTGCAGTCTAGCAGAGTTTCCATTTCTTGTAGTTGATAATTGTTTTCTATAAAAATAATGAGGTGGAATGCTCTTTTTTACTTTTCAATTATTTTGGTTTATATTTTTAATGGCTAGTATGTATTACAGTAGTTTTTTATTTGATTGTCTCTGTGTGGTTTGCTTTTTCAGTTACCTCCTTCATTGGTGGGTGCTAATTAGTGATTCTGTTTTATTTTTAAATATGTGAATTTGTTTGAACATTGTATTATAGATTTTTTTAAATGTCAAAATATTTGTATTGTTGTTTTATATTGTTTTGATATTTTTTGTTGTAATACTGATAAACTTCCTAAAAAGAACAGTTTCCTTTTAATAGTATATGTATCATGAGGAGGGCCACACAATTATGCAGCAGGGGCACACCACATTATGCGGCATGGTCGACTAAATTATGCGGCAAGAAAATACAGATTATGCAGCATAATGCGTCACCTTTTTGTTATACTAATAACTAATTAGTTTGACATTTGTAGATGTGGTATTACTGTCTGGGAAATATTTCACCTCATTAGAACCAGCTTAATGAAGACATACAGAAAAAAGCAACCGAAAGATGATCAGTTAACCTTTTCAAACAGCCTTCCACTGATTGCGAACCCTTTACACCACATTTCAATCTTGAAACAAAGAGTTTTTGGGCAAAATCTGCTGATTATGCAGCAGATGGTGGCTTAGATTGCAAACGCTGCAAACCCATTATTATGCAACAAAAAAAAGCAAACCTGCAGAATCGCCTAATTCTAGTTGCCTGGCTCATGAGTAGATTTGTTTTCATATATGAATGTTTATGGTTGTCATGATTCGCCCTGATCCGCGGACGACAGCTGGAGGAAGGAGGGTCTCGCGGAGCGGAGCTACACTGCGGGAACTACAACGACCAGCTGGCTTAGAGGAGGGGCAGAGCGAATCTACACGCCTACTTAAGCAAGCCGACTCGTGGATGCAGCGCCGGTTATTCGAACTGTTGGTGGCGTTGTTAGAGAACTCTCCCTTGTAATCCGTAGCGGATATTGACCTGAAAAAGCCGAAGTCGGATAGAGCGGACGCTCTCAGACTCTTTTGGTATCGGCATCGAGCGGTGTCTGTGACGCTCACCGAGGAGGTGTTTGCAGCGTCTGGGGCACGGAAGCAAAGAAGCACGGCTGTGCTTTAAATTCGACCGCAGTACACGGGTGCAGGAAAGGGCGTTTGTGGCTCCCACAGGAGATCTTCATGCACCGCCGCTGGGACGCACACCACGGAGGTGTTTGCCGCGTCTCAGCATATCAGAGTTATCAGCCTAATCTGATCCAGGGAGAGAAGAGCGGCTGCTCTCTCTCTCTCTCAATGCCCATACTGAGTGGTTCCTGAGAAGGAAATGAGAAAGGGGTCAAGAAGCAGTGCAGGTCGTGCAGCTGTTTACTGACACACACAAACGGAAGGTAGAGTGCCCGGCTGGGCATTCCCTCTTTTGGTACTAAGACCGCGCCCTCACTCAATCAGGAACAGGGCTCAGCTCATCACCCCCATCACAGCTGTCGAGCGGCATTGTCGGCCGTTACTTAGCACGGTGTCCTTCGTTGGGAGAACACTGGGACCAGTGTTCATGCGAAGGACGGTGAGACCATCCAGGAGCTGTGATTGGGTATCGTTAAACATACTTTGATACTGTTTGAACATTGTGTATCTGTACTACGCAACAGTCTTTACCCTTGATCATTAAATCGGTAAAGCACTTATTTGTTGTCGGTTGTCTTAAGTAATTACGGGTTACCCCCGATCCCGGGACATCAGGGCGTTACAATGGTTTTAACTTATTGTCAGTTTATTATGTACTACTGTGTTTATTTATTGACAATTTTTATATGTATATTATTTAAAATATGAGTTTATGATGAAAAACATAATTTTTTGTTATTTTTTCAATAATATTGTAGCCGATATTGTGAGTTTTGATATTTTTGACATTGTGTATATATTTAAATAGTAGGCGATACTTGTGTGTTCGATAATATTAAAATAAACTGTGGCAATATTTTTGTCACCAATATTTGTGTTTTTTTTAGTTAAGTATCAAATAACAATATTTTTGTAATCGGTATTATTTTGACAATTTTTTGGTCAATTATTTTTTCCATTATATTCTGACATGGAACAGCACAGACTATTACAAAAGTCCAGAATAAAAAATGATCATTGCTTGAAATATATATTTGGACATTCTAACAGTAAAAAAAGGAGAAATCCTTAACAATGTTAGAAAAATAAAGCAGGCAGAAGTTACCCTGTTTACTCGAGTTTTGAATTTAAGAGCACCATCAAAAAATAACTTAAAAGGCTTTTGACAATGGTACTTGGGATCAGTAAAACTCGCAAAGGAGATGGCCAATAGTTGTCTGATTAGGCCGTCTTGGATTGCCCCCAAGTTAAAACTTTGGTTTTTATCAGTTTTTAGTTTTAGAGAATGATTATATATCCATTTAGCCACTTCCAAAAGACAGTGCCTAAATTGTGCCTGATCTGTTTCACCTGGTCCACCCAATCAGATGATTAGTTGAATCTCTTAGGCATACAACATAAAGGTGTAGGCAAATGAGAATATCATATGAATCAGAGGTTTAACAGAGACATTAAACAAAGTATTGCTAGGAGAAAATTCTTGAGGTACCCCTTTTTTCACCAGCTTGATATAAAAAATGAAGGAGCAATTTTAATAAATTGTATCCTGTTCTGTACATAGGATTTCACCAATTCCAAATCTTGCATCTGGCACCGACCACATGAGGTCTAATTGTTAAACTTTCACACGATATGGTGTTAAAGGCAGTGACAGATTCAAAATAAATAGTGCTGCTCAACTCCACTGCTCTAATACGCAATAGAGTTCATCCACACTGCCTCTAATGCTGATGGTGTTCTGTTTAAACATCTAAGCCAGACTGTTCCAGATCAAGAATTTAATCTGTCTCTTAAAAATACAAAAACACAATGTACATATTTTTCCCAAGATCTTGGAAACCAGGAGCAGAGAGATGATTTGTTTTACTGGGAAGATTAGGATCTGCTGATTTTCTTTTTTAATTAGGGGCTACAACAGCATATTTACAGGTGGGTCAAACCTTAGTTTTATTATGAGAGGCATTGCACAACACTAAGATGAGGGTCTAGTTTATCATTTCCAAAATGGAGAACCCAAAGTGGGTAGGGCTCAAGGGGTGAACCAGATGTTATAGAGAGAACAAGCTCTTTCAGTCAAGTACATATGAGTTGGTAACATTGAATCAAAATTAAAATTAATTGATGATTGCATTTTGAGGGAGCTTTACTCTGATTTTTCGTTCTAATGTTTTTTTGGATGATGTAACAAATCTAAATAAAGTATATTTGTTCGATAACTTTTTTCGGCCTCAAGGGACCATAAAAGTGCATAAAAATGTGTACAATACAAATATTAAGACAATAAATATGAAATACTTTTAAAATACATTGAGTATGCAATAAAATCAAATACATAATAAAATGGAATTAAACTATATTTCATTATCGAACTTACATTTGATTGTAGCGGAAATACATACATAGACGCTGATCAATTTCCTACGCCGATGCCACATTGCATTCAGGAAACGCGACACAGCAAAGACAATAGGGGGATGGGTGTCGTATTTTAGGACTCTCATTGCGCGTGAGCACTGGCGAAATACTGGATTAGCCAGTACCTGCGTGCGCCCTGGTACCCTGGGCAAAAGAAAAAGACATGTATGTCATTTTCCACATGGTGTCCACAAACGGGGCATTCTTTCTGATTGCTTTTGTCCCATTTACTAGAGAAAACTCTAAAAGGCAAAGTACCCAATCTGAATTGCATATAGAGTTTTCTTGCTGATGCGGGGAATATCACGTCCAAGAATTCTTCCCTTTTGTATTCTGCCTTGACCTCAAGGAACTCTGTGGTCAGTCTTCCCACCCCAGAGCTCGTCTGGAGGGTGGCTAGATTGTAGTTCTTATAATGGCGAATCACCTCAGCCTTGGTGATCTCCGGGCATGCAACATCCGGGGTCTCCCAAAGCTCAGGTAAGCCTATCCTACTACTAATGTACTTTATATGAGACAGCCACCTAATGTTCTTGCCTCTCAAGGCATCCCATATATCCCTGAATTCATTTCTATAGGACACAAGTTCCGGGGCGGACCACAATCTTTTCCAAAAAGTTAGAGGGCGTAGTGAGATAACCTCTTCAATGGGGAGCAACCCTACATCCAGACGCAGTGGGACGAGTGGAATGCTCAAGGGGAGGCCCAATATGTTCCTTAGAAAGGTATGTTCAACCTTCGCCAAACTGGGGGAGCTTTGATGCCCCCAGAGTTCAGCCCCATAAAGGGCTGCTGCTCTAGCCTGCACACTGTAAATTTCTATAACTGGGGCCGCCGGTTTGAAATCAGACTCTCTGTGGAGCTTCTGCATCCCCCCCACCACTCTTGTTAGTTTGAGTGTAGCTTTAGACAACTGCGGATCCCATTGAAAGTGTTCACCCAGGGTAATGCCCAAATATTCAAAGGTTTTAACTCTCTCTAGAGGAGTTCCTCCCGACAGCGGATTCGGGCGTGTCTGCCTCGGGGGATTGAAATGCACTAATGTGTCACACCACAGCTCTGCAGCCAAAGTTGATGTGCTGCATCAAAGGGAGAGTGTCTAGCTCTGGTTTTGTACTCGTAGGGAAGGGCCTTTCGGTACAAAAATTATGATTTTATGGTTTTCTCACTTTGAAAAGTATGGAAAAATTAAAACATTTTTCCTCTGTTATGCCTGCCTCAAAGAAGTCTAATGCTTAGGCTCAAATCCCTGTGTACAATTCTTAGTAAATGGGTATCTGTGTCAAAACCCGTGGATTATTGTTGGGAATGCCCTTGTACATCCCATGAAACACCCCCTTCACAAAAAGGAGTGTAAACTTCGAGTTACTTTTAACCACCAAGACACCTTATGCCAGGGAATTTTGCAGGACAGTGCTGCAAGCCTTCTAGCTGTGCTGCCCTATGTCAAATGAAAAGGGCATTAATTAGCCATAACTACTGATACGGCAAATTCATGTCTATTCTGCTAGCATCGGCGCTCAAACTGCAGCCAAGCGCCAACGCAATCACCCTTGACTCAAGGAAAATCTAAGTACATGGCATGATTTTTCATGAGGCTATTGAGATTAAATGTATGTGCAACTAATATTTACAGGTTTATGTGTAACACAACATTATATTCACTTAGTGAATGAATAATTCTTTATTTGTGTGGTTACTTAAAACCATTACAAAAATACAGTTTATGTAATGACAGTATAAAAATCTAAAAATCTGAAAGAGCAAGTGTATGAACAACACAATGTTAACATTCTCTTTTGCTTTCTTAGATACAAACAATGAAGTAGTAATCAGTCTTTTATATTAAATAAATCGGTTTTGAAAAAGTGGCCAAGCGGCAGCCCCAGCAGTGCCAGCTTGGCGGCCTAGGGTGAAATGGAAGAATTTGCCAAAGTTGGCCATATCCCTCACTGTGTCCAACATGTAGAGGAGATGGACTGCCTCCTTTGCTGTGTGAGTGGTCAGTTGGAGGAGGATTGGCGTGAGGTAGATTCTGCGGGCTAGACCCAGCACCGGGCAACAGCATAAAATATGGGCCAGAGACTCACGTTTGTAGTTGCAAAGGTGGTTCTCCGTGATGCCTGACCTTACTTTCCTGGTTGGATATAGTTCTTTGCGAGGGAGAAGATGTAGTCTCGCAGCTAGAGTTCTATATAGGGCTTGTCCCCCCACAGCCTGCGTAAGATGAAGTTTGAGGATGGGCAGTGTGTGGGGGAGGCTTTGGGTCTCGTGAAAGCCTCTTGCTACCAAGGATTCCATATCCAAAGTGTGAGACCGTAGACGTACTTGTTTTTTTATTGTTCTTTTAATAGTGGAATACCTGATTATGCTGGGATCCCAATTCTCTGTTGCAAGTTGCTGGAGATCTTTGGAAGAGGTGAGACTAACAATCCAAGGATTGCCAGGTTGTTGAAAGATGCATTTTATGATGGCCTTCATTGAGTTCTCCAGGGTCGCCGTTGTTTGATAGAAGTATTTGCTCAGGGTTGCCATCTCTTCCAGATTTTGATTAAGATTAAATTCTAGACAATGTAAGTTGTTCCTGGTACAGGCTGGTAGGCGAAGTAGCTTTTTGTAAACTGTACAGTGTATTTTCTCTAGATCATTTGCAAATTTCCCTGGAAAGGCCTGTTGCGCATAGTTGATAGATGGTAGTAGTTTCGCCCTCCTTACTCTTTGAACCACTGTTGTTGTTGGACTATCTAGGGTAGCGAGTAATTTGCAGAGGGCGTAGGTGACCCTTTTCCCTTTCTACTGCAGTTTATGGAGGTGAACCCGTGGGCAGCTGGTTTCGCTAAGCCATGCCCCTAGGTAGTTATAATGTTGTACACAGTCCGAAGTCAGCAAACCCAGCCTACACTTGGCCACTTTTCTTTTCAGGTAGTGGCAAAAAATCACTATTTTAGATTTGGTTGGGTTAGCAATCAACTTATTTTTGGCATTGTAGACTGTGAGGGCTGAGAGTGCTTCTGTAGGCCAATTTTGGTATGATCCAAAAGAACCAGGTTGTCCGCGTATTGCATCAGTTGGATGTTTGTGTGCCTGATCCTTGGGGTAGCTAAAGTGGCTCCATGCAGGGCTTGGCTCATGTCGGCTGTATATAAATTGAAAAGCATCGCTTCCAGGACACAGCCCTGTCTTAGCTCCCGATCCGTGGCGATTTTCTCTGTGGCAAACTCGCTCAAGAGCTTGACCCAAGTTTGTGAGTACAGAGATTTAATTGCTTATAGTAAAGACGGACTGATATTCCAGCGAGCCAATTTCTGCCAGAGGATGGTGCGATCTACCACGTTGAAAGCTCCTGAGTAGTCAATAAAGCAGGCGAAAAGTGGCAGGGTTCGATGGGCCACCACTTGTTGGGTTAAGTATGACAGGGCAATGATGTTGTCCACAGTGGAGCCCCCTGGTCTGAACCCAGTCTTGAAGAAGGGCAAGAGGCCTTCATTGCCAACCCAGTCCACAAGTTCAGCTAGAAGAGTACATGCATAAGCCTTGCCCTCAATGTCCAATAGGGCAATCATGCAATAGTTCTTGGGGTCGGTGTTAGGCCCTTTTTTGAATATTGGGTGCAGCAGTGATCCCCTCCAGGAATCTGGGACATCCCCCAGGAACCTGCATTTGACTTTTAACTGAGCAAAATTTTCCATCCAGAAGTCTGTGTCTTCCCTACAGAGGGAGCCATGCAGCCTGTTGGGGCCAGGTGCCTCATTGTGTTGAATCTTTTTTAGAGTTGTGCGGACTAGTCCTTTACCTGGGAAGGTTGAATCATCCAACGGTAAGGTAGGCTCAGCTGTAAAGTTACCAGTTCCCTCCCCTGGTGTTGTGGGACTGTTTGGAGGCGTTGTGTTCGAATTGTCCGATTACAGGGTTTTCACATGGGCTACCCAAGTGCCGGCTTCAAGTGGATCTCTCTGTTATTTGCGCCGTGGGTTAGGTTGTTTATATATTCTTGGGATCTGCACGGTGCCAGCAGTCCAAAGATTTTCAGCCATTTTGCCTCTGTACATTCACGTCTTGCTTTCCAGACCAGTTTTGAGTGGCATTTTTGCAGCTGATTTAACTTGCATTTTGGCAGACTCTGATCCGGATTTCTGATAGACTCTGCGTTTGGTGTTTAATTGTTTGCCACTTTCCTGGGACGTGTCCTAGGGTGTGTCATGAGTCTGTGGGAGTACTATATGTGGTGCTCCCCCAAAGCAATGAGGCTAGTTCATGGGCGGGATTGGCCCATTCACCTATGATGCCCCCATTATTTGAGCCGCTTTGCAAGCCTGTCCACGGTTGTTTCCAAGAGTCATATTTGTTGATTGGCATCGGCCCCCATTTGATTCTTCTGAGGAATTTATGCTGTTCTTCCCCTTTGGGTGCCCCAATGCAGCGAAGAAAGTGGTGAATATCTGCTGTGATGGTTAACTGAACAATTAAGGCGGCATGGTCACTTTCACTCTGTGGGTGCACAGTATAGTTTGACATGAGTTTTTGTATTGTCTCACTCAATAAAATATAGTCTATTGTGGTTTGATTATTGTAAGTGGGTGCATAAAATGCCCCAGGATTGTGCTTTATGGATAGAGAGTGCGTTGTTGCCAAATTGTATGCCCGCATAAGGGTGTTGGAAATCCCGGTGCTCCCTGAGTGGTGATTTTGTGATACCATGTCCCCTATTTTGTGAATGTTGAAGTCTCCAAGAATAATGGGTTCCATAGATGAAAACTGTAAAAGCAGAGATTCTGAGTTAAGCTTGTCGTTAGGGCTGGGCCCATGGGGGTTGTAGTAGACATTAATCAGAAGTATTGGTAGTGGGCCGTCAACTGTGTTAAGGCCTTTAAGGGTGGCAGCCAGAAACATATCCGAAGAGTTCTTTACCTCTGTAAAGTGTACTTTCAATGAGTGCCTAATCTATATGGAGATCCCCCGAGGGTCTCCAGAATATGTTGCCTTTGGTGGCAGGTTTAGAATATACTACATAAGCTCTTATTGGTGTAGGTGTAGTTGCCCATGTTTCTTGGGTACAGATTAAATCGGCACCTTCAAGGAATGTAGTTGCCAATGGGCTTTGTAAAACCTTGGTGATCCCTGCGACATTCCAGGTCATGATATTTAATGTTTGGATGTTATCCGAAGGGCACCTATGCTGGACAGAGCTGTTTCTTAGGGGGTGCCGAGCCTTAGGGAACAAAGGCTCCTTGTTTACGTGGGTCCTGGTGTTAGGGGCTAAGGTTTAGGGCCCGTGTGGAGCCAGGACAAGTCTTTTCTGATGTTCCCCATGGTTGAATAGGAGCGATTGCCCCCTTCTGCGTGTGTTGTTATTTTGATTGAGCTATCGCTAGTCAGATTTATTTTTGAACCACCTTTGGTGCCATGGAGAATAGACCCAGTTGCTGTTGCTGGCCAGTTTGAATCCTTTTTAAGCATCCTTTTCAGGTCATGCAGTTCTTGAGGTCCCAGCTGTTCCTTCGGGTCACTACTTTTCAGAATCGCTGGATAATTTATCGGAACCGGGGTCATGGTTTTTATACCCCAGTTTTTCAGTTGCTTGTTATTTCCTCAAAGGGTCTCAGCCACAGCCTAATTGGCGAAGATTATCTCTGTTGTCTCATTTGTTTCGCTTGGTCCAGCGGCAAGAAAGAAGACACTGTCAATGTCAGTTGTTTTTATTTTTTCTAAGCCCGGGATGTTTATGCAAAGCTTTAGCAAATTGCCTCCATTAAGAATGTCCCATTTCCCCTGAGAGGAATACTCAGGATACAGCAGTGCTTTTAGTTTTTCTTGGTCTTTTGTTTGGTTGGTTGGTCAATGGCAAACGTTGATGGAGAGTTGCCTCCTGCGCATCAAGGACCTCTATGGAGTTCCATGTTACTGGTGCCTGGGTATCCAAGTCTTACCCGGGCATGTATGTATGTATGTATAGGCATTTATATAGCGCACTACTTACCCGTAGGGTCCCAAGGCGCTTCGACCGCTGCGAAACCCTTCCTGGCTTCCCTGAGAGATGGTCCCTTAATGGGTATCTCCAGGGTGAGACCAGGCATCCCCGGCGGTCTGGTGGGGCCGTTAGTGAAGATGAGGCAAGCTAATGCCCAGAGTTGCCGAGTGTGAACGCTGATCAGAGTGGGCACCGAGGCGAGAGAATTATCGAGTCCGCTGACCCTGGTCCAGAAACCTGCCGCGCCGGGAATCGAACCCTGGTCCCGGGCCGTCCTCTGCTCTCGGGTCTGCCGCCTCTAACCAGTGAGCCACACTACTTCACAAGTAGGGCAAATTTGAGCTTCTTACCGTCCGCTGAGCATTACTTCAGAGCTTGTGGTGGTGTGTCCTGGACGAGGATAAATCGTAAGTGCATCTTTGAATGGATTTAGTCTCCCTATAATTAATAGATGGGGTTATTAGTTGGAGCTTCTTATGGTCTGTTGTTGGCGTAGGAATACATTTATTTGTTTTGCATGGGTTAGGTTTTCTGTTTATTAATGCATTCATGCTTGCGTTGTCAGCTTTGGTCACTGCAGGACACTTTAAGTTAGATTCCAGGTTTTTCTTTTGTTCAAGGTTTGCTTCTTCAGCTCGTGACCCTTGTGTATTATTAAAGTGCCACCTGGATTCTTGGTCAGTCATATCCAGGGGCTTAGATGGATGCGCCGTAGGGTGTCCTAAGATGCCTAGAGCGATGTCTACCCTATTGATTGTGCCATCCATTTGTATGCCTGAAGTTTTTTTGTTTGCGGTTGTTTTTTTAGAAGAGGTAGCAGCCTTGCGTTGTTCTTTATTGTGATCCTCATTCTCCTTGTTTTCCAGCCAGAGCCAATGTAGAATAGACCCTTCATTATGGATTTTGATTTGTTTAACTTTTTTTAAAAAAAATCCTGTTTTTCTATATACACGTTGACTGTCTGAAGGTATGGCCTTTGACTTGTTGATAGTTCCTGGGCCTTTGACTAAGTTGCAGCAGATTTTTATTTTAGGTTCTTCTGCACTGTTTATTTGATCACCCATAGCCTGATTTCAAGTGAAGCATCCTTATCGTTGGTTTGTAGGTCCTTCTTGCTTGTGGTCATTTTTGTATTTTGTTGGGACAGGGAGTATAGGGTGTTTGGTCGCCTGTTGACTTCATTCTTGAGGTTTTTAACTAGAGTGCACATTATCTCTGGGAGCTTTTCCAGATTCTGCAGTATTGAACTGCATCCACAGTCTTGTTTGACCATAAGAGCCGCAGTTGCCTGGGCTATGTGGATCAGTGAATTTAAGTTTTCCAGTTTTGAATCTAGTCCAGCGATCAGTCCAGAGACTATTTGCAGTATATTTATTTGAGTATCCAATTTGTCTGCATGTATTTTGGCGGCATTTGCCATTGAAATCAAGGGGTCGTTGATCAGTGCTAGATGATTCTCGATTTGTTGAGGCTGCAAACCAATTTCCGCTCCCGTTTTAGGAGAGCCGAAGGTACAAGGCTCATTTGCGTGAGAGAGAAATTTGTAGTTTGAAAGATTAGGGAGCCATTTGGGTGAGAGTTGTTGACTTGTGGTCTCATCAGGCACAAGAGAGGAGTCAAAAGGCTCTGGTTAAAGCCTTAAAGGAGTTGTGTGTGTGTGCCCATGTTGTTACTTGGTTCTGAAAGAGAGCCCTTAATCGATTCTAAAATTAAGAGGCCGGGGAATGAATTTGATTAGTTAATGAGTTCTCCACTGTTGTCTGTGTGATTATTAGCGCTATGGGCTATTCAGAAAATGGAAGCGTTTAAGGGTGATGTAGGAGGTGTTCTCAAAGTTAACTGGTGATTTGGGCTGTGAAACACTGGGTTGGAACCGTTGGGTTGTGCAGCCATTGAGGCTGCCTTTGATGCTGCACTTATATCTTTTATAGCCCTATCGTAGTTGTTGGACCATGTTGACGTGATTGTTCGGCCGGGCTGTGAGGCATTGATTAAGTCTTTTGGGGACAACTCATTCCGCCGGTCAATAGGCTGGCCATTCACCTCAGTGTATATTAATTACGATCTCTTACTAGTCTTTTACATTATTCATGTATTAAGAAATGTAATGTGTTATACATTTATAATTGTGCACTTATTTGTAACCCAGTGCACTGTTAAATTGACTTGTTTTTGAGGCCACATGTACATTTTCACTGCAAGATCATGTTGCAGTCTAACTTTCAATTTGTGTTTAACCTTTAATGTGGAATGTTTTGATTCTCATTTTCTTTTCACTGGAGGTAGAGAAAAGCCTCATCAGTTAGCATAGAAGGGTTTTGTTTTTATTAGATAGCAAGGTATGAGAAGACGAAATTGGGCAAGGAGAAACGCAGTAACGAGCAGAAAGACAGTTCTCATGAAGGAGGATAAGAATGACCGAGGAAGAATTAAGTTGCAACTTATCGATGTGGGAAAGGTGATGCAAGTATCCATTATGTGCTACAGTCATGGAAAAGTACTGGAGAAGGGTAATTGGGACTGTCTACCTTGAATGCAACTAATATCTTATGCCATTACTTCGTGAGGGTCAGAGAGACATCTTAGGACTTTATTGGGTGCATACCTATGTTTCTGCTTTGTGTGGCTTCATGCTACGTGACTCTTGGTTCGAGTGCCTTCTACTGAAAACTCTGACAGCTGACACTTTTCTATTTTATTCCCCAATTTCTAATGCTTCTTAGAGTAGATGGTCCTAATTGGGCTCCTGCTGGTTTTTGAAAATCAAGTGATGTAATTTAATACTCAATTATTTTTCTCATGACTTATATAGTTATAATCAAATTAGTCGTATTCTTTCTTCTGTATAGGGTGAATCTCTTTAGGAGACATTTTATTTGTTCTGTATTTATATACCATCATGCTGAGATTGATCCGCGTAAACCAATTTTTGAACTTAAATGTAAAATGTAAATTGATACTTGTATAGCGCACTACTCACCCGCAAGGGTCTCAAGGCGCTTGTACGAATACCGCTGTGGAACCCATCCTGGCTTTCCCTGTGAGGTGTCCACTCCTGGGCACCCCCAAGGTGGAGGCCAGGAATCCTTAGCGTTGCGGGGGCCGGTGTGGAGATTAAGCAAGCTATTGCCCAGAGTTGCAGAGTGGGACTCCATGATTGGAATAGGCACCGAGGCGAGAATTATCAGGTCCGTGGAATTTTGAGCCCAAGACCCGCCGAGGCGGGGAATTGAACCCTGGTTCCGGGCTAGACCTCTGCATCAGGGTCTGCCGCTCTAACCATTGAGCCACACTTATAATGAAACCCTACAAAAGTTATATTCAGTTGTGGACTGGATTATTGTGTGACCAAACTGCTTACACTGTTTCGAAATTTGAATTCTGTTTATGTTCTCCCTCTTACCTCTCATGCATCAAATAAAGACCATCTGGTTGAGGATGAATATTTGAGTGGGCCCAAGATCTCTCACTATGAAAAGCCACGCAGAGTGGCTTTGTGTGGCCTTGTAAATAAGGACCGGCAAATTGCGCCACAAAAGTGACGCTTCCGCGGCAATTAGTGCCACAGGGGCATTATAAATGTGTCTTTGTTTGCAAACAATGAATAGTTATTTCTGAACCTATATTTGAAATAAAGTGCTAGCTAAGACTGCAGTGAGTGCTCATCCACCTGACCCAGGTGAACCTACTGTAAGCTTAGCATTTGACCAGTGAATCTAAACATTAACTCAGCGAATGTAAACATTTTAGAATACTTTCTATTGGATGCTTGAAAATTGAACACAAAATACTCATCTGAATTCCATTCAAAAGTTTGAAATAAAAAAACTTAAACCCAGGACTTACATCTGCACATCGCTATCCTTTCAAAAGAGGTAAACAGACAGTCAATTGCAGAATCCGTCTTTTTTCTGCTTCCAGTGACTTGACCGTCTGTGCACGCACTTGCTGCCTTGTGGTGTTGGGACTTGATAAATGAAGTCTGACACCTGCATCAATATTTGATGAATCTAGTGGAAGTTGTTACACAGCTTTTCCCCCCAAAAATATATCTGGCTTCTTTTTGAAGAAGTTGGTGATATTGTTGAGATATTTGTAATCAAGAGAGAGTTGAGATGTGTTTATTTGTAATCTAGAGAGATTAGAGAAAGAGAAATATTTAAAAGGTAAGCTGCCACTCTTTATTGATAAACTCATGAAATTCTCTGACAAAGCACATTTTATTCCTGCAGCACGTATAAGCGAATCAAGTTCACGCCTATGGGCATAACCTGATAGTTTCATGCCCGTATGTGTAAAGTGGACATTGCCTTCCTACAATATGATAGTTACTATGATAGTAGATATAGTCAGAGTTTAAACCATGTGTGAATAGAACTCATAAATTATTTGTATACTTTTCTTTAGAAGTGCAAAATGACAAATACATTACTCCCTTGTTCGTCTTGGATGAGATGAGAGCTTACCCTGAGGCTGATGCCCTGTTTTAGGGATTGGGAAGAAGGATTTTTTCCCTTTTCTTTTTGTAGTGGACAGCCTTTCTTCCATTTGTATACCTTTCCCCTGCCCATTTAACTATTACACTACCAGCTACAGCTTCACCAGAGATGATGCGCTGGTGTCATATGAGAGTTTATTTTGATTCCTTCAGATAATTAGCATTTATTGTTTTTTAAAGCTGCTGTGCCCCAGCAGGTTGAATTTTGGGCAGCATGGCAGTCATGGTCTAACCGGTTTATGCGCTACATCTGGGTGGTGCTGTGGGACCGTTCACTTTGCTTTAGCAGGCTTTATCTTCCCATCACTGTAGTCCGTGGGAATGCAGGTACGAGGTCTTACCTCGGTGGTGCGGTTGGTTCCTGACCTTCTGCTGCCACCGTGCAGGACTGCTTCAGGGCCACTAACTAGACCTTGCTGTCGCATGATGAGTCAAGGCTGGCTTTAGCACTGGTGGCGCCCCGTGTGACAATGCTTGTTGGTGCCCTTCAATGACCCCTGCTGAGCTGATTCCCCATAACACCACAATTTTAACAGTGTTCCTTAAGTCTCCATAACTGCCCTCACTCTCATGCATTTATTCTTTTTATAGTGCCCCACTTACCACTGCAGGGTGTTAGAGCACTTTACATCACACACAATACACAGAGGCAATAAATCTTCTGTGAGTAAATCAGTGCATAGGAAATGTTACATAAGAAAGGGGACTACAAGGTGTAGGAGTCACATCTCATCCCTACTGGTAGGCAGTATAGTTTAAGAGTTCATTGTCTGGAGAAGCATATCTCAGAATTAAAAAAATAACTTGATGGTTGTGGGTTGTCTTTACTAGTAAGAACCAATTTCTATCCAAATTAACCTTTTTCACAACATTAGGATAATAAAAGACTGGGGAAAACCATAACTCTATAACTTATACCTTGCAGTTTGGAGGCAGCTTTTTGATGACACTTAGGGGCCGGTTCCGATCTCGGTCGGAAGGGCTCCGAATCGGGTTCGGGATTAGCGGGTCGGATTCGGAGGCTAAATTTCTGTCCGGTTCGTACATGGGTCCGGACAACGAAGTTCGATACAACCAAGCGCAAAATCTCCGTCCGAATCGTTTCCGGGTTCGAACCGCTCTGTAGGATCCGGCCGTAAGCTAACCGTGGCGCACAATGGAGGCGAATTCCGACCGAGCCAGTACGATGCTTGATTCAGACAGCCGCATCGAGTCGGAGCTTCCGGCTCGCAATAGCTCCCGGAGCTGGTCTTTGGGGGTCAGCATCGGACCCCCTGTTACTCGCAGCCTTACGGCTCGGACACAGGGGGAGACCCATGGGTCTCCCCAACACAGGCATGTACGGTGCGGATGGCACTGACGCGTAGCCACTGTAGGGGGCGCACTTGTCCCGAACGTACCCATTCAGTCAATGGGAGCCCATGTACGCGTTGTACGACTGGCTCCCATTGACTTCAATGGGAGTCCGACCGAAACGAGTCCGACAGCATACGGCCGCATCGTACTCGCTCGGTCGGACTACAGGAGTTTGGGTCGGTCGGGAAACACCCCGGATCCTGCTCGGTTGGAGTGATTTCCGACCCAGATCTGAATCGGCCCCTTAATAGCAACTGTTCTATTTTTGGAGTTAAACCAATAAACTGCAAGCAACAAAAGGATCGCTCTGACAAAAGCAGTAACCCACTCAACTAGCAACATTATATGCACTTTGTGATCTGCATGGTACACGTGATTTGCAGCAGGCATATTGACCATCTGCCTACTTTAATATGAGTCAAAACTGCCACTAGAGAAAACTCCATCTCTCTCCAGGAAGAACATTCATCATTGAGTTATCATGATATTTTTATTGTTGCCTGAAAATTGCTGGAGGCCAGGAATGCGGCAGTAGGTGCATTCAAAATAAAAAAATATACTTGAAAACACAGTGCCTCACAAAGTGAGCAGTGGCACCGCCCTAGAGCCGGCCCTGGGAAGAGTCAATAACCACTACAGCGCTAGCGGGTTTTCCCGCTGTACGCTGAAGGCTCATAAATCACACTTTACATGACAAAGCCAGCTCGTCATGCGCGCAGCGCAGGTAACGCCCATGACGAGCTGGCTTTGTCATTAGCGTGGAACGGGGTTAAATAGGTTATTTTTTATACACTGTGCCCTCCTCTTGCACGCCCACTAGCCCACCCCTCTAGGAGGAGGACTTCACAGGGTTTTTTTTAGGCTGCAGGCTCTAAGTTGGTGCCACCAGAATGTCTGCTGGTAATATCCTCTGTTAGTTTTTCCATTGCCATCAGTGGCACTTGTTGAGGTCAAATCCCTAGGTGCAACATCATAGAAGTGTTCCACTCACATGCTCAGTCACCTTTTGGAGTTTTAGGGGCAGATTTACAAGCCCCTTGTGTCACTTTTGCATCATTTTTCCCATGTTAAAAATGACGTAAAAGTGGTGCAAAGGGCTTGTAAATCTGCCCCTCAGTCTTTAACGGCTGAGTAATTAGAGGTGGAACTACGAAGTCGCTGATTGGTGGCTGCCTATGCTGTTATCATTTATTCCATTCTGCAGTGCAGGCTTGGACTTAGCACCATTAATCAGATATAATATATCTCAGTATTGCTCTTCGGTAGCTTGCAATGAGACACTAATTGCAATTTCTTTCTCTCCCTGTAACGCCTGTGCCTCTGGGACGATGCTTCAAAGACCATGCAAACGGATGATAAAATGCTAATTTGCTCCTACTTTTTTATCAGAACTAAATTTCTCCCTATTAATCTAGCTTCACTTTTTTTCATGATTATTAATAAGAAATCTGTTTTGTTTTTGCCACAGTTTTTGGTTTCTTGTCTCTGGGGGCCTATTGTCTCCCATGCGAATCTTGTGAACAGTTTATGTCCTGCAATCTGGCCCTTTTTTGTGACTTGATTGTTAATCCATGGATATGTGTCTGCTTAAGGATCTGTGAGAGTAACAGAAATGCTATAGGCCATGCTGTAGCATGAAAATGGACCCGGTCTGTTTGGTGTAAATACATCAACATCCCGGGATCACTATTTCACAGGCCTGCTTCATCAACTTTGATAGGTACTCCAAAAGGGTGCAGAGACGGAATATCAAGTTGCACAAATTTCTGGTCATTAATATCGTGGGTGAGAAATATTGACAGCAAGAATATCATGGTCAAGAATATCGACTTAAGGTAAGTAATTTTGATTAAAAAAAATATCGAGGTGTTTAATATCGTTTGCAAAAATATAGTTGGTAAAATTATCGTTTTTTGTTATTGTTATGCATTTTAGTATATATTTTATATGTATGTTATGTATGTTGTTTGTATAAGAAATGTTTGTATTTTTAATATATGTGTTACTTTTTTAGTTGGTATTAATTTTATTTATTATAATTTTGCGCTTTTAGTTGCGTAGCGGGTTGTGGGTTTATAGGAGGATAGGGTGGGAAGTAATTTAGTTATATTCAATTTATAAAAAAAAGAAATCTTTGAATTTTGTGCTATTAGTTCTGTAGCGGGTTGTGGGTTTATAGGGCAATAGGGTGGGAAGTAATTTAATTATTATAAATGTATTATTTTTTTTATTTGAATTTTTCGTTCCGTAATGGGTTATGAGTTTATAGGGGAAAAGGGTGGAAAGTAATTTAAGTATTTTAAATGTATTAATGAATTTTTATTTATTAATATTTGTTTAATTGTGATGTAATAGTGTTAAATGTGTAAAGTAATTTATTAATAATTAATTAATAATTGGTTGTCAATCAATTTTAATAAATTAATTGGTAATTAAGTATGGTTATTGTGTAATTATTTTAGCTGTGTGTTGTGGTGTTTATAGGTGTAAAGGGTGGGAATTCATTTCTTTTTAATTTATGAATTAATAAATTGGTTGTTAATTTATTTTAAATAGTTAATTTGTAATTAATATTGGTAATTGTGCAATTACTTTTAGGTGTATGTTGTGGTGTTTATAGGAGTAAAGGGTGGGAAGTAATTTGTGTTAAATTACTTAATAAATAGTTGTTAATTTAAATTAATTGACATTTATTTTGGGTAATTGTTTATTTTTGTGTGTGTTGTTTTTACTTTTAAAGGGGTGAAGGGTGGGTATTAAATACATTTTAAATATTTAATTATTAGTTGTTAATAGTAATAGTTTTTATTTTTAAAATATGTTTTAATTGTGTTTTGGGAAAGGTATGCGCTAATAAGAACAGTGTATTCATTAGCAAAGCAGGGCCCAACCTTGGTGAAACGAAACTTGCCACGGGCTGTCTCTAGAAAAAGCAACCTTCGATTATGGTTCAAAATGGCGGGCAAACATAAAATGGTGCTGCTAATGCTAACTTACTTAGTATAAGACACAGGCAAAATAACAAAAACATTTTCATTCCAGCAGTGGAGGTACTAATTTTTACCCCTCCGCTATCCGACATTTTCCCTACGGTTGCACTCACTAGAGTTGGAATATTATTTTTATCCCTTCGCTATCTAGCACTTTCCCTACTGTAGCACTCACTGGAGTAGGAATAGTAATTTTTACTTCTCGGCTATCCAACACTTATCCTACTGATGCATTCAGTGGTGTGGGAATAGTAATTTGTAACCCTCCACTCTCCAACACTTTCCCTACTGTTGCACTCACTGGAGTGGGAATTGTAATTTTTCCCCCTCAGCTATCCAACACTTTCCCTACTGATGCTCTCACTGGAGTGGGAATAGTAATGTTTACCCCCTCTCCACTATCCAACACTTTCCCTATTGTTGCTCTTGCTGGAGTGGGAATAGTAATTTTTTACCTCTCTGCTATCCTGCACTTTCCCTACTATTGCACTCACAGGAGTTTGAATAGTAAGTTTTACCTCTCTGCTATCCAACACTTTCCCTACTGTTTCACTCTCTGGAGTGGGAATTGTTATTTTTACCCCTCCAATTTCCAACACTTTCCCTACTGTTGCACTCACTGGAGTGGGAATAATTTTTTCCCCCTCCGCTATCCAACCCTTTTCCTATTGCTGCATTCAGTGGAGTGGGATTACTAATTTTTACCCCGCCGCTATCCAGCATTCTCTGTACTGTTGCACTATTTGGAGTGGGAATAGTAATTTTTGCCCCTCCGCTATCCAATACGTTCCCTACTGTTGCTCTCATTGGAGTGGGAATATTAAACGTTACCCCTCCGCTATCCAACACTTTCCCTACTGTTGCATTCACTGGAGTTGGAATAATAACTTTTACCCCTCTGATATCCAGCACTTTCCCTATTGTTGCACTCATTGGAGTAGGAATAGTAATTTTTACCTCTCCGCTATCCAACACTTATCCTACTGTTGCATTCAGTGGAGTGGGAATAGTAATTTGTACCCCTCCGCTGTCCAACACTTTCCCTACTGTTGCTCCTACTGGAGTGGGAATTGTAATTTTTACCCCTCCGCTATCCAATACTTTCCCTACTGTTGCACTCACTGGCGTGGGAATAGTAATTTTTACTTATCTGTCATCCAGCACTTTCCCTACTGTTGCACCCACTGGAGTTGGAATAGTAAATTGAATTATGTTGCTGTCCAACACTTTTACTACTGTTGCACTGATTGTATTGGGCAATTTAAGTTTAAATATTGTTCATAGTTAAATGTTTTAATTTATTCTATAATTCTTTTTTATATTTTAAATTATTTATAAATATATATTTTTTATTTGTATATCATTTTAAAGTTTTAAAATAAAGATAATAGTTTAATATTTATTTTAAAGTAAATATATATATATGTATACGTTATTATGTTTGTGTGTTTATTATTTTTAATTACGTTTAATTGTATCATTTTGTACAAATGTATATAAAAGTTATTTACTTTGTTAAAATTAATATTAATATGTAATATATTTAATATATATTATTTTATTTTATATACATATTTAAATGCATATTTTTCACATCTATATTTTTACATCAATATTTTTGATTCAATATTTATGTACTTACCTGTGTAGGTATGGGAGTCCAAATTTGTGTAGTCTATGTGTTGTTTCGATATTTTGAAGATCAATATTTTTAACATCGATATTCAATCAGTGAACCCTCCAAAAGTTGCCTTGTGGTATCTGCGGGGTATAAGATCATGCTAATGTTGTGCCAACGTTGTAACCATTTCATTTTTTTGGTTGACCAAATGCATGCATGGCACACAGTCCTACATTTTGCTTTAAGTTATCTTGAATGTGTCTGGAAGACATTACCTTTCACACATTTCATGAACCATATTGTTCTCTTTTTTTTAAAACTTGTTTTTATTAATGACATTGCACCGTATCACATTCCAAATCCGTCATATACATGTTACAGCAGGTCAGCGATATACTACTAAGAACCAATTATTACTTTCCACATCTTTAGACTATCCGTGTATCACATGTAGTGGTACATTTTTTAAGCTTATCATAACTCTTGACGGTGTTCAACAAACTCCACTTATCCAGTGGATCACTGTACTTAGCAATGGTCATCAATGTTTTTGATTAAAGAAACATAAATTAAAAGAGACAATAAGGGGGGGCGTGGCTACCGGCCGAGTGAAATGGCCGCCTAGTCTCGAAGCTCCGAGGCCGTCACAGCCCATCTTGATGAAATCCGTGCAATAATCCGTTCCTAGGAGTCCACTAAAGGGCTCCCCAGCATCGGAACCGGAGCAGTGCATATCGGAAGTATTCCGATCTAAATCCGCCACCGGCATCGGTAATTATCCTCGTTCGACTACACGCGGCCCGGCGGGGCCTGCGGAGCCGGGGACTTGCGTGAAGGAGGCGGCCGGCGACTGACACCCTGAGGCCTGAGGCTCAACATCGCTGTGCGCCGGGGCATGCCAGCGTCGGTTTCGCCCCAGTAGCTCCCTCCTACGATTCCCGCTCTAGTCCTTGCAGCGGAGGCTTTGTGGTGTGAACTGTGCACACCTGCGCTGTGGCTGTTCTGACCGGCTCCCGCCCCTGGCTCTGCTGCATACCTGCCGGCCCCAAGATAGAAAGATCCGGGTGAGAGGCGACAGCACTGTGGCATCTCTGGCATCCTCGCTGCTCCCTTCCCCTACTGCTGCTGGGCACGTTTTCACTCTTCTGGACTGCGCTGACCCCAGTCCCCGCTGGCTCCGTGGGTGGGGTACTTGCCATACGATTGCAGCAGTGCACGCCCCAAGAACCGACACCGGGATCATGATGGGCCTCGGACTGCACTAGTTAAGACGCTACACTGCGGGGGTGCTCCCATCGCGTTCTGTTGACACTGCCAGACGCGTTTTACCCTCAAGAAGGCGGGAAGATCTACTAGCCTGAGGTGGGGCAGCCTGCGAGATCCTCGGTGGGTCAGCGGCTCCCAAGAGGACACCCCCCTCTCCTGTTGCCCTAGGACTCTCACCTTTGCAGACCTCACTGTACCAACTGCAACACTTGGATAATAGCGAGTTGTGACGTATTTTCAGTTGTGTCTGTGACGCGCCTCACAACCCTCGTTGACATGGCGATCAGAGGGCCCAGAAACCACGCTGCTCAGACTAAGCTAGACAAGTACGCCTATGAAAAAGGGTCACACACGACCCCACCCCACGGCAAAACGCAGGAGGGCGATGGCGGGAAGAAAGTCACCCTTGATGACGTCATAAAGGCCCTGGTGAACGTCCAGACGACAGTTGGAACGATCTCCACGGACGTAACCCTGCTTAGGGCGGACCTCCACAAAATGGCGGATAGGGTGAGAGAAGTAGAAATAGTGACAAAATCCCTGGTTCAGGACACCTCAGAACTCCAAATATCGATGACCCGCCTGGAAAGGGAAAACAAGATGCTAGCGGAGAAGCTGGATGACCAAGAAGGACGCGCTCGGCGCAATAACGTGAGGATTATAGGTATTCCGGAGACAGAGGGGGCCCGGGCGATGGATCTCTATGTCGAAGAACTGATAAAAACCAGGCTGCAGCCCAAAGGACTTTCGCATTTTTTCACGGTCGAACGTGCTCATAGAGTGCCCGGAGGGAAGCCAAAGCCCGGGGCCCCACCTAGACCGGTACTGGCCCTTTTTAACTTCAGGGACAGAGATCCAATTCTACAGGCGGCGAGAGTCTCTCCCCCTATCCGGATACTGAACTCAAGCGTTTCCTTCTTCCCGGATTACACGGCCGCTGTTTCAAGGAGGCGCCGCAGCTTCTTCGAAGTCAAGAAATTACTCCGGGCTAAGGAATTACATTATTCTATGCTCTTCCCTGCAAGATTGCGGATGGTGGCTGAAGGGCAGACTTGGTTCTTTGACTCTCCGGAAGCGACTCACGACTGGCTGGAGGGATGGCGTCCGGTACCTGAAGCGAGCCGAAGACCGAGATCGCACCGACGCAAAGAGGGAGAAGATACCCCGGACGACCTGGACTCTGGTAGCCAAGAGACCCATCGTGAAGTGCCCCTTGAGGAAGAATGACATCGGCAGTGTTGTTGCGGACAATTTCTATGCCCAATGCGGAGATTTGAACATGTGTGTTTTGGCTGACTCGTGATCTTGGACTGGGGTGAGCCTGATGGGCTCCGAAAGGCTGCTGCCTCGTAGGACTCTTTCCCCCGATACGCAAGTATTGCAGTTATGGGAGGGAAGAAGCACTCTGCTGAGTTGGGGTGGCGTGCAGTTCTAGGCTCGCTAAGCAGGAAGGCAGGGAGGGGGGTGGGACTAGGGTTGGGAAAGTAACTGATTTACTTAATTCTGTTGATTCCATTACATATGTGGTTTCTTTTGTTGGTTTTGTTGCACACAAGCTGGACGGGACAGGAATGTTGTTTGCTACTTTACCCATACGGGACGATTGTACTCATAAATGTTCGACATGCCTCACCTTTACTAATGGCTGACACTGCTTCGCAGGGGCTGAGGGCTCCACTTATGACCTTCAGTCTGCTGACCTGGAATGTCTGTGGGCTAGGGGACAAGGTGAAGAGGGGTCTGGTACTGCAATATCTGAAGTGCTGTGGTCCTGCGGTGGTCTTTCTGCAGGGAACACACCTGGTGGGATCCGCGGTCCGGGCTATGGATCGATGGGGGTACAGGATGGTAGCCCACGCAGAATTCTCCTCTGGCTCCAGGGGCACTGGGATACTTGTTAGGAAAACCTTCCCACTAATGGTGCAACAAACACAAGTTGACGATCAGGGCCGATTCGCGGCCCTGACCTGTCAATGGGAAGGAAGATTACTTAATCTTGTCTCTGTCTATGTGCCGCCTTCGCTCCATGCGCAGGCCCACGCGGCTCTCACGGCATTTCTACTCACATTACCGGTAGCGACACTTCTGATAGGGGGTGACTTTAATGATATACTTGACGGCGCAAGGGACAGATTCCCTGTTAGACAGGACATATGGGGTGGGAGCCGTCTGCTTGGTCTTTTAGACGCCCTTGGACTCACAGATAGCTGGAGATTCAAACACTATACTGAGACACGTTTCACTTTTTACTCCCCAGTACACAATTGCCTCACACGCATGGACTACTTCCTGACAGTCTTTTCCCCCTCTATACGTAATGTTATTTCATATATTTTATGGGGTTTGCTAACTCTGGTATCTGCAGTTTCCACTTGAATGTATTCATTCGTGTCCACTGTCTCCAGAAGATTCATCAAGATCTTGCGAGCTATTGTTACTTCTGCTGCGCTGTCTAGCATTGTCTGGGCCCACAATCCGTTTTTCAGTTGTGTCCTCAGTATCCTCAGCATGTTTTATTATTTTAATGCTAGCTACCTTCTTCTTTGGATATTGTAATTTTTTACTTTGATGAGCAGGTTCCTTGTCCTTGGACTTGACATGCTCTTCCTTGTGTTCTGACCGTCCTCTTCTTTCCGATTTCTGTGAGGAAGTCTGAAAAGATCGAGAGGGACGTGTATCAATATCTTGATATCTGTCAGGTTTTCTTAATTCATCCCTATCTCTAAGGTTGTATCTTTTCTCAGAGGGCTCCCTCTAGGGAGACTTGCCACCTCGTTCTGGAGATCTATCTCTCCGTTGAGGAGACCTTCCTCTGGTCTGGAATTGTTTTTCTCTGGGAGTGGATTGTTTATTACCATCCCAACTCTTTTTAGGAGTGTTCAGATTATTTTTAATGAAGGTTTTTTCAGGATTTTCAAGTAGTTGGGGTTTTACTGGTTTCCCACCCAAACTATCTCTACCTAGTTCTTCATATGATTTTTCTATGATTCTGGCAAGTTCAAAAGGTTGTTCTGCTTTATCTGTTTCTTTCAATTTCTGGAGGTATGTTATATCCTCCATTGCCAATTGAACTAATTCCCTATATTATATATAATTCTTTTATTTTAACTAAAAGTTCTTCACTTGACATCTTCTCAATGTCAGGATGTGGTGTGTGGCTGGCTAGAACCAGCCACGTGGCTCCTGGTCTACCTAGTGGACCGAGCCTGGTGATGGGATTTTGATGTTTTAGGGCGCCATTAAACCAGAGTAGGTGCTCTTGGTAAGTTAGTGGGATTTCAACGTCCTCGAAAGGAGCGTATTCATCTGGAGTTTCCCCTATTTTGTAATAGTGGAATTCGTGTGTCACAGCGTGTGCTGCTGGAAAATGTATCCATGAATAGAATACCTCTGTCTGCCGATATTCATGGGCCTCTACCACGAATATGACTGTACCACCTCGTGATGATACTCCATTTTCTATACGTTTTTTAGTTATAGTTCTTCTTACATTTACCGGAATGATTATAGCATTCGGGTCTTCATCGTGGGGACTTGTGTCATCCGCTAGGAGTTGAGCTGCTATTCTAGCTTTCTCCCTTTCATCGTCACTTTCCGCCATTTGCTGACTGAAAGTTTTGTTGCAGATCAAGTTTCAAGGGAAACAAAGATTAGGTGCACAATATTTTGGAACACTGTATCCTTCAACGTTGACTAAACCAAAAACTAATACATAGGAATCTCTTCCTACTAAGTTCCGGCGGATATTTAACCTTTTACCCACTCCAGACCTCTTTTGGAGTATTTACGGGAAAAAGGGGTCTGTGTGAAAAAGCACGACTGAGTTACTCTAATGTCTTGCGTTAGATTATCGCCTTACCAAACGTTGGGCGCCATGTAGTGTAGTTCCTATATTCCCAATAGGCTCTGCGCATTTGAATAATATAAACAGCAGTGTAGACGTAGGACTGAGGTCGACTAGGTCTCTACTGACTATATTAGACTTAATAAGTTTTGCCAGCTAGCTCAGAGGTCACTAGAAACTTTCTCGAATGTTCAGGAAAGAGTTAACTCTCCTGATTTAGACAAGAAGGGATTAGCTTCTGACAACCGCATAAACATGACAACTTTGCTCCCTCAGAATAAAGAGTGTATCTCTAGAGTCGTGTGAAAACAATAGACAACTATTTCACTCAGTCAATCGTTCGTACTTAGTTTCACCAGAGTGCTGAGAAATAGAGAGACAGGCGTTTTCAATAAAAGGTGTTATTTATTGAGCAGTCTTCTTTCTCATGCAAGAGAAATGAATTGCCACAATTGCAATACTTATCATGAAGTAAAGTGCGTACAGTAAAAGGAGTATTATGAAATAATACTGTAAAAGTATTGATATGGTTTCTTAGCCATATGATACTTTAAAATGGATAAAATATATACATACATAAAAACATTGACTAACGTACTCAACTGGTGCTTCTAAGATACGCCTACCCCGGTGTACCTGACCTAAGCCTAATACGTGGGAAAGAGTGAGTAAGTAGCAGTTTAAGTTAAGTTGGTTTTTGCCAAGAATCTGAATCAAGAATTCTCTTAAGGGTTTAGTCAGCTCCGTACCTTGGTTCTAGAATGTAAGAGGTCTTGTATCTCGTGTCTCAGGACTCGATCTCCCAGCAACCCGCAAGGGTGACTGGAAACACCGGAGCTGGATTTTCTCGGCTGGAGAAAAAGACAGCGTCTTTCTCAGTGCGTCAAAAGGGAGGGGCGGCTTCCTTCGGCTCTCACATCAGCTGGGCGTCAGGCAAGTAGATAGCCGCTCTGCTCCAAACCACTGTGTGTTTGCTTAAGGCAACGTTGGTATATTTATACCTGAAAGGTGCCGGGTTTGACGTAAGGTTGGACATAGGACGTCACTAAGAACTAACAGTTCTTTCTGGACTCCAGGAGTTCTTGTGCAAATCAAAACAAAAGCAGGGGGAATTCCCGGGCTGCTGGAGGCTTGGTTTGTTTAAAGAACACGTGCTTTCTAGGAGTCTAGAGGAGTAGCCTTGCCGTATTTGGACTGCATGGGCTATTACTAAATATGGATATGATTCTTATGCCTTTATAAGGATATTATATGTTATAACCATATAAGGGCATACATCGGGAATATTGAATTAGGGTCCTAGATAGAAACACAACACAGAAAAGTCCCAAAGAGCCAAGAACTAGGAATCCAGGAATAAGCTACTCGGTGAGCGGTGCAGAGCACCCTTACCTCACCAGTGCCAGATCGGCGGCGTTCTTCCTTCGCTATAAAACTAAAAGGAAATTTCTGACTCAGTTCCGTAGTCCTTCCTTCGTTTTCTAGATGTTCGTCATAACGCCAACGTCAAGTTACTGAGGCTCATGGGAACTGAAGTCCTGCGATGTTCCGTGTTACCCGTGTCTGTAAGGAGGTCTGATACTCTGTGCGCTGTACGTTAAGGAGCCCAGCACTTGAAAGGCGTGCTCGAGCAGTTCGCAACACTGTGGGACCCCTGAGCAGGCCTAGGGGGTCAGGGTGTTCCTACCCTGACCCCTTTTCTTGTTTTTTATTTTTTTTTACCTTTATCTCTGTGACTCGGTTCAACTGAGTCACAAGCTGGCTGCCAACACTTCCTGGTTTCAAGTGTTGGCAGCCAATCATAGTCAAGCTCGTGCTTTGGAGGGTTTTCATGTAGCATTTTCTCAGTAACTACTGAACGGATTTAAACTAATATATATATGTATATATACATTCACTGAAAAAACCATAGGTTATAGACCCTATATAGTTAGGAATTAGCATTTAAAAAAACCTTATTTTACTCACACAAAACCATTGAAATTCCATATATAGTTAGTTGCACTAACTATATATCGCGCACCCGCAATCCACTGCTGATGATGTCACATATTACATCATTCATGACATGGTCAGTGACATCACTGATGACATCACTGATGACATCTCAAATGACATCACTGATGACATCACTGATGACATCATCCAGTGACTGTGTGTTTCTGTAAAGTTTAAATATGTTTTACATATTGAAGAATGAGTAGATGTAGAAGTGTCTGGATGAAGGATTTAGTAGGTGCGTGACTGACTGTATGAGTGAGTGATTAAATGTGTCTCACTGAGTGCATGGGTTAGTGACTAAACTGTCTTAATTTGTGCATCATTATGTCTGTTGTTCTGTAAACTGCTGCATGTGTTGATCAGTAGCTATATGAGTAACTATATGGGTTATTGATTGATTGCTCAAGTATTTGTATGGGAGACTGAGTGTGTGTGTGGCTGGCTGGGAGGTGTGTGACTCTGTGCAGATCAATGTGTACTACTATCAATGATTGTATAAGAGAGTAAGTATGTGTTAGTATATGGTTGAAAACGTAAGGTGCTCTATGTTTAACTGTATAAACTAGAAAATGGAAGTGTGATTGATTCTTTACAGGACTGACTAGGTGTGTGAGTAACTCCATGGATGAGTGGCAGAGTGTGAGTGTCTGTATAGGTGTATGAGTGCATATGATAGTGTTGTAAAGATGAGTGATTGTATGTATGAATGATTGTATGGGTGAATGAGTGAATGTGTGTGTAGACGTACGAATCAGTGAGTGCGTATGTAGTAACTAGTATTGGTGTGTCAATGGTTTCAAAAATTATACTCTGTATTTAACACTGGGTGAAACAGAGGTTATATTAAAATGTGAGGAGATGCATTGTATTGTCACATGAATGATATCATCAGTGATGTGGTCATTGATGTCAAATGAGATGTCATCAGTGATGTCATCAGTGATGTCATTTGAGATGTCATCAGTGATGTCATCAGTGATGTCACTGACCATGTCATGAATGATGTAATATGTGACATCATCAGCAGTGGATTGCGGGTGCGCGATATATAGTTAGTGCAACTAACTATATATGGAATTTCAATGGTTTTGTGTGAGTAAAATAAGGTTTTTTAAATGCTAATTCCTAACTATATATGGTCTATAACCTATGGTTTTTTCAGTGAATTTTCAAGGTTTTGTAAATGCTAATTCCTAACTATATATGGTCTATAACCTATGGTTTTTTCAGTGAATTTCAATGGTTTTTTAATAGCAAATATCATAAGCTGTCGAATGTCAAGTACGTGGTAATTGAAAACATTTTCGTGTTTATGCACACTGATCTGCTTTGAATGGTGCCCCCCCCCTCATTTCTATTAGGAGTACTCTCTCTTTGCACATAGTGAAGGGTACTTAACGCAGGCCTTTGCCCCCGTTGTAATACGTCGTGCCTGCTTCTCTCTCCATTTGATTAATTGTTATCCAAGTATTTACTGTTTTAGAATTGGTCTCTTTGGTTCATTCTCTATTTACAAACAAACACAGAGTCGCAATACTCTGTTTAGTCTTTGCAGATAACGAAAAATCGTGTAAAAAAAAAAAGAAAAGGAATCGAGCAAAATCAGTAGGCCACTAATGGGATCTCTTTTTGACCTCGCTAAAATAGAAACATTAGGAACAACCCCTCATGACAAATACAAAACTAGTGAAATGAACTGAACTCCACACAATGATGGCTGCAAAACAGCTCGGCTCCGCCACCCACCCCGCCCAAAATAACGATAAAGAGCGGCTGCCATGATTGGTTGCGAAATGGCCACGACGGAGCTACGAAATGGTGCTGCTCTCATGCTAACCCCAGCTTCAGTCTAAATCATCCAGAAACACTGTAGACTACCAATTCGATCAGTTCCGGTAGCGCCCCAATGTAACCCGGTAGAGAAGAACTAGCCCTCCCCTCTTTGACTAATGGTTCTTGTTGCCTGTCCCTTCTGTTGTCATTTAACAGAACTATTTAGCCTGCTGAAAGGGGTTGTGTTCCGACCGCTGGTTGGTGGAGACATTTTGACTATATTCTGGACCTGCGTTGTCGCGTAATGCGTCATATGACGCGCCGCGTTAGCGCATCCGGAAGTCATCCGGGGCGCGACGCGCAGCGCGTAACGTAAACATAACAGGTCATGTGACTTGTTAATAAAACTTTTCATTGGTTCATTTTACTTTTCTTATTCTAATGATGAAAGGCTTGGTCATATGACCTAAAAATTACGCTTTTTATTACTTCCGAACATTATTTTTTCCTAAATATATGTTATAATGTTCCAGGCTAATGTACTTTCCCGGAAAATTTACAACTGTCCTGCAAGTAAAATATATTCTTTTTTCGAGAAAAAGAGCGTTTCTTCGTCCCATGACGGAGCCGTTGAGCAAAAGAGGGTCGACCTGCTGTCTTAGTCGCCGATACGCCTGAATATGAGATTCTTATCGATCACTTTATGTTGCAGGAGTAGAAAACACAACAGCCCTTGACCATTTATCTTTACTGCGTTCCTTCGTATTATACCTTTTACCCTTCATGTAATTGGTCTGCTTTATTTCACTTGCCTTTTAATGATTCTAAAACAGTGACTATTATTAAAACCTTTACCAATGTATATACTACTACCATGTTTTCTTTTAAAAACCTTTATTGTGAAAATTTCATTATACAAATACGGGCCTATAATCACGTGGGCCGGCCACGGAGCAAACTGTAATCGTATATGATGAGTAGACATTTACACTGTAGAGGAACGTAACGGGCGGGCCATTAGGTTGCAAGAACTAAGGTGTCTAACAGTTACGGAATCGGTGGACGTACATTTTATAATTAAAATACGACAGGGCCAGTTACAATAAAATTATCTAGATATACATTTGCGGGCAAGTACCATGGGTGACGTTAATTCGAACTTTCAATAGTACAGTAATCAATAACACATCAGAACTTAATATCAATAGGGATGTCGAAATATTCAATCAATTCTCGTCCCCGCCCGCCATGTGCTTCAAAACTGCATACGTATCTCGTGATTTCAAGGTTCTGCAACCAGTACACAACAAGGATTTACGAGTCCCATTTATTCCGGCGCCATTTTGGGCGAGGACGGGCAGGTCCAGGATATAGTCAAAATGTCTCTACCAACCATCGACTATGATGATGTTCATATGCTGTATTTATTAGAGTAACACTCATCTGTCCACATGAAATTAATTTGTCACAATCTAAACATGTCATTTTAATCTTTCCAAAGTTCTTCTAAATATTTGGGACCGTTTCCCTTGCCTCTGATGCTGTCAGTGCCACTTCTTTGATGAATGTACTAGCAGGTCAGGTGTTCTCCTCCAAATCTCTCTTTTATGCAGCACTATAATTAATTGCTGCCACCTCTCCATATGACGATGCATGGTATAGTTACCATAACTATATTTTTTTTCGGTTCCTCTGGAGAGTTCATCGTGGCAGATGAAGCGTGTAACGTACCGGGCATTTACCTTTTTTTGCATGTACAGGAAAGGAAAAAAAAATCGAGCGTCCGAGTTCTAAGGTGTCCCAGGGCCATTTTAGTGGACCAGGCCCAAATCCAAAGAACAGGCCGCCATTTTGAGAGTCCTGTTGCAGCCGCCTGTCGCTGTAGCATCAAGAGCAGCCGAAACTCAGCTGAATGGCAACTGAAACGGTAAAGGGGCGCCCCACTACAGCAGACGAGCCTCCACCTAGGAAGGCCCGTTCACGCCGCCTCCCCCCCCCCCCCCCTTCGGGCACCCCACGCCGTTATTCGGAGCAGTATTGTAGGATAGCCACACCAGTGCGGCAACTTGCTAGACATCACCTCGGTGGTAACCGAATCTCAGCGCCTTGTGGTGTCTCCTCTTCAGAAAATATTCTTGCGCTACCTTTCCCCATTCACACATCGGTCCGCTACTGACGCCATCTCACAGGCTAATGAGCGCCCCACGCCGAGTTTCAGCATTGTAGGATGACCACACCAGTACAGCAACTTGCTAGACATCCCCCTCGGTGCCATCCGGATCTCGGCGCCCCACTGCAGATGAAGTGCCTCTCAACTATGAAACCACCACGGTGACATCCGGATCTTGGCGCCTTGTGCTGGTTCCGGCCTATTCACACATCGGTCCGCTACTGACGCCATCTCACAGGCTAATGGGGCGCCCCACGCCGAGTTTCAGCATTGTAGGATGACCACACCAGTGCTGCAACTTACTAGACATCACCTCGGTGCCATCCGGATCTTGGCATCTCAGCGCCTTGTGGTGTCTTCTAGTCAGAAAATATTGTTGCGCTGCCTACATCGGTCCGCTACTGACACCATCTCACAGGCCAACAGGGCGCCCCACGCCGACTTTTACCATTGTAGGATGGCCACACCAGTACCACAACTTGCAAGACACCACCTCGGTGCCATCCGAATCTTGGCATCTCAGCGCCTTGTGGTGTCTTCTATTCAGAAAATATTGTTGCGCTGCCTTTGGCCCCATTCGCACATCGGTCCGCTACTGACGCCATCTCACAGGCCAACGGGGCACCCCACGCCGACTTTCAACATTGTAGGATGGCCACACCAGTGCTGCAACTTACTAGACATCACCTCGGTGCCATCCGGATCTTGGCATCTCAGCGCCTTGTGGTGTCAGTCAGAAAATATTGTTGCGCTGCCTTTGGCCCCATTCGCACATCGGTCCGCTACTGACGCCATCTCACAGGCTAATGGGGCGCCCCACGCCGAGTTTCAGCATTGTAGGATGACCACACCAGTACAGCAACTTGCTAGACATCACCTCGGTGCCATCCGGATCTTGGCATCTCAACGCCTAGTGGTATCTTCCATACACAAAATATTGTTGCGCTGCCTTTGGCCCCATTCGCACATCGGTCCGCAACTGACACCATCTCACAGGCCAACAGGGCGCCCCACGCCGACTTTTACCATTGTAGGATAGCCACACCAGTACAGCAACTTGCTAGACATCACCTCGTTGCCATCCGGATCTTGGCATCTCAGCGCCTTGTGGTGTCAGTCAGAAACTATTGTTGCGCTGCCTTTGGCCCCATTCGCACATCGGTCCGCTACTGACGCCATCTCACAGGCCAACGGGGCGCCCCACGCCGACTTTCAACATTGTAGGATGGCCACACCAGTACAGCAACTTGCTAGACACCACCTCGGTGCCATCCGGATCTTGGCATCTCAGCGCCTTGTGGTGTCTTCTATTCCGAAAATATTGTTGCGCTGCCTTTGGCCCCATTCGCACATCGGTCCGCTACTGACGCCATCTCACAGGCCAACGGGGCGCCCCACGCCGACTTTTACCATTGTATGATGGCCACACCAGTGCGGCAACTTACTAGACACCACCTCGGTGCCATCCGGATCTTGGCGCGTTGTGCTGCCTTTGGCCTATTCGCACATCGGTCCGCTACTGATGCAAACTCACAGGCCAACGGGGCGCCCAACGCCGACTTTCAGCATTGTAAGATGGCCACACCAGTGCTGCAACTTGCTAGACATCACCTCGGTGCCATCCGGATCTTGGCGCGTTGTGCTGCCTTCGGCCTATTCGCACATCGGTCCGCTACTGACGCAAACTCACAGGCCAACGGGGCGCCCCACGCCGACTTTCAGCATTGTAAGATGGCCACACCAGTGCTGCAACTTGCTGGACACCACCTCGGTGCCATCCGGATCTTGGCGCGTTGTGTTGCCTTCGGCCTATTCGCACATCGGTCCGCTACTGACGCCGCCTCACGTGCCAACGTATTTTCTCCGCATTTTATACCCTATGCCGCATAACAGGTCATGTGACTTGTTTATAAAACTTTTCATTGGTTCATTTTACTTTTGGTTTCCTAATGATGGAAGGCTTGATCATATGACCTAAAAACAACACTTTTTTTTTTTTATTTTTTTTTTTAAAACCTTTATTGTAAAGTTGCAAAAGAACAAATACGGGCCCACAACCACCTGGCCGGCCACAATATTCCTCAAAACAAAGTTGCAAGCAATGTGGCGACTCAGCAGCACACCTACACAAAGTAACAATCAATTAGGGTTACGCCGAACATTATCGTGTTACTGAGAACAGGAGCAATGAAGGTTAATTTTAAAGATTTTTTTTTTTTTCCTAATATAGAACGTTAGCAAATAAAGCACAAAATTAGCGGAGTCCGTATAATCCTCTGAGAACAGGAGCGGGCAACATCGTGGAAGAAGTATCAGCAAGCATTGAAGTCTCCCACTCGCATGGCGACTCAAGGATATATGCAACAGGAATAATAAACAACTGATATAAATCATGTCAACTGTTACCCACCCCGTAACAAACCAACCCGCGGACCCAAGATAGAAGAAAAAGAAAAGTGTAGAAAAGTAGAAAAGAAAGGCCCATAGTAACGAAAACAAAAAGGACAATAATCCTCACCCCTACCCCCCACCCTACACGCATGCAGGGGCTACGGCCTACCCCCCCCCCAGCAGTGTGCCTGTCGCCCAGTAACGACCCGAAATATAGAAACAAGAGAAAAAGAGAAAAGAGAAAAGAACCCACAAAAGATTAGAGGAGGGCAAAATCGAAATTTTCCCGGATTATTCCGCCACAAGTGTGAATTCTACCCCGTACATAACAAGCAACCACAAAATAACAAAAGCACAGGATGAAATGGGGAGAAGTATCACATATTAAAAACAGTACGAATCGCGGAAGCGCCCCAAGCCGAGTCCCCACCGGCCACTCAATCACCAGTTGTAAAAAGGGAAAGCATTAGCCCTGGCCAGTCCGTGGGCGGCACCTTAAGCGTGGCGCCAAAGGAAGATCCGCCCCAGTCAGAACAAAGGAACAAGATGGCCACAGTTGGTAGAGAAGACGTGCACCAACACAAAATGGACACCGCCAATCACAAATAGTCCCAGTGTCCCAAAGAAGGTGAATTCCCAGTGTCGCCCGATAAAATGCAGTACAGTGTAGGGACATCCCAGCCAGCAAGACAAAGGCAACAAGGGGAACAGGCAGCTGAGGCAGCGGCGTCAGAAAGAAAAGTCGCGACATCAAAGGCGATGGCGCAGGCTCCGGCAGAGAGGGAGACATTGTAGCGCTGTTCGGGAGGGCGGATTGCAACACACCAGCACCATCACAGCCGGAGGGCCGATCGTCCCCGCACACATGTAGTGGCATCGTAGGCAAGTCAAGGATCAGCGGAGGCAGGGAAGCACATCCATTAGAACAGGGCAGTGGCGCATCGCCCAGAGCCAGTGCGACAGCATCAAGTTTCCCACACAGCATTTGGGAGCACTTCTCCCATTCGGATCTTAAACCGGCAAGAGCGGCCAGAACGGAGTTAAACGTTAAGACCGGCTGTTGATCTAAACAGCCCGTGACATGAAATGAGACACACGGTCCGACTCTTCGTTCCGCTCCACTCAGGGCGACATGGTTAGGAGTTGAGGAGACACTCACCCCCACAGCCAAGGAGCCAGCCGCCATTGCACCTCGTCAGGGGATGCACAGGAATGCGATGGTGATACCGGCACCGATAGGCAGGAGGCAAAGCCGCCGAACTTGTGCGGTCACGTTAAAGATGATCTCCCCACAACGGGCGTCGCCCCAGTAGCGGCTCAAGGCAGGGGAAACACGGGGGTAAAACACCGTTGTCAGGCAAGCACCAAAACGGGGTCAGCACCACACCGCCCGCCTGCTCTGTTCCACCGTGAGAAAGGAACAGAATAGGCTCTCACTCAGCCGATGCGTGCAGGTCGAAGCCGGGTCCGTCATATCCCCTCACCGCAGACAACGCGCCGCCAGATGCCAGCTCCGTCCCAGCCCGAGCCATTGCCGCCGCCCCAGCAGCCTCCAGCGGCATAAGAGAACACCGGTCCCGGTTCCAGGGCTACAAAGGCTAGCAAGCAATCTCGGCCGTATCTCCGGTTTCCAGGCAGGCAGGGACCTCGGAAGAACGCGAACCACCACCACGCACGGTCGTAGTCCTCCCGCTGCAGAATTATATCAGGATAGCATCAGGATATCATCGCGGGAGACAAAGGCTTGCGGAGCCGGGAGCCTACACGTCCATCCCGGACGCCATCTTAGCTCCTCCTCAACAACACTTTTCATTGGATGAAAACTTTTTTTTTTCCCAAACGATGAAAGCCCCACCTTGTTTCTGGATGTTTCAGACTGAAGCTGGCGTCAGCATGAGAGCACCACCATCTCGTAGCTCCGTCGTGGTCATTCCGCGAGCAATCATGGCAGCCGCTCCCCACCAGAAGCCTACAGGAGTCGGGGGCCCCCAAAACTTTTGATGAATCCTCAAGGCGGAGGGGGCGCTTTCGAGAATGGGGTCCAAGACCTAGCAAACTAGCGTCCGATTTCCAAGGTGTCCCAGGGCCATTTCAGTGGACCAGGCCCAAAAAGGAAACAGCCTGCCGCCATTTTGAGAGTCCTGTGACAGCCGCCTATCGCTGCACCGCAAGAGTGGGCGCAGCCGCCTATCGCTGCACCGCAAGAGTGGGCGCAACTCAGCTGAATTGCGGCTTTTGACACAGTGGACCAAAAGCGGACGGAATGGCAACTGAAACGGTAAAGGGGCGCCCCACTACAACAGATGAGACTCCACCTGGAGAGGCCCGTTCACGCCACCTCCCCCGGGGCGCCCCACGCCGTTATTCGGAGCAGCATTGTAGGATACCAAAACCAGTGCGGCAACTTACTGGACATCACCTTGGTGCCATCGTTCTGCTGCCTTGGAACTATTCGCACAACAGTTTGCTACTGATGACCCACCCCCCGCGACGCCCCACGCCAGAAATCTGGACGTTGTGCTGTGTTGGGACTATTCGCACAGCCGACCGCTACTTCGTTGTTTTTCCCTAAAAATGTTTATATGTTATTACTGTTTTTGTTTTCTTGTATATATTTATAAGTTATTAAAGTTTTATAATCTTACTACTTTGTTGGAGTGCTATATATTTTGAATGTGACACATAATTGTAAAAACTTTGATGTACAAAGAGTCATCCCTGGAATCTTCCGCTTCAGGCTCGGTCCCCTCCCCAATCACAATACAGGATGGTTTTCAGATAATAGGAACGCGTCTGCTGTGACGGATCTCATCGAGTGTGGGCCTTGATCTACTATAACTCCTTTGAAGAGGGGTGATTCTTTAAAGCTGGGGCCATAAACTACATCTGCAGGGCTAGCTGATACCCTAGGACCGGCCTGGACAATCGGACACAGAGGAAAAGGAGTGTCAGAGGGTGCGGTAGTGAATAGGGCGAAAGGGAGGTGTCGGGCGGGCACAGGGTGTGATTCTCAGGGAAGAGCAGCGCAGATGGGGGGTGGTTTATTACCCATGCATAAGACACAGAGCGGGGGTGACCACTGCCTGGGGGAGATGCTTGCGAGGGTGGGGAGCCATGCTAAGGATCGACAGCGTGCACAGAGTGGGTCTGGTCAAGGCATCTAAAATGACTGCCGTGCACGACAAAAGTGTGGCATTTGAAAAAAGGCAAGATGGCGCAGACAATGTTTTTCAACACTTCCTGATTTCCTTCGAATCGAACGTTAACAGACGTTGGGGCATATTACCAAAGTTAAGCGATATTTATCCCTAACGATGCTTAGCATCGATTTTTTTACCGCTAAGCATCGTCAGAAATTATCGCAGATAAACCTTGCTATTATCAAGGTTTATCGCAAATACGATAAAAAACGACCGCAATGCATTAATATCGCTGAAAACTCAGCGATATTTATGCATTACCGAGCTAATGCTCTTAGCCATGTTATCCACCTCCCATTGGATGACATGGCTAAGAACTGCTCAGGGCAGGTGCTAGCTTTTGGAGATATTCGCGCTTATCGCGAATATTTCCAAAAGTTGATAATAGGAGATAGCGATGTTAGCGACTGTTTCCAGTCGCTAACATCTTGGCATCCCCACTTTGCATGTCATTAGTGATAAATATCACTCACATGCAAAGTGGGGCCCAAGATGGTCGCTATCTCCTACTAGCCGTCGCTAACTGGTGTTAGCAACAGCTAGGTAATACAGATATAATTTTATCTCCGCGAAGCGGAGCGCTGTTACAGATATATATCTTGTTTTTGAACGTTAATTTCTCAAAATCCACTGAAGCACATATATTGACACCTAGCAAAGGCACATCGAGCTACCAGTCCCTACAATTTTCCCAAGTTTCGTGCAAATCCATTCAGCCGTTCGATTATTATTATTATTTTTTTTTTTGCCCCGCGGGGCCCTTTTAAAACCTCCACATCAAACCTAAGAGGTCAAGGAGGATCTACTATGCCCCCTTATCGTCATTTGCCCCTTCGCTTTGGCCTCCTCTTGTCTCTCGATCCTACCGAGAGACAAGATGGCGGCCGCTACGGACTGTTTGCAATGTTTACAGACGCCGGAGAACCAATCAGCTTCGCAAACCTCCGTTACGCGAAGCGGAGCGCTGTTACAGATATATATCTTTTTTTGAACGTTAATTTCTCAAAATCCACTGGAGCACATATATTGAGACCTAGCAAAGGCACATCGGGCTACCAGTCCCTAATATTTTACCAAGTTTCGTGCAAATCCATTCAGCCGTTCGATTATTATTATTATTTTTTTTTTTGCCCCGCGGGGCCCTTTTAAAACCTCCACATCAAACCTAGGGGGTCAGCGAGGATCTACTATGCCCCCTTATGGTCATTTGCCCCTTCGCTTTGGCCTCCTCTTGTCTCTCGATCCTACCGAGAGACAAGATGGCGGCCGCTACGGACTGTTTGGAATGTTCACAGACGCCGGAGAACCAATCAGCTTCGCTTCACAAAGCTCCGTACCGCGGAAAGTCCGCGAACCAGAGCGCTGCCCGGTCCGCTGTTACAGATATATATCTTTTTTTGAACGTTAATTTCTCAAAATCCACTGAAGCACATATATTGAGACCTAGCAAAGGCACATCGGGCTACCAGTCCCTACAATTTTGCCAAGTTTCGTGCAAATCCATTCAGCCGTTCGGGCTAAAAGTGAGGCCAACCGCCCTATGGAAAACTCAATGTTAAAAACACGTTTTGGGACCCCCCTTTTTTCTCGGCCCCCCCTTGACGAACCCCCCCCCAAATTTTCAAGGGCTGCTCAGAAACAAAATGTGCCATTTTCCTGAAAATTTCAGCCAATTCCGTCCACAAACGCCAAAGTTATTAGACATAGAATTTTCAAAAATCCCATAGAGAAAAAATCCTAACTATATAAACCTACTGGCGACCGCCAGTAGGTAATATATATATATATATATATATATATATATATATATATATATATATATATATATATATATATATATATATATATATATATATATATATATATATATACATATACATATATATTACCTACTGGCGGTCGCCAGTAGGTATATATAGTTAGGATTTTTTCTCTATGGGTTTTTTGAAAATTCTATGTCTAATAACTTTGGCGTTTGTGGACGGAATTGGCTGAAATTTTCAGGAAAATGGCACATTTTGTTTCTGAGCAGCCCTTGAAAATTTGGGGGGGTTCGTCCAGTGGGGGCCGAGAAAAAAGGGGGGTCCCAAAACGTGTTTTTAACATTGAGTTTTCCATAGGGCAGTTGGCCTCACTTTTAGCCCGAACGGCTGAATGGATTTGCACGAAACTTGGCAAAATTGTAGGGACTGGTAGCCCGATGTGCCTTTTGTAGGTCTCAATATATGTGCTCCAGTGGATTTTGAGAAATTAACGTTTAAAAAAAGATATATATCTGTAACAGCGGACCGGGCAGCGCTCTGGTTCGCGGACTTTTCGCGCAACGGAGCTTTGTGAAGCGAAGCTGATTGGTTCTCCGGCGTCTGTCAACATTCCAAACAGTCCGTAGCGGCCGCCATCTTGTCTCTCGGTAGGATCGAGAGACAAGAGGAGGTCAAAACAAAGGGGGAAATAACTATAAGGGGGCATAGTAGATCCTCGCTGACCCCCTAGGTTTGATGTGGAGGTTTTAAAAGGGCCCCGCGGGGCAAAAAAAATAATAATAATAATAATCGAACGGCTGAATGGATTTGCACGAAACTTGGCAAAATTGTAGGGACTGGTAGCCCGATGTGCCTTTGCTAGGTCTCAATATATGTGCTTCAGTGGATTTTGAGAAATTAACGTTCAAAAAAAGATATATATCTGTAACAGCGCACCGCTTCGCGTACTTTTCGCGTTACGGAGCTTTGCGAAGCGAAGCTGATTGGCTCTCCGGTGTCTGTAAACATTCCAAACAGTACGTAGCGGCCGCCATCTTGTCTCTCGGTAGGATCGAGAGACAAGAGGAGGCCAAAGCGAAGGGGCAAATGACCATAAGGGGGCATAGTAGATCCTCGCTGACCCCCTAGGTTTGATGTGGAGGTTTTAAAAGGGCCCCGCGGGGCAAAAAAATAAAAATAATAATAATAATCGAACGGCTGAATGGATTTGCACGAAACTTGGTAAAATATTAGGGACTGGTAGCCCGATGTGCCTTTGCTATGTCTCAATATATGTGCTTCAGTGCATTTTGAGAAATTAACGTTCAAAAACAAGATATATATCTGTAACAGCGCTCCGCTTCGCGGAGATAAAATTATATCTGTATTACCTAGCTGTTGCTAACACCAGTTAGCGACGGCTAGTAGGAGATAGCGACCATCTTGGGTCCCACTTTGCATGTGAGTGATATTTATCACTAATGACATGCAAAGTGGGCATGCCAAGATGTTAGCGACTGGAAACAGTCGCTAACATCGCTATCTCCTATTATCAACTTTTGGAAATATTCGAGATAAGCGCGAATATCTCCAAAAAGTAACAGATGCCCTGAGCAGTTCTTAGCCATGTTATCCAATGGGAGGTGGATAACATGGCTAAGAGCATTAGCTCGGTAATGCATGAATATCGCGGAGTTTTCAGCGATATTAATGCATTGCGCTCGTTTTTTATCGTATTTGCGATAAACCTTGATAATAGCAAGGTTTATCTGCGATAATTTCTGACGGTAAAAAAAATCTTTGCAATGCATCGTTAGGGATAAATATCGCTTAACTTTGGTAATATGCCCCAACGTCTGTTAACGTTCGATTCGAAGGAAATCAGGAATTGTTGAAAAACATTGTGTGCGCCATCTTGTCTTTTTTCAAATGCCACACTTTTGTCGTGCACGGCAGCCATTTTAGATGCCTTGACCAGACCCACTCTGTGCACGCTGTCGATCCTTAGCATGGCTCCCCACCCTCGCAAGCATCTCACCCAGGCAGTGGTCACCCCCGCTCTCTGTCTTATGCATGGGTAATAAACCTCCCCCCATCTGCGCTGCTCTTCCCTGAGAATCACACCCTGTGCCCGCCCGACACCTCCCTATCGCCCTATTCACTACCGCACCCTCTGACACTCCTTTTCCTCTGTGTCCGATTGTCCAGGCCGGTCCTAGGCTATCAGCTAGCCCTGCAGATGTAGTTTATGGCCACAGCTGTAAAGAATCACCCCTCTTCAAAGGAGTTATAGTAGATCAAGGCCCACACTCGATGAGATCCGTCACAGCAGAAGCGTTGCTATTATCTGAAAACCATCCTGTATTGTGATTGGGGAGGGGACCGAGCGTGAAGCGGAAGATTCCAGGGATGACTCTTTGTACATCAAAGTTTTTACAATTATGTGTCACATTAAAAATATATAGCACTCCGACAAAGTAGTAAGATTATAAAACTTTAATATTTTATAAATATATACAAGAAAACAAAAATAGTAATAACATATAAACATTTTTAGGGAAAAACAACGAAGTAGCGGTCGGCTGTGCGAATAGTCCCAACGCAGCACAACGTCCAGATTTCCGGCGTGGGGCGTCGCGGGGGGTGGGTCATCAGTAGCAAACTGTTGTGCGAATAGTTCCAAGGCGGCAGAACGCGCCGAAATCTAGATGACACGAAAGTGATGTCTAGTAAGTTGCCACCCAGCAAATAACGGCGTGGGGCGTCGCGGGGGGTGGGTCATCAGTAGCAAACTGTTGTGCGAATAGTTCCAAGGCAGCAGAACGATGGCACCAAGGTGATGTCCAGTAAGTTGCCGCACTGGTTTTGGTATCCTACAATGCTGCTCCGAATAACGGCGTGGAGCGCCCCGGGGGAGGCGGCGTGAACGGGCCTCTCCAGGTGGAGTCTCATCTGTTTTAGTGGGGCGCCCCTTTACCGTTTCAGTTGCCATTCCGTCCGCTTTTGGTCCACTGTGTCAAAATCCGCCATTCAGCTGAGTTGCGCCCACTCTTGCGGTGCAGCGATAGGCGGCTGCCACAGGACTCTCAAAATGGCGGCAGGCTCTTTCCTTTTTGGGCGTGGTCCACTGAAATGGCCCTGGGACACCTTGGAAATCGGACGCTTGTCTGCTAGGTCTTGGACCCCATTCTCGAAAGCGTCCCCTCCGCCTTGAGAATTCATCAAAAGTTTTGGGGGCCCCGACTCCTGCAGGCTTCTGGTGGGGAGCGGCTGCCATGATTGCTCGCAGAATGACCACGACGGAGCTACGAGATGGTGGTGCTCGCATGCTGACGCCAGTTTAGTCTGAAACATCCTGAAACAAGGTGGGGCTTTCATCGTTTGGGGGAAAAAAAAAGTTTTCATCCAATGAAAAGTGTTGTTTTTAGGTCATATGATCAAGCCTTCCATCATTCGGAAACCAAAAGTAAAATGAACCAATGAAAAGTTTTATAAACAAGTCACATGACCTGTTATGCGGCATAGGGTATAAAATGCGGAGAAAATACGTTGGCACGTGAGGCGGCGTCAGTAGCGGACCGATGTGCGAATAGGCCGAAGGCAATACAACGCGCCAAGATCCGGATGGCACCGAGGTGGTGTCCAGCAAGTTGCAGCACTGGTGTGGCCATCCTACAATGCTGAAAGTCGGCGTGGGGCGCCCCGTTGGCCTGTGAGTTTGCGTCAGTAGCGGACCGATGTGCGAATAGGCCGAAGGCAGCACAACGCGCCAAGATCCGGATGGCACCGAGGTGGTGTCTAGTAAGTTGTCGCACTTCTGTGGCCATCCTACAATGTTGAAAGTCGGCGTGGGGCGCCCCGTTGGCCTGTGAGATGGCGTCAGTAGCGGACCGATGTGCGAATGGGGCCAAAGGCAGCGCAACAATATTTTCTGACTGACACCACAAGGCGCTGAGATGCCAAGATCCGGATGGCACCGAGGTGATGTCTAAGTTGCGGACTGATGTGCGAATGGGGCCAAAGGCAGCGTAACAATATTTTTTGTATGGAAGATACCACTAGGCGTTGAGATGCCAAGATTCGGATGGCACTGAGGTGATGTCTAGCAAGTTGGTGTGGTCATTCTACAATGCTGAAACTCGGCGTGGGTCGCCCCATTAGCCTGTGAGATGGCGTCAGTAGCGGACCGATGTGCGAATAGGCCGAAGGCAACACAATGCGCCAAGATCCGGATGTCACCGTGGTGGTTTCATAGTTGAGAGGCACTTCATCTGCAGTGGGGCGCCGAGATCCGGATGGCACCGAGGTGATGTCTAGCAAGTTGCTGTACTGGTGTGGTCATCCTACAATGCTGAAACTCGGCGTGGGTCGCCCCATTAGCCTGTGAGATGGCGTCAGTAGCGGACCGATGTGCGAATAGGCCGAAGGCAGCACAACGCGCCAAGATCCGGATGTCACCGTGGTGGTTTCATAGTTGAGAGGCACTTCATCTGCAGTGGGGCGCCGAGATCCGGATGGCACCGAGGTGATGTCTAGCAAGTTGCTGTACTTGTGTGGTCATCCTACAATGCTGAAACTCGGCGTGGGTCGCCCCATTAGCCTGTGAGATGGCTGTTCTTTGGATTTGGGCCTGGTCCACCAAAATGGCCCTGGGACACCTTAGAACTCGGACGCTCGATTTTTTTTTCCTTTCCTGTACATGCAAATAAAGGTAAATGCCCGGTACGTTACACGCTTCATCTGCCACGATGAACTCTCCAGAGGAACCGAAAAAAAATATAGTTGTGGTAACTATACCATGCATCGTCATATGGAGAGGTGGCACCAATTAATTATAGTGCTGCATAAAAGAGAGATTTGGAGGAGAACCCCTGACCTGCTAGTACATTCATCAAAGAAGTGGCACTGAGAGCTTCAGAGGCAAGGGAAACGGTCCCAAATATTTAGAAGAACTTTGGAAAGATTAAAATGACATGTTTAGATTGTGGCAAATTAATTTCATGTGGACAGATGAGTGTTACTCTAATAAATACAGCATATGAACATCATCATAGTCGATGGTTGGTAGAGACATTTTGACTATATCCTGGACCTGCCCGTCCTCGCCCAAAATGGCGCCGGAATAAATGGGACTCGTAACTCCTTGTTGTGTACTGGTTGCAGAACCTTGAAATCACGAGATACGTATGCAGTTTTGAAGCACATGGCGGGCGGGGACGAGAATTGATTGAATATTTCGACATCCCTATTGATATTAAGTTCTGATGTGTTATTGATTACTGTACTGTTGAAAGTTCGAATTAACGTCACCCATGGTACTTGCCCGCAAATGCATATCTAGATAATTTTATTGTAACTGGCCCTGTCGTATTTTAATTATAAAATGTACGTCCACCGATTCCGTAACTGTTAGACACCTTAGTTCTTGCAACCTAATGGCCCGCCCGTTACGTTCCTCTACAGTGTAAATGTCTATTCATCATATACGATTACAGTTTGCTCTGTGGCAGGCCCACGTGGTTATAGGCTCGTATTTGTATAATGAAATTTTCACAATAAAGGTTTTTAAAAGAAAACATGGTAGTAGTATATACATTGGTAAAGTTTTTAATAATAGTGACTGTTTTAGAATCATTAAAAGGCAAGTGAAATAAAGCAGACCAATTACATGAAGGGTAAAAGGTATAATACGAAGGAACGCAGTAAAGATAAATGGTCAAGGGCTGTTGTGTTTTCTATTCCTGCAACATAAGGTGATCGATAAGAATCTCATATTCAGGCGTATCGGCGACTAAGACAGCAGGTCGACCCTCTTTTGCTCAACGGCTCCGTCATGGGACGAAGAAACGCTCTTTTTCTCGAAAAAAGAATATATTTTACTTGCAGGACAGTTGTAAAATTTCCGGGAAAGTACATTAGCCTGGAACATTATAACATATATTTAAGAAAAAATAATGTTCGGAAGTAATGAAAAGCGTAATTTTTAGGTCATATGACCAAGCCTTTCATCATTACAATAAGAAAAGTAAAATGAACCAATTAAAAGTTTTATTAACAAGTCACATGACTTGTTATGCTTACGTTACGCGCTGCGCGCCCCGGATGACTTCCGGATGCGCTAACGCGGCGCGTCATATGACGCATTACGCGACAACGCAGGTACAGAATATAGTCAAAATGTCTCCACCAACCAGCGGTCGGAACACAACCCCTTTCAGCAGGCTAAATAGTTCTGTTAAATGACAGCAGAAGGGACAGGCAACAAGAACCATCAGTCAAAGAGGGGAGAGCTAGTTCTTCTCTACCGGGTTACATTGGGGCGCTACCGGAACTGATCGAATTGGTAGTCTACAGTGTTTCTGGATGTTTCAGACTGAAGCTGGGGTTAGCATGAGAGCAGCACCATTTCGTAGCTCCGTCGTGGTCATTCCGCAACCAATCATGGCAGCCGTTCTTTATCGTTATTTTGGGCGGGGTGGGTGGCGGAGCCGAGCTGTTTTGCAGCCATCATTGTGTGGAGTTCAGTTCATCTCACTAGTTTTGTATTTGTCATGAGGGGTTGTTCCTAATGTTTCTATTTTAGCGAGGTCAAAAAGAGATCCCATTAGTGGCCTACTGATTTTGCTCGATTCCTTTTCTTTTTTTTTTACACGATTTTTCGTTATCTGCAAAGACTAAACAGAGTATTGCGACTCTGTGTTTGTTTGTAAATAGAGAATGAACCAAAGAGAACTAATTCTAAAACAGTAAATACTTGGATAACAATCAATCAAATGGAGAGAGAAGCAGGCACGACGGATTACAATGGGGGCAAAGACCTGCGATAACTACCTTTCACTATCTGCAAAGAGAGAGTACTCCTAATAGAAATGAGGGGGGGGGGGCACCATTCAAAGCAGATCAGTGTGCATAAACACGAAAATGTTTTCACTTACCACGTACTTGACATTCGACAGCTTATGATATTTGCTATTAAAAAACCATTGAAATTCACTGAAAAAACCATAGGTTATAGACCATATATAGTTAGGAATTAGCATTTACAAAACCTTGAAAATTCACTGAAAAAACCATAGGTTATAGACCATATATAGTTAGGAATTAGCATTTAAAAAACCTTATTTTACTCACACAAAACCATTGAAATTCCATATATAGTTAGTTGCACTAACTATATATCGCGCACCTGCAATCCACTGCTGATCATGTCACATATTACATCATTCATGACATGGTCAGTGACATCACTGATGACATCACTGATGACATCTCAAATGACATCACTGATGACATCACTGATGACATCTCATTTGACATCATTCTTGTGCTAATACGATAAACCTCTTCAGACTCTAATATAACCTTAGATACACTCAGTGTATACAGACACTCACACACTGCCACTCATCCATGGAGTTACTCACACACCCAGTCAGTCATGCAAAGAAACAATCTCATCTCCATTTCTTCAACTATACAGTTAAACACACCTTACTTATTGAAACATATACTAACACATATTTACTCTCTTATACAATCCCTGATACAAGTTCACAATGATCGATACAACCACTCACTCATTCGGTGGCTCTCATGCACAGTTATTTATATATGCCAACTCTCACATGTACTGTGTTTTACATATGTACTTACTATGACATGTAGCATTGAGATATCCATTCACTCATCAATACACTCATGCACACAGTCAACTGCCCATGTAGCTGTTTCCACATGCACTCTTGAACTCATACACCTAGTGAATAAACTGTTCACACATCTATGCATAGAGTCACACACCTTCCAGCCACCCCCACACAAACTCAATCTCCCATAGAAATACTTGGGCAACCAATTAATAACACATATAGCCTCTCGTATAGCTAATGATCAACACATGCAGCAGTTTACAGAACAACAGACATAATGATGCACAAATTAAGACAGTTTAGTCACTAACCCATGCATTCAGTGAGACACATTTAATCACTCACTCATACAGTCAGTCACGCACCTACTAAATCCTTCATCCAGACACTTATACATCCACTCATTCTTCAATATGTAAGACATATTTTAACTTTACAGAAACATACAGTCACTGGATGTTGTCATCAGTGATGTCATCAGTGATGTCATTTGAGATGTCATCAGTGATGTCATCAGTGATGTCACTGACCATGTCATGAATGATGTAATATGTGACATGATCAGCAGTGGATTGCAGGTGCGCGATATATAGTTAGTGCAACTAACTATATATGGAATTTCAATGGTTTTGTGTGAGTAAAATAAGGTTTTTTAAATGCTAATTCCTAACTATATATGGTCTATAACCTATGGTTTTTTCAGTGAATTTTCAAGGTTTTGTAAATGCTAATTCCTAACTATATATGGTCTATAACCTATGGTTTTTTCAGTGATTATATATATACATACATATATAGATATGTGTATATATATATATATATTCACTGAAAAAACCATAGGTTATAGACCATATATAGTTAGGAATTAGCATTTACAAAACCTTGAAAATTCACTGAAAAAACCATAGGTTATAGACCATATATAGTTAGGAATTAGCATTTAGAAAACCTTATTTTACTCACACAAAACCATTGAAATTCCATATATAGTTAGTTGCACTAACTATATATCGCGCACCCGCAATCCACTGCTGATGATGTCACATATTACATCATTCATGACAAGGTCAGTGACATCACTGATGACATCACTGATGACATCATCTAGTGTCTGTGTGTTTTTGTAAAGTTTAAATACGTTTTACATATTGAAGAATGACTGGGTGGATGGAAGACTGAGTGTGTGTGTGGCTGGCTGGGAGGTGTGTGACGCTGTGCATATCAATGTGTACTTGTATCAGTGATTGTATAAGAGAGTAAGTATGTGTTAGTATATGTGTGAAAAGTATGGTGTTCTGTGTTTAACTATAGATGAGGAAATCGAAGTGTGATTGATTCTTCACAGGACTGACTAGGTGTATGAGTGCATATGATAGTGTTCTAATAATAACTGACTGTATGTATGAGTAATTGTATGGGTGAATGAGTGAATGTGTGTGTAGACGTACGAATCAGTGAGTGCGTATGTAGTAACTGGTATTGGTGTGTCATGATGTCATCAGTGATGTCATTTGAGATGTCATCAGTGATGTCATTTCAGATGTCATTAGTGATGTCATCAGTGATGTCACTGAAGTATGGTGTTCTGTGTTTAACTGTATAGATGAAGAAATGGAAGTGTGATTGATTCTTTACAGGACTGACTTGGTGTGTGAGTAACTCCATGGATGAGTGGCAGTGTGTGACTGTCTGCATAGGTGTATGAGTGCATATGATAGTGTTGTAATAATGAGTGACTGTATGTATGAGTGATTGTATGGGTGAATGAGTGAATGTGTGTGTAGACGTAGGAATCAGTGAGTGCGTATGTAGTAACTGGTATTGGTGTGTCATGATGTCATCAGTGATGTCATTTGAGATGTCATCAGTGATGTCATTTGAGATGTCATCAGTGATGTCATCAGTGATGTCACTGACCATGTCATGAATGATGTAATATGTGACATCATCAGCAGTGGATTGCGGGTGCCCGATATATAGTTAGTGCAACTAACTATATATGGAATTTCAATGGTTTTGTGTGAGTAAAATAAGGTTTTCTAAATGCTAATTCCTAACTATATATGGTCTATAACCTATGGTTTTTTCAGTGAATTTTCAAGGTTTTGTAAATGCTAATTCCTAACTATATATGGTCTATAACCTATGGTTTTTTCAGTGAATTTCATTGGTTTTTTAACAGCTAATATCTGTAGCTGTAAAATGTATTCTTCTTTAAATCCAAAAATATATTTTATATGTTTATTAATAATTTTTTTTTAAAATATTTTTTTTTCTTCGTTCCCGCTTCACGAATCGGGAAGCTTCCCGTTAGCTGACCTTGATGCCGCGAAATAGACCGCGAGCCGGTAAACGTTTCTTTACCGCAACTGCCGCATTAGAAAACAACATCGTGACGCCTCCCGTCCGCATGACGTTTCGCGTTGTCGTGTGATACGTCATATGACGTGCTACGTTAGCGAACTGGTACGCTTACCGAGTCGCAAAGCACAGGTTTCTGGAAGCAAACCGGGAGGCCCTGCAAAGCGCTTAACGTAAACACAGCAGGTCATGTGACTTGGTAATAACACTTTTCATTGGTTCATTTCACTTTTGGTTTCCTAATGATGTAAGACTAGGTCATATAATCTAAAATGAACACTTTTCATTGGTTGAGAACTATTGTTTTTCCCAAATGATGAAAATCCCTCCTTCTTTCCTCACTCTGACTTTCATCATTGTGAGAGAAAGACCCTTTGTTACCAGTGAGCAATGGCTTCTTTAGTAGCTTCAGCTGGTGCTTCCCCACCACCTCCACCACATCCAAGGAAGAGTGGACCACCTGCTCAAGTTATAATTCAGCAAGAAGAGGAAGAAGAGGAACAGGACGACGAGCACGAAGAGAGGCACTTTTTGCCTGAGGAGCCCAGGACGTCTCACCGGAAAGAAAACTTCATTTGGCAATTTTTTAAAATTCCCAAAGGTCAGAAAAAAGTAAATGCAAGATACGTAACTTGCCTTATATGTCAAGATAGACTGTCCAGGGGGACCGACAAAAAATACAGTTTCGGAAACTACACAATGCATCGCCATATGACTAGGTGGCATCCTAACAACTACAGTGCTGCACAGTTTCGTAACGACCTAGATAATCTCCCTATTATGGCCAGAAGATCTGTTGTACCGGAAGTAACGGGACCAGAGGGCAGGGAGATGGTGCCAAATATTCAAACGAGATTTCATGAAGTAAAACACGTCTGCGTACATTGCAATGGATTCATTTGCTACGGAGAAAGAAGCATCACTCTGATCAACAGAGCTATTGACTATCATATGCAAGTTTGTACGAAACGCCCCAAATAATAAATACTTTTTTTTTGTTTTGTTGCTCCTGTTGAGCCCTTTACAATGAATCGTTTTCATTGCCCCCTGCAAGAAAAACCCCAAAAAATATAAAACTGTTCAGAAAAATTCAAAAAAAGTAAAAAAATGTTCAGAAAAATAATAAAAAAAATATAAAACAACAAAAACAATAAAAAAAAAGTTCTTTTCAGAACTACCTCCCCGTTATTAAAAAATTGGTACAATATTTGGAACTGTGCCAACCTCTATTTCTCGTAGTTCGCTTCCCAGTTCGCTCGCCGGTACGCGAACCGGAATTGAACCAACATTTAAAAAAAAAAAAAAGAACAGTAAGTATAAGGGAAGGAAACAGACACTTATGTTAAAAGAAAGACAGCTATAGGGGAGTAAACTAGAGATACTATTACCCGTAATCCACTGCTGATGATGTCACATATTACATCATTCATGACATGCTCAGTGACATCATCAGCAGAGGATTGCGGGTTTTTTGGCAACGTGCCTTATCCAGGGTTTAATAACGCTGCCTTTTGCTTTATATAAGTTTTCAAATTGTATGAAATATATACCAATAGGTTGTTATGAACCTTTAGGTAGTGCTTTTCTTCATGAGGTCTGGTCGCTTCCATACACATACAGATGTTTCAAAGATGATCAAGAAGTTTATCTGAATGGAGAGGAATGCACTGAGACGCCAGATCATTCAGTAATGTGTAGGCACATACAGTTACACGGTTCATGCAACAAACACCGACCAAATATGGCTTGCGTGTTGCAAGGCACGCCAGTTCCTGCTATCATCCCCACGTTCAAGTTGTTGGAAAATGGTAGTTATTTGATGCTCAATAATGAAGATTGTTCTGGGTTAATTAAAAGTATTCCTTTTATCGTAACAGTAAGTGAACGGGTTATTTGCTGCAGAAATGTTCTATTTCCTCCCACACATGAACATAGGGAGTTTTCAATCTGGCCACAAATACCAACCTTGGGAGCACATTTCAACGGCATGGCAAGAATAAGAGCTCTTTTGTCTCAGAGAGAGGTGGCCTTGAGTTCGGCCCGTGAAACTTTAGTGCTTCACATAGCGAACACCCGTACAGAGGTGCAGACCCTTTTAAATACTGATTCGCCTTTGCATTTCAGCGACATGGTTCGGACTATCTTTAACGCGTCCTCCACAAAGGCCCTGGCGCACTTTTTTAAAGTTGTTACCAGTGGTCTTGTGACTTCATTTGAGAAAATCTTTGGAGTCATCCCTGCTTTCTTTCATTCTATTTTTTCCACTCTGCTTCGTGGATTGCCATTTTTACTTGCATTACCAGCGGACGCTCTTGTGCTTTTTTACATTTTTAAATATGGATGTCCCTCCTGTGCAAGCTCCCGCCCTGCAGCTGCTGACACTGTTCCGCAATCGCATGCTAGAATATTATGGCACAATGCCGTTGGCGATATTAAGCACGGCATATGGATTATCTTTTCGATTCTCCTACTTCACCTGTGTCCAGCCTGTATTTCACTGCCTGACCTGTGATTTCGATTGGGCCATTGATTTGTGTCTCTGCGGACCGGTTTCTCCTGACGTCGACTTTAATCAGCTGATGACTCCTATCATTACTCACGAGTTGGTTTGTCCTGGCGAAAGGATTATGGCTGTGGCATTGATGCATGGACTAATTGGTCCCTGGAATTTACTGGCGGCAACACAGTCTTTCTTGGAACAGAGCTTTCTTGAAAACCCACCGAGCTGTCCTCTGATGGTGATAGAGGATCCGGTGCTGGGAGAGCACGTATGTTCTTTTCCGCTTTTAAATTGGATGGCTGAACTCTTTTCGGATGAAGACGGTGACTTCCTATTGGAGGCTGTTGCAGCTTATTTTGCATACACAGTTATGTCATAGACCTTTTTCATGTTTGATATGCTGAGTACTAGCATTTCATTGACAATTCATTGACTTATTTGTCAAGTTTTTATTATTTAGCTTGCCTATTGGCTTAAGACTCGATAAAGTACTTGGCTGTTTTATTTTTCTTTAGCATTAAATTTTCCTAGTTTTTAATGTTTTACCTTGCGGACCGTCCACATATAAAGTTGCAATCTGCTCTCATGAGATGGCACTTCTATTATCTTATTCAGTTCGTTTCCGGATCATGGGGAGGTGTCATCTAGGTCCTGGATATCTTTACACCGTGTTAAGTTAGCATGGGCTCATTACCGGTTTAAACGCCATTTTTCCTTTTTTGCAACTTCTGCACACGACACTTAGTTGTTGCTTTAGCTTTCAACCTAGTAGTTCATCGTGGTTTACATGAGAATAATATGTTATTGCTCTACTATCTGCTTTGCTTGTTAAACTATATCTGTACAGCGAGTGCTGAAGTTTCAAGAACAACACAATACAGAATTGTTATGAGGTCTGATCTCCACGACTTCATACTCATAACATAAGTGCAGCTTCTGCCAATTCTGGGCATGAGGCGGGTTTTATATTGCTTTGCCGAACACACATACACAACAGTTGATGCGGTTCACATGAAGAGATAGCTGGTGTATGCTGATGTGATTCCTTCAAATCTAAGACACTAAAGTATGGGCACGCCCTAAACCAACACAAACAGACCTTCTTAGCAAATAATATAATATGTGTATTAGGGAGGGTGAGATATAAGCAGCCGCGGGCCGTGGAGGGAGTTACGGTGGGGCAGGGAGGCGGGGAGGGGGAGGGGCAGGGTGGAGCCCTCTCCACCCTGCCCCTCCCCCTCCCCGCCTCCCTGCCCCACCGTAACTCCCTCCACGGCCCGTGGCTGCTTATAAGTGTTGCTAACTCTTATTCATTTACAGCATGTTAACATACTGTCACCATTCGCTTTTTATGTACTAGTAACTATGCTGGTAATTTTGCTACTGATAATATGTGTACTTGTATTATCTAAGATACTACGCCTGAGAAGACGGCATTAGTAAATAAACATTTCAAATACACATGTGTTCTTCTTAACTCCATGTTCTGGTTTCTAAGAAATATATAACGACCGACTGTTCATGAGTTCCACGTATCCTGAGGTACTATAAGTTCATATTCTGGATTGTCTAAACATTGAGAGTTTGTTATATCCAATGTGACACTGTACCTAGCTTGCTAAGGGGTTTTTGATTACTAAGGTGAGTTTTGGGGCACCCTAATTCGCCGAGGTTCCAATCCTCTGTCCACAGTTCTGTGTGAGAACAGAAACCCTGCGACAGGGGCACCCCCGACCCTTGCTGGAGCTTCATCACACTTGCGATACAACTCCAGCAATGCGCCACCTTTACGGCACAGATACATCACGCATCTGTGCTGTTTTTGCGCCATGATGCGCCGCATTGTAAATGCAGCACACCATAGGTGACGGAACAGCGGCACAGAATGACTAACACATCCCTGGTGATGCGCCAGTCATCATAAATCTATCCCTATGCTTCTTATCTTGTTAGAGATGAACCGCCATATGTATCATCAAAGTTTTTTGCATTTCCTAAATAGCGAACTTTAAGGAATAAATAGCGATTCTTTACCATTCCTAGTTTGCGATGAGCTATTTGCTAATTAGAAATTACCCATTCATTTCCTTCATTTCCATAGGGCGGTTGGACTCACTTTTAGCTCGAACGGCTGAATGGATTTCCACGAAACTTGGCAAAATTGTAGGGACTGGTAGCCCGATGTGCCTTTGCTATGTCTCAAGATATATGCTCCAGTGGTATTTACGAAAATTAACTTTGAAAAATATATATTGGGCTACATTGGCCTATATATATGTTGGAGCCCAAATGTAGCCCAATGTAGCCCAATGAAGCCCAATGAAGCCCAATGTAGCCCAATGTAGCCCAAAGATGGCCGCCAGAGACAAAAAAAACAAATGTAGCCCAAATATCAGCCAGATGTAGCCCAACTATAGCCCAGTGACAGAATGACCAATCAGCTTCGCAAACCTCCGTTACGCGAAGCGGAGCGCTGTTACAGATATATATCTTTTTTTGAACGTTAATTTCTCAAAATCCACTGGAGCACATATATTGAGACCTAGCAAAGGCACATCGGGCTACCAGTCCCTAATATTTTACCAAGTTTCGTGCAAATCCATTCAGCCGTTCGATTATTATTATTATTTATTTTTTTGCCCCGCGGGGCCCTTTTAAAACCTCCACATCAAACCTAGGGGGTCAGCGAGGATCTACTATGCCCCCTTATGGTCATTTGCCCCTTCGCTTTGGCCTCCTCTTGTCTCTCGATCCTACCGAGAGACAAGATGGCGGCCGCTACGAACTGTTTGGAATGTTTACAGACGCCGGAGAACCAATCAGCTTCGCTTCACAAAGCTCCGTTGCGCGAAAAGTACGCGTACTGGAGCGCTGCCCGGTCCGCTGTTACAGATATATATCTTTTTTTAAACGTTAATTTCTCAAAATCCACTGTAGCACATATATTGAGACCTACAAAAGGCACATCGGGCTACCAGTCCCTACAATTTTGCCAAGTTTCGTGCAAATCCATTCAGCCGTTCGGGCTAAAAGTGAGGCCAACCGCCCTATGGAAAACTCAATGTTAAAAACACGTTTTGGGACCCCCATTTTTTCTCGACCCCCCCTGGACGAACCCCCCCCCAATTTTCAGGGGCTGCTCAGAAACAAAATGTGCCATTTTCCTGAAAATTTCAGCCAATTCCGTCCACAAACGCCAAAGTTATTTGACATAGAATTTTCAAAAATCCCATAGAGAAAAAATCCTAACTATATATACCTACTGGCGACCGCCAGTAGGTAATATATATATATATATATATATATATATATATATATATATATATATATATATTAGAAGATCCCAAAGGGGACAATGAGTCACAAAGAGATAAAATATCCAAGAAAGAAGTGATTCAAACAGATGAACTCACCAAAGAACAAAAATATATTTCACTGCAATATTTCAGCTTCCACCTTCCTCAGGTAGCACAAGATGATTGCTCAGTGGCTGCACAGATAACCCTGCTAAATTTTCAAAAAGCATCATGAGTAAAGATTTATTTTGGAATATGGAATCAATGCAGTCCGGAGGTCTCTTGAGATATGCATTAATAAGGTGGTATTGTCAGTGATGTGCAGTCCATCTGAATGCGATGATTTTAAACAGTACATCCAGAAGTTTTCTCTGGAGTCTAGTAGTTCTTCCTTTAAGACATGTTGCACTGGGAAAATCTTCAAATCTGATACTAAATGATCCACAACATTAAAATGATTGGCTAAAGGCTGGTGACGTTTCTTATTAAATATTGCCGATTTGTAGTTCCTGAATCATGTACGGAGGTGAGTCACTGTTTGTCCTACATATTGTTTTTTAGAGCTTTGGAGCTGGTACTGAATCACATAAATAATCCAACACTTACAAACCTTTAGAAACTGATACCCCAGAAGACTTGTACAAAGAAATTTAGAACATGGCTGTAAAGTGCAGAAGCTTAAATCACGTAGATGAAACAAGAGCAGATATACTTGCTCATCCCAAACCAAGATCTAGGAAATATTATAAGCTTCCCAAAATTTACAAAGTGAACAATCATGGCTGTCCCATCATTTCTGGCAATGATACAGCCACTGAGAGACTATCTCTATTTTTCGACCTGCACCTCCAGCCCATTGTACAGGAACTTCAATCATTTGTTAGGGATACCAGTTGCTTCCTTCAGATTATTGAAAAATAAAATTAAACATATGTATTTGATGATGACAGTCTTCTGGCTACATTTGATGTTACATCATTATACACCAAATTACCACATCAGAATTGGTTTATGGCATTATATATATATATATAATAAAAGAACTTTGAAAAAGCCATCAAGGAATGTGCTTACCAACTTTACGTGAGTTATAATGAAATGCCCCAATTTTACCTTCAGTAGCAAATACTATCTGCATATACAAGGGACTCGGATGGCTCCTTCCTATGCAAATATCTTCATGGGCAAACTACAGAACTATATACTTGCTACTTCTAGCATCAACCCACTGGTATGGCCGCAAAACATTGATGACATAGTTATAGTATAGAATGCAGGAAGTAGAACATTGGAACAATTTACAGCTTATATCAACAGTATCCATCTTAAATTCAAATTCACCAGCAGCAATACTAAACAGAAGCATCAACTCTTTTTCTGGATGTACTACTCACCATTCATGAACAACAAATCATAACTGATCTGTACCACAAGCCTACAGATGCTCATGTGTATCTAAACTGGACTTCATGTCACCCGCACCACACTAAACTCAGCATCATCTACAGACAAGCACTCAGAATAAGAAACATCTATAGCAACGAGGACACCTTTAAAGATCATCTACAGAGCTTGCTACATTATTCAAAAGGCGAGGCTATCCTCTGCATGTCATACAGCAACAAATTGACAAGTCTTTGCAGTTATTCAGGAAAGCACTCATTTGGAATACCAACAGCTACAGAAATATAATGCAAAAACATTTCCCTTACTGTCCACTTGTAAAAAATGGCAAAATGTTTTTCCAAAACCACAAGTCATTGCTTGCTGCAGAGCTCCCAATTTACAATCTCTTATAGTGAGAGCAGAACTCAAACAAGCGGTAACAAAAGCAGGAGTAAATTGCTGTGACACTAACAGGTGCATCACTTGTGACTACCTTTTACAAAAATAATCAGTAACTAGTTCTGTTACAAGAAGGACCTATGGAATACGACAGCATCTTACAAGTTGATCAATATGCATTATGTATGTGACTCAGTGAAAATGCAAAAGCTGTAAAAAAAACAATGCGTAGGCCAAACAGGTAATGGCCTCCGTACATGAATCAGAACCCACAAAATGGCATTAATTAATAAGAAACTTGACCAACCTGTAGTCAAATAATTTAACCTTGTGGCTCATTTACTATCAGGTCTGAAGATTTTCACTGTGTAACATGTCTTAAAGGAAGAACCTTTTTGCATAATCTTGATTTTCAAAGACGAACGTGTTCCATTCAGTGAAACTTTTCATATCAGGATCTATTTTAGATCCTGATATGAAAAGGTTTATGTTCCGTTCAGTGAACCTTTTCATATCAGGATCTACGGAACACTCTTGTCTTCTAATATACAGTAAGTCATGATTATACAATGGTTCAAATATTCGATAAAGCCCTGCAATAAGCAAGGTTTTCCAAACAATACGTAGATCTTGTAGGAAATAATATATTTTTAATTTCCTCATCATTAAAATAATTCCCTGAAGGAAAGAGGGAATGGGTTTGCAATAACAGTATTCATGACCTTATAACCAATTGAACTTTGGATACTATTATTAAAGCACACACGCAGGGCGATTATATGAATATAATGTGACAATACTTAAACGAGTTTCCATATTGTTTCCAACGATTTAGGAGGTAACTAGAATATGTTGGGTTGTCTCATGATGAAAAGGCTTTTTTCACATCATTTTATATCTAGTTTAGCATACAATTTGTAAGTATGTCATGAGTCAACAGTCTGCACTGAATTAAATCATGATAAGAAATCCAGACATTTGGACTGATTGGGTTTTTATTGCTTTTGTCTCATTTAGAAACATCTGTTTTTCCACATGAAGTTTGTAATATATCTGAATAAGTCCAGAAGAAGGTGGGAGATTCCCTTCAAGAATCGCTGAAACTTGTTAGGTGATAGTAACTATATGTTTTTTGTAATTTGTGTATGTTTATAATGTATGGTTTGGGAATGGTGTCTACAAGTAATGGAGGGTCTCTTTTAGAAATATTTTAATGTCTGTTCAGATCATGTACAAATGACGTTGATATCTATTAAGGTGCTTCATGGTTTTAGAGATTTTTTTTGTACATTGACTGATTTGCATATTGTGGTCACAATAAAATTTACTTGAATAATCTAAAAGTATATGGTTTTTCTGTATAAAGGAGACAGGCATAATTGATGATATAGATTAGGAATATATATTCAGTTTTATATTCAGTGCACTCTGATTGATTTGAGATACAATTGATTGATGGTTATATAGAGTAAACACAAAAGGGAAATTGTTCCTTATTGGCCACTATCAAAATCATACATAATTGCAGAGGTGGAAAGAAAATAAAGCATTCCTAGTAGCAGTGTAACATTGTGTCCCATGACTACTCACAATACACGATTAATATATTGTATTTCATATTCCAAATACCAATCCTACGTTGAAAGATAGCGGACAATGCCCCCATGAAACCTACTGCATGTCACCTAAGGAACACAATATACTTTATACACCCCTCAAAGGAAGGGAATTTTTAACATTCTAAATCTGAAAAAAATCTAAATAACAGGCAGTACTCCTTAATTCTAGAGAGAGATCAAAAATCACAAAATCTACAATGGTATCTCAGTGTGTATTTGCACCCCAGAGAAAGCATAATCTGAGCGGGGTTGATAAATTTGAATGTGCATTGAAATAAGTGCTAATGTGTAAAAAGGAGAGAAAATTTGATTGTAACAAAGAATCTGACTGGGTAAAATACTCAGGGAAGGAAAGTAAGAGTGCCAGGAAACCCGATCGTTATTAAAATCGTAATCTGAACAAGTCGTCAAGGAGGATCCCAGGAGGAAGGACTAAAACAGGTGAGTGTTCCCATCCATGGAAACCCCTAAACTAGAGCCCAAAATGGACAGCCACTTCTTCATCTTCATTCAGTCCATATGGGTGTTTTGAATTCAATGGAATGATATATCAAGATTTCTGAATTCTAAATTGTTTCTCACGCCCTTAATGTTTTTGGCTTTGTTTTCAATGCCATAATATTTTAGGAGTTGGGGATTACTATAATGCTTGGTGTAGAAATGTCTGGCTATCGGGTAATTTGTGTTTTATGGCCTGTAGATGTTCTAGTAACCTTCGTTTGACCGGTAATTTAGGGCTCCGTACATAGATGAGACCGCAGGGAAACTCTAGCACATAGGTGACATATTCGGTGGTGCACTTGATGAATTTAGGTATCTTCTTGCCTGCTGGGTAGCTTATAGCGATCCTGAATTTCACTATCTTTGCAAGCTTTGCAAGTTCCATATTTGTGGAAGTCACATAGTTAAAGCCGTGTGACTATAATGGATGTGGTATGGCTGGGTACAGCTATATCTTTAATGGACTCAGATTTTCTGTATGTAAAGACAGGAAAATCGCCAATTTCACTTCCTATAATGGGGTCAGCTTTGAGCAAAATCCAATGTTACTTCATTAATTCCTTGACTCTTCCAGAGTTTTTATAATAGATGGTGATGAATTTCGGGGAGGTTCCCTCAGTCAAATTAGATATTTTATCCGATGTTTTGGTTTTGTTTCTGAAAAATACAGTGGCAGATGTACAAGGGGATTGCACCACCAGAACGTTGGTTGGTGGGGCAATGCCATGCGTCATATTTTCAAAGTGGTGTTAGGCCACGCTGCACTGCTTAACGCCGCTTTGTAAATACAGTACCCTTTCATGCAGGTATGTGCGTGAAAAGGGCATGCAGTGGGTGTTTCTGGGGTGTTTCACTGCAAAACCCATTGCTTTTTGATAATGCCCCAGATTTACAAGGATTTTTAAATATGAAGCAGCGCAAAAAACTAATGCCATACAAAAGCAGGCGTTACATTTGCGCAACAAGGAGAAATACTTTTATTTCTCCTTGTTTTTTGCTTGTGCTATGTGAGCTGCATTGTGCAGCACGCATAGAAAGAGCAAAATGCTAATAAGTATGACTTTGTACAGAAAGGTCTACCACCTTCCTGCACAGAAACAATCATTAAAAATGGCGAATTGCTACTTCTATATGTGCTGAAGAATCCAGCACATGTAGAAGTAGCAAATATCAATTATTGATTGTTTATATGTAGGAAGGGACACTTCCTGCACATGATAAATCATCCCTGCAATGCGGGCACCCTTGTACTATGGTGCAATTGTGTCTGTGTTGGTACACACCTGCATTTTGTAAATGGCGTGGCGCTGTCAAATTTATGGCAGCACCACGTTGTGCCATTTACTTGTACATATGCACCACAATTTCTTGGGTTTGGACCTGGGTTTGTTTTAGAACCTTATTTGGATACCCTCTCTATCTGAATCTTTCTAGGATATCACTGCTTTCTTCATTAAAGTCATGCCTTCACTGCAAATGGGCTCGTAATGACTCCCCGTAGGAGATGCTCCACTTCAGTGTGTTTGGGTGATGGCTAGGAGCATGGAAAACGCTGTTGCCAACAGTGTATTTTCTACGTACCCTCATGCGTATTTTGTTTCTTGTACATGCAAAGCAACATCAAGATATTCGCTGTCAGTTTTACTGATTTTCTGTGTGAAGCGTAATTCAGGTATTTGTGGGCACTCCTTTGGTTCTTGTAAAGCAAGATTCCGTCACGGATGTTGATGGTTTGTAATTATTTTATTTCCACATCATCATTATATATCATGATAATATTCCATTGTTCCAAATGGTTTAACAATCCTTCTTTTTGTATATGTAAATCCACATATTGGACTTGTTATCCAATCAGCTCCAATGCATTTCGGGCAGGATGCCCTTCGTCTGGGAGCTCTATGAACAAACGAAAACATAGCTCTAAAAATATGTTCGGTTGACTTCCTAGTATCAAAATGTGAGAGTGCAGCATGCAGGGCGAGTAAGACGCGAAAGACGTGATAGGAGTGGGTTCCGGTGGTTTGTAAAGCATAGGTAACACGTCATACGACTGTGCTCAAAGTATAAACGTACAAAAGTCGTGATAACTGGTCTGGTTAAATAAGTGCTCGGTGAATTAAAATAGGCTATGCACGCGATGTCAGTGTGATAGTTAACAAAAGGGGTGCGTGATGGTTTTTGAACAGAGGGGGTGCGGTCGAGTTTGCCACGCTCAAATGTGGATATCAACCTGTTATCCTATAGAAAACATGAAAATTCTAAGCGATCATTCAGTCCCATCGGCTTCATGGACTGCATCTTGTATATCCAAGCCATCTCTCTCTGTAATAGACGTTTGTTGTTGTCAACTCCCTCTCGTTTCTGGACTTCTTCCGGAACCATAAATCTCAATTGGGATACATTGTGTCTGTTGTCATTGAAATGTACTGCTACGTTGGATTTAGTGTTTTTGAGTCTGATGTTTGATTTATGTTCGTTGATGCGAATCTTTATTTTTCTTTCAGTCTTACCAACGTAACACATTCCACAAGGACATTTTATCAAGTATACTACATGAGATGTATCGCATGTGGCATTCACATGTAATTTCATGGGAGTGCGTCTCATGGGGTGGTTAATCCCATTCCCAGTAATGACGTTGTGACAATTTCCACAATTCTTACAGGGTCTTGTACCTTTAGCTGGAGTTGCGCTGGGACACTTTTTGTTGAGGATTTCTCTGATGTTGGCATTACGGGTATAGGCAAATATAGGGGGTTCCCTAAAGGTGGTGCCAAAATCTGGTTCAATGCTCATTATTGGCCAATGTCGTAGGATGATTCTTTTGTAAGCGGTACTCAGGTTAGAGAATTTTGATACCAGGACTGTCCTATTGGTCTTATCTCGTTGAGTTCTGAGTAATGATGTTTCTCTGGGCGTTTCCAGTGCTCTTTTCTTGGCTGTTTCAATGAGCTGTGCAGGATAACCTCTTGTAATGAACCTTTTACCCATTTCCTGGAGTCTTAGCTCTGTTTGTGTCTGATTGGATGTGATCCTTCTGACTCTCAACATCTGAGACATAGGTAGGTGTTGTTTTAATGACCCTTGGTGATGGCTAGTAAAATGGAGTGTGTCTATTTTTCGGAATAGATCAGTCTCAAGACCAGTGGTGGTAATAGAAATCTTGACATCAACGAAGGTGATTGTTTTTTTATTGGTTTCCCAGGTGAATTGAATACGTTCATTGACATTATTTAGTGAAGTTAAAGCGTCTCTCAAAGATTCTTCGGTATGCTTCCAGATGATAAATATATCATCAATGTATCTTATGTACATTTTCATGTGATTCATCCAGTTGGGGTCATCGAAGATGTTTTCTTGTTCGAAGTGCTTCATATAGATGTTCGCATAAGTGGGCGCGGCACAGTTCCCCATTGAGGTCCCAGACAGCTGTAGATACCATTCATCATTCAGTACGAAATAACTTTGGTACAGCATGAAGATCATTAGTTCCATGATGAACTGTTGCATATCTGGTTCCAAGTCACTTTCAAGGATGGATTTTTCTATAGCTTCTATACCCCCTGTGTGGGGGATCGAAGTATAGAGGGAGCGGACATCTGCTGTGCATAATATTAATTCTTCATCTTCAGAAATAACCATTTGAGCCAATTTCTGGAGGAAATCCGTCGTGTCTTGGACATAGCTTCGCATGTTTTTTACAGTCGGTTGCAAGTATCTGTCTACAAACTTCCCCACAGGTTCATGGAGTGAACCTCTGGTGGAGACTATAGGTCTAAACGGGGGATCTTCTAGGTTCTTGTGGATCTTTGGGATCATATACATGGTGGGATTCTTGGGAAATGGTTTCAACAGGTATTTTTTGGTTTGGAAAAAAGGGGGGTCCCATAACGTGTTTTCCCCATGTTAATTTCCATAGGACGTTCTGACAAGGCTACAGCCCGAACCGCTGAACGGAATTACACCAAACTTGGCAAGATTGTAGGGACTGGTACGCAGAAGTGCCTTTGCTATATTTGGTGAAAATTGCTCGAGTGGTTTTTATGAAAATTATTTTAAAAAACACATATATATCTGGGCGGAGCCTACCCACACATCTCATCGTGAGATCTGATTGGCTGTCAGCACTTCATCCAAGAAGTGTTGGCAGCCATCTTGGGACCAATATACATGATAGCACCTCATTAAAAAGCATTGTAGTTAATAGAGGGTTTTAGGACTTTAGTTACATTATAAATCATTTGTTGATGGTACCATAGTCATTTTAGGAATTGTGGTGTGTTCTAAGGTGATTTTACCATGTGAAAAAGCCTTCTGCTGGGATATCATGAATCATGTTTGAAAGAAAACTATTATCTCATGCTTTTCCCACAGTGGTTTGGAAGGGAATCTATAAGCTAAACTGAAAGCATATTTTCTGTAAATTCACATTATCTTTCTCAGTCATGTGAGCATGAAGTCTGACATTCTCAGTAAAACATGTACATCCAACAAGGACAGAGACTGTCAGTTGATTCCTTTGTGTTCTACTGCAGCCTCCTAGAGTGTTCTAAAGAACAACTAGAGCGCTAACAGTCCTACTTATTACAAAGGTATGGCACACCTGAAGCCATCTTGATTGAATAAAGTGGTAACTCTTAAAACATTTATTTTAAAAAGGAACAAAATGAGGGGGTATATTTTGCCATAGAAAGTATGATTAGTGCTGCAGAAAGAAAAATTAGGCCACATTTTGAGTGACTTCCCAAATCCTCTTCTTTTCATTAAAAAATTCTGACATGCAGTCTCCCAAGATGGCCATCAGAGGCAAAAGAGCCCAAATGTAGCCCAAACATCACCCAGATGTAGCCCAAGTATAGCCCAATGACAGAATGTCCCAGAGTGTTCTAAAGAACAACTAGAGCGCTAACAGTCTTACTTATGACAAAAGTATGGCACACCAGAAGCCATCTTGATTGGAATTAAGTGGTAAGTCTGAAAACATTTAATTTAAAAAGGAACAAAATGAGGGGGTTCATTTTGCCATAGAAAGTATGATTAGCAACAGACTTCCCTGGTGAGCAGTAGCTTTACTACAGTGATCTAATGAGCAACTAGAGTGTTAACATTCAGAATTTATGGCAAATGTGTGACACATCTGAATGCCTTCTTGATGGAACCAAAGTAAACAAGCATTGAACATGCAATAGATTTCACCCTCGTTTAAGTTAAAGCCATTCTGTTTGTAATGAGGTGGCTTTTTAGCTTTGCTTTTATTAGTGTTTTTAAAACTTTCATGTAAATAACATGCATATGTATGAATATATGCATATGTATGCATGCATTTATATTTGTATTTATATAGATATGCAGATTATATATGTTTATATATGTATGTATATATATATATACACATACATATGCATATATATGCATATATATGTGTATATGTGTGCGTGTAGAGAGAGGTAGAGAGGTAGAGGTGTAGAGGTAGAGAGGTAGAGGTAGAGAGGTAGAGACTAGTAGAGAGAGAAGTAGAGAGAGGTAGAGAGGTAGAGAGAAGAGAGTGAGTAATAGAGTAGAGAGTGAGTAGTAGAGAGTATAGAGAGCAGTAGAGAGAGTAGCAGAGAGTGAGTAGCAGAGAGTAGTAGAGAGTAAGTAGTAGAGTGAGTAGTAGAGAGCAGGAGAAAGTGAGTAGTAGAGAGTGGTAAAGAGTGAGTAGTAGAGAGTAGAAGAGAGTGAGTAGCAGAGTGAGTAGTAGAGTGAGTAGTAGAGAGTAGTAGAGAGAGAGTAGTAGAGAGTGAGTAGTAGAGAGTGAGTAGTAGAGAGTGAGTAGGAGAGAGAGTAGTAGAGAGTGAGAAGTAGAGAGTGAGTAGTAGAGAGTAGTAGATAGTGAGTAGTAAAGAGAGAGTAGTAGAGAGAGAGTAGTAGAGAGTGAGTAGTAGAGAGTAGAGAGTAGTAGAGAGTGAGTAGTACAGAGTAGTAGATAGTGAGTAGTAGGGAGTGAGTAGTAGAGAGAGAGTAGTAGAGAGTAGTAGAGTAGTAGAGAATGAGTAGTAGAGAGTGAGTATTAGAAAGTAGTGGAGAATATTCCAAAGTTTGGCACAGCATCACTTGCACAATAAGTCCAATCAAATCATATCACTTAGAGTCCTTATTGAAGCGCTGAATCTTGGTGTATATTCAAATGCTTTTATTTTCCTTAAGTTTATGTACCACAGCCAGCTGACGCGTTTCGTTCTGTACAACAGAACTTCTTCAGGGCGTTCTTATTTCCTTCAAGTTATATCGGTATCCTGTTGTCATATAACTAGATATTTCTTCCAAATGTTAGACGAGACGTAAGTACATTCGTATTCAAAGTGACTAGGTATCAATTTTACCCACACAATTCGGGCAGACTTGAGTAATTTATAGCATCCTCAAAGTCAGTCTTTCAAAAATTCCAAAGTATAGGACACGATAATCCAAATCCAAATGTTTATCAAGAAAAGTCATTTTCAATCGTTCGGAATTTCGGCGTTTGGGCAGATATGACCCAGGGACCCCCAGTATGCAAGGGGAATTAGTCCCCCCTCTGCAAACGCGCCAGTGGCCTGCGCTGCAGAGAGGTGTAAAAAGAGGCATAGCCTCATTACACCTCTGTGCAATGCAGCCCCCTGGCACATACTGGAGGTTCCAGGTGGGCTAGTTGGCCCCCAGGGACCCCCAGTATGCAAGGAGAATTTGTTCCCCCTCTTCAAACATGCACGGGGGCTGCGTTGCAGAGAGGTGTAAAAAAGGGTGTGGCCTCAATACACCTCTCTGCAATGCAGCCCCCTGGCGCATACTGGAGGCTCCTGGTGGGCTAGTTGGCCCCCAGGGACCCCCAGTATGCAAGGGGAATTAGTTCCCCCTCTGCAAACGCACCAGGGGGCTGCATTGCAGAGAGGTGTAACAAGGGGCATAGCCTCATTACACCTCTGCAATGCAGCCCCCTGGCGCATACTGGAGGTTCAAGGTGGGCTAGTTGGCCCCCAGGGGCGCCCAGTATGCAAGTGAATTAGTTCCCCCTCTTCAAACATGCACGGGGGCTGCGTTGCAGAGAGGGGTAAAAAGGGGCGTGGCTTCATTACACCTCTCTGCAATGCAGTCCCCTGGCGCATACTGGAGATTCCTGGTGGGCTTTCAGGTCTTATATAGTTAGGAATTAGCATTAAAAAAACCTTTGAAATTCACTGAAAAAAACATAGGTTTCAGGCCTTATATAGTTAGGAATTAGCATTTAAAAAACCTCGCAAATTCACTGAAAAAACCATAGGTTTCAGGCCTTATATAGTTAGGAATTAGCATTTAAAAAACCTTTAAAATTCACTCAAAAAACTATATGTTTTAGGGGTGTTATAGTTAGCTGGACATTTCACTCATACAAAACCATTGAAATTGCTCCTATATAGTTAGTTGTAGTAACTATATTTCGCGCACCCGCAATCCACTGCTGATGATGTCACATATTACATCATTCATGACATGGTCAGTGACATCACTGATGACATCTCAAATAACATCACTGATGACCTCACTGATGACGTCATCCACGTGACAATCACATACACCTTTTCATACACTAGTAAAATCTTTCATCACTCTTTGTAAAATAAAGAGTATCATATTTGAATCCATTGTTACAGCAATACAAGTATCTAAAAACCCACTCAGTTATTTTAGATGTATACACACATCTAATCACTTACCTGTAGATTCACTCATACATCCTGTCAATGAACAATAGAACCCTATCATAAATACTTATACACCTAAATCGACATTACACACCAGCACACATCCTATTCACATATGAAGTCATCCTACTCACTTATGCAAACAATGGATCATACTTACATATTTACTTAGCTACTCACTTATACAAACACAACTTTATCTATTCATTTAGATAGTAAGTCATACTTAGTGAATTATAAAATCATTATTACAAGTATAAAGTTATCCATACAGTCACTCACACAATCATTGAGTCTTATGTATACTTATTAGTATACAACAACTGACACATACACTGCCTTTTATTTTTCTAGTTTGTTGGACATGTACCATTGAGAAATATATTTGCTCATCACCACACCGATAAAGATATTCACTCACCCAAACAACTGTTAGAACATGTAGTTTTAACTTCATATATCTAGTGAATCAACTATTCACACATCTTTGGGAAGTCACCCCCCCCCAAACCACACACACATTCACTCTCCCATACAAATACTCAGGTAACTAATCAATAACTAATACAGACTTTCACATAGCTAGTAACCAACTTGAGAACCAGTTTACACAACAACTGACAAAGTGATACAGATATTCAAACAGTTTAGTCACTATCCACTATATTTAGTGAGACACTATAAATTGGTCAAGTAAACAGTCAATTACACTGCTACTAAATCCTCCATCCAAATATTTATTTTTATATATCCACTCATTCTTCAATGCAAATGTCTATATATATAATGCATATTTAAATAACGAAGCAAACCACATTCACTGGATGATGTCATCAGTGATGTCATTTGAGATGTCATCAGTGATGTCACTGACCATGTCATGATTGATGTAATATGTGACATCATCAGCAGTGGATTGCGGGTGCGCGAAATATAGTTAGAACAACTAACTATATAGGAGCAATTTCAATGGTTTTGTATGAGTGAAATGTCCAGCTAACTATAACACCCCTAAAACATATAGTTTTTTGAGTGAATTTTAAAGGTTTTTTAAATGCTAATTCCTAACTATATAAGGCCTGAAACCTATGGTTTTTTCAGTGAATATATATATATATATATATATATATATATATATATATATATATATATATATATATATATACTCACAAAAAAAACAATGTTTACAGGGACGTTATAGTTCAGCACAAGTTTCACTAGTACAAAACCAGAGAAATTCAGCAGTTATAGTTAGCTGAGCTAACTATAGCTTGCGCCCCTGCAATGCACTGCTTATGCCCTCACATATTAGATCACTCATGGCATGATCAGTGACATCACTGATGACATCACTGATGACATCTCAAATAACATCCCTGATGACATTGTTAGGAATCTGCCGCCCCGTAGTCCTCTTTCTCTTGCCATGTACACAGTGCCCATGTGATGTGCTAGGCGGGGTTAAAAGGTTTGTTTTCCCTGTTCCCGGTGCTCGTTATCTTGAATTGTGGTTCCTGGTTCGTGCTGGGAGCTGTTTTTGTACCTTGGGAACTTTGCAGCATTCACGGGCTCGTGGGAATTCCCATTTCGCTTTTTTGGCTCCTGTTAATCCCAGTTCCCCCCCACCCCCTTCCTATTTTGGTTCCCCTGACCTCCTCCTTCGCTTGTTTGTATCTGGGTTCCTGAATTTAGTTGTTTGTCTGTTTTGTCTCGTTTTGTGTTAGGTTACTATTTTTTATGTTTTGGGGTCATTTTTATCCCGGCTGGGATTAAGAGGTGGCTGGGGCTCCGGCGCTTCTTACGGGAATCGGGTGATCCGGCTGGATTCCCCGGTGGTTCCCGCTGTTGTTTTTTGTCCTGTTGACGCCGACGCTGTCCCGCACTTCCGCCTCTTGTGCAGGCTGTCCACCTCATTGTGCGGAGGCGGAGTGCCGGTTTGGGCGTTTCCGGGTTTCTGATTAGCGCACAACGAAGCTTGTGTTGTGCTGCGAGTATTTCCCTATTTTGACCTGATTTTGGTCTCCTTTTTGGGCGGTACGCAAGGAAGCCTCTTAGCAGACTGCTACACGGAGGTTTTTTCAGTCGTTCTTACGACTTTTTCCTCCTTTTCATTTGTCCCCCATTGGTCCCTGGTCTCCTATGGCATATTTCCCTGCCTCCTAGTCCCTTCATCCCCTGATTTTGCCCTCCTGCCATCTGCCTGCTGGACTTCATATATACTCCAGGATGGAGTACTCCACCCGGCGATTATCACAGTATCAGTGGTAAGGAGGAGTGTTATAGGGTGGTGTGTGGGTGCATGAGAGGAAAAAGAGGGCTTCTGTATTTATACTGCTGATATTTGTTTTTTGTGTGGCAGACGGTGTTTCAGCCAGTCCCTTGTGATACAGTACGTGGAGTGACGTGGTCCCGGCAGAAGGACCCTTCCCCTAGGAGAGAAGACCTGGGATTCCTTGTCTGTCCTTCCCTTATTCCCGCCCCCTGTCCCTTGCTATTCCGTTGGCTCATGGTACTATTAATGGTCTGAGCCACGGAGTGGTAGGTTCAGAGGAACGGGGCTTTCTTCGCTCCTGCAGTGCATGGGCATAGCTGGTCAGGAACTAACAGAATAACGAGCCCACGTAATTATTGCACTGCCTGAGCGACGATGGATGAGGATGTGGGGGCTACGGCTGGTACTACTCCCACTTTGCAGGATGTCATGGGTGCTTTGACTGCCCTCCAAAGCCAGATCCATGACTTGCGACAGGAGAACGTGCCTATTAAGCAGGAGGTTGGGGCACTACTTAGCAGGGAAAGGGTGCAGCTTAGGACTCCTCAGGCCCAGGTGATACATCCAGCCACTTTCCAATACTCTGGTGGGCAAGGGCAGGGAGCCAGTGGGGGGATACCGGTGGCAGTTACTGTGAACACTCCTGTTCCTGTTCCATTGGCACCGCCTGAAAGGTTTGTAGGGGATAGCGCCAAATTTGGCACATTTATGAACCAATGTCAACTGCACTTTATGTGCAAACCAACTGCTTTTCCCAATGATTCGGCCAAAGTGGCGTTCACGATATCATACTTGGCTGGTACAGCGGCACAGTGGGCTATACCCCTAGTAGACAGGGATGATCCGGTATTAACCAACTATCCTGCATTCAAAGAACTGATGCGTGGTTTGTTTGCAAAGCACGCCTTTATGCAGGCAAGTGACGCAGAACTGTTGAAACTAAGACAAGGGCGTCAGGATCTATTAACATATATTTCCACCTTCAATCGCTTGGTGTCAGAGACACATTGGCCCGAAGACAAGAGGACTTCTTTATTTTATCAGGGACTGTCCGAAGATTTGAAGGACATAGTCTCACAGGTAGTAGATCACCCTCTTGACTGTGCGGCTTTTATCGATCTCGTAGTCAAACTGAACCATCGCCTAGCGGAGAGGCGAGGAGAGAAAAGCCGTTATCAGGCGCCAAGGGGAGGGTTTGTGAAGCCCGATAATAAGTCCCTGGGAGCAGGAGAGACAAAGAGTGTGTCCGAACCAATGGAGATAGGTGGAGTAAGGGGGCCTTTGTCCGATGAGGAGAAGAAACGCAGGAGAGAGATGGGTCTGTGTTTGTATTGTGGCCAGGGTGGGCATTTTGCGAGGGAATGTCCCGTGAAACCCTCTGGATCCTCTTATGGAAAGAGGGTGGCCTGTTTGTACCATGAAAGGAAGGATCGGCAGTACAAGGTACTTGGAGCAGTAGATAGGGCCCCTAGACACTTTATTATTAATGCTCATCTGGCATTGTGTAGTGGAAGAGTGCCGGTATCGGTATTGTTGGATTCAGGGGCTACAGGCAATTTCCTCGACATTACGTTGGCTAAGAAACTGAATGTTCCATGTTGTGTAAAAGACCAGCCTGAACCTGTGCGGGCGATTGATGGCACTGAATTGACATCGGGCTCTATTACTAAAAGGACGGTGCCTTTGTGTCTGGTGTGTGAGAACGGGCATTCAGAGATGGTGTGTTTTGACCTCATTGATGCTCCCTCTTTCGGGATGGTCTTGGGTGTGCCATGGTTGCAGGAGCATAATCCCAGGATAGATTGGGTACAAAGGCTAGTGTCTCTTGATTCCTCGTATTGTTTGAAGCACTGCTATAAGGATGCAGGTGAAAAGGAGTTGTCGTTGTCCTGTGCTGCCACTGACATGGATGCAGTGCCTTTGCAATATCAAGAGTTCAGGGAGGTATTCGATGTAGAAGAGGTGCAGGGCTTGCCCCCACATAGATCATTCGATTGTAAGATCGACCTTATTCCCGGGGCACCTCTTCCTTGTAGTAGGGTGTATGCTCTCTCTGAGCCGGAGGAGTTGCACTTGAAGGTGTATCTCGAGGAGATGCTACGTCTGGGGTTTATCCGTCCATCGTGTTCGCCCGTTTCTTCGGCTATCTTTTTTATTCCGAAGAAGGAAGGTACTTTACGGGCGTGTGTGGACTACCGCACGTTAAACAAGGCTACTGTCAAGAATAAATACCCGCTTCCACTCATCCCCGTGTTACTAGATCAGCTTCGCAGCGCAAAGGTGTTCACCAAGTTGGACTTGCGTGGCGCCTATCATCTGGTGCGTGTGCGAACTGGGGATGAGTGGAAAACAGCTTTTAAAACAAAGCATGGCCTTTATGAATACTGTGTAATGCCGTTCGGGCTATGCAATGCGCCGGCGGCATTCCAGTATTTCATAAATGAGGTGCTTCGGGAGTTCTTGGACCGGAGCGTGATTGTGTATCTGGATGATATCCTGATCTTTTCGGAGACAGGGGTCGAGCATCAGCAACATGTGATCCAGGTTTTGCGCAAGTTGCGGGAGCACCATCTTTATGCAAAATTGGCAAAATGCCAGTTCGGCACTACACAGGTGGAGTTCCTAGGATTTGTGGTGTCTGCCGGAGGGGTTCGGATGGATCCAAGAAAGATCGAGGCCATTATCACCTGGCCTGTTCCAACGTCCGTAAAACATATACAGGTGTTGTTGGGGTTCGCCAATTTTTATAGGCGTTTTATCTCAAATTTTTCTGACATTGTGGCTCCCCTGACTCAGCTGCTGCGAAAGGGGGTATCCTTTGAGTGGTCCACAGAGGCGCAGGGGGCGTTTCGGCGGTTGTTGGGGGCATTTACATCGGCACCAGTGTTGATCCATCCTGACCCGGCTCTACCATTTTTTGTGGAGACGGATGCATCATTGTGTGCAGTTGGTGGAGTGCTGTCCCAGAGAGTGGCCGAGACAGGTTATATGCATCCTATTGCTTATTTCTCTAAGACCTTGCTGCCTGCAGAGCGCAATTATACTGTGGCTGAAAGGGAGCTACTAGCAGTTAAGTTGTCTTTTGAGGAATGGAGACATTATCTGTGGGGGGCACGACACACCGTTACCATTTATACGGATCATAAAAATTTGGAGTTTTTCCGTTCGGCGCGAGCCTTGACGCCACGCCAAATGCGGTGGGTTCTTTTTTTTAATGAGTTTGATTTCATCATTACGTATAGACCAGCAGCGCAGCAGGTTAAATCTGACGCCTTGTCCCGTATCCATGTGGATCCCAAAGAGCTATGCCATGAGAAAGAGAGTAGGCCCATGATATCTGAAGACAGGATTGTTGGGGCAGTGGAAAGGGAGGCGTTTACTACATCAGTGAAGAACCAACTGCGTAAGATGGATCTTACTCCATGGTTGTCTTTGCCCCAGGCATCAGTTCAGGATGGATTGTTGTATTATGAGGATCGGTTGTTTGTACCCCCTGCTTTGAGAGATCAGGTCATGGAGTGGTGTCATTCATCTGCCTTGGTGGCACATCCTGGGACCCCTAAGACTAAGGAGATGTGCACAAGATGGTTTTGGTGGGATTCGTTGGCCAAGGATGTTCAGGGGTATGTTGCGGCCTGTCCGGTATGTGCCATCAGTAAGCCCTCACATAGTAAACCATCGGGTCTGTTGCAACCTTTGGAGGTGCCTCCTTCTCCTTGGCACACCATAAGTATGGATTTTGTAACCGATCTTCCGTCTGTTTCTGGGTTCACTGCTATTTTGGTGGTGGTTGACTTGTTTACCAAGATGGCTCATTTTATCCCTCTTCCGAAGATCCCTACAGCTAGGGAGATGGCTTTAGTTTTCATGTCTTCCATTGTGCGGATCCATGGGTTGCCTTCTGCAGTAGTGACAGATAGGGGGGCTCAGTTCGTTTCACATTTTTGGAAGGAACTGTGTTCAGTCTTGCAGGTGGACGTCAGATTGTCATCCGCATATCATCCACAATCTGACGGCCAGACCGAACGCACCAATCAGACTATGGAACAGTACCTTCGGTGTTTAACGTCATCACTGGCTTGTGATTGGGTTATGGCTCTCCCCATTGCTGAGTTTGCGTATAACAACAGTCAGCACTCAGCCTTAGGCATGACACCCTTCTACTGTTCATTAGGTTAACATCCCAGGGCGGTGGCAATCCAGCCTACGGGACGTGTGCCAGCCATAGATGATGTTTGTGACCGTCTGGGCAAGATATGGGAGATTGCCCGGGAGCAGTTGTTGACAGCTAAGGCTGCTATGAAGTCGCAGGCGGACAAACATCGTGTCCCCGCACCTGGTTATCAAGTTGGAGACCAGGTATGGTTGGCTACGAAGAACTTGAGGCTTGGGGGATCCCGTAAATTACAACCTAGGTATGCGGGACCATTCCCGATAATACAGATCATAAATCCCGTGGCTATGAAATTAGATCTGCCTGGAGATTATCGGGTTCATCCTGTATTTCATACATCCCTGTTGAAGCCCTACATACCATCCTCACAGGTTTTACCACCTCCTCCCCCTATAATAGTGGATGGACAGAAAGAGTATGAGGTCCGGGCTATCCTGGATTCAGAAAGACGAAAGGGGCGTCTTTTCTATTTGATAGACTGGAAAGGGTATGCCCCTGAGGACCGTACATGGGAGCCGGCTGGGGGAGTGCACTCTCCTCGTCTGATCCGTATGTTCCATCGTCAACATCCGTCTAAGCCCTGCCCTGTGGGGAGGATCGTTGGGAGGGGGTACTGTTAGGAATCTGCCGCCCCGTAGTCCTCTTTCTCTTGCCATGTACACAGTGCCCATGTGATGTGCTAGGCGGGGTTAAAAGGTTTGTTTTCCCTGTTCCCGGTGCTCGTTATCTTGAATTGTGGTTCCTGGTTCGTGCTGGGAGCTGTTTTTGTACCTTGGGAACTTTGCAGCATTCACGGGCTCGTGGGAATTCCCATTTCGCTTTTTTGGCTCCTGTTAATCCCAGTTCCCCCCCACCCCCTTCCTATTTTGGTTCCCCTGACCTCCTCCTTCGCTTGTTTGTATCTGGGTTCCTGAATTTAGTTGTTTGTCTGTTTTGTCTCGTTTTGTGTTAGGTTACTATTTTTTATGTTTTGGGGTCATTTTTATCCCGGCTGGGATTAAGAGGTGGCTGGGGCTCCGGCGCTTCTTACGGGAATCGGGTGATCCGGCTGGATTGCCCGGTGGTTCCCGCTGTTGTTTTTTGTCCTGTTGACGCCGACGCTGTCCCGCACTTCCGCCTCTTGTGCAGGCTGTCCACCTCATTGTGCGGAGGCGGAGTGCCGGTTTGGGCGTTTCCGGGTTTCTGATTAGCGCACAACGAAGCTTGTGTTGTGCTGCGAGTATTTCCCTATTTTGACCTGATTTTGGTCTCCTTTTTGGGCGGTACGCAAGGAAGCCTCTTAGCAGACTGCTACACAGAGGTTTTTTCAGTCGTTCTTACGACTTTTTCCTCCTTTTCATTTGTCCCCCATCGGTCCCTGGTCTCCTATGGCATATTTCCCTGCCGCCTAGTCCCTTCATCCCCTGATTTTGCCCTCCTGCCATCTGCCTGCTGGACTTCATATATACTCCAGGATGGAGTACTCCACCCGGCGATTATCACAGTATCAGTGGTAAGGAGGAGTGTTATAGGGTGGTGTGTGGGTGCATGAGAGGAGAAAGAGGGCTTCTGTATTTATACTGCTGATATTTGTTTTTTGTGTGGCAGACGGTGTTTCAGCCAGTCCCTTGTGATACAGTACGTGGAGTGACGTGGTCCCGGCAGAAGGACCCTTCCCCTAGGAGAGAAGACCTGGGATTCCTTGTCTGTCCTTCCCTTATTCCCGCCCCCTGTCCCTTGCTATTCCGTTGGCTCATGGTACTATTAATGGTCTGAGCCACAGAGTGGTAGGTTCAGAGGAACGGGGCTTTCTTCGCTCCTGCAGTGCATGGGCATAGCTGGTCAGGAACTAACAGACATCATCCACAGAATCTCTGACGCACCCAGTCACACCTCTATATAACCTTTCATACACTCACTCCAGCTTACATGCTACCATTATCAACGTAGAAATCATTGATGAGAAAACTGTGCATAGTGGGGGCGCGAGTTATAATTACCTTAGGGCATGAGTTATAGATACTTGAGATAACTATATCCATATCTGCTGAATTTCTATGGCCTTGTGTGTGTGAAATCTGAACCTAACTATAACGCCCCTGTAGCCTTTGTTTTTTTAGTGAATGCACTGCTATATATATATATATATATATATATATATATATATTCACTGAAAAAACCATAGGTTATAGATCATATATAGTTAGGAATTAGCATTTACAAAACCTTGAAAATTCACTGAAAAAACCATAGGTTATAGACCATATATAGTTAGGAATTAGCATTTAAAAAACCTTATTTTACTCACACAAAAATATTGAAATTCCATATATAGTTAGTTGCACTAACTATATATTGCGCACCCGCAATCCACTGCTGATGATGTCACATATTACATCATTCATGACATGGTCAGTGACATCACTGATGACATCACTGATGACATCTCAAATGACATCACTGATGACATCACTGATGACATCTCAAATGACATCACTGATGACATCACTGATGACTACATCCAGTGACTGTATAATTCTGTAAAGTTAAAATATGTCTTACATATTGAAGAATGAGTGGATGTATAAGTGTCTTGATGAAGGATTTAGTAGGGGCATGGCTGACTGTATGAGTGACTGATTAAATGTGTCTCACTGAGTGCATGGGTTAGTGACTAAACTGTCTTAATTTGTGCATCATTATGTCTGTTGTTCTGTAAACTGCTGCATGTGTTGATCATTAGCTATATGATTAACTGTATGGGTTATTGATTGGTTGCCCAAGCATTTGTATGGGAGACTGAGTGTGTGTGTGGGTGGCTGGGAGGTGTATGACTCTCTGCATAGATGTGTGAGCAGTTGATTGACTAGATGTATGGGTTCAAAAGTGCATGTGGAAACAGCTGTATGGGCGGTTGACTGTGTGCATGAGTGTATTGGTGAGTGAATGGATATCTCAGTGCTACATGTCAAAGTAAGTACATATGTAAAACACAGTACATGTGAGAGTTGACATATATAAATAACTGTGCATAAGAGCCAGTGAATGTGTGAGTGGCTGTATGGATCATTGTGAACTTGTATCCAGGATTGTATAAGTGAGTAAATATGTTTTAGTATATGTTTGAATAAGTAAGGTGTGTATAACTGTATAGTTGAGGAAATGGAGGTGTGATTGATTCTTTGCATGACTGACTAAGTGTCTGAGTAACTCCATGGATGAGTGACAGTCTATGAGTGTCTGTTTACACTGAGTGTATCTAAGGTTATATTAGAGTCTGAAGAGGTTCATCGTATTATCACATGAATGATGTCATCAGTGATGTGATCAGTAATGTCAAATGAGATGTCATCAGTGATGTCATCAGTGATGTCATTTGAGATGTCATCAGTGATGTCATCAGTGATGTCATTTGAGATGTCATCAGTGATGTCATCAGTGATGTCACTGACCATGTCATGAATGATGTAATATGTGACATCATCAGCAGTGGATTGCGGGTGCGCGATATATAGTTAGTGCAACTAACTATATATGGAATTTCACTGGTTTTGTGTGAGTAAAATAAGGTTTTTTAAATGCTAATTCCTAACTATATATGGTCTATAACCTATGGTTTTTTCAGTGAATTTTCAAGGTTTTGTAAATGCTAATTCCTAACTATATATGATCTATAACCTATGGTTTTTTCAGTGAATTTCAATGGTTTTTTAATAGCAAATATCATAAGCTGTCGAATGTCAAGTACGTGGTAAGTGAAAACATTTTCGTGTTTATGCACACTGATCTGCTTTGAATGGTGCCCCCCCCCTCATTTCTATTAGGAGTACTCTCTCTTTGCACATAGTGAAGGGTAGTTAACGCAGGCCTTTGCCCCCGTTGTAATACGTCGTGCCTGCTTCTCTCTCCATTTGATTGATTGTTATCTAAGTATTTACTGTTTTAGAATTGGTTCTCTTTGGTTCATTCTCTATTTACAAACAAACACAGAGTCGCAATACTCTGTTTAGTCTTTGCAGATAACGAAAAATCGTGTAAAAAAAAAAAAGAAAAGGAATCGAGCAAAATCAGTAGGCCACTAACGGGATCTCTTTTTGACCTCGCTAAAATAGAAACATTAGGAACAACCCCTCATGACAAATACAAAACTAGTGAAATGAACTGAACTCCACACAATGATGGCTGCAAAACAGCTCGGCTCCGCCACCCACCCCGCCCAAAATAACGATAAAGAGCGGCTGCCATGATTGGTTGCGGAATGGCCACGACGGAGCTACGAAATGGTACTGCTCTCATGCTAACCCCAGCTTCAGTCTGAAACATCCAGAAACACTGTAGACTACCAATTCGATCAGTTCCGGTAGCGCCCCAATGTAACCCGGTAGAGAAGAACTAGCCCTCCCCTCTTTGACTGATGGTTCTTGTTGCCTGTCCCTTCTGTTGTCATTTAACAGAACTATTTAGCCTGCTGAAAGGGGTTGTGTTCCGACCGCTGGTTGGTGGAGACATTTTGACTATATTCTGGACCTGCGTTGTCGCGTAATGCGTCATATGACGCGCCGCGTTAGCGCATCCGGAAGTCATCCGGGGCGCGCAGCGCGTAACGTAAGCATAACAAGTCATGTGACTTGTTAATAAAACTTTTCATTGGTTCATTTTACTTTTCTTATTCTAATGATGAAAGGCTTGGTCATATGACCTAAAAATTACGCTTTTTATTACTTCCGAACATTATTTTTTCTTAAATATATGTTATAATGTTCCAGGCTAATGTACTTTCCCGGAAAATTTACAACTGTCCTGCAAGTAAAATATATTCTTTTTTCGAGAAAAAGAGCGTTTCTTCGTCCCATGACGGAGCCGTTGAGCAAAAGAGGGTCGAGCTGCTGTCTTAGTCGCCGATACGCCTGAATATGAGATTCTTATCGATCACTTTATGTTGCAGGAATAGAAAACACAACAGCCCTTGACCATTTATCTTTACTGCGTTCCTTCGTATTATACCTTTTACCCTTCATGTAATTGGTCTGCTTTATTTCACTTGCCTTTTAATGATTCTAAAACAGTGACTATTATTAAAAACTTTACCAATGTATATACTACTACCATGTTTTCTTTTAAAAACCTTTATTGTGAAAATTTCATTATACAAATACGAGCCTATAACCACGTGGGCCTGCCACGGAGCAAACTGTAATCGTATATGATGAGTAGACATTTACACTGTAGAGGAACGTAACGGGCGGGCCATTAGGTTGCAAGAACTAAGGTGTCTAACAGTTACGGAATCGGTGGACGTACATTTTATAATTAAAATACGACAGGGCCAGTTACAATAAAATTATCTAGATATACATTTGCGGGCAAGTACCATGGGTGACGTTAATTCGAACTTTCAATAGTACAGTAATCAATAACACATCAGAACTTAATATCAATAGGGATGTCGAAATATTCAATCAATTCTCGTCCCCGCCCGCCATGTGCTTCAAAACTGCATACGTATCTCGTGATTTCAAGGTTCTGCAACCAGTACACAACAAGGAGTTACGAGTCCCATTTATTCCGGCGCCATTTTGGGCGAGGACGGGCAGGTCCAGGATATAGTCAAAATGTCTCTACCAACCATCGACTATGATGATGTTCATATGCTGTATTTATTAGAGTAACACTCATCTGTCCACATGAAATTAATTTGCCGCAATCTAAACATGTCATTTTAATCTTTCCAAAGTTCTTCTAAATATTTGGGACCGTTTCCCTTGCCTCTGATGCTGTCAGTGCCACTTCTTTGATGAATGTACTAGCAGGTCAGGGGTTCTCCTCCAAATCTCTCTTTTATGCAGCACTATAATTAATTGGTGCCACCTCTCCATATGACGATGCATGGTATAGTTACCATAACTATATTTTTTTTCGGTTCCTCTGGAGAGTTCATTGTGGCAGATGAAGCGTGTAACGTACCGGGCATTTACCTTTTTTTGCATGTACAGGAAAGGAAAAAAAAATCGAGCGTCCGAGTTCTAAGGTGTCCCAGGGCCATTTTAGTGGACCAGGCCCAAATCCAAAGAACAGGCCGCCATTTTGAGAGTCCTGTTGCAGCCGCCTGTCGCTGTAGCATCAAGAGCAGCCAAAACTCAGCTGAATGGCAACTGAAACGGTAAAGGGGCGCCCCACTACAGCAGACGAGCCTCCACCTAGGAAGGCCCGTTCACGCCGCCCCCCCCCCCCCCCTTCGGGCACCCCATGCCGTTATTCGGAGCAGTATTGTAGGATGGCCACACCAGTGCGGCAACTTGCTAGACATCACCTCGGTGGTAACCGAATCTCAACGCCTTGTGGTGTCTTCTATTCAGAAAACATTGTTATGCTGCCTTCGACCTATTCGCCGCAAGTGCGCACACAACTCAACTGCATAGCTTGCTAGACACCACCTCGGTGCCATCCGGATCTTGGAATCTCAGCGCCTTTTGGTGTCTTCTCTTCAGAAAATATTGTTGCGCTGCCTTTGGCCCCATTCGCACAACGGTCCGCTACTGACGCCATCTCACAGGCTAATGGGGCGCCCCACGCCGACTTTCAGCATTGTAGGATGACCACACCAGTACAGCAACTTGCTAGACATCACCTCGGTGCCATCCGGATCTCGGCGCCCCACTGCAGATGAAGTGCCTCTCAACTATGAAACCACCACGGTGACATCCGGATCTTGGCGCGTTGTGCTGCCTTCGGCCTATTCGCACATCGGTCCGCTACTGACGCCATCTCACAGGCTAATGGGGTACCCCACGCCGAGTTTCAGCATTGTAGGATGACCACACCAGTACAGCAACTTGCTAGACATCACCTCGGTGCCATCCGGATCTCGGCGCCCCACTGCAGATGAAGTGCCTCTCAACTATGAAACCACCACGGTGACATCCGGATCTTGGCGCGTTGTGCTGCCTTCGGCCTATTCGCACATCGGTCCGCTACTGACGCCATCTCACAGACTAATGGGGCGCCCCACGCCGAGTTTCAGCATTGTAGGATGACCACACCAGTGCACCTTACTAGACACCACCTCGGTGCCATCCGGATCTTGGCATCTCAGCGCCTTGTGGTGTCTTCTATTCAGAAAATATTCTTGCGCTACCTTTGCCCCATTCACACATCGGTCCGCTACTGACGCCATCTCACAGGCTAATAGGGTGCCCCACGCCGAGTTTCAGCATTGTAGGATGACCACACCAGTACAGCAACTTGCTAGACATCACCTCGGTGCCATCCGGATCTTGGCATCTCAACGCCTAGTGGTATCTTCCATACAGAAAATATTGTTGCGCTGTCTTTGACCCCATTCGCACATCGGTCCGCAACTTAGACATCACCTCGGTGCCATCCGGATCTTGGCATCTCAGAGCCTTGTGGTGTCAGTCAGAAAATATTGTTGCGCTGCCTTTGGCCCCATTCGCACATCAGTCCGCTACTGACACCATCTCACAGGCCAACAGGGCGCCCCACGCCGACTTTTACCATTGTAGGATGGCCACACCAGTGCCACAACTTGCTAGACACCACCTCGGTGCCATCCGGATCTTGGCATCTCAGCGCCTTGTGGTGTCTTCTATTCCGAAAATATTGTTGCGCTGCCTTTGGCCCCATTCGCACATCGGTCCGCTACTGCCGCCATCTCACAGGCCAACGGGGCGCCCCACGCCGACTTTCAACATTGTAGGATGGCCACACCAGTGCGGCAACTTGCTGGACACCACCTCGGTGCCATCCGGATCTTGGCGCGTTGTATTGCCTTCGGCCTATTCGCACATCGGTCCGCTACTGACGCCGCCTCACGTGCCAACGTATTTTCTCCGCATTTTATACCCTATGCCGCATAACAGGTCATGTGACTTGTTTATAAAACTTTTCATTGGTTCATTTTACTTTTGGTTTCCTAATGATGGAAGGCTTGATCATATGACCTAAAAACAACACTTTTCATTGGATGAAAACTTTTTTTTTTTTCCCAAACGATGAAAGCCCCATCTTGTTTCTGGATGTTTCAGACTGAAGCTGGCGTCAGCATGAGAGCACCACCATCTCGTAGCTCCGTCGTGGTCATTCCGCGAGCAATCATGGCAACCGCTCCCCACCAGAAGCCTACAGGAGTCGGGGGCCCCCAAAACTTTTGATAAATCCTCAAGGCGGAGGGGACGCTTTCGAGAATGGGGTCCAAGACCTAGCAGACAAGCGTCCGATTTCCAAGGTGTCCCAGGGCCATTTCAGTGGACCAGGCCCAAAAAGGAAAGAGCCTGCCGCCATTTTGAGAGTCCTGTGACAGCCGCCTATCGCTGCACCGCAAGAGTGGGCGCAACTCAGCTGAATTGCGGCTTTTGACACAGTGGACCAAAAACGGACGGAATGGCAACTGAAACGGTAAAGGGGCGCCCCACTACAACAGATGACACTCCACCTGGAGAGGCCCGTTCACGCCGCCTCCCCCGGGGCGCCCCACGCCGTTATTCGGAGCAGCATTGTAGGATACCAAAACCAGTGCGGCAACTTACTGGACATCACCTTGGTGCCATCGTTCTGCTGCCTTGGAACTATTCGCACAACAGTTTGCTACTGATGACCCACCCCCCGCGACGCCCCACGCCGGAAATCTGGACGTTGTGCTGCGTTGGGACTATTCGCACAGCCGACCGCTACTTCGTTGTTTTTCCCTAAAAATGTTTATATGTTATTACTATTTTTGTTTTCTTGTATATATTTATAAATTATTAAAGTTTTATAATCTTACTACTTTGTCGGAGTGCTATATATTTTTAATGTGACACATAATTGTAAAAACTTTGATGTACAAAGAGTCATCCCTGGAATCTTCCGCTTCAGGCTTGGTCCCCTCCCCAATCACAATACAGGATGGTTTTCAGATAATAGGAACGCTTCTGCTGTGACGGATCTCATCGAGTGTGGGCCTTGATCTACTATAACTCCTTTGAAGAGGGGTGATTCTTTACAGCTGGGGCCATAAACTACATCTGCAGGGCTAGCTGATACCCTAGGACCAGCCTGGACAATCGGACACAGAGGAAAAGGAGTGTCAGAGGGTGCGGTAGTGAATAGGGCGAAAGGGAGGTGTCGGGCGGGCACAGGGTGTGATTCTCAGGGAAGAGCAGCGCAGATGGGGGGAGGTTTATTACCCATGCATAAGACAGAGAGCGGGGGTGACCACTGCCTGGGGGAGATGCTTGCGAGGGTGCGGAGCCATGCTAAGGATCGACAGCGTGCACAGAGTGGGTCTGGTCAAGGCATCTAAAATGGCTGCCGTGCACGACAAAAGTGTGGCATTTGAAAAAAGACAAGATGGCGCAGACAATGTTTTTCAACACTTCCTGATTTCCTTCGAATCGAACGTTAACAGACGTTGGGGCATATTACCAAAGTTAAGCGATATTTATCCCTAACGATGCTTAGCAACGATTTTTTTACCGCTAAGCATCGTCAGAAATTATCGCAGATAAACCTTGCTATTATCAAGGTTTATCGCAAATACGATAATAAACGACCGCAATGCATTAATATCGCTGAAAACTCAGCGATATTCATGCATTACCGAGCTAATGCTCTTAGCCATGTTATCCACCTCCCATTGGATAACATGGCTAAGAACTGCTCAGGGCAGGTGCTAGCTTTTGGAGATATTCGCGCTTATCTTGAATATTTCCAAAAGTTGATAATAGGAGATAGCGATGTTAGCGACTGTTTCCAGTCGCTAACATCTTGGCATGCCCACTTTGCATGTCATTAGTGATAAATATCACTCACATGCAAAGTGGGGCCCAAGATGGTCGCTATCTCCTACTAGCCGTCGCTAACTGGTGTTAGCAACAGCTAGGTAATACAGATATAATTTTATCTCCGCGAAGCGGAGCGCTGTTACAGATATATATCTTGTTTTTGAACGTTAATTTCTCAAAATCTACTGAAGCACATATATTGAGACCTAGCAAAGGCACATCGAGCTACCAGTCCCTACAATTTTGCCAAGTTTCGTGCAAATCCATTCAGCCGTTCGATTATTATTATTTTTTTTTTTTTGCCCCGCGGGGCCCTTTTAAAACCTCCACATCAAACCTAAGAGGTCAAGGAGGATCTACTATGCCCCCTTATGGTCATTTGCCCCTTCGCTTTGGCCTCCTCTTGTCTCTCGATCCTACCGAGAGACAAGATGGCGGCCGCTACGGACTGTTTGCAATGTTTACAGACGCCGGAGAACCAATCAGCTTCGCAAACCTCCGTTACGCGAAGCGGAGCGCTGTTACAGATATATATCTTTTTTTGAACGTTAATTTCTCAAAATCCACTGGAGCACATATATTGAGACCTAGCAAAGGCACATCGGGCTACCAGTCCCTAATATTTTACCAAGTTTCGTGCAAATCCATTCAGCCGTTCGATTATTATTATTATTTTTTTTTTTTGCCCCGCGGGACCCTTTTAAAACCTCCACATCAAACCTAGAGGGTCAGCGAGGATCTACTATGCCCCCTTATGGTCATTTGCCCCTTCGCTTTGGCCTCCTCTTGTCTCTCGATCCTACCGAGAGACAAGATGGCGGCCGCTACGGACTGTTTGGAATGTTCACAGACGCCGGAGAGCCAATCAGCTTCGCTACGCGAAGTTCCGTTACGCGTAAAGTCCGCGAACCGGAGCGCTGCCCGGTCCGCTGTTACAGATATATATCTTTTTTTGAACGTTAATTTCTCAAAATCCACTGGAGCACATATATTGAGACCTAGCAAAGGCACATCGGGCTACCAGTCCCTACAATTTTGCCAAGTTTCGTGCAAATCCATTCAGCCGTTCGGGCTAAAAGTGAGGCCAACCGCCCTATGGAAAACTCAATGTTAAAAACACGTTTTGGGACCCCCCTTTTTTCTCGGCCCCCCCTTGACGAACCCCCCCCAAATTTTCAAGGGCTGCTCAGAAACAAAATGTGCCATTTTCCTGAAAATTTCAGCCAATTCCGTCCACAAACGCCAAAGTTATTAGACATAGAATTTTCAAAAATCCCATAGAGAAAAAATCCTAACTATATATACCTACTGGCGACCGCCAGTAGGTAATATATATACACACACATATATGTATTTATTTAATCTTAAATTTAACCCTAACATTACCCATACCTCCCTTTACAACTACCCATTCCTAATTCCCAAGTTTAATATTTAAAATATTTATCATCTTTTTGGGGGGAACCAACCTTTTATTTTTCAGTTTAGTCCTCACCTTCATTTACCACTACCCACCTCTAAATTACCTTGACCCTAATTATACCTTTACATCTCTTTACAACTACCCAACCCTAAACCCTAAAATGATCCTAACCTCCCTTTAACACTACCCACCCCATATACCTAAATTTAGCTTTACCGATATATATAGGTGTCATGTGATCAAGCCACTGAGGTGGTGAAACACGTAATGGCCGACGGAGAATAAACTTGGAGTACTTGCACAGATTTTGGGCCCCTTGTCTGCTTACTACAAAGGAGATTGGAGGTGGTGTTAAAGCAGCGATATATATATATATATATATATATATATATATATATATATATATATATATATATATATATATATATATATATTCACTGAAAAAACCATAGGTTATAGACCATATATAGTTAGGAATTAGCATTTAAAAAACCTTATTTTACTCACACAAAACCATTGAAATTCCATATATAGTTAGTTGCACTAACTATATATCGTGCACCCGCAATCCACTGCTGATGATGTCACATATTACATCATTCATGACATGGTCAGTGACATCACTGATGACATCACTGATGACATCTCAAATGACATCACTGATGACATCACTGATGACATCTCAAATGACATCACTGATAACATCTCAAATGACATCACTGATGACATCACTGATGACATCTCAAATGACATCACTGATGACATCACTGATGACATCATCCAGTGACTGTGTGTTTCTGTAAAGTTTAAATATGTTTGATATATTGAAGAATGAGTGGATGTATAAGTGTCTGGATGAAGGATTTAGTAGGTGCGTGACTGACTGTATGAGTGAGTGAATAAATGTGTTGTACTAAATGCATGGGTTAGTGACTAAACTGTCTGAATGTGTGCATCAGTATGTCTGTTGTGATGTAAACTGCTGCATGTGTTGATCATTAGCTATACGAGAGGTTATATGTGTTATTGATTGGTTGCCCAAGTATTTGTATGGGAGATTGAGTTTGTGTGGGGGTGGCTGGGAGGTGTGTGACTCTGTGCATAGATGTGTGAGCAGTTGTTTCACTAGGTGTATGAGTTCAAGAGTGCATGTGGAAACAGCTACATGGGCGGTTGACTGTGTGCATGAGTGTATTGATGAGTGAATGGATATCTCAATGCTACATGTCATAGTAAGTACATATGTAAAACACAGTACATGTGAGAGTTGGCATATATAAATAACTGTGCATGAGAGCCACTGAATGTGTGAGTGGCTGTATGGATCATTGTGAACTTGTATCAGGGATTGTATAAGAGAGTAAATATGTGTTAGTATATGTTTGAATAAGTAAGGTGTGTATAACTGTATAGTTGAGGAAATGGAGGTGAGATTGTTTCTTTGCATGACTGACTAGGTGTGTGAGTAACTCCATGGATGAGTGACAGTGTGTGAGTGTCTGTATACACTGAGTGTATCTAAGGTTATATTAGAGTCTGAAGAGGTTTATCGTATTAGCACAAGAATGATGTCAAATGAGATGTCATCAGTGATGTCATCAGTGATGTCATTTGAGATGTCATCAGTGATGTCATCAGTGATGTCACTGACCATGTCATGAATGATGTAATATGTGACATCATCAGCAGTGGATTGCAGGTGCGCGATATATAGTTAGTGCAACTAACTATATATGGAATTTCAATGGTTTTGTGTGAGTAAAATAAGGTTTTTTAAATGCTAATTCCTAACTATATATGGTCTATAACCTATGGTTTTTTCAGTGAATTTTCAAGGTTTTTTAAATGCTAATTCCTAACTATATATGGTCTCTAACCTATGGTTTTTTCAGTGAATTTCAATGGTTTTTTAATAGCAAATATCATAAGCTGTCGAATGTCAAGTACATGGTAAGTAAAAACATTTTCGTGTTTATGCACACTGATCTGCTTTGAATGCTGCCCCCCCCTCCCCCTCATTTCTATTAGGAGTACTCTCTCTTTGCAGATAGTGAAGGGTAGTTAACGCAGGCCTTTGCCCCCGTTGTAATCCGTCGTGCCTGCTTCTCTCTCCATTTGATTGATTGTTATCCAAGCATTTACTGTTTTAGAATTGGTTCTCTTTGGTTCATTCTCTATTTACAAACAAGCACAGAGTCGCAATACTCTGTTTAGTCTTTGCAGATAGTGAAAAATCGTGTAAAAAAACAAAAGGAATCGAGCAAAATCAGTAGGCCACTAATGGGATCTCTTTTTGACCTCGCTAAAATAGAAACATTAGGAACAACCCCTCATGAGAAATACGAAACTAGTGAGATGAACTGAGCTCCACACCATGATGGCTGCAAGACAGCTCGGCTCCGCCACCCACCCCGCCCAAAATAACGATAAACTCTATGCAAATATTACAAATATATACAACACACCAGCAAAGTAACCGGGTAAAACATTTTATTAAATAACTATTTGCATAACTATTTTATACTTTTTGTTGCCCGATCCGGCTAGCTCAATCAATCGAGCATGAAACTCATGCACTCTGATAGTTCAAAGTTTTGAGGAGTGCTTGTAACACTGTCTGAAGCTTATTTGCACTTGCTACAGCTTCACTATTCTCAATGTAAGTGGGGGCTGTTTGAGGACGTGACTGCATTTGAAAACAATGTGATGCGGTGCCACCCTGAACCGCTTGACGGAGGCCCCCGAGGGACGGTGTGATGGCGCGGACTCGGAGGGGGCGCTTGGCTCCGGCCCCCTCCCTAAGTCGTGTTGCCCTGGTGTGGCCTGAGATCGCCCCCGACATAGGTGGCCGGCTCCCGGGGTCAAGCGGAACTTTTTGCCTTTTGGTGACTCTTCCATTCTTGACCTTGTCCCACAATCCGTTTCACCTAAAGACACGCTGTAGTGGGGCGCCCCTTTACCGTTTCAGTTGCCATTCTGCCCGCTTTTGCTACACTGTGCCTCTTCCGCTATTCAGCTGTTTACCGCCCGCTCTTTCGACTACAGCGTCTCGCTCACCATGTAGTTGAGTTGCTCCCGCTCTTGCGGTGCAGCGATAGGCGGCTGCCACAGGACTCTCAAAATGGCGGCCGGCTCTTCAGATTTGGGCGTGGTCCACTAAAATGGCCCTGGGACACCTTGGAAATCGGACGCTTGTCTGCTAGGTCTTGGACCCCATTCTCGAAAGCGTCCCCTCAGCCTTGAAGATTCTACAAAAGTCTTGGGGGCCCCCGACTCCCGCAGGCTTCTGGTGGGGAGCGGCTGCCATGATTGCTCGTGGAATGGCCATGACGGAGCTACGAGATGGTGGTGCTCTCATGCTGACGCCAGCTTCAGTCTGAAACATCCAGAAACACTGTAGACTACCAATTCGATCAGTTCCGGTAGCGCCCCAACGTGACCCGGTAGAGAAGAACTTGCCCTCCCCTCTTTGACTGATGGTTCTTGTTGCCTGTCCCTTCTGTTGTCATTTAACAGAACTATTTAGCCTGCTGAAAGGGGTTGTGTTCCGACCGCTGGTTGGTGGAGACATTTTGACTATATTCTGGACCTGCGTTGTCGCGTAATGCGTCGCCGCCGGAAGTGCTCCGGTGCGCGAAGCGCAGCTTCCCGGAAGCGATCCGGGGCGAAGCATAACAGGTCATGTGACTTGTTAATAAAACTTTTCACTGGTTCATTTTACTTTTCTTATTCTAATGATGAAAGGCTTGGTCATATGACCTAAAAATTACGCTTTTTATTACTTTCGAACATTATTTTTTCTTAAACATATGTTATAATGTTCCAGGCTAATGTACTTTCCCGGAAAATTTACAACTGTCCTGCAAGTAAAATATATTCCTTTTTCGAGAAAAAGGGCGTTTCTTCGTCCCATGACGGAGCCGTTGAGCAAAAGAGGCTTGGCCTGCTGTCTTAGTCGCCGATACGCCTGAATATCAGATTCTTATCGATCCCTTTATGTTGCAGGAGTAGAAAACACAACAGCCCTTGACCATTTACCTTTACTGCGTTCCTGCGTATTATACCTTTTACCCTTCATGTAATTGGACTGCTTTATTTCACTTGCCTTTTACTGATTCTAAAACAGTGACTATTATTAAAAACTTTACCAATGTAAATACTACTACCATGTTTTCTTTTAAAAACCTTTATTGTGAAAATGTCAGTATACAAATACGGGCCTATAACCACGTGGGCCGGCCACGGAGCAAACTGTAATCGTATATGATGAGTAGACATTTACACTGTAGAGGAACGTAACGGGCGGGCCATTAGGTTGCAAGAACTAAGGTGTCTAACAGTTGCGGAATCGGTGGACGTACATTTTATAATTAAAATACGACAGGGCCAGTTACAATAAAATTATCTAGATATACATTTGCGGGCAAGTACCATGGGTGACGTTAATTCGAACTTTCAATAGTACATTAATCAATAACACATCAGAACTTAATATCAATAGGGATGTCGAAATATTCAATCAATTCTCGTCCCCGCCCGCCATGTGCTTCATAACTGCATACGTATCTCGTGATATCAAGGTTGTGCAACCAGTACACAACAAGGAGTTACGAGTCCCATTTATTCCGGCGCCATTTTGGGCGAGGACGGGCAGGTCCAGGATATAGTCAAAATGTCTCCACCAACCATCGACTATGATGATGTTCATATGCTGTATTTATTAGAGTAACACTCATCTGTCCACATGAAATTAATTTGCCACAATCTAAACATGTCATTTTAATCTTTCCAAAGTTCTTCTAAATATTTGGGACCATTTCCCTTGCCTCTGATGCTGTCAGTGCCACTTCTTTGGTGAATGTACTGGCAGGTCGGGGGTTCTCCTCCAAATCTCTCTTTTGTGCAGCACTATAATTAATCGGTGCCACCTCTCCATATGACGATGCATGGTATAATTACCATAACTATATTTTTTTTCGGTTCCTCTGGAGAGTACATCGTGGCAGATGAGGCAGGTAACGTACCGGGCATTTACCTTTTTTGCATGTAGAGGAAAGGAAAAAAAATTCGAGCGTCCGAGTTCTAAGGTGTCCCAGGGCCATTTTAGTGGACCAGGCCCAAATCCAAAGAACAGGCCGCCATTTTGAGAGTCCTGTTGCAGCGGCCTGTCGCTGTAGCATCAAGAGCGGCCGAAAATCAGCTGAATGGCAACTGAAACGGTAAAGCGGCGCCCCACTACAGCAGATGAGCCTCCACCTGGGGAGGCCCGTTCACGCCGCCTCCCCCCCCCCTTCGGGCACCCCACGCCGTTATTCGGAGCAGCATTGTAGGATGGCCACACCAGTGCGGCAACTTGCTAGACACCACCTCGGTGCCAACCGAATCTCAGCGCCTTGTGGTGTCTTCCATTCCCAAAATATTGTTGTGCTGCCTTCGGCCTATTCGCCGCAAGTGCGCACGCAACTCAGCTGCATAGCAAGTGAAACACCAAGGGGCGCCCCACTGCAGCCGAGGAACCTTCATCTTGGGGGCGACGCACAGCATCACATTGCTTTCCAATACAGTCAGATCCTCAAACAGCCCCCACTGACTGACGCGAACTCACAGGCCAACGGGGCGCCCCACGCCGACTTTCGGCGCAGCATTGTAGGATGGCCACACCAGTGCGGCAACTTGCTGGACCCCACCTCGGTGCCATCCGGATCTTGGCGCGTTGCGCTGCCTTTGGCCCTATTCGCACATCGGTCCGCTACTGACGCCACCTCACAGGCCAACGTGGTACCCCACGCCGACTTTCGGCGCAGCATTGTAGGATGGCCACACCAGTGCGGCAACTTGCTGGACACCACCTCGGTGCCATCCGGATCTTGGCGCGTTGTCCTGCCTTCGGCCTATTCGCACATCGGTCCGCTACTGACGCCGCCTCACAGGCCAACGGGGCACCCCACGCCGACTTTCGGCGCAGCATTGTAGGATGGCCACACCAGTGCGGCAACTTGCTGGACCCCACCTCGGTGCAATCCGGATCTTGGCGCATTGTGCTGCCTTCGGCCTATTCGCACATCGGTCCGCTACTGAAGCGAACTCACAGGCCAACGGGGCGCCCCACGCCGACTTTCGGCACAGCATTGTAGGATGGCCACACCAGTGCGGCAACTTGCTGGACCCCACCTCGGTGCCATCCGGATCTTGGCGCGTTGTGCTGCCTTCGGCCTATTCGCACATCGGTCCGCTACTGACGCCGCCTCACAGGCCAATGGGGCACCCCACGCCGACTTTCGGCGCAGCATTGTAGGATGGCCACACCAGTGCGGCAACTTGGTGGACCCCACCTCGGTGCCATCCGGATCTTGGCGCGTTGTGCTGCCTTCGGCCTATTCGCACATCGGTCCGCTACTGACGCCGCCTCACAGGCCAATGGGGCACCCCACGCCGACTTTCGGCGCAGCATTGTAGGATGGCCACACCAGTGCGGCAACTTGGTGGACACCACCTCGGTGCCATCCGGATCTTGGCGCGTTGTGCTGCCTTCGGCTTATTCGCACAGCGGTCCGCTACTGACGCCGCCTCACGTGCCAACGGATTTTCTATGCTTTTTATACCCTATGCCGCATAACAGGTCATGTGACTTGTTTATAAAACTTTTCATTGGTTCATTTTACTTTTGGTTTCCTAATGATGGAAGGCTTGATCATATGACCTAAAAATAACACTTTTCATTGGATGAAAACTTTTTTTTTTCCCAAACGATGAAAGCCCCACCTTGTTTCTGGATGTTTCAGACTGAAGCTGGCGTCAGCATGAAAGCACCACCATCTAGTGGCTCCGTCGTGGTCATTCCGCGAGCAATCATGGCAGCCGCTCCCCACCGGAAGCCTGCAGGAGTCGGGGGCCCCCAAGACTTTTGTAGAATCTTCAAGGCTGAGGGGACGCTTTCGAGAATGGGGTCCAAGACCTAGCAGACAAGCGTCCGATTTCCAAGGTGTCCCAGGGCCATTTCAGTGGACCAGGCCCAAAAAGGAAAGAGCCTGCCGCCATTTTGAGAGTCCTGTGGCAGCCGCCTATCGCTGCACCGCAAGAGTGGGCGCAACTCAGCTGAATGGCGGATTTTGGCACAGTGTACCAAAAGCGGGCGGAATGGCAACTGAAACGGTAAAGGGGCGCCCCACTACAGCAGACGAGCCTCCACCTGTGGGAAGGCCCGTTCACGCCGCCTCACTTACCCCCCCCCACCAGGGGCGCCCCACGCCGTTATTCGGAGCAGCATTGTAGGATACCAAAACCAGTGCGGCAACTTACTTGACATCACCTGGGTGCCATCCACATCTCAGCGCGTTCTGCTGCCTTGGGACTATTCGCACAACAGACCGCTACTGACGAGCCACCCCCCGGGACGCCCCACGCCGTTATTCGGAGCAGCATTGTAGGATACCAAAACCAGTGCAGCAACTTACTGGACATCACCTGGGTGCCATCCACATCTCAGCGCGTTCTGCTGCCTTGGGACTATTCGCACAACAGACCGCTACTGACGAGGCCACCCCCCGGGACGCCCCACGCTGTTTTTCGGAGCTGCATTGTAGGATACCCAAAACCAGTGCGGCACCCAGGCAACATCACCTGGGTGCCGTCCAGAACTCAGCACGTTGTGCTGCCTTGGGACTATTCGCACAAAACACAGCTACTGACCATTGTTGCTTCTTTTTTCCTAAAAATGTTTAAATGTTTTTACTGTTTTTGTTGCGTTGTATATATTTATAAGTTATTAAAGTTTTATAATCCTACTACTTTGTTGGAGTGCTATATATTTTTAATGTGACACATAATTGTAAAAACTTTGATGTACAAAGAGGCATCCCTGGAATCTTCCGCTTCAGGCTCGGTCCCCTCCCCAATCACAATACAGGATGGTTTTCAGATAGTAGGAACACGTGTGGTGTGACGGATCTCATCGGGTGGGGGCCTTGATCTACTGTAACTCCTTTGAAGAGGGGTGATTCTTTACAGCTGGGGCCATAAACTACATCTGCAGGGCTAGGTGATAGCCTGGGACCGGCCTGGACAATCGGACACAGAGGAAGAGGAGTGTCAGAGGGTGCGGTAGTGAATAGGGCGAAAGGGAGGTGTCGGGCGGGCACAGGGTGTGATTCTCAGGGAAGAGCAGCGCAGATGGGGGGAGGTTTATTGCCCATGCATAAGACAGAGAGCGGGGGTGACCAGTGCCTGGGGGAGATGCTTGCGAGGGTGGGGAGCCATGCTAAGGATCGACAGCGTGCAGAGAGTGGGTCTGGTCAAGGCATCTAAAATGGCTGCCGTGCACGACAAAAGTGTGGCATTTGAAAAAAGGCAAGATGGCGCAGACAATGTTTATCAACACTTCCTGATTTCCTTCGAATCAAATGTTAACAGACATTATCTCTCCCACACTACCGGACCCCCTGGGCTTAAACGCCGAGATGGTAGGGACTGCATCCCGTGGAGATAGGCCGAGACGTCACTCAGCAGAAAAAAAAGAAAAAAAAAAGTCTATAAACATACAATAAGTTAAAGGTCAATCATTCTTGTTTCCTTGTAGTACGCTCCCCAGTCCGCTTCCCGTTACGCGAACCGGGCGCACCCCACGAAAAAAAACCGATATATATATTTTTTTTTTTTTGCCCCGCGGAGCCCTTTTAAAGCCTCCACATCAAACCTAGGGGGTCAGGGAGGATCTACTATGCCCCCTTATGGTCATTTGCCCCTTCGCTTTGGCCTCCTCTTGTCTCTCGATCCTACCGAGAGACAAGATGGCGGCCGCTCCGTACTGTTTGGAATGTTTACAGACACCAGAGAGCCAATCAGCTTCGCTTCGCAAAGCTCCGTAACGCGAAAAGTACGCGAAACGGAGCGCTACCCGGGACGCTGTCACAGATATATATCTTTTTTTAAACGTTAATTTCTCAAAATCCACTGGAGCACATATATTGAGACCCAGCAAAGGCACATCGGGCTACCGGTCCCTACAATTTTGCCAAGTTTCATGCAAATCCATTCAGCCGTTCGATTTTTTTTTTTTTTTGCCCCGCGGGGCCCTTTTAAAACCTTCACATCAAACCTAGGGGGTCAGGGAGGATCTACTATGCCCCCTTATGGTCATTTGCCCCTTCGCTTTGGCCTCCTCTTGTCTCTCGATCCTACCGAGAGACAAGATGGCGGCCGCTACGGACTGTTTGGAATGTTTACAGACACCGGAGAGCCAATCAGCTTCGCTTCGCAAAGCTCCGTAACGCGAAAAGTACGCGAAACAGTGCGCTACCCGATACGCTGTCACAGATATATATCTTTTTTTGAACGTTAATTTCTCAAAATCCACTGGAGCACATATATTGAGACCTAGCAAAGGCACATCGGGCTACCAGTCCCTACAATTTTGCCAAGTTTCGTGCAAATCCATTCAGCCGTTCGGGCTAAAAGTGAGGCCAACCGCCCTATGGAAATTAACATGGGAAAAACGCGTTTTGGGACCCCCCTTTTTTCTCGGCCCCCCCTTGACGAACCCCCCCCCAAATTTTCAGGGGGTGCTCAGAAACAAAATTTTCCATTTTCCTGACAATTTCAGCCAATTCCGTCCACAAACGCCAAAGTTATTAGACATAGAATTTTCAAAAATCCCATAGAGAAAAAATCCTAACTATATATACCTACTGGCGACCGCCAGTAGGTAATATATATATATATATATATATATATATATATATATATATATATATATATATAGACTCCCAATTGCCTGAAGCTTCAGGAGGCACACGACAGTCCTCTGCCCTCCGGGTTTGTTAGTCAGCGCCTTTCGCCACCTCGCTCCATTCTGTCTTGCCCGACGCGTTTCAGGGAACTCCTCCCATCATCAGGGGCTGCCTTCAAAAAACACTCGTAAAGGCATCACTGGTTTGCGGCTCATTTATATTCAAATCTCCTGGTAGGCGTCTGCTGACAAGCTGCGTCATACCGTCATTTATGGGATTTGTAGTCCGCTTGGTGTGCCTTGATTTATTATCACTTTTCAGTAAAGTCGAATGTTCGTTGATAATCAGGCATATTAGTTTGCCTATAGTAGGCTGCTTCCGTGGTTCCGTGCGCTGTGTCATTTACTTAGAGTTCTGTGCTCAACCTCCAAACTGTTTGGAAGCGTCCACCTCACTCCGCTGTGAAGGGTCATATTCACGGCAGTTGATGGTGCTCTCCCCACGGCCCAGGCGGCCGTGCTGTAACATAGACTCCCAATTGCCTGAAGCTTCAGGAGGCACACGACAGTCCTCTTCCCTCCGGGTTTGTTAGTCAGCGCCTTTCGCCACCTCGCTCCATTCTGTCTTGCCCGACGCGTTTCAGGGAACTCCTCCCATCATCAGGGGCTGCCTTCAAAAAACACTCGTAAAGGCATCACTGGTTTGCGGCTCATTTATATTCAAATCTCCTGGTAGGCGTCTGCTGACAAGCTGCGTCATACCGTCTTTTATGGGATTTGTAGTCCGCTTGGTGTGCCTTGATTTATTATCACTTTTCAGTAAAGTCGAATGTTCGTTGATAATCAGGCATATTAGTTTGCCTATAGTAGGCTGCTTCCGTGGTTCCGTGCGCTGTGTCATTTACTTAGAGTTCTGTGCTCAACCTCCAAACTGTTTGGAAGCGTCCACCTCACTCCGCTGTGAAGGGTCATATTCACGGCAGTTGATGGTGCTCTCCCCACGGCCCAGGCGGCCGTGCTGTAACATAGACTCCCAATTGCCTGAAGCTTCAGGAGGCACACGACAGTCCTCTGCCCTCCGGGTTTGTTAGTCAGCGCCTTTCGCCACCTCGCTCCATTCTGTCTTGCCCGACGCGTTTCAGGGAACTCCTCCCATCATCAGGGGCTGCCTTCAAAAAACACTCGTAAAGGCATCACTGGTTTGCGGCTCATTTATATTCAAATCACCTGGTAGGCGTCTGCTGACAAGCTGCGTCATACCGTCATTTATGGGATTTGTAGTCCGCTTGGTGTGCCTTGATTTATTATCACTTTTCAGTAAAGTCGAATGTTCGTTGATAATCAGGCATATTAGTTTGCCTATAGTAGGCTGCTTCCGTGGTTCCGTGCGCTGTGTCATTTACTTAGAGTTCTGTGCTCAACCTCCAAACTGTTTGGAAGCGTCCACCTCACTCCGCTGTGAAGGGTCATATTCACGGCAGTTGATGGTGCTCTCCCCACGGCCCAGGCGGCCGTGCTGTAACATAGACTCCCAATTGCCTGAAGCTTCAGGAGGCACACGACAGTCCTCTGCCCTCCGGGTTTGTTAGTCAGCGCCTTTCGCCACCTCGCTCCATTCTGTCTTGCCCGACGCGTTTCAGGGAACTCCTCCCATCATCAGGGGCTGCCTTCAAAAAACACTCGTAAAGGCATCACTGGTTTGCGGCTCATTTATATTCAAATCTCCTGGTAGGCGTCTGCTGACAAGCTGCGTCATACCGTCATTTATGGGATTTGTAGTCCGCTTGGTGTGCCTTGATTTATTATCACTTTTCAGTAAAGTCGAATGTTCGTTGATAATCAGGCATATTAGTTTGCCTATAGTAGGCTGCTTCCGTGGTTCCGTGCGCTGTGTCATTTACTTAGAGTTCTGTGCTCAACCTCCAAACTGTTTGGAAGCGTCCACCTCACTCCGCTGTGAAGGGTCATATTCACGGCAGTTGATGGTGCTCTCCCCACGGCCCAGGCGGCCGTGCTGTAACATAGACTCCCAATTGCCTGAAGCTTCAGGAGGCACACGACAGTCCTCTGCCCTCCGGGTTTGTTAGTCAGCGCCTTTCGCCACCTCGCTCCATTCTGTCTTGCCCGACGCGTTTCAGGGAACTCCTCCCATCATCAGGGGCTGCCTTCAAAAAACACTCGTAAAGGCATCACTGGTTTGCGGCTCATTTATATTCAAATCTCCTGGTAGGCGTCTGCTGACAAGCTGCGTCATACCGTCATTTATGGGATTTGTAGTCCGCTTGGTGTGCCTTGATTTATTATCACTTTTCAGTAAAGTCGAATGTTCGTTGATAATCAGGCATATTAGTTTGCCTATAGTAGGCTGCTTCCGTGGTTCCGTGCGCTGTGTCATTTACTTAGAGTTCTGTGCTCAACCTCCAAACTGTTTGGAAGCGTCCACCTCACTCCGCTGTGAAGGGTCATATTCACGGCAGTTGATGGTGCTCTCCCCACGGCCCAGGCGGCCGTGCCGTAACATAGACTCCCAATTGCCTGAAGCTTCAGGAGGCACACGACAGTCCTCTGCCCTCCGGGTTTGTTAGTCAGCGCCTTTCGCCACCTCGCTCCATTCTGTCTTGCCCGACGCGTTTCAGGGAACTCCTCCCATCATCAGGGGCTGCCTTCAAAAAACACTCGTAAAGGCATCACTGGTTTGCGGCTCATTTATATTCAAATCTCCTGGTAGGCGTCTGCTGACAAGCTGCGTCATACCGTCATTTATGGGATTTGTAGTCTGCTTGGTGTGCCTTGATTTATTATCACTTTTCAGTAAAGTCGAATGTTCGTTGATAATCAGGCATATTAGTTTGCCTATAGTAGGCTGCTTCCGTGGTTCCGTGCGCTGTGTCATTTACTTAGAGTTCTGTGCTCAACCTCCAAACTGTTTGGAAGCGTCCACCTCACTCCGCTGTGAAGGGTCATATTCACGGCAGTTGATGGTGCTCTCCCCACGGCCCAGGCGGCCGTGCTGTAACATAGACTCCCAATTGCCTGAAGCTTCAGGAGGCACACGACAGTCCTCTGCCCTCTGGGTTTGTTAGTCAGCGCCTTTCGCCACCTCGCTCCATTCTGTCTTGCCCGACGCGTTTCAGGGAACTCCTCCCATCATCAGGGGCTGCCTTCAAAAAACACTCGTAAAGGCATCACTGGTTTGCGGCTCATTTATATTCAAATCTCCTGGTAGGCGTCTGCTGACAAGCTGCGTCATACCGTCATTTATGGGATTTGTAGTCCGCTTGGTGTGCCTTGATTTATTATCACTTTTCAGTAAAGTCGAATGTTCGTTGATAATCAGGCATATTAGTTTGCCTATAGTAGGCTGCTTCCGTGGTTCCGTGCGCTGTGTCATTTACTTAGAGTTCTGTGCTCAACCTCCAAACTGTTTGGAAGCGTCCACCTCACTCCGCTGTGAAGGGTCATATTCACGGCAGTTGATGGTGCTCTCCCCACGGCCCAGGCGGCCGTGCTGTAACATAGACTCCCAATTGCCTGAAGCTTCAGGAGGCACACGACAGTCCTCTGCCCTCCGGGTTTGTTAGTCAGCGCCTTTCGCCACCTCGCTCCATTCTGTCTTGCCCGACGTGTTTCAGGGAACTCCTCCCATCATCAGGGGCTGCCTTCAAAAAACACTCGTAAAGGCATCACTGGTTTGCGGCTCATTTATATTCAAATCTCCTGGTAGGCGTCTGCTGACAAGCTGCGTCATACCGTCATTTATGGGATTTGTAGTCCGCTTGGTGTGCCTTGATTTATTATCACTTTTCAGTAAAGTCGAATGTTCGTTGATAATCAGGCATATTAGTTTGCCTATAGTAGGCTGCTTCCGTGGTTCCGTGCGCTGTGTCATTTACTTAGAGTTCTGTGCTCAACCTCCAAACTGTTTGGAAGCGGCAACCTCACTCCGCTGTGAAGGGTCATATTCACGGCAGTTGATGGTGCTCTCCCCACGGCCCAGGCGGCCGTGCTGTAACATAGACTCCCAATTGCCTGAAGCTTCAGGAGGCACACGACAGTCCTCTGCCCTCCGGGTTTGTTAGTCAGCGCCTTTCGCCACCTCGCTCCATTCTGTCTTGCCCGACGCGTTTCAGGGAAATCCTCCCATCATCAGGGGCTGCCTTCAAAAAACACTCGTAAAGGCATCACTGGTTTGCGGCTCATTTATATTCAAATCTCCTGGTAGGCGTCTGCTGACAAGCTGCGCCATACCGTCATTTATGGGATTTGTAGTCCGCTTGGTGTGCCTTGATTTATTATCACTTTTCAGTAAAGTCGAATGTTCGTTGATAATCAGGCATATTAGTTTGCCTATAGTAGGCTGCTTCCGTGGTTCCGTGCGCTGTGTCATTTACTTAGAGTTCTGTGCTCAACCTCCAAACTGTTTGGAAGCGTCCACCTCACTCCGCTGTGAAGGGTCATATTCACGGCAGTTGATGGTGCTCTCCCCACGGCCCAGGCGGCCGTGCTGTAACATAGACTCCCAATTGCCTGAAGCTTCAGGAGGCACACGACAGTCCTCTGCCCTCCGGGTTTGTTATTCAGCGCCTTTCGCCACCTCGCTCCATTCTGTCTTGCCCGACGCGTTTCAGGGAAATCCTCCCATCATCAGGGGCTGCCTTCAAAAAACACTCGTAAAGGCATCACTAGTTTGCGGCTCATTTATATTCAAATCTCCTGGTAGGCGTCTGCTGACAAGCTGCGTCATACCGTCATTTATGGGATTTGTAGTCCGCTTGGTGTGCCTTGATTTATTATCACTTTTCAGTAAAGTCGAAAGTTCGTTGATAATCAGGCATATTAGTTTGCCTGTAGTAGGCTGCTTCCGTGGTTCCGTGCGCTGTGTCATTTACTTAGAGTTCTGTGCTCAACCTCCAAACTGTTTGGAAGCGTCCACCTCACTCCGCTGTGAAGGGTCATATTCACGGCAGTTGATGGTGCTCTCCCCACGGCCCAGGCGGCCGTGCTGTAACATAGACTCCCAATTGCCTGAAGCTTCAGGAGGCACACGACAGTCCTCTGCCCTCCGGGTTTGTTAGTCAGCGCCTTTCGCCACCTCGCTCCATTCTGTCTTGCCCGACGCGTTTCAGGCAATTTGGAGTCTATATATATATATATATATATATATATATATATATATATATATATATTGAAAACAAAGATTCCTCGGTTACGGAGCAGTTCTGTCGAAAAAAAGGCATTCTCACCAGCATGTATTTTACAACATCCTTAATTGAAAACAGGTGAGTCCAGTTAGTACTGCATGCTGGGAAACGTAGTATCTAGTACAAAACTCTATTTTATTTTAGTGATTTTTGCCATGCTTTTTACAAATTGTTCCTTTAGTATATATACAAATATAAATACTTAGCTTAAATATACTAACCATGTGTTGTAAAGGCATGCATGGGAAAGGCATCTGTTTGGTAAAGGCTTTGTGGTTAAGACATTGCGTGATAAAGGCATAGTCATAAAGGCTGTTTCCCTTATGTGTCTTTCTTGGTATAAAAAGTGTGTGCCTTTCTGGGACTGTGGGTCTTCATGTATTTGTGTTTTTTGAGTGTACCTAGTGTTTGGGTGCACAAGTATAGCCGTCTTGGTACCTGCGTGCATGTGCCTGTTGGTGAATACCTATTGCGTGTGTTCCCCTGCCTGTCCAGTTTTGCAACATTGCTTGTCTGAGATTGTTTTGTGTCTGTTTGTGAATGCATTTTCCTTTCAGTGCACGCATGTCCTTGTGCCTTTGCCTACCTATGACCACAACTTTGTGGGTGTGACTGTACCTCTGCTTGCATGCTTAAGTGTGAGAGGGAGTTTGTGTGTTCTTGGCTATGGCGTGAACAACCTCAACAGCACCTCCACGGAGTTGTCATTAATACCGAAGAGAGAAGAGCATTTATTAAGTGAGACAAAGTAGAAATTGATGAGAAAATCTGTGAAAACCTGCCACTAACCCAATGATGTCTTCCTATTCCGACGCCTCTCCATCAATAAAGCTGTCCTTTTAGTCAATCAACCATGCATTCACATATGTATCCTTTCATCCACTCACCATATTCATCTATCCACTTGCCCACCCTGTTTACTTGCATTCTCATTTTTCTGCCTGCCATTTCATTCAGCTATCCATTCAAGAAACAATCCACATATCACTCTACCCACCCATCCACTCATGCATCCATTCTGCCAGTCACCTACCCTTTTACTCATCCATCTATTCGCCTAAATTTCCAAAAATACATCTGTTCGCAAAAACACCCCATCAAATCCTTAGACTTCCACTCATTCACTCAAGTGAATATTCATAATATATAAGCATAGGCTATGCCCTCAAAAAGTAAACACGCATTTTAAATATATAAAAAATCTGAAACTACTGTTTTGTTTTTGTCAATTCGTGTCCTGAGTAGATTTCTTACAGTTTGTTTATTCATGCAAATCCCCAGATGTATTAAGGAAGCCTGAAAGTGCTGGGTATCCAAACTACTCATTTTTCTCTTCACTTCATCTGATTGGTTGACTGACAGAAAGCAAACAAGTTTTTTTTTTTGTTGGAGTAAACAATGTGACTTCTGTACTGCCCCCAATTATGGGAGTGTGTGGGTGTTTTTCCACCCGTGGAGGTAAGTCTCCTATTTCAGTGTGTAAACTACACACAATGGGGCATATTACCAATGATTAGCGATATTTATTGCTAACGAGGCTTAGCAACGAATTTTTTAACGCTAAGCATCACCGGAAATTATCGCAGAGATAACTTGCTATTAGCAAGGTTTATCTCAGAAGTGATAAAAATCCTTGCGCTAACTGCCAAATGAGAGATTATCGCTGGAAAACCAACGATAGTCTCTCGAAGTTTGGCGTTAGCTTGATGATAGGGGCTCACAAACTTAGCCATGATATCCACCTTCAATAGGATATCATGGCTAAGTCAGAAAAATACCAGGTGTAAAAAAAGCAGCGCTAACCGCGGTTAGCGGTGCTTTTTTATCACTAACAGGGTTAGCGAAATCCTTGATAATAGGAGAAATGTCGCTTAACAACATTTCTCCTATTATTTTTCTCTGGAACGCCCTTTGCATCTCATTAGAGATGCAAGGTGAAGCATAGAGAAAAAGGGTGCTAACATGCGGATTTGCGTGTTAGCACCCTGTTGCTGATAGGGAGATAATTTTATCTCCGCTTTCTTGGCTTTTAAAGCCAAAAAAGCAGAGATAATTCCCTTGATAATATGCCCCATAAATCTTCTTTGGGATCCATGACTCTGAAAGAACAACAACAAAACTACTACTATTAATAATAGTAAATAAAAATAAACGATGCTAATATTTTAGTTTATATTACTTTTTAAAAATGTCTAACATTTTAATTCCGGATTGTAGTTTACATGCACAGAAACGTTTGTTATTGTGGCACAACATTATTCCAAATGTGGTGTTAGCATTTTTTTTTATTTTATTAGCTCTACCCTAAAGATTTCACTGCCATGATTTTTTATTAAAGCTTTGGAAGTGTCATATGTTTTATGTAGCCCTGTGTTCTAATCCCCCATTCCGCTGGTGCATGTCTAGCAGTGTCTTTTTTATTGGTGCGTAACTTCGTTGTATTTTGTTTCAGCCTTGATTTGATGTACGATTTTGGAAAACAAATATTTCTCGTTCTAAATCCGTTGGTAATTCGTATTTGGTGTAAAAACACCATCCATCTTATGCAGAATTGCAGGGTCACGGGAGCCTGCATTCATTCACAACCTCAAGGTCTGCTGCTTGTCTTAGTTTTCTCCATCCTGGTAGTTTTGTGTATAATTTATAATTTCAGAACTGTTTCTGTCTATGTGTGTGTGCCAGAATATTTCTAATTCCAACATTTGGGCAGGTGCATCATGAATAAAGATGAGTTCATGAAAAACGACTTCAATATCACGGAGACAGTATCTCTAATATCCTGGGTTCTCATCTCACAGGATGTTCTATTTAAATCAGCAGCATTAGTATGACAAAGATTCATGCACCACAAGATAAAAGTTAGATTTGTGTTGATAAGATGTCTCTCTACCTTGGTTTCACTGAATCCTGCTTAATCATCTTCAAGCTGTTATTCAGAAATGTGTGCTTTTACAAACATCTCATCTATAATACCTAATTCAAATTCAAACATGTAAGGAGTGGGAATGCAAATTTAAAAGCAAACTGTGCAATTCCGATAATTTACACTTCTGGAAGTGATCATTTCTTAGTCTATATAAATATATTTGAACACTTCTGAAATGTCTTTGCCTACCTAAATATATTTATAATACAGAAATTCACAGTTAAAAAAAGAACTCGAAAATCAAATTCTCATATTTCGAAGAGGGTTAACCACAGTCAACAAAAGAAGTGGTGATATGAATAAGAACATGACATAGAAGTTATAAAGTAATTTCCAACCATGGCTTCTGAAAAAGCTAATTTTTATTTGCCACACACAACCACACACAACCAAAAAGCAATACACAAAGGATAGATGGAGATATAACATATTAGAACATTGCAATGTTGAGTGCTTCCTAGAAGACATTGGAGTACTCTGGGCTTCTAATGGCTGAGGCTTGGAGCATCAACATTCCAATGTTTGTTCATGGCTCTTGCTGTGAACAAAAGCCTCAGGGAGCCCCAGGGGATTTCAATCCCCTCAGGCTTCGTGAGGCTTTGCTTTACAAATTAGAACATTCTGACCTAGAGGGGCGGATTGTTCTAATAGCCCTAGAGCACTCCGTAGCAGGCTCTACCAGTTATTGAAGGCACGCTCTCTTGTTAAAGGGCCTCACCTTTAGCTTGGTCATTAGCGCTGGCGCAGACTTTTAATTGCCGGTAGAGCTCGCTATGTCGGGCTCAAAGGCTATAGTAAATGTTACCGCATTGGAATGTTGGGCAATTCACTGAAGTCAATGGAATGGAAGAGGGCAAATAATGGTTGATATAGGCTTTCATCCTCAACCTTACAAGCTTTCTTTTTAGGTTTCTTCCAGTGCAATTTTTAAATTTCTTCCTTCTGAACTCGACCAAATTTAGCCCTGGTAAAAATGTCCAAATCAGCCGTATACTAATGTAGCAGTGAATGTAATGGAACTATAGGGCTCAATTGTGTGATGTCAACCTATCTTGTTCTTAAAGCATCCCCTAGACATCATTCCACAAGGAAAATGCCTAACAGGCTGAAGGGCCACTTTGGCCCTGATAACTTCATTAGGAGGTATTGATTATGAATGGTTTGAGGGCAAACATACAGGGTGAGTTTAAATGAATACTCCTCTAAAGAAATGTCTTGAGATGCTTAAGTCTCTGGTTTAACATATTTATCTTGATTTTAATATGGATACTTTTAGAATGCAGCAGTGTATTTGGGAATATGAGGAGTGCTGCACAGGTAACAGCAGAGGTAAATAAGATATCAAATATTAATTTTAATTTAGAACACGTAGTTAACATTTAAAGATGGTATATAGTATAGCTGAGGAAAATTGTGAAAGCCGATTCTCAGTGCAAACATTGAGCAACTAAACTTTATCCATGCGTAATTGCACTTTATGCGTTACCAACGTCCTAATTCCACATACATAGTGCACTTTCAGTTACAAAACGAATTTCCAATGCAGTTATGAAAAGCATGCAGGACTCCTACAGATGTCACTGACGAAGGCATACAAGTCAATATTTCTGGGACGATATCATTCAGGTTCTGCAGGATTGTTCCACATGGTTTTCTTGGGTCAACATCTTTCTGTTTGTCTCACAAGCATATGCTTGGGGTGGAGGTTTAGACTCTGACAGACTCATCAAAAAATATATGTGAGAGAGGCAGTAAGTATATTGTTTGACCCCACTCTGGCTGTAGATCGATCTGCATGTCATCAGTGTACAATTGGAATTTAGTATTGTGCCCTCACTTAGTACCACCAGCGGGCATTGAATCATAGTTCAGACAACAATGAGGCCACGGGAGCATCACATGCCACTTTGGGTGTGGTTGACTCCGAAGATCCAATTTGAAGTTGTTATTTGTGATCCAAAAGGAATGACTGAATCCACTGTCCCTCAGGCTGAGTGGTCGCTCCCCAGTGTCCCCTCGTGACACTCGGTATCGTTGTGCTGCTTTTACCGTGATCTCTACCTAATTGCATTTGCCTGCTGTGTGCCTGCCTGCCGAGCTGCTGTACTAGTTAATTAATTAATTAATCGTGCCGCTTTCACCGCACTCGGTAGCGCTGTACCGCTTTTGCCATTGTTTTCTGCCTAATTGCATTAGCCTGCTGTGTGCCTGCCTGCCGAGTTGCTCTCTTAGCTATTTAAATAATTAATAGTGCCGCTTTTCACTATATTTGCGCGCTCTGACTAGCGCGACGCTGTGCTCCCCCCTCCGCCTCCATTTTGTTGTTGTTGTTGATCCCTGGAGCCCGCCCCGCCTCCCAGCTGAGCAACCCTCGCCCCTCCCCCTCCACTATCCATATATGACAGTAGTTCCCGCGCGCAGCGTCCACGCGCAGCGACCTCGCCCAATCCGCGCCGAAGGTGCGCCAAAGGTAAGCCCGTCTACGCCCGTCCGCGCCTGGACCGCGCCCAGCGCCAGACCCCCTGCCCCTCGCGCTGCCCAGCCCCCCCGCATTACCTACGATGCCGCCACCCTCCTAGCCCTTAACCCCGGTCGCGCCCCCACCTGCGTCCTAGCCGCTCCTGGACACACCCATGGACCTTTCTCCTGCTACTCCTGCAAATTCAGCGGCACCGACAACATCTCCGCTACGACTACACCACAGATTCCCGACCCCAACCACCTACAATGCATCCTTCTCAACACCCGATCGGTGCACAGGCACGCCATTGACCTATGGAACCTACTAGACACCTTCTCTCCAGACGTCGCCTTCCTCACGGAAACATGGATGAATGCTTCCTCCGCTCCAGACATCACCATTGCCATCCCTGAAGACTATAAGATCACTCGCAAAGACCGTACCAGCCACACAGGAGGAGGAATCGCTATCGTCCATAAGAAATCTATCCGCATCTCAACCAGATCTGACACCAACCTCGCCAACTCCGAACACCTTCACTTCCAGATCCACACCGACCCCAAGACCACACTCAGAGGCACCCTCCTCTACAGACCACCAGGACCTCGCGCTAAATTCAGTGAAGACATCACGGACTTCATCACTCCACACGCGCTCCCCTCCAAAGACTACATCCTTCTGGGAGACCTCAACTTTCACCTTGAGAAGACCAACGACCGCAACACCGCCACCCTCGTGGACAACCTCGCCAACCTCGGACTTAAACAACTAGTCACTTCCCCCACCCACATCGCAGGTCACACACTCGACCCCATCTTCACTTCCAGCAATCATGTCTCCTTCAGCCACACTACGGATCTCCTATGGACCGACCACAGCTGCGTCCACTTCACCTACAACAAGCCGAAACCCATCAACCACTCCCAACCTACCCTGCAAAGAAACTGGAACAAAATCACCACGGACCAAATCTCCGCTTCACTCCTTCGAAACTCCCCAGCCCTCTCCTCTAACGCCAACGAAGCCGCCGCCAACCTCACCCTATGGTTATCCAACACCGCCGACACCTTAGCACCACTGAAAAATCGTCAAAGCAAACCTGGCAGCAAGAAGGCCTCATGGTTCAACGATGATCTTAAGAAATCCAAGAAACTCTGCCGCTCCCTTGAAAAAGCCTGGAAAAAAGACCCAACCACCAGCACCAAGGACGCCTTCAAAAGCGCCACCCGCACTCACCACCAACTGATCCGTAAAGCCAAGAAAACAGCATTCAAAGATCGACTTGACAACAACGCCCACAACAGCAAGGAACTTTTCAACATCGTCAAGGAATTTTCCAACCCCTCGGCCAACTCCAACGACATCACCCCCTCTCAAACCCTCTGCGACTCCCTAGCCTCTTTTTTCCACAACAAGATTGCAGACATCCACAACAGCTTTGACAACCAACCCGGAAACCAACCCACCCTACCAGCTGCTGACCATCTTCCCCCCGTAAACACCCTTAACGCCTGGAACCCAATCTCCACTGAAGACACCATCCGCCTGATGAATTCCATCCACTCTGGATCCCCCACAGACCCATGCCCTCACCACATCTTCAACAAAGCAGACTCCGTCATAGCACCTCACCTCCGAAACGTCATCAACTGCTCCTTCAACTCCGCTACCTTCCCAGAAGACTGGAAACACGCTGAACTCACCGCCCTTCTGAAAAAACCAACAGCGGACCCCACCGAACTCAAAAATTACCGCCCCATCTCGCTTCTCCCATTCCCGGCAAAAGTCATCGAGAAAGCCGTCAACAACCAGCTCGCCGCCTTCCTCGAAGCCAACAAATCCCTCGACCCCTCACAATCTGGCTTCCGAGCAAAACACAGCACTGAGACCGCCCTCATCGCAGCAACAGATGACATTCGAACTCTACTGGACAATGGAGACACAGTCGCCCTCATCCTCCTCGACCTTTCCGCAGCATTCGACACAGTCTGCCACAGCACCCTTCTACAACGCCTCAATAACATCGGAATACAAGGAAAAGCACTTGAATGGATCACCTCGTTCCTCACCGGAAGAACCCAAAGAGTCCGCCTTCCTCCGTTCAAGTCCGAGGCCTCTGAAGTCATCTGCGGCGTACCTCAAGGATCCTCACTCAGTCCCACCCTCTTCAACGTATACATGAGCCCCCTCGCGGCCATCGCCCGCCAACACAACCTCAACATCATCTCTTACGCGGATGACACTCAACTGATCCTTTCTCTCACCAAAGACCCCTGCACCGCCAAAACTAACCTACACGAAGGAATGAAAAAAGTCGCCGAATGGATGAAACAAAGCCGTCTGAAACTGAACTCAGACAAAACAGAAGTCCTCATCTTAGGTACATCCCCCTCTGCCTGGGACGACTCCTGGTGGCCGGAAGCCCTCGGAAAAGCACCCATCCCGACAGACCACGCACGGAACCTTGGCGTCATCCTGGATTCTTCACTCTCAATGAACAGACAAGTCAGCGCCGTATCCTCTTCCTGCTTCAACATTCTTCGCATGCTCAGAAAAACATTCCGCTGGATCCCCTCCGAAACAAGGAAAACAGTCACCCACGCTCTGGTCACGAGCCGACTGGACTACGGAAACACCCTCTACGCAGGCACCACCGCTAAACTCCAGAAGAAACTCCAACGAATCCAAAACGCCTCAGCCAGGCTCATATTAGACATCCCACGTAACGAACACATCTCTGGTCACCTTAAAGACCTCCACTGGCTACCCGTCAATAAGAGGATCACTTTCCGACTGCTTACCCACGCACACAAATCACTCTACGACATCGGACCAGATTGCCTCAACTCTCGATTGTCCTTCTACACCCCCTCCCGCCAACTACGTTCTTCCAGCCAAGCCTTCGCCACTGTACCTCGCATCAACAAGACCACCATGGGAGGCAGATCCTTTTCATACCTGGCTGCTAAAACATGGAACTCACTCCCCGCTTACCTTCGCCTCACCCAGAACCACCTAGCGTTCAGAAAGCAGCTTAAAACGTGGATATTTGACAAATAATCCTCCTCCCCTTCCTAAGCGCCTTGAAACCCTCTGGGTATGTAGTGCGCTATACAAATCATTTGACTTGACTTGACTTGACTGCACAGTATTTCCAGAAATTCCTTTCCATTGTTCCAGCCTTCCAAAAAGCAGTAAATGATTGATCATGTCAAAGTCTCTTGAAAGGTCAAGTAGAATCAGTACATGTGGCTTTTCTTCATCAAGGGTAGTGAACCAGTCCTTTCATTTGTTGGCCTAGTAAATGTCTTCTTCTTTGACACATTGTAAGCCTGCTTTTCACAATTCTTAAGGTTGTGATATTCCATAGGCTCCTGGACGTGTCTAATCAGTTCTCTTTCTAAGATCTTAGGGGGTCATTATGATGGCGGGCGGAATTCAGTCCGTCCGCCATCGTCCCGGGGATGGGGACTGCCCGCCTAAAAGGCGGTGGTCCCACATATGAAATTACAATGTGTACACCACCACAGCAGTCACATCTGCTATATTTAACAATGTGGCGGGTGCTGCTAGCTGCAGCACCCGCCGCAAAGTAAAAAATGCACCTTCAACATTTCCCTGCACTACATGGCAGGCACTATGCGGTGCCTGCCACATGGTGTAGGGAAATGTAGGGGGGGGCAGAGGTGCCCCCAAATGGAAATTCAAAGTCTGGTGGGGATTCTGTATCCTAATCAGGCGGGTGGTATTCTGGGGATGCAGGGCACTCAGACAGGCAATGGGAATGATTGCTACTGTCGAAACCGTGGCGGACGGTCTGGCTTTCTGCCCACCTGCACACCGCCCACCATCACAATCTTAATATTCCTAAATAGCGATTTGCAAATAGCGAAATCGCAATTAAGGAATAATTTCCCATTCTTTTCTATGGGCCAGGAGGCCCATAGGAATGATTGGGAAGTTATTCTCATTTTGCGATTCGCAATTTGAGAATCGCAAATTGAGAATAATTTCAAGGGTGCAAGGGTGTCTTGAGGACACCCTGCTGCACCCCTGAATTTTACATGTGTGCGCATATGGCGCACATACATGCCCTAAGGGCATGTATGAGCACCACATGTCACCTTCACAAATGCCAAAAAGTGCATTTGTGAAAAGAAATCGCAAATTAACACCAACTTGAAGTTGGTGGTAATTTGCGATTTCTTAAGGTGAATTTGCTAAACTTAAGTGTTTCTTACATAGCATTTAAGAAATCGCTTTTTGCGACTCCTTAAATGCTTGCGCAAAGTTAAGGAATCGAAAACTTTGCGATTCCTTAATTTTGCGATGCCATTTCCTTCATACATCCTGTTTTCCTGATTTTTTGTCGCAAACGCTGCTTTTTTGCGAATCGCAGCGTTTGCGACTAAAAATCGTGTTGATACATCTGACCCATAATCCCTTATTCTTCCAAGGACGACTGGTGGTTGTTTTCTCATGGCATAGATGCATTTATTCTACCTTTCACATTTGTACAAAACATAGTTTTAAGTGTATTTACAGAGTGAAAACCTACCTGGTTTGTGAGTGCTCAATACAATATACATTGCCACCCCTCCCTGTAAATCCCCAATTTCATGCCCCTAACCATAACCTTATATTAACAGGACAAATTACACCTGGGGGCGTATTATACGTGGCTGCGCCGGCGCAAATTCTCTCTGTGCGCTAGAGTATGCGCCCGATCGCATGACAGAGAATCAGTTTGTAATGTGCCGTGATGTTGGCGCAGTCTTTGAGCACTGTGTTTATGTACGTTTGCATCTGTGCGCATTTTGATGAGGCCTTGCGTCACTTTTACGCCGCCGGTGCGTCACTTTTTGTGACGCACCAGTGGCATAAACAATGCGATCACAACGCTCTTAGCCTGACCCTAAAGGGGTGTGATCCCCGAGTCCACCAGACTGGCACATCTAAGCTAGTGGGTGAGTTGGATCTTGAAAACAACAAGCGTGTCGTAAAATGGAAATCTGCCTGCAAGGACCTAAATGTGTTGGCCTCAATCTGCGGGCAGACTGCTGACACTCTAGAGATGCTGATTCCTAGTGAAACGCAAGGCGCTGACTCTATATCTGTACTCAAGTGCCATAAAGCACGCTTCTCATACCTTCAAGGTATTTTACATGAGGATGGCAGTAAAGTTATCAAACCACACCTCCATAGCTCATGGTTTGATAACCATTGTAGGAAGACCAGAATTTCCTTATTCAGAAAATTAAGGCTGGGCACAGGATTGACATTTCCAGGGCTAAGAAAAACTGTGAAGATGCCCAGTCACGGGCCAGATCTGCTTGGGCATGTAGGGTGTGGAAGGACCTGGTGACAGCTCCTAGGGCAGGGGATAGCAATTCATTCTGGGGTATAGTGGCCCATGCCAGCCAGAACGCTGCTAGCCGTATTGAATAACTTACATGAAGCAACTTGGGTGGAACACTACCAGAAGGTCTAATCAGCCAAGCCAACCAACATGTTTAGAGGTAATGACGAATCATTTAATACACTAGCAAGAGATACCTCCCCATTGACTTTCCAATTTAAAGACATTCTAGAGGCAATAAAGATGACTCCTCTACATAAAGCTCCTGGATCTGATACTATCCCTGAGAACGTGGTCCAATCAGAACCTCTTATTTGGGCCTGCTATTTTTACTTGATTTTCCACTCTATCTTAGAAGGTGGCTTGATTCTGGGCTTTTGGCAGTCCGCTAAAATTGTCCCGATATTTAAAATCGGAAGCAATGATCCAAGGAACTACAGGCCAATCAGTCTTATTGATGCGTCCCAGAATATTATTTTCTCGCCTTATCCTAGGGAAATTGCAAGACTGCGTCCACGAGAATACCATCCTATCAGATATGCTGGCAGGATGTAGGAATTTAGGAATGGGATTAGTTGATCAAATCTTACGTTTTAGCAGTATTTACGGGAAAACAGTAATGCTAGACAAGGGCCACTCCCACAATTACTGTGTGGGAGTTTTTTTTTTCCTGGTAGGTAATCCATCCAGAATTCACAGTCCTGTGGCGTTTTACAAATTCATTTACCACTGGCTGTGAGCAGGTGGTAAATGCATGCAGGGATGCTGATTGGGATGAAGGTTGAGAGAGGGAACTGCAAAGAGTATGGCATAGGGTATTTTCTAATCTTCCTTCAACAATCCTTCAATACCATTTTCTGAAGTTTGGAGGACACGTTTCTATAGTCATACATTGCAGAACAAAAGACATGCACACAGCACACCCATGAGCATAGTACATCCAATGTTCTTCAGTTCACTAATATCAAGATACCGATGCATCAAGTATAGGATATGGAAATAAGAGTTGTACATATTTTGTCAATAAATGTCAGCTTGGTTATTTGTTTTTTTTGTAGGCTATTAGTGCTGTTCACTAATTAGTCTTATTGAAATTCATACTTTATACAACTATGTTATAATCAACATGACACTAAGTTTCCCTTCCTTTTATGATATTTTCACTGTGATGTGAGGGACATTGGATGTGGTCTGACGACTTAGAGGTGGTTTATCTCATACTGTGGTAATAAGCATGTGTTTAAGGTTGTCTGCCATTGTGCACATCTCAGATGTTGGAAAACGAGGCAGCATCTGTGTGAGGCCTGCACAAATAACATGACTTCCTTTGTCCTTCACTGGGAACCAAACACCCATTTGTAGTGCCTAAATATCAGAGGGTAGCGTTGCAGAGCAGTCTGAGGCTTACTCAAGGGAGGTGGTGTGGGCTAGTAATCGCCATGTGAAGGTGTGCAAAAATAACACTCAATAATTGAAGGTCCAGTCTGTACTTTGCTTTAGAACAGTAAGAGTGCATTTATTAAACACACACACTACTCAATACAATGCACCAATTTAGAAAAATACATCAGCTGTTGGAATTACTTTGTGACATTGCATAACATCTCCACCTCTCCCGCAGGGTGGGTGGGGTCTAGTACCACCACTCTTATGTATGCACATCATCTTGCCCCCAATGCAGTTAGTTGATCATAACCTGGCGCAAGGGCCCTGCGCACTGGCACCATCCCTCATTATTCCAACAAGCATTTAAAATAGGTAACCATGCCTTGGTGACACACAACCCTGGCTGAGCATTTCCTACTGACCATGAAGTATACACCTCTACATCTTAAGGGCTAGCAGTCTGGGTTCTTCACCTAAGCGCAGCAGCAAGAATACATGTTTAAGCATCACTTTAGAATGACAGTACTCCTTACATTTGTGTATCATTAGAATGCATTGCAAGTACGGCCCCTATAGGTATCACAGATTAAATCACAGGATTACACATATACAGCCAGACACCCCAGCAGGAATGTCTGACATCATAACCCCACTTTGCTTATGTTATCACCTTACACAGGTACTTCACATTACACATGTGACTTTCAGTCCTTCTAAAAGAAATAAATGTTAGCAAATGCATTTCTGGTGCAATTACACCTCTTCGCCTCCAGGGGATGCCCTTCTCCAGACATCCCCAACTCAGCCCTTCATCCCATGATGCACTTCTCACTCCTCTTCCAGCTGTAGAACCAAAGTTTCAGCCCAGAAAGAGTTAACATGCTCGATGAGCCCTTGAGGGGTTATTCCTTTCAAATCCCCAGGAAACATAGGGGAGACAACCATTTTCATGCTGGGTGAGACTGTGTTGCTCCTGCAGCTCCCCCTGCGCCTCTACAGCAAATGGGGGTGGCCCCTCTCCTCTGGGGGCCACCAAAATGCCCCAAACCGTAGGTTTCTCCATACCTTGTTAGGCATTATGGGACGCTCCGTGTTCCTTGCCGTGAATATTTGATGAGCGCTCTCCCGCTGTGCCGGGGAGAGCCGCCCTGGTGGTGCTGGCAGCTTTGCTATTTTCCTGGGCCTCGGTGGGGGGCCCGGTCTCAGCCAGGCCCCCAGGTAAAGGTAACTGCTCGGGCAGCCCACCCCTGGCCGATCAGCTCATTTTCGGGGGCCTGGAACCACCTGGGCCCCACGATGTCCCAACTCTTCTTCCGGGGTCTCGGTCCCACCCCCGACCCTCGCCTGCCTCCTTTGTTGGAGGGTAGCCTGGGGAGCCCACCCCCGGCTGCCCCGGCTGCCCCCGCTGGCTCCCCGCTCGGCCAGCATCCTCATGTGGTGCCGTGGGAGCTGGCACAGCAGTTCTGGCAGATGCGAGGACTCCCATGGTCCAGTTGGACCTAAAGGGAGTGCTGGCAGCACCCCATAGCCTCCTCCTCTTCTTCGGGGCCCGGGGATGGCGTCCCGGGACCCTGGGCCCCGGACATCTTTGGGGGGCAACGGAGCTCCCCCCATCACGGTCACTGGGGCCCAGAGATGGGGTCCCGGGCCCCTCCTCCTCTTTATGGGGAGCGCGATGGCGCTCCCAGGCTGCTCTTCATCGGCGGGGGCCAGGGAGGGCTCCTGGCCCCCCGTGGGGGATATCCTCATGGGGAGCGCGACGGCGCTCCCTGACTTTGCTTCGGGCCCGGGGATGGGGTCTGGGGGCATATCTCGGCCCCCAGGTGGCCGATTCTCACAATTTTTGTCTCTTCTTGCTTCTCTTGGCCAGCCCGAAACACTAGGAGCACTCTCCTTTGCCCTCCTGGTCTCAAGGTTGGTGCATTCAGCAGGGAGCTGTCTTCACTGGCTCCCTGCACCAGCCTTTCACCTGGCTCTCCTCCTGGGTCTCTCTTCTCCCTGCGCAGAGGCCCCTGCTTCTGTGCACTGGTCCTGGACTCTTCTCCTGGCGCTTTTCAGGATCCTGGGGGCAGTCAGGGGGTTCCTCCTTACAACTGCCCATTGCGCCAGGCTCTACCACCTTCTGCCTCAGCAGACCACACCCCAGAGAGAGCTTCTCTTCCTGTGCAAGCACTTTTTAAAAGTTGAGGAGGGGACTGGCAGGAAGAATCTGTTTGTCCTATCAAACAGCGACACATCACTTCACTGCCCCTGCTCCCTCCTTCCTGCCCAGCCTCTGTGTTTGCACAAAATGGCGGCATCCAGGGTCTCCTGCCACATGGTCTCTAAAAGCCCCTTCCCCCCATGGTTCCTACCCTCCCTGGTGCAGCCTGGTGCCCGGCACCCAGTGATAGCTGCTGATGGATAAGCCTGTAGCCCCACCCATCTTTTCTTCATGGAGAGGAGGCCTTAGTTTGTGGAAGAAAGGTTATCAATCCAGCCTGCTGAGGTCAGCCCTTAGCCAGGCCCTGGTTATGGCTGACTCAACAAATGTGAAATTTCTGGATGACCCAAAAGCAGTACAAATATGACTTTGGGCTCTGCAGAATACGTCTTCTCACACCCGTTACAGTGGACTTTAGGGCGTGTGTGGAATCTGTAGGCCTTAGGAAAGTTAATCTAGTCCATGGGCTCCACATCCCCATAGGGGAATAATGAAGTGAAAAACAGAAAAACACACTGACTTTCCCTGGCATGTTTCTTCCAGTGTATAAAGCCTATTCCATGTCACCACCCAATTCTGCATAAGTCCTGCCACACCATTCACTTTGTAGCTGCTCGAGGACTGCGGATGCCAGGAATCTCCCCTGTGCAGCCCCTACAAGTGTGCACACGCAGGTACACATGTGTCTGCATGTAACCAGCCCGGTGTCCCTTACTCCAGCCGCTGCGCAGTGGCCTGGTCAAGCCAGGGGGACACCAGTAAAATCCCCAATGAGTCTCTTTCATTATGAGTTCACTGTGGGTGAATCCCCACCACAGTAAAAGCTCCACAATTATGTGCTCAAAAAGCAAAAGATCCGGGTGGTCCATAGTGTCAGAACCACCTTCTAACAACAGAATAGTAAACTATGGAGAGTTGTACACTGTCTCCTGGCAAAACTTGCTATTGGCGATAATTGCACACCTGTCCATCTTTCGACTTAAAATTGAGGGCCAGGTGAATTCTTTAAGGGAGTGATATCATTAATATAAATAGAAAACAACCCTTTTACTGGATTGGTTCAAGGTTTAAACAGGGGTGACCCAACTAAAGTCTATAAAGGCATTTTTGTTTCTTAGACATGTGAACACCAATAAGAAGAAAATAACATCCACCAAATGTGAGTGAATTGGCAGATTTGCTATGTGTCCAACATGCTCAAACATTATGCCCATAATGACGTAATTAGAGATAGAAAATTGGCCGCAGGTGTTGCTTGTTGAATTACTTCAAGTACACCAACCCTAAGAATGCTGTCATCATTATTCTGTGATGTCATCAGTGATGTCATCAATTATGCCATTTAACATATCATGAGTAATATGTAGGCTGTGGGGTTTTAGGTTTAAACCTATAATAACTGATAAAACCCCACTGAAAGAAAAATAGCCCTCACCGGTGAAAACATATAAACACTGAAAAAACACCTGCACAACCACAAACTAAATGCCATTCAAAGAAAGGAAAAAGAATGTAAAAGAATCATTTTGTTCTTACTGAAGGGTTCAATAAAATGTAACTTTGTTTTACAAGCTAGCAGTAAGAAAGACTGGCTAACATTATTCTGCTTGAGTTTTGTTCTTTAGGGATGCCACTAAAATATTGTTTCTTCTTCCTTTTAGTTTTTTCAGTTTTATGGCCTTTGATCTAAAGATGCAGGGTTTAGTTTCACGTTTTAGGTTTAGTTTAATTATTTTATAAACTGTAGAAAATCAGGACATATCAAACTCACATTTGATATTTTGGCTGCATTTGATTCTTTCACTGATAGGTAAAATGGCTAGTTTCATAAAAATCATGTGTCATCACATTTACCCACAGAGAAGGGGTAAAAACCCTTAATACATCAGACCATAGTTTCTAGTGGGTCAGTATTGATAGTAGGTGAATTGCCAACACCTCAGGCTTTAAACATTAAATGCAAGGTATAGTGACAAGTATATATATATATCACCAAGCATCAGGGATAGTGGTGAAAACGTGACACCAGACTTTTGGAAAACATGGAACGCAGTGTCACTTATTATGCTCTGCAAAAAAGGTTCTTTCCAAGTTCAACAAAGATTGGAGTGATATTGTTTGTATTTGTAGTGATTCAGCTACGTATATAAAAAAATTGTTTTCTAATGCCCAGGAACTAAAATGCTAATATTTATCTATTTTGTGCTTTATGTGGCATCAAAGAAAGGGTCATCCCAACTGTGCCCCTTAGCTGACGGTTCTCAGCCCAAGGGGCTATGAATGCTGAGACGGCCTTTTCACATAACTTTACATGGGAAGGAAAGCGCGAGTGCACATGACCAAAGACTAACTGAAGAAGTATTGAATGGTGTACTACAATAAGATTAATTTGCAAAAATCTCTTTGGACCTCATATACACTATACGTACACTGTCTATATACCATGTTATTTCAGTGCAGAAAGCAAGCAATGATAAAAGCAAAACGTTCCATAAACACCGGAAAAACACTTTTTCCTGCTGTTTTTAGTGGCGTGAAAATGTGTAACCACTGATAACAACTGTTTTTTAAGATATTGAAAACACTGAAAAAACCCCACCAGAATTTACCAAAAATAGAAACTGAAAACAGGACAGCCTAGTAATATGTGAGGTTTTAAGCAGTACATGGTGGGGCCCAAGTTAAAGTTATCTCAGTAAACTATAATTGGTGAATTTCAGTGCTTTTCAGTTTTTTTAAATTGTAGTTTTTATCCTTGAAGCCCCTTCTGTCAAATGCCAGCAGCAGTCAGTATACTTTTATCATTCCTCTACACCAACGACCCCCCAATGACTTGCTCGGAAGACACATAGTTGAAAGATTTCAAGGGACCAATTAAGAGCGTAAACTAGGGATCATTGAGATATTTGTGGGCTAAACTGAGTGCTTCATCAACATAAACTGCTGCTTCCCTATCATTTTCACATGTACCTAAAAATGACAGATTAACTTTCTCTTGCAGAGCTGTTGTCACATTCAAATCCGATTAATCACCATCCCATGAATGTATCTGATCTAAATGAAAGAAATAAAAAATCTGCAGTGACATTTTTTGAGGTACATATTGCACTTCAAAGTTATATTTGTGGACCTATACCCTTACTCTTGCTATCCTAGCCGTGGAATTTGTACCACTCCCACATGGTAGAACATGTTAATTTGTGAATTGTAGTTGGAGCTTGCAATACATTTATTTTCCCAAGCATAATACTTAAATGATCTATAGTCTGTATATTTTGACAGGACAGCGCCCAGTCTGTATGCGCTGGTGTCCACAGTAATGGAGCATGTTACCCCACTGTGGAAATATTTTAGTATGGAAGTCTGTGTAATGGCAGTCTTCACAGAATTGGAATCATTGGATTGTTGTTCTCCCAAGCCAAATGGTCCACACTTTTGTAACAAAATCCTGAGAGCCACCGTTCTGCCTGCAGAATGTTCAATAAAACAACTGTAATAGTTCCACCAATCCAAAAACAAAACTAATGTCTTCAATGAGGAAGGTGGGGAAGCCTGTGAGATGGCATCAACTGGATTGTCTAGGGGCACAGTACCCCCTATAATGATAAAGTGGCCCAAATAATTAACTTTGTCTTGGAAAAAACACATTTCTTAAAGCATAAAACAAATCATGGTTTTGCAGGCAAGAGTCTTCCTACAGGAACACATGCTGATCTTACTTAGTTCAGGCCTTCACATATCTTGAACATTGCTTTCTGTAAAATGAAAGGAGGCAGATGCTAACTAAAATGGTCTTTAAATTTTTTAATGCCAGACTGCCCACATAACAAAAATGTCATCAGGCCCGCTTGAGAATGCCAAACATTTTTTCTCTCAACATATTAAATAATTTCAACAACACAGTTATGTTTAGTTTTCCTTTTTTTAAATGTAATGGAAGACATGCTATTGGAAGTCCATTCTCTATAAAAGTGTGAAAATATCCACTGTGGAAGAGATTTTTAGGGTTATTTGGGTCTCCTCTCCCCACCATTCCACTTTGACACATACCATACATGAGTGAGAAAAAACATTACTGATGGCTCATTACAGAGTGTCTCATTGTTGGTTCACTGTTTACAACAACTGGCACTATCCCTGTGATCAACTTTGGCCTCCCAGGGGGCCCACTCCAACAAAAGTCATTAGTAATCTGGAAAGTAGAGCCAACTCCACCTGATTAACGCTTATTCTTTAAATCTAATGTCGAAAAAATCCCAGCTCCATCTAACAATCAATATTTCATTAATAATAGCTAAGGGATGAGACATGTAAATCACTAAATAGAGGATTCAGAAGATTCAACACCCTTCTATAACATCAATACTGACCTTATCCTCGAGAATTTCTTGCAGCTCTCTGCTAACACTGATAGGCACATCCCTCATTTTCCATTTGTCTAGGACAGCTGATGGTTTAATAACAATTTGTTATTGGTAGCCACAAAACTTTCCTAATTTAGTTAAGAAAACATAGCTGAAATATTTCGAGCATCATGGCCGTTTCATCATTTGAAATATGTTCAACAGCTACAATTGGCTCTGAGGTGTTGGTTTAGTAGTATTCCCAATCTATGTTTATCCTTTCAACCAATTAAACAAACTCCCTTCAAAGCAACATGGATTTGAATCCATGCTGGTATATATTTAAATGTGTCCTCCGGCAAAATACAAAATGAATTACATTTCTATATCATCAAACCTAATAGACCTGATGTCAGGTGTGAGCATATCTGACACACCATCATTTTATAATTAAGATAGTCTTTAGTTATATTGGTAAAGAGAAAACGGCAATCCACTATGACTTACAAATCCCTTCCCTTTATATATATGATACACATCGGTGGTCTTAAATCATCCTCATCCTCATCCTGCACTTCCACAAATTCGGCCCGAACTTTGACTTTGCTCCGTTCCGGCATGACCTAAAGGAACCTTTTTAGCGCTACTTGTTTCTGATTGCTTTTACTGAATTTATTCCTTCAAAATTCAATATCTCAACTTCTATTTATTGGATTTTTGTCACTATGGTCTTGTTTTGTTTATAATAAAACAATATTTTTATACACCTGGGTGGAGTTTTTTGTGTGGGTTAAGCATTGTGTGTGTGTGTGTGTTGCACAAATAATTTACAAAATGCCTCTTTAGATAAACCTGACTGCTTCGTGCCAAACTACTAGAGGGTGAGCTCAGGTTATCTTTTAGAGTGTATCTGTCCTACCCTGATTAGAGTGGTGTTTCCTGACTGACCTGGGTGCATACATCAGCCAACCAGGAATCCTATCTGTACCTGTAACAAGAAACATTTCCTTCCCATCTTTTGTCTCCGTCATTAGATTTGGAATTAGGACTATCAACCCCAAAATCCTCCCAATGATTTCCATCCGGCCTATCTTTTATCACCTACCTCCTTTGACCAAGAAACGGATTGCTCTACAGCCTTATTACCACTTCTAACTTGGAATCACACATCTGAAAACATCACCAGTGGATTGCGGGTGCGAGAGTTACAGTTAGTACAACTAACTATAACAGAGGAATTTCAATGGTTTTTTATGAGTGAAAGGTCCAGTTAACTATAACATTCCTAAAACCTATGGTTTTTTCAGTGAATTTCTAAGGTTTTTTAAATGCTATTTCCTAACTATAACCTGCCTAAAACCTATGGTTTTTTCAGTGAATTTCAAAGATTTTTTTAAATGATAATTCCTAACTATAACCTGCTTGAAACCTATGGTTTTTTCAGTGAACTTCAAAGGTTTTTAAAATGACAATTTCTACATAGTATGTTGACCACTTCCCCATATTTTCAACCACAAACCAAATCTGCAATGCTACGTAAAAAATCAGGTAATAGTTCCATTTACCACTAACAAATTAACATCAACATTTAACTACAGTAAGAACGTTGGACATGTACTACGTGAATTACATCAAACACACACCCATGTTTAAAGAGCACTATGTCTTAGAGATTGTAATTATACACTTCTGACACCCAACAAAATCACAATACGAAGCGCCACTACAACCACCCCCACGGACCCCTCCCCTCTACTACCTCAGAGGCAACGCAAAACAGGACTAGGGACCTTTCCAAAATAATATATCCCCTCAACAGCACACTAGCTCAATCTACAAAGATGTGACAACCAAGTATGTATAAGGGAAAAAACTTGAACATCAACAATAATGTACACAAAGCTAAGACTACCGGTGAAATACTATACACAATTCACTATAGAAATCACAAAGTTTTCAGTGTGTACATATACCATTGATACATGTAGAGTACTGAATAGTGGACTCAACCATATTATCTCAGACACTAGGGAATATTTCGGTCATGTAGCTGTGTCCACCCCCTCCTTTGAAACAGAAGCTGAGTGGGCTAGTCCAACGTAAACAACGTCAACGTATGACTATAAATTAGGCTACACCTTGGGCGTGGTTCACTTCTGCTAAGAGAAGAGACTGCGTAGGTCCCCACCCTGCCTCGTGGCTGCCGCCATGACCACGTGCCTCCTCGATACAGGCCGATTGCGAACTCAGCGCCACAGCACTGCAAACTTATGTCTGTATCAACTAGTGGTTTCCATCGACACTGCTGACAGCAGGGTTCACACCTTGAATTCAACTTTGGATCTAAATTTGTCTTCAGTATCTGTGAGGAGAAGTGCCTACAATCTATTCTGCGGTCAGTAGAGTTGACAACTTGATACCAGTTAAAATCAGCTTTGCATTAACACTACGGACAGCATTGAATCCAGTCTTGCTTTATTTAAGGCAGAGACAATTGTACTGTGTCCTCAGATTTTGTTAACTGTGCAAAACAGCAGTCATCGATCTTTGTGTTGACTACTGCCTTCAATCTACACTGCGTACAACAGGGGTCTCAACTTCAATTCAGCTTTGCATCAACACTACGGACAGAATTGAATCCAGCCTTGCTTTATTTAAGGTAGACACAATTGTACTGTGTCCTCAGATTTTGTTAACTGTGCAAAACAGCATTCATTGATCTTTGTGTCGACTACTGCCTTCAATCTACACTGCGTACATCAGGGGTCTCAACTTCAATTCAGCTTTGCATCAACACTACGGACAGAATTGAATCCAGCCTTGCTTTATTTAAGGTAGACACAATTGTACAGTGTCCTCAGATTCTGTGACAAAATAGCATGCTTCGATCTTTGTGTCGATTAATGCCTTAAATCTACACTGCGTACAACAGGGTTCACAACTTGCATTCCGCTTTCCATCTACACTATGGACAGCATTCAAGATATCCTCGATTTATGTGAGGCAAAGATTATTTTCTTAAAGGATGCCACAAAAAACATTCCTCAATAACTGTAGTGAGTTCTGTTTTCAAATGTACACTGCGATCAAAAGAGTTTACCGCTTGATATCAGTGCCGCATAAGCATCACAGACAGCATTAAATTTAGCCTTGATTTATTCAAAGCAGAGAACAAAGTAGTGCTGTTGCACTGCTAGTATATGCAAGCACCTTCAATAGCTGCATCATATGAACTATGATAACAAACAATGTACAACTTTGCCCCAAATTGTACCTCAACCACCAGCAATACCTAGTACATCTGGGGTATCACCCTCAACATCGCCATCAGACATACGTCCCCAATTTGTGAAAGTTAAAATGCACTGCGTAAAGAGGAATCGTGTAATTTGTTAAGAGGAGCAATCAGTATACCTAGTTTTCACAGCAATTGATAACCATCGATGCTAGTTTCCCCCCCTCAAAGTTCATATACTTCAGTACCCAACAGTGAATGATTTCAGTGCAGCCCGTTCAGACCACACATCATCACAGGGTGAGCACACAATAAACACCTGATGTACCACTAACTCAGTACACCGTAAATAATCGCCACATGCCTTTGTTAAGGCAAAATTCAATAGTCAAAACACATTTTTACCAGTGCACTCTGCCTGAACCACGCATCATCGCAGGCTCCACACAAACTGCCCCTCGTCAGTCTACCACAACTCATGAATTCTTTACGATAGAATCTTCTGTGTATTATTTGACATACAATCTGTATATGATATCATCATTACTATTCTACTTCTTATCAACAACAAAGTTATAAAATGGAGTCGAGCACACGTACCCCTACCCACTTCAACTATATATCTGTGTCTGTGTATTTATTGTGTTTGTAAAATGCTGCTCCTCCACCCTAACCGCCACATTCTATTTGGAATAACCTTTGCGTCGATTGATGAATCTTCTTGAAATGTACCAAACTTTTGTAAACATTTGAAACCAGGAACTGTTGGCAGCCATTTTGTCAGGCCAACCCACTCCACTTACGCTTCCAGGAAAACATAACAACGAAACATTGCCCAGATTTAATTGTAGTGATTTCTTAGTTCCAGGTCTAGTTGTCAGAACGGCACATACACACTCCCTCATGGCTGGTATTCACCCACACCACATCCATCCAGCACCTGTGTCACAGCACACGGGACCCTACCAATAAAAAATACAGGCGCACGTACTCTACGTCATTTTAGAGTTGCTCCCATCCTAAGCGCTGTAATGGCCCGTCCTAGTGATTCAAACGCCTCATGTAGACCCGAACCACTGAGTAAGGGGGCCCACCACTACGTGTGTGGCCTCTTTGGTCACTGAGTTAGTGGTATCAGAAGCACTGAGTGGGTGAAGAACCTGCAATGATGATGGGAGCATGAGTGTGTACATAAGCTTGATGTATATCTCAAACATACATGCTTTGGTTTTTTTCGGTGGCGAAATGCGCGGATCCTGCAAGGATCCTACGCGCATCACGCGACTTTAAAAAAAAAAAAGTCTTACTTTTTTTGCCCTACGGGTCCTTATGGGATATGGGGTCAGGGTGTGTCTACCCTGCCCCTGTTCACGTTTTGCACACATATTTCACAGACTTCTTCACCCTCGCTTATATCAAGATACAAAATGGCTGCCAACAGTTCCGGATTTTGAATGTTTACAACCGCTTGACAGCCAAATAGAATTGAGCACGTGATCGGGACGGTGCGCTTATCCTACGAGACCAATCCTCGCCCAATCCGTGGATCCTCCTCACCCATAGATATATAAATTACTTTACCCGTCACTTTTAAAGTAACTACTGAACAGATTGACACCAGATATGCGAAAGGCACAAGTCGTAACTGAGGACTACCTCTCTGCCAAATTTGGTGTAATTCCGTTCAGCCGTTCGAGCTGTAGCGGTGGCTAAAGGTCCTATGGGAAATTGCATGGGGGAAAACACGTTTTGGGACCCCCTTTTTTCTCAGCGCCCGCTTCACCAATCAACCCCAAACTTTCAGGGATGGAGTGGAACTGAGCTGGCCAAAAGTTTGATACATTTCAAGTAGATTCATCAATCGACGCCAAAGTTATTCCAAATAGAATGTTGCGGTTTTCCTATGGGTATTAGGCCCTACTTATAACTACCTACTGGCGACTATATATATATATCGACACTGTCAAAGCAATCCTAGCTCAAACATATAGACGGCACTCGCGGGAATTCTTTGTAAAGGTGTTTTTAAGTCAGGTGCAGGAACCCTCTCCCCTTGCTGACAGACGCGTTTCGGCGAAACGCGTCAGCTGTTTGTAAACAGTCCACCATTTTTTAAGTGCACAGTGCAGTTAAGAAAGTTCATAAACAGCGAAGATGGCCATATACCTTTCAATTTCACATTTTTCACAGAGGCGATCTTACAACGTTCTTTTTTATGGAAACCCATAAATGCTTTGTTAAAAACATATGCACAGACAAAGATTGTCTGAAAAACGGTTCCACGTATTTACAAACGATATACAACCAGTTTATATCATTGTGTCATAATCTTATCAGAGGAAGCAATAGGTGATTGCCATATTAAAATTAAGCCATGAATGGGCAATCACAGGACGACAATTCTTCATTGTATTCTCCATTAGTCCACATATTTACAAACCATATGCAACCATTTTGTGTCACTATATCATAATCTTATGAGAGAACGCAGTAGGTGATTGCCATGTCAAAATAGAGCCCAAAATGGGCAATCAAGAAACAACAATTCTTCAATGTACCCTACTACTTCCACCTTTTTCATCGTTCAAACCCCTCTTTGTTCACAGGGTCAGGACCATGTTGACTTCACAAATAAAGAAATAAATAATCATGTAATAATATAGTAAGAATATTTTGAAAGACATTTCCCTTAATGTGCAAAACCTAACCCAAACAATCCTTTACTACATATGTGATAGTTCTTTGTAGAAAAGTAAAGGTACAGCATATATTCCTCAGAATTTAATATAGATATGACCAGAGTTCTTCAGTTGTATTCAGACCTATGGGTGTCATAGTGTTGAGCACTATGATATACCTTGATTCCATTCTTTGTAGGCCTCTAACTCTTTCCCTCCCTTTCTGATTTAGGGGCCTGGTCTATGCAGTAAAATTTAATGAGGTCTTAGTTGCTGTGGGCTCTCATGATGGCGCGCTACCGGGTATGTAAGATCCCTTTTATTTACAGCGTGCATATGCGCTAAAATTCTGTTTTTGGTTGAATGAATCGTACTACCCACATATCTTTTAGGGCAAGGACTTTCCAGAACGTAAACTGTGAACTTTGAATTGCAATTGAGTAGTTTGTTCATCTTTCTCATCTTCTGCTGACCTTTCTCTGCAATACTGTAGTTGTTGGTTTTCTGGCTGTACTTACACACCTTATACTTCAAGTACGGAAAGAACCCTGTTATGGGTTCCTTTTGATGTGCAGATGCAACATAATGGCTAGATACCAAAAAGTCATTTATGGACCTACACCGTGTGTGTGTAATGAGTGGTTGTTGTGGGATTACTGTCTTAAGGACCGAATCTGTTTTCAGGATGTGCCACATTTTCCTAAAGATACGCATACGTTCCGGAGTCTTGGAACTATAGCCGGTAATCATTCTGACAGGCTGTACATTGTTAGATACAGTAGCATTTCGAGACTTAGGGGCTAAAAGGTCTGACCTTTTTAGCACATCTGCTCTTTGGGTAACTGATTGTAGAACCTGCTTAGTATAGCCTCTTGTTTCAAATCTCACTAAGGCTTCCTTGCTGGTGGCATTGTACTCCTCCTGGGAGGTGCAACTCCGTTTCAGCCGCAGAAGTTGACCGTATGGAATGTTATTAGTCATACTTCTAGGGTGAAAACTGCAAGCATGTAAAACAGAATTGCCCGCCGTAGGTTTGCAATATAAATGGGTCATGATTCTGTCACCCGTTGAATATACCTCAAGAACTAAATAACAGACACTGTTGTCGCTAATATGTCCTGTACATTTTTGGTTGAAATCATTCTCATTAAGGAAAGCTACATATTCCTCAAAGGCGTCAGAACCTGCGATTTTTTGGAATACCCGAAGGATCAGAAGGGGCAGACGCCCGGGTATACATGGTCAAACTTATGCATAAAGCCTTCCCAGATCTATCTGACTGGGATTGGGATTCCCAAATACAAAGAGCTCACAGACTGCCCATGTTTACTAAGAAAAAAGGTAGCAGATTCCCTAGACCTATCCTGATTTATTTGGGGAATTTTCTATTGAGACAGGCAATTTCCATCATGGCCAGGTCTTATACTCCAGGGACGGTTGATGATGTAACTTTTTTCACGAAATCAGATCTTAGTAAGACCACAATGGACAAACGATGGGAGCTGCGAAAGCTGATAGACCCTTTAAAATCCATGGGGGCAGTGGTCTATCTCCAAGAGCCTGCTAGGCTTAAAGTTATAAAAGCAGGCCACACCCATTTATTCAATGACGTTAAGGAGGCTGAACAATTTCTTGCCTCATTGGCAACTGATCGCTAACTTTAAAAAAAAAAAAAATAACGATCTTGATTGCTTATAGAGGGTTGGCTTATTTTCTTTTCTTCTCTTTTTCTTTCTTCTCGTGTGCTTTTCCACATATTTCTATACTCTCTACTCTTCTAGTAAGGTACTTACGTATGATTTAATAAGGAGGGAAGGGGGTTCTTGGGGAGCTCCCACTGTCTGGCTGCCCAACCAGCGGCAGCAGAAGATAGGGGTAGGCTTCCGGGTAGATACAGGGTGCGGGGAGGGATGTAGTTTGAGGTTAGGGGGCGTGTGCGGGAGGGGTGGGGGGGATCCAGGGGAAACTGAAAAGGGTGACACAAGCAAACACGATGTGAGGCATAAAATTATAATGTTAAAATCGTTTTTTTTAAGCAATTATTCAAGGCAAATTTGATTTAAGAAATGTGTCAAGTTAACTGTCTTGCTTGGAATGTTTCAGGGCTTAATAACAAATGCAAAAGACAACTTGTTTTTGAAGAATTAGGAATGTATAATCCACACTTTGCACTATTAAACGAAACACATATAAGATACCAAGATAAGAAAATGTTGGAGCAAGGGGGGTATGAGCTTTTAGTTTGCACATCTTTGAATGCCTCAATCCGTGGAGTGGATATACTAAAGAGAAAACTATTTAAGGTGGAAGTTAGTAGGGTTGCATCGGACAAAGCCGGAAGATGGGTAATAGCTCAAATTACGTTATCTAATCTTAAATATACCCTGTGCGCAGTGTATGGATCTAATCATGATGATGCAGCAATTTTTGACCGTTTAAACATTGAACTACTAGGCTGGGAGGGGGAGATTTTACTTATGGGGGATTTTAATTGTGTTATAAACTACGCAAAAGATACAACTAAGGGTACTCCCTCACAACGAATGCTTAAGACAAGGGCATCTATTTTAGAACTTGCCCGTATACACAAACTGAAAGATGTTTGGAGGCACCTTCATCCTATGCTTGCTGGATATACTTACCACTCAATACCACATAAAATGTACTCACGTATAGATATGGCTTGGGCAACGAACCATATTTTGGAATGCTGTAAAATGGAGGTCTGCCCTAAGGTAACATCTGACCATAACCCCATAGTGGTAGTCTTTAAGATCGTACTTAAAAAGACAGAACCTAGACTATTCTCCTTCCCCAGACATTTGATATCTAATCCTAGATTTACTTTTCTTTTGAAGGAACATATAAAAGAATTCTTAGAGTTCAATATTGATACGGCCAAAATTACTTCAGTGTGGGACTGTTGTAAAGCTAGTATTAGAGGTTTTGCCCAACAGTTTATCATACAGCAGAACGCCAACCGTAAGGAAGAGATCTGTAGCATCACATCAAGGATAAGGGGGCTGGAAGAACATTTGGCTGAAATTACTAGAAAAGAAAATGCAGCGGCTCCTTATTATAATTTAAACAAAGCTAAAATGGAACTTAAGCTGACAACGTTACGCTGTGAGACCAAGAAATTCTTAAGAGACAAAATCACCGCTAAACTACATAAATATAAATTCTCGCAATATGAGAGTGGCGATAGAATAGGAAAGATTCTTGCCTATAAAGTAGCTGACGATAGAGACACTTCTTTAATAAAGAGCATAAAAGGTGAAGATGGTACCAACTATACTCGCTCAGACCAGATATTGCAACAATTTGTTGAATACTATACCAAATTATACACCCCAGAGGCTATACCTCCTAAGGAGTTGGTGGAAAATTATATTAGAAATAACTGGTGATTAGAAAAGGATATAGTAATATAGAAGAACTAGAAAAAGACTTCACAAAAGAAGACTAAAATTGGCTATTTTCTCTCTTCCCTCTGGGAAGGCTGCGGGGGAGGATACCCTGCCGATTGAAATTTATAAAATCTGCTACGAGGAACTTTCTTCTGTATTTTGTTCAGTCATCAATCAGATTAGTATAACAGATAGGGCCCGACTTCTTGGAACACTGCTAAAAAAAATTTTTTTTTTAAAAGAATAAGCCACCTACAGAGTGCGGGTCGTATCGCTCAATCAGCCTGATTAATGCCGATGCCAAGGTATTTGCTAAACTAATCGCTATAAGACTCTCTCCCCTCATGCCTAAGTTGGTTAGTGAACATCAGCATGGCTTTGTAGTAGGCAGGGATACAACTCAACATGTAAACACGGCTATTACCTTGTTTGACATGGCAGCTATTAATCCCTCCCCACTCAAAATGATACTACTTGACGCTGAAAAAGCTTTTGATCGAGTGGGGTGGGATTATTTGTGGGCAGTTCTCAAAGACATTGGGTTTAAAACTAACTTTCTAGCGAAAATTCAAGCACTCTACGACTCCCCTAATGCTTTAATAGGGTACGATTGTTTAGTTTCTTCTAGATTTTCAATCTTGAGAGGGACCCGACAGGGATGCCCATTATCACCTTTATTGTTTGCTCTTGCTATGGAACCTTTTATTAACGCCATACAATCACAGGAGATGATAAAACCATTTACATCAGGGGCAAACTCGCTTAAAATTACCGCTTATGCAGATGATCTGGCAGTTTATACAACTGATGTGATTGAAACTATGACAGGAATTATTAAAGAAGCAGGCGATTTCGGTGAAGTTTCTGGATACAAGTTAAATCTAGGCAAGACTCAAATTATAGTTAATTATAAACCACTGACACAAGTAACGGGAATATGCCACGCTGCAACTTATTTAGGTATCAAGTTAACATCCAACATTAGGGATATAATGGCATTGAATTACGACGCTTTACTTAAAGACACTCGGACTCTCCTTAAAAAATGGCATAAGGTGCCTTTAAATCTTATTGGACGAATTAACCTCATCAAAATGAATACTCTGCCAAAATGTTTGTATTTATTTAGATGTATTCCTTTGAAGATAAATAAAATATTTTTTAGGAAATTGGATGGCATATTGGGTAGTTTTATATGGGGCTTTAAAAAGAACCGCAGAGCCCTTTCCTCTCTGAAATTACCATTTATTAAAGGAGGGCTTAACTTTCCTGATTTCAGAATGTATTACTTTGCATCATTTTTGGGGCGGCTACAGAGCCTGTTTAATTCTAGTAATCCACATTTTTTCCACCAATTTATGTTAGGATCAGAATCTTTACAATTCTTGACTAGAAACAATGACCCGAATTATTTTAAAAGAGTCAGGTTCAAGACCGCGAAAGATATAATCAGTATATGGAAGATATTAATTATTCAGAATAAAGCATCATTCTATCATCCACTCTTAACCCTCTGGAACAACCCGGGCTTACCAAGTATTTTCAGTGATTCAGGATGTAAGATATGGGCAAATCAAGGCATAACTAGATTGGGGGACCTATATGGCTCATTAGGCTTTTTGGACTTTGACACACTTAGTCTAATATATAAACTACCAGCACATACTTACTTTAAGTATATGCAAATACGTGACTTTTTTATAGGGAAACTAAACCTTAAAGAGATTGGGGACTCAGATTTTTGGATATGTATGTACAAAGGAGTTGGAAACAAGAAAGCTATTATAAGCCAAGGATATAAATGTTTTATTGAAAGTAAGATAGATGACTGTCCTAAATTAGCACAGAAATGGGCTTCACGGCTTCACGGTTTACGACCGATATCCGTTCGAATGAAATTTCTTCTTTTTTAAACAAGATTGATACGCTATTCCACTCTTCAAGCTTAAAACTCCAAGCATACAAAACGATATGTCAACTTTATTATACCCCTTTACAAATAAGTAAATGGGCCCCCAACAATACCTTCAATGATCGCACTAAATGTCCAAAATGCCACCTTCAGGCTGCTGATTTAGAACATATGTTGGTTCTTTGCCCTGCTCTTGCTCCATATTGGGACAGCTTAGAAAATATCTTGAGAATGAAACAACTAATTGAGGAACCATTAACATCAGATATGATTCTGTTAGGCTTGCAGCTAAACACCTCTCTATTTCAAGACCTAATTTTTATTTTACTAGCATGTGCAAGGCTGGTCTTAGCTCGAGCATGGATAGCAGAACAAACACCTCATGTAAACGAATGGTGGTGCTTGGTGAAAGAGACACATCATATGGAATTATTGTTAGCTAGGAAAAGAGGATTTAAAGCACTGATCAAAATAGATAGAATCTGGGGTTGCTTGTTTCCTACATATGAATAGAACTAATATGAATGGAAGCCCTGTATTATATTATTACTTTGCTATCCTTTATATCCATTTGATTCCTTTGCCTATTTATCTTGTATTCTTATGTTTAACTATTTTGTTTCTTTTTATCTTTTTTTTGTAAAACTGCTTCTTGTAAACATTTATGCAGATGCTGGAAAGTTTTGTTAAATGAAATATTTTGTATATGTTTAAATTGCTTGTGCCACCCATAAATAAAAATGTTTAAAAAAAAAAAAAAAAAGCTACATATTCCTCAGCCGAGGTGCAGCTTCCACACCACACAATAAACAAATCATCGATATAGCATGCCCATAGTACTACTCTATCGAACCAATGTTGTGGCGTGTCCCTCCAAGCCACGTGCTTCTCCCACCAGCCCACGAAGAGGTTCGAGTAGCTGGGGGCGAAGCATGTGCCCATCGCTGTCCCACGCTGCTGCTTGTACAGTTGGTTATTGAAAATAAAGATGTTATTTTCTAGGTAGAATTTTACCATTTCTAAAAGCATGGCGTAGTGTTGTTGAAATCTCACAGGACGCTTGTCCATGAACCATTTGACAGCTAAAATACCTTGCTGATGGTCTATGCAGGTATAAAGACTTGTAATGGCAAAGGTGATGAAAAGCATGTTGTCTTCCCATACAATCCCACCTATCCATCTAAGGAAATCCTGTTTGTCCTGGATATAGGAACTCAAGCTCCTAACCCATGGTGCTAAACAATGATCAATATAGATGGAACAATTCTCCCAGAGACTATTGATAGATTCTACAATTGGTCTCCCAGGTGGCTTTTTATCATCCTTATGGATTTTTGGAAGATGATAAAAAGTCGGAAGAACCGGATATTCACACATTAGGAATTTATATTCATAAAAATCCAACATCCCTTCATTCCTCCAATAAATCAAAAATTCAAGGAATGTAGATATACATTGTGCATAAATAGCTCGAGTCACAGGCAAATAACATTTCATCTTTTAATTGGTTCAAAGCTTCCTCGAGATAGAGCTCTTTTGGAAAAAGCACAATATTCCCCCCTTTGTCTGAGTGCTTTATTGCTATGGAGGCCTATTTCCCTAGGGATTGGATGGCTTCCCACTGTGACTTAGAGATGTTATAGTTGGGAGTATTTTTTCCTCCTCCGTTAGCCTCCAGATGTTTCAAACTCCAGCTAATTTTGAAGTAAGTTTGAACTGTGTACTGCATTTACCAGGATGCAAAGGGGCAACCTGTGCTGGGACTGTGAGGCAGTGTGCTCCCAACACCCATTCTGTTGAAAAGGCACCCTTGAGCCAGCAAGCTGATGAGCTTTTGGAGATGCACCTGTGTGCCTGTGAGTGGTACTGTGACCTGGGAGGAACTCTGCATCATTTCCAGCAACCCCAGATGATTTTCCTATGCTCTCTAAAACTGCTGCTCTCTACTGAGGAAGGACTCAACCCAGAAACACGTGTCTAGGGATATGCAGCAATGTCTGCACCAACTTTGGTGAAAAACTCCAGCTAATTTTGAAGTAAGTTTGAACTGTGTACTGCATTTAACAGGACGAGAATTGATAGTCTTCATCATGTTTGTTCTCAATTTATCACTTTGTTTTGCATCTTTTTCTTTTTTGATCATCTCCGTCAGATTCTTGGTTTCCTTGAGTAATTTGGTTCTGTCACTCCAGGCATACTGAATGAGGATTCTCAGCATACCCCTCTGAGACTCCATTGTGTGTTGTTGCCAGTCCTTCAACATGAGAGGGTCCGGGTTCTCATATGACGGTACGGTGAAAATGCGTAATCCTCTAGGGATGCGACCCACTTCCAAGTACTTTTCCAAGGAAGTGGCCTCCCACCATTTCCTGATTTCTTTTTCCATACTTTTTTCTAAAGTCTGATAGAGAATCCTTAAATTGCTCTGTGGACTCAAGACACCACTTGTTGAGGGGGCATTTGGTTTTGTTAGTCCTGTGGTATGTTTACAAATATCTGCTGCTGCCTCTTGTCATTCTAATACTGAGGACATGTTTGCAAAAAGAACGTAAACACTGTTTGTTCGGAGGGAGGGGTTACCCACGGCACCAGGCCGTTATTTACTAAGTTAAAAAGAATCCCTCGGAACTGACACTGGATATCCATACAGTTCAGGAAAACAAAGAGCGAGGCACTCACCAGGGGTCCGGCACGGTGTACACGGGTCCGACGATCCGCGCAGAGCCCTGTGGGTCCTTCCGGTCTAGAGTAACTCTCGTCCAGGCTCCAGTTCTGTTTTCGTTGCTTGCTGCGATTGTAATTCTCCTCGCAGTAAAATTGTCACAGTGTCGGGCCGGTGGTCAAGACAAAGTCAGAAAGGCACGTAGATCACACTGCCACCGCTCCTCACATTCCGGGTGCATCCGCCAACGGTGGTGAGCCGCTATACTTGTCGTCACTGTCAAAGCAATCCTGGCTCAAACATATAGACGGCACTCATGGGTATTCTTTGTAAAGGTTTTTTTAATTCAGTTGCAGGAACCCTCTCCCCCTTGCTGACAGACACGTTGCGGCGTTACCGCCTTCCTCAGTGTCAGCTGTTTGTAAACATTCCACCATTTTTAAAGTGCACAGTGCAGTTAAGAAAATTCATAAACAGCGAAGATGGCCATATACCTTTCAATTTCACATTTTTCATGGCGGCCATCTTATAACGTTCTATTTTAGGGAAACCCATAAATGCTTTGTTAAATACATATACACAGACAAAGATTGTCGGAAAAGCGGTTCCACATATTTAAAAACGATATACAACCAATTTATATCATTGTGTCATAATCGTATCAGAGGAAGCAATAGGTGATTGCCATATTAAAATTAAGCCCTGAATGGGCAATCACAGGACTACAATTCTTCATTGTATCCTCCGTTTTCCCACATATTTACAAACCATATGCAACCATTTTGTGTCACTATATCATATTCTTATGAGAGAACACAGTAGGTGATTACCATATATATATATCACAACAAAAGAAACCTCTGCTACACTTTGGAAAAGAGCATGCACACACACACGAGGGCTATTTGGGTTAAGGCCTTTTACTAGATAAGCCTCCTCAGACCCAGCAGAAGAGACACGTTTCAGCTGACACAGCGGGCCTTCCTCGGTCTAGTGTGCGCCATTTTGGAATCAGCCTCTATACATTTTAAAATCATAGACATAGAAAAAAGTGAAGGCAGCAAAACTTTAAATATCACATTAAGTAATCTTAAAAACAGTGAATAAATACTGCGCATTACATTGATACTGTGTGCCTGATGGCTGTAACTGACGGTAACTGTAAAATGCCTAGTGCAATAAGAAATGTTTAAAATATATATATATAAATATAAATATATATATATATATATATATATATATATATATATATATATATATATATATATATATATATATATATATATATATATATATATATATATATATATATATATATACCAATAACATAAAATCTAATTAAAAAACATTATAGTATAAATTAAAACATTAAACTATTTAGAAATCTTTAATCTTACATTTCCCACTCCAGTCAGCGCAACAGTAGGGAAAGTATTGGCTAGCATAAAGGTAAACATTACTATTCCCACTCTAGTGAGTATAACAGTAGGGAAAGTATTGGATAGCGGAAGGGTAAAACCTAATATTCCCACTCCAGTGAGTGTAACAGTAGCGAAAATGTTTAATAGCGGAGGGGTAAAAAGTACTATTCACACTCCAGGGAGTGCAACAGTAGTGAAAGTGTTGGCTAGTGGAGGGGTACAAATTACTATTCCCACTCCAGTGGCTGCAACAGTAGGGAAAGTGTTGGTTAGTAGCAGGATAAAATTTACTATTCCCACTCCAATCAGTGCAACAGTAGGGAAAGTTTTGGATATCGGAGGGGTAAACATTTATATTCGCACTCCAGTCAGTGCAACAGTAGGGAAATTGTTGGATTGCGGATGGGTATAAATCACTATTTCCACTCCAATAATTGTAACAGTAGGTAAAGTGTTGAATAGCGGATGGGTAAAAATAAATTACTATTGCCACTGCAATGAGTGCAACAGTAGGGAAAGTGTTGGATAGCAGAGGGGTAAAATTACTATTCCCAGGCCAGTGAGTGCAACAGTAGGGAAATGTTGGATTGCAGAGGGGTAACAATTAAGTTTCTCACTACAGTCAGTTCAAATTTAAAAACAAACTAAATATTAACAAGAAAAATATTTAAAAAACAAAATAAAAAAATATGTATGAATAAAACATGTTAAAAATTAAAATACTAATATGCTTAATATAGAAAAAATAATACAATTAGAATGTTAAATACATATGACAAATACCTACAAATATTATATTAAATAAAATAAAAAAGATTTTTCAAACAAATAAACATTTTCAAATACAAGTTATTTAGAAACAAAAACATTAATTATTACATAAATTTACTTTTTCTTTTCTACCATATAACATCACACAATTCACAAACCACATTTAAATAAAGGAAATTAAATTGAAGAAATAATATTACATTAAAAACAATTAAAACATATAACAATTTAACTTCCCACCCCTGTAATCCCCCCAATGCACAGCTAAAATTAAACTTTAAAAAAGTTAACTACAAAATTAAAACGTATTTTTAATTAGAAAACGAATAGTATTTAACAACTAATTATAATGTAAGGAAAATCAATTTACTCCCCTACCTTTACCCCTATAAAAGCAAAACCCAGACAAAAAATATAAACAAATATCCTAATTAACCATTAATTAATTAATAAATCATAATGATCAACTAATTATTAATTGATAAAACATAAATTACTCCCCACCTTTTACCCCATTAAACCCCACAACCCACACCTAAAATTAATTACGCAATTTCCATATTTAATATTCAATTAATTAATTAATATTAATTAACAACTCATGAATAATTAATTAGAAATACATTACTTCCCGACCATTTACCAATATAAACCCCACAACCCACACCTAAAATTAATTACACAATTTCCATAATTAATTTTCAATACATTAATTAATATAAATTAACAACTAATTATTAATCAACAATTCTTTACCACCCCTTACCCCTATAAGCCCCACAACCAGCGCCTAAAACAATTACACAAGTACCATAACTAATTACCAATTAATAATTGATATCAATTAACAACCAATTAATAATTCAGTACAAATAAATTACTTCCCACAATTAACAGGATAAAATCTCAATTAAATAAATATTATTAAATAAAAAATATTCATTAATTTATTATAATTAAATTACTTACCACCCTATTCCCTAGTATAAACCCACAACCCGCTACAGAACTGAAAAATGCAAAATATAATTACAATAAAATTGATAACTACTAAAAATGTAGCACATATATTGAAAAACATAAACAATACTTATATAAGAAACATACATCACATTCAATTATAATATGAACCAAAATACATAACATTAATTAAAAAATCGATATTTTTAACAATTGTTTTTTTGTAAATGATATTAATGACTTCTATATTTTTTAAAACAATATTTCTTACCTTAAATTTGATATTCTTGACCACAATATTCTTGCTGTATATATTTCTGTGCTTTACAAAGAAGAGAAACCCACACTTCACGTTATTTTAGCAAATGTCATTCAAATAAAGAAATGAACCAACTTTATCATGTTCATCTCGGCAATTATTTAAGCCTTTTATTCGTATTGTTAAAATAAACAAAGATGTTTATACCAGGAAGAGAAAGCGTTCTTCACAAATATAGCCACAAAAATAAGTTGTCTGAGTTATACAACAACCTATGTGTAACAAGAGTGAAAAAACAATTAACAATTCATGCAATTCATTTCATAGTGCAACATAGTGTTCAAAACGATTATATCACAAGTGAAAACAATTTGACAAAATATTATAAGTGAAAAACGATATCAAAATTATTTACAATGGACAACAATACATAAACGCATTTTTCAAAGATACTAGATTGTCATAAATCCCAAAAAGTACTCAGTATAAGTCACTAGAGGTACTCGGTAAACAATTAATGTCAGCAATAATTGCAAAAAAGGTTATCCCCTGTGTGAACAATGTTTTCAAGGGTCCAGGATTCAATCCTTTATGCCGACGCGTTTCGAGTGTGGGTCTCCAGTACCCAGACTCTCATCAGGGCCAATTTACTCGTTTTTCAGAAAAACTAGTAAATTGGCCCTGATGAGAGTCTGGGTACTGGAGACCCACACTCGAAACGCGTCGGCATAAAGGATTGAATCCTAGACCCTTGAAAACATTGTTCACACAGGGGATAACCTTTTTTGCAATTATTGCTGACATTAATTGTTTACCGAGTACCTCTAGTGACTTATACTGAGTACTTTTTGGGATTTATGACAATCTAGTATCTTTGAAAAATGCGTTTATGTATTGTTGTCCATTGTAAATAATTTTGATATCGTTTTTCACTTATAATATTTTGTCAAATTGTTTTCACTTGTGATATAATCGTTTTGAACACTATGTTGCACTATGAAATGAATTGCATGAATTGTTAATTGTTTTTTCACTCTTGTTACACATAGGTTGTTGTATAACTCAGACAACTTATTTTTGTGGCTATATTTTTGAAGAACGCTTTCTCTTCCTGGTATAAACATCTTTGTTTATTTTAACAATACGAATAAAAGGCTTAAATAATTGCCGAGATGAACATGATAAAGTTGGTTCATTTCTTTATTTGAATGACATTTGCTAAAATAACGTGAAGTGTGGGTTTCTCTTCTTTGTAAAGCATTATTGGGCCCAACCCCACTTCAGTCCATAGGGCCACACCCCCCAGTTTTTCCAAAGTATATATTTCTGTGTCACAATATTTCCAACTTGATATTTGTGTGGGTCGGCATTTCCAACTCGATATTTTGTCTGCATACCACAATCATGCACTCACTGAACAATTACACAGGTTATACAGTTATGGCTGTAACCCCACTAGAAAGTTTGAGTCCCACTATAGTAGCAGTTGTGCATTGTACAACTTCCAGATAACACAGCACACTTTGCCATAACCATGATGTGGCTAATCTAGACATACCAAGACCTATTACAAATCACAAAACGTTAAATATAATAAGAAGCAGAGAAAGGGAGGTTGTGTGGGTTACTGGGGTGGCACCCTTTGAAAATGTGACAGCATAGTGCACACCAATGTATATTTGCTATTGTGAATCTCATCTGTCTTATGTATAGGCAATTACATATCAGACTGCTTCCCAGAATAACATATATTTCTGAAAATTTAATTGTAGTCTTTGTAGAGGTTACAGTTATCAAAATGAAGTTTATATCAAACAAATTCAATTATTTCAGCAATCTAGCAGATTCAACACATGTATTTAAACCTCTTTATGAGAATTAATGAGCATGTATTGTATTTGCCTTACATTTCTTAGGCTCTTGCATTCATGAAGCTATACATAACATATGCTTTTGTTGAGGCATTGTCCTACAATTGCTTGGTGACAAATAGCATGGATTTCTGAATTCCCACGTGTCCTTGGATACACGCCATTCATTTTTGTAGCCTATTTCTGTATTCTTTCGCAGAGAAATGGCAACACTTTTTGTGAGATAGCCAATATTAACAATACAGTATTACATCATCAGAAAATTTGATGTAATACCAAGAAGGACAATAACTAACTAAATAAGATACAATAGGCAGGGGCCTGCACGTAAAGGTCAGGCATTACGCAGACCTGGTTAGAATAAATATGAAAGGAGTACTGATTTCAGAAACTACACAAATAATAAAACAATCTATGGGCATCAAATCTACCCTATCCTCCCCTCTACAGACAGATCTAAAAATATAGCATCAGCTTGGAAAGATTGAACATTGAGTACTATACACATTAGGGAAACACCCTTTACAACACAGTCATTACTTCACACTACATTAACAATGCAGTCATTACATCGCAACATCCTTTACAACGCACGTCACTACAACGCAGGCATTACATTGCATGTCACTACAACCCATCTCATTACAACTCATGTCACTACAACACAGGCATTACATTGCATGTCATTAAAATGCTGTGAGGATTATTGATTGCACTACTGCTTGCTTCCTCTATGTACCCCCCCACGGGCCACGTGCTGACACATTTAATGTACTGCCTTGTTTTGTATTGTTCTTTTGTTTTCTTGTTCTTAAAATCAATAAAAAGTTTTCAAAAAAAAAAAATGCTGTGAGGAGGACAGCCGTGAGACAGACCGGAAGTGGCAGGAGACTGTTGGGACGCGCGACCCATAGCGGAAGACCCGCGTGGTCTAGTGGGTGACTGAGGATCTGAGGAGGAGAAGCGGACGTCATTGGGAGCGGACGGAAGAAAAGGCATCAAGCAGGAGAACGGCATTGTGGAGTACACTGAGGCGAGAAGAGCGGAGACAGAGACAAAGCTGAAGAGCAGAGAACGAGGCGAGAACAAGGAAGGAGAACAGAAGACCGAAGCACAGGAGTGTGAGGCATATACTGCGCTAGGGCCTGGCGGCCCGGAGGAGTAAGGGAACACCATGGGTCCCAATGCCACGGCCCTGGACACGGGTCGTGGCTTAAGGCAAGTACCAGAAGGGAGATCGTTTTGGTGGGGGTGGTGGGTAGCACGGTGAAATGAGTCTTGCGTGTGTTTGTTTTTAATAGATACACGGCGGAATAACCTCGTTTCTCCTCCCCCCTTTTTCACTTCACAGCATCTGGTGGTGGTTGCACATGTAATAGAGCAGTCAGCAAACCCAGTTGTAACCCCCCGCTTGCATTTTTTTCTTCCTCACCCAGGAGCCGAGAGCAAAGGGAAAGAGAGAGACGCCAAGAGCCCCTGCTGTGGCAAAATCCGGAGTATAAAAAAGAAGGAGCTGAGAGGAACATTGAAGGACCTCTATATAATATTTTGTTTTATATTAAGAAAAGGATGAAGAATGGAAAGAAAGGACAAATAAAAAGAAACCTTAAACCACCTTTCTTCGTGTCCCGTGTCCCCTTCCACCCTATAATCCTGCAGCCCCCTCACAAACGCATACCATTCCAACGCATAGTACTCCTACACTATCCAACACTTACCCTACTGTTGCACCCACTGGAGTTACAATAGTAATTTTTACCCCTACACTATCCAACACTTACACTACTGTTGCACCCACTGGAGTTAGAACAGTAATGTTTACCCCTACACTATCCAACACTTACCCTACTGTTGCACCCACTGGAGTTAGAATAGTAATGTTTACCCCTACACTATCCAACACTTACCTTAAATGCAATGTAATGGTATGCATTGTAATGGTATGTGTTGTAATGGTATAATGCAATGTAATGGAATGTGTTGCAAATGTAGTTTTAAAAAATGCGTGGTAACGGCATGCAATGTAAAATGATGCGTTGTAAAGGATGTTGCGATGCAAAAACTACGTTGTCAAGGCATGCGTTGTAAATGTATGCGTTGTAACGTCATACATTCGACACATTATTGCTCAGTCATGATGCTTATTCAATGCCTTGTATCTCTGTTACTAGGGCATCACTGGTAACTAATCATCATTTTGCTTCAACAACAACGATGTCAACAATTGTGGCATCAAGGAGTTTGCTTTCTTGGTGAAATGGAAACTGTATACCCGGTAGGAAAATACATACATTCTTCTGCCACTCACTTAAAAAAGTGAGCCAGGACTGGACTTGGTAAAACAATAAAATATCTGATGAATTAAAAAATAGCGCCAGTGGTCTTAAGTAGTGAATCTCTAAACGAAAATCTTTTCAGAGGAAGGTTTTTTCAAGAAGGTAGGGGAGCGGCCAAGCACATATTAAGTGTTATTTGGGGACTGGGGCCTGTAGCAAAATTCTGTCTCTGTTATTGCAAGAGCCACTGTGATAGTAACATAAATTCACAAGTCCTCCCATGAGAATTTTGGTTGTTTTTTAGGTATGCCTATGAATTGGTATTCATATAGCACTAACCTAGTTAGGAAGCATGAGAGTACTGTGCATTACTGGGAGTTGTTTGACAATCTACAAGATCATGATCATCAAGTAAAGAATTGGTTTTGGTTATAATGCACTTGTAAATCAGATATCCACCACAACAGTCGCAGAGTACCTTAACATTAAACTTTAAATAAGTTCCTTAAGGGCTTATTTAGGTGCACCAACACAGCTGGAGCATCACTTTGTATGATATTCTGACAGTGCAGATTGAAAAATCATATCTATGAAGCCATACAAAGCCACATATATGGAGTAATGCAAGGCAGGGCAAATTGTCACATTATCTTACTCTGCGCTCAGGAGGTATTCCATGAGTGTGGCAGTGGGGTTTCCCATGCAACACCCATGGGTTTTGATGCTGCCCATGATTTACAAAATTATGTAAACCTGGGGAAACACCAAATCATTACTCCTCCCAAGGTGAGGCCTAATAAGGAGAAATATCTGTATTTCTCCTCTTTGTTGTGTGCTGCAAATTAGGGCCTTAGTGATTTCCCAATAATCACACAATGTTGAATAAAACACCATTGCTGGGATTCCAATGTGAGTTCCCTACTTTGCAGAGCTATCCACCAGCACTTTTTATGATCACTTTTTCTGTACTGCTCCGCCTACTTTGACTCATTATATCGCTGAGTTAGTGCATGGTTTGTTGACAGCAGAGCTCAGAACCACCATAAAAATTACTGCAGGCGAAAGAAAAACCCCACCTGAAACTTTTGACCCCTAGGAGGTGGCGCGCACACCGGCAGAGCCAGCAGGTCATTAAAGTAAATCCACAAGACAGTAAAACGTGCTGTCAGGCAGAAATAGTGAACTGCAAGTAAAGATTTATTCCTTCATAAAGCTATACGTGACGCGTTTCGACTGTCCTGCGTTCTTGATCACACATGAAAGTGTAGGGAGAGGCGTGATTACATAATCGACATAAAACATACTAGTAGGAGTCAGGCATGAAGATCGTAGTAGGACTGGACAGGTGAAGTAAACAAGTGATGTAAACAGCGATTGCCATCTTGAATTGGAAAAAATTTAATGTACCATACATTGTATTACAGCCACATACCATATTACATGTTTATGTACCAAAAAATTGTACCTGAGTGCCACAAGTTTGTATAAGTTAATGTCATCATGGTGCACATGAGAACTTGCACGGTCAAAGTGTTATGAAGGTACTGCGTACGTCAGAGCGGGTTGGGGATGAATGTATTCATCTGCGTGTGCCAAAAAGGAAGCTCGGTCTCGGGTAATGCAAGGTCATTAATAACCTGTATAGTGCCTAATGAAGGAACATGGGTCATGGTAGTCCAGGGGGACTGCGTCGGATAGTGAAAGGGGCATGGTTTCTGTTCACACTAGGGGTTCCAATAAGAATACAGTCCATGGAGAATATGTAACGTCTATTCTGGATTGACTGTACATGGATTCCCCTGCGTAGTGGGTACTGCATCCTGCAGTTCTGCATGTAAATCCCTGGTGGGTTGGGAATACACAGGGACCAAGAATATGTGTTCTTGTCTGGAACTGTCGCTCCTGTGATCAGGACCTGCAGCTCAGGCAAAGGAAAATCCACTCAGTGTGCAGTACTGATATGTACCCATTGGGATATGACATGACCAGTAAGTTGAAAGTATGTCTGTGCCCAAGACATGAAAAACCACCCTCAACGTAAATAACCCACAAAAAAGGAAACACAGATACAAAACCAGATTACAAAATCGTGAAAAATCTAGAAAAATAAAATTCAAAGATGTTCTTATCTGTGATATGGTGACCACCAACCACCACATCAGTGGTCAAAATCTCAAACCAACAGGTGAAAAGTTACTTGTATTAAAATGATACTCATAAATGTATTAATCCGAAGCTCCATCCCCTCAATGGAAACAAATCATATTCACCAAGATAAATATCTCACTATAAAATGGTGAAGAGCAAATTGAGAGGTACACCTACATGTAGGTGTAGGTCTCTAATGTGACTCGTTTTACACGTAAATGACCCTTTGTGAATCATACCCAATGCCTTTGCTCAAGAGGAAGCACTAGAGGAAGTGGTAAAATCCTCTAAATGGCCGAGTTAATGTTTTTATTTCTAACAAACTTCTCATCAGTCTATAAACAGATGGAACCTTTCTTGTAACTTAGGCCACTCATATCCTGCTTCTACATCCTACATGTTTAGACACAAGACCTTTCAGATTAGTCTCCAATGTCTCTGTCATGCAAGCGGCACACACTTAATTACCTATTTGCTGAAGTTTGTTCCCAAGATGACATTTTGATTATGGGAGGGCTATTATTTGTGACGTCTACCCCAGCCTAACATATATGAGACATTAAATGTATGACCCCCAGCTAGTGATCTCAAAAGGTGTCAGCATGATTTTTCCTGACATAAGGAATATATAAAGTGGTGTTAATCCTTCAAGACATAAGGAATATATAAAGTGATGTTTATCCTTCAAGATCATCCTGTGTCAGTTTTGCCTTTCACTTTATTTTGGGTATGAGTCATCTTAATCTCAATTCCTTTCACTTCCTTGTAATTGTTGTACAATCTGAATGGGATGTGTTATGACATATTCCTCCACATTTCCTCTGCTTCTTCAGTCACCACTCGTATTCCTCTACTTGGCATTCACTTCTTCCTTTTATCTGCTGGTCATTTCCATTCCAGTATCATGTCACATTAGAAAGTTGGGCAGTTTTGAACCCTGTGGAGAATTAGGGACATGGTTTCAAGGAAATGGCAGAGCGCAAAGCTGCGCCACAAATGGGTATGCCGTGCACTGCCATTTCCAAAATGCTGGGATGCATCGTTTTTACAAGGATACAGCACACCCCTGTGTTTTTCCTAGCACTGGCACTAAATATAGCTACCTAGTGCCAACGCGGGCACCCTTGCACCACAGTGCAAGGGTGCCTGCAAAGCAGGGAATTATTGTATAAGGGACGCCTTCCTGCACAAATACAATCATTAATGGTGTTTTAACAGTATTTTTCCTTGTTGTGCCATTCTAACACCTGCTTTTGCATGGTATTAGTTTTTTGCACAGCCTCAGAGTTACACATCCTTGTAAATCTGGGGCAGTTTCAAAATGCAATCGGTGTTAAATGGAGCACCCATTGCACGCCCCTTTCACAAAAAGGGATATATGTAAAGGGGCCGTATTTACAAGTGGCATTAAGCCACTCAAAGTGGATTAGCTCCACATTCTAAATATGAAGAATGGTATGCGCCCCAAGAACATCGCTAAAAGTGATGTTCATCGCTAAAAGTGATCTTCTGGTGGTGCCTCAACAAATGAGTAGGCCCTCTCATGTGTGTTCACCATTTACCCTTTAAAGGTCACCTTTGGACTAACACCCTGTGTGGCTGTAACATGTGTGCTCTGGTGTATTGCATTGTCATTTTACCATTATGACGTATTGCCAGATATGTTTCTTTAAAATGTACTTTGTATTCAATTTGGAACATACAGTATTGTTCTGAGAACAGGGAGGATTCATTCTCTGCCTGTCCTCAGAGTCATCTGCATGTCCTGTGTGTTGTGGGTCATTATTAAAGTGATCTTCAAATTTACAATGAACTTGTGATTTAGTTGGAGAACCTACCACAACCCCATACTTCATGTGGGACCAGGACTGGAGTAGAGAAGAGTAGTTGAAAGGATTTCATCGCTTCACACTACAGGACCCACCAACAGTTCTCTTGTGATGGTTTTCCTTAGGATGATGCGTTCTACAAGACTCCACTATATTTTGAAACTTTGGCCTGGGGTTGTTTATTTTGGACTCTGGTCTTAATTAACACAGGGAATGTGCTGTGCACTCGTTATGCTAATTTCTCACTGTTACAAACCTCCACAGCATCTCTCAAGTGACCGCTGCCATTCTACACCGGAAGCTTCACGTGGACACTGACATGTGCAGTGACTCTTGGTGCATCCCCTGTGGCATTCTTTCCTCTGGCATTGTGACGATTGCTCTGCATTGTTGGACAGAGAGTGTTTAATAGTGTACCTGTTGTTCCGGCACATCCTGCTGAAGATTTGCCTTGGAATGTGTATCAAGAGGCAAAAGAAAGAATGTGGAAATAGTACACGATTAATCGATTGCCCTTCTCAAAAGGCACATCATTTCCAAATGCAAGCAATCTATGGATGAAACGGTGGAGGAGTATATTACCACACTGCGAGTGTCAGCATCCCGGTTTGAATTTCAAAACAAGGTTGACATCTACATAAGGGATCCGTTTAATTTCAATGTTTATTCCAAAACAGTCCTGGAAAGACTGTTTACGTGCAAAAATCCAAGCCTCAACAAGACAATTGCCAATGCAATAAGCACTGAGACATCTGTTATAACATTTCAAGTCATGAGTGGTTGGATCACTACTTAAAGTAACAGTCAAATTGACATGTCAGTTTATTTTATGATGACTGTGTAATTGCCGCTTTTAGTAAGGGTGGTACGTTTAGAAAAAGTGAATGTTGCAGATGTGGTTCTATGAATCACATGAGAAATCAGGAAGGAGATGCAACTGTTGTCATAAGGTGGGACAGTCCAAAGAGTATGCAGAAGTACTCCTACTAACCCAGATAAGGTTAGGATCAGTCATTTGGGTGTCCCGGGTAATCCTGAGGAAATTATGGATTGTGTTGACAGGTTTTTTAACTCGGTTCTCATCATTGGCATGCCTTCTATTCATGCTCACAAATATGTTAAAGGACCATTTTGTCAAGCCACTGTGGATGGTAAGATGATCACTAAGGTGATGGACTCTGGGGCCCCAGTCACCCTCTTAGCTGATTCCACTTTTCTCAAATGATGGCCTGAAGGTGTGAATTTGGTTCCTCATGACATCTGCCCCAAATCCTTTGCTGAGCAAGATATGTATCTCTTAGGGTATTTTGTGAGTGTTTAGGGAGACAAATTTCCACCAAGGTCTATGTAGCTATGAAAGGGGAGGACAGTATGGCTGGTTGGATTTAGCAAAATTAGGGATTTATTTACATCCAGGCCATGTTGTCACAATTGTTTTATGTGATGATCCTGTTTTAACTTTAAACACACTGGCTAGATTGACTCACTAAATGGTAAGCAAGTTTCCTAAGGTCTTCAGTGACGTTAAATGCACCATCAGGGTTTTAAACACACTATTAAACTTAAAAGTAATGCCATACCTGTTATTCTTAAGGTGCATCCCACCATGCCTTTAAATAAAAGAGCAGATTTTAAAGAGTTACTGTAAAGACTTACAAATGAAAATGTCATTAGCATAAGCAGTTTTCTTTTTGTTTTATGTATTGGGGAGGGTGATGTAACATGTGTACTCTTATGCATTGTATTGTCATTTTACCAGTCTGATGTATTAATAGGTATGTTTCCTTTAACTTTACTTTGTACCCATTTGGAACATACAGTATGTTTCTGAGAACTGTGAGGATTCAATTGGTGCAGAGATAGAATATTGAATTGCACAAATATTGTGTCAAAAAAATCGTGGGTCAAGTATATCGACAGACACATTTTCGTGTTCAAGAATATCGATTTTAGGTAAGCAATATCAATTTAAAAAATATTGAAGTGTTTAATATCGTTTGCAAAAATATAGTTCTTAAAAATATCGATTTTTTATGAATGTGATGTATTTTAGTATATATTTTATATTTCTCTGATGTATTTTTGGTATAGGAATTGTTTGTATGAAGGCACTAAACAGGTGGGGCTACAAGTTGGTGGCACATGTGGGGTTCACGACCAGCTCACAAGGAGTTGGCATTATGGTAAGAAACTCCTTTCCCCTCGCTGTGAGTTCCACATGGACAGATGACCGGGGCAGGTATATAGGAGTCACAGGTTTATAGGAAGGATACACGTTAACACTCATGTCAGTCTACGTACAACCTGGCCTTCAGAGCACCACATTTAAAGATCTGGGCACTCTCCTACTCTCGTTACCAGAAGGTTTCCTAGTGATTGGGGGTGATTTCAACTCAATGGCCTCTGGCACATTAGATCGGCACCCACCACGTGAGAGTGGATCATCTAATAGATGGCTGCCTGACTTCCTGGAGGTGCTGGGGCTGGTTGATGGGTGGGGGACATACATCTCAGAAAGAATCCAGCACACTTTCCACTCCGGGGCCCATCATAGCCTTTCCTGCATAGACTATATCCTAGTCCCCGCTTCACAAGTTGCTAACATCCACAAAATTAAACATTTAGCTAGGGGAATCTCCGATCACTACCCAGTATGGGTGCAGAAAGACCTTAGCCAACCAAGGGTGGGGAAAATTGCCCCCATCAACCCGTGGTATCTCCGAGACCTTTGAGTCCATAAAGCACTACTCAAAGCCATACACAACTATTTTCAAGAAAACGAGGGGTCAGTAGACTCCTCCCAGACCCTGTCCTGTGGGAAGCATTTAAATCAGTAATACGGGGACAAGCACTGTCGCTAATTGCTGGGATGAAGAAAGACAGACAGAAAGAGATTGTGGACGCTGAGGAAGAAATCCGTCGGCTGGAGGAAGAATTAGAAACTGAGGTTACACACAAAAAACTCCATTCACTACACCTCAAACAAGACGACTACAAAGCTCTACCAAGTGACAGGGCCAAAAGTATGGGGAGGGAAAAGTTGGGCAGAATATACGACCTGGGATACAAAGTGGGGAAACTAATCTCATGGCTTGACAAAAAGGAATGGGCTAGTCGACTGGTACTGGAACTAATAGGCGCAGATAGCAGATCCACAACCGACCCACAAAACATTGCAAATCAATTTGCCAATCAATTCAACACGGTATACACAGCCAGTGCTCCATACACAGAGGATGACTTTCACAGGTTACTGCACGATATAGCGCTCACCATCTTGTCAGAAGAAGACCAAGACTTCTTAGAAAGTGCGTTTACAAACGACGAAATAGGGCAGGCCATTAGATCACTACACTCCAGGCCCCAATGGCATACCAATTGAATTGTACAAGCTTAGGTCTGACAAATTAGCCCCATACCTGAAGACCATGTTTGAAGAGAGCAGAGAGCTGGGGATACTACCAATGGACCAAAGGGTGGCTACACTGGTCACTATACATAAGGAGGGCAAACCCAAGACCAACTTCGCCTCGTATAAGCCGATTTCCCTGCTAAACGCAGGGCCCAAAATTCTGGCCAAGCTCCTCGCAAACCACCTAGTCAAACTAATTGGCGGTCTAGTCCATCCTAACCAGTCAGGTTTCATGCCGCACCATAATACGGCATTGAATTGGAGTATATGGGGTACTGGGGAGAGCAGCTCTGATCAAAGAAGCAGCTATAATTGTATCGTTAGACGTGACCATGGCATTTGACACCATCAAATGGCCCTACCTCTTGGCAGTTCTTGCGAGAATGGGGTTTGGTCCAGGCTTCACCCAGTGGGTATGGATCTTGTATTCAGAGCCCCTAGCACAGGTCGTGGTCAAAAACAAGAAGTAGGGCAAACTCACAATGAGTCAGGGGACCCGTCAGGGATACTAGCACCCTTGAAAAACCATCAAATCAAGCAAGGCAACAAAAAAGCCCCCTGGTTCAACGATGACCTCAAGAAATCCAAGAAGTTCTGCCGCACCCTCGAGAAAGCCTGGAGAAAAAACCCAACCACTGACAACCTGACCACCTTCAAGAACGCCACCCGCAAACACCACCAACTGATCCGATCCACCAAAAAATCAGCACTCAAAGATCGACTTGACAACAACGCCCAAAACAGCAAGGAACTATTCAACATCGTAAAAGAATTTACCAACCCCACCGCCGGCGCCAACGACATCACTCCCTCCCAAGACCTCTGCGACTCTTTATCTTCATTCTTCCACAACAAAATCGCCGACATACATAACAGCTTTGAAAACCAGCCTGAAGACCAGTCCATTCCACCCATCTCCGAACAAAAAGAGCACTCTAACAACCTTTGCGCCTGGAACCCAATCACTACTGAAGATACCATCCGCCTAATGAACTCCATCCACTCAGGATCACCAACCGACCCATTTCCCCACCACATTTTCAACAAAGCAGACGTCATCATCGCACCTCATCTCCGCGATGTCATCAACTGTTCCTTCAACTCCGCCACCTTCCCGGAAAGCTGGAAACATGCCGAACTCAGCGCCCTTCTGAAGAAACCCACAGCAGACCCATCGGAACTTAAGAACTACCGCTCCATCTCGCTCCTCCCTTTCCCTGCCAAAGTCATTGAGAAAGCCGTCAACAGTCAGCTCGCCGCCTTCCTTGAATCCAACAAATCCTTCGACACCTCACAGTCCGGCTTCCGAGCCAAACACAGCACCGAGACCGCCCTCATCCAGCAACAGACGACATCCGAACTCTATTGGACAACGGAGAAACAGCTGCCCTCATACTACTTGACCTCTCCGCCGCCTTCGACACAGTCTGTCACAACACCCTCATACAACACCTCAGCAACGTCGGAATACAGGGAAAAGCATTGGACTGGATCATCTCGTTCCTCGCCGGTAGAACCCAGAAAGTTCGCCTCCCCCCATTCAAATCAGAGGCCACCAAAGTCATCTGTGGCGTACCTCAAGGATCATCACTCAGTCCCACCCTCTTCAACGTTTACATGAGTCCCCTCGCATCTATCGCACGCCAACACAACCTCAACATCATCTCCTATGCAGACGACACTCAGCTAATCCTCTCCCTCACCAAAGACCCAAACACCGCCAAAACCAACTTACACGAAGGAAAGAAAGATGTAGCCGAGTGGATGAAGAACAGCCGCTTAAAACTGAACTCGGACAAAACAGAAGTCCTCATCTTAGGTCCATCCCCTTCCACCTGGGATGACTCATGGTGGCCACCGGCCTAGGGAAACGCACCCACACCTACGGATCACGCACGTAACCTGGGCTTCATCCTGGACTCCTCCCTCTCGATGACCAGACAAGTAAACGCCGTCTCATCATCATGCTTCAACATCCTACGTATGCTCAAAAAAATCTTCAGTTGGATCCCCACCGAAACAAGAAAAACGGTCACCCACACACTGGTCACAAGCCGGATTATGGAAACACCCTCTATGCCGGAACCACAGCCAAACTACAGAAAAAACTCCAACGCATCCAAAACGCCTCAGCCAGACTCATACTGGACATCCCCCGTCAAGCTCACATTTCCGGTCACCTGAGAGACCTCCACTGGCTCCCTGTCAACAAGAGGATAACGTTCCGTCTCCTCACCCACGCACATAAGGCCCTCTACGACCTAGGACCCGAATGCCTCAACACGCGCCAGTCCTTCTACACCCCCACCCGCCAACTACGATCATCCAATCAAGCCCTCGCCGCTATTCCGCGCATCCATAGATCTACCATGGGGGGAAGATCCTTCTCCTACTTAGCGGCCAAAACCTGGAATTCTCTCCCCACCCACCTCCGCCTTACACAGAACCACCTCTCCTTTAGAAAGCAACTAAAAACTTGGATATTCGATAAGTAAAGCACCCACCCTCCCTCAAGCGCCTTGAGACCCTCTGGGTGAGTAGTGCGCTATACAAATTTCTGAACTTGAACTTGAACTTGAACTCCTCTCTCCCCTCTCCTGTTTGCCATCGTCCGGGAAACGCTGGCGGCATGGATTCGCCAGGACCCAGTAATATGAGGTCTGCATTGGTCCCCCAACTGGGAGGACCGTATGTTTCTACACAGATGATATTCTGTTATAACTAGCCTCCCCGACAATGTCATTGGTGAGTGTTCTCGACATCTTGGCAATCTTTGGCAGATACTCTGGATTCTCCATCAACTGAAGTAATTCCCTCCTGTACGTCCTCAATGTGGACCCACCCACTCCACCACAGGGCTGCCCAATCCAAATTAATACAGGGGGCTTTAAATAACTAGGTATTTTTGTTTCCTTGGATCAAACATTTTAATCACAATCTCTTCCCACCGCTTAGTGGCTTAAATATGATATGGCAAGTTTGAAAACTCTTCCGCTCTCGCTACTGGGCAATGCAGCTCTCTTCAAAATGATGTCACTGCCCCGTTTTTTGTATGCATTGCAGAACTCACTAGACCCTGTTCCAGTGGCCTACTTTAGTGAGATTGAGAGCCTTTAGAGGAACTTGTTGTGGGACGGGAAACCTCGCATAGCATTGACCAAGCTCACACTGAATTGGTATGACGGGGGAATTGCCTCCCGGATATCAAAGAATACTACTAGGCGGCACACCTCGCGGCCATCAATCATGGCACCTATGGTCGCCCCTATGATCCGGGATATGCCATGGACAGGTGGCTCCTACCGGTAGGGAATTACAGTAGGGCACTCTATTCTAAACCCAAATGATACCGCTTTACCGGACCGATCAACCACTCGGATTCCCATCTTATGCCTCAGAAAGTTCATTTTTATGGATTTATTGTAACCCTGGTTGAAAATTGTTTGTGGAGCAAGTAATTTGTAGGAGTTAAGGGTCATCCAGGCATGCGATCTGTTTGAGAAGCTTGCTTTGTCCTCCACCAAAGGTGAATGTATAGAGAAAAGACTGTTTATACAGCCCAGAGCTGTCCTAAAAAAGTGTCCCAAATATGGAGCCCCTGGAACTCCTATCAAGGGTATTTGTGCAACCCGCCACATAGCATTGATGAGAACAATCCCCCCCACCCTGTAAAATGTCCTTACAGTGCACTGACGCAAAAGTCTGTCTATTATTGCCTTCGCTAATTGAAATGTACTTGATTCCTCTGTATTGTGTACTTATATCAAAGAATGTTTAATAAAAAGAAATAAATAAAAGAAAAATTGTTTTTATATCTATACTACTATTATAAAGGAAGAACTTTGAACCTTTGAGGCAGGTAAACTCGGGAACCACGGCGCCAATCCACACACCCGATACATCGTTGTAATCGTCAGGGTGTGCAGATGGACATAGGCTATATAAACTAAAGAAATATACGTTATTTAAAAAATTTCCCCCCAAAAAAGTAGTCCCTTGGAAGAAGCGCCGGCCGCGACGTGCGTGCCCGACGTGAGGAGCGGGGGAGGAGCGGCGTCCAGGAGCGTGAGGAGGACCGGCGGACATGGCGCGGGGAGGAGCGGTGAGGAGCGGCAGACAGGCGGTGAGGAGCGGCGGACAGGCGGGGAGGAGCAGTGAGCGGCGGATGAGGTAGGTTATTTATTTATTTATTTAGGAGCGGTGAGCGGCGGAAAAATGAAGCAAAAATGAAAATCGTGAGCAAGAGGAAGCAAACAGAGCATTACAAAAGTGAGCCAAACGGTGCATTACAGGAGGAAAAAGTTATGTGTGCAGGTTACAAAAGCGTAGAAAGTAAACATAGAGGTATAGGAGGAAAAAGTGACGTGTGCAGGTAGCAAGAGGAAGCAAACGAAGCATTAAAAAAGTGAGCCAAACAGTGCATTACAGGAGGAAAAAGTTACGTGTGCAGGTTACAAAAGCGTACAAAGTAAACATAGGGGTATAATACTGCAATATATGGAGGAAGGCTCCGGGGGACCCACGGACAACGTCGGGGCGGGCGGGGACCCTGAAGCCTAATTGCTCCCGGACAACGTCGGGACGGGCTGCTACAAAAGCGTACAAAGTAAACATAGAGGTATAATACTGCAATATATGGAGGAAGGCTCCGGGGGACCCATGGACAACGTCGGGGCGGGCGGGGGCCCTGAAGCCTAATTGCTCCCGGACAACATCGGGACGGGCTGCTAGTTTCTTATATGTGTTAAAATTTTAGTAGTTATTACAATTTTTTTTTAATTTAGCGTTTTAAGTCATTTAGCGAGTTTTAGGTTCATAGGGAACAGGATGGGGAGTCATTTAACTATATAAAATGTGTTGATTATTTTTAGCAGTTTTTGTTATCTGAATTTTGCGTTTTTAGTTCTATAGCGGGTTGTGGGTTCATAGGGGAATATGGTGGGAAGTACTTTAATTATATTACATTTATTGAATACTTTTAATTAATTCATATTTGTTTAATTGTTGTGTTATAGTGGTAAATGTGTAAATTAATTTGATATTAATAATATAATAATTAGAAGTTAATTAATTTTAATTAATTGGTAATTAATTATGGCAATTGTGTAATTAATTTTAGGTGTGTGTTGTAGTGTTTATAGATGAAAGTGGTGGGATGGGTGGGAAGTAATGTATTTTTAATTGATGAATTAATAATGAATTGTTAATTAACTTTAATTAATTAATTAGTAATGAGTTATGGTAATTGTGTAATTAATGTGAGGGGATGGAGTGGATAGTATAGTGTTAAAGAATGTGTACTCAATGCATGTTTATTTTATTTTAATTAATAAGTTTTTAATTCATTATTAATTATGTTAATTATGAAAATACATTTAAATAAAAATGTTGAAGGCTTTTTTTATTGGTGTGGTGTCATAGGGTAGGAAATAAAATAAACACATTCAAGCTTTAAATAATTTGTTAGTTTGTTAATATTTGCTCCTTTTAAATAAATATTGTCTGTACACGTATATTATAATTTATTTTATATAATACATGTACCTTTTTGTTATATGTAAATAATATTATAATATGTATTCTTTTTATATGTTTAATATATTTAATCATATATTTTTTTAACTTTTTTTTCAATTGTTTAAATGTTATTAGTAATTTTTGTTTTTCTGCTATCCAACACTTTCCCTACTGTTGCTCTCACTGGAATGGGAATGGTAATATTTACCCCACCGCTATCCATCACTTTCCCTACTGTTGCACTCACTGGAATGGGAATAGTAATATTTACCCCACCGCTATCCAGCAATTCACCTACTGTTGCACTCACTGAAGTGAGAATTCTCTTTTATACCCTTTCGCTATCCAATGCTTTCCCTACTGTTGCACTCACTGAAGTTGGAATAGTAATTTTTACCCCTCCGCTATCCAATACTTTCCCTACTGTTGCACTCACTGAAGTGGGAATAGTAATTTTTACCCCTCCGCTACATAGCACTTTCCCCACTGTTGTACTCATTGGAGTGAAAATAGTTATTTTTACCCCTCAGCTATCCAGCACTTTCCCTACTGTTGTACTCATTGGTGTGGGAATAGTTATTTTTACCCCACCGCTATCCAGCACTTTACCTAATGTTGCACTCACTGAAGTGGGAATAGTCTTTTTTCCCCCTTCGCTATCCAATGCTTTCCCTACTGTTGCAGTCACTGTAATTGGGAATAGTAATGTTTACCCCTCCGCTATCCAATACTTTCCCTACTGTTGCACTCACTGAAGTGGGAATAGTCATTGTTACCCATCCGCTACAAAGCACTTTCCCTACTGTTGTACTCATTGGAGTGGGAATAGACATTTTTACCCCTCTGCTATCCGGCACTTTACCTACTGTGGCACTCACTGGAGTGGGAATAGTCTTTTTCACCCCTCCGCTATCCTATACTTTCCCTACTGTTGCACTCACTGAAGTGGGAATATTAATTTTTACTCCTCAGTTATCCAATACTTTCCCTATTATTGCACTCACTGGAGTGGTAATAGTAATTTTTATCCCTCCGCTATCCAGCACTTTTCCTACTGTTGCAATCACTGGAGTGGGAATAGTAATTTTTGCCCCTCCACTACCCAAAACTGTTCCTACTTTTGCACTCGCTGGAGTGGGAGTAGAAATTGTTACCCCTCCGCTATTTAACATTTTCCCTACTGTTGCACTCACTGGAGTTGGAATAGTAGATTTAACTCTTCCGGTATCCAACATTTACCCTACCTTTGCACTTACTGGAGTGGGAATAGCAAATTTGACCCCTCCGCTATCCAACACTTTCACTACTTTTGCACTCTTTGGAGTAGGAATAGTGGGCCTGATGTACGATGAAAAATTGAATGCGTAAAAAGGTTTGTGTCCTGTTTTGAATGGAGTTTTCCTCTGGGCCATGTACTAACACTATTTTGCGACTCGCAAATAATTTGCAACTCGCTAAATAATGTTTGGCGACTCGCTATTAGGGAGGGGACTTCCCGTCCTAATAGCGACTCACAGGCCATGGACGAATGTTTTGCGACCGCAATTACTCTTGAAAAACACTTGAAACTTACCACCCTCTTTAAGAAGGTGGTAATGCAAAAGTGGAGGAGTCCTAAAGGGACCCTTTCCACTCTGCAAATGAAGGGAAAAATATTTTTTAGGGGCAGGCAGTGATCACAGGGACCATTACATGCCCTTAAAAAACTTAAACGAAAACATTTAATTTAATTTCTATATATACATCTCATTTTCCTTTAAGGAAAATGGGCTGCATTAAAAAAACTGCTTTATTTAAAAGCAGTCCCAGACATGGAGGTCTGCTGACTCCAGCAGGCCAACATCCCTGGGAGGGTCAGCCATTCCCAATGGGGTTGCAAATTGCGAGTGCCTCATTAATATTCATTAGGCTAGCATTTTCTGACCCCATTGGGAATAGCAATCAGTGTCTCTGACACTGTTGTACATTTGAAATTACGATTCGCAAATTGTGACTCGCAATTTCAAATGGTAGTACATCGGGCCCAGTAAATTTTTACCACTCCACTATCCAGCACATTACCTACTGTTGCATTCACTGGAGTTGGAATAGTAAATGTAATTATTCTGCTATCCAACATTTTCCCTACCGATGTATTTATTATATTGTGAGATGTATGTTTTTTTTAATAGTTAAATATATTTAATGATTTATAGAATGTTTATTTAAAATTTTAAATTATTGATATGTATATATTTTAATTTTATATAATTTAAAAGTTTAAAAATTAAATAAAGATACAGTTAATACATTATTTTAAAGTAAATATATGAATATGTATAAATTATTATGTTTGTGTGTTTATATATTTTAAATTAAGTTTATTTTTTATATTCAGTTAAAATATATTACATTTAGGGGCTGATTCCGATTCGGTAAAATCCCTTACAAATAGCCGTATGGAGCATATTTCCTGTACGTATCGTACCTTTAAACGTCCCCGCACATACGATGAAGTACGATTCGGACCCAAAGCAGATTTCCGTACGAATCGTACGAAAGACCATACGACTTAAAAATCCGTACGAATCGCATTCGGAACACGCAGTCCGTACGGATTGAAGCAGCATGTTCCGACCCAGCAAGTACGATTCGCCTTGTCAACACTCCGTACTACTATTTTTCTACGGGAGCTCAAAACATCCAGAAAAGCATATTTCGACTCAAACGGCGTACGAAACAGACCCCCCCCAGGGTAAAGTGCGTACACCCCATGATTGCAGGGGTAAGGTGCGTACACCCATGATTGCAGGGGTACAGTGAGTAGGGGTACGGTGCGTAGGGGTACGGTGCATACACCCCATGATTGCAGGGGTACGGTGCGTATGTGATTGTGGGGCTCTCCGTATGAATCGCTCATACGCGTCATTTTCTGTGTGAATCGCGTTCTCATTCCCCGGTCCGGATCGTACTTGTCAGGTCGTACAGCATGTTTACGATTATTACGGTTCACTGTGAGGGTCCGTGTCATACGGATTTTCCCTTGCTTTTCGTATGGTTTGCAATGATTCGGTCGTATATTTTTCAAACGAATCGTACTACGTGATTCGGACAGAATTGTACGAGTCGTACAGAAAGGGCTACGGATTCGATTTGGTCGTACGATTGGTTTACCAAATCAGAATCGTCCCCTTAATGTATTACGTTAAAGATAATATTAACATTTTATATATCTAATATGTATTATTTTATTTCATTTATATTTTTAAATCCATATTTTTACATCGATATTTTTAACTTCGATATGTTTGATTTTATACTTTTGTACTTACCTGTTTAAGTATAGGGAGCCGATATGTTTGCATTCTATATTTTTTCATCTATATTTTTGTCATCTATATTTTTGCTATCGATAATTTGTCAGGGAACCCATTCAATCTTTATCTGTCCTCAGAGCCATCTTCATGTCCGTGTGTTGTGGTTTCTTATTCATGGAATAAAGTTATCTTAAACTTTACAAGGCACTTGTGATTTATTTGGAGTACCTACCATGACCCTATAACATAACGGAGGGGACCCCTCTAAACATACTTCAGGTCAGGGAAAAGAGGGGAAAAGATAAGCAATACTAGAAAAATTCCCTCATGACCTATCTAATTTGATATACTGAAGAAATGATATAAATCAGTATTTGTGTTGGTATATTAAAAAAAAAATTTAAATGTGAAATGAAAAACAATGTTTTCAAACTCCTACCATGACCCTATACTTAAGTGGCTTCTTGTAGGGCAGTGGTTCCCAAACTTTTTCGACCCGCGGCTCCCTTGACCCATTTGATATTGCCTGTGGCTACTCACTTATACTTTTCTTGGAGGGTGGGGGGGATGTAAGCCCGGCCTCAGGAGTACTTACATTTTTCTCCCTGAAAATAATTGGGATGAAGCTGATGAAGGTATTATAATCATATACGCAGGGTGTTTCTTATTACTAATGCAGCACCTCTAATAAAATATTTGAGTTATACTTCTTTGCCCAGGCCGCTCAACCTTTTTTATCCCACTTACAGTGGTAGATAGCACCACTATGCATGTAGGCCCCATTGCCAAAGTGTTTCTGCGCTTGAAGAATATTTGCATGCACTTCCATTTCTACCCATGTCATACGTGCCAAGACACCTGTCTCAGCAGTGTGACTCACGATTTTTTACACCACATACAACTTTATTTTTGCTGTCTCCTCCCTAAAATAGCCCCAAATCAATGCAAACTAAATAAATTCCTCTAATTTCTTATTTTTAACGTCCCTCTTTCTTGCTTCCAAATGTTGGCATTATGCTGTATATGGTGTTTTACTTCCCTGTGCTCAAGGAGAGAGCCGGCCTGTCTACAAATGTGTGTGTACTGAAAGAAATATGTACTGGAAGTACCTATGGCTTAAGTACAAGTGTCAATACTTAATGATACCTAATGGGTTTAATAGACAGGACAACTGTACTTTCCTGATAACTTGCATTGGTGTAAAATGCATTTGGAAAAACAAAACTATTAACAAGTCAAACAAAATAAATCAGGCATTTTCTGCTTACTTTGGGAGTGGGGGTCCAGTGAAATATGGAGGTCATCTCATTCGACATGCCATCAATTAAGCACTACGTTTACAGCTTTAGGCATGTCACTTAAAACCATCGACATCATGTGTTTAAGTCAACATTAAATGCATTAAAATGCTTGGTGCACGGCTCCCCAGGCTAGGTTTGGTGGCTCCCCAGGGAGCCATGGCGCACAGTTTGGGAACCACTGTTGTAAGGGATAGGTGACACCTCTTCTTGTAGGCAGACTCTATTATTAGTACTCCTGCGAATCATTCATACTTCTCCCCAGGAGTGCAGAAGGCTGTCTTGTGGCCAACATCTGCGAGTGACCAACACAAAAAGACTTGGCCAACAGAGTGGCAGCTTTCTAAAAGTTGCATTTCCTACAAAGTTACATTAAATTTGACTTGGACATTGAATCGGGCATACTAGAATGAATCTTTTATTGCCTTAAAGTATCCACTTTTGGAATCTCATTCAAAAGTTAGCCCAGTTGAGTTGTAACCCTGTACTTTCTAATGGGGCTACTGCCCTTTCCACAGTGAAAACAGCAATTTCTTGTTTATACTGTTCAGACATACAAAAACACATGTTTTCAATATATAGCACCCTGCCTTAGACCTCAAGAGGCCTTCTGTGGGAGTGACATATATATTAAAAATGGAGGTTTGGGCTTTGCCAATTAGTTGAAAAGGAAAAGATGAGTTAGCAATTTAAAGCTACCCTTTCAGTCTGAATTGGCAGATTGGGAGATAGTTGTTTCGTTGTCACACACAAAGTGACATAATACATGCTTCAACCCTGGAAGAACACTTTAACTTACAGTTCCTGGTTATGTCTGATACCATGTAATAGGGACCTATAGGTAAGTTAACTTAGCAACTGGGTGTAACCCAATCAAACATACCCTTTGTAGGGTGAGAACAATAGCACTGAGGTCTGGTTAACAGGCGTCAGTGCACTGTTAGAACCGAAAGTCCAGAAACATCAGTTCAAAACGTTGGGGTGATCATGCAAAAAAAACATTTCCTTACACATTTTAAATGTACTTATAATCCCTTTTCAATCTAAATGTATTTTAATTACTATCATTAAACTAACCCCAATACTTAACACAGTACCTTTTTCACTGAATGTAGTTTATTTAAGCAATTGTCTGTATCTTTTTTTTTCCATAATGTTTTTATTTCATCGTGTCAGCATGAGAAAACAGAAATAGAAAAACACAGGGTGTCCCATTATGTAGTCACAAGATCGATGTTGGCGATCTCCTATGTGGGCACTAAAGTGGGTCAGATCTCAGAACCCAGAACAGACATATTAAATAATACTGAGGTGCAGAGGAAAGCATGAGGCCAAGAGTTCTAATGTCTCTGAACTATGAATGTCAACAGTGCACACAGGTTACGTCTTATTTATCTACAAAGATTAATTAACAAAACTAGTGTCAAGTAGATTTTGCAAGACTTTATAAATAAAAATTATTTTTCATATAGCATACATTATACTTTACAAATATCGGTTAAAAAACATAGTACGGATGATTGCTCATCACCAATTAGTACACAATTTTATAAAAACAAACAGTTTATATACGATAAAAAAAATTGCATAAAACAAGAATCACAGTAATGTAAGTGTCGAAGCGGCGTTTCGGTATTTTCTTATAGAACACCTTCTTCAAGACAGATTCTAGATTTAAAAAACTAAATTTTACCAATCATTGATAATCATGATATTATTAATTTGTGCATAATCTTACAAGACTACTCTGCACGTTTCCAGCTAACAAGATGACTCAATTTTTTTGTCTCTACAAGGATCCTATCACTACACCATTCTTATATCAACAAATCCTGACATCATCTTTATCATGAACCTTGTTAGATCGGAAAACAATTATAAATGAACACATTCATATTCCTCACAATGTTATTAGCCCCATGCTTTGTCCTCATGATCACGGTCCATATCACTATGAACTATCATCCAAAGATAATTAATCTTTGTAGATAAATAAGAAGTAACCTGTGTGCACTGTTGACATTCATAGTTCAGAGACATTAGAACTCTTGGCCTCATGCTTTCCTCTGCACCGCAGTAATATTTAATATGTCTGTTCTGTGTTCTGAGATCTGACCCACTTTAGTGCCTACAGAGGAGATCGCCAACTTCGATCTTGTGACTACATAGTGGGACACCCTGTGTTTTTCTATTTCTTTTCCCCCTGGTCCCAGACAAACTACAGAGGGGGCCTCCTTATATTCTTTTATACATTTAAGCATGAGAAAACAACCACAGATGTCATATTTTGTACAATAATACATTACATACAGACTTTCATGTCAACCTCGTATGCCACAGATAGTATAGTACAAAAAACAACAAGTGATGGACTGAATGTGGATCAATGTCACACACTCCCCCAGTCAAAAGATCTGGGCCCAAATCCATCGTTTTTTTGCACTCCACACCACCCTGGGTCAGATAATGGCTTTATGCAAATCAGCTCTGACCCTGTTGCCCCATGGGAACAGTCCAGTCCGAACTACAACAGCCATATCTTTCCCATACCGGAATCAAGCATCCGAGGACCGGACCGGTTTCGAGGTAACACCTCTCTTCAGCCCGGCTAGCTTGACTCCAAGTGGTGTGGAGTGCCTGGGACCCACGTCTGGGCATCCCCAGCGCACTTAGGGCGGCAATTGCAAAAAACAACAAGTGATGGACTGAATGTGGATCAATGTCACACACTCCCCCAGTCAAAAGATCTGGGCCCAAATCCATCGTTTTTTTGCACTCCACACCACCCTGGGTCAGATAATGGCTTTATGCAAATCAGCTCTGACCCTGTTGCCTCATGGGAACAGTCCAGTCCGAACTACAACAGCCATATCTTTCCCAGACCGGAATCAAGCATCCGAGGACCGGACCGGTTTCGAGGTAACACCTCTCTTCAGCCCGGCTAGCTTGACTCCAAGTGGTGTGGAGTGCCTGGGACCCACGTCTGGGCATCCCCAGCGCACTTAGGGCGGCAATTGCAAAAAACAACAAGTGATGGACTGAATGTGGATCAATGTCACACACTCCCCCAGTCAAAAGATCTGGGCCCAAATCCATCGTTTTTTTGCACTCCACACCACCCTGGGTCAGATAATGGCTTTATGCAAATCAGCTCTGACCCTGTTGCCCCATGGGAACAGTCCAGTCCGAACTACAACAGCCATATCTTTCCCAGACCGGAATCAAGCATCCGAGGACCGGACCGGTTTCGAGGTAACACCTCTCTTCAGCCCGGCTAGCTTGACTCCAAGTGGTGTGGAGTGCCTGGGACCCACGTCTGGGCATCCCCAGCGCACTTAGGGCGGCAATTGCAAAAAACAACAAGTGATGGACTGAATGTGGATCAATGTCACACACTCCCCCAGTCAAAAGATCTGGGCCCAAATCCATAGTTTTTTTGCACTCCACACCACCCTGGGTCAGATAATGGCTTTATGCAAATCAGCTCTGACCCTGTTGCCCCATGGGAACAGTCCAGTCCGAACTACAACAGCCATATCTTTCCCAGACCGGAATCAAGCATCCGAGGACCGGACCGGTTTCGAGGTAACACCTCTCTTCAGCCCGGCTAGCTTGACTCCAAGTGGTGTGGAGTGCCTGGGACCCACGTCTGGGCATCCCCAGCGCACTTAGGGCGGCAATTGCAAAAAACAACAAGTGATGGACTGAATGTGGATCAATGTCACACACTCCCCCAGTCAAAAGATCTGGGCCCAAATCCATCGTTTTTTTGCACTCCACACCACCCTGGGTCAGATAATGGCTTTATGCAAATCAGCTCTGACCCTGTTGCCCCATGGGAACAGTCCAGTCCGAACTACAACAGCCATATCTTTCCCAGACCGGAATCAAGCATCCGAGGACCGGACCGGTTTCGAGGTAACACCTCTCTTCAGCCCGGCTAGCTTGACTCCAAGTGGTGTGGAGTGCCTGGGACCCACGTCTGGGCATCCCCAGCGCACTTAGGGCGGCAATTGCAAAAAACAACAAGTGATGGACTGAATGTGGATCAATGTCACACACTCCCCCAGTCAAAAGATCTGGGCCCAAATCCATCGTTTTTTTGCACTCCACACCACCCTGGGTCAGATAATGGCTTTATGCAAATCAGCTCTGACCCTGTTGCCCCATGGGAACAGTCCAGTCCGAACTACAACAGCCATATCTTTCCCAGACCGGAATCAAGCATCCGAGGACCGGACCGGTTTCGAGGTAACACCTCTCTTCAGCCCGGCTAGCTTGACTCCAAGTGGTGTGGAGTGCCTGGGACCCACGTCTGGGCATCCCCAGCGCACTTAGGGCGGCAATTGCAAAAAACAACAAGTGATGGACTGAATGTGGATCAATGTCACACACTCCCCCAGTCAAAAGATCTGGGCCCAAATCCATAGTTTTTTTGCACTCCACACCACCCTGGGTCAGATAATGGCTTTATGCAAATCAGCTCTGACCCTGTTGCCCCATGGGAACAGTCCAGTCCGAACTACAACAGCCATATCTTTCCCAGACCGGAATCAAGCATCCGAGGACCGGACCGGTTTCGAGGTAACACCTCTCTTCAGCCCGGCTAGCTTGACTCCAAGTGGTGTGGAGTGCCTGGGACCCACGTCTGGGCATCCCCAGCACACTTAGGGCGGCAATTGCAAAAAACAACAAGTGATGGACTGAATGTGGATCAATGTCACACACTCCCCCAGTCAAAAGATCTGGGCCCAAATCCATCGTTTTTTTGCACTCCACACCACCCTGGGTCAGATAATGGCTTTATGCAAATCAGCTCTGACCCTGTTGCCCCATGGGAACAGTCCGGTCCTCGGATGCTTGATTCCGGTCTGGGAAAGATATGGCTGTTGTAGTTCGGACTGGACTGTTCCCATGGGGCAACAGGGTCAGAGCTGATTTGCATAAAGCCATTATCTGACCCAGGGTGGTGTGGAGTGCAAAAAAACGATGGATTTGGGCCCAGATCTTTTGACTGGGGGAGTGTGTGACATTGATCCACATTCAGTCCATCACTTGTTGTTTTTTGCAATTGCCGCCCTAAGTGCGCTGGGGATGCCCAGACGTGGGTCCCAGGCACTCCACACCACTTGGAGTCAAGCTAGCCGGGCTGAAGAGAGGTGTTACCTCGAAACCGGTCCGGTCCTCGGATGCTTGATTCCGGTCTGGGAAAGATATGGCTGTTGTAGTTCGGACTGGACTGTTCCCATGGGGCAACAGGGTCAGAGCTGATTTGCATAAAGCCATTATCTGACCCAGGGTGGTGTGGAGTGCAAAAAAACGATGGATTTGGGCCCAGATCTTTTGACTGGGGGAGTGTGTGACATTGATCCACATTCAGTCCATCACTTGTTGTTTTTTGCAATTGCCGCCCTAAGTGCGCTGGGGATGCCCAGACGTGGGTCCCAGGCACTCCACACCACTTGGAGTCAAGCTAGCCGGGCTGAAGAGAGGTGTTACCTCGAAACCGGTCCGGTCCTCGGATGCTTGATTCCGGTCTGGGAAAGATATGGCTGTTGTAGTTCGGACTGGACTGTTCCCATGGGGCAACAGGGTCAGAGCTGATTTGCATAAAGCCATTATCTGACCCAGGGTGGTGTGGAGTGCAAAAAAACGATGGATTTGGGCCCAGATCTTTTGACTGGGGGAGTGTGTGACATTGATCCACATTCAGTCCATCACTTGTTGTTTTTTGCAATTGCCGCCCTAAGTGCGCTGGGGATGCCCAGACGTGGGTCCCAGGCACTCCACACCTCTTGGAGTCAAGCTAGCCGGGCTGAAGAGAGGTGTTACCTCGAAACCGGTCCGGTCCTCGGATGCTTGATTCCGGTCTGGGAAAGATATGGCTGTTGTAGTTCGGACTGGACTGTTCCCATGGGGCAACAGGGTCAGAGCTGATTTGCATAAAGCCATTATCTGACCCAGGGTGGTGTGGAGTGCAAAAAAACGATGGATTTGGGCCCAGATCTTTTGACTGGGGGAGTGTGTGACATTGATCCACATTCAGTCCATCACTTGTTGTTTTTTGCAATTGCCGCCCTAAGTGCGCTGGGGATGCCCAGACGTGGGTCCCAGGCACTCCACACCACTTGGAGTCAAGCTAGCCGGGCTGAAGAGAGGTGTTACCTCGAAACCGGTCCGGTCCTCGGATGCTTGATTCCGGTCTGGGAAAGATATGGCTGTTGTAGTTCGGACTGGACTGTTCCCATGGGGCAACAGGGTCAGAGCTGATTTGCATAAAGCCATTATCTGACCCAGGGTGGTGTGGAGTGCAAAAAAACGATGGATTTGGGCCCAGATCTTTTGACTGGGGGAGTGTGTGACATTGATCCACATTCAGTCCATCACTTGTTGTTTTTTGCAATTGCCGCCCTAAGTGCGCTGGGGATGCCCAGACGTGGGTCCCAGGCACTCCACACCACTTGGAGTCAAGCTAGCCGGGCTGAAGAGAGGTGTTACCTCGAAACCGGTCCGGTCCTCGGATGCTTGATTCCGGTCTGGGAAAGATATGGCTGTTGCAGTTCGGACTGGACTGTTCCCATGGGGCAACAGGGTCAGAGCTGATTTGCATAAAGCCATTATCTGACCCAGGGTGGTGTGGAGTGCAAAAAAACGATGGATTTGGGCCCAGATCTTTTGACTGGGGGAGTGTGTGACATTGATCCACATTCAGTCCATCACTTGTTGTTTTTTGCAATTGCCGCCCTAAGTGCGCTGGGGATGCCCAGACGTGGGTCCCAGGCACTCCACACCACTTGGAGTCAAGCTAGCCGGGCTGAAGAGAGGTGTTACCTCGAAACCGGTCCGGTCCTCGGATGCTTGATTCCGGTCTGGGAAAGATATGGCTGTTGTAGTTCGGACTGGACTGTTCCCATGGGGCAACAGGGTCAGAGCTGATTTGCATAAAGCCATTATCTGACCCAGGGTGGTGTGGAGTGCAAAAAAACGATGGATTTGGGCCCAGATCTTTTGACTGGGGGAGTGTGTGACATTGATCCACATTCAGTCCATCACTTGTTGTTTTTTGCAATTGCCGCCCTAAGTGCGCTGGGGATGCCCAGACGTGGGTCCCAGGCACTCCACACCACTTGGAGTCAAGCTAGCCGGGCTGAAGAGAGGTGTTACCTCGAAACCGGTCCGGTCCTCGGATGCTTGATTCCGGTCTGGGAAAGATATGGCTGTTGTAGTTCGGACTGGACTGTTCCCATGGGGCAACAGGGTCAGAGCTGATTTGCATAAAGCCATTATCTGACCCAGGGTGGTGTGGAGTGCAAAAAAACGATGGATTTGGGCCCAGATCTTTTGACTGGGGGAGTGTGTGACATTGATCCACATTCAGTCCATCACTTGTTGTTTTTTGCAATTGCCGCCCTAAGTGCGCTGGGGATGCCCAGACGTGGGTCCCAGGCACTCCACACCACTTGGAATCAAGCTAGCCGGGCTGAAGAGAGGTGTTACCTCGAAACCGGTCCGGTCCTCGGATGCTTGATTCCGGTCTGGGAAAGATATGGCTGTTGTAGTTCGGACTGGACTGTTCCCATGGGGCAACAGGGTCAGAGCTGATTTGCATAAAGCCATTATCTGACCCAGGGTGGTGTGGAGTGCAAAAAAACGATGGATTTGGGCCCAGATCTTTTGACTGGGGGAGTGTGTGACATTGATCCACATTCAGTCCATCACTTGTTGTTTTTTGCAATTGCCGCCCTAAGTGCGCTGGGGATGCCCAGACGTGGGTCCCAGGCACTCCACACCACTTGGAGTCAAGCTAGCCGGGCTGAAGAGAGGTGTTACCTCGAAACCGGTCCGGTCCTCGGATGCTTGATTCCGGTCTGGGAAAGATATGGCTGTTGTAGTTCGGACTGGACTGTTCCCATGGGGCAACAGGGTCAGAGCTGATTTGCATAAAGCCATTATCTGACCCAGGGTGGTGTGGAGTGCAAAAAAACGATGGATTTGGGCCCAGATCTTTTGACTGGGGGAGTGTGTGACATTGATCCACATTCAGTCCATCACTTGTTGTTTTTTGCAATTGCCGCCCTAAGTGCGCTGGGGATGCCCAGACGTGGGTCCCAGGCACTCCACACCACTTGGAGTCAAGCTAGCCGGGCTGAAGAGAGGTGTTACCTCGAAACCGGTCCGGTCCTCGGATGCTTGATTCCGGTCTGGGAAAGATATGGCTGTTGTAGTTCGGACTGGACTGTTCCCATGGGGCAACAGGGTCAGAGCTGATTTGCATAAAGCCATTATCTGACCCAGGGTGGTGTGGAGTGCAAAAAAACGATGGATTTGGGCCCAGATCTTTTGACTGGGGGAGTGTGTGACATTGATCCACATTCAGTCCATCACTTGTTGTTTTTTGCAATTGCCGCCCTAAGTGCGCTGGGGATGCCCAGACGTGGGTCCCAGGCACTCCACACCACTTGGAGTCAAGCTAGCCGGGCTGAAGAGAGGTGTTACCTCGAAACCGGTCCTGTCCTCGGATGCTTGATTCCGGTCTGGGAAAGATATGGCTGTTGTAGTTCGGACTGGACTGTTCCCATGGGGCAACAGGGTCAGAGCTGATTTGCATAAAGCCATTATCTGACCCAGGGTGGTGTGGAGTGCAAAAAAACGATGGATTTGGGCCCAGATCTTTTGACTGGGGGAGTGTGTGACATTGATCCACATTCAGTCCATCACTTGTTGTTTTTTACAGATAGTATAGTACTTCACATATCATAACGCATCAAGATAACATTGATATGGCATGTTTGTTATTCGCCTCATATAACTAGGACACCCACCTCCTCCCGACGCCGGGGCCCAGGCAGGCAGCTACTGTTGTATAAACAAGTTTATCACATTACATATCTCTCCTGCATGTCAGAACTTATCTCACTATAGCATCCTCTCTACTATACCTCCCCATCACTCTCTCGCTGTGCCGCCAGATAATCAACCAGTGGTTTCCAGTAGTCTTTAGTGCGTAATGTCTGGGGCAGCTCCTCCTCATACATCCCATCGTTTCTTTACAGTATACCATATCTGTGAGCCAGTCTTTAAATCTAGGCGGTCTTCTACTTCCCCATTTTATTGCAACACGTCTTTTTGCCAGTAACAGCGCCACTGCTAGTAGTTTCCGCCTCCCAATCTGCTTAAGTCTGTAAGTGCCCAGCAGGCACAGTAGTGAAGCATTTGGGATGTGCTCTTTCAACATAAGGGACAGTGCAGTCGTCACCTCCTGCCAGTACGCAGTTAGGGCAGGACAGTTCCACGGCAGGTGTAAAAAGTCGGCCCCTGGGGATCGGCATCTTTGGCACCTATCATCAGCTCTAAGGCCGTATTTATACAATTTGACTGGAGTGTAGTAAGTTTGATGCATGAACTTGAAGTGGATGATGCGTAAATTACAATTGGATGTGAGTAGTGCAATCTGTGCGCAGCTGTACTTCCATTCTTCCTCCGATATTGAAGTGCCTGTTTGTTCAACCCGATTCAAAAAGGGGGGTGGTGATGGACAGAGTATCTGAATTAAGCAGAACACTCCTACCCAGTCAAAAGATCAGGGCTTCATCCATCACCGTTTTTTAGCTCACTGCACCATCCCAGTTCAGAACCTGGCTACATGCAAATTAGTCTGTCCCTGGCCCAGTGCATCATGGGAACAGGGCAGACCAAACTACCAAGCCAATTCTTTACTGGAAAGGAAACAAGCTTCCGGGGACCGGTTTCTGGCATTACAGCCGTCTTCGGCCCGGCTTGCTTGAATCCTGATGGTGCAGTGAGCAAGGGACTCACATCTGAGCATACCCTTCCACACTTGTGGTGGCCAAAACGATTCAAAAAGGGGGGTGGTGATGGACAGAGTATCTGAATTAAGCAGAACACTCCTACCCAGTCAAAAGATCAGGGCTTGATCCATCACCGTTTTTTAGCTCACTGCACCATCCCAGTTCAGAACCTGGCTACATGCAAATTAGTCTGTCCCTGGCCCAGTGCATCATGGGAACAGGGCAGACCAAACTACCAAGCCAATTCTTTACTGGAAAGGAAACAAGCTTCCGGGGACCAGTTTCTGGCATTACAGCCGTCTTCGGCCCGGCTTGCTTGAATCCTGATGGTGCAGTGAGCAAGGGACTCACATCTGAGCATACCCTTCCACACTTGTGGTGGCCAAAACGATTCAAAAAGGGGGGTGGTGATGGACAGAGTATCTGAATTAAGCAGAACACTCCTACCCAGTCAAATGATCAGGGCTTGATCCATCACCGTTTTTTAGCTCACTGCACCATCCCAGTTCAGAAACTGGCTACATGCAAATTAGTCTGTCCCTGGCCCAGTGCATCATGGGAACAGGGCAGACCAAACTACCAAGCCAATTCTTTACTGGAAAGGAAACAAGCTTCCGGGGACCGGTTTCTTGCATTACAGCCGTCTTCGGCCCGGCTTGCTTGAATCCTGATGGTGCAGTGAGCAAGGGACTCACATCTGAGCATACCCTTCCACACTTGTGGTGGCCAAAACGATTCAAAAAGGGGGGTGGTGATGGACAGAGTATCTGAATTAAGCAGAACACTCCTACCCAGTCAAAAGATCAGGGCTTGATCCATCACCGTTTTTTAGCTCACTGCACCATCCCAGTTCAGAACCTGGCTACATGCAAATTAGTCTGTCCCTGGCCCAGTGCATCATGGGAACAGGGCAGACCAAACTACCAAGCCAATTCTTTACTGGAAAGGAAACAAGCTTTCGGGGACCGGTTTCTGGCATTACAGCCGTCTTCGGCCCGGCTTGCTTGAATCCTGATGGTGCAGTGAGCAAGGGACTCACATCTGAGCATACCCTTCCACACTTGTGGTGGCCAAAACGATTCAAAAAGGGGGGTGGTGATGGACAGAGTATCTGAATTAAGCAGAACACTCCTACCCAGTCAAAAGATCAGGGCTTGATCCATCACCGTTTTTTAGCTCACTGCACCATCCCAGTTCAGAACCTGGCATCATGCAAATTAGTCTGTCCCTGGCCCAGTGCATCATGGGAACAGGGCAGACCAAACTACCAAGCCAATTCTTTACTGGAAAGGAAACAAGCTTCCGGGGACCGGTTTCTGGCATTACAGCCAGCCGTCTTCGGCCCGGCTTCCTTGAATCCTGATGGTGCAGTGAGCAAGGGACTCACATCTGAGCATACCCTTCCACACTTGTGGTGGCCAAAACGATTAAAAAAGGGGGGTGGTGATGGACATAGTATCTGAATTAAGCAGAACACTCCTACCCAGTCAAAAGATCAGGGCTTGATCCATCACCGTTTTTTAGCTCACTGCACCATCCCAGTTCAGAACCTGGCTACATGCAAATTAGTCTGTCCCTGGCCCAGTGCATCATGGGAACAGGGCAGACCAAACTACCAAGCCAATTCTTTACTGGAAAGGAAACAAGCTTCCGGGGACAGGTTTCTGGCATTACAGCCGTCTTCGGCCCGGCTTGCTTGAATCCTGATGGTGCAGTGAGCAAGGGACTCACATCTGAGCATACCCTTCCACACTTGTGGTGGCCAAAACGATTCAAAAAGGGGGGAGGTGATGGACAGAGTATCTGAATTAAGCAGAACACTCCTACCCAGTCAAAAGAACAGGGCTTGATCCATCACCGTTTTTTAGCTCACTGCACCATCCCAGTTCAGAACCTGGCTACATGCAAATTAGTCTGTCCCTGGCCCAGTGCATCATGGGAACAGGGCAGTCCAAACTACCAAGCCAATTCTTTACTGGAAAGGAAACAAGCTTCCGGGGACCGGTTTCTGGCATTACAGCCGTCTTCGGCCCGGCTTGCTTGAATCCTGATGGTGCAGTGAGCAAGGGACTCACATCTGAGCATACCCTTCCACACTTGTGGTGGCCAAAACGATTCAAAAAGGGGGGTGGTGATGGACAGAGTATCTGAATTAAGCAGAACACTCCTACCCAGTCAAAAGATCAGGGCTTGATCCATCACCGTTTTTTAGCTCACTGCACCATCCCAGTCCAGAACCTGGCTACATGCAAATTAGTCTGTCCCTGGCCCAGTGCATCATGGGAACAGGGCAGACCAAACTACCAAGCCAATTCTTTACTGGAAAGGAAACAAGCTTCCGGGGACCGGTTTCTGGCATTACAGCCGTCTTCGGCCCGGCTTGCTTGAATCCTGATGGTGCAGTGAGCAAGGGACTCACATCTGAGCATACCCTTCCACACTTGTGGTGGCCAAAACGATTCAAAAAGGGGGGTGGTGATAGACAGAGTATCTGAATTAAGCAGAACACTCCTACCCAGTCAAAAGATCAGGGCTTGATCCATCACCGTTTTTTAGCTCACTGCACCATCCCAGTTCAGAACCTGGCTACATGCAAATTAGTCTGTCCCTGGCCCAGTGCATCATGGGAACAGGGCAGACCAAACTACCAAGCCAATTCTTTACTGGAAAGGAAACAAGCTTCCGGGGACCGGTTTCTGGCATTACAGCCGTCTTCGGCCCGGCTTGCTTGAATCCTGATGGTGCAGTGAGCAAGGGACTCACATCTGAGCATACCCTTCCACACTTGTGGTGGCCAAAACGATTCAAAAAGGGGGGAGGTGATGGACAGAGTATCTGAATTAAGCAGAACACTCCTACCCAGTCAAAAGATCAGGGCTTGATCCATCACCGTTTTTTAGCTCACTGCACCATCCCAGTTCAGAACCTGGCTACATGTAAATTAGTCTGTCCCTGGCCCAGTGCATCATGGGAACAGGGCAGACCAAACTACCAAGCCAATTCTTTATTGGAAAGGAAACAAGCTTCCTGGGACCGGTTTCTGGCATTACAGCCGTCTTCGGCCCGGCTTGCTTGAATCCTGATGGTGCAGTGAGCAAGGGACTCACATCTGAGCATACCCTTCCACACTTGTGGTGGCCAAAACGATTCAAAAAGGGGGGTGGTGATGGACAGAGTATCTGAATTAAGCAGAACACTCCTACCCAGTCAAAAGATCAGGGCTTGATCCATCACCGTTTTTTAGCTCACTGCACCATCCCAGTTCAGAACCTGGCTACATGCAAATTAGTCTGTCCCTGGCCCAGTGCATCATGGGAACAGGGCAGACCAAACTACCAAGCCAATTCTTTACTGGAAAGGAAACAAGCTTCCGGGGACCGGTTTCTGGCATTACAGCCGTCTTCGGCCCGGCTTGCTTGAATCCTGATGGTGCAGTGAGCAAGGGACTCACATCTGACCATACCCTTCCACACTTGTGGTGGCCAAAACGATTCAAAAAGGGGGGTGGTGATGGACAGAGTATCTGAATTAAGCAGAACACTCCTACCCAGTCAAAAGATCAGGGCTTGATCCATCACCGACGACTCCTGAAATGGCAGAAACCGGTCCCCGGAAGCTTGTCTCCTTTCTGGTGAAGAATTGGCTTGGTAGTTTGGTCTGCCCTGTTCCCATGATGCACTGGGCCAGGGACAGACTAATTTGCATATAGCCAGGTTCTGAGCTGGGATGGGGCAGTGAGCTAAATAACGGTGATGGATCAAGCCCTGATCTTTGGACTGGGTAAGAGTGGTCTGCTTAATTCGGACACTCTGTTCATCACCACCCCCTTTTCTGAATCGTTTTTGGCCACTATAGGTGTGGCAGGGTATACTCAGACATGAGTCCCTTGCTCACTGCTCCATCAGGATTCAAGCAAGCCGGGCCGACGACGCCTGAAATGGCAGAAACCGGTCCCCGGAAGCTTGTCTCCTTTCTGGTGAAGAATTGGCTTGGTAGTTTGGTCTGCCCTGTTCCCATGATGCACTGGACCAGGGACAGACTAATTTGCATATAGCCAGGTTCTGAGCTGGGATGGGGCAGTGAGCTAAATAACGGTGATGGATCAAGCCCTGATCTTTGGACTGGGTAAGAGTGGTCTGCTTAATTCGGACACTCTGTTCATCACCACCCCCTTTTCTGAATTGTTTGTTCAACCCATCGTTCCAGGGATCTATTTGCTACCTCCCTCTGTTCCTGTTGTGATGCTGTATAAAGCTTGGTGACCAGGCCCACCCTCGATGTTGCTGTTAATAAAACTTGTAGAGCCTGCAATGTCGGTGGTTCCTCCGGAAACGTGTCAAATAAGTCTTTTATGGCGGCCCTGAGTCTATGATAAGCAAATATTTTTAGCGGTGTTTGATGGGCGCAGAGCTCCGGACTATTCAGATCTATGAACTTATTTTGAGGGAATACCGAGCCCATAGTCTTATGGCCCATGTCCGCCAGCTCCCCACACATCCTCTGTTCGCAGGTGACCGACAGTTTGGGGTGGTTAGCCAATGGGAGGGCCGGCGCGTACACAGGGAGCTTCAGTGCACAAGTTGCCAGTGTGTGCCACGCTTTAGACGTACATTCAACTGGATGTATCGAGTCATTGGGGTAGTGGCTCACTGTCTCTTCCATGTATTGCGTTGTTTTTTTAGGGAGTACACTGTCGACCTCTACCGCCACGTGAGGTATATATGCGTGTGGCTGAACCCAATAGTGTGCGTGTTGTGCCTGCACGCAATAGTAATAAAGCTGGAAATATGGCGCCGCAAAACCACCCACATGGTAAGGTCGTGCTAGTGTTCTCCACTCCACCCTCGGGTGCTTCCCTGCCCACGTGAGCCGTTGTAACAACGAACGCAGTTTGTCGAAAAACACATTCGTGAGCCACACCGGGATGTTCCAGAATAGGTACAAAAACCTAGGCAGGACCACCATTTTCTGCAACGCAATCCTGTCCGCTAATGACAATGGGAGTTTAATCCATTTGGTGATCGTGTCCTCCAGTTTGTCCATGGCCACCCCGTAGTTTTCTTTTAGCACCACATCTGGGTCACGATGCACCCATACCCCCAGATACTTCACCGGGCCTGGTTACCATTTCAATGGGTAATCTAGTGAGGGCTGTGAGGTCGCTGGCGTCATTGGTATCAAGACCGATGTGTCCCAATTTATACTAAGGCCTGCATGTTGTTCTTATGCAACGTACTCCCTGATCAACCGATTCAGGTTTGTATCTGGATGTCTAATGTAGAGCACCATATCGTCCGCGTACAATGAAATCCCAATTGGACGCAGGGAGAACTGTAGCGCCGACTCTGGGTGACGTTGTCTGATTTTACACGCCAGTGGTTCCACAATAAGAGTGAACAATATCGGGGACAATGGGCAACCTTGTCTGGTCCCTCGACCAATCCCAAGCTGGCTGAGGTGGAGCCATTAATGCGCACTCGTGCACTGGGGGATGTATATAGTATCTCTATCCACTTGAGGAACGATGGAGGGAATCCCATCCTCGTCATGACAACAAACATGAACTCCCACTCCACTGAATCGAACGCTTTAGCAGCGTCAAGAAGTGCCGCTGCCGCTGGCAGTTCCTGATTCAAGCATTGGTACATTGTAAATATCGTACGTAAGTTTTGTGTGGTGGATCTGATGGGGACAAACCCCGCCTGATCTGGCAGCACTAGGAGCCCCTGCAGCAATTGTATCCTTGTAGCTATGATTTTTGCTTGGATTTTAACATCAATATTTATAAGGGAAAGGGGTCGGTAGGAGTCACATTTAGTGAGATCTTTCCCAGGTTTAGGGAGAGCAATCAGTAGAGCCTCTCGTAAAGTCTCCGGCAGGAGACCTTCTTTGTATGACTCTGCAAACATTCGGGCCAGGTGCGATAGCAGCAGGTCCTTGAATTCTTTGTAAAATTCACCCGGCAGGCCGTCTAGACCCGGAGCTTTGTTATTTGGGAGCGAATTAATGGCGTCTGTAAATTCTTCTTTCATCAGGTGGTGCCCCAAAAACTCTCTATCTGCATCAGATATCCATGCCAATGTGACATCATCTAAGTAATCATGTATTTCCTGCCTGGATCCAGCAACCCACGAGGTGTACAATGTGGAGTAGAACGTCTGGAAGCTATCAAGTATAGATGGTGTGTCATAAACCACATCCCCTTGGCCCCTGTCTATATGTGTTATATGGGTGGCGGTTTGTGCGGCTTTAATTTTATGTGACAAATCTCTACCGGGTCTACCGCCCTCACCATACGCTCTAGCCTTATAGTGTTTCGCTAGATACTTAACTTCCCTGTCGGCATATTCATTATATACATCTACCTTGCGCCGAATGTCAGCCTGAATTGATTCCAATTGCGTACACGCATATTCTTCTTCTAACCGCTGAATGTCCGTTTCAGCATTCGCTAGCTGTTGTCTTATATCTTTAAGGATCCCCACATGTTTCCCAATGCAGTGACCACGTATAGTGACCTAAAGGCCTCCCATAGTGTCCTCGCACTATCTACTGATCCCTCATTCTCACTGAAAAATTGTTCAATAGCCTGGCGTAGTTCCGTTTTGTACACCTGGTCTTTCAGTGCCGACTGCCGGAGACGCCACGTGAATTCCCTTGGCGTTTGTGTGGGTATTTCCAATACTAACTGTACCGGAGAATGGTCTGAGAGCGTTTTTGGCAATTGGTCGACTTTTGACGTCCATGTACTGACTTCACGTGTAGTGAGCCAGAAATCCATCCTCGACCAGGAGTTGTGTGTTAGTGAAGTGCATGTGCCCTCTCTCCTAGCCGGGTGTCTCATCCTCCACACATCCACCAATCCCCATTCATCCATAATGTCAGTTAGGGCTCTGGCCGCTTTCCGTCCCTGTCTGTCGGTGCCAGTTGACCTGTCCAGTGTGGGCACTAAACATGTATTAAAGTCGCCTCCCCAGAGTATATTCTTCGGTTGCATGTTTCTCATTGTGGAACCTACTTTTTCATAGAAACCTCGGTCATCCGTATTCGGACCGTACACGGTAACCACCGTGACATCCGTGCCACCAAAGTTCCCTCGCAAGATAGCAAACCTGCCCTGGTCGTCCACAACTGTGTCTACGATAGTGAAAGGTACATTGCGTCTGACAAGTATCAACACCCCTCTAGCATAGTTCGAGTATGATTCCATAACCATTGCCTGTGCCCATCTATACCCAATCCTGCTTTCTCTTGCCGGGGATATATGTGTCTCCTGTATACAGGCCACATCTATTTTGTGTCTGTCTAAATATGCCATAACTTTCCTGATCTTGCGCGGATCCTGCATCCCTCTCACATTCCATGTAAGGAAGGATAGTGTCCTAGTCTGTCTCAAAGTGCTAGCTATATGATCGCTGAAAACTCTCGTACTTGAACTATGAATTGTGCAGGCTGAGGTGTGACCCGGTGTAGAAGTCTGTGTCCGTGGAATTTTCGATGCAACCGATGCATTTTCCATATTCCTCCCCCACCCTCCCCACTCCCACTTCGTTGCCTACTTTGCAACAAAGACATGTACCCTCCCCTGGCCATACATGTACCCCAACTCAAAAACAAGAACATTCGTGGTATTCACTGGGGAGCGTGAGCTGCCTCGACCTATCCCCTGTCATAGAGCAACAGGGTGGGGCATATTGAAACCTACACAAGCATTATATGGATGCACCTCAACCTAAGAAGAGTATGTAACACATTAACTGAGCAGTTTACAACCTAAGCAAACTATATTTTATAATATCAAGGAGAACAATAAAGCGACAGGACCGAAGCAGAGAAATGCAATGTCCCAACGGGCACTTATCTGAGGGGTACTGGCCACGGTTGTTGCGCCCATTGCAGTGATAGGCCTCTGCTCAGCTGCAAGACTTGTTCATCACCAGTATGCCTCTTGCAAGACCGACTCTTGAAATATATCGGTCCCGCCAGAACTCTCTTACAAAAATGTCATTCAATCGGTCCCATCTCGCACTGCTTGCAGCAGCATGTGCATATTCCGGTTCTGCCTACTACTTCACGTCCGATAAGGCATCTTTGTCCTGTGGCCTGTCTCGCGGCATCTCCTGCATCGCGGGTGCATCCTGGCCCCCCTCCTTTTCACCATTTATATAAATGGGTTGGGAAAACATCTAGAGGAGGGGGTGGCAGACGTTCCGCGTGTGGGAGGACTGCAGGTTCCGGCCCTCCTATACGCGGACGATGGTGTACTGATTGCACGCACAGGTATCGGTCTACAGACACTATTGGATCGTTTTGGTTCCTTTATGGAAAACCTTGACTTGAGAGTAAACGCGAAAAAATCTCATTCCATGATAGTGGGTAAATAGAGAGGAAAGCTTAGATCTAAAATCTTCACCTGTAAGGGCGAGGTGGTTTCTAGGGTTCCGGTCTTCCCCTACCTGGGGGTCCTTTTCGACAAAAGGGGGTCCTGGGCCCCCCCAGATAAAGGCGAAGAGTCTATCCTTGGCCCTCTCGACATCTGCACTGTTGGGTTTCACAAAAAGGCTGGGGGCTAGGCCTATGGAAGCGCTTTTAAAGGTTTATAACACTAAGTGTATTCCCATTGCCACCTATGGGGCCGCCTTGTGGGGCTACGCTACCCATGATAAAATCCAAAGGGTAGAAAATGAGTTAATTAGACAATTTCTCTCAGTCCCCAAATCTACCCCTACCTTTTCTATCCACGAGGAAGTGGGTTTGCCCTACATTGCAGATAAGTTGAATCTGACACCCCTCCTATTCTGGGCAAAGACATGGCTTAATTCAGAGCTAACCTTGAACCATCTTATTCTGGAGGATGTCATCTCCTTGGACCACGCCATGAAAATACCTTGGCTGAAGTATCTAAAAAACACATTCACTGTTCTAGGTAGACCGGACCTTTTTTCTATCTCCATCTAACATCAGGAGAGAAGATGTAAAATGGATCAAGGTCCATTTCCTAGAGAGGGTGCGTCTTAACAGAGAGGAGAAGGAAATAACAAAACCATCAGTAAGAGCACACTCTATGTTAATCACTACTCCTGCCTTGGAACCATACCTGAAATTTGTTACAAGACCTCTTCATAGATTCTTATTAATAAAGTTCAGGGTTAACTTGATTCAATACTCCTTAGGTTGTTATCAATCATGGGCTAATTCAGAAGATGCCCCACCCTGTGAGTGTGATAATTTTTCAAAACAAGATACCATGCATTTTATGATGTTTTGTGGGTTTTATAGTGCCGCTAGGAAAAAACATCTGTTACCAGTTTTGAGGGAGGCTGGCTTTATTCAAGTCAGACCCGCATTAATTTACCTCCAGATGTTGGGCAATATTTACATTACTTTTAGCGTTGCCAGCTTTCTAGCGGAAGCCTTTAGAATTAGGAACAAACGCGCACCACTGAACACCTCATTGTAAATATGGTATTGTTTTAACAGATTTTTTATTCTATGTGCCAGATATGATGTAGAACAGTCTAATCATGACCTTGCACTGATTTTGTACATAAATGAATTGTTGTTTTTAATATGTATGTATTGCATGTGCCTTTTATGATTTTTTTTAAATCGAATAACGTGTACTTGACTGACTGAATGACTGACTGATCTCCTGCATTCGCCTCTTGGTTTTTTCAGTTGTATGTATTTCAATGCTTCCTTAGGCTCATTAAAGATTTTTGTGGTTCCTTCGTCCATGACCTTTAGTCGCGCCGGGTACAGCATAGCGTAGGGGATTTGCAACTCCCGTAATTTTTGTTTTACTGTCGCGTACGTCTTCCTGGCTTCTTGCACTGTTTGAGTGAAATCGGGATATAGGGCAATGTCCATCCCTTCATGGCGGAGCGTCCCAATCTCTCTCGCCTTCCTCAGTGCCGCATCTCTGTCTCTATAATTTAAAATCTTCGCTATTATAGGCCTGGGCCTACCGCCAACTGGGGGCTTAGGAGCCAATGATCTATGCGCTCTCTCTATAATAAAGACCCCTGAGAATGTCTCTCTCCCCAAAAGCATTATCAGCAGCTGTTTTACATGGGGAACATCCTTTACAACGGTACGGGATGTTACACTGCAGTTCCCTTACGACGCAACTTTTACAACGCAAGTTGTAACAACGAATTGCGCTGGGGGGCGCTCCAGGATAGTAAATAGTTTAATTTACTATCCAACTCCTTCCCTACTATCCATGGGGACTGGAGTTGGAATAGTAAATTAAACTATTCACTATCCAGCCCCCAACAACGCAAGTCGTGGTAACGACTTGCGTTGTAAAACATGCGTCGTAAAGTACTGCGATGTAAAACATCGCGTTGTAACGACTTACATCCGTCCAACATACTTTTCCATGGGGCCAGTGTTGGTTGTCTCCGCCACTCCCATCACTCGTATATTGGATCTACGAGATCTGGCTTCCAAATCTTCTGCTTTCGCCACCATTGCCTCCAGTCGCTTGTCTATGCTCGCCTGTTTGGTCGTTAGTTGGTTATTCGTGTCCTCCACATCTGAGATCCGTCTTTCTGCCATGTCAATCCTCTCTGTGTGCCTGTCCAGCCTCTCAGACATGCGGTCCACTCAGTGCGTCAGCGTATCAATCTTACCGTCGATGTTGGACAATGCCGTTTGTATTGATTGGAACATCGATTGGACATTGTCTGCTGGGATTCCCCCCGATTGCTTCCCCGATGCCAATGATGCCTGCTGCTCTCCTTCTGACTGTTCCTGAGCCTTTTTTGCTGCTTCAAAATTTATCTTCGGCTGATTTCTGTCCGGTTTTCCCATCTTTGCTGCTGTGATGCGGTACTGATTCCCTATACCACGCCAGCAGCTGTTCACCGCTCCCCCAGACACTGCAGCAAGTTCTATCGTTTGTTCGATGGTCGCGCCTTGCTTTCCCGCGCCTGGGCAGCAGCATGTATTCCGCCCGCAGTGTGGCAGACCTCACGTCACCCTCCTGATTACAGCCACCACTCACAGACTATCCCAGGTACGAGCTCTCAGGTGTTGAAGACGCTAGCTTCCAGTTATGATGCCCTTCACTTTTCCCACTAGAAGCCGATCACCAGACACAGCCCCGTGACCGCCATTTTGTTCCTGAAGCGTGTGAGGCCCTTATGCACTTCTACCTGAATTCTGTTGCTGGCTGTCCGATCTCTCGCGGGCCTCGGTCAGTTGCTTCCGATCTAGACAATGTTTGGTGCATTCAGCGGAGCCCACGCAGTTTGTTCGTGTGGTTTTTGGTGCGGCGCCAGGCTGTACCGGCCGCCCGCGATGTTGTCCACTCCGCAGGGGCCGGGGGCGCACTACATACCCCACCCCTCGCTACACTCGTATAGGGATGAAGCGGCGGGTACTCACAGCAGTCGCCGCCGGGTGGCCTCCGCCGCGGGTGCTGCAGCTCCACGTATGTCCGACGCCGGCCTTTCCTGCTTTCCCGGCCGGCGTACGTGCTTTGCGTCACGGGCTGTCTCCCTACCACAGGCCACCGCTTGGGCCAGGGAAGTCAATGGTAGGCCTCACCGTTCTTCAGGGCCGTATATCCGCTCCACTGCATTCGCCGGCGTCCCAATTCACCACAGACCTCCTCAGAGCCGAGGTCAGTTCCGCACTTGTCAAAAGAAGGCAGAAGTGCCCCATTCAATGCAGGATTTAGCGGAAAGATTGTATGCCCCTCGAGGAGCTCGCTCAATGCGCGTCCATCTCTAGCCTCGGCTAGCTCCGCCCCCAATTGTCTGTATCCTTAACCTAATCTCAGCCTTGAAAGTAACCCCTAGTTAACTTGAATTAAATTATAATTTATTACTTTGTATACTGAACCTAATACCAATACTAAAAGAAAGCCTAACCTTATCTTTAAGCATAATTTGTTGGCATATCCGAAAACCTATCCATAATGGCAAATGGTCAAATTCGTATTTAATTCATATTATTTACATTTTTTACATTTGTCATTAAAGTAGTGTTCTGGGGAAATCTCTGGAAATTACCTTTAGGGTCTTGCGGGTTTTATGACGAAACCTTTTTGGCTCCAAAAGGACTCCGTAGAGTTGTGATGTAGGTGTCAGAACAGAATGGAATGCAAGCTTGTTTTAGAATGTTGGGTTCACAGTTACACGCAGACTAATAAGGATATGTCAAGATCCGGGTGTGGCGTAGTCATTGATAGGTACCCATGCTGGGGAGGATACTCCAACTCATGATGAGATAAAGGATAAGTAACCCGAAGAATAACAGTGCTCTTCCAGAGAGTTTCCGTTGTGGACAAAGGGGTCCTAGACTTGAGGAAAGCAATTAGTATAGAATATACAAATGTTTAAAAGAATGGATAAAGACAACAAATCAAAAAAGTACAGTGTTTTTATTTACACCGCACTTGTATTACCTTTATATGGTTAGACGATATGTATCAAAGAGAAACATTGGTATTTTTCATTAATCAATGTGCCCACATAGGAATGGGGGGAAGGGAGTGCAGGGTAGAGTTAGAGATAGTTGTGATTCACTATTCATTGATTTGTGACATAAACAACATACATTTGAATTCATGTATATGTTCTGTTAGTATTAGATGGTCCCCATCAAAAGGGGCCACACATGATATGCAAAAATCAAAACATTGTATTTTACAATCAAACTCCTAAACGGCTGTATATATCATGCTGATGGTAGGAGTTGATAGGGTAGAACCAAGGGTTTGTAGGATAATTGATCCTTACATCGCGGGTCTTCATCAGGACGTGCGGGGGAAGGGGAGGGGCTAAACGCCTAGGGTTGAGAAGGAAAGGTGGAAACTAATTAGTCATGGCGGTCTCAGAAGAGGCCTAATGATCCGTAGCGGCAAAAAACACTTGGTAATTACGTTAAAAAACACTAAAAAACACTGAAGACTATACAGGTGAAAAGAGCCCCATACTGTGCTCTCAACATTGAGTTGTATCATGTTTACCTGCCGCAATTGCGGGTCGGGAGGTGTCAGATGTGGCAGAATGAACTCCGTGGACAATCAGAGGGAATGAGAGGATTAAATGAGGATCGGTTCATTACCTAATGGATGATCGTTTCATTGCGTTAAGGAAAAAGGATGACTGGTTCGTGTGGCAATGTGGTTACCTGTTGTTCAGGAGAAACTGCTGGAATTATTCAATCAGCTGCCCGTATCTGCAGAAATGGGGAAAGTGGGAGGGCCAGTAAATGCTTGGAAAAAAGGGGGGATCAGAAGTCTTAAGTATACCACACGAAGGGCGCTTATAAAGCTTACCCGTTCCATCAAGATTCTGGAGCTTGTAGGAGGGCTCGAGGCTGCGGCTCATCGCGTCTCCCGTAACCAGGAAGTAAGACGGGAGGGGGGCGTGGTAACCTTATTAGCTTGGTGTTAGAGAGTGAGGAAAGACTAATCTGTGGCGGTTGCTAGGAAACCTCCAGCGTCTCCAAGAAAACCAGGGTATGAAATTGTTACGTAGATGATTTGGCTTAGATCTAGAGGTATTAATGTACGTGTACCTGCCATCAGGGTGGTTAGACGTACGACAATGAAGCGGTGCACGCTGCATATTTCAACGGGGTAAGGATAACAGCTTATTATTTAGAGACCTCCTAAGAGCGTGATATTATCCACAGGGTTATGAATGTTCATAGATTAAACGCATAACAACTTTCAATATGTTGTGTGCAGATCTCCCAAGTGCGTGAACCTACCCACACGGTGGTTTAGACGCACGACATCCGGCTATATGGGCTTTCAACACATGCACAACACATTTCGCTAGGTCACCTGTTAGCGTGAACCTACCACAAGGTGGTTAAACGCACAACATTGCAAGAGAAAGAGACAAGTTACACAGAGTGACAGAGTAAGATTCAGAGGATAGCCAGTTGGGCAAAACTGCTTTCGGATTCATTTAGGCCATTTCGCACAGAGTCAAAAAAATTGATCCATTTGAGTTCCCTGACATTAAGAATAGGTGCTTTATTGCCACCCCTGGGACCAAGTTTGACCTGTTCGAGTACAACCCACTTTAGGCTTTCAGGTGAATGATTTTTCTTGTTGCAATGTTCCACAAGGGGGGCTCCTTGGACCTTGCACCTGACATGGCTGCAGTGTTGTAAAAATCGCATTTTTGCACGTTGCTGTGTCTGTCCGACATAGATTAAATCACACGGACAGGTTATACAATACACCACGTTGGTGGTGTTGCAGTTTGTGTGTGATTTAAGTGTTACACGTTGTTGCTTGTGAACAAATTCATTAGTTTGGATCGTCGATGGGCAGGCCTTACAGCTGCCACATCGGAAATGGCCCACAATTGGTGGAAGGTTCCACATAGAGGTGATGGTTGGTCCATAGTTGTTGTCAAGAAATGAGCACACTACGTGGTCTCGGATGTTCTTTGCCTTCTTGAAGGAATGTAAAGGTAGGTTATTGATGTCAAGGTCCTCTGAAATCAAGTTCCAGTGTTTGTTTATGGCTTTTTTTATCGCATTGCTTTGGGTTGAGAAAGTTGTCACACAAATCAGGCGCTGTTCGTTGCTGCGTGTTCGCTCATTGGGTTGTAGCATGACTTCTCGGGGATTGAACCAAGATCTCTTCCTGGCTCTCTTGATCAGGCGTTTCGGATAGCCACGTTCTATTAGTCGTTCCATAAGGTTCCCAGATTGCTCCATGTAGTCCTCTTTCTTGCTACAATTGCGACGGATTCGCAAACATTGCCCAAAGGGCAGGTTGTCCCTAAGGCCTCTCGGGTGATGACTAGAGTATAGAAGTAATGAGTTTCTCTCTGCCGGCTTCCTGAACAGAGTTGTATGTAGTGCCTCATCTTCAGCAATAATAGAGAGGTCCAAAAAATTAATGGCTTTCTTGTCAAAATGGATAGTGAATTGGATATCCTGTGACCTCCCATTTAGCCAAGTAAAAAAGTCAGTGATTTCGTTTTCAGTTCCTGCCCAGATTAAGAGGATATCGTCGATATACCTCATCCACATGTGTATATTGGATCTGAATGGATTTGAATCATTTAGTATGAACGTATCTTCATACGTAGACATGAAGATTATGGCCAGATCGGGGGCAAAGGCCGCCCCCATCGCCACACCTTTGGTCTGAAGACAGAAACAATTCTGGAACAGGAAGAAATTGCGCATCATGGCAATTTTGAGAAGTAGAATGATGAATGACGTAGGGACCCGGACGGGTGCCTCTCGCTTATCCAGCGCAAGTGTAGCCACCACCAAAGCTTTCTCTTGGGGTATACTCATATAGAGTGACACAATGTCGCATGTCGCCAATAGTTCTTGTTGTGAATCGAAAGGACGTCCATCTATCATGTTGATAGTGTGTGTTGTGTCACGCAGGTATGTGTCAGTTTCTTCAGCCAACGGTTTGAGAAAGAAGTCTATATACCTACATAAAGGTTCCAATATTGAGCCGCAACCTGATACAATTGGTCGTCCCTGGGGGCTTTTGTAGGTCCTTATGCACTTTCGGTAAAGTGTAAATTGTTGGAATCCGTGTTTTTTTTTGGTTTAAATATTGGAACTCCTGCTCAGATAGGAATCCTTGTTCAAAACCATCTTTTGTGACTCTTAGAATCTCCGCAGCTAAGTCCTCGGATGGGTCACCCGGCAACTTCTTGTAGCTGATTCCATCACCTAGCTGCCTCATGATCTCTTTTTTGTAGTTGTCCACATCCTGGACAACAATGGCGCCACCTTTGTCAGCAGGTTTCACTACCACCTCCTTGTTGTCTCTCAGGGATGATAGGGCGAGTTTCTCCGCTCTACTAATGTTGTACTTGATGAATTTCCTTTCATCCAAGATTTTTTTGACGTCACGTAGGACTAGGCTTTCATATGCCAGGATGCGCTGAGTCATGGCATAAGTGGGGGGGACAAAAGTCGATGGTATTCTTAGACCTGTAGTTGATGAGTACTGTTGGAATGGTTTGTCCTTGAAAAAATACCTGAGTCTTATTTTTCTGAAGAAATTATGCAGTTCAGCTACAGTGGTGAAGGGATTAGGTATAGCTGTAGGTACAAAAGATAAGCCACGACTAAGTACTTTGATTTCATCTTCCTTCAGAGTATACGTAGAGATATTTATCACAGGGGAGGTGGTTGGTCTTACCATCTGTAATTCTTTCTGAGGGTTGATCTCTCCCCGTGCTCCTCCTGGGGGAAGTTCACCTGTTTCGTGCCTCTTCCTCTCCCGGAATCCCACTCTTCCCTCACATTCTGTTGGCCCCTGCCAGTGCCTCTGTTCCAATTGTTGCCTCTGCCACTGGGGGGTCTCCATCCACCCTGTCCTAAAAAAGGAATAGGTTGATACGCTGGGCCGTAGGCTTCTTGGTATCCGTATGACCCACTAGGGCCGGCTTGTTCAGAATCCTCCCCGGAACTGTAGGATGAATCAGAAAAAGTCGTGAAATTACGTCTTCCCCTAAAAGCACCACGTCCCCGGTTGGTAAATCTCCCTTGGGTGTCTTGACGGTAATATTCTTCCTGTAGGTAGGGGTACGTTTTTTTCTTATCGTAAAGTCTCAAATCTCGCGCCACTTTCTCCAATTTCTTCTTTATGGTAGTCGTTTTGAAATCCTGGAGTGTCGCAACGAGTTTAGTCAAGGCTTCTTTGGAGTTAGTGAGAGTGGACTCACCAGTTATTTCAGCTTTTAATTCTGCTATCTGTTTTGTCAGGACTGCTACTTGTTCGTTTGCCGTTTCGAGTCCCAGTACCATCCAATGTCGCGAACAATTGTTCGTGACAAAGCTGAATCCCTCCCCAAACTTCGGGACATCAACAAAAATCGCTGGTTCGACTTTAACCTGTAGGCCAACAGGAATGATGTTGGATTGCAAGCATTGCGCTAAAAAGTGTCCATGTAATTTTGTTCTGATCAACTTCTTCTCCAGGCGCTCTAGTTTATTAATTTTATCATTGAGTGTAAAATCAATAGCCGGTATATTGGGAGAGAGAAAGTTATTAGCTGGGTCTTGAAGAAGTTGCCTGATATAATCCTCAGTGTAAGTAAGAGTATCTTTGTCAACCATTTTCTATTGGTTGAAAAAAAAAATGTTTCAAATGTCTATTTAAGGAAAGATAGAAAAAAGAAGAAAAACCTGCAGATAGCGTCTGCTCGAAGTATGTTACAGACGACTGGGTTGTACCCCTAAAGTCAAAGGGACCTGGGTGAGTAATCGTTGTGGACAAAGGGGTCCCAGACTTGAGGAAAGCAATTAGTATAGAATATACAAATATTTAAAAGAATGGACATAGACAACAAACCAAATAAGTACAGTGTTTTTATTTACACCGCACTTGTATTACCTTTATATGGTTAGACGATATGTATCAAAGAGAAACATTGGTATTTTTCATTAATCAATGTGCCCACATAGGAAAGGGGGGAAGGGAGTGCAGGGTAGAGTTAGAGATAGTTGTGATTCACTATTCATTGATTTGTGACATAAACAACATACATTTGAATTCATGTATATGTTCTGTTAGTATTAGATGGCCCCCATCAAAAGGGGCCACACATGATATGCAAAAATCAAAACATTGTATTTTACAGTCAAACTCCTAAACGGCTGTATATATCATGCTGATGGTAGGAGTTGATAGGGTAGATAGCAGTCTACATTTCGACCCAAGGGTTTGTAGGATAATTGATCCTTACATCGCGGGTCTTCATCAGGACGTGCGGGGGAAGGGGAGGGGCTGAACACCTAGGGTTGAGAAGGAAAGGTGGAAACGAATTAGTCATGGCGGTCTCAGAAGAGTCCCTATGATCCGTAGTGGAAAAACCGCTCGGTAATTACGTTAAAAAAACACTAAAAAACACTGAAGACTATACAGGTGAAAAGAGCCCCATACTGTGCGCTCAACATTAAGTTGTATCATGTTTACCTGCCGCAACTGCGGGTCGGGAGGTGTCAGATGCGGCAGAATGAACTCCGTGGACAATCTGAGGGAGCGAGAGGATTAAATGAGGATCGGTTCATTACCTAATGGATGATCGTTTCATTGCGTTAAGGAAAAAGGATGACTGGTTCATGTGGCAATGTCGTTACCTGTTGTTCAGGAGAAACTGCTGGAATTATTCAATCAGCTGCCCGTATCTGCAGAAATGGGGAAAGTGGGAGGGCCAGTAAATACTTGGAAAAAAGGGGGGATCAGAAGTCTTAAGTATACCACACGAAGGGCGCTTATAAAGCTTACCTGTTCAATCAAGATTCTGGAGCTTGTAGGAGGGCTCGAGGCTGCGGCTCATCGCGTCTCCCGTAACCAGGAAGTAAGACGGGAGGGGGGCGTGGTAACCTTATTAGCTCGGTGTTAGAGAGTGAGGAAAGACTAATCTGTGGCGGTTGCTAGGAAACCTCCAGCGTTTCCAAGAAAACCGGGGTATGAAATTGTTACGTAGATGATTTGGCTTAGATCTAGAGGTATTAATGTACGTGTACCTGCCATCAGGGTGGTTAGATGTACGACAATGAAGCAGTGCACGCTGCATATTTCAACGGGGTAAGGATAACAGCTTATTATTTAGAGACCTCCTAAGAGCGTGATATTATCCACAGGGTTATGAATGTTCATAGATTAAACGCATAACAACTTTCAATATGTTGTGTGGAGATCTTCCAAGTGCGTGAACCTACCCACACGGTGGTTTAGACGCACAACATCCGGCTATATGGGCTTTCAACACATGCACAACACATTTGGCTAGGTCACCTGTTAGCGTGAACCTACCACAAGGTGGTTAAACGCACAACATTGCATGAGAAAGAGACAAGTTACACAGAGTGACAGAGTAAGATTCAGAGAATAGCCAGTTGGGCAAAACTGCTTTCGGATTCATTTAGGCCATTTCGCACAGAGTCAAAAAAATTGATCCATTTGAGTTCCCTGACATTAAGAATAGGTCCTATATTGCCACCCCTGGGACGAAGTTTGACCTGTTCGAGTACAACCCACTTTAGGCTTTCAGGTGAATGATTTTTCTTGTTGCAATGTTCCACAATGGGGTTTCTTGGACCTTGCACCTGACACGGCTGCAGTGTTGTAAAAATCGCATTTTTGCACGTTGCTGTGTCTGTCCGACATAGATTAAATCACACGGACAGGTTATACAATACACCACATCCAGAGAGTTTGCCATGGTCCAAAAAACACTGCTTGTGTGTGCCATGTGTGTCACTGTCGAAATACGGAATAGATGATTCATGCATGTGGAGCCAATGGGCAGCTCCATCTGCTCTAAAACAGGTGCAGAAAACAAAAGCATTGCAAAGAATCTTCACATCGATGGTTGAGAACCTGCTGGTCAGGCCATATATGAAAGTACTGCACTGCCACACAAGATGCAAGTGTATATTATACAGAGCAATACTGTAAAAGGTGGTTACCTACTGATACAGGAAAAAGCACAAAAAACTGTAGTAGTCAAATACTAACAAATACATAGAAGTGCTGGTTGGCAGAATAAGTAAGAAAGAAGTATATTATCATTGCACTTACCTGGGCCTCAGTAAGCGGAGCTCTGCAACCTCAATACCGGGCGAGTAGACCTAGTAGGAAGCACAAGGGCTGTGCTTACAAAGCTGTCTGAAACCTGAAGTGGCACACCATCAAAGCTGCCAGGTGATGGCTCAAAACAACTCCAGAGGTCTCCAATAAGTAAAGGGGAGGGATGATGGTCTAATGAATAGGGTGGTCCACCTCAAATCTGAGGAAGCAGGTTTGAGTCTCGACAAGGATGAGCAACATCCTGTGATTCTGGGCATATCACTTAATGTCCCCGTGCCTAACAAAAATTAATGTCTCCCCATGTAACGCAACTTGTGCTCATGTAATGTGCTCTGATACCCAATACCTTCGGGTCAAGTTTGCGCTATATTAAAAAAAAAAAGGGGGGCTCCGATGGAGAAGGAGGAGGTCACTGTTCCCTCGATTGCTAGTGATGACTCTGACGCCAGTCCATAAAAAGGCCTCAGAAACAGAGCAAATGACACAGGCTCAAATGGACAGCCAACTATAGCTGAAAATGCTCCACCCTCAATGATACCCGCTCCAGTAACTAGGTACCAAGCTGCTGCCTTCCTGAAACCACCAGACATTTTGATATATCCAAAAAGGTAATTGTTGGTGATAGATGGACTGTTTGGATAGAGAAATTTGATGCAGCTCTGTTAAGTACCAGCCATCATGCGTTAGACTAACGCATTTCAGTGTAGTGGTCCGCATCACCTCACTGAAATGGAAAGTCACACTTGCATATACATAGCACTTGCCTCGGCTCTCAAGCTGCAGTGTGATGTATTCCTATAGGTTCTGTATCGATCCCCCTATTCCTGACCCTGGTCTGGTTAATAATTAACTAGCAGCCATCCCACGGTGCAAAAACCGTTATCTGATTAAGCCACACCACGGCACAGGAACGCGTTATCTGATTAGGTCATAACGCTTGCCATCTAATTAGGCAAGCACTATTCCTCCAGCCCCTGATAAGGCATACGGAGTTCTCAAAACAAATCAAACCTATGACAACCTGGGAAAATCCCTACAGCCATTGTTTTGACTTCACCGAGAACTTCAGTAAAGAATGTGCTAACGACCAGTTCGTATGACATCCTTATTGACGTATCTATGTCCATCCTTACGTCAATCTCGGCACCTTACAGGTATAAATATTACCGACATTGCCTTAAGCAAACACACGCGGTGGTGACGAGATCGGAGCAGCGAGACTTGCCGAGGAGCCCAGCAGAGAGCGAAGCCCACTGGCGCTGCCCCGCCTTCCTGACGCGCTGAGAAGGAAACGCTGCCTTTCTCCTGCCGAGAAATCCAGCTCCGGCGCTTCCAAGCAGCCCTTGCAGGCAGCTGGAATATCAAGACCAAAGACGAGAGATACCAGCCCTCAACCATTCTAGATCTCAGGTACAGAACTGAATAACCCCTTACAGAGAATTCTTGAGTCAGTCACTTGGCAAAACAAACTTAACTTAAACTGCTACTTATCTACTCCCGCCCACGTATTAGGCTTAGGTCAGGTACACCGGGGTAGGCGTGGTTAGAAGCACCAGTTGAGTACGATTAGTCAAATGTATATATGTATGTATCTATTTTATCCATTTTAAATATCTTATGGCTTAGAAACCATATCAATGCTTTTACAGTATTATTTTATACGTCTGCTTTTATTGTATGCACTTTACTTAACCATCAGTATTACAATAATATCGATTCATTTCTCTTGTACGAGAAAAGAGACTGATCAATAAATAACATCTTTTATTGAACACGCCCGTCTCATCCTTTTCTCTACAATCTGGTGAAACTAAGAATGCACTGAACTGACTGAGTAAAATAAGTTGTCTTTTGTTTTCACACGACTCTAGAGATACACTCTTGATTAGGGGAGAGCGAAGTTGTCATGTTCTATGGTTGTCAGAAACTAAATCCCTTCTTGTCTATCCAGGGAGGTTAAAATCCTCCTTGCCTATTCGAGAAAGTTTCTAGTGAACTCTGAGCTAGCTGGCAAACACAAAACTTTAAGTCTAATATCGTCAGTAGAAGACCTAGTTAACCTCCGTCCTAGGTCTATACTATTGAAGGTATTATTCCAATGCGCAGAGCCTATTGGGATAATAGGAACTACACTACATGGCGTCCAACGTTTGGATAGGCGATAAAACTAACGCAAGACATTAGAGTAACTCAGTCGTGCTTTTTCACTCAGAACCCTTTTTTTCCCATAATACTCCAAAGACGTCTGGAGTGGGTGAAAGGTCATATCCGCCAAACTTCATAGAGAGGAGACTCCTATGCATGGTTCTTGGTTTATTCAACGTTGAAGGATACACTGTTCCAAAATATTGTGCATCTAACCTTTGTTTCCATAAGAAACCAGATCTGCAAACAAACGGAATAACTTTCCTGTCGGTAAAATGGTAGACAGTGAAGAAGAAAGAGAGACAGCTAGAATAACAGCTGAACTCATAGCAGCTGATACTACTCTGCAGGAAAATGACCCGGATATAATACTCATCCCGGTCAACATAAGAAAATCTATAACTTTAAAACTTATAGAAAATGGACTGACATCGAGAGGTGGTACAGTCATATTCGTAATTGAGGCACACGAATATCGGCAGACAGAGGTATTCTATTCATGGATAAACTTTCCAGCAGCAAACGCTGTAACTAAGGACTTCCACTATTACAAAACAGAGGAACCTCCTAATGAGCACACTCCTTTTGAGGAGGTGGAAGTACCACTTAAATTCCAAGAGCACCTGCTCTTGTTTAACGGCGCCCTAAAACATAATAATCACATCACCAGGCTCGGCCCACTAGGTAGACCAGGAGCAACGTGGCCGGTCCTAGCCGGATACACACCACATCCAGACATTGAAGAAATGCCTGCACCAGAATTTTTAATACAGCTAAAACAACTAATCAAAATACATAGACAATTAGTCCAATATGTAATGCGGACTTCAACAGTCCAACCAGCAATTAAAATTCCACAGCTGACCCCTCATCAGGGGAACACAAATAAAATTACACCACAGAACATACAGTCCTGCCTAGGTAAAGTACCAGCTAAACGGGAACAAATTCCATTCTGGTTAGCACAAAAAATCACTCAAATAGAGGCGGTATTTCCAGAAACCACTCCTCTTGAGAAACACAGGATTCTGACTATCTGTCTTCCAATGGGAATCGCACCACACGTGGAGGACTGTGACACTTGGGGTACAGTCTTTGCTTCCATTTACACAAAAACACATGGGGTACCATCCATGTCAGTAATACCAGATGTGCTAAAACAAATTCAAGATGAATACGGTCCAGAACCCGCTTTAACTCTTGGTATGAAATTACTGAAAGACTTCAAGCAGGTCTCGGCAATATTACTAGCCAACATAAAGGGAGAAGCAGCGAATGTGGAGATCCGCCAGAGGTTAAAAGAGACAAATATAGCAGACCAACCAGCTGAAATTGCCAGAATTATAGAAAAATCCTATGAAGAACTAGGTAGAGATAGTTTGGGTGGAATACCGGTAAAACCCCAACTAATTGAAAGTCCAGAAAAAATATTTATTAAAAATAATTTGAACACTCAAAAAAAGAGCTGGGATGGAAACAAAAATTCCAATCCTAAAGAAAAAAGATTCCAGCCCAGAGGAAGGTCTCCTCGGCGGAGAGAAAGATCTCCTGACCAAGGATGCAAGTCTCCCCAAAGGGAGCCCTCTGTGAAAAAATACAACCTTAGAAATAGGGATAATATAAAGAAACCTGATAGATATCAAGATAATGATACACGTCCCTCTCAATCTTTTCAGACTTCCTCGCAGAAATCGGAAAGAAGAGGACGATCAGAACACAGGGAAGAGCACGTCAAGTCCAAAGACAAAGAACCTGCTCATCTGAATAAAAAATTACAATTTCCAAAAAAGAAGGTAGCCAGTATTAAAGTAATCAACAATGCCGAGAATACTGAGGACACAGCTGAAAAACGGAGAATGGGCTCAGACAATGCTAGACAGCGCAGCAGAAGTGAGCATAGCTCGCAAAGTCCTTATGAATCATCTGGAGACAGTGGACACGAATGAATACATTCAGGTGGAAACTGCCGATACCAGAGTTAGCAAACCTCACAAAATATATGAAATAACATTACGTATAGAGGGGGATAAGACTAGAAAAATAAGGGGTCTATTTTGAGATAATCTCTCCGAGGGCTATGACATCCTTCTAGCTGAACGAGACTGGCCACCCTAGTTTGTCAGGGAGTGTCCTCATGGCGAAGAAATAATTATGCCTGCCTTCTCAAATCATATTCCAATTCATAAAAAATATACACTTGCAAGAAAGTGGGCAGTAGCTCTAGCTCCTGCTTTATATAAAAATCATGTAGGATGGGATAAGGACTCTCCTACTCATAAAATCCAGTTAAAATCACAACCTACTGCACAGAGACAGTACCCAATTAAGCAAGAAGCTAAAAAACAGGTAAAAGAGATCCTAGATCAACTTGAATACCAGGGGGTGATTGAAACTTGCACCTCACAAATGAACAACCCTTTGTTTCCTGTCGCCAAACCAGACAATTCATATCGTCTTGTTTTGGATTACAGACACCTTAACTCATGTTGCAAAACTTTTGCAGTACAAAACTCGCATAGTGCTGCGCTAATGAATAACATAGTGCAGAAAAAATATAAAACAACATTAGACATCTCTAATGGATTCTTTTGTCAGAACATAGCACCAGAGAGCAGATATTTGACTGCGTTCTCGGTAAATGGCTCGCAAAAAAGTTTCTGCCGTTTACCCCAGGGGCACAAGAACAGCCCAGGGTTATTCTCAGCGAGAGTAACAGAGTTACTACAAACATATGATGACGAGGCATTATCCTATGTCGACGACATTTACCTAACAGATGATGACTTGGATACTCACTTGAAGAGAGTGAACACCATAATACTTGGGTTCGCAGCAGAGGGTTACAAATTCAACTTTAAAAAGTCAAGAATTGCCCATCTAACAGTCCTGTTTTTAGGATATGAATTATCAAGTGAAGGCAAAAGCCTGGCTGACAATTTCCTAGAGAAATGTGCTGTAATCCAAGCACCTAAAACATTAAAAAACTTACAATCAATTCTAGGCTTCCTAAATTTCGGAAGAACTTGCATTATAAATTACGCAGAAAGGGTCAAACCCCTTTATGATCTAATAAAACCAGATTTTAAAAGAATCAATTGGACTCAAAAACACACAGAAATTTTGAGATCTTTACAAACAGACATGTTAATTAAAACAAAATTACAAACACGTGATAACACACGCAACCTTGTGATTCGAGTCATTCCAGGAAGATGCGGATTCACATACCTGACCTCTAATGAGGGAGAAAAGGTACCAATTGCATACAAATCACACTTGTACACAGAAGCTGAAAAGAAGTTCAGTATTAAAGAAAACATTGTTCATGCAGTTCAAACGGCTATAGCAAGAGAAAAAGACAAAGCTGACGGTAGACGTATCACAGTCAGAACAGCAGAATCAGCCTTTGAGGCATTAACAACTCCATGTAATTTGCCAACAACAGCGTTGAATCCAGAATGGATACAATGGGTGAATTCAATTACAACGGACAGAGTAAAATACTACTTTGATCAAGAATTAAAGGAATTAAAATATCTAGAATATGAAATGACATACCCTCTGCCAATCGACATTCTGCCCTTACGACAGTACGCCTGTGTAATCTATACAGACGGCCATGCTCAACCACCAGGGTGGGGAGAACAAGCGTACAACCCCACATGTGAAATCACAAAAGAAGTGTGGCACGGAGGGAAACTGAGACCACTGCTAATAAAAACACACTCAGTAGAAACTAATTCAGAAGAACAAACTGAAATAAAAGCATTGAAAATGGCGCTAGATAATGCAGATCGCGAATTCCCGACACTTATAGTGTCCAATTCATATTACTGCGTCAAATCATATAACAATGATTTGCAGAAATGGATTCAAAACGGTTACAAAGATGACACAGGTGCAACAATAAAGCAAAAAGTGCTTTGGAAACAAATAGTTCTTTTGCAGAAAGAACTACCAAAAACTCACGTGATACACTCACTGAGTCATCAGCGTGATGGCGTTCACGTTGCAGGGAATTCATTGGCTGAGAAAGCCACAACGGTAGCAACTGAATCGGCTTCCGTAGTTAGAAAAAAGCGTGCAGTAAAATACATTGACGGTGAAACAGTGCTGGCGGTGAAAACGTCATCAAAAGGTGACTGCTCAGCGCTACCGATCAACTATCCACTCAATTATACATACATAATCGATGCAAACTCCGTTCCTTTTGCTCGAATCCCTGGAGTGGGGGATAGAGTAATTCCAAACACGGACAGGAGAGGCTTGTTAATAGCAGACGCACATATGGGTGAGGGTCTCAGACACCTAAAACTAAAAGATTCCCTGGAAGAATTACAATCAGTGTACTGGTGGCCAGGCATGAGCCTGCATCATCACATCTTTGTAAAGAACTGCCCAGACTGCAATAGAGATCGCAGTGGCGAGAGAAACGGTATATTACCATGGCGTTTCACTCCAGAATGGATCAACAATAAAAAATGATGCGTCCAATTAACATATAAAGACTAGTTTCCACTTGTAATGTAGACCCCAGCACTCGGCTGATGTCTGGACTGTTATAAAAAGATTTGTGAGTCTATAATGGCATATACGCTAGAAGCATGCTACGTTTGGCTAATGTTTTTCCTCTTGCCCTAAAGCGTGTGGAAAAACATGGCCAAATGAGCATAGCATAGCGGGACTCTTCTCACTTCCTACCTGAGGGAACGGGATGGTGTAAAGAAAAAACCAAAGGCATAGAGCAATCTATAACAGCGAAGGTATTAGGTTCGGGAGCTGGGTGGGTCAAACATCTAATAAGTGTCCAACGTTGTCTAAACAACCTGCCAAGAAATTCTCTGAGGGGATTCAGTCCGTACGAATTATTGTTTGGGACTAGAATGATGATCTTAGATCTTGACAGTCAGACTTCAGTGGTTAAAGGAAAAAGCTTTGATATCAAAGATCGTTTGGCTATTTTGCAGGACTTAAACGAAACAAGGAAAGACCTGAGCAACATAAAGTTGAAACAACAGCCAACAACCACTGAAGAAAAACCACCTGTCCCAGCAAGACCTGTCTGGATTCCAAAAGTCGGGGATCTAGTCAGAGAAAAGATCGCGGTAAAGAAGGAATTTGGGCCTTCTTACAGAAAAGCAGTTCCTGACTTGTCTATCAACGGGACAAGATCAGTAGTACTACCGCCTCTTGCTGGTAAAAAGGAGAACAGAGTTGTATCCATCGACCTGATAAAACCACAATCATGTGGCCGATAACAAACAGTAGGCCAAGTGGACTCCCGATAAGTAGTAGAACACCAAGGTTTGCTACAAATACAGAGGTTCAAACTAAGAGGCTAATCACATTCGAAATGCCTACAGAACATCAACAAGGACTATGCAACAAAGCAATTGAACTTAAACCTCTAAAAACCCAAATAAAAACATTAAGTCGAGACACACCAACCTACAATGAAGTAACATATGACTATGCTGATGAAACAAAGGAAACTTCTAGAACAAAAAATAATCCAGAAGCAATTGGAACAATAGACAGAACAGCATCCGGCTACTTCATCAACTTCAATGATTCATCTGAAGATCTGAGTGAATCAAAGAAACAGACATCAACAAAAACTTTTAAAGATAAAGCTAAGGAACTTTTTCAACATCTGAAAGAAACCTATCTAATTTCTCCATGGATTGAATTTTGGGTGGCCTTAGGTGCATTTATCCTCATACTTTGGCTCATCATGGTACTATGCTTGGGACATTTCATTGAAGGAAAATATGCTAAAATGGACACAGCAAGCCAGAAAATCAACTTGGTCCTCAAACCACACACATCTTCACACGTCGAGAAAAGAGAACTTTCTTCAGTCAACTTCACAGCCAATCCTATACCCGATGGGGTAGCATGGGACAATACTGATTATGAAATCTATGGTCCTGTTGAAATCCTGAAGTATCCACATCAAATTAAGATCTCATTGAGTGACTTTGTAAAACCAAGCTCATTTGCTGATGATTGGGACTTTGAAAGTATTAATGATATGATGTCTGATCTAGTGATGTCTGCTAAATTTACAAAACATGATTATTTGCAGGGTTCGTCTAATTATGATAAGATGTTCTGCTATAATCACTTTGGTAACCATTATCTGCATAAATCTGCACAACCTAGAAATGTTTTAAATTATAATCAATGGGAACACTGTGCAACCCCTCCAAAAGGTAGCTCAAGAACTTTTTATGACAAATATTCATATTTTTCAGGGTTCAACACAAGTAATGCAGAAACATTTTATTTCAAATTGTCAAACAAGACAGGTACAAAGACCATGCTTACAAACACTAAATTGATATATTCAGACTCATTTTTTGAGCAAATGAATACATTTGGTTTTGATTACTGGGACAAAAATGTTGAAGTAAAAAGTGTGTGGGGTACAAAAGAATGGCAAGTACAAGGTATGGAATCATTGTTTAGAGCCTGCATGATCCCAGAACAAATTATATTTTTGAATGACACTATTCAACAAACTACCTGTCTTGGCTTAGCCAAAATCAAAGATTTAAACAAACCGTCTATTCCAAAACCAACAGTGTACAATAACAGCTCTAAAGATGTTGAGATAGACGTAAACCATATATTAAGCCAAAACAGAACACATCCTGATTGGAAAGAATGGTTGATCTGGCCCACAGATACTAATAACTGTCAAGACAGATTCCTGAACAAAATACAGGGGTTCACATTGACCAGGCCAGACCCTAGATATTCCCAAAGACAACACCCAGGGATAATTACCACGTACAGTGTGGGCAAGCTCTGCCTTCAATGGCTACAAACATCCACACTGGCAGAAATTAAGCAACACCTAACTTTACTTACTGATGGTGCTGACTTGCGTGATTTCATTATGGGACTGCGCACACAGCATCAAAAACGCTTCATAGCAGCCTCTGTATATGCAGCTTATAACGAAGCCTGGAAAATAACTCAAATTGAGACAGCAGAGAGACTACGGGAAATTGACCGTATTAATTTGGAAAAATCACTTTCTGTAGTAGACAATGGGTTAATGATTCTGTCCTCCAGAATATACTCTTTGGACAGCATTGTGTCTTCAGCAATCGACATAATATCGCAAGACTTACTGTTGTTACAACACGGTCAGTCCCAATTGCGTTCTATTGTACAGCTTGGCTGGACGTTACAAAATCTGCATTCAGGCTATGTGCCTTGGCGTTTAATCAACACAACGTCACTGTTCAACATCTTTAACCTTACTGATAAACAAATCAGTATGGCGCAGAAGGGTGCTGATTATACAATCCTGAGCATTGAGAAACTAGAGAGATTACCATTGACAATGTCAGAACGACCTGTCATTGAATGGATAATACATGGGATAATTAATATTCCAATATCTACTTTCAGGTTTCAATACTGCCAAAAATATATACAGGCTGGCATGTACGAGAAATTGGGAAAAGGGTACATTAAGTCAACATGGAACTTGCCCTATTCACATGCATGTGTCAGTAATAAAGGCCAGAAAGTGTTTCTTAGTGGCAATAATTGTGCGATGTCACTAAGCGGTACACTTCTGTGTAATGGTATTAGTTTACATGGAGCCTGTGAAGGGTCCTCAAATAACCTTTCATGTCACCAGCTAGGCACACCTGCAACACAAATAGAACCATTCTTTAGGAGACTATCGAACGGGAGTTACAATCTGATTGTAGACCGCAGATGTTGTAGTCTGCTGCCCGGAATACCTTATCTCATAACTACGACTGCGAAGGTCATGTGCTGTGAACGGGTATTGTTCCCCAGCGCTTCACCAGACAGGGAGGCAAGGTTATGGCCCAAATTGAATATTACTTCTATTCGAATTGATACTTTAAGCAGAATGAAGACAGTGCTTCTCCAGACGCCGACCAGGCTAACGTCATCAAAAGAAACGTATGATCTCCAAGTTGCAAGGACAACGGCAGAGATTCATTCATTGTTATCAACTAATTCCCCCATACATTTCGCAGAAATCCTGAACGAAATCTTAAATATTTCTGATACCAGTGGAGTCTCAAATGTATTTAAGACAGTGTTTTCGGGGGCTTTAACACCATTCAAAGCCATTCTGGGTATTTTTCCAGACTTCGTCCATTCCATCTTTGGCGGACTTCCTCTCCTTTTGGGACTAGTGGCAGGAATCCTATTTTTGATCCTGTTATTTCGCTATGGCAAACCGTGTCACAGACAAAACACCTGCGACAATGGAAGAAACAATCCTAGCCATTGGATACCGGGACCGGATATCCAAAATCCTTGGACTATCCCGGCTTAGAGACCTAAACTTGACTTGGTTTCTTTCATTTAGACCGATGTGGCAACAATGTGTTTTACCTGTATTAAGGTGCTTGCTATGCGGAGAAGAATGCGTGTTGGACACCTGTCTGACACTACAATCGGATGTGCCAATGGACGCAGAAACCTTGTTGGGTCCGGTAACGGCTCATGCATTGTGCTGTCCCCAGCGGCTACCAATCCTGATGACGGCATTCGTGGAGACTTCACCACTACGATTGAGGGGTAGTGAAGTATGAGATGAAAGCAGCATCGATCAGGTACGACCTTCTGTCAGCTATGCTGATCGAAACATCAATGAAGGCAATCATGCTCATGAATGCATGGTGACCACTTTTTCCGAGTTAGTGGAACTTTCACAGGAAGCTGTTGACAGTTTTTTCGACAGTCTAAATGATATGATGTTCTCACCAGAGCAGAAATAATGACTTTTGAGCAAGCTAGCACAGGGCGTTCCCAACACCCTGAATTTGGCCTTCAGCTTTGATAATAAAGTATCATGAACAATTTTTTCTCCAGTTTACGGACAGCGAAACATAATTTTTTCAGCGGCCCCAAAAATATTTTGCAATTTTTCGGGACACTTATCTTCTGCTTAAAGTAGAAACTATTCTTAGAGAACTAAAATTCTATTTTAGGAACTTTAGAGACATTAGCTGCCCTCTGGCATGTTCATGAATATTTTATTTTGTGATGAAATGGACTCGCACCTTTTCTTCTGTATTAAGAGCCATTTCATGTGTTATTTTCATATTTGATTAATAATGATGTATGAATATGCGTAATTGATTTAGCATTACTATACTGCTTGATTGCATATGGTGCATATAATTATCTTTTCGTATATTTCATGATTTCAAAATGCATATGAATGTATTTTGGGGTGGTACGGTATACACGTGCTCTACTGGTATATTTACTATGCCTAGATTTGTAATTATGGACATAGTCTGCGTGGAGTGGGTGTGATGTATTCCTATAGGTTCTGTATCGATCCCCCTAATCCTGACCCTGGTCTGGTTAATAATTAACTAGCAGCCATCCCACGGTGCAAAAACCGTTATCTGATTAAGCCACACCACGGCACAGGAACGCGTTATCTGATTAGGTCATAACGCTTGCCATCTAATTAGGCAAGCACTATTCCTCCAGCCCCTGATAAGGCATACGGAGTTCTCAAAACAAATCAAACCTATGACAACCTGGGAAAATCCCTACAGCCATTGTTTTGATTTCACCGAGAACTTCAGTAAAGAATGTGCTAACGACCAGTTCGTATGACATCCTTATTGACGTATCTATGTCCATCCTTACGTCAATCTCGGCACCTTACAGGTATAAATATTACCGACATTGCCTTAAGCAAACACACGCGGTGGTGACGAGATCGGAGCAGCGAGACTTGCCGAGGAGCCCAGCACAGAGCGAAGCCCACTGGCGCTGCCCCGCCTTCCTGACGCGCTGAGAAGGAAACGCTGCCTTTCTCCTGCCGAGAAATCCAGCTCTGGCGCTTCCAAGCAGCCCTTGCAGGCAGCTGGAATATCAAGACCAAAGACGAGAGATACCAGCCCTCAACCATTCTAGATCTCAGGTACAGAACTGAATAACCCCTTACAGAGAATTCTTGAGTCAGTCACTTGGCAAAACAAACTTAACTTAAACTGCTACTTATCTACTCCCGCCCACGTATTAGGCTTAGGTCAGGTACACCGGGGTAGGCGTGGTTAGAAGCACCAGTTGAGTACGATTAGTCAAATGTATATATGTATGTATCTATTTTATCCATTTTAAATATCTTATGGCTTAGAAACCATATCAATGCTTTTACAGTATTATTTTATACGTCTGCTTTTATTGTATGCACTTTACTTAACCATCAGTATTACAATAATATCGATTCATTTCTCTTGTACGAGAAAAGAGACTGATCAATAAATAACATCTTTTATTGAACACGCCCGTCTCATCCTTTTCTCTACAATCTGTTGAAACTAAGAATGCACTGAACTGACTGAGTAAAATAAGTTGTCTTTTGTTTTCACACGACTCTAGAGATACACTCTTGATTAGGGGAGAGCGAAGTTGTCATGTTCTATGGTTGTCAGAAACTAAATCCCTTCTTGTCTATCCAGGGAGGTTAAAATCCTCCTTGCCTATTCAAGAAAGTTTCTAGTGAACTCTGAGCTAGCTGGCAAACACAAAACTTTAAGTCTAATATCGTCAGTAGAAGACCTAGTTAACCTCCGTCCTAGGTCTATACTATTGAAGGTATTATTCCAATGCGCAGAGCCTATTGGGATAATAGGAACTACACTACAGCAGTGCTGCTAATTCTCAATGCTGAGAGTGAAACTCATACTGGTGGCAGCAGCCGTGGCATGCGTGCTGCTCACTCCCGGTAGGTTTGGTTGCTGGATAAGTTGAGCTCCTATAATGTAACAATGGAATGGATTTCACACCGCTGCTGCAGTCCATGAGAATTGTGGGAGTCTGGCTACACAAATTGCAGCGCTGCTCGCACCGCGAGGTAAACTTTTAAAGTCAACAATTTTAATCCCAAGTCCGGAAGGACCCAAACCCAACTCTACAAACTGCAGCAGCCGCTTGATCCCAGATCACACCACTGTGCATCAGCTAAGAATCTGAAGATGACTAATTCCAGGGTGGCGCATTTCCCACAGGTTTTTTTGCAGCTAGGGGCTGGCTGTACACTGACTTGGGACTCGTAACATAAGTGTGTATGCCGGTGCCTTGGCTGGTGTGTATAATCTGAATCTCACTCTGCTGCTAATACAACTATGGTTTATAAATTATAATTTATAATGAATAGTGGTTTACTGCACAGTCATTAGCTGCTGCCCACAGCTGAAGTGTACTTTTCAATGAAGAGTGCATGAAATAGTCTCACTTACTAACTCCTTTTGTGCCGGGCAGGTGACTCTCTATGGTGGCAGGTCATCTGGTCCAACATAAAAATTACTTTCAGCACCATGGCCAACGCCACCACGTAGAGTCAGCAGAGCCTTGTATAGCTCTCTGTCAGTCTGCTGGTGGTGCGGTCTGCAGGCTGGGCAGGTAGAGTTGTGCCGACCTGGGTGCGGTGAAACACTAGTGTATAATAGAAATATTTTTAGGGTAAGTCTGTCGAGTACTACTACTTTTTAAAATAATTATAGCACCCCGGCTGTCGGCTGTGACTTTTGTGTCAGCCTGAGGGGTAAACGTAGTTTACAACGCGGTGTTTACGCCGCACGACCTTTAGCACGCTGCCATTACAAAGCAAGTCATTACTACGACTTGCGCTGGATGGCACTCTTGGTTAAGGAATATTGAGATTTTCTATTCCAACACCTTCCCTACTGTTATGTGGGCTGGAGTTGGAATAGAAAATTATAATAATCCTCAATCCGCGCCCTCCAACGCAAGTCGTTGTAACAAATTGCGTTGGAAAATCCGTGATGTAAAGTACCGCGATCAAAATGATCGCGTTTTACTATCATACATCCGCCTGAGGCTTACACAATCAATCATGTCTGGTGCCGGTTGGCGACATCTACGAGTCAGCTGTGTTGACTGAAACTCTCTTAATTTTTAATTAGGCAGCTTATCTGTGCTGCGGGGCAGGTAGTGGTGCCCAAAACAGTGCTTTCCGAATTTGAGTAATTTAGATTTTTTATTAGGGATGGGGGTAGCTTTTGAAATAATACACTAGAGTGCCCTGGCTGACGACTGACACCTCTGTGACTGAATGTGTACCTGTCAGCCTGAGGCTTGCCCAGTGCCTGTCTGCGTCGACATTAGTGAGTCAGCTGACTGTGTTGAGACTATTCATTTTAATGTTAGTGCATTCCATTTCAGTTGTTTTGCAGCACTTTGATCTTTTTAGAGTTTTTCCTTGCTCAAATGGGTGTAATTTGTGAAATTGATATGTGTCCCTCGTCTTCATTCATTGATTTTGCTTGTGCAAAAGTGTCACTCATAGTTTCTGAAATGTCACTCATAATTACACTGGAATGATGAAAATGTAACACATAGCAATCTGAAACCTTGGCAGCTATGTTGATGATTTCATTGATGCACTTGAAGAGACTGAAAACAAAAAGATTATCCAGTATCTCAAAACTCTTGCTTATGATGATGTGAAAGAAGTCATAAAGAAAATGCTGTGGACTGACAAAGAAATCACACACTGCCAGATTAAAGAAACTCAGAATCTCAAATTCAATCCAGTACCAAAAGTAGATTATGAAAGATATATTTTCTGTTAAGAATGCAAACAATTTGGTGAAGCCATTAATGAATTTGTGCAGAGACTCGCTACACTCATCAAACACTGTAAGTTCAGAGAATTTGAATGATGAAGAAGCTATGCATCCTAGAGTTATTGATGGATGCTTGTCAGATTCATTGAGATAACTTATGCCGTGGGAAACTCTTGTGCAAGGGAAGCATTTCATGGGCATTGCGGTGGGTGCTCCTACGCAACTCCCATGGTTTTTTACGCATTCCCAGATTTACAAGGACTTGTAACAAAGAGAAATATCTCTATTTCTCCTCATTCTTTCTCCTTTCTGTGTGTGCTGCATCCTGCAGCACACCTAAAAAGAGGGAAAAGCTTCTCAGGATTGTTTTTGTGCAGGAAAGTGCCCAAAACGGGTCCTAGGATGCTTGTTTCCAATCCAGGGAGGACCTGGCCTATCAGTTCGGGCTGGACTGTACCCATTGGGCGCAGGGTCAAGACTGATTTGCATCTGGCAGGGTCCAAACTGGAATGGCATGGTGAGCAAAAAAACGATGGACTTAGGCCCAGATCTCTGTACTGGAGTGAATTTATGACATTGTTCTGCATTCTGTCCATCAGTTGTTCTTTTTGCATGTGTCAACCGAGTGGGACGGGTATGCTCAGACGTGAGTCCCCTGCTCTCCATGCCACTGGAGTCAAGCTATCCTGGCTGATGAGGGCTGAAAGCCCGAAACCGGTCCTAGGATGCTTCTTTCCAGTCCAGGGCGGACCTGGCCTGGCAGTTCGGGCTGAACTGTTCCCATCGGGCGCAGGGTCAGGACTGATTTGCATATGGCTGGGTCCAAACTGGAATGGCATGGTGAGCAAAAAAACAATGGATTTAGGCCCATATCTCTGTACTGGGGTGACTGTTTGACATTGTTCTGCATTCTGTCAATCAATTGTTCTTTTTGTATGAAAATAGTGGTAGGGCACAAATACAAACATGGATTTGCACTGTGCGATTGAGCCTCACTACCCACTTACTTTCATTCACTACTCCTCCATCTGCAGTCAACAATTCACTCAACCACTGCCTTCTGGCACCTAAATATTAAGTCATCCACATTATGCTATCCATTGCCATTCACCCAACTCGTATACTCAGCCACCCACGTTTACTCAGCTACTCAGTCAACCCCTACAATCTCTGACTCGTCAATTTACACAAACAAACGCAGACTCACTGTCCCATGTTTGTATTATTTAACCTGCAGATTGTTTAATATGACATATCAAATATAGTCTTTAATCTGCAAAATAAATAAAACAAGCATCACTAGTCATGGTACAATACTGAAACTGATGCTACCTTTTACACTCACCAGGACTTTAGGAGGCAGGAAAGGGATGGGAGAGCTAAGAGAGCAGATTTTTACTTATTTTCTGTAAACAGACAGAGATACAATGTACGTGTTTGCTCATTGCATATTTATGGCTGGAAATCAGGTCAGGTTATACGCTCCTGTCTCCCAGACAAACATTGGCTGAAGTTATTTATTGATGTATATTCTTCAGCCTGGACTCTTTTCTTGCTTCATCGAATAATGTCATATATCCTTAATAAAATGCAACTATAAAGTATGTGCAGGCTTCCAGTAGCATGCTTTTTAAACCCACCCTTTAACATTTCGTTATAGAGGGAGTGTGGTCAGTGGTGCATACTGAACACACCCCACCCTCTGAGGACATAGGAAAGGAGGGATAGCAACTGATTGGCATGCAATATTTTAAAGTCAGGGCTGACTAGTGAAACTTTAGGCTCTTTTTTGTGAGCACTCCTGGTGGAGGATGTGATAAGCCAGGGACCTCACTGCGTTATGAGAAAACATAAGGATAGCTGCCAAGGTTTAGGATTGCTATGTATGACATTTTCATAATTCCAGTGTAGTTATGAGTGACATTCTAACATCTATTAAGGGAGAGGTAAGGCGCCGCGGCCAGGGTGACTGACTCTGCAATCTGGGGATCACGGTGTGGTGTCCTGGTAAGGGCCTGCGCAAGTAGTACACAGGACACGTGTGGTATGGTTGGTGGCAGTAACTAACCTAGCCACGCCCAGCTCCCTGGGCCTTTTATTCAATGCCTTGCATGTCCATGCTTACGCTTGGACCAAACCAACAGCCCCCTTACGCTCTGGGGGTAGAACATGGAACAACAGTGGGGAGGGGGCGTGTGCTGCAGTGGTACACCCCACTGGCAGCAACACTACATTCCTCCTTTACCTAGGGGTAAAACAAACTGGAGAAATACAGTGGTACACAAAAGTCTCTGGTGGTCAGCGGAAACGCTGTGACCGTTAAATCTGCTATGTTCAACAAAGTCCAACTGGATAGTCTCTGGTGCATTCTCTGAATTGCTCTAACAAACATAACATATCGGGTACAACTTGAAACAGTCTTACTTGTATTCTCGGCGGGGTCAGCCGTCTGGAGCATTTCATCGCCAACACTGGGCCACAAAGTCTCGGTACCTCTGGGAAGGCTTGGGGCACGGGCGTAGACTGTACTTCGCTTGGCTGCGATCTCCTGCCATGGCTGTGGGGGTTTCTTCCGCTTCTCCAGCCTCAGCGGCGCTGGGGACTTCAGGGAGTCTCTCTGGCTCATTGTTGTTCGGGTCGAGATCACTAGTTGAGTGTGTTGTGGTGCTTGTGTTGGTTGACCCTGACGGTCTGCGCTGCGGGCACAGGTCTCTGTCATCCGGTTCCGGGTCTTCTCCTCTCTCTGGCACTTGCTTGAAAAATGAAATGTTTCTTGTGACTACTTCCCCATTTCTGACGGCAGTGACCATAGTTCCGTTCACCTCGGTGACTTTCCAGGGGTCCAGTTCAAATGGCAGGCGGAACTTTCCGCCAGGATGGCGGTCTCTCACAAGAACTGCGTCTCCGGCTTGAATGGGGCTGTCTGCGGCCCTCCGTCTTCGGGACGCCTCCTGGTTGTTCTTGGCGCGTTGCTCCATGGATTGGTTGCTGGGGTTTGGGGCTAACACCCACGTGGGATGGTGTGGGATGGTGCCAGTAATAGCTCGGTTGAAGGAGAGTCTGTTCGGGGCGATTCCAGTAGTGCAGTGCGGGGTCTGGCGATACTCTCGGAGAAACTGGTAGATGGCCAGCTCCAGACAGTGACCGTCCGCGACCGCAATTTGGATTGTTTTATTCAGAGTTCTCATTAGCCGTTCGACCTCTCCGTTGGCTTGCGGCCATCTTGGTGTTATTCGTTTATGTTTGACGCCATGGCTCTGCAGGTACTCTGTGAACTCGCTGCCGTTGAACGGGGGTCCATTGTCTGTGCGGACTTCCTTCATGATCCCGTGGGTGGCGATGATTTTTTCGAATTTTGGTATCACTTCCGACGCTGACGTAGAGGTCACAATTTCTACCTCAGGGTAGCGGGAGAAGTCATCCACTACAACCAGCATGTGCTTGCCTCCTGGGAGGCTGCCAAAGTCCGCGCTCACTTGAATCCACGGAGATGTTGGTCCTTCTTCGGTGATGATCGGTGCTGGAGGGTTTGGTAGGCTCGTCGCCAGGCACACTGGACAGCTGTGAACTACGTCTTCGACGGCTTTGTCGAGTCCAGGGAACCATAACTTGCTTCCGAGCCTGTTTTTAGACTTGACGATCCCTTGATGTGACCCGTGGGCTAGCAAAGCCGCCTGTTGGGCGAGGCTGCTGGGTAGTACTAGGCGCGGGCCTCTCAGTAGACATCCTTCTCCTGAGACGGATAGTTCATGTTTTACCTGATACAGGGCTTTTAGAACTGCTTGGGCGTCCTGAGTGCGAAACAATGCTGGGCTTTGTAGCGCTTTCCAGTCGCCGGATTCTATGGCTTGGATTGCAATCTGGAGGCAGTCATCGTCCTTCGTGGCTCTCGTTACATCCTCTAGGGACATTGGACGTGGTTTCGACCGTTTGACGATTAACCGGACGTATTCTTCCGTGGCTGCTGCTTCAGCTGCTTCAGCGTCTGTGACTGGCCGGGCGTGTCTTGACAGGTAATCTGCGGGGTTCCGCGTGCCGGGTCGGTATTCCACCGTGAAGTGAAACTCTTGCAATTGCAGCACCCATTTTTCAATTCTCGGAGGCGGGCGAGAAGATGAGCCTTGGAAAAGCGGTATGAGGGGCTTATGATCAGTGATCACTGAGAAAGGATGTCCGTAGAGGTAGATGTGGAAATGGCGGCATCCCCATAGTATGGCAATCGCTTCACGTTCGATTTGCGAATACCGTTGTTCGGTCGGGGTCAGCGTGCGGCTGGCGTACGCTACGGGTGCCCACTCTCCGCATGATTGACGCTGCGATAGGACTGCCCCTAGGCCAGTGGGGCTGGCGTCCACCAGTAGTTGTGATTCGTGTTGCGGGTTGAAGTAGGCCAGGGTCGTGTCAGCCGACAGGGCCGCTTTGGTGTTTGTGAACGACTCTTGCTGTTCCGGGCCCCACATTCATGTGGCATTTGACTTCGTGAGATCGCGGAGTGGTCCTGTTAGATCTGACAGATCCTTGATGAAGCGCCCGCAGTATGTCACCATACCTAGGAAGCTGCGGACGGCTGTCACTGAGGTGGGGGCTGGTGCGTCGTGGATGTCTTTGACCTTGTCCGGGTCGGGGCCAACTCCTTGGTCGGAGAACCTATATCCAAAGAAGCTGATGTCTTTGCGTAGGAATTCGCATTTGTCCTTGTGGAAGGTTAGTCCTCTCTCTTTTAGCCGGTCGAACACTGCTTGGAGACGTGCAACGTGCTCTTCCAAAGTTGGGGCATGCACAAGGATGTCGTCGCTCACATTGAGCACACCGTCCAGGCCTTGGAGGACATTGTGAATGATGTTCTGAAACACCTCGGCCGCACTTGAGATGCCGAAGTTCAACCTCGTATATCTCCACAGGCCAGCGTGGGTGGAAAAGGTTGTTATTGGGCGTGAATCCGGGTGTAGAGGGATCTGATGGTACCCCGACCGCAGGTCCATCTTGGAGAACCATTTCGACCCTGCAAGTTCCCCGATGATGTCGTCAATGGTCGGTGTCAGGTGACGCTCCCTCTTGATCGCTAGGTTGGGGAGGCGCATGTCCACGCATATCCTCACGGCCTCGGGTTGCTTCGGCTTCTTGGCTACAAAGATGGGGGACACCCACGGCGTGGGTCCAGTCACCCGTTCGATGATGCCGGCGTGTTCAAGCATCCTCAGCTCAGCTTCGACTTTTGGCCGGAGGTGAAAAGCGATCCGTCTGTGGCGGAGGGCTACTGGGGCCACCGACTGGTCAATGTGGAGTCGGACGGGGGGGCCTCGTAGGCATCCGATGCCCTCAAACAGCGAGGAATGCTCTGTAACCAGCTGGTCTATACCTTGGGCTTGCACTGTTAAGGCGAAGTGTATGAGGCCGAGCTCTCGTGCTGTCTTGCAGCCAAGAAGGAAACCTGACCCCTCCCGGGAAACATAGATCTTTGTCTGTAGCTGTGTCGAGTCGTGGGCCACAGTTGTTTGGAATACTCCGCACAGGCGCAACGGGCGCCGGGTCCCGTAAGCAAATACTTGCACTCTTGTGGGGTGAAGCGTGGGGGCGTTGTCGAGGCACTGGTATACGCTGGCAGCCATGAGATTTATCATGGCGCCGGTGTCGATGAGGGCCCTGACTGATTGGTCATGCACCTGGACAGTGCACATCGGTTCGGTTGACGATGTAGCAGCTAAGGCGTTGAGCATGCGCACTACGTGGACCGTATTGGCGTCCTCTTCGTCGTCGTCCATGTCACTGCTGTTCGACGTGTTCGGCAATGGCGCCACTTGTCGCACTCTCCTGGGCGGGCCACTCTGCTTCTTCCGTTGGGACGACAAACAGACACTCGCAAAGTGATTTGCTTTTCCGCACGCGCTGCAGATTTTGCCATGGGCCGGGCGGGCGCCTTTGCGGGGGGTGACACCTCCGCACCACATGCAGTCTTGGTCGTGGGTGGATTGGCTTGGTTTCGGTCGCCCTTTTCTGGGGGTTCTCACCCTGCTGTCTGTGGGTTGCGACCTGACGGCACACACGGGTTCCGTCTTGATTGTTGCTGCAGGAGATGGTTCCATATGGGCGGCACGTGCTTTGGAGAGTTCTTTGGATGCCCTAGGGCCAGGATGTCGCGCATGGGCATCACGTCCGTTTCTAGCACCCTCTCTCGTAGCTTCAAGGAGGAGCACCCCTGTATAAATTGGGCGCGAATTTCATCAGCTGCATCCGGGAGAGTGCACGTGCTTGCCAATTTCTTGAGCCGAGCGTAGAACACATCAACGGACTCTTCTGGGAGTTGGCGCGCTTGGCGTAGCAGGAAACGTTCGTAGTCCGCACTAGTAAACGGCTCAAAGTACCTCGTGATGGCGTCACGCAGATTCGCGTACGTGTGGGGTGGGGCGCCTTCAGTAATGTCTTTGGAGATGTCGTGGATGGCTTCACCCCCTAGGTGGAGCAGCATGGCACGTTGACGCCCCACTGCGATATTCGCTGCGACAAAGTAGTTCTCAAGCCGCTCAACCCACTTCTTCCATCGGGCAGCCTGAGAGGGGGGGCTTCCTGTGACTGCGAAGGGCTCAAGATGAGGCACGGTGGCCATGATGGCAGAAGCACTGGTGGCAGGATGGCAGGGGGGGCTTCAGGAGGCACTGTGGAGCACTGCAGCCACTCGAGAACAGAAACCAATAAGCGGAGGGGCTTGAGGGCTCCGTTCCGTGAGATGCGTGAGGATTGGCAGGTCCGCGCTCACGCGGGAAGCGTGAGGAAAGGTAGGGCCGCCGCACGGGGCGCCAGGAGCGTGATGCGGGCGCTCACCGCGCATGCGCGGGAGAACTGAAGAGCCGACCGGGGGCCGGAGGGCCGCGCAGAGTGGTGCAGCCAGGGGCCGGGGACAGCTTTCGGCAGCGGGGCACTCGGGGTACCTGATGACGGCGGCCCGGTCAGCGGAGCAGCGGCAATGCGGGGCAGCCCAGGATGCGGATCCGAGACGTCGGCCGGCCTCAGTGAGTAGAGCGCCGGGGTGTCGGGCGGGGCGCCACGTGCAGGCTTGCACGGCGCACAGTAGCAGGGCACGCTTGGGTTGCAAGGGTGTAGCGGAGCACGCTACCGGGTGGACTGCAGACCACCTCGTCGCCAGTGTGGTGTCCTGGTAAGGGCCTGCGCAAGTAGTACACAGGACACGTGTGGTATGGTTGGTGGCAGTAACTAACCTAGCCACGCCCAGCTCCCTGGGCCTTTTATTCAATGCCTTGCATGTCCACGCTTACGCTTGGACCAAACCAACAGCCCCCTTACGCTCTGGGGGTAGAACATGGAACAACAGTGGGGAGGGGGCGTGTGCTGCAGTGGTACACCCCACTGGCAGCAACACTACACACGGTTCGATCCCTGGGGCCGGCGGCAGATTAGCCCAGCACCATGTGACACTGGGCAATAGCTTGCTTAATCTTCCCAACGGCGCCTAGAGACCCTAATGGTTCCCACAAATGTGGATTATTATTTTTATTATTATGAGTGACACTTTCCCACGAGCAAAATCAAGCAATGAACATGAGGGAAACATAGAAATATCACGAATTACACCCATTTGAGTAAGGAGAAACTCTAAGAAGATTAAACTGCTGCAAAGGAACAGAAATGGAAGGGCACTAACATTAAAATGAAGAGTCTCAACACACTTAGCTGACTTGTGGACGCTGCCGCAGACAGGCACTGAGCAAAGCTCAGGCTGACAGGCCCACAGTCAGTCACATAGTCCACAGCCGGCAGCCGGCAGCCAGGGCGCTGTAGTGTATTATTTCAAACACTACGCTAAACCTGAAGAAAAATCATGATAACCCTGATTCAGCACACCCTGGCCGGTGCACCACTACCTGCCCCACAGCACAGATGAGCTGCTTAAATAGATATGAAAAGAGTCTCAGTCAACACAGCTGACTTGTGGATGCGCAGTCTGGCATAAGACATAATCAATTGGGCAAGGCTTAGGCGGACACACAGATCACAGCCAAAAGCCAGGGCACTATAATTATTTTAAAAAGTAGCAGTACTCGGCTAACACACCCTAAAAGAAATGCTACATGCCCAGCCCATAGATCCCACCACCAGCAGGCTGTCGGAGAGCTACACAAGGCTCTGCCACTGGCCATGGCACTGAAAGCAATTTTTATATTGGACCGGACTGTCCGCCACCATAGAGAGTCACCTGACCGGCCCAAAATGAGTTAGTAAGTTTGACTACGTCACGCAGCTTGCTATTGAAAACTACACTTCAGCTGCGGGCAGGAAGCTGATGTCCACGCAACAATCTGCTTTTTATTATAAATTATAATTTATAAACAAAAAATGCATTAGCAGCAGAGTGAGAGTTGGATTATACACACTAGCCAGGGCACTGACAGACACACTTACTTTCCGAGCAGCAATTCGGATAACGGGACGCCCCATGGCCGTAACAACTTCTGCTGCAAATGCTCCGCACAGGCATGAAACATCTTCAGACTCTCAGCTGCAACATAAAGGTGGGCTCCAGCAGTTCATAGAGCTATGTCTGAGTCTGGTGTGAGCAGCGCTGCCATTGGCACAGCCAGCCACCCACAACTTCTCATATAATGCAGCGGTGGTGTGGAATCCAGGCTATTGTTACATTGTAAAAAGAACAATTGATGGACAGAATGCAGAACAATATCGTACATTCACCCCAGTTCAGAGATCTGGGCCTAACGCCATTGATTGTTTCCTTCCCATGCCATTCCAGCTTGAACCCAGCCATATGCAAATCAGGCTTGACCCTGTGCCCAATAGGAACAGTCCAGCCCGAATTGCCAGGTACTCCCTGGACTGGAAACAAGCATCCTAGGACCGATTTTAGGGATTCACCCCTTATCAGCCATGATAGCTTGATTCCAATGGCATGGAGAGCACAGGACTCACATGTGGGCATACCCGTCCGACTAGGGGTGACAAATGCAAAAAAATAATTGATGGACAGAATGCAGAACAATGTCATACATTCATCCCAGTACATAGATCTAGGTCTAAATCCATTGTTGTTTTGCTCCCTATGCCATTCCAGTTTGAACACAGCCATATGAAAATCAGGATTAACCCTGTGCCAAATAGGAACAGTCCAGCCTGAACATCCAGGCCAGCTCCTCTCTGGACTAGAAACAATCATCCTAAGACCGGTTTTTGAGTTTCACTCTTCATCAGCCAAGATAGCTTGACTCCAGTGGCTTGGAGAGTACGGGACCCACGTCTGGGCATACCCGTCACACTCGGGTGACAAATGCAAAAAGAACAATTGATGGGCAAAATGCAGAACAATGTCGTACATTTGTTTTTGCTTTGTTTGCCCTAAGTTGGCAGGGTATGCCCAGACCTGGGTCACTTGCTCACTTTGACACTGGATTCAAGCTAGCCTAGCTTATGAGGGGTGTTACCTCGAAACCGGTCCCAGGAAGCTTGTTTCTGGTCCAGGGAGGACATGGCTTGGCAGTTCAGGCTGGACTGTTCTCAGGAGGCGCAGGGCCAAGACTGATTTCTATATAGCTGGGTCTGATCCGGGATGGTGAACTGAGCAAAAAGAACGATGATTGATTCAACACAGATCTGTGACTGGTGGTGAGTGTCTGAAAAGTTTCAGCACTCCGTCCATCACCTCCTTGTGTTTGTATTGTTACATTGTAGCAGCTCAACTTAGCCAGTCAACCAAGCCTACCGGGAGCTAGCAGCGTGCATGCCATGGCCACTGCCACCAGTTTTAGTTTCACTGTCAGAATTGAGAATTAGCAGCCCTGCAGATTGACAGCTGAGTCAAGCACTTTGTATATGCATGCGTCGCTTTCCATTTCAGTGTGGTGATGCGGAGCACCACACTGACATGCGTTTGTTGCATGGTACTTGGCAGTTCGGCATAAGGGCTGCACGTGGACAAGCCCTGTCAGCGCTGCTGTACAGCATCAGCCACATGCTCTCACAGGCGCAGTAGGGCGTCCGAAAGTGCATTAATTTCACTGGGAGTAAGAGTTGTCAAAATAATTTATTTTTAAATTGTATTTGAATAACTGCTTCATCAGAGACGCCACAAAGGGGGAGAAGGACAGCCCCTTAACTGTTGGAAACAGCAGTCCATTGTGTTTTGGAATAACCAGCTTAGCTTTGGCACACAGTTTAACTGGATTTAAGATAGGTGCTCTTTTGGTATTTGACAGTGATGTAGTCTACAAATGGAAGCCAACAGCACATCCGTTAGGGCTATAAACTGCTTACGGATTTCCGAATCATGAAATATATACATGAAGGATTACAGTTGGACCACCTGCAGAGTAAGGATTGGTCCTTTACTCTTGCTAACAAGTCCATATTAAATTAAATAGTTATTTTCTTGTGCTTAGAATGAAGCTACTGGGACACATTATTAATTTACACCTGTAAATTCCCTTAATTAAAATAAGGTTTTACAACATTTTTTGTGATTAATATGTTATACTGATGTCTAAACGAGTTGTAAATATCCTTTATCAAATTATTGGGACTCAATTTAACTTGCTCAAAAGAATAGTAGGCTCAGTTCACCTTGCCAGGATCAAAGTCATGACCTTGAAGTCAGTCCAGATTTTAGATTATAGCATCATCTGAGAAAGTCTGTTGCCTGCTCATGGCTCCATTATGAGTCAAAGTATTCAGCCCAGGGTATTCTTCCAGGGTGACACACTTGGGTACAGGAACATCACCCCAGGTTTTATTAGGTGCATTTCCACACCTGGTAAAACCACATTGGATTCATATGAAGGAGATGTGGCCAAATGTACAGTATGGCCACTACCTAATACCATCCTTCATCATAGCAATGAGGAGCATAGAACCCCCGCCTGCAACCACAGGACAGCCTGCCTGCCTGCTCACATCCTCCCAACCCCCTAACTGCCCGCGACTCACATCAGCCTCCCATTTACTGCCCACTAGCAATAAACGGGAGCGTAAAAGTGATGGAAATTTGTCACAATGATCTGGAAAAAGGCCCAGTAATCCCAGGTAAGTCTGCATGGTTAGTCTCTGTTTTTGGGACTGCAATTTTAAATTGCACAGTGGAGGTTAGGAACTACTGACCGGAATCAGTAGTTTCCCAATAATTCGAACCTTTACAATATAACTGACCCAATAGTAGATGTGCTTTTTTTTGCTTTTTTACTTCAACAACTTTCTCTTGGAGTTGGGGATCAGCCTTTAATTTGATTTTTTAATGTAGACCCAGAGGACTCTGCCCACTAAAATATTTTTTAAATATTGATCCTTTGCCTTCTAGGATGCTCTTCATAGCCGCCATCGTACCTAAGTAGCTCATTCGAGCAAAGCAGAAGGTTTGAATTGGTGATGCTTGTGTCTGAAATCGTAGTCTCTCCGTGGACCCAGGGAGGCGACATCCCAGGCCTCAGCCTCACTAAAGGAGAATGGTAATACATATACTTCTATTTTGACTCAAACAAGCATCAGGGCATTCCACAAGAAGGAGCCTTTTGTCATGGCAGTCAACTAACAACAAATTGCGAGCCTACAACCTACAAATCTGCATGCACCTATTGTAAAACCATCTATACCGCTACACATCACATCAATGACTCTATATGCACAGTCTCAATTTTAGAAAGAAAAGTAGCTGAGATGGTTTCTGAAGTGAGTGGAGTCTCAATATATACTACACGATTTGGGGAGGAGATCTACATTTCATTATTGTCCTGGGAATTCATACCATTCGCACAACATGGACAGACTCTTTGCAAGCCAAGACTAACAGGACAATTGGTGTCATGCAATAAGCAGCTAGTGGAGAAGCCAATTTCATGAGTAGTTGATAGCATCACTCATCACTCTTGGGCCCTGATGTATTCAGTTTGCACACAACACATCATCGAAATTTACCACGCTGGTGGTGCAAAGGGGAAAACTCAGCACAGGGCCATTGCTACTGACACTGGCCTGGTGCTCCATCGTTCATGACTGCCTTAGCTTTACAGATGGTATAGTTGCACCAGACAAGGACCTGCAAGGGGAGTATCATTATTCAAGGACAGGATAAATCAAGTGCAGAGGCCAAAGTCTGCCCTGTGCTTTGTGAGAGAAAAATACTTTATCTAGACATTTAAGTCCATTAAAGTGCCTAGCAACATAATTTAAAATTGTGTCATTAGAATGTGACGTATTGATAATTATACAATTCCGGTCGTCTTGTATGACACTAGAGCAGCAGATAAGGTATAGAGTATAGATCTAAAGAGCAAGCATGTATTAACATGGATGGGTATGTTAACATGTTCTTAGCTTACCATCTAAAGTGCAAATGACTATCAACATAAATAGACATCAAGATCATGTCGTAAGCTGCAACTCTGGATCCATTTTGAATTTGTTGTTATAAATATTTGTTTAAAATGGAAACAAGCATTGTGTATATATAAACCCTTACAGCACATCCATGGAGGAAAAGTATGACATCATATATAAAAATTCCTAACATAACAGTAGCAGCAGGGTCTGAGGTCTCTTAAAAAGAAAATTCTAATAGAGCATTAAAATAGATTTAGATATTTCAAATTTTTTTGCTGCAAGTTTTAAACATTTGGTAAAGTTACTGTCCAAGGTAATGTCCGTTGCCTTAAGGCATGCAATCACGACTAGCACGCTTGAGCATATACCTCGCCGGTTAAAAAGTACTCTGAGCACATACCTCCTCTCGTACAACAGGCTGGGGCACGGACACATTATGCGGATTATTATCTTCTTCCCAGAAATGCAAAGTCTGCAACAAACGTTATTAGTGGTCCTGAGTCTGGAAACGGTGTGAACAAGAACTGGCAGGAGACCGAAGCCGTGCCTAATGAAAAGCTCTTTTAGCACTGTGGTCCACCCGGCTTGTAGGAAGGGCAGGGGTCTAAGAGATTTATATCCGCTTAAGACCATCCATGTGTGGGATCTAGTTGAGAGGTCCTCTTTGTCTTTTAACATAGATGTTTTTTTTAAGACTATGTTATTCACTTCTTTTCCCCATAAGTTGACATGGTATGCCCAGACATGGGTCCCTTGCTCCTTTTGCCACTGGATTCAAGCTAGCCTGGCTGATGAGGGGGTGGTACTCTGAAACCGCCCCTAGGATGCTTGTTTATGGTCCAGGGAGGACCTGGCCTGGCAGTTCTGACTGGACTGTTCCCATGAGGCACAGGGTCAAGACCGATTTGCATATGGCTGGGTCCAAACTGGGTTGACAAAGTGAGCTAAAGAATGATGATGCATTCAGCTCAGATCTGCGACTGGGGGTGAATGTCTGAAAAGTTTCAGCACTCCATTCATCATCTCCTTGTGTTTGCTTTTTTTGCCCTAAGTTGGCATGGCTTGCCCAAAAATGGGTTCCTTGCTCACTTTGCCACTGGATTCAAGCTATCCTGGCTGATGAGGGGTATTACCCTGAAACCTGTACCATGATGCTTGGTTCTAGTCCAGGGAGGACCTGGTCTGGCAGTCACGGGCAGGACTGTTCCTATAAGGCACAGTGTGAAGGCTGACTTGCATACGCTTGGGACAAAACTGGGATTGTGAAGTGAGCTAAAGAATGATGATGGATTCAACCCAGATCTGTGACTGGGGGTGATTGTCTGAAAAGTTTCAGCAATCTGTCCATCATCTCCTTGTGTTTGCCCTAAGTTGGCAGGGTATGGCCAGACATGGTTGCCTTGCTCTCTTTGCCACTGGATTCAAGCTAGCCTGGCTGATGAGGGTGTTACACCGAAACCGGTCCCAGAATGCTTGTTTCTGGTCCAGAGAACTCCTGGCCTGGCAGTTCGGGCTGGACTGTTCCCTTGAGGCACATGATCAAGACTGATTTGCATTTGCCTGGGTCCAAACTGGGGTGGTGAATTGAGCTAAATATCAACAATAGATTCAACCCAGATCTGTGACTGGGGGTGAGTGTCTGAAAAGTTTCAGCCCTCTGTCAATCTTCTCCTTGTGTTTTCTTTGGTTGTCTTAAGTTAGCAGGGTATGCCCAGACGTTTGTCCCATGCTCACTTTGCCCCTGGATTCAAGCTAGGCTGGCTGAGGCGGGGTGTTACCCCAAAACCACTTTCAGGATGCTTTTTTCCAGGACAGGGAGGACCTGATGAACTGGCAGTTACGCACATAACTGTTTCCATCAGGCACAGTGTGAAGACTGATTTGCATATGGTTGGGTACAAACTGGGGTGGCGAGGTGAGCTAAAGAATGATGATGGATTCAACCCAGATCCTTGACTGAGGGTGGGTGTCTGAAAAGTTTCAGCACCCCGTCCATCATCTCCTTTTGTTTTCTTTGTTCACTCTAAAGGATGGCGGGCGGAATGCCCCAGCCAGCCCGGCGGTAGCCACCGCCGGCCTGGCGGGGGTGATCCGCCCGCCGTCCGTGCCAGAATGACCCCCCGCCATATTAGTATGGCTGGGGGGTCCGCGGGGGATGGAAAGACCGTCCGCTGCTTTTCTGCACCGGTCGCCTTGCGACCAGGGCGGAAAAAGGTTAATTTTGTGGCAGTGTCTATCAGACACCACCAGCCATATTACAATGGGCTTTGACAGGCTTTGACCTAGCTTATGGTGTTGTTGGATTTTAACCCCTTGCATGTGTCGGCCGGCCGCCGGTCATCCGACCTCACGGTGGGTGTGTGCGGAGGACGGCCGGGGGCCGTCCGAACCACGCCCATGCCATAAATCACCTGCAAATTCCGCCGCGGTTAAATGGTTACCTTGCAATTCTGAAAATGTCACTTTTAGAATGCTGGAATTGTTTTGCCTTTGCCTTAGCCATTTGTTGCCTGTCTCTGGGTTACATGACTGGATGTGGGTAACATGTATTCCTCCTAGGCAGCCATATACAATGGGGAACTTTGGTGGGACCGGATTGCCCATCACTGGCGGCATGGAAAGGATGAGCTGGGACGAACCGCACTTAGACTTGAATAGGTTTTGTCGTATCTCAACACAAAGGGCTGTATACCATCTGTGGTTAGTCTGGAGGCCTGGCCAGGAAGGCAGGGCACCTGTGCACTTCAAAGGCAAGTTTCCAGAAGCTTCTTACCCACTTCAAAGGCATAACTGTGCAAAACTACTGGACCTCTGTTACTCGGGTCAATCAATTGAGACACGGGTATAGCTGGTAGAAACTCAGCCACATGAAAACTATGGACCTGATTTAGATTTCTGCAGAAAGGTTGCTCAGTCACAACAGTGCGGATATCCTATCTGTCAAAATATAAATCCTGTAAGATATAATGGGATTAATATTTCAGCAGACTGGATATCCATCACTTTTGTGACTGAATAACCTGTATGACGAAATCTAAATCAGACCTTTTGTTTTACATATAGGAATATAGGCGGCACTGGCATAGTTTCTCAATTTCCATGTAGTCTAATCACTGCAGAGGAAAGATACTACAAGGGCCATAAAGACTAGTAGATAACCAGCAAGCCTCATGGTTTAAATCTTATAGTTATAGTTCATTGGGTTAATGTGCCTACCGCAGAGGATGGTGGGCAGTCTCAAAAATGAAACTCTTTCAGCATATTTACAAGCCCCTACTGCCACCGGAGAATCACTTTCTCTGATTCTCCGGTCTCTACCCCAAATTTACAATGTGGCATTAAGCTACTTAATGTAGCTTAACACCACCTTGTAAATATGCTCCTTACCACAGCAGTCCACTGCAGCAAAGGGGCAGCCAATGGTTGTTGCTATGGGCGTTTCACCGCAACACCCACTGCTTTTTGATGCTGCCCCATACTTACAAAGATGGAGCACTACCAAAAACTAAGCACAGGTAAAATCTGATCTTAGGAGGAGAAATTATAAATTTGTCCTCATATATTGCAGCTTTCTATGTGTGCTGCACATGGCACACATAGAAACAGCAATGCACCTTTCAAGATTGTTTATGTGCCGGAAGGTGCCCCTTTCTGCACATAAACAATCGCCCCTGCTGTGCAGACACCCTTGCAATATGGCGCAAAGGTGCATGCGCTGGCACTAAACAGCTTTTTTAGCGCCAGGGCTAGAGACATAACAGGGGTGCGCTGTATTTTTGTAAGTATGGTGAATCCCTGCACTTAAAAATATATGAGCGCAGCATTACCAATTTTGGGGTAAAACAATGCTCAAACATTTTTTTCAAGCTTGGACGGTAAACTCCGCTCTGCTATCTGAGTTTGCGGAATTCGGGCACTCCAGCTCCATGGAGGAATGCGGAATTCTTCCTTTCAGGCATGAAGCAGATGTTTTTTTTCCATTCACTCCCTCAAGCTTTGTTTTGGCACTCGACCACGAGCGTCAAGATACTCTTGAGCCACTTGTGAGGGTACGCTAGACTTCTCGCACCACTAGCGAGCTCCCACGAGACTTTACCGTCACTTGCACAGCTTACGGCCGCGACGGCACCAATCTAGTGCCAATCTCAATCACAAATTGAAAGGTTGAGCAGCTTTTCTGCTTCAAATGCAGCGAAGATGGTTTTTGGAAAGGATTTTCTTCTCAAACTTGCGGTTGGAGTTTGTTTTTTGTGCGAGAATCCTTTCTTTAAACCTTTTTTTCAAACAGAAAGAAAGTGCCCCAGATATTCCAACTTCCCGTTCCTGTCCAGCAGGCTCCTCCCAGTGCTTTGTCCCCACCCTGGTCACTTTTCAGTGGGAGTTTGAGCTGGTAGGATCACTATCCTTGTTTGCTGCATATATACCATTGGATTTAAGGACTTTGTATTTGAGATTACACAACTAAGTTGAAAAACTGGTTTCTAAGGGTGCTCTTTACCCCAGCATGCACCTAGATTTAGTTGTACTTTTATTTTATTTTTAAAATTTCTCGTAATGGGTGGCCTGCAGTTTTAGTGGGCCCTTTTTGTTTTTTTGCACGTAATTTATCTTCTTTTGCAAAGGAACATTTTGCACAGTTCAGTGCATTTTCTGCTCCACGTTTTTTAATAAGTTTGTAATATTGATTGATTTAATTCACTATGTGGCCTAGTCTGCCAATGGACCTTCTAGGCAGTAGGCCCAGTACTAGTCATGGGTGCATAAAAAACGGTTTCTATGGTGTCTCTTGAACTGAAGCATCATTTGGCTGATAGATGTCATGGAATTCGATTGCCAAATTTGTTTTTAAGGGTATTTCAAGTTTTTTCTGCACACAGGGTATAGGTGGGACAAATATATTTGATGCCTTTGGATGATGTGTGTTGCTGTAAAGTTTCTTAGTCCAGTTAATTGTAATTTTTGGCATTACTGATTTAATGCTCTTTGGGTCGAGCCTATAGTGAGGCATGCAGTATTCAGTATGAAGTGGAAGCTCTGTGGAAGCTTCGTCCACTCTCCACCCATCTTTTTCATGGGCTTGTGTCTTTGCCGTTCCTAAATGCTGCCTTCCAATTGGTTTTAGGCCTGCTAGTCCGTCCTTATGGCGGCCATGCTGTCATTTGTATCCTTCCATGGCTACTGGCCCCTTTACTTTGAGTGTTGCACAGTATGTTTTATTTGGATTGTGAGCACTATTTTTTTCCCCTCTCCCCCCTCCCGCAGTCCGTGCCTTCTCACTCCCCTCACTCCTGTTGTTTGTGCCTTCTCACCCGCACTCCCATTTGCAATGCAATAGTCTTGCGTAAATTCAAATCCTATTGCATTGCAAATGCTTGTTTTATGGGTAGTGCAATCAGTCTGGAAACTAGACATCAATATTAGAATCCCCCAATGAGCCTCAGGTGGGGTCAGTAATCCAGTTTCTGAATGTAGACCAAACGGATCGTATAGCAAAGGCCCACGCCGAAATGTATAAGCTGCCCCTCAGTGCACAACTGTACTATCACAGCTAGATGCCGCCCACAAACCACTACAGTACAGCTCTCACCCACCTAAGGTCCTCTTCAAACACCTCACTCCTCCGCCAGCCACTTGCCTTCTGAGATACACACACCTGCTCAACAGGCCCTGTGGAAACTCTTTAAAGCTCCCCCAGACACCGCCCATAGCGCGCTAGGATTGGTGGGAGAGTGTCACATGACCCACCACCCGGCTGAACCAGTTCCCCTTTGTTTTTGGGATAGGGTCACGGCGACTGGCCCTTAATGTGCCTTCTTTATGCAGGAATGTGTCTCTCAAATGGCAGCATTCCTCTGTGCTCACATGGTTGGAGGCAAACACCAAAGTCAAGTGAGACAGACAGCCTGTGAGCTGACATGTGAGGGGCCTCTTGAACCACTGTCCAAGTGATACACATATCCAGTGTCAGATACATTCTGGGCTGTGCTATATGTGTGTGTAGCTTCTCTTTTTCATATGCATTCTGGTACTTGTAGTTTTATATTCCCTATTATACCAGCAGGACCTCTGTGCACACACGAGGGAACCGGCCTCGATGACATTTCAGGAACCTTTCATCAAATACTGGAGAGTACAAGTACCAGAATGCAATGGGGGGAAAGGCAGGCTACAATGAACTATTCATGCCTCCATAGGGCAACCCATGCTCTTATGAAGCTTTGATATACAACAGGGGGCTGTATAAAAAAAACCTGCCTGGTAGATAAAGCTACAACACCCCGCCTCTCCAGGCGGCACCTCTCCAACACCAGTTGCGGGCAGATCGTTATAACTCTTTGCTCGGTCTTCTAGAAATGCCAAACACTTTCATACTTTCTTGAAAGTTGTTGTTAGAAAGTGTTATATGGATGCTTGTGTCTTTATTTTTATTTTTGCGGCCCCAAGTACAAGCATGACTATGAAACTTGCTGTCACATGCTTTGTAGCTCATTATACTATGCATGATGGACAAATAATGAAATTATGTATTTATTCGACACTGCAAGTATAGACAGAACAGATTATAGCCATGGTAGATGGGCGGAGTTCTGTCACTCTCAGCAGTTGCTTTGAATCATGTTGCCACAGAGAGCTCAAGTTTCCCAGGTACCGTCCCATTATTTGCTTTTGCATTGTGATTCTTGTAGTCTCCTTAAATCCCCGTTTAGAGTAAGGTTGCAAGTGTCAGAATGCAAGAAAACAAACCTGGGTGAAAAGATAGTTAAGTATGGTCGGTAGAAACTCAAGAGCTCTGGTACTCGCTGTCCTGTATTTTCTATGCAATGTAGTCATTATTATAATAAAACAAACTACATGTCCGAGAATCCACAGTGGTACTTGTTAAGGCACGCCTGGCTGAAGGGGACTGTCATGCTACAGAACCAGTAGACATCTGACATGACTTGTCTGACCGGATGGTGAATGACAATTTTTATATTTTTCCAATGTAAAATTGTTAATAACTTATTTGCCATTAAAAATGAAGAAAATATGCTTCTTTGTGACTTTTGTAATGCTGTAGTTAAAAAGTAAACATCCTTCGTTAGCACGTAGGCTTTTTCTCAATTTTACATGCTCATTTGTGGGCCCCAAACGTCGGTAACCGGTTTTATCCGCACCTGATTGGAATGTCAGTCAGGTGGGGTCCATATTGGGTGTAATGACGAATCGTGCACAGTGCAGGTGTCGAATCTAAATTCTTCCACACTGCACATTGGGTCTGAGGAGTAATTCCGAGCGGGCTGATAAAAATAAAGCGGCGTAACCATACCTGACATATTGCATTCTGGGAATCTTAGTCTTCTCGGTACTCTGAAATGACGCCTTAAAGCAGCAGGTTTTGCATCAGAAAATTTCAGGAGGGTATACACTGTGTGCCGTGACAGGAAAGTGGGTGCCAACTCCAAATCTACCCTTTCCTTTAACCCCAAGACTCCTTTTTGTCAACAAATTTAGAGCTGAAAGACTACCATGACAATGAACATGATGGTATTCCTAGGCTTTTTGCCCTGAGCTACGCCCTCAGACATCACTTTTTTTGCCATTCAACATTACAACTTTTCAACCATTCCTAAAATATTTGGTGGATGTATAACATTACATTCCACAAAATATTCCATGACTGCAGTTGGAATACCAAATCAGCCTCCTGGAATATTTGCTGGGAAGTTGCTCTTTCCCTAAATATTCTGGGACTGGCGTTAGAATAGTAATTTTGACCTTCCAGTGTCTGCCGCGTCCACTGCTCTTAGGGTGCAGTTCATTTTCTCAGGTCAATATATACATCATTCATCCAGCTCAGTGTTTTTTCTTTGCATTCTGGGTCTTTAAGCCTGATTTTATAAAGGTATAAACAGGACTTCACAGTAATTTGTTTTTTGTGTTGACACCTAACCTGGACTGATTACACCAGCTCTTTTCACATGGACTACTGAAAAATCTTTAGTTTTGGTCAATGGTAACCTTTTTAGGTCGAGCCTGACCAGCGCGCATGCGGTGCTTCGGCGATTTGCTGTCGTATTTTCCTAATCCAGTTTCCCTTACTGCAGGCACTGAATGCTTTGGTGCCTTCTTTACAACCACGCCCTAACTCCCATTGTCATGCATAACAATGCATTTTATTTATGTTTTGGTTTTTAAAACATAAATAAAACACATTGTCTTTGCCATTAGCCTAAACTCGCGTAAATGCGAGACGTATTGCAGTGCAAATGCTTGTTTTTCTGTGTTACCAATCTATGCGTCCTTTGTTTGGCCAGTGTGTAAATGTGTTTGCCATAGGCCACCATTTGTCTTTGTTCTCCATGCCATGTGGCCAGGGGCCATTTTGCATAGTCAGTGCCCATACGCATGCATGTCTACTTTGTTCCCCAAGTCTTCTTGCTTGTTGTGACTATGGGGCTGCTTTTGCCATAGGCCTGTGTGTATTCTTTGTTTGTGGCCATGCCTCCTTGCTTGCTGTTTGACCATGTGGTTGGTGGCCTTTTTGAATAAGCAGTGAGTGTGCTTTTTCCATAGGCCTGCATGTCTTCATTGTTCCCCATGCCTTTTTGCTTGTTGTTGTGACCATGTGGCTGGCAGCCATTATGTGTAGGCAGCCAGTGTGCTTTTGCCAAAGGCCTTCATGTCTTCTTTGTTCCTCATGCCATCTTGCTTGTTGTTGTGACCATGTGTCTGGTGGCCAATTTTGTGTAGGCATCCAGTGTGCTATTTGCCATGGGGCCTGCATATGATCTTTGTTTGTGTCCTTACCTCCTAGCTTGCTCTTTGACCAGGAGGGTGTTTGTGGCCATGCCTCCTTGCGTGCTGTTTGGCCAGGAGGTTGGGGCCATTTTGTTTCGGCAGCCAGTGTGCTTTTGCCTTAGGCCTGCATTTCTTCTTTGTTCCCCATGACATCTTGCTTGTTGTTGTGACCATGTGGCTGGTGGCCAATGTGTGTAGGCAGCCAGTGTGATATTGACATGGGCCTGCATGAGTTCTTACACATTTCACAGTCATATTTGGAGACGTGGGTAGGTGGGTTCACTCTCCAACCTAGAAGACAGAACATTTAGACATCTGGTAACTTGGGTCTCAGGGGCAGAAGGACTGTTTGCAATGCATGTATCTGTACTCTGTCATACTCATTCCTTTGTTTCCTTCCACAACATATTGATGGCAAATGCTGTGCTGCTGCTCATTGCCCAGATGAATGTTGCCCTTGTGTCGTGTTTGTCTGTCAAACTTTTTCCCAAATGCCCCTTCCCATCAATTCATCAAAACCCTAACCCTCGATTAGGAGCTACGCTAGCAACCAAGATGGCCGCATAAGCTCCCGGCTCCGTCGACCCCCGTCGCTGGCGGATCTATCCTGAACTTAATCCTGACCTCCCCCCAGACTCCGTGTGTCTGAATCGTCTCTGAGTCCAGGGGCGCAATCCCGGAGTCTTTATCACCTTTTTTGACGAAGTTACACCGGCTGTCATTTTCGGGCCTCCTCCAGACTGTAAGCCGGGGCCTCGAGTACTGACCCAGCCGGGTTTCAGTTGAACAACATCGGCCGCGGGTACCTGGCAGGGTCCGATCTCATTGGAGTGACACGAATTCTCGATCCTGGTGGTGATCTCGAGTCCCTGCATATACTGGCCAGACGGCGACGAGATGTGGATGCCGCGGTGAGTGGGGGTCCGGTTCCTGGGACCCTGCTGCGGCCCCCTGGGTCCGCGGGGGGGGGGTCCCCGCTCTCGGCAGCGGTGTAAAGAGCGCAAAGCCTGGTTCTGAAACTGGGATGGTGCAATGAGCTAAAAAACGGTGTTGGATCTAGCCCTGATCTCTTGACTGGGTGAGAGTACTCTGCTTAATTCAGAGACTCTGTCCATCACCACCCCTTGTTGTAAATAAAGCCTGAAAGTCGCCAGTCGCCTTCGCCCACCCCACTCCAGTTGGTTTCCCCGGAGTAGCCGGCCTCCGGGGTTGATGACCTGCTTTGTCATCGATTAAGCGGAGATGGATCGGACGACGTGTGGACCGACACTGGGGACTGTAATGGCCGCCATCGGGGCTCTTCACTGGCAAGTGGAGGCTGCTCTCCACAACTTGACTGTACGCATCGAGACTATTTGTTCGAGACCGGACCCTAGCCCAGAGTCAGACCCGCAACATATGGTGACCCCCGCGAAGCTTGATTTTATCCGAGAGGAGAACCCCGAGCATCATTATAATCTGATGCCTATTGTATCTGCACAACTACAGCAGCCCGCGACTGGAGCCCCTGACCGGCCAGCAAGCTCGGCAAAGTCATCGCCCGCACAGGACTTATTTCTTTCTTCGTTTCTGGAGACCTCCATCGATATTCTTTGGATTGACTTTCGTGTTTCTGATAGACTTCGAGACTTGACTCTTCTGACACTTTCATGCTATGTTGATCCCCTCCCTTTTCTACAACGTTTTGACTCTTTTGCTATTGTGCTGGTCCTATCGAAAAGGGTTTGTGTGATGGATCGTAGAGGCCAGGGCTGAACTTGACTGTTTTAATTCTGTACAGGGACTTCCTTTGACACTGCTGGGTGGTATCGGTGGGAGTGAGGGCCAGATGGGATTCTGCTTTTCTGGGTTTGGTGTACTGACTGGGTTCGACAATGGGATTTGCTGCCTCTGTGGTGTCTGGGGCTGGGCGGGATGGTCTTTTCTCTTTTGGTGATTTCCCTATCAGTTTGCTTATAAGCCTGCTTTACCTCGCTTAGTACCATGGTAGGGAACATCTGCTCGCGGCGGGGGGGAGGGGAGTCCGGGAGCCCGCATCGTATCGTAAGATATTCCTCCTCCGTCTTTTCCCTTCCTTGGGGTGTAGTTTAGGGGGCGACAGGCACGCTGCTAGTGGGGTTAGGTCGTAGCCATCCGCAGGGGTGCAGGGTGGGGGGTTGAGTTTTTTTTTTATTTTTCCTTTATTTTGTTCTATGACCTATCTTTTTCCCTTTTCCCTTCTTCACAAGAGATGTGGCATATTCTCCTGAGCCTGTTGTTATGCATATTTGGGTGTCGAGTGTCCATTTTTATATCCTGTATCCTTGGTGGGCAGATTCTGATAATGTTTGCTTATGATTATTTGTCTTGTATTGTTTTGACCCAGCTCCGGCTGGTATTGATACTTTCCAGATGCCTACAATTGTATTGTATTTCTTCATTTCATCTGCCCGTTCGCCACTGTAATATGTTCTACCAACGATACCCGAAGTGTACATTTCTACTCTTGTGTTATAATTAATAAAAATATATATAAAAAAACCAAAAAAAACCCTAACCCTCTTCCCCTGGGCCGTGTGATTTATTGAGGTGTGGCTTAATTTAAACCATCAATGGATCACACACTTGAATGGGCAGATGCGGTGAAAGAACCACCATCTTACTGTAGGATCGTCTAAGCATTAGCCCACACTGTCCCCATTTTGAGGATGTGTCCTAACCACAAGAGTGGTCGACCTCAGAGCTGGAAAAGCGGGTTTGAGTCTAGGCAGGGATGTTCAACATCCTGTGATTCTGGGCACATCACTCACTTAATCTCCCTGTGCTTAACAAAAATATGAATCTGTCCATCTGTAACACAACTAGTGATCATGTAAAGCACTCCGATACCTTCGGGTCCAGTTGGCGCTATATAGAATTCCAAATAAAAAATAAGAATGTACCCACCCGTACAAGAAAAGTGATCCATATTTTGGATATATAATGAAGAACAACAGTCATCAGCATCATCCTTCAGGTCTGGTGTTGTGTAACCGTAAACACCTAACCTAAACTTGTCCACTCAAGTCTTTGAGTCAATGTTTTGTAACTTAAGGATTTAGAAAATAATACTACTAGCACCCCATTAGCCAAAAACTACTAGTATTGCTATTTGTTGTATTTTAGCACTGTCAGGCATTCTCGTTGTGTCATCATGTAGTACTCAGGTGTTAATTCAGGGTTCAGGGTTGGCATCAGTTGATGGAAGCTGGCGGCGGTACCAGCGATTGAATGGCCGGGAGATGGAGGCTGATGGCGACCGGCTGTACTGAGGCCGGGCTGAGAGGTGTTTGTTTCCTCCTTTTCCAGGACTACCAGCTGCCATTACTCTTTCTGGATATGCTCCAGTTGTTGCTGCCGCAAATGGGCCACTGTCTCCTGCCTGTAGGGTGGTCCGACTGAGCCAGCAGGAGCAGCTATATTGAGAAAAACAAAAAAGATACATTGTAAATAATGATCTGTGCAAACAATTGTTTTAAATTACTGGGTGGCACAGTAGCATTACATTGCTGGTCCCCTAGGGTCATTAGATTTTGTTTTCATTATTAGGAGAGTCACAAGGCAAATTTTATGTTTTACCCACATGCCTTGCATAAAAAAGCACTGACTGTGTGGCAGAGAATTATGAAAAATCAGAATAACACTGGATTAAAAAACTGTGATTTGATTTTTTTTTCTTCTAAAGCCTTTTTAGGTAACTATAAACAGACACTTTGAGTTGAAAAATAAATGACCTCTCATTAATGAATACGGCATTATGCAAGTTGTGTCTTGTGCTAAAATATTACGCCACACTCATTGCTAGCCAGCACGTCGGGTAATTTGCTACTGTCTGCAGTGGTGGCAGCTGTTGTTGACCATTATCTATTTTTAATTACAATAGCCTTGCTCTTCTACAAATGCATTTCTCTTTCTACCCTCACTCCAAAGAGGTAGATGAATAATAAAAAAGATACCACGTCACATACCTCATGTATGAAATGCTGATATTATTATCCTGTCTGCTGCAAGTAGACATTGGGGAAAATTAATCTAATGAACTGAACTACAGGGAATGGAACTGGCTATATAGACTGTATTTGGCACATTCGTTACTATGTATCCCACACGCCAAACTTAACATCAATTCATGCACCTACTCTCACTTTACTCAGTGGCCACACCCACCACCACATATTATTTCCAACAAATTAATTAGCTAGTCAATACGCAAGGAAAGGAAACTTGATTTACTCTCCTGCAGGGTAGGGCAGAGGGATTTGGCAGGTAGGGTAGAGCTTTTTTTATACAGAATAGAAGCGCCACTACACTGATCATCAATTTGTTATCTTTGGCTTATTCAGTCACTGTAGAATTCAAAAGGGAAAAATCTCAACAAGTGTAAAATAAATTTGTTATGGGAAACAATGAAATATATTCTGGAATCACTCTACTTCATATGGTTATAAAATGAAATGTGGAAAATGCCAAGAATGGGTGTTCCAATTTGGTAGGCTGAGATGAAAGAACTTAAGAAAAAATGAAGGAGTGAAGTACTAAAAGGTCTCTAAGTGGGTGAAGGGAAACAACACACCTTGGGGTCGATTCCGATTCGGGAAAAACCGCTCCGAATAGCCGTTCGGAGCATTTTTCCCATACGAATCGTACCCTGCAACGTCCCGAGTACGTACGCGTAAGTACGATTCGTACCAGGAGCCGGACTCCATACGAATCGTACAGAGACCGTACGACTCGAATCCCTGTATGAGTCTCCGTCGGAACCCGCTGTACGCGACATCTGTTCGGCTCGCGGCTGGTTTATACGACCCAGCAAGTACGATACGTGTCGGGTACGCACCGTATGACTCTTTTTTTAGGGGAGCTGAAAACAGCCGTAAAAGCAGAGTTCATGCCGAAACAGGTATGGAACGGTCCCCCCGGGTACGGTGCGTACCCCCCATGATCGCAGAGGTACGCCCGTATACCCAGCGTACATAGGGTATGGTGCGTACCCCCATGATCGCAGGGGTATGCACTGTACCCCATGTATGCTGGGTGTATGGGGCGTACCCCTGTGATCATGGGGGTATGCACCGTACCCCATGTACACTGGGTGTACGGGGCATACCCCTGCAATCATGGGGGGTACGCACCGTACAGTGTGTATGTGATTGTGCGCTTTTCCGTACGAATCGTCCTTACCTGACGTGAACCATACGGATCGCGTCCTGATGCCCCGGTCCGGATAGTACTCGTCGGGTCGTACGGCGTGTGTACGAGTCGTACGGAGAGGGCTCCGGATACGATTTGTACGGACGTTTTTTTTACCGGATCAGAATCGACCCCCAAGTGGGTTCTGTTTGCAGTGCACTGAAAACATTGTAAATGCTGTATTAACTGAAGCAGACGTACACTGCACAGCCAACAATGGTGTCACAAATTGACCCATACTGTACTTCGTTCACAGGTGGCAAAAATGCCAAGGGCGGGGAGGGGGGCTTATAATTGATGGGTAGCTTACATCTGGCTCACTTAAAAAGTACAGCAAGTCAAGGGAGTAGAACAAAGAATAAAAAATATCCCCCACTCTGAACCATAGCTTTGAATGATAACCCTACGTAAACCAAATGAGCAACGTAGGTGAGCAGCATGCTCCTCATTAGAAGTGCTGCCTTGTTTATTCATTCAAACAATCCAAATATTAATTCATCCTTATTCTAATTCACCCATAGCCACTATGATTAATCTTTAATTTCTCTCATCCAGTCTTTCACTAAAATTTCCAATCCTTGCCACCCATTCTTGAAACCACCTTGTTGCACATCCATCCCTTTACCTACCCACACAACCTTTCACATTTCCACCCTTTTACGCGCATACCATTTCCTCTCTTTTAACCTTCCGTTCTTTCCTGGTTTCCTAAAGCCTGTGATCATTATGTGAGCTTTTTCTGAGTTGCAGATAGAAGAGGCCATAATAACTCAACCACCGGTGCAGCTTGTAATGTTGGGGGGGGGGTTCACTTCACGGTCATATGTTGAGGACGACGCCCTGATACTAGCTTATGAGTATAGTTTTTGCAAGAAATTCTGTGACTTACCAATGCCCATCCCTGCTGCTGCTTCCCTCCTTCCAACTGGCCCATCTCTTCCTGCAGCAGCACTGGAGCCGGCATCACTGGTGTTCTGTGTGGCTAGAATAAAACATAATTGATAGTGTAGATGCCAGATATACCACCCCAAATACCACTGCAATACAGCAGTACAGTTCAGTTAGCACTGCAATATTTTCTAAATATCACTCCGGTCATTTGATTGGTTCACAAACTTAGACAAGCCAGGGGTAAAATAATGGTCAATGAAAGACACATGGTGTTGGTTGGCAAATCCAAGGTAGTGGGACCTCTTATTTATTTTCCAGCCATGCTGCACTGTGATGGGAAACTGCTGGTATGCTGTAACTATAAATGAACAAGCGAGCAGCACAATACATTGGGGGAGGAGGTGATGCATGATGACCATGGCCACTCTCTTGTGAACTCAATTGTGTTAGAGCATGAACAGGGAAAAAAAAGCCTTCTCAACAAACATACATAGTGATTTTATTTGTAATACTAGCTTACTTGGGCCTGCACTCTAAATCCTCACAATAGACAGCATGAGCATTCCAACACCCAAGATGCTACCCTAATACGTCCACAACCATCATAAAACCCAACATTAGTGAAATAATAATAAATAATAGGACTTACTGGGGTTAGCAGAGCCCTCAGCAGCAGAGCTGGTGATCAACGTCAGCTGACTAGCTTATCCCAGACTCTTGACAAAGTCCCTCTTCTTGTCCTTGGGTGCGGATGTAAGAAATTAGAAAGCAAAAAAAAAATAGATTAGTGATTCAGGTAATTATCTCCCAAAATCTTTTTATGACAAGCAAACGCATTCACATCGTACTTCTCTCAAACAGATCACCTATAGTACCACTAGTTTAAACTCGAGTCTATCAACTATCGTTGGGTTCCCAATACTAATCTTGAAATCCCTATTCAAAATTTCGTTAACAAAATCTACATTTGGAACTAATGCTTTGCAGTGTATCATCTTTGATTCTATTCCCATTTCTCAAACCCCTTGATGGACGAACTCAGTCTCTCTTTTTTGCAATGCAAAGATTCATACTACTCATTGCTGTGAAATACATAACTTGGAACTGCACGAGCTACATAAACAAAGTCACAGAGAGTAAGCGCTACTCACTGATTCACTATAGTGACAGGAGAACAGTCTGCAATGGCTTGTTCTTAATGAATCAGCCAAAGCAAGCGCTAATAATGAGTTCGATTAAGTAGCGCTGAGCACCTTCCTAACAGAAACTAGAAACTTGCTCACACAATAATACGTAACTTACCTCTGAGTGTGGGAAGCATGCTATTTTGAATATTTTTTTTAGCATTGTAGAATACAAACACAACAAATAATTGATACTCACCGAGCCCTGGAATATCAACACCTAGCAAGTTGAGCAGGTCCTGTTCCCGGTCTAGGATGTCCGCCCAGCGGTGCATCAGCTGCTAGGCAGTGCGCCGAACCTGACTGGTGTGCCACACACCCTTATGCACCATCCCCCAGCTCTGCCGACATTCCTGCAGGGGGGATCCACTACTGGGGCTGCTGCCTGCTGTCAACATGTAGAGGAGGTGGTGTTGCACAAAAAAATAGTTCTGCCACCTCCACCTCACAAAAGATTGCCCGGGGCAGCACACCACGCCGCCAGTAACGTAGCCTCCCTGCCTCTTCCATGGCACTGAGGGAGTTCAGAAAAAAAGACATTTAAGGCCCAACACCATACAGAGAGCAGAAAAACAAGATGGCCACACCCTTGCAGATCGTGTGGTGCCGCTTGTGTGAGATTTGAAGTGTGAGGATGCACTCCGCGTTCGGATCGCTACGCAAATGGACACATTTGCAAACTCTGCCTGCCAGAGAAGCTCTGCGTAGCAAGGTGGAGTTTTTGGGTGACTCCGTGGAGTGTTGGAAGAGCATATCTGCAAACTCCACCCAGGCCTAATCGTATTGTAAATATCTCCCTTGATTCCTAGTTCAGAGAATACTTCACAGATAAAAGCAAACACAACACTAACTGGAGTATTAGTGGCATCTGTGATCAGCAATTTGTGTCTTCCCCAATCAAGAGGCACATACCTGAAATGTTCATTATTTATTGCCAATTCAAACCTTGGATCTAATTTGAAATGACCATGTGATGATAATGTAAATTAACTGTATAGGGTTAGTAGTCAGCTTAATTTCCACAGCAGCCTTCCTCATTGGTTAAACATATTCTAATGCAGCATTTTAATTGGAAAACATCTGAGGCTCCCACTAGCATAATAGCAGCACAGCTGAGAACATCTGCACGTATTCAGTCAGGCATGTTCCCTACTTTCTGCATTCTAATGTAAGAAGTTGGATATGACAAAGGCTGGCATTTATAAGGTAAAATTGGATCATTCTTCAAGTCTTTGATTCCAAGTCTGGAGAATATTGTGTCCGTTTGTTAAAAACATTAGGCAAATGTTGGTTTAGAATTTCCACTGTACAGTTCTTCTATAGTCATTTAATCTTACTCTAAAATGTTTTGTTACTTTAACCATATATATATATATTTCCATGAGTATGTTATGTTACATAGGACAAAGTCACTGTTGTAGGTGCCACATGTACAGATCACAATATTTGCTGCCTATGAATGCATGTACAATGCAACCTCTCTTAAACACTAAACAATTACAGTCTGTGCAATGTCATTCTCTAAGCATTCTGTATCACAATGTTCATAGATATGGCATGCTCCTTTCTACATGAATTCAACATCACAGTAATGCCACACAGCTACATTTTTGTTTAAGGGCTGTGAATAAGAGGTATTATGCTCTAGGTTTTAACAAACACCAAAGGGGGAATTCTTCATTTCTAGGTTTCATTACATATGCACATTTATGCTAATCTAGCTGATTTTGTGTGTGTTTTCAATGGAACAAATCTTTCAGTTTACTGTGTTTTGACAATGTTTGGTAATTTGAAACGTTATCTACAATGTCCCTGTTTCTGATGTACTGTAGGATGCTGGAAGGTAGGTTAACCCCTTTACTACGGGGTATATTTGAAAGCCACTTGACATTGGCAGACGTATTCCTGTGATTGGGCTTCGATCGTAGGCTAATCTCTAAACCACCACTAATGTAAGTATTATGCAATACAGAAGGAATTTAAAGGAGTAATAGAGGATGAACCAAAAGAACTGGCCTCTGGTTACCCATTCTAGAGCCCTGTACATAACGAATGTCTTGCACAAGGAGGCACTGCCACCTACAATGTGCTTGCAACTTAGCCCAGTGTAAGGTTACAGATTTACCACCAGATCTGAGACAGTGAAGTTTGTTGGTACATTTGGTGGTATCTTTAGGTGACCATATGGCCGACTGAAATTCAACCAACAAAGTTGCCTATTGAAACATATCCATCACAAGCACTCATACCAAATATTTCTCCTCTGATGGTAGAAATAGCAAAGTTGAGAACTTAGGTCCTGATTTATATCTTGAAAGTGTGTATATTACATTGCAGTGATGGAGTATAAATACTCCCTAGACTGTGATCTTCCCACCAAATCTATACGCAGCCAGACCTTAGGTTTAATTACAGCAGAGATTACTCCATCCCTGTTGTGATTAAACCTTTCTGAGAGGAGTAAGAGCCGTCAGAAGCAGACCTCTAATTTGTGGAAAGTTTTCCCTGCTCATCACCACCAAAAAAACCCTGGCGGTAGGGGGCATTGAGAACTGCCAAATCCTCCCCTCACCATGGAAAAAAAACTTCTATTGCGAGGAGAGCACTTTCTTTTTTCTTTTCAAAAAGAAAATCCCACTCCATGACGGCAGTTCCTGCCAATCCTTTAGAATTTTTTGTGTGTTTTATTTAGCGCAAACTCGACTCGAAGGTATAGGAGCACTGTTCATGAGCACCAGTTACATTACAGACAGACATATAAATTATTTTTAGGCACAGGGAGATGAAGTGATTTGCCTCGAATCACTGGATCATGAGCATCCCGGCTATGACTCAAACCCAGTTCCCCAGCTTCAAGGTTGACCGCTCTAGCCGTTAGCTTGGCAGTCATTTCTAAATTTGGTGGGTGGAGCAGTCTCTGCCTGACAATATTATGTCCTCTGACAGACCAACGGAAATCACTCTGTCTGTCAACATATAAATCAAGCCCTTAGCTTGCCACATACAGAAGTAAACATTTGGCAGAAATATCATTGTCAGTTTGACAGAGGGCATATTTTTCCCAGACATGCAGCCGAAAAATTCACTAGCAAAACAGATGAAGGATACCCATATTGCTCCACACTAAAGTTGATGCTATCATTCAGTGCACTGAAATGTTCCTGAAATTCACCAGTTCATACTCTGATCCTATTCCAGATCCAAATATGTTGTTGCCATAAAAAGACCAGTGTGCAATGTGCTCAAGCTCACTAATATTGTCTTAGAGCAATGTAAATTCCTTCAAATGTACACCAACCTGTTTACGCTACACTTTGGATAGCTGAAAGTAAAAAAAAAAAAAATAACATCGCACATCTTGACAATTGATGACTCAGACCATTATTTCTACAATACTGGTTAAGGTTATAGACTGGTTATAAAATGCTTATATGTGGTTTCATAGAATAACAATTTCATGGAATACCACTACTGAGAAACTATTTCATCTAAATTGTTTAATGGAAATTTTCAGAATGAATGACATTTACATTTTCATAAGAACAATTTCACAGAATGTCTTTTTGTGGAAATTGGCTTTTGAATGCATATTTTTTCAAGTGTACATGTAATGATTGCAGATCTTACTTCAATAATCTTTTTTACTGAGATATTTCTTTCAGTGCTTTACTTTAGGGGACATGATATAATTTGTATTTCTTTTACATTATCAAACAATTACTTCAGATACTTTTAATTTGCTGACCCATCACTATCCAAAAACACCATCCATAGCGAACCTTCACAACCACTAAACGCTATCAATCCCCACCTCCTAAAACCCCTCACCACACCTAAACTGCACTCATCTCTGTAGCCTAAAAGCCTTTTTTACCCAAAAATCCACCTTCCCTGAACCACAAAATCACTAACTACCCCTAAATCCACCCATTCCTGAACCTTGAAAACCCCTTTCCAAGGCTAAACTCCACTTATTGGATAGCCCTTAAAACACCTCAGCACACTCAAACTCCACCCATCCCTGAACCCTAAACAACCCTGACCACCCTTAAACACCAGCCATCCATGGCCCATAGAAACATTTCATTATCCTAAACTACTCATCCCTAAACCCTAAAAAAAACTTTCTACATCTAAACTCCACTCATCCCTAAATATTTGATCCCCTCACCACCCTAAACTCCACTCCATCCTGACCCCTAAAAACTCTTCACCTCTACTGTTGCTACCCATAATTGAACTTTAAAACCCTCACCAGTCCAAAACTCCACCCATCCATGAACCCTAAAACCCTTCAACACCCTTACACTCCACCCATCCCTAAAACCGAAATACACCTGACTTACCTGAACACCATCATCTGTGAGCCCTAAAAACCCATCACGACCGCTACACTCCACCCATCTCTGAACCCAAAAAACCCCATTCATTGCCCAAACTCTAATTTTTCCTGGCTCCTAAAAACGCATCTTCACCCTAAATTTTACCCAAACTTCACAGTAGTCCTAAATTCTGCCAAAGTTCAACGTCATTTTGGATTTTTCCCTACAGTTGTCTTTCGTTTAAAAATGTTCAGTTAATTTTCTATTTTTTGTATTTCCTTAAAACTGCCTTCACTTAAATTGGTTTCCTCCAATGTGGTTTCTCAGTTTTATGTTTCCATTAATTTACATACATCAAATCGAAATTCTCCCTTTACAGGCAATAGCTATAATAAAAAGCCAAGAAAGGGAGCGCTCAGAGCTTCCAGCTCCCAACATACCTTCGATGGGCTGGCAACCCTCACCTCAGTTCAGTTAAATTAGGGAGTTCTGTAGGAGTAGGAATTGTGCCTCACATAAAAATGTTGGTAAAAACAAAACAAAAACACAAAATGTCCATTCTGCAATGGTGCTCCCTCATCTTTTTCTAAGCATCTGTTTTACACACAGCTATCATAACTCCTCCTCTTGGTTTTGCATGTTTCTTTGGATGATTGAGATTCACTCCCAGCAAAAATGAGGGGAGGAGTCAGGACACCCTTGTCTTAAACTGGATTAGAGTAAAAAAACGGAGAGTGAGCCACAGGAGAAAAGTTTTTTAAACATCATTTCAGTTGAAAACCAGCTTCTGCAGAATTGATATATGGCCTAGGCCAATTACCGAATTTACTGTAATATACATCTAATAATGCCCATAGGTGTTGGCAATATTGCTTAATTAGGTCATAGGAATGTTAAGAGCTTCAATGAAGATAATGGAGTGGGAAAGGGACAATAACGGCTGGTACTGTCATTACGTTGTAGTATTCGATTGCTTGTCTGGCCTTGCAGTCTAGTATTCCATTGCTTGTCTTGCTGTTTCTCCCTGTTTGACTCAAAACACTCTACCATCAGTGGATGGAATGTTCTAATAGCTTTGTAGTCCATGAGCCTTTGTCTATACCAGTCAATAAATTCCCACTCCTTCGTAAAAGGCTCTGTCCTGAGGTCCTTTAACAACTAGTCTAGCTTTCAGCAATAGGCTATTATCCAATAATTTTATATTCTTAACTTTACAACGATGAGATATTCTGCAATCTGCCTTTCCAAATATAGGGGCCTATTAGGATTGCGGACGGAAATGTGTTCCGTCCGCCATGGTCGCGGCAAAACCCCTCCCAACCGCACCGCGGATAATCCGCGGTTGCGATTAGGATAATATTGTCAAGAAACTCCGACCGCGGCGGACGGATCACATCAAACACTGTCCGAGGCGGACGGAGCACACCAAAGACCGCCACAAGCGGACAGTACTAAAAAACACCCTCCGCCGCGGACGAACATGACCGCGGGAACAGGCACAGCCGCCGCCATACATGCGGAGGCTCCGGCCTCGCGATTAGGATAACGCCGCCAGTCCAACGGAACTCACCACCATCCTCGACCGCTGTGGAAACAATGCATCGACAAATGGAGCATGATTGCGGAAGGACCACACGAACACCATCCCTTCCGTCAAATCGATTACAAAATGGCTGACGGAAGTAAATACAAAATACACTAAACAGGACACCCACCCACCTGAAACACCCACCCCCAGCAACTACACGCCCCAATGACACCCCCCAAGCACTGTAAAATGCACCCAAGTCAACACACCCACAGAACACCTGACTGCCAACAACCATTGGGACACAACCACCACACAGAGTATAAAATGGATCCCTCCCACAACCACAATCCTTTGCATCACAGCATAGCTGCAAGCAAGAGGCTGAATACCACAAACAGCAGACACACAAAAACACACATACAACCTACACACAAACACACCCACCACGCAAACATCCACCACACCATCCCCACACACCACACACCTGCACATCCCACCCCACCCCACCAACACCATGCACATCACACACCATGGCACCAAAGAAAAATCCCAAGTTCACAGACAGTGAGTTGAAGGTCATGGTGGATGAAATCATCCGTGTTGAACCACATCTCTTCGGTACCCTAGTCCAGCAGACTACCGTGGCAACCAAAAACAACATGTGGGACAGGATAGTGACCAGAGTGAATGCGTCAGGGACCGTGCCACGCACCAAACACGAGATCCAGAGGCGGTGGAACGACCTCAAGACAAGGGTGAAAGGCATCAGGGCAAAGAACCACCTGCGGGCACACCACACTGGCGGCGGCACTCCCCCGGAGCCCACACCATATTCAGAATGGGAGGAGAAGGTGCTGGGCACACTGCACCCTGAGAGCCTGGAAGGAATCGAAGAGGGACTAGAGGCTGGTAAGTACAAACCAATTACCACTATCACACTGCCAAGGTCTGCCTTGCACAACTGCCAAGACACATCTCCCAGGCTCCAATCCATGCATGTGGGCTACATAGTCACCCAAATGTGAAGTCCTGGGCTCAAATGCACCCACCATGACCAAACACAAATGTTGTCTCCTACGGTTCCACCGTTGCATGTTGTCAAAGCAGCCAGCACCACAACTCCCAACAGGCCCCATGTCCACAGGGAGGGTGGTGGTGGGTGGGTTGTGTAAGAGACCAGCACTACAACTCCCAACAGGCCCCCATGTCCACAGGGAGGGTGGTGGGGTGTATATGAGAGGTGGGTGGGGTGTGTGAGAGACCAGCACTACAACTCCCAACAGGCCCCCATGTCCACAGGGAGGGTGGTGGTGGGTGGGGTGTGTGAGAGACCAGCAATACAACTCCCAACAGGCCCCCATGTCTCATCCCAGAGCAAGACTGAGTCATCACACCATTTGCTGACCACTGCATCTCCTCCTGCAAACTGACAGGTAGATACACATCTTCACAGGGGGAACACCCAATAGCAGGACTGGACCACACATATCCAAGTATTGCCTTCCCACCTCCACGCCACCATATAGGCCTGTACTGTCAACCACAACAACATGATGACAACAACAACCATGTCCTGATTACATTATGATTTGTAATTTTGGTACCAACATGTCATGTCCACAGCATTGATCATAAAAATCTTGTCCCTCAGGTGATCGCAACTTGACTGGCGAAAGCAGCAACTGTCAGCACCAGTCGCCCCCCTCACAGCAGGGACTCTCTGGGGACGATCCCATTGCCAGCTCGGGTGCAGAGGACGATGCGGGACCAAGCAGACTCCCAGGGCCATCAGGCTCCCAGGACATCCCTGCCTCCACCACCTTGGCCTGTGTCACTACACCAACACCTGCCATTGTGAGCTGTGCAGCCACCACCACCACCATCACCACTCCTGCCTGTGCCACCCTGCCTGACCCATTGGCCAATGATTGGCCATCGACATCCCAGGCAGGCAGGGAGAGTGGACGTGATAGGACACAGGTGAGGGCACAGCTCACAACCAGGAGTGCAGTTGTCAGGCAAGGTGGGGAAGGACACCCACGCCATCCTGGCGCCGAAGCCATATCCAGAGTCCATGCCTCCTATGATCAGTCGCAGGCACAGTCCGATCGGGCCCACCAAGACTCGCAAGAGAACAGCCAGCTGTTGCGGTCCATTGATACACGCATAGGCCAAATTGTGGACCTCATGGGCCAGCAAACTGCTCTGTGGAGGGATTGGTTATCCCGCGCCACACCACCACCCCCTCACCCAAGTGCCCAGCGGTACCGGCCACCAAAACCACCGCCACCCACACCTGAGCCCGCGGACAGGGAGGTGGCCCCTGACCAACCTGCCCCCACAGCTGTCTCCGCTCCGGCTCCAAGACGGAGGGGTCTTCCGAGGCTGGATCCAGGTGAGAGCAGTGGAAATGCCCCATCTACCTGCTCTAAGATGGGCCGCCAATGAATTCACCCTTGCTTGAGCCTGCCATTCACCCTGACAACTATCCTGACCCACAATGCCAAGCATTGGCACACGTCTGTTGGACTAGGTGGACATCACACAATGTGGTGTCCCCACGGTGTTTTCATCTGCCATGACCTTCAACTCTCACTTCCCCCCAACACTTACTTGTAAATATGCACCAACATCAATCCTCAACCTGTTAATAAACCTCACGTAAACACTCAATGATGTGTGACCTCCATGTTTTAATCACATGATTGTCTTAGAATTTGTTGTTACCAGGTGCAGGGATCAATGTTGTTGAGAATCATGCCTCTGTGGGAGTGACCTAGGGATAATGAGAGAACATCAAACACAGGTCAGGAAAGTGATTCACACCCATCACAACACACTGTACTGCAACATCCAACAAACCACACTCGTCACCAATTAAGTGGATCAAAGGACACACATCAGGGAGCTTTGCATGTACACCATCTACCACACACATTTGCAAACAGAACATACCATAACAGGCAGCATAGATACACCACATTAACACTCCACCAGCAAACATACATCACACATTGTCTAGCTGCACAAGAGGTAGTTACTCACATTCAAGGAAAATAGCGATCAATGAGCTGACGCCTCTGGTCCACACCTTCTTCCTCACCACTATCCTCATCAGTCGACATGGGTGGGATGGGAGGCCGAGCAACCTGTTGGTCTTCAGGGTCCATGATCAGTTCAATGTTATTGCGCAAGGCCAGGTTGTGGAGCATGCAGCAGGCAATCACGATTTTGCATACTTTGCCTGGTGAGTATGGTAGGGCCCCTCCGGTTTTATCCAGGCAGCTTAACCTAGACTTCAGCAGTCCAAAAGTACGTTCCACCACTCGATGTGTCCTCCCATGGGCATCATTATAACGCATTTCACCAGGTGTAGTAGGATTACGTATGGGACTCAGCAGCCACGGCCGGTTTGGGTACCCAGAGTCACCTATGTGGGTGGATGACAGACACAAATATCATTACCAGGATTGGTGGGAACACCATGCCACACATACAACACAACTGTCCTCACAGCATACTCACCTACAAGCCACGCACGTTCTGGACGTAGATTAGCCATCAGTTGGGGGACAATGCTGCTCCGCAGGATGTGTGAGTCATGTGCGGAGCCTGGAAATCTGGCACACACATGGGAGATGATGTTGTCAGCCAGGCACACTACTTGCACGTTGATCGAATGGTAGTGCTTTCGATTGCAATATACAGGTTCACGTGCCTGGGGTGGAATGAGACCGATATGTGTGCCATCAATGGAACCCACTACGTGTGGTATCTGTGCCAGGGCATAGAAGTCCCCTTTGACTGCTGCCAACTCTGCCGGCCGTGGAAAATGGATGTAATCATCCTTGTAAAGCATCATGGCATTCAGAACATCCCGCAGTACCATTCTGAACATGGATTGTGACATCCCCCCGGCATGTCCAACTGTGTACTGGAAGGTGCCACTTGCAAAGAAGTGAAGTGCCGCCATCACCTTTGCTGTGGGTGTAATAGCTCCAGGATATGTTCTGCGTGGCTGCAGATGAGGTGACAATTGGGCTACAAGCTCCAGCAATCTACGTCGATCAAGCCTGAATTTGTGGATCAACTCCTCGTCAACCATGTCCACCAGCACAGTGTATGGTCGATGCACATTTGGAGCCCTCCTGTGTGGGAGTAGATGAGAGCAGATGTCAATTGACCAACAACGCATAGCTGTTCCACACTATCACATGTTGACCAACACAATACAAATAAGACATGTTGCAGACAATGATTATATGTGTGACGTGACCAATATTTCATGCAATACAGATAAATACAAAAACAATGTTCAACCACAAACAACATCATGTGTGCAAACATGTCCATTGTAACGTGCACACATGTCTAAAGAACTGCCAACAACACATGACTGAGGACCCAAATGTGGACAAGCGTCACCACAGACACACATGCACGTGCACACTCAACACAAAAATGGAACACACCCTCCTTGTCTTCATGCACCAATGAACCCACCTACAATGCTGTGCATCCTCACTTGACATGCATGGGCACACAACAGGCAACACACATACGCATACACAGAATCCATGTATACCCCCACATCATTGTTACTTGCACACACAAACCACACACTCACAACAGCTTCTGAATGTGGATAGACACCCTTGATGTACTGTGTAGATGTGTACAAATTTAAACGTGTGTACGCAAAACCAAGACATCAACACGTCGCCATGCACATGTGATGCAACTTGGGTGTACATCATTAGCCATAATTAACCACTGGCAAGGTCAATGGTATGACCACACATGAAAAAAAGTGGACATGAAATACACACGTGGCCACAAGCCATTGACTTGACATCATAATTGTTGCAGCATTCTGTACATATCCTAACAAACATGTACAACTATCAACATTACATGTGTGCTGAGACATGCAGTGTGTGTACATACGCCATGTGTGGACGCCTTCCACCTACACAGAAGTTTATCATTGTTCATGATATTATGCATGACATATGCTGTATGTTGAAGGACCATCACTGTCACAACCCTCAAAACGCATGTGCGGACTACCGCGACGGTGCATCATTTGAAAATGAACACTCAGTGGCGTCGCTATGGCGGTGCACGCATTCCGCGTGGGCGGTGCAGGCTAACACATACTTTAGAATATGCAATTGGAAATGGCAGTTGATACCCCCCTTACAGTCACATTGCAGCACCCACTGCAGACCGCCGGTCCTAGCCGGTCACCCACCGCCGGGTGCTGGCGGTAGGTGATCGGTCAGTGCATTGAGGTTACCATGGCATGGATGGGCCTGGCCGGTCACCCACTGCCGGTCCTGGCCGGTGACCCACCGCCGGGTGCTGGACGGTCACCCACCGCCAGGTGCTGGCGGTGGGTGATCGGCCAGTGTATTGAGGTTACCATGGCATGGATGGGCCTGGCCGGTCACCCACTGCCGGTCCTGGCCGGTCACCCACCGCCGGGTGCTGGCGGTGTGTGACCGGCCAACACCCGGCTGTGGGTGACCGGCCACCACCCGGCGGTGTGTAACCGGCCACCACCCGGCGGTGGGTGACCGGCCAGGACCGGTGGTGTGTGACCGGTCACCACCCGGCGGTGTGTGACCAGCCACCACCCGGCAGTGTGTGACCAGCCAGGCACATCCATGCCATGCTAACCTCAATGCACTGGCCGATCACCCACCGCCAGCACCCGGCGGTGGGTGACCGGCCAGGACCGGTGGTGTGTGACCGGCCACCACCCGGCCGTGTGTGACCGGCCAACACCCGGTGGTGGGTGACCGGCCAGGACCGGCGGTGTGTGACCGGCCACCACCCGGTGGTGTGTGACCGGCCACCACCCGGCAGTGTGTGACCGGCCACCACCCGGCGGTGTGTGACCGGCCAGGACTGGTGGTGGGTGACCGGCCAGGCACATCCATGCCATGCTAACCTCAATGCACTGGCCGATCACCCACCGCCTGCACCCGGCGGTGGGTGATCAGCCACCACCCGTCGGTGGGTGACCGGCCAGGACCGGCGGTGTGTGACTGGCCACCACCCGGCGGTGTGTGACCGGCCAGGACTGGCAGTGGGTGACCGGCCAGGCACATCCATGCCATGCTAACCTCAATGCACTGAGCGATCACCCACCGCCAGCACCCGGCGGTGGGTGACCGGCCACCACCCGGCAGTGGGTGACTGGCCAGGACCGGCGGTGGGTGACCGGCCAGGACCGGCAGTGTGTGACCGGCCACCACCCGGCGGTGGGTGACCAGCCAGGACCGGCGGTGTGTGACCGGCCACCACCCGGCAGTGTGTGTCCGGCCACCACCCGGCAGAGTGTGTGACCGGCCACCACCCGGCAGTGTGTGACCGGCCACCACCCGGCGATGTGTGACCGGCCAAAACCCGGCTGTGTGTGACCGGCCACCTCCCGGCGGTGTGTGACCAGCCAACACCCGGCGGTGGGTGACCAGCCAGGCACATCCATGCCATGGTAACCTCAATGCACTGGCCGATCCCCCACCGCCAGCACCCAGCGGTGGGTGACCGGCCCCCACCCGGCGGAGTGTGACCGGCCAGGACCGGCGGTGTGTGACCGGCCACCACCAGGCGGTGTGTGACCGGCCAGGACTGGCGGTGGGTGACCGGCCAGGCACATCCATGCCATGGTAATCTGAATGCACTGGCCGATCACCCACCGCCAGCACCCGGCGGTGGGTGACCGGCCTGGACCGGCGGTCTGCGGTGGGTGCTGCAATGTGGCTATAAGGGGGGTATCAACTGCCATTTCAAATTGCATATTCAAAAGTATGTGTTAGCCTGCACCGCCCACGTGGAATGCGTGCACCGCCATAGCGACGCCAGGGTTTGATTTTGTTCAAATGATGCACGGTCGCGGAAGCGCGCACATGCGGTTGCAGATTTGTGACCGTGACAGTCCATGCACATGTAGCCAATGGAAAGAGGTAAGGCGGGGCGCGTATGCGCATTCAAATATAGCGGAAGCCGTGCACCGCCACACCAGGTGACCGGCGGTGTGTGACCGGCCACCACCCGGTGGTGTGTGACCGGCCACCACCCGGCAGTGTGTGACCGGCCACCACCCGGCGGTGTGTGACCGGCCAGGACTGGTGGTGGGTGACCGGCCAGGCACATCCATGCCATGCTAACCTCAATGCACTGGCCGATCACCCACCGCCTGCACCCGGCGGTGGGTGATCAGCCACCACCCGTCGGTGGGTGACCGGCCAGGACCGGCGGTGTGTGACTGGCCACCACCCGGCGGTGTGTGACCGGCCAGGACTGGCAGTGGGTGACCGGCCAGGCACATCCATGCCATGCTAACCTCAATGCACTGAGCGATCACCCACCGCCAGCACCCGGCGGTGGGTGACCGGCCACCACCCGGCAGTGGGTGACTGGCCAGGACCGGCGGTGGGTGACCGGCCAGGACCGGCAGTGTGTGACCGGCCACCACCCGGCGGTGGGTGACCAGCCAGGACCGGCGGTGTGTGACCGGCCACCACCCGGCAGTGTGTGTCCGGCCACCACCCGGCAGAGTGTGTGACCGGCCACCACCCGGCAGTGTGTGACCGGCCACCACCCGGCGATGTGTGACCGGCCAAAACCCGGCTGTGTGTGACCGGCCACCTCCCGGCGGTGTGTGACCAGCCAACACCCGGCGGTGGGTGACCAGCCAGGCACATCCATGCCATGGTAACCTCAATGCACTGGCCGATCCCCCACCGCCAGCACCCAGCGGTGGGTGACCGGCCCCCACCCGGCGGAGTGTGACCGGCCAGGACCGGCGGTGTGTGACCGGCCACCACCAGGCGGTGTGTGACCGGCCAGGACTGGCGGTGGGTGACCGGCCAGGCACATCCATGCCATGGTAATCTGAATGCACTGGCCGATCACCCACCGCCAGCACCCGGCGGTGGGTGACCGGCCTGGACCGGCGGTCTGCGGTGGGTGCTGCAATGTGGCTATAAGGGGGGTATCAACTGCCATTTCGAATTGCATATTCAAAAGTATGTGTTAGCCTGCACCGCCCACGTGGAATGCGTGCACCGCCATAGCGACGCCAGGGTTTGATTTTGTTCAAATGATGCACGGTCGCGGAAGCGCGCACATGCGGTTGCAGATTTGTGACCGTGACAGTCCATGCACATGTAGCCAATGGAAAGAGGTAAGGCGGGGCGCGTATGCGCATTCAAATATAGCGGAAGCCGTGCACCGCCACACCAGGGCCAGTCATTGGCTCTTTTTGAATGAGGCATCCAGGGAAAAACCAATTGCTGCAGACGTGTGCCACTGATATGAGCTCAGGGCACGATATATGTGTGAATTTCTACAGCACACATTCACTGCTTTCAGCCACTGCTGCCTGGGACCATCACCTCGACCTGCTGCTGCTGAGCTATCCAACAACTGCTGCCTGCGACCATCACCTCGACCTGCTGCTGATGAGCTATCCAACAACTGCTGCCTGTGACCATCACCTCGACCTGCTGCTGCTGAGCTATCCAACAACTGCTGCCTGCAACCATCACCTCGACCTGCTGCTGCTGAGCTATCCAAAAACTGCTGCCTGTGACCATCAGCTCGACCTGCTGCTGCTGAGCTATCCAACAACTGCTGCTGTACTGCCACAGTCGTGAACCTTGCCATGCAGAGAGTGCGAGAGACCCGGTCTCGTCCCTTCACCGCAGCGGAGCTGGATGTCCTTGTGGACGGTGTGCTCAGCCACTATGAACGGCTCTACGGTGCCCCCGGACAGGTGGTAAGTGCAGTGGGGAATATGTTGGTGGGCATGAGGTGGCCACTGACTCCTGGCTTCTGCAAGCTTTGCGGTGTGCTGTGGGACCTTCACATGTGTTGTACTGAGCATGGCTGCATGAAGATACGTGTTCCTACGATGTTTGTGAATGTGAAACTGTCCACTGATGTTTCCCTCTTGTCTCCCATCATGGTAGGTCAAGCTGCACCTTCGCAAGGCCGTGTGGAGGACCATAGCACGTGATGTACGGGCAGTGGGGGTGTGCAATAGACGACACACACACCGCCACAAGCGCTGGGACGACATATCCAGGCTAAGCAAGAATGTTGCCGAGATGACACTGGGGATGATTCCAAGATCAACCCGTCTGGCCCGACGCACCATGACCCCTTTAATGCACTGTATCATTGCTGTGACGCATCCTTACCTGTCCGCCCGGCTGAGAGGGGACCAACAGCAAACTAGCGGTAAACAGACTATATGTGTGTGAGACTTATGAGTGCATGCATGTATTGGTGCCCAGACACAGTAGTGACATCCGTGGTGCATTTGTTTTGCTGCAATTGCATGTTGGTGCCATTAGCGGAGTGAGCGGTAGCCTCCATGTCCGCCAGGTGGACATACCACTTGCTTTGTATTTGAGGGTTCCAGGACATGCCCTTGAGGTCTGTGGTCCCATGGCATGACATGTATGCTGGTCTGCATGCAGTTGCCCTGTTTGTATTATGTACATGTTTCACAGCCAACACAGGTTCTTTGATATGGGGCTGTCTGGTAGGGGTGGGTCGTATGCAGGATTGGTGCTACATGTTATTCGACTGCATGGAAAGTTGTGATTTTGTAACCTTCTGTACGTGAGTGTGGCACTTAGGTAAAACTCTTTTCTCTCTCTTTCAGCTTTGGCAGAGGGCACTGACCCACAGACGACGGAGTTGAGTGGTGGCAATGCATCCGGATCCGAAATCACACTCACGCAGACTGACACTGAAGAGGGTAGCCCAGTAGAGGGGGACAGACCCGTCCCTGAGGACTCACATGTGGAGACACCATCGTCCTCATCTTCAGACAGTGTTGGTGAGTCAGCACTGTTGTCACAGACAGGGAGTGGGCAATCAACACCTTCAGTCGGGACACAGCACACAGGGCCCACACTGCCACCCACTGCAACAAGTACTGCTCGTGCTCGCCAGAGTAGGGGGAGCAGAGTTGCCTTCGGTGCAGGCACCGCAGAGCCTGCCCCTGTGACACAAAGTGCACTTTGTGCTGAGGCAGTAGATCTGCTGCGACGGCTGTGTGTAGGGCAGACCAACATCATCAATGCATTCCAAGACCACGATAGGAAGTTGGGGCAGGTGGTGGCATTCATGGAGGGGATGCATGGCGATGTTGCTCGTCTCCACAGAACAGTTCAGTCATTAACAAACACTGTGTCTTCAGCCATTGTACAGTCGCATAGACAGGGTGCTACTTCTGTTCCCCCATCCACACCACTTGATGTCTCAGGGGAGAGTGAATTTTCAGACCAGGCCTCATTTTCAGGTTATTGCACTAGAAGCAGCCACAGGCAGCAAGGCAGGGCACGGAGGGCACAGACACATCCCCTAGGACTGGGAAATCTTTCACCGAAGACGACGTGAGCTACACTGGAGTTGACACACAGGATCCTCAAGGGGTTTTGGGGGAAATGGCTTCACATGCTACACAGGCATCACCCACAAAAGGTACTCCCAAGGCAAGGGCACCTCCCAAGTCCAGGGACACTCCCAAGGACAAAGACAATACAAAGGAAAGGGCAACTCCCAAGAGCAGGGACACTCCCAAGGACAAGGACAGTACAAAGGAATGGGCAACTCCCAAGAGCAGGGACACTCCCAAGGACAAGGACACTACAAAGGAAAGGCCAACTCCCAAGAGCAGGGACACTGCCAAGGACAAGGACACTACAAAGGAAAGGGCACCTCCCAAGAGCAAGGACACTCCCAAGGACTAGGACACTACAAAGGAAAGGCCAACTCCCAAGAGCAGGGACACTCCCAAGGACAAGGACACTACAAATGAAAGGGCACCTCCCAAGAGCAGGGACACTCCCAAGGACATGGACACTACAAAGGAAAGGGCACCTCCCAAGACCAGGGACACTCCCAAGGACAGAGTCGCTTCAAAGGACAGGTACACTACAATGGACAAGTCTGCACCCAGGGACAGGGCACCGCCCAGGGATCAGGGACATTCCAGAGACAGGACACCTCCTACGGGCAAGGCACATCCCAGGGCCAAGGGTTCTCCCATATACACAAGCTCCATCAAGGACAGGCATACATCACCCCTGGCTGCACTGAAGCTGATGTTGTTGAAGGAACGTAAAACACATGTGTCAGCGGTGGAGTCCCCCCATACCTCTACTCCCATCCACACCCCGCAGAAGCAGAGGAAGGAGTACACTGTTGCTTCTTCCCCCATTACACATGATGCAGAGGGCAGAAGGCAGGCCCACAGCAAATGACAAGCAGGGTCTAGCACGTCCCCAGAGAGCAGACCACCACAAGCACCTGATCCACCTTTGATGTCTGATTAGGCAACACCACTTACCAGTCCAGTCATGTCCAGGGTGCCCCTACATTTCACAAAGAAACGGAGACACACACCAGTGAGACCTGACCACCCCAATGTCGCTCCAGTACAGCTGTCCCCAGCTCCCAGAGCCACCCTGCCTCCTGGCCCATACAGCCCTGTGGCTCATCATTTCAGTGGTCCTAGTGGGTCAGCTGCAGTTCACTCTCATGTGTCAGATAGTGGCACTGTGTCTGTTGTTCGCTGTCACGCATCATGTAGTAGCACTGTATCAGTTGTGCCCTCTCCTGTTTCAGGTACTGGCACTGTGTGTGTCCGCCACTCTCATGTGTCAGATGCAGGCATGGTATTTGTTGGCCACTGTACAGGGACATGTCCTGGCAGTGTGTCTGGGTCTATGGCTCATGTGTCAGTCAGTAGATCTGTGGCTGTGTCTCACACTCCTGTTTCTGGTGCTGGCAGTGTGTCTGGGTCTATGGCTCATGTGACAGTCACTACAGCTGTGGCTGTGTCTCACACTCCTGTTTCTGGTGCTGGCAGTGTGTCTGGGTCTATGGCTCATGTGTCAGTCAGTAGATCTGTGGCTGTGTCTCACACTCCTGTTTCTGGTGCTGGCAGTGTATCTGGGTATATGGCTCATGTGTCAGTCACTACAGCTGTGGCTGTGTCTCACACTCCTGTGTCTGGTGCTGGCAGTGTGTGTGGGTCTATGGCTCATGTGTCAGTCAGTAGATCTGTGGCTGTGTCTCACACTCCTGTTTCTGGTGCTGGCAGTGTGTCTGGGTCTATGGCTCATGTGACAGTCACTACAGCTGTGGCTGTGTCTCACACTCCTGTTTCTGGTGCTGGCAGTGTGTCTGGGTCTATGGCTCATGTGTCAGTCAGTAGATCTGTGGCTGTGTCTCACACTCCTGTTTCTGATGCTGGAAGTGTGTCTGGGTCTATGGCTCATGTGTCAGTCAGTAGATCTGTGGCTGTGTCTCACACTCCTGTTTCTGGTGCTGGAAGTGTGTCCGAGGCGAGTAGTTGCGACAGTACACCAGATTCTGTGGTGTGAGGTTTAGTTCCCATCACTCACATGTAATTTGACTTTGTGTGTAGATTGTCGAATGTAACCACCCCTGCATTATTAATGTCCTTGGGACGGGTCGCTTGCCCACGTACTTGTGTTGGCATTTATTTACCTATTCTGTGCCATGGACTGTTGATGCACTTATCCCTTCTCATGTGCTGCCTCTAATGTACCTGCTCTGTGCCATGGACTGTTGTTGCACTTAGCCCCTCTCATGTGCTGCCAGTGATGTACCTGCTCTGTTGGGCACAATGCCCTGTTGCTGTTCTGATACTGCATTCTGCCCTCTCATGTGCTGCCTCTGATGTACCTGTTCTTTGCCATGGACTGTTGATGCACTTGGCCCCTCTCATGTGCTGCCTCTGATGTACCTGTTCTCTGCCATGGACTGTTGATGCACTTGGCCCCTCTCATGTGCTGCCTCTGATGTACCTGTTCTCTGCCATGGACTGTTGATGCACTTAGCCCCTCTCATGTGCTGCCTCAGATGTACCTGTTCTCTGCAATGGTCTGTTGATGCACTTAGCCCCTCTCATGTGCTGCCTCAGATGTACCTGTTCTCTGCCATGGACTGTTGATGCACTTAGCCCCTCTCATGTGCTGCCTCAGATGTACCTGTTCTCTGCCATGGACTTTTGATGCACTTAGCCCCTCTCATGTGCTGCCTCTGATGTACCTGTTCTGTGCTATGGACTGTTGATGCACTTAGCCCCTCTCATGTTCCGCCAGTTATGTACCTGCTCTGTTGGGCACAATGCCCTGTTACTGTTCTGATACTGCATTCTGCCCTCTCATGTGCTGCCTCTGATGTACCTGCTCTGTTGGGCACAATGCCCTGTTGCTGTTCTGATACTGCATTTAGCCCTCTCATTTTTTGCCAGTGATGTACCTTCTCTGTTGGGCACAATGCCCTGTTGCTGTTCTGATACTGCATTCTGCCCTCTCGTGTGCTGCCAGTGATGTACCTGCTCTGTTGTACCCAGTCCCCATGCTCTTGGCTACTGTAAGATTATACCCCGATTATGTTTAATAAAGCAAGTCAATCATGTGTAGTGGTTTGTCGTTGTCATTCCTGGTTGTGTCCTTGAATTGTGGATATATGGGTGCGATCGTCAATGAAGTTTCTCAAACATAACACTCCCCCTTCCAACGTCACAGCCCTGGCAGGTACTCCCCTTCCGACAGCAAATGGTGTGTTGCGTACCTGCGTCGTCGTCGATGATGGTCCATGACTTGCTGGTGGTGGAGCACGAAGAGTATCGGAAATGCGTGTAGCGCTGGGTCCATGACAGCGATCTGCTTGTGTTGGGTATCTCTGCAATGTGTTGTATCTTCGCTATGGGGAATCCGCCGTGTTCAGGCAGGTTGTTTTTCCGCAGGGATTTGATGTGTGTTTTCCGCCATCGTGATTTAGAGGACGGTCGGAGACGTCATTCCGTACGGCGGTGTCTCTGGATTGGTTACATCCGCCGCGGGGTCGGGTGTAGTTCCGCGGCGGTGCGTGTTCTTCCGTCGCGCACGGACTTTTGACAGTGTTTCCCATCCTAATATGGCGGACTGGCTGACCGCGGCAGGCGGACAGAAAAAAGGCATTTTCTGCCTACTCCAGGGGGGCGGTCACCCTTCCGTCCGCCATCATAATCGACCCCATAGTTCCTGATTATAAAATATGCTGTGATTTGTCTTACCCAATGGGAAACATACACACTTTCTTCATTGTGTGAACAAATAATGTTCATTACACAGCTGTCATCTGAAGAATTGTTCTCTGGGACAACAAAATCCAATGCATTGTACTAGTGTTCTTTATTTACAGTTCATCTATTAAAATGGATCAAATCCCAGAGTGATAGCACTGTTCTTAATAGCATGTCTTTAGCAACTGGAAACATATTTGATACTAATAAAATAAAAGTAACTTTTATATGTAAGACAAGCAGGACAATAGATAATGAATCAATGCAAATATTTTATTTTTATAATAAACTCTTCAAAATATTGATTCTGAAACTTGCAATACTTTAAAGGAAAGTACATGCTAATGCTTTGGCACTAAGTTATGGTCTGTGAAAATAAGTTACATTTTAATATTTTGTCTGAACCTAATATCGACTGTTTGACAGGCATATTTTATGTCATATTAAATATTTATAATGCTTTTCTTGGCTCATTATCTTTAGCCCTACAGAAATGAAATTTTTAAATAACATGCTTGTATTAAGTGTTGTTAGCCGCTGTTCACTTTTGATGATCAAGCCTTGTACATAGAGTGGCCATGGCATACAAGTACAGACAACATCTATAAAGATATTCGTGTTCAGAGATGGCTTTTGTTGCTGTGTGAAACACTTGTTTTTCTATTTTCACATAGTAAGTAGGCAGTTGATGTTTTTACCTTATATTTAATGTTGCAAATTGAGATTCAAAACCAATTTTGTGAATTTATTTTAAAACTTTCAGTAAACAATTTGTTGAAAAATGTATGGCTATTTGAATGTTAGGATAGGTAAATTTTTAAAGTGCTACTAAACAACTGTATATATACTTCAGAGTGCTTTGAGGCCCTCTGGCATGCAGAAATTGTAAAGTAACACAGTCAGTGAAGAGATTGACTATCGTAGATTATAGACCACAGCCGGGAGGTGATATTCTCTTCTGGGATTCTTATTTTTCCATGTGCTCCTTGATTCCCACAAACCTCCACCAGGTTAGATCATATTGGTAGGTAAGCTTCATGAGACTAGAGACACAGTTGAGTGAAGGAGAAATTCCGTCTCTAGATCTTCTAGGTGGAAATTCTATAAATGGCTAAAAGTTTTAAAGCAAGCTCATTACTTGGCTCTTCTCCAGTACCTAAAACCGCTGAGTTTACTCCCATCCTTCGCCTGTCCATGCGCCAGGACGCCCCCGTTAGGGGTAGCTGCGCGCTATATAAGCTCCTAAAATAAAATTAATAAAATACATCTATTTCAAGGTTCAGAATTGGTGACATTTTGTATGCCACAAGGTCACGTTTGTGTTGTGGTATAATTCACAGGAACATTCTAGTCCTTACTGCTGTAGGCTGGCAACATATTAGTGAATAAAAAAATCTAAAAGAGTAAAATAGATAATTACAAAGTGTCTATTAAAGTGCTTAGTCATAGAGATAAAAAAATTACGATCCTTAAAATACTTTTTTGAATGTTAAACATTATGGTACATACAAAAGTGTTTGATTACAAGAGTAAGGATTGTAAAATGCAATTTATGTCAACTATTGAGATATTAAATCCTCATGGTAAGATGACCATGTTTTTCAAGATTTGGGCTGAGAATACCCTATAACTTTGTGTATTTCTATTTTTTGCGAGGGGGTAAAAGGTTCTACATATGGGGAAGTCTATGAAAACAATTCAAAGCTTTTTTCAAGTATGAGGCAGATAAATGAAACCCAGTAGTGGAAATTAAGGACCAGCTTCTTAAAGTCTTTCACACACAAGTGATGATTACATGGGTCAACCGCAACATCTTTGATGGGGTTCATTGAAATCCCCCAGAAGAATGTTAATGCCAGACTGATAACGTTTTAAAAGAGTGAATGAGCTTTATATCATCAAAGATATACCATCTTGAAGCTAAGAATTCATAGCAATTTTAGTTTATTTTTAATTATACATATTATGAAAACAAATGGTACTGCACCACTAGGACACAACTTGCTTGGCTGGTTGTAGGCATACAGAGCATAAGGAATGGCTTTGGATAGAGTACAGTTACCAGTTAAAAAAATATGGCTATTGTACATTAAATCTAATTAGTCTTAGACATGCAAATGTTCAAATTCTCCTCTTACTCTAAAATATCAGCTGACTTGGCTTGATTTGCCATTTTGGAGAACTATTCCATTCCACTTTTATCTTTTGATCTGTCTTGAGGAATGCGGGGAAGCAAAAGAGACACATTTATAAACAAGAGGATAAGATCCTGCAGACAAGCAGTGATGGCATGCCTTGGAGGTAGAGATGTACAGCTGGTGTGCCGCTTTGTATGATTCATGGAGGTGGCTGGGTGAAAAAGTGCAGAGATCTGGTACACAACAACCACAGCTTTAAAATGGGTTTTGTCACTTTCCAGAACTGACCCCGCTCACAATATTGCTTTCTACACTCCTATGAAAGTAATTACACAATGTTAGAGTCTAGATCTCACTGGCCCGACTGATTTCCAAATCAAGAGACCCAAAGTCCCTCATCGCCAAGCACATAGCAGCAGGCACTTTTGAGACTGCAATACACCGACTTGCCAAAAACCTGTGAAGGTTCAGAAAATGACACAGCATAAACACAAGCTAAACTGTTAAAATCACCAGAAGGGCTGTTTTACAATTTAAGAGACCTACAGTTATTTATGCTAATGAATAATGCACCAGGCACTTTATGAGATTACAATATGCTGACTTGTTAAAACCCGTTCAAGGTCAATAATTGTAACCAATAACTTAAACCAAGAGAGCATTTCTATGATGAAATTTTGAAATGTGGCAGACTTATTTAGTTGAGCGGAATATTATATGCTTGATCGTAAATCCAAAGCATTAGCTCTTTTATTGCCTGACGCCAATTAGGAACCAGTTGTTTTAAGTTATGCTTTTCGATCCTGTAATTATGGATCTTGTTGTATTTTTGTTTTTATGTTGCAAATTCAGATTCTTAAAGGCATTTTGTTTTGCATCTAAAATGCACTAGTCATTCAAGAGCACGCAAAATGCAAACTGAACTCCATTTGTAATCCTAAGCTAATAATGCACCCAGGACCGCAGTCTAATAGTCTAGGGGCAAATACCTTGTATTGCGCATTGAAAGAACTATCTCTCTGCTGAAGTTTTGCATAATTAATTGGTTCCATGTTTAAATATTGATTTAAAAAATATAGATGAAAAAAACATCGATGTAAAAATATCAATTACAAAAATATTGACTCCCTATGTTTAAACAAGTAAGTACAATAATATCGACTCAAAAATATTGATGTAAAGTTGATATCAACTTTAAAAAATAACATAACTTAAATTAAATTAATTAAATAATATTAATAATCTTAACAAAAGAAATTAAATGTAATATATATTTTAACTAATTATAACAAAAAACTTAATTTAAGAATATAAACACAATTTTTTTACATATGCATATATTTACTTAAATACATTTTATTAACTATTATCTTTATTTAATGTATACACTTTTTTAATTATATGAATAAAACACATATATAAATAATTTTAAATAAAATAAACAGGGAAAGTGCTGGATAGCGTAGGGGTAAAAATTACTTTTCCCACTCCAGTGAGTGCAACAGTAGGGAAAGCGCTGGATAGCGTAGGGGTAAAATTACTAATTCCGCTCCAATGAGTGCAACCGTAGGGAAAGCGCTGGATAGCAGAGGGGTAAACTCTACTAGTACCACTCCAGTGAGTGCAACAGTAGGGAAAGTGCTGGATAGCGTAGGGGTAAAAATTACTGTTCCCACTCCAATGAGTGCAACAGTAGGGAAAGCACTGGATAGCGTCAGGGGTAAAATTTACTATTCCCACTCCAGTGAGTGCAACAGTAGGGAAAGCGCTGGATAGCGGAGGGATAAAAATTACTATTCCCACTCCAGTGAGTGCAACAGTAGGAAAAGTGCTGGATAGCGAAGGGATACAAATTACTATTACAACTCCAATGAGTGCAACAATAGGGAAAGCGTTGGATAAGGTAGAGGTAACAATTACTATTCGTACTCCAGTGAGTGCAACAGTAGGGAAAGCGCTGGATAGCGGAGGGGTAAATATTAGTATTCCCACTCCAGTGGGTGCAACAGTAGGGAAAGCGCTGGATAGAGGAGGGGTAAAAATTACTATTCTCACTCCAATGAGTGCAACAGTAGGGAAAGCGTTGGATAGTGTAGGGGTAAAAAATACTATTACCACTCCAGTCAGTGCAACAGTAGGAAAAGCGCTGGATAGAGGAGGGGTAAAACTTACTATTCCCACTCCAGTGCAACAGTAGGGAAAGTTCTGGATCACAAAACAATAAAAAACAAAACCATGAAAATTTTTATTATAATTAATTTCTAATATTAACATAATTAATATATAAATTTAAATATATTATTATTAAAAAAGATAATAAAACATCATTAATTACACACTATTTAACACTATTATATCCACAACACGCACCCAAAATTATTAACACAATTAAATGTAATAATTTCGAATTAATTATTAAAAAATAATGTATTATTTATTAATTAATCAATAACATATTAATTATCTACCACCTTTCACACCATTTACAAATATAAACTCCACAAAACACACCTAAAAATAATTAGACAATTGCAATTAATAATTACTAATTAATTAATGGTAATTACTTAAAAAATATGTAATAATTAATCAATTAAAATGTAATTACTTACCACCCTTCACACCATTTACACATATAAACAACACAACGGACACCTAAAATTATTTAAACAATTAACATAATTAATGAATAATCAACTAATTGAAATTAATCAACAACTAATTATTAAACTAGTATTAATCAACACATTAATTATTCAATACGTTTTATATGATTAAATTACTCCTACAGCTGTACGAGCTAACAAGCATGATGCGAGCTACGTGACATTCACCGTCCGAGTCGTTTCTGGGTCCGAACCGCTCCGTACGGCTCGGCCGTAAGCTAACCGTGCCATGCAATGGATGCAATTTATGACCGAGCCAGTATGATGCACGCGTCGGACAGCCAGTTCGAGCCGAGGTTTCTGGCTCGCAAAACGTCCGGGACGTTGCCTTTGAGGTTCCGCGTCGGACCCCTTGTCACCCGCAGCCTTACGACTCTGACACAGGCATGTACGGTGTGGATGGCACCAACACATACCCACTGTACGGGGCGCCTTTGTGTGAGCCGTACCCATTCAGTCAATGGGAGCCCATTGACTTCTACGGGAGTCTGATCGAACCGAGTTTGGCAGCATACGGCCGCATCGTACTGGCACGATCGGACTGCAGGATTCCGGCTCGGTGGGGAAACACTCCTGATCCAGCTCGGTCGGGCCCTTAGCTGCGATTCATGATCTGTTGCATTTAGTGCTATTTCTTAGTGCACAATGCATCCTTGTGACCATTTTAGATGCAACAGGGCATTTTGTCCATTAGACGAATAGCACTAAATGCCCAGTAACTCTTCTCATGTAATTCTGTGGAATCTCACTGAATTTGTGGTTAAGTTCGCATGATTATGCTACACAGATTTACGCGAGTTATGCTCACCCCTAGTTGCTACACACTGTTGGTTCATCATTACAAATCACACACACGTTGCATATGACACATGCTTACACAGTTCCATTCCAGTACACTGAGCATACATGATACTATTTTGAAATGCATATGAGGAAGGTGTTCACAAAACACGTGTTCATGCATAGGAAGTTTAAGAAGGGAGTAGGGTTCTAGTCTCAATAGAAATCTCCCACATACTTAGAAGTGTTCAGATAGCATGCACTGACTGAAGACGTCACACCAAGACATCAAAGACATCTCATGTTGTAAAATAAAACTGACCAAATACATGATAGACAAACAATAAAGTAAATAATAACATCAAGTGCCTCATTTTGTTTTTTTCCGCGATAGCTTCATAAACATCTCTGATATTTCCTTGCTACTTCGTTTACCATATTCAGATACCACATTTTCTTAGATTTTCTTTACTATTATACCATTGTGAATAAAAACAGTTTTAACTGTTTGAGGGTGGTCTCCCCCAAACATTTTGTCTTCCTCCTCCATTTGTGCTGTTCTTGTTTTTGCTGTCCCTCGGACTCTGCACACTTTATTACTGCTAACCAGTGCTAAAGTGCATGTGTTCCCTTCTTAAAACATGATAATGTTGGCTTATTCCAAATTGGCATATTTAATGTGCTTGTACATTCTGAGTAAAGTGGCACTACATGTGCTCAAGGCCTGTAAAATAAATCCTACTATTGGTCCTGCAGCATTGATTGTGCCACCTATTATAGTAGCACTTTAAAATTATGCCTCTGGTCTGCCACTGCAGCTTGTCTTTGCAGTTTTAAACAGCTATTTCATCCTGACAAAAATAAACTTTTCTCAGACGCGAATCTTCCTTTTTAACACAGAAATGTAATCCTAAGGGAGGCCGGGACATTCCAGGGGACAGGGCGCTGTGCATTTAAAACGGTGGACATGTACATTTAAGTTTTACATGACCTGGTAGTGAAAAACTCTTAAGTTCATGTTTTACTACTGCAAGGCCTACCTCTCCCATTGGATAACATTGCAGTTACCTTATTACATTTCATAAGGTACCATTTCTAAATGGAAACAGGTAAGCAAATCATGTTTGGTGTCTTTGGAATGTAATGAAAAACTCTTACATATGGTGAAAAGTCTGATTTTAAATTACAATTTTGAAAATGCCACTTTTAGAAAGTTGTCATATTCCTGCCTTAGCCCTTTAGCACCTGTAGCCTGTATCCCTGGCTCACATGACTGGTTGTAGCGGACAGTTTACCCTTGTGTATTCCTCCTAGATGGCCACACACAACATGAATTTTAGGTGTGCCTGTATGGACCATCACTGGCAAGATTGGAGGGAGGAGCTAGGCACAACCCTACTTGCACTTGAATAGGCTGTGTCCTACCTCCACACACAGGGCAGCATACCCCCTATAGTCATCCTTGTGCCAATATATGGGAGACAGGATGCCTTGGGACTTTAAATAGAAACCTCTAGAAACTTCTCCCCCATTTCAAAGGCACAACTGGGTATACATATTAGACCTCAGACACAACCACTTAAGTACACTTCTGGATCTATGGATACTCTGCCAGGAAGATGGGCTGCTGTGCTGCTAAAGTACTGCCACTCTTCTGGACAAAGGCCTTGCTATGCTGCTGCCTAGCTGTACTGAACTGCTGCCGGCTACCCTTTTGCCTTGGTGAGAAGGACTGGACCTTCCTCTCTTGAACCCAGAACCCCAGAGTGACTCCAAGGGCTAGTTAGCTAGCTTCTTGATTTAAGCCTCCGGGACAGAAGGCTCCAACAACCTTGACCTAACATCTGGACTTTGCATTTGTGAGTCTACCCTGCTACGTATTGCCAACCCAGTCAGGGACCCTTGGAAGTGGGTTTAAGGTGCCGTGCCAGTCTGTGGATCCCGTAGAACTGATGCATCTCCTCTGCTGTATGGTGCAACCTCGAGCAGAACCGATGCATTGCCGATACTTTGTGGTTTGGAACCGCTTCTGCATGATGCATCTTCAAAGCAGGCCCTTGAATCCCTCGTCAATGGCAGCCTCGATGACGGACACCATATCGCAGCCTCATAGAGCCTCAAAACTGACACATCGCCCAAAATACATGGTGCATCCTGGACTCCCGACTTTGAATCACAGTCCCTGCTTGATGGGATCCTTGGTGACAATGTTGAGGATCTCAGACAGCAGCTTTGCCGCGTCTCGGAAACGGCGCTTCACTTTGGCTTCATGATGAAGCTTCAACATGGATCCTTGTACTGCTTTGCAAACCAGGATTGCAGGTACTCTGTTCAGCTGGCCTAACTGAGTCCTCTTATCCCAGTCCGGCCTGACCAGATAACCACAGTTGGCACTTTTGCCTTTTTGATCTATTTTTAATAACATCTTCAAAATGTAATATCTCCAGTTCTGCTGATTGTTTATTTGAAGTTTTGGTCTTGTTGTTTTTTGTTAATAATTACTGTACGTTTCTAAACTGGTGTGGTATCCTTTTGTGGTGTTTTTTCACAGTGTTACAGTTTGTAGTATTACACTAATGCATTACACATTGCCTCTCAGTGAAGCATGACTGCTCTGTGGCAAGCTGCCCGAAGATTGAACAAAGGTTAATTTAGGGTTTGCTTGTTGTTTCACCCTGAGAAGAATTGTGGTTGCTGCTTGACCAGGCCCCACACCACAGTCAACCAACACTCCAATTTCTTCCAAAAATTGAAATGAATTAATCATTTTTTTAAACATAAAATCATGATTACACATCATAGAAATGTCAGATATGCCATGTTTAGCAAAGCAGAATTGCATCACATATGAACAGAAGGGTAACACGAAAAAACTCAGTCAAATTAGAGTCACACATGAGAACATGTTTTGCAACATCGCCTATAGTGAAAGTGAATAAAACCAGAAGGTGGCAAACTATCCTAGCTCCCTCCGGAGGTGATTGGTTCAGGGAAATGGTAATCATGGTGTGCTACAAGAAGATGATATACTGACTCAATGATGAAGTGGTTATCTTTCCTAAGATCTGGGACCATGTGGTGAATCCATGAAGATATGAAACTTATATTGTAAATGAATTTGGAACTTATGATGGGACGTTAAAGAGTGTGCAAAGGGAAAAGATAGATTGGGTCAGTAATTGGTTAGGTAGCCGCTATATCAGTATTTTTGAGGTGGGTATTTATCATGAGTTGAAAATATGAGATCTCTTTTTGCTCACTTTTGTTACATTCACTTTCACTGAACCACCTAGGTTATTGACTGTGGGTTCTGTATGTACAGAAGGAGCAGAATGTACTAAATAAACATAGTAGGATTTATATATGATATTGACCATTTATTTGATTGCGGATTACCTGGGGGTCGATTCCGATTCGGGAAAAAAATAATCTGTACTATTCTTTTCCGGAGCCCTCTCAGTGCGAATCGTGAACATGCCGTACGAACCGACGAGTACGATCCGGACCGGGGGATGAGGACGCGATTTGAATGGTCCATGATCGCAGGCGTACGCAACGTACCCCTGCGATCATGGGGTGTACGCACCGTACCCGGGGGGGGGCATTCCATACCTGTTTCGAGGCGAACTCTGCTTCTCCGGACGTTTTCGGCTCCCGTAAAAAAAGCATTGTACGGTGCGTACCCAACACGATTTGTACTTGCTGGGTCGGAAAAACCAGCCACGAACCGTACGGATGTGGCGTACAGCGGGCAGCGGGCTCCAAGTGAGATTCGTACGGGGATTTGATTTGTACGGACTCTGTACGATTCGTACGGATTCCTGCTCCTGGTACGAATCGTACTTCGTCGTACGTACGGGAGACGTTGCAGGGTACGATTCGTACGGGAAAAACGCTCCGTACAGGTATTTGGAGTGTTTTTTTGCGAATCGGAATCGACCCCCTGGTGTTTAGGTTGGCTCTCCTTATAACTAGGGTTGTATGAAATTTGTGTAAATTAGCTCTCATTTAATTATACGAAAATGTTTGAAAATTAAGTAGAAATGCACAAAATGCTAATTTATCATTTATCACAATATTTTAGATTGAAATGCATCCTTATGTCAATTTTGATGAGACTAGGGGGCCCATTATGATAACGGGCGGATCGCCACCAACCGTGTGGCGTTGGTGATCCGCCCGCCTCTAATTTTCTGGAAGGGAAGACCGTCCGCCGGTTTTCAGCTGGTAGGCAATCCGCCTGATTTCCTACCGGGTGGAAAAGCAGTGTATATCGTGGCGGTGTCTGGTAGACACCGCCATCCATATTACTATGCAGGCTGGGATGTACCTTTCCGTGGCGGCAACGCCACCACGGAAAGGCAAGCAGTTCTTAACATTGGGGGCCCGATGCGGCCCCGCAGGGACTCTGGGGGTTGGGGGGTGCACATCGGGGGTACCTATGGTACCCCCAGCAGTTCTATGCACAACATGGCAGGCACTGCGCGGTACCTGCCATGTTGTGCATGGAAATGCACAACATGCCTTCCTTGTATTGTGGCGGGCGGTGCGGAGTGCACCACCTGCCACAATGTCAGGAAAGCTGGATGCGCCGGCCACTGTGGCGGGCACATCCTAATGTCCCCCACGGGACCCCCACCCTTATGGCGGGCGGTCCCTTTTTGCGTCGGGATGGTGGGCGAAAAAAGTCCACCAGCCTTCTTAATGTGACCCTAGGTATTTTATGCAAAGAATAAAATTGCATAAATAACACCATTGCTGCTGGCAACAGCTGCTTGCGTTGTGGTTGTTCACTTTGTCCCAACGCCTCTGTGTTATACTTTTGCCACAAACTGTAGCATAATTATGCAATGTTGTGTGATGGTGTAATTTCATGAATTTCACTAGACACATTCGCAAAATTACACTACATAATTTACATTTTTCGCCAGGCGTAGTTGTCACCACTGATACTTTTGGTATTATTGCTATATTTCATGTATTTTTATATTTATTTCTTTATCTTTCTTGCATTTCCTTGCAAAATGTCTTTAAAGCGGAAATTGGAAAACATATTGTATAATCATATTTAGAAATGACGATGGTAGACTGGGTTGGATTTGGTTTTAATGTGATGTTGAAAATATTTTTCAGGGTCTGTGCCTGTGAACAAAAAACGGATAAACAAGACGAATTCACTCAAAAATGAGCCCTATATGCACAAGTATTTTTGTGATACATTTAATAAATTATTTCATAAGATAGTGTAGTCAGACAAACGCTAAACTGATAAACATTAGTGAAGACTTTAGCTAAAAAACAATATAATCGAAGACATTTTAGGTGCACAAAATGTGACAGCATTTAGCACTTTGGACACCACTGGCAATGTGATGCATAAAGCAGTTGCAGATTTTGTTTAATGCTTGCAAAAACATCGCTTAACAGGTTTTAATTTACTATAGCAATATGTACGTTCAAAATCGAATTATGCACAATGAATTTCAAAGATACAGCAACTGATTTCTTACACTGTCAGAGCCAGATTCTAACCAATCAAGTTTAACTAAGGGACACTGGAAATTAACTTTTGGGAAGAAATGTGCCACTATAAAATTCAATTGGGAGCTCTATTAATGTTTACCGGAACAAAACTCCAATATCTCACTATCAAAATACCCCCATGTACTTCACCCCCAAGTTTCACAAGCCCGTTGCCTAAATATTTGCACGTCACATCTGTGATATATGTTTGTTTCATTTTTAAAGATCAAAACTGGTTTCTAAACATACCTACACTACATTGATACCTTTCATTTTTTCAAAAGAGGCCTTACATTTTATCATGTGGATTCCTCCCTCACAGACTTAGCCAATGTTGAAGTTTGATTGACAAAGAATCTATTATAGAAATACTTTCAGTTTCAAGGAGGCATCAATGTTATCCAAATCAATACCTACCCAGGCTCGTGGGTAGGTCCAAATCGACATCTACCTTGACAAGTATTGATTGCATCTTGCCATTGGGAAAGTTCGCAAGGAGGCACATATTTTATGCTGTGTTCGTCTTCTTGCACCTTAGGTGTTCCCAATTCATGCTCTGCTCTCTGCAGGAGATCTACGATTCTGAATCTGTTACCTGGTCTGAGCATAGTTCCAATTGTATACGGTTATTAATGGCCTGTATTTTAACGTATGCCTGTTTTTTTAATTTTGCCTTCCTAATATTTTATATTTATTTGAAGGAATGTATAAATATTCCGGCATTTAGTTTGTGACATACCTGAGTTCAGTGACAAGTCCCAGGCCAAAATCTATTTTACTTGTATGGTCGAGTTAGGTCTGCGACAACAGATATCAACATTTTCTTCTAAACTTTACAGAACTGTACCTATCTTTGCCCTGTTTTCCTTTTATCGACATGGTTAAACAATATAAGGCAACATGAAAAAGGAGTTATGATTGTTATTTGCAGTTAGTATGGTAATGATGTATTTCATAGTCTCTATTACACACTCTAATCACTGGCCAAAATTGTGGTTCCCTTCCCTTCGTTATATCTGTGATTTATTAATCTATGTGACCCATTTGCTGTAGCGACTCCCTGGGACCAGATATCTAAGGGGCCGAATACGATGGCAGGCGGACTTTCATTGGAGCAAAAGGGACCGCCCGCCATAGGTGCGACGGTCCCGCAAAACGAATTAGGATGCGCCCGCCACACTGGCGGTCGCATCCTGTATGTTTACATTGTGGCGGGTGGCAGCACCCACCACAATGTAAAAATCCATGTTTTACATTTGCATGTGCGGTGCCTGCCACCTTGTACATGCAAATGTAGGGGGTACCATAGGTACCACACACGTGCAGAAACCCACTCCCTCACCCCTCTGGGGGCCCACAACAGGCCCCCAAAGGCATTTTCCGCCTGTCTTTTTGCGGCAGAAACTCTGCCGCAAAAGACAGGCATCCTAATACCCACAGCGGTGCCTGCACGGCACCGCCTCCCTTGCCCCATTGTACCTGGTCTCGCAAGGCGAGCGGAAAAGGCCCTCCTTGCGGGACCACGGCGGACAGTCTGTCCGTCCGCCGAGGTACCTTTTCCCTTCCCACCGCCATCCTAATTTGGCGGTGGGAATTTTAAGGGAGATGGCGGGAAATCTGCGACCGCCGGGGCGGCAGTCCTCGCCGCCGGCCCGGCGGTCGCGGATTTCCTGCCATCGTAATCGGCCCCTAAGTCTCAGCATTTCCCCAGCCCCGTCTTTTCACTGTCGCAGTGTTGTGTATTATGGTATTGTCTCACATGGTGTGATCTGGTGCTCTTGTATGATTTACTATATTGTGATATAGCATTGTGCATTGTTATGGAGTTATGTGTTTGCTGTATGGGTGAGTTGTGATGTCTGGTATGTTGGGCAGATTGTATTGTAATGGATTTGTCTGTGACGTGTGGACTGGTGTGGTGAATAGTTCTGCAGGGCTGACTGATGAGATGGGGAGGTATAATAATAATTACGTGTGGAATTGTATGTTTTTATCATGAAGTGTGATTTAATAGTGTGGGATATTTTGTAGTATCTTGTTAAAGAATGAGGCATAAACTGATATGGGGGTTATGCTGTAAAGTGTGGTAAGGAGCCATACAGGAGATTGTGATGTGAATATTGTATATTGTGCTTTGTAATGTAGTAGAGTGTAAAATGGTGTGGATTGACATGTTGTTTTATGTGAAGAATTCTAATAGACAGTGATATCTTATTGAACTCCATTCTTGTGCCATTTATTGCTCATTGATGCTTGAACCAGATGCCGCACCACAGGAACTAAGTTAAACCAAAGGTGGTGATGGACGGAGCGTTGACAATACAAACACTCACCCCCAGTCAACTGATCTGGGTTTAATCCATCACCGTTCTTTAGCTCACTCTGCCACCCCAGTTCAGACATGGCCATATGCAAATCAGTCTGACCCTGTGCCTCATGGGCACAGTCCAGCCCGAACTGCCAAGCCATGTCTTCCCTGGACCGGAATCAAGCTTCCCAGGACTGGTTTCTGGCATTACAGCCGTCTTCAGCCGGGCTTGCTTGACTCTAGTGGCAAAGTGAGCAAGGGACTCACGTCTGAGCATACCCTGCCAACTTAGAGCGAACAAAGAAAAACCAAAGGTGGTGATGGACGGAGCGTTGACAATACAAACACTCACCCCCAGTCAACTGATCTGGGTTTAATCCATCACCGTTCTTTAGCTCACTCCGCCACCCCAGTTCAGACATGGCCATATGCAAATCAGTCTGACCCTGTGCCTCATGGGAACAGTCCAGCCCGAACTGCCAAGCCATGTCTTCCCTGGACTGGAATCAAGCTTCCCAGGACCGGCTTCTGACATTACAGCCGTCTTCAGCCGGGCTTGCTTGACTCCAGTGGCAAAGTGAGCAAGGGACTCACGTCTGAGTATACCCTGCCAACTTAGGTCAAACAAAGAAAAACCAAAGGTGGTGATGGACCGAGGGTTGACAATACAAACACTCACCCCCAGTCAACTGATCTGGGTTTAATCCATCACCGTTCTTTAGCTCACTCGGCCACCCCAGTTCAGACATGGTCATATGCAAATCAGCCTGACCCTGTGCCTCATGGGAACAGTCCAGCAGAACTGCCAAGCCATGTCTTCCCTGGACCGGAACCAAGCTTCCCAGGACCGGTTTCTGGCATTACAGCCGTCTTCACCCGGGCTTGCTTGACTCCAGTGACAAAGTGAGCAAGGGTCTCACGGCTGAGCATACCCTGCCAACTTATGGCGAACAAAGAAAAACCAAAGGTGGTGTTGGACGGAGCGTTGACAATACAAACACTCACCCCCAGTCAACTGATCTGGGTTTAATCCATCACCGTTCTTTAGCTCACTCTGCCACCCCAGTTCAGACATGGCCATATGCAAATCAGTCTGACCCTGTGCCTCATGGGAACAGTCCAGCCCGAACTGCCAGGCCATGTCTTCCCTGGACCGTAATCAAGCTTCCCAGGACCGGTTTCTGGCATTACAGCCGTTTTCAGCCGGGCTTGCTTGACTCCAGTGGCAAAGTGAGCAAGGGACTCACGTCTGAGCATACCCTGCCAACTTAGGGTGAACAAAGAAAAACCAAAGGTGGTGATGGACGGAGCGTTGACAATACATCACAAGCACTTCGGTTGCTCGTTCTTGAGAAAGGTGCATGCTTGCGCGTTATGCTGCTGGCTATTTAAGCGTGTAGCGCTTACTACTGCTATTTTAAAATACCGCTTTTTTTCACCTTGCATTTATAAATTTGTTTCCCCTGGTTTTAATAATTTTACTATTGTGCCCACATTCCTGCACTATAAATTGTGCCCTCACCGCATTTGTGCGGAGTCTGTTGACCTTGTTTGATGTCCTTTGTGCTGCCTTCGCGTGGCGCTTGGCCGCCATCTTGGGGGTGGGTATTGCCGACCGTGTCATCTGCCTGAGCGCTCTAGCGCTTGCCAGGACTCCAGGTGAGCCGGTATTTAAGACGAGCACTTCGGTTGCTCGTTCTTGAGAAAGGTGCATGCTTGCGCGTTATGCTGCTGGCTATTTAAGCGTGTAGCGCTTACTACTGCTATTTTAAAATACCGCTTTTTTTCACCTTGCATTTATAAATTTGTTTCCCCTGGTTTTAATAATTTTACTATTGTGCCCACATTCCTGCACTATAAATTGTGCCCTCACCGCATTTGTGCGGAGTCTGTTGTCCTTGTTTGATGTCCGTTGTGCTGCCTTCGCGTGGCGCTTGGCCGCCATCTTGGGGGTGGGTATTGCCGACCGTGTCATCTGCCTGAGCGCTCTAGCGCTTGCCAGGACTCCAGGTGAGCCGGTATTTAAAGCTCACACGGGCCACGCAGCGGTGACGCGCAGCGGTAGCGCCTGACTCTCGCCTGAGTCAAGCCAGAGTCTGCCCGTCTGCGCCCGTCAGCGCTAAGGAAGTGCGGGGTGCGGCAGAACTCTATCGCCGTCGCCCTATTGCGATGGCTACCTCTACTATCAGGTACTGTAGTGCAGATTTATTAGTTTACGTGACCGTCCCCCTATGTGTCCTCTATCGCCGGTTGCGCCGTTAAGTGGCCCATATCACTGTACTTGGTGTTGTTGGTGCCTGCCGGCACCCTCTCGCATTCGTTCCATTGACGTCTCATCCCGGCAGACTCACGTGTCTGGGGTGAAAACTATTACCATTTATAATCTGAACGTCAGATCCTTGGCCAAACACCATGCGGAGATATTTGATATCCTCACTACTGATTCTCCGGATGTGTTGTTTATGACCGAGACGTGGTTACAGGATGCGGATACCGCGATATTAAATCTTGCTCTCCCCCCTGAGTATACCATAGCTACTCTCAATCGCGGGACGCGTGGAGGTGGAATTGCTATGGCATTGAAACGCCGTTTTCCTTTCGAATGGAAAGAATTAAAAATTCCAGGTTGTGAATGTGCCCGGTTTAGAATTTCCATCTCCCACTGCTTTAGCCTCACATGACTCTTAATATATCGGCCTCCGGGCTGCGATGCTGCCTTTAGGGCCGCTCTCCCTGATGTCATTAGTTTCGAGGCCCTTGGCTGTGCTAATTTCAATGTGCTAGGCGATCTCAACTTGCACTTTGATTGCACATCTTTACCCTCTATTCGGAGCTGCTTAGCGGATATGGAAGCCTTGCAGCTTTCGCAGAGGGTATCTTTTCCCACGCATCAGGGTGGGCATTTATTGGACCCACTGTTTTCCAATCTAGAGGACATAACCATAGGACTACCCACCCAGTTAATCTGGACGGACCACATGTTGGTGAAGGCTGTTATTCCTATAACAGACCCCCTTTTTATATTACAGAATAAATCCACCCTGACGCGCCAGTGGTATAAACTAAAGTTAGAAGATTTCTATCTTCTACTGGAAAAGTCACCTCTACCTTCTTTCTCTGAGGTTAACTCTGGCTATGATTCATTCTGCAATTGGATCTCCTCGGCCTTGGACTTGTTAATTCCTCTGGTCCGTTCGAATGGTCGGACTAAAAATCACAGTCCTTGGTATGACGAGACTCTAGCGTCTCTTAAGAGAGATTGTAGGAAAGCAGAAAGGCGATGGAGAAAAACCTATGACTCCGCGCTTAAGACCTGTTACCTCACTCTAACTAAGGCATACCACAGAGCGATCTGTCGAGCCCGAGCCACATTTTATGCGGAGGAGTTCCGGAATAGTCCTAACCCCTCTAAATTGATCTTCAAGGTCTTAAAGGACCTCATGACGAAGAGGGCCTCCGCAGCTGAAATCTGTACCGACGCCCACTGTGAAAGCTTGGCTGCCTTTTTTAGCCAAAAGGTTCAGGCAATCTACCGCTCCTTTCCAACGAGGACGCATCATCCGGCCTTAGATGGCTGCCCGAGGGATGATGGTGTGACGTTAGACCTGCTGGCCCCCCTCTCTGAGGAGGGGTTTGATCTACTGTGCCAAAAAATTAAATCTGGCTCTCCTAAGGACCCACTCAAACCGGTCCAGTTCAAAAGCATGCAGGCCCTATGTCGCTCACCCATGCTCGCCCTCAACAATTTACCATTGTCCTCAGGAACCGTGCCCATTAGCTGGAAGCATGCGGTAGTAACACCCATTTTGAAAAAGCCTTCCCTGGACCCGGTCAAACCTGAGAACTATCGCCCTATCTCTCTGCTGCCGTGGGCCGCCAAAATCACCGAGGCCCACGTGAATGGGTACCTGGCTAACCATCTCGCCAAATCTAATATCTTGGATCCCACTCAAAACGGATTCCGCGCAGGGCACAGCACGGAGACTGCTCTGTTGTTTATGACCGAACATCTGCGCTCCGTGCTGGACAGCGGACGAACAGTGGCATTCTTGTTATTAGACTTGAGTGTCGCGTTCGATACGGTGTCCCACGAGATCCTGTTACGGCGGTTAGAGGAAGTGGGCGTCAGGGGATCCGCTCTTTGTTGGTTCCACTCATTCCTCTCAGATAGATCCTTCCAGGTTGCTATCCCCCCCGGGAAATCCACCTCCTACCCATTCACACTGGGGGTCCCACAGGGTTCATCGTTGAGCCCCACTTTGTTTAATATATACGTTAGACCGCTGGCTGATGTTGTCAAACGCTGGGGCCTGACAATGGTCTCCTATGCGGATGACACACAGCTGGCGGTCACGTTAAGTGGGGACTCAGCTGTGGAGGCCCTCAAGTTCTGCGAGGGGCTTCGGGCGGTGGCCAATTGGATGAATCAGAACTGTCTCCAATTGAACACTATGAAAACAGAGGTCATGGTGTTTGGTAAGCAACCTGGATGGTGGAATGACCACTGGTGGCCTTCTGAGTTAGGTATGACCCCTACTCCTGTTATGGAGATGAAAAATCTCGGAGTCTGGCTGGATCCTTCCCTGAGTTTTACTTACCACACTGAGAGGGTAGCTGCCACCTGTTTTGGTGTCATTAGAGGCATCAGGCCGGTACTGAATTTTTTTGATGCCCCCACCAGACAGCTTGTGGTTCAGGCCTCAGTGCTATCCAGGATAGATTATGCCAGTGCTCTGCTAGCAGGTACCAACCAGGCGGAACTTAAACGGTTGCAGCGAGTACAGAACGCCGCTGCAAGAGCGGTGGTCGGCCTGCCTAGGAGATGTTCGGTCTCAAGAACACTGCAGGCGCTCCACTGGCTTCAAGTAGCCAGGAGGATCGAGTTTAAGGTGCTCTGTCTGGCATTTAAAATTTTAAAAGGTATAGCCCCACCCATATTGGTGAATCTCCTGACCCCATATGTTCCCTCCCGACCCTTGAGATCCATGGGTGAGAATCTGTCTGTGGTCCCACGTTTTCTGCTGAGTAGGACTGGCGGTCGCTCCTTCCGAGTGGTGGCTGCAAAGCTTTGGAATTCCCTCCCTGCGGAAATTCGAGCACTAGAAGATCTACTCCAGTTCAGACGTGCTATTAAAACAGTACTTTTTAACAAAACCCTCTGATTTAGCAGCAATGTGCAATGTTATGTTTACCTTTCTGGGCGCCAGGACGCCCCTTTGCTGGGGCAGCTGTGCGCGGTACAAAAGTTATTAACATAACATAACATAACTCACCCCCAGTCAACTGATCTGGGTTTAATCCATCACCGTTCTTTAGCTCACTCCGCCACCCCAGTTCAGACATGGCCATATGCAAATCAGTCTGACCATATGCCAAATGGGAACAGTCTAGCCCAAACTGCCAGGCCATATCTTCCCTGGGAAGCTTGTTTCCGGTCCAGGGAAGGCATGGCTTGGCAGTTCGGGCTGGACTGTGCCCATGAGGCACAGGGTCAGACTGATTTGCATATGGCCATGTCTGAACTGGGGTGGCAGAGTGGGCTAAAGAACGGTGATGGATTAAACCCAGATCTGTTGACTGGGTGTGAGTGTTTGATTGGTTCAGATGCTCCGTCCATCACCACCCCCTTTTGTACCGCTTTGTTTGCCATAAGTTGGCAGGGTATGCTCAGACGTGAGTCCCTTGCTCACTTTGCCACTGGATTCAAGCAAGCCTGGCTGAAGACGGCTGCAATGCCAGAAACCAGTCCTAGGAAGCTTGTTTCCGGTCCAGGGAAGGCATGGCTTGGCAGTTCGGGCTGGACTGTTCCCATCAGGCACAGGGTCAGACTGATTTGCATATGGCCATGTCTGAACTGGGGTGACAGAGTGGGCTAAAGAACGGTGATGGATTAAACCCAGATCTTCAGACTGGGTGTGATTGTTTGATTGGTTCAGATGCTCTGGCTTCTGTTTTGACACTTGAATCCTTGCCCAGAGACTGAATAAAAACGGTGAGTTAGGCTGTTGCCCAGACTGTCTACATTCTCTTGAGAATAAACCGCAATGCACTGACCCTTACTTCTACAAAGCAATATGGAACAAGTGACTGTGACTGACATGACCATAGAGGTCAAATCGCTATATGAATTACTATTTTAGGCAGTCTTCAACTAATTTTTGCTTTCTAGCTAGAAATCAGAAATAATTAAAGTTCAAGAAACAATTGTAGACTTTAATGATGTTGACAAAGACTAAACCTTTCTGGTGAAGTCACATCCTTATAGACTCACACTACTACATGTAATTCATTGTGAGGAAAGAAACAACGCAAGATGATACAGAACGTTAGGTACATTTTAGCCTCTTTGGCCTTTGGTAAATACCCAAATGCAGATTTATGAATAGATATGTAAGAAGCTGTTGCCAAAGTGTTACTTAAAGCCAGCACATGCAGAGATTTCAACAATACTACTGTATGATTCAACAGGTGACAATCTTCCATCAGCAAGCGATGAAGAGTAAATATGTCCACATTGCATACTCCTGTCTGAGTATCTCAATGCACTGCTGCCTAATTTGGAGACAGCGTTTTTTCTTGGATCCGTAGGCAGGAGACACACCATGGCTGCAGGGTGTAGAATTTGCAGAATTTGTAGAATTGCGTTGTCTTCAATTCACAGCAAGTAGAACGCACTCCAGGGGGCATATTATCAAGCAGTCGCTATCGCCTATTAGCAAGGCAGGCGTAGCGATGGAAATATTTGCGCTAATGTATAACATCCTTCAATAAATGGACTTGAAGCCACCTCTCTTCGTCGATTGGTCTGTTTTTGTGCCACTTGCATTTTACTTCCACCCAGCGGCTCATACAACATGGGGCAATTGGTTAGCCTACTTCAGCCACTGGCTAACTGACTGCTTTTAGCCCCTCAGAAGGAGCACATCTACACACTTATTCCCTTGAGTGCCGAGGATTTGAGTTTTACTTTATTATTACTTTAGTGCTCCCTTTGTTTGTAGAGCTTGCTGAAATAGCAGGACACTTTCTACCAGATGAGAGCATCAGGCACATTCCATTGTCAATTCCTGTCTGTGCTAATACTGTTGTAAATTCCTTTTAAAGTGGCCTTTATTTCTGTGACTCTTGTGATTTCACACCATACAAGTGGTTCACATGAGCTCAGAATAGAAGATAATGAGGGTGCTCTATGTTTGCAACCCTGTTTTCTTTCTTTGTTTCCTTCTTTTTTAATCTTTTCTTTCTTACTTTCCGCCTGCTCTTCTTTCATTCCTTCTTTCTTTATTCCCTGTTTCATTTATTTGCCTTCACCTTTCTTTCTTTCTTTCTTTCTTTCTTTCTTGGCTTCCCATTTTCTTGCTTTTTCCTATCCTTTTTGTTTGTTTCTCTTTTTGTTTCTTTTCCTTCTTTCGTCAACGTTTCTTTCTTTCTTGCTGTCTTCTTTCTTTCTCTCTCTCTCATTTCCTTATTTTCCCCTTCTTTTTTTCCTTCTTATTTCCTCTTTCTTTCCTTCGTTTTTCACATTTTCGTTCTTTCTTAACCTTCCTATTTCTTTTCTTCCTTCCTAATCTTCTTTATTTTTCTTCTTTCTTCCCTTCTTTCGTTCCTCTTTCCTTTCCTTTCCTTCTTTCATTCTTTGCTTTTTATTTCTTGCCTCCTCTTTCTTTCTTTCTCTCTTTCACCCTCATTTTCTTTCCCAAAGGCAAGAGGCTGACCAAATCGATTTTTTGAGTGTTTGTTAGCCTTCTGATTTTACTAAAGGTGTGTTTATAAATAGTTATTTATAAGGGTTTTCAGTCAGACGACATCCATTAGTCTGCGATTCTGTCTGTTTTTCTTCTACCCACTCTAGCATGTATTAAGGGGCAAGTCCACTTCAGCCACTGGCTGACTTCACTATGAGTTGTGGCTTGCTGCTCTTTCACAAAGAGCTCATCAAAAAACAAAGTAGTTTCCTCAGTGCCAAGTAGTGCTATTGCAATGAGTGTATTTAGACACAAAAACAACATTTCCTTTTTGCAATATTTCTGTTTAAATTGATGGGGGCCTGAGAGCTTCCAGAAGAGTACATTTATGGAACAGGAAGAAGAATAAAGTATTTTTCAAACTTGAATTGCATCTCTCCCGGATATGTTTGCATGGATGAAATCATATTTTCGAATAAATGAATTTAATGTTGTGATTAACTTAGCTTACTAAGCGCACATTATTATGGAATTATTCTGAATATTTCGCTGATGTACACAAAGTGGGGTCTCTAGCAGCTGGTGCCCTACGTTTGTACAACTATTGGCCTTCATTGATTTTATCAATGTTGAACAGTGGGGAATGGACATTGAGTACATGGGTTTTGGCATGTTAGCTGCTATTGTAAATTGTCTACTCAATCTGAGCCTATTGAAGTCAAACACTCTCCATACTCTTGCTTGTACTAGAGTGATAATAGTAGATCTGGCCTCTCCAAAGTCCAAAACTTTCCCCACGTTGATGTGGGAATAGTAACGCTGATCTCTCCAGGTCTAGCACTGTCCCTGCTGTTGCTCAGGTTAGATTGTGAATATTAAATCTGATCCCTTCAAATTCCAACACTTTCCCTCCGTTTAAAGTTGGAGTGAACATACTAAATGTGATCATTCCAAAGTCAAACACTTTCCTTAATGTTTCTCAGGTTGGAGTGTGAATAGTAAACCTGTCCCCTTCAAGTCCAACTCTTTGCATACTGTTGCTTATGGTGGAGTGGGAAAAGTAAACGCGCCCCCTCCAAAGTCCAATGCTTTCCTAGTGTTGCTTGGCTTGGAGTGGGAATAGTAAATCTGCCTTACCCAAAAAGGCCAAATATATTCATTACTGATGCCTACGTCTGGGTGGGAATAGTAAATCTGACACATCCAATGTCCAACTCTTTTCCTACAGTTATTCAGGTTTGCGTAGGAAGTACAAATCTGACCCATTCAGAGTCCAACACTTTCCATACTGTTGCTTAAGTTTCAGTGGAATTGGGAATCTGACCCCTCAAAACCCCAATCCTTTCCTTACTATTGCTTTTGTTGGAGTGGCAAAAGTAAATTGTGCTATTTTATTATTCACATTTGCTTAATAAATTATATAAAAATATAAACATATATATAGTTTTTCTATGTATTTTCTAGGTTAATATATTTTTATCATTCATTTTATATTTAATGTGTACATTTCTTATATATTTACCTATGATGTGACAATATTTATTCTTCTATTTTTGTGTAGTCATCCTCATTAAACTTTATTCGGTTTGCAGATAAAGCCATTCAAACACAAACACATAAAAATCAGTATAAAAACATATGATCTAAAATCGTATATATAAAAGAAGGCTTGTGCAAAATGTGGAATTTCCTGACAGTCAGACATTATCTTCAGCAGGCTAATGTTCCATCTGCTTAAACGCAGAGAGTGAGGTTAATAACTATGACCACCCTATACATGGCAACACATGGCAACACCAACCTTCATATCATAGAATCCACAAACTACACAAGCATGTGAAGCACAACTATGGACCTACCTGACTTAAGTACAGAGCATAATAGGAAACTATGTACTGCATACAAGACAAGAGCTCTGTCAGAAAATAAAATCAGTAAAAACTTCAGGTTGGGCCGCAAGTTGGCATGTGATACAGGGTAACTAGAATAGGAGTGATTGCCTGTGCCAAAGCGCTTGTTAGAGATAAAAAGCCACACCCAGGCATACCTCTGAAGTGGTAAACATCTGTAAGAATAAAAGTGGGGGAGCATATTGAAGAATGAAGTGCCCCTGAGGAGCAGAATTAAAAACCTTCTTCTATACCAACAATAAAGCCTTCAAAAGAAGACAAAGTGCATCAGAGTCTGCAGAGAGTGCTCACCAAAGGGACAGACCCAGATGGATTGGGGATTGAACTGGCTCAGAGGGAAAGAGAGCTGGCACCTGAACTGACCAACCCTAAATCTGGTTAAAAAAGCCCTGTCCCTAGCACCCAGATCTTTTGACTGGGTGTGAGTGTTTGATTGATTCAGATGCTCCGTCGATCACCACCCCCTTTTGTACCGCTTTTGGCCGCCATAAGTGTGGCAGGGTATGCTCAGACGTGAGTCCCTTGCTCACTTTGCCACTGGATTCAAGCAAGCCGGGCTGAAGACGGCTGGAATGCCAGAAACCGGTCCTCGGAAGCTTCTTTCCGGTCCAGGGAAGACATGGCTTGGCAGTTCGGGCTGGACTGTTCCCATGAGGCACATGGTTAGACTGATTTGCATATAGCCATTTCTGAACTGGGGTGGCAGAGTGGGCTAAAGAACGGTGATGGATTAAACCCAGATCTTTTGACTGGGTGTGAGTGTTTGATTGATTCAGATGCTCCGTCCATCACCACCCCCTTTTGTACCGCTGTCCCTAGCACTCGGCACCATCCCCAGGTGGATGTATGACATTACAACGCATTCTTTTACATCGCATGCCTTTACAACGCGGTTTTTACAACCCAAACCTTTACAACGCATAGCGCTTTGGGGTGCTGGATAGTGAATAGTTTAATTTACTATTCCAACTCCAGTCCCCGTGGACACTAGGGAAGATGTTGGACAGTAAATTAAACATATTCCCTATCCTAGAGTGCCCCCCAGCGCAATGCGTTGTAATGGTTTGCGTTGTAAAAGTTGCGTCGTAAAGGCACTGCGTGGTAAAAGTTGCGTTGTAAAGGATGTTTCCCTCCCCAGGTACGGCTCCATCCCAAAAGTGGATTTAACCAATGAGAACTCTCTGTTGGCAGGCTTCCTCAGCACAGCTTCTTCTCTTTCCCCACTTATGAGTTTCTTGAAGTGATTTTTGAACCAGCTTTTGTCCCTCACAGTAATACCAACTGGCAGGGAAAAAAGGCAGCTCTTAATAACTCTGCACAGGTGCTCTTGATACACTTTAGTCAGGTGATTTGGAGAACCTTGTCACATGAAAGACAATCCCTGATGATCTCCCTATTGAGGAAAGCCTTGGGGTTGTGCCAAATGGTGCACCATTGCTTCAGCTGGGCTTGATTAATAACATCGGTTACAAACGGTAAACTGAGTTCCTCATGAACAGTGTGCATAGGTGACCTTAGAGATATACCAAGAATACACCTACAGACTCTGTTTTCCTCGTCCTGCAAATGTTTGGCTGATTTACTCTCCCACAGACCACAAGCATTGGTTGGGATGGGTACACAATTTTTTTTGTAAATCTCAATAAGGGGGCAAGGGCTTGTTGCCTAATTTAGAGGCCAAGCTGAAAAGATCCATTCACAGAATTTTAAACTTCTCTGTTTCAGGAGAGGGCCCCAAGAACCCGAAGAGTCAAAGGTAACCCCCAGGTAAGAGAATTCTTGAATTTTACAAATTGGAGTTCCCCGGAGAGTGAGGCAGCACTACCTCTGATTTTTGGGGCCACAGGTCATAACAAAACTTTTGGCTAGGTTTGTAACCAGGCCTAGGCCATTCATAACACTAACAAATGTATCAAGCAGAAGCTGGAGGCCTTAGATGTCCTTGACATCAACACAGCATCGTCTCCATATTGAAGGTACAGGGATGATCCGCCATTTATGGCTGGCATGTCCTTCATCGTGGCAACTAGAGCTGAAACCAAGTCATTGATGTAAAGGAGAAATAGGATTTTGCCAAGATTCAGCCCTGCTGGACACAAATGCTCACGCCAATGCTCTTAATGCATTTGTCTTTTGTACCGCAAATCTAGTAGAAGCATTAGGATCAAAGTGCAGGGCACAGAAGAAGGCTGAGCACCAGTGGCTCCAACGCTGTCCACAGTCTGGATCTAACCACGCTGTCAAAGGCACAAGCCAGGTCCATGAAAGCTATGTGGAAGGGGCCTCCTTTGGCCAAGGTGCATTTATTCATTAATAAATATAGATCAAGACATTCTTCCTGGGTGCCTAGTCCAAGACTAAAACAATATTGAATGACAGACATATTATGGCTATCAGTGATCCATGTCATAATTCTGTTGAGCATGACCATGCCAACACTTTTCACGGAGTCCAGTTGGGAAATGGGTCTATACCAACAGGGAGATGCTCTGTTCCCTTTTTTGAAAATGGGTACAATAGTAGAAGAATGCCAAGACTCAGGAAAGCCTGTCTTGGTAGATATATTGGTGCAGCTAGTAATAAAAGGTGCCTGCAGGTCCACCTTTAGCTTATATAGATGCATAGGAACCCCATCTGGCCCCACAACTTTGTGTATGGGACTTTCATAAATGGCTTCAGTCGTGAATTCAATATTGAGTGGGAAAGTGGGCAAGCCCGATTCTGGCTCCAGGCTAATGATATTGGAGGTGTGATGCACTTGCTTGATGTGGTCCACCCAGGCATCTTATTAGATTTAGATTAGCATCAGTTTTTAAAAGTTTGTTATCATTTAAAAAAAAAAATCAACAAAACTTGATTGCAAACCAATCAAGAGCTTAAATGGCAAGTTAACAGCTCAAATATGTCCCCATCACATCATAACGTCAAATTATTGAGGAGAGAAAGCCCAATCAACACCTCCCCTCCCAACAATCACTTAACATTGCAACTCAATTCAGATGGTTATCAATATCCCCTGTCTATCCCTTCCCCTCCCAGCCCGGCCTAGCCATTTCCAATATTACCCCCCCGCTCTGGCTCATCTGTCATTTCAGCAGTTCTGTTTCTGAGGTATGTGGCACAGGGTTCCCAAATATCTAGTGGCCTGGATTTCACCGCCATGAGCTCCCAATATGTGTTGAGTTGGTCCTGGCAATGGGTAGGATCCGATATACATGCAGCATGTGTGGGCAATGGCTTTTGGCCTCAATGTATTGCGACCCTGCGTTGCGCCACCAGCCGACAGTGTGCAAGGGGTATCTCCCTGACATAGCCCAGAAGGCATGTCACAGGGTGCCGTGGTATTTGGGCCTCAGTGATGCAGCTGATTGTATTACACACCATCCCCTAGTATTCTGCCTCCCCCGGGCATCCCCAGGCCAAGTGGAGAAACGTGGCTCCGGCCGCAGATTAGCGGCTGCAATTTGGGGTCTCCCGCAGTTTCATTTTATGCAACTGCAGTGGTGTATGGTATAATGTATGGAGATATTTGAAGTGAATCAATCGTAGCCCGTAATTGGGAGATAGGCACCCATTTGCCCACAACATTATATAAACTGATCCCATGGGACCTAACATCCCAACTCCCGCTCCCACTCCTCCCTCGCCGGAGAGATGTCCAATTGGGAGGCCTTCATTGTGAGAGTGTATAGCCTAGAGACAAGTCTTCATGGGGACGTAGTGTCATACAGGTGCTCTAGTGCCGTGGAGGGCCGGAGGTCAGGGAAGGTAGCATAGACTATCTAGCAAGTCGCTCTTAATTGGTAGTTTAGCAGCGTGTCCAACCGCTGGCCTCCCACACAGAGTGGCTGGTCAGTGATACAAGAAACTTTCCCCCAGGGAACAAATCAGCAATAGTTTTTTCTCCCAGCTCAGCGGCCCTACTAGGCAAACCTTTGTCTTGCATTGGGAGGAATAATGGGTTTTCTGCCAGCTGAGATAATGGGGCGTGTAATACATTGAGTCCAGCCCAGCAACGGAGACCCTTCCAAGCCCACTTCATACAATCTACCAGGTCTATTTCACCTTGGGGTGCTTTGTATTTCTGGAACAAAGCTGTTGCCCGTGGCCACGCCGATGCCCGATCTTGCTCCACTGCCACATGTGGCCGAAATGGGGTAGGATACAGCCAGTGTGCAGGAAACTCACCTGCGCACATAGGGCATATATCTGCAAGCCCAGTGCACCCATCCCACTGCGCGCCAGTGGCTGCGTCAACAATTCGTACCTCACTCTGGACTGACGCCCTGCCCAGGTAAGCATGAATAAATTAGATAATAGCCTCTTGAAAAAGCGTGTTGTAAGGGGCATCGGAATGTTGGCAAAGAGGTATAAAAACTTAGGAAGTACCACCAAATTTGTAATTGCAATACGACTGGCAAGTCCAGATTGGAATGCTCCATTTATACCAGTTCATAGCACAGCCATAATTTGCCCTCCAGATCTCATCCACATCCCGGCTTTGGCATATGCCCAAATATTTGAATGGCTCTGTGGCCCATCTAAATGGATATTCCGTTTGGCAAGGAACGGCGGCCTCGGTGAGTGGGAAGTGTACTGACTTTCCTCAGTTGATCTGGATACCTGAGTGTCCCCCGAATCGTATTACCTCATGCGCCAGAGGTGCATGGTTGGTGCTTGGTTAACAGACATAGACAGTGTTGTCATCTTCATACATTGATACAACCAATCCTTGGCTGGTGAATCCCCAATACCGCACTCCGCTTAATACTGTCGCAGTCTCGCGGCCAATGGTTCCATGGGGATTGCAAAAAGAAGGGGATGTTATATGGCCCGTAGGGACATTGTTGACATCACTAAGTTAGCATGAGCTGTGCTGCCATGATGCCACTTTCGCACACGTTACTACATGACTTTATTTTTGCAAGTCTCTGTTTATGCCTTTCACATGAGAACTGACTGGTCTGAAGACAGGGAACAAGGTTGATAAACAATGCCCCTTGTTATTCATGTTATCATAGCGATGTCGACAATGTCTCTATAGGCCATATGACAGGGGGACAGGGGGCAGCCCTGTCTGGTACCATGGGTTATCTCAAATCATTTGGATACTTGTCCACTTAATCGCACGCGGGCCATAGGCTGGGCGTATAAAAATGTAACTTTCCGGATGAAGCCTGTACTAAACCCCAATCTCACCATCAGTCTGAAAAGAAACAGCCATTCCAGCATTTCAAACCCCTATGTGGCACCAAGTAGGGCCGCCACTGCCGCACCGAAGGGTGGGATGTGGTGCATGACGGAGAAGATGGTGCGTAAGTTATGCAACGTCTCACGTCCGGGCACAAAGCCTGACCGATCCTGGCGGATGGTTAAGGGCATGAGTGGCAGCAGGCAGTTAGCCCGGATCTTTGCGTAGATTTTAACATTGATGTTTATTAAAGGCAAGGGGCGGTAGGAGTCACACAGCATAGACGGCTTGTCCGGCTTAAGAATTGTGACTATCATAGCTTCAGGCAGGGACAAAGGGAGCTGGTCCACCGACAGCGACTGATGGTACATCTCAATGGGATGCAGGATTAACAAATCTGCGTATTCCTTGTAGAAGGCAGGCGCAAGCCCATCTGAGTCAGGAGCCCTTCCAGCCAGAAGGTTAGCGATGACCAGAGCTATTTCCTCCAGGGTGATCGGAGCGTCCAGAAATTCCCTATGTCCCGATCCCATCCAGAGCAACTCTATAGTGTCAAAGTATTCTAGCAGGGCCTGCTGATCTGTAGTCATGCTAGCAGTGTATAGTTTGGCATAGTAGGAGGTCATAACCTCGGGTAGTGCAGCGGGGGAGGTGATCAGCAGTTCTTCACTCTCTTTCAGTTCTGCTACTTAAACAGAAGCGTGTGGATTGCGGATCAGTGACAGAATATTGAGGGACATAATATCGACTGCACACAATATCGACGCCAGAATATCGACAGACAAAATATAGTCTACATATCTACAAACAGGTAAGGGCCAAAATATCAATTCCAAAATATAGTTGTTAAAAATATAGTTTACTAAAATATCGAATTTTTAAAATGTCCTAAAATTAATATTAAATTAATTAAATGATAAATATAATTAGGTAAAACAAACTTAAAGTTCAATAAAAAAATTATAAAATTACAAAGAAATATATTTAACCCCCCCAAAAAATTAAACATACATTTTTTTTATATGTATTAACTTAATATTATTAAGGATACTTATTTATTTTAAATTATAAAATGTTAAACACATAATTTAAAATATATTTACATATATATAAATACAAATATTTCAGATGTAATAAATTAAAATATTAAAATTAACTCTTTCTTAAATATTATTTTACGCTATATTAAATATAAAAATAGTGAAAACATTGCAAAGCATAGGATATACAATTACTATTCCCACTCCATCTAGTTTAATTGTAGGGAAAGTGTTGGATAGCGGGAATGTAAAAATTACTATTCCCATTCCAGTGAGTGGAACAGTAGGGATAGTGTTGGATAGCGGTAGAGTAAAAATTACTATTCCCACTCCAGTGAGTGGAACAGTAGGGAAAGTGTTGGATAGTGGGTGGGTAAACATTACTATTCCACTCCAGTGAGTGGAACAGTAGGGAAAGTGTTGGATAGCATAGGGGTAAAAATTACTATTTCGACTCCAGTGAGTGCAACAGTAGGGAAAGTGTTGGATAGCGCAGGGGTAAAAATGACTATTCCCTCTCCAGAGAGTGCAACAGTAGGGAAAGTGTTGGATAGCGTAGGGGTAAAAATTACTATTCCCACTCCTTTGAGTGCAACAGTAGGGAAAGTGTTGGATAACATAGGGGTAAAAATTACTATTCCCACTCCAGTGAGTGCAACAGTAGGGAACGTGTTGGATAGCATAGAGGAATAATTTAGTAGACCCAGTCCTACAATTTAATTATAACTAATTACAAATATTATTAATTATTTAAATTTAATTTACCTCCCACTATTCTCCACTATAAACGTCACCTCCAATAATGAGTGGAACAGTAGGGGAAGTGTTGGATAGCGAGTAGGTAAAAATTACTATTCTGACGCCAGCGAGTGGAACAGTAGGGAAAGTGTTGGATAGCGGGAGGGTAAAAATTACTATTCCCACTCCAGTGTATGTAACAGTAGGGAAAGTGTTGGATAGCGTAGGGGTTTCAATTACTATTCCCACTCCAGTGAGTGCAACAGTAGGGAAAGTGTTGGATAGCGCAGGGGTAAAAATTGCTATTCCCACTCCAGCGATTGCAACAGTAGGGAAAGTGTTGGATAGCGTAGGGGTAAAAATTACTATTCCCACTCCTTTGAGTGCAACAGTAGGGAAAGTGTTGGATAGCATTGGGGTAAAAATTACTATTACCACTCCAGTGAGTGCAACAGTAGGGAAAATGTTGGATAGCGGGTACGTACAAATTACGATTCCGACTCCAGCGAGTGGAACAGTAGGGAAAGTGTTGGATACTGGGAGGGTAACAATTACAATTCCCACTCCAGTGAGGGCAACAGCAGGGAAAGTGTTGCATAGCGTAGGGGTAAAAATTACCATTCCCACTCCAGTGAGTGCAACAGTAGGAAAAGTGTTGGAAAGCGTAGGGGTAAAAATTACCGTTCCCACTCCAGAGAGTGCAACAGTAGGGAAAGTGTTGGATAGCGTAGGGGTAAAAATCACTATTCCCACTCCAGTGAGTGTACCATTAGGGAAAGTGTTGGATAGCATAGAGGAATAATTTAGTAGACCCAGTCCTACAATTTAATTAAAATTAATTAAAAAAAAAATTATTATTTAAATTTAATTTACCTCCCACTATTTTCCACTATAAACGTCACCTCCAATAGTCTAAATATTAATAAATTAACATGAATAATTCACATTTAATTAATTAGCAAATCACAATTAACAATCTAAATTAATTAACACAATTACCAGAATAAAATAAAATTGATTAAATATTATATAAATATTAATAAAAATTAATTTTCATTTAATTTATTACACACTATATACTCCCCTATAAACACTCAACACATTCCTAAAAAAATGAACATAATTAACATATTTATCAATTAATTAAAAACTTGTATTAATAACGTTTTAATTATCTAATAATACATTAAATAACACTAACCAATATTAATTATTTACCATAAAGTTATTAGTTAATACATTTTTTTTAATTTAAATTAAATTACTTCACACCCTATTTCCCTATAAACCCACAACCCGCTACGGAATTAATATGCGCAAAAATTAACATAAAATTAATTATCTTAAAAAAATTGTAACATACATTAAAAGTATATTACATACTTTTAACACATATTCTAACATATAATACAATTTAAAAAAATTGGATATAATGACATTCTATACAGTGACATTCTACATAATGACATTCGAGATTACTTACCTATATGTCTGTATTTTTTTCAACTATATTATGTCTATTCTATATCTGTCCTCTCTATATTTTTGATTCGATATTGTGTCCTCTCGATATTTTTACTTCTATATTTTGGGTGTTTACCGTAGCTTGCGCAGTAACCCCGACAGGGTGTTGCTGGGTCGGTCTCCCTCCCCATAGCGTCTTGCCGCTGCCTCTTTCCCTAAGTAAGTCACCCCTATTCTGCTTTCTCAGGGTATTCTGATATCTTTTCTCTTATTAGTTCCAATATTTTCTGTCTGGAACCAGCAGCCTGCAACAGCTCCAATCTACTAATATCTCTCTCCAATCTATTCAAGGTACCCTTGATCACCTTTAGCACTCCGGCCTGCTTCGCGGTACATTTCCTGGGCATTACCACCTTGAAAGCCTCTCAGAATATGGATGGCAACTTGACCGATCTCACATTGTTTGCAAAGTAGTCTGCAATAGTAGTGCGTATTTCCTCCCAGGATGCTACATCCCGTAGGGCATATGGGGGAAGCCACCAGGAGAATGCCTGCAATACAGTCTGTGGTATTGTCAGTACCAGTCTCACCGGGCATGCCTCCCCGCAAGCCTTGTCAAACTAGGAGGCAACGGGCAGCATAGTATGTACAATAGGCTTGAGCAAGTGTGATTTCATAATGTTTCCAAATTTCGCAAAAGGATCCAAACTATAGGAATCCTGAATCAGGCTGAGACAGGCGTAGAGTGTGTCTGATGGTCTGCACAGAGCCAGCAAAGAACAACATTCATAATGCCAGTTTTCCAGATTCTCCTGGGGCAGTCGGTCCTTGGAAGGACATCAGGGCCCTCCACACCAGTAGCCTGATAATAGGCTTCTGGCAAGCCTGTGTAATGAAAAGAGGATTACAATCACTATATGTGCAAGGGATGACTGCACCATTCCCAATACATTTAAGAACATTTTAGATGGCAAGAATATAATCTATAATCAATCTACCAGCACCCCCAATAAAGGTAGGCATTGAAAGACAGCTTGGGAGAGCCTATTCAAACACATTACATAATTCATTTTTAAACATATAAGGAAGTAACATTAAGCCTCTACAGTCTCTTTAGCTGGCAAGGGCTGATGTGGAAAAAAGTTTGAAAGTGTTTAGTTCTGGACATACAAGGCCCTTCTCCTCAAATATGATTTTTGCATTCAAATCCCTAGCAAGGACAACGTTAAGGTTATTATCTGGACATGTAATCCTATATTGCAAATTGACAAGAAATTCAAAAAGTGAAACAAAATTAGGATTAACATTGGATGATGAATTATCATTATAAACCGTCCACCGGTTTTACGCCCAGTCGCAGACTCGACCGGGCGGAAAAGCTGCTAACATGGTGGCGGTGTCTGGGAGACACTGCCAACCATATTGGTATGTCTGCGGGGAAATGCCTTTCCGTGGCGGCAACATCGCCACGGAAAGGCAGGCGGTTCCAGCAATTGGAGTCCAGTAGTGAGACCCCAGGCACCCTGGGGGGGGTGGAGGTGCACATGGGGGTACCTATGGTACCCCCTGCAGTTCCATGCACAACATGGCAGGCACCGTGCGATGCCTGCCACATTGTGCATGGAAGTGCACTACATGCCTTCCTGGCATTACTGCGGGCCGAGCTGAGAACACCGCCTGCCGCAATGCCAGGAATGCAGGATGCGCCCGCCAGTGTGGCGGGTGCATCCTAATGTCAAAAACGGGACCCCCACAGCAATGGCGGGTGATCCCATTTCATAGATGGATGGCGGGTGGACAAAGTCCGCCCCCACCATCCTAATGACCCCCTAGATGTTTTGACCCAGTTTGCTTGAAATGCCTGGATCTATCTGTTGTTGGTAGGAATGGGCAACATGGTGCAAGCAAGCCCATCACAGGCTATTCTCATTTCAGAAGATAAAGCTGGGGTCGAGAAACAAATACAAACATCACTAACTAAATACCTAGGAGCCCTTAGTCTCCTGAAAACAGATAATGTATTAAGATGTAATAAACTCAAACCAGTTATTCATTTGCAATTTAGAGGCAAGCCCCACAATATTCCAACTCAGCAACTTAACCTTATGTGCAGGGCAGGATAGGGCTATTGGGGGCTTAGGCTGCAGTCGGCTTCCAAAATCGGGTTGGGGGCTGGAGGCATAGAATTTAAATTTTGGCAGGAGCATTAGTTTTACAATCTCAAACCACATTTGCAGCAAAAGTGCCATAGGGAACTTAGTAGTTAGTTTGTAGTCAGCTTCCAAAATCAGGTCAGGGCATAAGAATTCCTTTGGCAGGAGCATTAGCTTCATGACCACAAGCCACATTAGACAGCAGAGGAAGGCCTGTTAAGTCAATCTATGCTGCACTCCACAGACAAGGCGGAAAAGTGATTGTTCGTGGGCACACAGTTGAATGCTCATTGTGATGGATCAGGGTCAAACATTTTCTTCAGGTCACTACCCTTTTGTGTAGTCAATATTTTGTACTTTACATACAAAGTATGTAAAGTCAATATTTTTGTAATCATAATTGTTTGGGCAATACTTCGAATGGCAACAGTTTTGTTAGCAATATTCCTTTTTACAACCATTTACGGATATATGATATTCTAACACCCAACCTTTGAGGGACTTCAGTGCTTAGGTAGATGCTTCTGGCCCTCTTGCCTCTCAGAATTAGTTGGATTTATGGGCCTGATGTGTCTGGTTATCATTGGCACCACAGTGCAATCCACATTCTGGATCTTATTTTTACCTCATCTGACATTGCTGATTTAAGTGTGTCTCTTCTTCAGATCCTTTATTTGTCTCTGTTTCCATCCTAGCCCCCAGAATATCTAAAATACTTCAATCTGCAAATTGTCAGCCCACAAAATAGATGTTATTCTTATTTTATGCCTTTCTTAATTCTTTTTGGTTTTGACCAGAATACGATTTTACTGCCAGTAAAACAAATTTAAACATCTGTATTTTTGGATGCCCTGGATTCTATAAAACAAATGAAATCTATATTTCCTTATCTGCTGCATTCACAGTACCTTGGTGTAGTGAGGAGCTCAGAACTATCAATCAATCAGTCATGATTTATAAAGTCCTGCTAATCAACCAATAGGGTATCCAGGTGATAACCGGTACCGGCGGCTTGTTCAAACAACCAGGCCTTGAGGGCCATTTGGAATTCCTTAGTGAGGTGATCGTCCGATGCTGCGTGGGGAAGCTGTTCCAGGTCTTTGCCAAAATGTACCAGAGGAGTATCTTCCACTTCTGCTTCTGTGGATGCTGGGAGTGTGGGCCAGTGATAGAGAGGAGGAGCATTGTCCTCTCGACGGTTAGTGGACGTTCAGGCGGAGGCCGATGTAGGTGGGCCCTTGTTTCTGTAGAGGCTTTTGTGCAAGGGGGAGCATCTTAAATTGGCATCTCTTATGTACGGGGAGCCAGTGGAGTTGCCTGAGGCAGGGTGTGAAGTGGGTTCATCGGGGAGGAGAAAAATGAGTCTGGCTGTGGTGTTCAGAATGGTTTGGAGTCTGCATAGGAGGTGTTCGGTGATTCTGACGTGGAGAGCGTTGCTATAGTCCAGTCAGATGGTGATGAGCGCCTGTCTCACAGTGAGCCTTCTAAGCTGGGTAGGCCACTTGATTTTCTTATGCAGCATATGTAGAGTGAGGAGGCAGGCAGAGGAGACTGTGTTGTTCTGTGATTTCTGGTGGTGAACTTGTTATCAAGGATGATTGTGAGGTTTCTGGCTTGGTTTAAGGGTGAGGGTGAGGGTGAGGGTGCGGGTGCGGATCCCAGGTCTGAGGGCCACCAGGAGTCATCCCAAAGGGTTGCTGTTGTTTTCCTTACCCACAGCTAGGATCAATACACATTGCTTTTCATCGTAGTTACAGGCATAATGTTAAAGACATATCACGGATACAGAATCATGGTTACTGGAGGAAGATATAGGAACTGACAATGCAAATAATTCGAGTGATGCCTTAAAGGAGCTAGTCCTTCCCATAGAAGGGGGGTTGTCCTCCTATGCGTGTACCTGGTAAGGAAAAATAGGGAGAGATAGCTAATTGCAAACTTGGGGACCAATCAAGGATGGGTAACAGGGGTAGAAGTAGAGGTGGGTGGGTTGGTTCTTGTTGGTTGTGGCTATATGGTTGGGGTTTTGGTCCTGGCCGGGGAGTGGCTGCAGATAGTCCCATAGGAGGCTATCGGTATTAAGTGCTCATGCATGCTGTGTAGGGGACTTCGGTGAGGGAGGGCCTCTTTGAAACCCCGGGGAAGGGTGTGGAAGTCAGGGCTTTCTCAGTCGTTTGTCAGATGCTCTGAAGGAGCATAGCCCATTCAGGGGAGATGCGCCATCGGTGCATTCCCTGTACATCCAAGTGTTGGATTGCTTCCTCCTCAGCTGCACCCAGATACAGACTGCTGCTATCTAGGCCTCCAATGGAGGTCCTGAGGGCGCATGCCAATGCATTGTGATCTCTCACTTAGCTAAAAGGAGGGCCAGGGTTGCAAACCACTTCTGGACTTTGCAGTGTTGCCAACGTAGGAATATGCCTAGCGAGCAGGCCTCCCAGGTTGTAATGTCAGAGAGCCCTGTGACCACCTGTAATGTGTTGTGGTTAGTGACCCAGTAGTGCTGCAAGGTATGGCAGTCCCAGAACAAATGCAGAAATGTTGCACTAGAGTCCCTAAAACAGGAGCAGGAAAACTGACTCTGGATAATAGCGCTGAAGTTGCGCCGGTGTCTGGTATGCATGATGTAGGGTAAAGAATTGTATGTTTTCGAACCAAGAGTTTCAGGACACTTTCTTTAGGAACTCTAGAGCATAATCCCACTCCTTGTCATATAGTGGCCACTCAAACTCCTTCTCTCATTTTTGCCTCAGTCTGGTGAGTGGTACACCTGTGAGTTTGGAGATTGCCTTGTATATCCAAGTAATTAGGTGACGACCAGGGCCAATATACAGTACTGTGTGGAGTACCAGGTGCACCACGGGTTCGCCCCAGATAGATCCAAAAGCTTTTGGCAGTCCAAGATAATTTGCCGGTGGAGAAGGAATTGCCCTCAGGGGAGTCTGCTCTCCTCAACCAATGGGTCGAATCGAAAAGGGACTCTACCTCGAGAATCAAATGGTCTGACCAGGCCTGTAGCGTCTGAACAGTATAGTGACTTCCGCCCACGGTCACGGCCACCAGTGGTAGCAAGGGGGTGTATAGCAGGGCTCCTCAGGACAGACGATGGATTCGAAACATACATGACCTTGCCACAGCTACCTGGACCGAATGGGTCGAGACAGATCGGGTTCCCAGCAGGAGCAGACGTCAGATTGCCAGTATCAATAAGGGCCCAGTGTCAGAGCTAGCATCACCCAAATAACGCCCGATGTCCATTGTGACAGCCGCTGAAGCTGTGCTGTAAGGAAATACCCTTCAAATAATGGCCCCCTCCAGTTGACCGGCACCTGCAGCTTGGCTAGGGTGACTTGTCGAACATTACCCCAGATAAGGGAGCAGAGTAGGGCATCCAGTTCCTGATAAACAGGGAGGGCAATGACCAGGAGATTCTTGAAGGTATAGAGAAGGCAAGGTAAAAGGACCATCGTCACCAGGGCGATTTTCCGTATAGGGTCCAAAGGGAGTTTCTTCCAGAAACCAACTAGTGCTCCTATGCCTGCCAGTATCCTCCAGTGGTTGGTCTCGTAGAGATTATGAGGAGAATGGTAAAGTTGGACCCCTAGATAATGAGGAGTCGACGCACTCCTGGCGAGACTGATGCCTCCAATATGCACCTCTCATAGGGGTATGATTGGGGGCAAGAGGATAAATAGAGGATTTCATCCAATTGACCTTAGCAACGAAATCTGTGAGCGTGGCCCAGATGGGCTTGAAGTTTATCATAATGTCCCGCACGTAGAGTAGCAGTTCATCCCCGCACATAGACACACTGTGGGTAACACCCACCAGAGGAACACTCTAGTCTCATCTCTCCCTCCGGAGACGAACTACCAAGGGCTCCATTGCTAAACAAAAAGTGAGAGGGAGAGCAAACATCCATGGTGTGTGCCCTGTGACACCGGAAAGGGAGCCGAGATATAACGGCCTAAACAAACCCGGGATGTAGGGTTTGAATATAGTAACCTCGTGTAAGCCAGGAGTGTGGGGCCCACTCCCAGGCACTGAAGCGCCACAAATAGATAGGACCAGGACAAAGTATTGAATCCTTTCTCTAGGTCTAAGACCAGGAAAGCGGCATGAGGAAAGTGAGTTCTTACCTTATCGTGTACGTGGAGCAATCAGTGAATATTTTGGGAGGTGCTCCTGCCAGGTACAAACAGGAACTGATCCATATGTACAATTGCTGGAAGGACTTCATATCGGTCTGCCGGGATCTTACCAAGGATCTAGTAATCAGCAGATAGAAGGGCAAATGGCCTATAGGAGGCCAGCAACATGATATCTCGATCTGGCTTTAAAAACAACACCGGAAGGGATTCATGGAGTGAACCTGGGATTTCCCTGCTTTTTATTTCCGCCCTATACATGTCCACCAGTTGAGGTGCTAGTGGGGTGGAAAAGGTGCTATAGTAATCTAGTGGTAGGCCATCTAGACCTGGGGCTTTGTTGTGGGCCAAGGTCAAGATCGCCTGTTTCCCATCAGTTGATTTAATCTCCACATCTAGGAAGGTCCTCTATGGCAGAGCAATCCTAGACAGGATAAGGTTGGCGAGAAATAGGTCTATTGATTCCGAGCCATCCTGCGCTAGAGCCCTGTATACCCTGGTATAGTAGTCGGAAAAGGTCTGTAGGATTTCAGCTTGGGAATGGGCCGAAATGCCAGACGGAGTGACTATATCTGTATGTATTGTATTGTATTGTATTGTAATTGCATTTACATAGCGCTTAGTACCCCTGACGAGGCGTCAAAGTGCTTTTTCGGCGAGTAGCAAGCTACTCCTCAACCCTTAGAGGATTAGTGTTGAATTAGTATAGTGAAACATGCAAGTACATTTTAAGTGGTGAATCGGTTAGTCAGTTATTTGGATTTGGATTGATAGCAGAAGGATAGAGGAGAAAAAAGGTTTGTATTTATATAGCGCTTGTTACCCCTGATGGGGTGTTGAAGCACGCTACTCCGGAAGCCCATAAAGGATTAGTGGTGAATTGATATGGTGAAATACGAAAGTAATTTCAGTGGTGGATATTAGTCAGTTATTTGGAGTGAGAAGGATAGTGGAGTGATAAGGAAAGAAAGGTTTGCGTTCATATAGCACTTGTAACCCTGATGGAGTGTTGAGATGCTTTATTGGCGAGTAGCACGCTACTCTGGAACCCATAAAGGATTAGTGGTGAATTAGTATAGTTGAATATGGAATTTGAGAAGTGAGCATGTTAGTCTGTTAATTTTGATTAAAAGGGATAGTGGAGGGATATAAAAGTGAAGGATTTTTTTTTCTTTTTTAGGTCTTAGGAGTAGGAGGAGGCTTATTGGTGAGTAAAAGGAGTTTTGGAGGGGAGGAGTCAGAGGGAACAGTTTAGAAAGGTTTGTTTTAGGGGATCGGTATAGTAAAAGAGGTGTAAGATGATGCAAGGAGGGGTAGAGTAGGAGAGAGTCTAGAAAGGGTTATTTTGGGGATCATAGTAGTGGTATGAAGTTTGGGATGAATGAGAGAGTGGATATAGAGGATATATTGATAAATGTATAGGATGAGAGATAGGGTAGTGCATTGGAAAGAGTAGTAGAAAGAAGTTTGAGATGAGTCAGAAGGTTGGGCTAGAAGATATATTGAGAGAAGTATAGGCTGAGAAATAGGGTAGTGCATTGGAAATGCTAAATTAGAAGAAAGTGATAAATATATAGATCCATAAGTACATTGAAAGTATATAGATACATAAAGGAGGTAAGTATATGTAGATTAAAGATATTGATAGAGGCACAGCATGAGAAATAGGGTAGAGCATTGGATATGCTTTTTCAGGAGAAAAGTAACAGACACACAGATCCAAGTACATGGAAGGTACATAGATGCACAATGGAAGTAAGTACCTGTAGACCAAAGATGATTTGTATTTGTTTATTTATTTATTATTATTATTGTATTTTATTCTCTCAACAACATAAGTATTCTACATGTTTATACAAAGCAATACAGAAAGATAGGTACATATCTATAGTGAAAACAAATGCGTATATACAGAGGGATATTCTGTAAATTTCTGTTTGCGTATGATGCTTATGTGGGGAAGAGCCAATTCTTGAGTAGTTTTCTGATGTTAAGGTGGTTGTTGGTGGATCTTATGTTGGGGGTAAAGAGTTCCATAGTTTGGCTGCTTGAACAGAGAAGGATGTGCCACCAATGTTTTTTCTTGTATCTTGGGATTTTCAGGTGACATGCTCCTTTAGAGCGGAGGTTCCTCTGTTGAATGTGGTTGGTGATTTTATTCCTGATGAAGAGCGGTCCTATTCCATGTATTGCTTTGTGGGTGATACAAAGCAGCTTGAACGTGGATCTTCTGTCAACTGGTAACCAATGCAGGGCTTTCAAGGCAGGGGAGATGTGGTCTTGCGGTTTGATATGCAAGAGTAGTCTGGCAGCAAAGTTCTGAATCCATTGTAGTCTTTTCATCGTCGTTAAAGGTGATCCGGGGTAGAGGCTATTGGCGTAATCAAGTTTGGACAGAACGAGGGAGATGGTAACTTGGACCTTGTGCACGAATCCCAAATGAGTGAAAACTCGTCACAGCGTTTTTATACTGACAAAGCGTGATCTTGCTAGTTAGTCCACTTGGGCATTCATTGACAGCTTGGAGTCCATGGCCATTCCGAGGTTTCTTACTTCTTTTGATACTTTAGGCGGTGATTCCAGGTCATTAGGCCATGCAGCAAGCGGGTTGTAATGTTTCCAATCACCACACATGAGTATTTCCGTTTTTGAAGCATTCAATTTGAGATGGCCCCAAGTCATCCACCGATCCACGGCTCTGAGACAGCTGAAAATTGGTGATTTTCCAATGTCTTTGGGGCATTCCAGTTGAAGGAGTATTTGCATGTCATCTCCATAGTTATAGCACATAAGGTGAAATTCTTTGATCAGTACTGGTAATGACTTCATGTAGATGTTGAAAAGCATGGGCGAGATGATAGAAACTTGAGGGACCCCTGCTTTAGTGGAGCATGGTTAGGACGAGAAAATGGTGGGGTATTTATGACATTAGTTATGTTTCAAAGGTAGGACGCGATCCATTCTAGAGCAGTTCCCTCGATGCCTGCTTCATAGAGACTTTGTTTCAGAGTGTCATGGTCAACCGTGTCAAAGGCAGCTGAGAGGTATAAGAGGAGTAGCGCAGCAACCCCGTTGCAGTCAACTGTATTCTTCAGGTCATCCCAGATGGCAAGGAGGGCAGATTCTGTGCCTCTTCCCATACGGGATCCTGTTTGGAAATCTGAAAGTATGTCATTCTCTTCAATGAATTGTGACATCTGGGCGAACGCTGCTCTTTCTATCAGTTTGCCCAGGAAAGGTCCATTTGAAAGGGGTCTGTAGTTGTCAGGGTTCAGCAGGTCCAAGTTTATTTTCTTCAGTAAAGGGTGAATGTGTGATTTTTTTAGTTCTTCTGGAAAATATTCCAGTAGTGAAGGAATCGTTGATGATTCTTCTTACTGGAGTGGAAGCAGAGGTTGTTAACAGAATTGTCTTGAAAGTTTGTGGTGGACAGGGGTCAGAAGGGCTGCCGGCAGGCCTGCTTGATTTGACCAGGTCCATAAATTCATCATGTGAGATGTGTTGGAAGGAACGGAGAGGCTTGGTTAGAGTATTCTTGGATTGTTGTTTTGTACAAGGGTGAGTGCTGGTGCTTTGTTTCTGTTTTAAGTACCAGTCCAACGTGTCTGTTTTGTCCGTGTAAAGATTTGCCAGTTTGTCTGTGAAATCCTGAGTAACAGGATGAGTTCCTTCTAGGCAATTTAGTTTGCAAAATTCATTGAGTAGTTTATAGAATTCTTTATTTGCACATTTAGCATTTTGAATTCTGTCTAAATAGTACCTTTTCTTAGCTTTTTTGATAGCCGACTTGTATAATCTGTTCATGTTTTGTAGGTGAAGTTTGTCTTGTTTGGCGTTTGTTTTTAGCCAGGTATGTTGCAGCTTTCTAATTTGTTGTTTTATGTCTTTTATTTCTATATTTCCCCAAGGCGCTCTTTTTCTTTTGATCTGTTGTGTGGTTTTGAGTGGTATCAGGTTGTCCAAAGCTTCCTATAGCCACTCATATAGATTTTGAACAGAATGTATTGTTTCCAGATTTGTACTTGATGTTAGTTATGGTTCTAAGTGTTCCAAATTAAGTTTGTTCCACGGCCGATAGGTGGATGGATGTAAGGTAGTTTTAGGTGAGTCGCTTAGTGTTGTTTTTTGTTGGAAAGCAAGCAAGTGGTGGTCTGACCATGTGACTGGAGTTATAGTTTGAAAGGTAACTAGTTCAGTATAAGCAAAAATGACATCTAGGATATGTCCAGCGGTGTGTGTTGGTTTGTGAACAATCTGATGCAGGTTCAGTGCACCTAGGCCAGTGAATATTGTTTTTGGATGGGTCATATTGGGTTTGTCAAACCAATTGTTGAGGTCACTTAGAACGCATAGGTTGGAGTGCATGGTTTGAAACTGTGCTAGAAGTGCGTCTGGGAATGTCCCCTTGCTAGGTGGAGGTCTGTAAAGGAGCAGGAAGTTACAGGAGGAAGACGGTGTAGGATTGCATCTTGTTAGAAGAGCCTCACAATTCTTTATGGAGATGTCATCAATTTTAGTGATACGTATTGTTTGCCTGAATACAACAGCTAGACCACCTCCTTTTTTGGCTATACGATTTTGGGTGATTATTTGATAGCCTAGAGGAATGGCTTCATGCAGGACTGGAGCCAAATCCTCACCCAACCATGATTCAGTTATGAATAGTATGTCTGGTTTTGCATCTGTGAGAAGGTCGTAGATGTGATGCTTGTTTTTAGAGAGGGATTAAACGTTTATTAGTCGACAGTTTAGAGAGTGACCTTTGGTGATAGTGAGACTTTGTTTTGTAGAAGAGTGATCAGTATTGTGTGTTTTTAGAGCTGGCAATAGCTGTATTAAGATAGCAATTGTGTAGCTGTTCTGTATCATGTTCCTCATCCAGCATGCTAAGAAGGCATTTTGATGAGTCTGCGTGTGTGTGTGGTGGAGATGGTGTTTGAGAGTGAGTTGGAGTGCTGTGTTGTTTTTGTGGTGTAACATTGCTGTGAAGTAGACATGGGGAAGTGAAGTTGTGAGGTATGGCATGTTGCTTATATTGTTTGTGTGTGTTCAATGCGGAAGGTGTTTGAGTCAGAGCTGGTGGTGCAGCATGTGTGTCATGTAGTAAGGTTCTAAATTGTCCAATGGATGAGAGGCGGTTACAAGAGAGTTGCTGTGTTGCTGTATCTGTGTTAGGTGTAGTGGAAGAGAGAAAGCTTGACATTGGAGTTGGTTCCTGTGTGTGGTTTGAAAGGTGGATGTATGTTTGTATTTTGTGATGGTAATTATTATGAGGTGTTGTGCTTTGAAGATCTTGGGCTGGTAGGTGTGATATGTTTTGTTTTTGAGGAGTAGTGAAAAGGGGTGCTGGTGTACATGTTTCATGCAATGGATTTGGTTGTATAGCATTGTTTGTGAGAGGAGGTTGTACGGTAGAGGGTGTGGTGATGTGTTTATGACTAGAGTGTATGATGTGTGTAGGCGGGAATGAAGTAGAGTTAAGAGTGTTTGTCTTAGACAGGTTTGTTGCAAGAGTTAAAAAGTGTGGTGGTCTGCAGTGTGTGTGTTGTGTGTTAGTGTTATTATGGTATAAGGGAGAGGAGAGTGTTTGTTGGACAAATGATGGAAGGATGATTATATGTTTGTTAGTGATAAAAGGTGGCGGTCTGTTAGGTGTAAATACAGCAGGCAGCGTGTGTCTGGATGGGGTGTAGTTATGTATGGTGTCCATTGGCGTTCTGTTAGTGATGAGTGTATTGGTTAGTGGTATAGGATAAAGTTGTGTACTGTTTGTAGGCGATGGTGGATATGTGTGGTAGTTGGGATAGTAGGGTGTATAGATGTGGTGTGGTTGGGTTTGTACTGCATGCTGGTACATTAATCTGTGCATAGTGTTGTGCGTGGTGTACATTTGGTGTGAGTGTGTTGCTATGTTTGTGGATGGGGATGGTGCGGGCTGGGTATTGCTAAATGGAAAAATGAGCAGCATTTCTGGCCCTGGTCAGTCTCGAACAGGCTCAAATAGGCAACTGCCCTTGTCCTCTCCACCCTTAACAGACTCAAACAGGCAACTTCCCTTGTCCTCTCCGCCCTTATCGTCGGCGCCCGGACTGAGATGCCGTAACCCTGGCCTTTTATACCCCTAGTAATCAGGTGACCCCGTCAGCCAATGGGAACCCTAGCCCAAACATTATCCAATCACAACACTAGCATTAAAAATCTAGAACCAATAGTAGACCAGGACCTTACAGCCAAATTTTAGCCCTAGTTCAAGCACCCGATACGTCCAATAGAGGCCCAAGCCCTACCAGTAGTCCAAATCCAAGCCCTAGTTCCTACTTCCACTAGAAAGCCTAACCCTACTCTTAGTCCCACACATAGTCCAGCAACCAATCACACCACAAGCCCTAATCACTACTTCCAATTAAAGGCCTAACCCCAGCCCTAGTTCCACCCTAGTCCCAACAACCAATAACACAGGAAGCCATAGTCCCTACTTCAAATAGAAATCATAACCCTAGCCCTCGTCCCAACCCTACATTGATTGAATCACAGACCCTGAAACCAATCAGAACACTCAAATACCCAACCAATGAGGACACTAACCCAATCCAATAGAAACATGCGATACAACCACCAATCAGTGTATACATGTACCAACCACTAGCAGACTATATAAGGTCCCAGCAACCTCAGAGAAGGTTTGCAGGCCAGGGAGTTGGAAGCTGCTTCTCCTGTTCAGAATCTCCTAGGAGACAGACAGGCTCAATCCACACTCTGGACTTCTGCAGGTAAAGGCCTCACAAACTTGAAATCTAACAATACTGTTTGAATAAAACTTTACTCCCTCCCACTGAGCCTACGACAGAAGACCCAAGACCTGCTAACCTTCAGGAAGACACTAAAGACCGGGTTATTCGAACAGTAGTGGCTCCCATCTCCCCCCCCCCCAGCGTCTTGAGACCATCGCGGGTATGTAGTGCGCTTAACAAATGACTGATTGATTGATTGACTCCCTCTCTTGGCCAAAAAACGAAGTGCACAGTCCCTATTAAACACTGTTTAAACAGCATAGCGAAGCACTCTCTCATGAAGTCTATCCCTGTTGCTGGGGGGGGTGCGGGGGGGCTGTTTCACTGGCTTGTTAACACAAAATGGTGGCTGGGGGTGCACTGTTTAACATACAGGTCTTAGCACAGAGCAAAGGAGAAATTTGGAGAAAAAACATAATAGTCACGAGGAATGAGAGGGAAAAACTACAGAGTTTTGACTGCAAATCCCACAATTCAATACGTTAAATGGAAGCAATCATGGGCAGGAAAACCACAAGTTTAAAACACAAAACAGGTGATAAAATATGCAATCACAGGCAGGTTAAAACTCCAATTTTAAGCTGTAACAACCACAGGCAAAGACAGTAATCACAGAAAGGGAAAATTGCCTTTTTTTAAACTTTGTATTTTTGGGGGGGGGGAGAGGCAGCACTAGTCTGCCTCCTTACCACTTCCTGGACTCTGCTCACTGTAATCTGGGGCACAGGTAGGCTGCAGCTCACAAGACGGAGGAGAATGATTTGGGGTGCACCCAGCAAAGCCTTAAGGGGCCTGGGCAGGTGTGAGGGGAGGGCTCAGAGTTGTCTTGTAGCTGAATAGCCAATCCCAAGTCCTAGGCCTGCTGGCCTGGGGGTGGGGCTGGAGAGCTGCTTCTCCTTTTCAGAATCTCCTAGGAGACAGATAGGCTCAATCCACACTCTGGACTTCTGCAGGTAAAGGCCTCACAAACTTGAAATCTAACAATACAGTTTAAATAAAACTTTACTCCCTCTCCTGGCCAAAAAATGAAGTGCACAGTCCCTATTAAACATCTTTTAAAGAGCACCCAGAAGCACCCTCTGATGTAGAATATCCCTGTTGCTGGGGGGGAGGCAGAGGGGGTTGGTTTCACTGGCTTGTTAACACAAAATGGCGGCTGGGGTTGCACTGTTTAACATACAGGTCTTAGCACAGAGCAACGGAGAAATTCGGAGGGAAAACTGAATAGTCACCCGGAATGAGAGGGAAGTACTACAGAGTTTGGACTGCAAATCCCACAATTCAACACAATAAATTGAAGCAATAATGAGCAGGAAAACCACACAAAACAGGTGATAACATATGCAATCATAGGCAGGTTAAAACTACAATTTTAAACTGTAACAACCACAGGCAAAGACAGTAATCACAGAAAGGGAAAATATATATATATATTTTTTAATTTTGGGGGTGGGGGGAAGAAACAGAACTAGTCTGCCTCCTTACCGCTTCCTGGACTCTGCTCACTGTAATCTGGGGCACAGGTAGGCTGCATCTCACAAGATGGAGGAGAATGATTTGTGGTTCACCCAGCAAAGCCTTAAGGGGCCTGGGCAGGTGTGAGTGGAGGGCTCAGACTTGCCTGTTAGCTGAATAGCCAATCCCCACTCCTAGGCCTGCTGGCCTGGGGGTGGGGGCTGGGAGTTGCTTCTCCTGTTCAGAATCTCCTAGGAGATAGACAGGCTCAATCTACACTCTCGACTTCTTCAGGTAAAGGCCTCACAAACTTGAAATCTAACAATAGTGTTTGAATAAAACTTTACTCCCTCTCCTGGCCAAAAAACAAAGTGCACAGTCCCGATTGAACACTGTTTAAACAGCACACAGAAGCATCCTCTGATGTAGAATATCCCTGTTGCTATGGGGGGAGGCAGGGGGGCTGGTTGCACTTGCTTGTTAAAACAAAATGGTGGCTGGGGTGCACTGTTAACATACAGGTCTTAGCACAGAGCAAAGGAGACATTTGGAGGGAAAACTGAAAAGTCACCAGGAATGAGAGGGAAAAACTACAGAGTTTGGCCTGCAAATCCCACAATTCAACATGTTAAATGGAAGCAATCATGTGCAGGAAAACCACAAGTTTAAAACACAAAGCAGGTGATAAAATATGCAATCACAGGCAGGTTAAGACTACAATTTTAAACTGTAACAACCAAAGGCAAAGACAGTAATCACAGAAAGGGAACTTCATTTTTTTAATGATTTTTTTTGAGGGGGGGGAGAGACAGCACTAATCTGCCTCCTTACCACTTCCTGGACTCTGCTCACTGTAATCTGGGGCACAGGTAGGCTGCAACTCACAAGATGGAGGAGAATGATTTGGGGTGCACCCAGCAAAACCTTAAGGGGCCTGGGTATGTGTCAGAGGAGGGCTCAGAGTTGCCTGGTAGCTGAATAGTCAATCCCCAGTCCTAGGCCTGCAGGACCGGGGGTGGGGCTGGGGAGCTGCTTCTCCTATTCCGAATCTCCTAGGAGACAGACAGGCTCAATCTACACTCTGGACTTCTGCAGGTAAAGGCCTCACAAACTTGAAATCTAACAATACTGTTTGAATATAATTTTACTCCCTCTCCTGGCCAAAATCCATAGTGGACAGTCCCTATGAAACACTGTTTAAACAGCACACAGAAGCACCCTCTGATGTAGAATATCCCTGTTGCTGGGGGGCAGGGGGGCTGATTTGTTACCACAAAATGGTGGCTGGGGTGGCACTGTTTAACCTATTTCAGTGTCTTGACGGATAAGCCAGGCCAGCATTGCTCCCGGTCTATCCCACCCTCAATGCGCTCTGGCAGCGTGCGCCCTAAAGTTGTACTACCGAAAGTCCACCAATATTCTGCGTGTGAGTTTCTTTGCCTACGGGATCTGAGTCGTGATGCCATTATGGCATCCGCAGCCATGGTAACAGCCGCCAGTTTGTGCTCCGCTGATTGTAGATTTTGGTCTAGTGTTGTGCGGAATCTCATTATCTTTCGAATGCATGACCCCCTAGTAACAACTATAAAGGCATCCCTTTCAAGCAAAAGTAGCACTGAATGTTATTTTCTTGTTCATGGCAAAATACTGGATCCTCTAAGCAGTTGCATGGCAGCCGCCAGGTAGGAATCAGGGTGGGGGAGACCGCCATCAAATGGTTATGTTGTGTGCATTGTGGTCAGATATAACCTGGCCCAGATAGTGGGCGCACATGGAGGTTATGTCGGCTGGAGTGAAATGTATATTGTTTGACCCCTGGATGCTGGCATCTCCAGACTTCTATGAGCAAGCAGTGGTTCACCCAGGTTTGGTAACATTCTGCCTGCATGCTAGTTGCGGAGCAGGGGAGGGGAGGGTGGGTTCTGCCCAGGGAATGGTCGAGAAAAGGGGGTGGTGATGAACAGAGTGTCTGAATTAAGCAGACCACTCTTACCCAGTCCAAAGATCAGGGCAGACTAATTTGCATATAGCCAAGTTCTGAGCTGGGATGGTGCAGTGAGCTAAAAAACGGTGATGGATCAAGCCCTGATCTTTGGACTGGGTAAGAGTGGTCTGCTTAATTCAGGCACTCTGTTCATCACCACCCCCCTTTTCTGAATCATTTTGTCCACCATAAGCGTGGAAGGGTATACTCAGATGTGAGTCCCTTGCTCATTGCACCATCAGGATTCAAGCAAGCCGGGCCGACGACGCCTGAAATGGCAGAAACCGGTCCCCGGAAGCTTGTTTCCTTCCCAGTACAAGAATTGGCTTGGTAGTTTGGTTTGCCCTGTTCCCATCATGCACTGGAACAGGAACAGACTAATTTGCATATAGCCAAGTTCTGAGCTGGGATGGTGCAGTGAGCTAAAAAACGGTGATGTATCAAGCCCTGATCTTTGGACTGGGTAAGAGTGGTCTGCTTAATTCAGGCCCTCTGTTCATCACCACCCCCCTTTTCTGAATCATTTTGTCCACCATAAGCGTGGAAGGGTATACTCAGATGTGAGTCTCTTGCTCATTGCACCATCAGGATTCAAGCAAGCCGGGCCGACGACGCCTGAAATGGCAGAAACCGGTCCCCGGAAGCTTGTTTCCTTCCCAGTACAAGAATTGGCTTGGTAGTTTGGTTTGCCCTGTTCCCATCATGCACTGGGACAGGAACAGACTAATTTGCATATAGCCAAGTTCTGAGCTGGGATGGTGCAGTGAGCTAAAAAACGGTGATGGATCAAGCCCTGATCTTTGGACTGGGTAAGAGTGGTCTGCTTAATTCAGGCACTCTGTTCATCACCACCCCCCTTTTCTGAATCATTTTGTCCACCATAGGCGTGGAAGGGTATACTCAGATGTGAGTCCCTAGCTCATTGCACCATCAGGATTCAAGCAAGCCGGGCCGACGACGCCTGAAATGGCAGAAACCGGTCCCCGGTAGCTTGTTTCCTTCCCAGTACAAGAATTGGCTTGGTAGTTTGGTTTGCCCTGTTCCCATCATGCACTGGGACAGGAACAGACTAATTTGCATATAGCCAAGTTCTGAGCTGGGATGGTGCAGTGAGCTAAAAAACGGTGATTGATCAAGCCCTGATCTTTGGACTGGGTAGGAGTGGTCTGCTTAATTCAGGCACTCTGTTCATCACGAGCCCCCCTTTTCTGAATCATTTTGTCCACCATAAGCGTGGAAGGGTATACTCAGATGTGAGTCCCTTGCTCATTGCACCATCAGGATTCAAGCAAGCCGGGCCGACGACGCCTGAAATGGCAGAAACCGGTCCCCGGAAGCTTGTTTCCTTCCCAGTACAAGAATTGGCTTGGTAGTTTGGTTTGCCCTGTTCCCATCATGCACTGGGACAGGAACAGACTAATTTGCATATAGCCAAGTTCTGAGCTGGGATGGTGCAGTGAGCTAAAAAACGGTGATGGATCAAGCCCTGATCTTTGGACTGGGTAAGAGTGGTCTGCTTAATTCAGGCACTCTGTTCATCACCACCCCCCTTTTCTGAATCATTTTGTCCACCATAAGCGTGGAAGGGTATTCTCAGATGTGAGTCCCTTGCTCATTGCACCATCAGGATTCAAGCAAGCCGGGCCGACGACGCCTGAAATGGCAGAAACCGGTCCCCGGAAGCTTGTTTCCTTCCCAGTACAAGAATTGGCTTGGTAGTTTGGTTTGCCCTGTTCCCATCATGCACTGGGACAGGAACAGACTAATTTGCATATAGCCAAGTTCTGAGCTGGGATGGTGCAGTGAGCTAAAAAACGGTGATGGATCAAGCCCTGATCTTTGGACTGGGTAAGAGTGGTCTGCTTAATTCAGGCACTCTGTTCATCACCACCCCCCTTTTCTGAATCATTTTGTCCACCATAAGCGTGGAAGGGTATACTCAGATGTGAGTCCCTTGCTCATTGCACCATCAGGATTCAAGCAAGCCGGGCCGACGACCCCTGAAATGGCAGAAACCGGTCCCCGGAAGCTTGTTTCCTTCCCAGTACAAGAATTGGCTTGGTAGTTTGGTTTGCCCTGTTCCCATCATGCACTGGGACAGGAACAGACTAATTTGCATATAGCCAAGTTCTGAGCTGGGATGGTGCAGTGAGCTAAAAAACGGTGATGGATCAAGCCCTGATCTTTGGACTGGGTAAGAGTGGTCTGCTTAATTCAGGCACTCTGTTCATCACCACCCCCCTTTTCTGAATCATTTTGTCCACCATAAGCGTGGAAGGGTATACTCAGATGTGAGTCCCTTGCTCATTGCACCATCAGGATTCAAGCAAGCCGGGCCGACGACGCCTGAAATGGCAGAAACCGGTCCCCGGAAGCTTGTTTCCTTCCCAGTACAAGAATTAGCTTGGTAGTTTGGTTTGCCCTGTTCCCATCATGCACTGGGACAGGAACAGACTAATTTGCATATAGCCAAGTTCTGAGCTGGGATGGTGCAGTGAGCTAAAAAACGGTGATGGATCAAGCCCTGATCTTTGGACTGGGTAAGAGTGGTCTGCTTAATTCAGGCACTCTGTTCATCACCACCCCCCTTTTCTGAATCATTTTGTCCACCATAAGCGTGGAAGGGTATACTCAGATGTGAGTCCCTTGCTCATTGCACCATCAGGATTCAAGCAAGCCGGGCCGAAGACCCCTGAAATGGCAGAAACCGGTCCCCGGAAGCTTGTTTCCTTCCCAGTACAAGAATTGGCTTGGTAGTTTGGTTTGCCCTGTTCCCATCATGCACTGGGACAGGAACAGACTAATTTGCATATAGCCAAGTTCTGAGCTGGGATGGTGCAGTGAGCTAAAAAATGGTGATGGATCAAGCCCTGATCTTTGGACTGGGTAAGAGTGGTCTGCTTAATTCAGGCACTCTGTTCATCACCACCCCCCTTTTCTGAATCATTTTGTCCACCATAAGCGTGGAAGGGTATACTCAGATGTGAGTCCCTTGCTCATTGCACCATCAGGATTCAAGGAAGCCGGGCCGACGACGCCTGAAATGGCAGAAACCGGTCCCCGGAAGCTTGTTTCCTTCTCAGTACAAGAATTGGCTTGGTAGTTTGGTTTGCCCTGTTCCCATCATGCACTGGGACAGGAACAGACTAATTTGCATATAGCCAAGTTCTGAGCTGGGATGGTGCAGTGAGCTAAAAAACGGTGATGGATCAAGCCCTGATCTTTGGACTGGGTAAGAGTGGTCTGCTTAATTCAGGCACTCTGTTCATCACCACCCCCCTTTTCTGAATCATTTTGTCCACCATAAGCGTGGAAGGGTATACTCAGATGTGAGTCCCTTGCTCATTGCACCATCAGGATTCAAGCAAGCCGGGCCGACGATGCCTGAAATTGCAGAAACCGGTCCCCGGAAGCTTGTTTCCTTCCCAGTACAAGAATTGGCTTGGTAGTTTGGTTTGCCCTGTTCCCATCATGCACTGGACAGGAACAGACTAATTTGCATATTTGGCAAGTTCTGAGCTGGGATGGTGCAGTGAGCTAAAAAACGGTGATGGATCAAGCCCTGATCTTTGGACTGGGAAAGAGTGGTCTGCTTAATTCAGGCACTCTGTTCATCACCACCCCCCTTTTCTGAATCATTTTGTCCACCATAAGCGTGGAAGGGTATACTCAGATGTGAGTCCCTTGCTCATTGCACCATCAGGATTCAAGCAAGCCGGGCCGACGACCCCTGAAATGGCAGAAACCGGTCCCCGGAAGCTTGTTTCCTTCCCAGTACAAGAATTGGCTTGGTAGTTTGGTTTGCCCTGTTCCCATCATGCACTGGGACAGGAACAGACTAATTTGCATATAGCCAAGTTCTGAGCTGGGATGGTGCAGTGAGCTAAAAAATGGTGATGGATCAAGCCCTGATCTTTGGACTGGGTAAGAGTGGTCTGCTTAATTCAGGCACTCTGTTCATCACCACCCCCCTTTTCTGAATCATTTTGTCCACCATAAGCGTGGAAGGGTATACTCAGATGTGAGTCCCTTGCTCATTGCACCATCAGGATTCAAGCAAGCCGGGCCGACGACCCCTGAAATGGCAGAAACCGGTCCCCGGAAGCTTGTTTCCTTCCCAGTACAAGAATTGGCTTGGTAGTTTGGTTTGCCCTGTTCCCATCATGCACTGGGACAGGAACAGACTAATTTGCATATAGCCAAGTTCTGAGCTGGGATGGTGCAGTGAGCTAAAAAACGGTGATGGATCAAGCCCTGATCTTTGGACTGGGTAAGAGTGGTCTGCTTAATTCAGGCACTCTGTTCATCACCACCCCCCTTTTCTGAATCATTTTGTCCACCATAAGCGTGGAAGGGTATACTCAGATGTGAGTCCCTTGCTCATTGCACCATCAGGATTCAAGCAAGCCGGGCCGACGATGCCTGAAATTGCAGAAACCGGTCCCCGGAAGCTTGTTTCCTTCCCAGTACAAGAATTGGCTTGGTAGTTTGGTTTGCCCTGTTCCCATCATGCACTGGGACAGGAACAGACTAATTTGCATATAGCCAAGTTGTGAGCTGGGATGGTGCAGTGAGCTAAAAAACGGTGATGGATCAAGCCCTGATCTTTGGACTGGGTAAGAGTGGTCTGCTTAATTCAGGCACTCTGTTCATCACCACCCCCCTTTTCTGAATCATTTTGTCCACCATAAGCGTGGAAGGGTATACTCAGATGTGAGTCCCTTGCTCATTGCACCATCAGGATTCAAGCAAGCCGGGCCGACGACCCCTGAAATGGCAGAAACCGGTCCCCGGAAGCTTGTTTCCTTCCCAGTACAAGAATTGGCTTGGTAGTTTGGTTTGCCCTGTTCCCATCATGCACTGGGACAGGAACAGACTAATTTGCATATAGCCAAGTTCTGAGCTGGGATGGTGCAGTGAGCTAAAAAATGGTGATGGATCAAGCCCTGATCTTTGGACTGGGTAAGAGTGGTCTGCTTAATTCAGGCACTCTGTTCATCACCACCCCCCTTTTCTGAATCATTTTGTCCACCATAAGCGTGGAAGGGTATACTCAGATGTGAGTCCCTTGCTCATTGCACCATCAGGATTCAAGCAAGCCGGGCCGACGACGCCTGAAATGGCAGAAACCGGTCCCCGGAAGCTTGTTTCCTTCCCAGTACAAGAATTGGCTTGGTAGTTTGGTTTGCCCTGTTCCCATCATGCACTGGGACAGGAACAGACTAATTTGCATATAGCCAAGTTCTGAGCTGGGATGGTGCAGTGAGCTAAAAAACGGTGATGGATCAAGCCCTGATCTTTGGACTGGGTAAGAGTGGTCTGCTTAATTCAGGCACTCTGTTCATCACCACCCCCCTTTTCTGAATCATTTTGTCCACCATAAGCGTGGAAGGGTATACTCAGATGTGAGTCCCTTGCTCATTGCACCATCAGGATTCAAGCAAGCCGGGCCGACGATGCCTGAAATTGCAGAAACCGGTCCCCGGAAGCTTGTTTCCTTCCCAGTACAAGAATTGGCTTGGTAGTTTGGTTTGCCCTGTTCCCATCATGCACTGGGACAGGAACAGACTAATTTGCATATAGCCAAGTTCTGAGCTGGGATGGTGCAGTGAGCTAAAAAACGGTGATGGATCAAGCCCTGATCTTTGGACTGGGTAAGAGTGGTCTGCTTAATTCAGGCACTCTGTTCATCACCACCCCCCTTTTCTGAATCATTTTGTCCACCATAAGCGTGGAAGGGTATACTCAGATGTGAGTCCCTTGCTCATTGCACCATCAGGATTCAAGCAAGCCGGGCCGACGACGCCTGAAATGGCAGAAACCGGTCCCCGGAAGCTTGTTTCCTTCCCAGTACAAGAATTGGCTTGGTAGTTTGGTTTGCCCTGTTCCCATCATGCACTGGGACAGGAACAGACTAATTTGCATATAGCCAAGTTCTGAGCTGGGATGGTGCAGTGAGCTAAAAAACGGTGATGGATCAAGCCCTGATCTTTGGACTGGGTAAGAGTGGTCTGCTTAATTCAGGCACTCTGTTCATCACCACCCCCCTTTTCTGATTCATTTTGTCCACCATAAGCGTGGAAGGGTATACTCAGATGTGAGTCCCTTGCTCATTGCACCATCAGGATTCAAGCAAGCCGGGCCGACGACGCCTGAAATGGCAGAAACCGGTCCCCGGAAGCTTGTTTCCTTCCCAGTACAAGAATTGGCTTGGTAGTTTGGTTTGCCCTGTTCCCATCATGCACTGGGACAGGAACAGACTAATTTGCATATAGCCAAGTTCTGAGCTGGGATGGTGCAGTGAGCTAAAAAACGGTGATGGATCAAGCCCTGATCTTTGGACTGGGTAAGAGTGGTCTGCTTAATTCAGGCACTCTGTTCATCACCACCCCCCTTTTCTGAATCATTTTGTCCACCATAAGCGTGGAAGGGTATACTCAGATGTGAGTCCCTTGCTCATTGCACCATCAGGATTCAAGCAAGCCGGGCCGACGACGCCTGAAATGGCAGAAACCGGTCCCCGGAAGCTTGTTTCCTTCCCAGTACAAGAATTGGCTTGGTAGTTTGGTTTGCCCTGTTCCCATCATGCACTGGGACAGGAACAGACTAATTTGCATATAGCCAAGTTCTGAGCTGGGATGGTGCAGTGAGCTAAAAAACGGTGATGGATCAAGCCCTGATCTTTGGACTGGGTAAGAGTGGTCTGCTTAATTCAGGCACTCTGTTCATCACCACCCCCCTTTTCTGAATCATTTTGTCCACCATAAGCGTGGAAGGGTATACTCAGATGTGAGTCCCTTGCTCATTGCACCATCAGGATTCAAGCAAGCCGGGCCGACGACGCCTGAAATGGCAGAAACCGGTCCCCGGAAGCTTGTTTCCTTCCCAGTACAAGAATTGGCTTGGTAGTTTGGTTTGCCCTGTTCCCATCATGCACTGGGACAGGAACAGACTAATTTGCATATAGCCAAGTTCTGAGCTGGGATGGTGCAGTGAGCTAAAAAACGGTGATGGATCAAGCCCTGATCTTTGGACTGGGTAAGAGTGGTCTGCTTAATTCAGGCACTCTGTTCATCACCACCCCCCTTTTCTGAATCATTTTGTCCACCATAAGCGTGGAAGGGTATACTCAGATGTGAGTCCCTTGCTCATTGCACCATCAGGATTCAAGCAAGCCGGACCGACGACGCCTGAAATGGCAGAAACCAGTCCCCGGAAGCTTGTTTCCTTCCCAGTACAAGAATTGGCTTGGTAGTTTGGTTTGCCCTGTTCCCATCATGCACTGGGACAGGAACAGACTAATTTGCATATAGCCAAGTTCTGAGCTGGGATGGTGTAGTGAGCTAAAAAACGGTGATGGATCAAGCCCTGATCTTTGGACTGGGTAAGAGTGGTCTGCTTAATTCAGGCACTCTGTTCATCACCACCCCCCTTTTCTGAATCATTTTGTCCACCATAAGCGTGGAAGGGTATACTCAGATGTGAGTCCCTTGCTCATTGCACCATCAGGATTCAAGCAAGCCGGGCCGACGACGCCTGAAATGGCAGAAACCGGTCCCCGGAAGCTTGTTTCCTTCCCAGTACAAGAATTGGCTTGGTAGTTTGGTTTGCCCTGTTCCCATCATGCACTGGGACAGGAACAGACTAATTTGCATATAGCCAAGTTCTGAGCTGGGATGGTGCAGTGAGCTAAAAAACGGTGATGGATCAAGCCCTGATCATTGGACTGGGTAAGAGTGGTCTGCTTAATTCAGGCACTCTGTTCATCACCACCCCCCTTTTCTGAATCATTTTGTCCACCATAAGCGTGGAAGGGTATACTCAGATGTGAGTCCCTTGCTCATTGCACCACCAGGATTCAAGTAAGCCGGGCCGACGACGCCTGAAATGGCAGAAACCGGTCCCCGGAAGCTTGTTTCCTTCCCAGTACAAGAATTGGCTTGGTAGTTTGGTTTGCCCTGTTCCCATCATGCACTGGGACAGGAACAGACTAATTTGCATATAGCCAAGTTCTGAGCTGGGATGGTGCAGTGAGCTAAAAAACGGTGATGGATCAAGCCCTGATCTTTGGACTGGGTAAGAGTGGTCTGCTTAATTCAGGCACTCTGTTCATCACCACCCCCCTTTTCTGAATCATTTTGTCCACCATAAGCGTGGAAGGGTATACTCAGATGTGAGTCCCTTGCTCATTGCACCATCAGGATTCAAGCAAGCCGGGCCGACGACGCCTGAAATGGCAGAAACCGGTCCCCGGAAGCTTGTTTCCTTCCCAGTACAAGAATTGGCTTGGTAGTTTGGTTTGCCCTGTTCCCATCATGCACTGGGACAGGAACAGACTAATTTGCATATAGCCAAGTTCTGAGCTGGGATGGTGCAGTGAGCTAAAAAACGGTGATGGATCAAGCCCTGATCTTTGGACTGGGTAAGAGTGGTCTGCTTAATTCAGGCACTCTGTTCATCACCACCCCCCTTTTCTGAATCATTTTGTCCACCATAAGCGTGGAAGGGTATACTCAGATGTGAGTCCCTTGCTCATTGCACCATCAGGATTCAAGCAAGCCGGACCGACGACGCCTGAAATGGCAGAAACCAGTCCCCGGAAGCTTGTTTCCTTCCCAGTACAAGAATTGGCTTGGTAGTTTGGTTTGCCCTGTTCCCATCATGCACTGGGACAGGAACAGACTAATTTGCATATAGCCAAGTTCTGAGCTGGGATGGTGTAGTGAGCTAAAAAACGGTGATGGATCAAGCCCTGATCTTTGGACTGGGTAAGAGTGGTCTGCTTAATTCAGGCACTCTGTTCATCACCACCCCCCTTTTCTGAATCATTTTGTCCACCATAAGCGTGGAAGGGTATACTCAGATGTGAGTCCCTTGCTCATTGCACCATCAGGATTCAAGCAAGCCGGGCCGACGACGCCTGAAATGGCAGAAACCGGTCCCCGGAAGCTTGTTTCCTTCCCAGTACAAGAATTGGCTTGGTAGTTTGGTTTGCCCTGTTCCCATCATGCACTGGGACAGGAACAGACTAATTTGCATATAGCCAAGTTCTGAGCTGGGATGGTGCAGTGAGCTAAAAAACGGTGATGGATCAAGCCCTGATCATTGGACTGGGTAAGAGTGGTCTGCTTAATTCAGGCACTCTGTTCATCACCACCCCCCTTTTCTGAATCATTTTGTCCACCATAAGCGTGGAAGGGTATACTCAGATGTGAGTCCCTTGCTCATTGCACCACCAGGATTCAAGTAAGCCGGGCCGACGACGCCTGAAATGGCAGAAACCGGTCCCCGGAAGCTTGTTTCCTTCCCAGTACAAGAATTGGCTTGGTAGTTTGGTTTGCCCTGTTCCCATCATGCACTGGGACAGGAACAGACTAATTTGCATATAGCCAAGTTCTGAGCTGGGATGGTGCAGTGAGCTAAAAAACGGTGATGGATCAAGCCCTGATCTTTGGACTGGGTAAGAGTGGTCTGCTTAATTCAGGCACTCTGTTCATCACCACCCCCCTTTTCTGAATCATTTTGTCCACCATAAGCGTGGAAGGGTATACTCAGATGTGAGTCCCTTGCTCATTGCACCATCAGGATTCAAGCAAGCCGGGCCGACGACGCCTGAAATGGCAGAAACCGGTCCCCGGAAGCTTGTTTCCTTCCCAGTACAAGAATTGGCTTGGTAGTTTGGTTTGCCCTGTTCCCATCATGCACTGGGACAGGAACAGACTAATTTGCATATAGCCAAGTTCTGAGCTGGGATGGTGCAGTGAGCTAAAAAACGGTGATGGATCAAGCCCTGATCTTTGGACTGGGTAAGAGTGGTCTGCTTAATTCAGGCACTCTGTTCATCACCACCCCCCTTTTCTGAATCATTTTGTCCACCATAAGCGTGGAAGGGTATACTCAGATGTGAGTCCCTTGCTCATTGCACCTACCACAGCTAGCAGGATGTCCAAACTAAACATGCACTAATGTATCGCTGGGGCAAGCCATGTGTATATCCAAAGCAATTGGCATGGGCTGCCCATAAGAAACAAGGAAATCAGGTGAGACCAGGATCTTGAGGAAGCTGCACTGCCAGCGTATTGTTGGTGTACGGGTTATGATACAGTCCAAAATGCAAAGGGGAAACAGGAGTTACAGCAATAGTCATTTAAAGGAGCGTGTCTGCTATTAGAGGAGTCAATAAGAGCGGAGTCACTGACTCTGCTTGAGAGTTGCTTGTGTTGCAGGGGTATTCCTTGGAGAGGAAGATGTAGGCGACCCTCTCCTCACGTGAGGTTTGAGAGGCATGCCCCAGGTCCATTGCCACCTCTTGGGGCCTCCTGCAATAATTTGTTTTAAATAGGGGGAGCCTGATATGAAGCCATGGGGCAGGGATTTTGAGCGCGACTGGGTTTTCTTCCCACAACGACCTCTACCCCGGGGGTCTTAAAATTCAGCCAATCTCCGGGCGTAGAGGGTGGGGATCAATCCAGTCTGACACCTAAGCTGGGTCTGTGAAGAAGGAGGTAACCTCATCATGTATTATTTTGAGGCGTGCTGGGAGCAGCAGTACGTACTGAATCCCCCTCTGGTGAAGGCGCCTTTTACCTCTAGAAAGGATGACAATTGGTGCTGTACTGCTCGAGTTTAGTCGTGAAATAGCATGACATGTTTTTTCGCCACTTGAATGGGTCCATTTTGCCTGGCAGAATTCAGCACTGCGTCTCTATTACGGAAGTGGAGACGTTTCACCAGCAGTGGCCGAGGGGGGAGCCTGGAGGCAGGTGACATGCTGCAACCCGGTGCGCACTCTCCACGGAAAAGAAGGTTGTTAATTCTGAGGCTGGGGTGAAGGATCTGAACCAGGTCACCATGTAGCTGATGGGGTTCGATGACTGAACTCCCTCCGGTAAACCTAAGACCCAGACATTGCTTCTCTGTGACCATCCCTCTAGGTCATCCACTCTTTCCTTCATCTGTGTGACCCGGCTTTGACGTTCACTCAGGGTCTCTTGTTGTTCCTTTTCCATGGGTTGCAGGGCAGTGAGGGTTCTCAACGTGTGGTGATCATCTCATAGAAGGTTGAGGCTAGGGCCCCAAATTCATCCTTAGTGACGACCCTGGAGTGCTCGATGGCAGCTAGCACCTTGTCCAATTTTTCTGACATGGAGAAGGTGACCCGGCCTCCATGTCTACTTGCTGGTTATTGTCAGCCAGGGAGAGAGCTTATGTTTGGGCAGACGCCTGCAGCCTGAAATTCGAGCTGAGCCTTCCCATGGCTTGGGGGGGGCGGGGTGGCCGGCTCTCCTGTGCTCCTTAGTGTTAACTTTTAGGGTCCCCCCCACTACGGCAGGCTATATCCTGTCTCTGTGCTCTGTGCTCTTGGATACCGGGTCCGTAGGGAGCCCATCCACAAATGGGGTGTGAAGCCACCCCTTGTGTATCACAGAGCAGAAGTCATGAGAGGTTGTCTCTTGTACGTTCGCTGGTCCTCTACATGCAGGCAGGGTCGAGGGTGATGGAGTCGACAAGTAGCAGCTGGTATCCTGGAGGGGGGCTCTCTTATCAGGTGAGCCCCGGCACCAGCCTCAGGGCTCAATTACCTTTAATGTCCATTCCATGTATGGAGTTTCTTAATACCCGTCTCATCTCGTGGGGTTTGGACCCCAAGGAAGTAGACAAGCATCGGGGGGCACAAGGTCCAGTTTGGTCTGTGGGGGGGTCCCCGATCCACACCTCGATGACAGTGGTGACTCAGAGCCCAGGGGGGATGAGGGTGATTAGGCTCCTACCTGTAGGCAGGGTCGGGGGAAAAGGAGCTGGTACGTGGCGGCTGGGCCCCAGAGGTGAGGTCTCACAGTGGGTGCATCCTGGTGGTGGCGCCGATCTCAGGGTGTTTATACCTTCCCCAGCCCGACCTATGGAAGGCTACAACATGCCTCTGTGGTCCCACAGGAAGTCTGGCATCATGAAACAAACTGGCGTAGGGGAACTTCAGGTCCCGTATTATTCTGTGGGAGCCTCCTCTCTCTGAGTCATGATGGTGACACTGAATTGGAGCTGGGGGTGGAGGCTACTACTGCCTGGCAGTGGCGCTGGTACAGACGGCAGGGGGAATTCATGTCTGGAACCCCCCAGCAGAGACCCCGCACCCCTGCCCACATCACCCAGCAGTCTGACCCGCTCTCTGCACCTCTACTATGGTGCCGAGCTGTGCGGCGCGGTTTTAGGGTTCACCACAAAATTTGCTGCATGGGTACAGTCTGAGCCGCGGTACTTGGCGCTTTCATCACCAGGCCCTTCTGCTCCACCGCTTGGGAGTTGCTTCCTCCTAAGCCTGTTGTGCAGGGTCAGAGATCCTGCCTCAGGAGGGGAGGTCTGTGTCGCCACCATGCCAGGGCACAGTCCAGGCTGCACCATTTTCACACCTCGTGGGTGAATGAGATGTTATGGGAGGGCCAAGTGTAGCCACCCTCACCCTCTGTCCATGCTGTAGACCACATTTTCACGACTGTACCCCGAGCTGGGTGTCCAGCCGGCCAGGGTTCTCTGCACCAGGCCATGCTGCCACCCCTCGTCAGTTACAAGTGCGACAGGACGTGTCAATCCAGCTCCATACACTGGTTTGTTTTCACCAGACCGTGTCCCACCGCCGAGCCCAGTGCCTCTCAATGGCCACCAGCGGGACCCCGCTCCATCTTAGGGCCCATGCCCCACAGGTCAGAATAACGTGCACCACAGCTACTCCGCCAGTAGGCTCACCAGGCGCTTGGCGCTGCCATGTTGGTTGCGGCTGTACACTGCCAGATTCATTCTCTCTTCCGCCTTGCTGTTCCCAGATCTCAGCCAGTGTGGGACTCGATCCGGGACTTGCCCCTCTGGTTGGCACCATCTCTGGATGGCCCCACCGGTGCAGATGCTGATCAATTGTCTGGCTTGCACACAAAGCTTCAGGCAAGCACGTCTGCCATCTTGGCTGGTTCGCCCCCCAGGGTTGCTGTTGTTGCCGAAGATCAGTACTTCAATCTTGTCCGTGTTTAGCTTCAGGCAGTTGTTTTCCATCCAGTTGGTGTCATGCATCTGTGGAAGTTGGTCCTCGTGGTGGTGAGGTCATCAGTGAGAGAGAGGATGAGTTGGGTGTTATCTGCATAGGATATTATGTTGAGACCATGGGATCTGACATAGCTAGCCAGTGGAGTCATGTATACATTGAAGAGCGTAGGGCTGAAGGATGATCCCTGAGGGACTGCACAGATGATGCACTAGGGCTCAAAGAAGAAGGGTGGGAGGCGAATCCTCTGAGTTCTTCTGGTGAGGAAGGAGGTGATCCATCTGAGTGCATCCCCTTGGATGCCTGTGTGATGGAGTCTTTCAATCAGCGCGTGTTGGGATACTGTCTCGAAGGCTGGTCAAGGAGGGTTTGGATGTCATCAGTGGCTGCGATCAAGGCGGTTTCTGTGCTTTGATTGCTGCGGAAGCTGGATTTGGAAGAGTCCAGTAGCTGGTTCTGCTCCAGGTGTGCAGTGAGTTGTTCTTGCCCTCGCTGAGGTCGGCAGAGGATTTTTTAAGTAGTGGTATGACTTCAGTGAGTTTCCAAGTGTCCTAAAAAGTTGAGGTGGTGATTGACGTGTTAAGCAGGGTGTTGAGTTCCTGGCCTATTCTTTGGCTGATGAGGTCAAAGATGTGCAGCGGCCATGGGCCTGTGGGACCTACCGAGTGGATGATTTTCATGAAGGAGGTGGTGTCCAGGTGTGTCGTATCTACTGCAAAATACACTTTTAAATCACTAGAGGGTGCAGCATGTGTTGATTTATCAATCAATGCCAAAGTAATGTTTTCACCTGAAATGAAATCTTACAAACAATTTAGCTGATACAGTGTTTCATATTCTATTAATAGAAATTCTGGCAGAGGATTCTGTGTTGTCCATATTTTATTCTCTGAAACATTTAATTGTTCTACTCATTTAGCTTCTGAAAACATCAGATTAATTCCAAGCTCATTTCCTATGATAAATCCCCATGATGGTTCATGCATCTGCAATTGCTTCTTTCTATGTCTGTTCTCCCTCCTGTACTGATTTCCAGCCTCTTTTACTGGAATTACTAATATCACCCTACATAAAAAGCCTAATGTTGGTCCTACCAATCATAACAAATTTTGAACTATCGCTTTTAATGCAGTTAACCTTGAGATCAGGGCCATATTACAATGAGTGCCCTGGGACAGTTTGGTATTACAGAAGGGGGAAAAGACGCTTGTGCGTCCCCTTCAGTAATATTGATAGCGCTGGCACACCTAGAGCATCAGCGCTATCTTCAGAGGGTATTCCCTCATTTGCATAGGGGTGTGCCATATGCAAATGAGTGAATTCCTGTGCATCTGCGCCCACGCCATATTACAGATAGGACAGATAGGGGCCAGAGGGTGCACTCACAGTGCACCAAATTCTCAGTGGTGCACCGTAAGTTTTCCCCCTGAGAGCAGCTCTCTGGAGGGGAGAAAAGGGGTTCTATGGACCCCATGTAGGTGGGTGCAGTCGCTGATGGCACCCATCTGCAAGGGGATATCTATTTCCCTGTTAAAGTGCAGGCAGCTGCCGCCTGCACTGGGAAAGCACGGAGCAACCTTTCCAAGTTTTCATATGAATGTGCTTCCCTGGGGGCAGTGCATACATGGTAATAGGGCTAATTGTCATTGTTTGTTCCCGGCGCACCTTTTAAAAGGTGTGCCAGGTGCAAATAATGACAATGCGTACTACGGTCCTAGATGGTAATACTCTGACTGCCCAGTTGAACATTCCTACATGGCTGCAGCTGCTTGGTAGAATACAACTTGCTCTGTAAAGCTGAATGGGGTTGTGAAAGAGGGTCTAACTTTTGGAAGACCTCCTAACATTTTGTCTAGCTGACAGTGTCCTATAAAATCTTGCCCTCTGAGTAACTTCAGTCTAACAAACCATTGCATTCATATTCAATCAAGATCATAATGTGGCCCCTCTGATCAATAAAGTAAAATATGTGTGGTCTGTTCCGATTTCAAGAAGACTTTCAAGAAGATATTTCCTTTTATGCCCCTTTCCATTTACAGTAGCCCAGGTGATCATTTGTTCTATTTTCAAGTACTGTAACTTACAACATCTTGAACTACCCACTTATCTCATTATTTATCTCTATATCATGCAGGCCATAGCTGCTCTCCTGCTCTTAGCCTATCACACACACTTGCATTTCTCAGGCATCTTCTCCCTCAAATACCTGAAACTTGTAATCTCCACATTTTTACAAATTGTTCCTTGTTCCCTATCAATCACACAGCTACCATCGCCATTGCTCTCAGATGTTATAAAGCCATGCCACATACCTGGTTGTTTCCACATTCACGCATCTAATCAGTATGCCCTGTTAGCTGCATATAGCAGTAGAGTAATAAGGCATCCTCTGGGAGAGTGTGATAAATATGCTAATCTGTCTGAAAGCCTTAGAATAATGTAGGCTGGCAGTCAAATCAATGTTGTGCGGCACATAAGATCTGTTTTACCCAATACATCTGTCCAATATCTTCCAAGTTTTAGACAATTCCACAATAGACAGAAGAGGGAGCCTGCATTCCCACACCCTCTCCAACAGGCATCGCTATGACCCCTGCTCCACAGATGAATCCCATCCGGAGTAAAATGCCAGTGTACTTCAACTTTTACAAGAGTTTCTTTTATCACTGCACTGGGTGCACTAGTCCGAGATCTGGCAAAAACATCTTTCAATTCTGTGCTGGTCAAACTGGTACCCTAAGTCTACTTCTCAACTTTTCTGTCTTGCCAGAGGCCATCTCTGTCCTAAGGAAGTGATAAACCTCAGAGAGGACCAGGTTCTTACCCTACTTGGCTAGTAACCATCTTTCAAATCCGATTAATGGCCTCACTGCATTCTCCTTGATTTCCCCTTGTGAAACCCTTATTTAGAATTTAATGGTAATGTAACCTTTCCATCTCCGGAATCCCAAATTCCTTTTTATCTCGTTCAAATAACTAAAGCCCATTATCATGATAGAGATCTCCCACCCACTTATTTGTATCCTGCTTTGAGACACGCTATTATTGCCCTTTCCCACATGCCGGTATAAATACTGGGTTCCCTAGGATGGGTGTGAGAGCTGAGGGGAAAGTATATTGTCGTCTGCTCAGTTCACTATGTCCCAGGCCTCCAATGTTGCCCTGTTAATTATATGTATTTTTATTGGGGTCCTACTGTGCTTACTCATTGGCTTCTGTATTAAGGGCAGAGTTTCTGACTGACTATAATGGGAGTTAGCTTGGCTGAAAATGTGATCTATTGTAATAGTTTTTTTTTTAGTCCTCATACAACCTCATAAGAACATGCGGACAGGCAACCACCTCCAATGCTCACCAGTATTCAATCCAATGCCAGCAGTTTAGAAATGGTACCCAGGGCCCTGACTTAACTTTAGCCAAAGAAGTATAACCACAGGACCCTACTGGTATCCACCAGTCCACCTACAGGGCCACATATACAGCGCCTGCAGGAGTGACCCCCTTCTGCTACTTTCTTTTTGATCTCAAACACATAGACCACTGAGCGCCACCAGTCTGTCCAGCTAGGAGGCTCAGGGTGAGACCACCTCTTACAAATCTCTCCCCTTGCCAAAAGGATGAAAGAAAACATAATTTACTAGAATCCACAGCAGCCAGGCCCTGCTCTACAAGTGTCATCCTGTGTTCCAATATTATCAACTTTGGGTTTACCTCATCGCCTGACCAACAATACTTGCATACGTTTTACCCACCAGGGACCAAAAATGATGAGTCAAAGTCGGACAGATAGTTAAAATATATGGCGATCATCAACATCCAGACTTCCACATCTTCTACATCTCGGGTCTCTAGTATCGCTAATCTTTACCAGTTTCTTGGGTGACCAATAAATCTGGTGGAGAGTGAACAAGATTTTTTTCTTGAGAGGGGCATATTTCACTGTAGAACAGAGTAAGTTAAAAGATACTTGCTGAAGATCCCGTAGTTCCTCTTGCGACAAGAAGTCTTCCCGAAGGCTATACACCGGTTTCATGCTCTTCACAGCTGCCTTGGTCAGGTGTAAATACCCCTCAGCTACTTACTTCTTCAAAGACTTAGTGTCCAGCACCTTCATATCCACATTGTCATGGAGTTTACAGTTTGTCCAGACTTTTGTTCTAAACCAATTAGCCAGCTGATAATACTTAAATCTTGTCATACCCATTCGTACAAGCCTTGACCGCTCATCCCAAGGCAACAACATATCTCCCACATTTATCTGCCCCCAACTCATAATCCCTGCCTTCTGCAAAATCACCACTGAGAAGTCCTTTAAACATTCTGGGGTCCCCAGAGAGTTCCAGATTGGCAATAATGTATTAGAGTACGGGATACTCTCATATCGGACCATAGTCTGGCTGCTGACCTCAGACACTTAATTTTTACTTTCTTGAAGTATTTGGGGGCCCAAACGTATGGAGGAACCCTCCATTCCTGCCCTCCCAAAATATTGCCTTATAGAGAATCCCCGTGCAAGACTCATATGCAGAAAAAACAACATTCTACCGTGTTTTAGCTGAAAAGCCTAGCAATACAGCAGTATATAATGAACTGCAAGACTAATTTCCTCTAGTTTCCCTCAGCTTTTACCAGGAAAACCTGACACCTTTTGAAGCCCAGACAAAGGATGATATGCTCTCCTGTATCTTACTTAGTATATAGTTCTCCCAAAAGTGAGTGGGATATTGTCATATAAGAAAGGGAAGCTTGGGCAAGATTGTCATCTTCACAAGATTAACCCGCCCATAAATCATAAGGGGTAAAAACTACCACTTGACCAACAAATTGCCCACTTCTTTCCTCGATCTCTCCATGTTAATCACAACAAGACTATCAAGGTAATGCTCTTTACTTACTCCCAAATGCCTGATAACTTCCTTGACCTTATCACCCTCCCAAGTTTCACACATTATCTAGGTAGAGGTCTTAGCTTTGTTAACTTGGTATCCAGAAAAATCCCTATAAAGGGCAACTCCTGTTCTATGTGTGATAATGACTGGGTGATGTCTGACCTGTCCAACGTCAAATCATCTGCACACAACGCTATCATCCTAGTCACTCCCCTGTACGTAAAAGGAACTATTCTTGTGTTTAACCTTAAATTTTGCACCAATGGTTCTATATATATTGTAAACAATGGGGATAGAGGACACCCCTGCCTGCTTCCTCTCCTGATATTAATTGAAGCACATAGGGAACCATTAACCAGAACCCACACCATAGAAGAGGAAAAGATTTTCCGTATTGCCTCCCCCATGACACCTCTGACTCCTAGGTGGCAAAGTACCAGCATTAGGTACTCCCAGTTAACTTGGTCAACAGCTTTGGCGGCGTCAAAGGTAAGAAGGGCCAAGGGTAAAGATCGTTCAATGGCAATATCAATCGTACCAACTAATCTATGTGTTGATTCCTTCAAATGGCTCCCTGTCAAGAAACCCTTTTGATCTTGATGAATAACCCTCCCAATTACTTTTCTCAAACATTTAGCCAAGATATTTGCAAAAACGTTATAGTCACAGTTTAACAGAGATGTGGGTCAATATGACTGACTCTCCCGTCCTTTCCTGGTTTTAAGAATCAGAGAAACAGTTGCCTCGTTTCATGACAAGGGAATGGGAGAGCCCTCCAACAAGACTGAATTAAACAGCATTGCCCAGAATGTGGCTATCTTGTCTGCAAGAGAGATATAAACCTCATTCAAGAACCCATCCGGGCCACCTGCCTTCCTTCTTTACATACACTTAATAGCAGCTAATATCTCAGACCCGCTAATCCCTTTTTTCAAGAACTTCTGGGTTTCTAGTGGAATGGAAAGTAAAACTTTCTTGTCTTGAGCCATACTTTAGCATTATCTACATTTGACTTGTTGGGTTCAGAGTATAGCATTTGGGAAAAAAACTCACAAAAGCCCCTTCAATCCCTATATCATCCTCTACAAAAACTTTTGATTCTTCCTCTTGTATCACTATATTAAAGTTCTTGCCTATATCTTTTTTGGCAAACCCTGCAAGCAGCTTCCCACAGCACTCTCCATATTCAAATGTCTTTGCTCTTTGACCTCCCACCACTCTCTCTCCCCGCTCTCAATCCTTGCCTTAAACTATGGCTGACACCGGAATAGCTCTTGTTCTACTCTTTTACTTACATCCAAACCAGTAGATATCAACTTTTTTCTTCCTCCAGTTCCTGCAACTTTCTTCTCTCATCTCTATTCCTAGACAGGTAGGATTTGTATGCAACCCAAACCACCTCTAATCTTGCTGTTCCCTTTTTGAAATCACAAAACTCTCGACAAAAGTTCCAAAAGAAAGTCTGTATGAAACAAAACTTTCATGTCAAGTGTGCATCTCATAGCCTTCTCTACACTTCCCCACCCTTTTTCTTCATGCATCACAGAGATTCAGATCTTAAATCAATGAGCAGAGCAGGGGACACATTCTGGGAGAGTGTATCTTAGACGGCATTGATGACCTATCCAATACATTGTCCAAAACAATATTAAAATCTCCCCCAAAGCATAATGGGAAGGGAAAATCGAGAAGAGCGGCAAGCAGCTGCTGCAGGGGAAATGTCTCATCTATATTAAGTCCATAGTAGCTAGCTACTGTAAATCGCTCCTTCTGCAACCTAATCTCAATGATAGCCCATTGTCCTCCTTCATCCGCTGTTTTTCCCAACACCTCAATCTCCACATTCACCCCTATAACAACTGCAACCTTCCTTTGTACAATGCGGCTGGTCTGTACCACCCCCAGATTAACCCAACTCTGCTTCAACAGTTCCCTTTACTCTGATCTCAATAAGTGGGTCTCTTGTGAAAGCAAATCATAGCCCCCACAAGCTTTCAAATAACTTAAGATCTGAGTTTGCTTCCTTCTAATCTTAAGGCCATTCACATGCCAGCACAGTATCTGTAGTGCTGGTCCCTGGAGTCCCCTTTCCCTTCACCTACGCCCATCCTAACCAGTTAAACTGAAAGTAAAATTTTAACATTGGACACTCATCATGACTTTTAAAAAGAGGACTCAAATCTTTTTATTTTTCACCCCATGCTCCCCCCCCGGTGCAGCACCACACAACCCACCCATGAGAACCCTCCCTTCGAAAGGCTAAGGCATAAGGAATACCTAATTGAGCTCCACTTCCACCAGCCGTCATAATATCACACCTAGACAGTTACTTCCTTGACTGAATTCAAGTTTTGCATAAACTTATCTACATCCTCGGGATTACTAACATTGCACATTTTGTTATTTTTCATAACTCAACAGCACCTGGAAACTGAGCTGAACACTCACACCAATGTTCTTAAGTTCCTCCATTTGCTTGTCCAGTTCCCACTGCCTGTCTAAAGTAGAATGTGAGAGATCTGACCTAATGGAGAATGAAGTATCCTGTACCCTAAGGAGTTTCTCCCCTATTGCAGATGCTAAAGTTCTCACTTTAAGTGTGTAGGATAAAATAATTAAGCAGGATTTTATGGGGTTTCGCCCTCCCAGAGTTCAGCTTAAAGGGGTCTCTGTGTATCCTCTGTATTTGAGACTCAAGATCGACTGCTTTAGTAACTTGCATAGTGCACTCCTAAGTAACTTAACCACAAAGGGTTTCAGATCATTCCCTTCTAGCTCTTCAGGAACATTCAAGATTCTGATTGTATTTCTCCGAGGATTGTTCTCTAATCTTTCCAATTTCTCTTCCAAGACTTTCCACCTTCATTTCAAATCTTGAATCGCCTCGCATTCACCTCACTTTCCAAGCTAAGATTCTGTTCAGTCTTCTCTAATACTTCTGTACACCTTGCTAACTAATCGATCTTCTCTTCCAACTTTGAGCAAGGAACCTGAATGTCTTTTCGGTTGACTTCTCAGACTGTTAACCGCTCCTTAAACTCTGCCTTTAATACAGCAATCATCTCCTGTACGGTCTGCTGTCCTCCCACTCTCTCTCCCATTGATGACTCTTGAGCACACTTTTCCTGATTTCTCAAATCCTGGCAGGCCCCTTCCTCATCACTCCTCACTGCTCTGGCACGATCACTAGGACTCAATGGTTCACCACCCTGTTCTGTTACCCTCACCTTGCATAATGGGGGTAAAACAGTTTGTTATAGCAATCTTCGTCAAGCCACATCAACCACCCCCTCTCAAATTGGACACTTCAAACCCCTCCATCCTTTCTCCTCTGTTTCTACCTTCCCTTATGTCTATCCTCTGGGAAGGACCTCTCTTCAGTTGGCAAAGGAGAGGTGTATTTGAAATGCCCCCAGATTTAAGCCTGAAATTTGACCTAAGGGACGGAGTGACTTTCTCACTTTTACCTTGCTTTAGGTGTCTCCCTGCTCATATCTGCTCCACTTGTAAGCCTGCTACTAGAGGAGCCTTAGCAACTGGACTCTGGGAATGCCTACCCCCCAAGGCCGTATCTTCCTGTCTGGAGGTTTGACTTTGGTTTTTTTTAATGGGGGTTGCTTCCCGAAGAAATGGCTATCCTCAAGGCGCACCTCTTTCCCACCTGCTCGCCTCTCTCATTTAAAGCCTTTGCAATAGTTAGGGCCCCCAATGATAATTTTGCTTACCTTGCCCCTTGCACACGTTGATTGGAATCTCCAACCTCGATGGACAGTCTCCAATTTTGCACACTGTTGTTGTTTCCCTCTGTAATCAGAATAATCAACATATCCTCAATACCCAGATATTAAGGGTATGGCCACCCAAAGACTGACCTCTAAAACAAGCAGGCAAACTTCTTCCTTCTTTTGCCCCCCCCCTATTCCCCCCCACACTAAAACAAATGCCACAGCCTTCCTCGGCTGCGGCAATCTCTTGTAACAATGAGACGTAACAATGAGATGTGGAAATCTGGCTGAGTGGCTCATGAAATTATCTGGTTTTAGCAAAGGCGCACAAAATATGTAAGGCCATGCCTCACCATAACTGCCCCAACACGTCCCTGGATTTATATTAAAAACACATAACTTAAGTTGCTTATAGGACAAGTGAGATCCAAACTGAAGTGCCAACCTCTGTCGAAATGGGAAACAGCCATTACAACGCAACTTTCACAATGCACTACCATTACAACGAAACTTTTACAACGCAGGATCCATTACAACGCATGCCATTAGAACGCATGCCATTACAACGCAGATGCTATTACAACGCATGCCATTACAACGTAAGTATGGGTAAGTATTTAATTAAATTTTAACACCTACACCATCCAACACTTACCCTACTATTACACCCCCTGGAGTTAGAATAGTAATTTTAACCACTACACTATCCAACACTTACCCTACTATTACACCCCCCTGGAGTTAGAAGAGCAATTTTAACCCCTACACTATCCAACATTTACACTACTATTACATTCCCATTAATAAAAATTAAAAAAAATACTTACCCATACTTACGTTGTATTGGCATGCGTTGTAATAGCATCTGCGTTGTAATGGCATACGTTGTAATGGCATGCCTTGTAATGGATCCTGCGTTGTAAAAGTTTCATTGTAATGGTAGTGCATTGTGAATGTATGCATTGTAACGTCATACATTCGTTGAAATTCCACCCTCCAGAAACGCCATGAAAGTTGCACAGTCATTTTAATGTAATCACATTCAATCATACATGAAGCATATACACCAATAAAAAGGCATAATGCTAAATATTGACCAAAGAAAGTTGTGCAGACCTAACATATGTACCCAAAACACCCTAGCCTGCCCTGACAAGCATGATGTAAAGAAATACAAACCCATGACAGACAGCAAAAACAATGGAATGAAACTTGACCCATATCTATTATTGTAGGACATTAAATGTAATTTGGGGACTTTTACAGACATATATACATTAATTCAAATGCCATCCACATCGCACTACACCAGTGTAGCCTTTCAGGCCTGATGATAACCTCATGACCTAAAACAATTGAATGATCGAATCGTTTAAACCCCCAATGAAGAGGGGTAGAGTTTTGAGTATTTGGATCTAACTGACCTGTCTGAAAATTCAAATACTTGCGACGTGACCAGACTTATAGCAGCTACACTTTACTTTCTTGACCGATACAAATCAATTGGTCCACTTTCGATGCACTCATCCATATCTATTAAGAAAAACTATTGAAAGTGCCCCTCTCACATAACAATGAGCCTGCAGCTAATTATGTAGAAATACTGTTAATATACTCTAAATATGTGTGCAAATTATCAGATTTAACGTTATCATTTTTTTAAGTACGGGATGAAGCGAACTACATTTCTCCACATACTAAGCCTGGATTAAGAGCTCCCCAATTTTATTAATGTTAAGTCACCCCCACACTTATCAATACTGGCAATGCAGGTAAACTGTGGGAGGGCTAAGGGGGAAGTAGGCGTATAAAAGAGAAACTGTGAGGCCATTCTGATTTAATGAGGAATTTCTGGGGGTATTCATTAATTTCAGGTTTGAATCACACTGGTATTTGTCATTTTGCTGCAATGATTCACCCAGCAATTTTTGCTGCTTCCAGCAGCTACAATTTACAGATTAAACACCACAGGGCAGATTTACAAGCCCCTTGCGCCACCGGTTCGTCACTTTTTATGTAGTACCGGGGTACATTTTACTGCTCCATATTTACAAGAACAGGAAAAGCCACCCTGCCTGACTTTTCCTGTCCTTGTAAATATGGCTACTTTGCGTGAAAGGGGTGTTCCATGGGTGACGCTGTGGGTGTTCCCACGCAACACCCATGGAACCAGATACATTTCCAGATTTACGAGGAATCATAAATCTGGAAATGAGTATGAATGCTCCGCCTCCCCAGGGGAGGTGTATGGAGGCGCAACGAGGAGAAATGTATTCATTTCTCCTCGTTTTCTTTTCCTCATTCTATGCCTGCTGCATACTACAGAACACATAGAAAGAGGATATTACCTCTAATGATTGTTTTTGTTCAGGAAGTGTTAGCTTCCTGCACATAAACAATCATTGAAACAATGAAATTTTTCAACTTCTATGTGTGCTAATGCAGCATACATAGAAGTTGAAAAACGGCATTTCAGATTGTTTTTGTGCAGGAAGGGAACCCTTCCTGAACAAAAACTAACTCCTCACAATGCAGGCATCCTTGCACCATGGTGCAAGGGTGCCTGCGCCGGTGCATGGCAGCAGTATGCGCCAGCGCAGGGGGAAGCACAGAGATGCAACATATTGTTATAAATATGTTGCATCTCTGTGCTTTGAAAGTGACTCAGTGCAGTGCAGCCAATTGGCTTGCGAAACGCACTGAGTCACTTTCTTGTAAATATGCCCCCGCAGATGTACAGCTTGTGGACCTCTTTATCTTGATAGGGTTTGTAGCTGCTTTTAGTGGCAGCATCAGAATTAAAAGCGACCTCATAATCAGACCCGTAAAATATTGTTTTCATGCTCAGTTCAGAAAATGTGAGGCACATTGGACATATTTCTGTATGGTTCAGTTAAGTAGTGGCATGTGCAATGAGAAAATAGTGTACAAATATGATTGAGTTAAAATGATAAACATTGTAAAAAGACAGAGTAGCTCTTGACTTGCTATTAGCAGCAAGGGTAACATTGATTTAAAATCCCACAGATTCATAACCACTAGCAGTTACTTCTGTTTTAAACTCATCATATATAAGCTTTAACATTACTCAGGTTGTGGACATACAAAGGAATTGAGAATCTTAATTAAGCAGTGGCAGAGTGACCACCTGACTGTAATAGCTAACAAAGGTATTCTCACCTTCACCTATAGCTAGCTTTTTAATTGTAATGTAAAGAATTGCCTTGGTTCAAGATGGAATGCTGCGTGTAATAGCTTTGAGAACCTTTGATAGGCATTTCCCATCTGTCTATGTGAGAAGTTCTCAGCCCCCACTGTGGACTCTTTGCTGTCGTAAGCTTACTATTAAAATGCAATTTTGTGAACACCAAAAAAAGTAAACTTACACAAACTTGTAAGTTTACCTTTGTGAATCAGGCCCTTAGTGAGTAAAGCTCATAAAATCAATGGCTACACAACAGTAAATGTTGTGCTAAAGCCCCTAACTGAGGAAAGTAATCAATAGATGTAGTTTTCCGAAAAGGCAAACAGAAAAATGACAAAAGGGTATGGGCTCTGTCTATAGAAACCCGAGAAGACCGTCCAGATATTTTCTCTGCACACATAAGGAGTTTTCTCTTCCCACGGGGTGAGAGACTTCTAAACACTCTCACATCATTCAAACTCCATTAATAGATATGAAATAGTAGTGGAATGCACACTGCCCCATAAAGAAATACATGGCAATGATCATTTATTGGCTGTCAGAATGTGTGTTGATCTCGGTAGCCTAATGCTCGGCCTGGCATACATCAGAGTCCTCTATATATACAAATGTAGTATTCATTATTGTTGTTACAAAAAGTCCATTCGTGTCTCAGTACATCCTGATCTAAAGGCAGGGTTTGGAGGGGGTGGGATAAATCTTACACTTAAAATGTATAGAGTGAGATCCGTGTATTGTATGCTTTGGTGTCGCTAAGTAAATGATCCTTTCCATTACTTTTCAATACACTGCATCATCATCCTGACTATCGATTTTGGCAGATATGCTTCTTGTTTCGTCTTAATGTCTGATGACCTAGAATCGCAGTGAGACACTGTGATAGATGTGTTGTAGAGCACGATGAATCAAGGTCAGGGAAGACGAGGTAGGTAAATCTTATGAAGGTCATTGCCTAAAATATAAAGGTAAATGTTGGAAGAAATGTTTCTATATCAGAAGTTTGATGTCCTTTTATTTACCTATTGGTTTCCAAATAGCTTTAGGCCATGTCTCCTTTCTTGTGCCATCATAACTCAGCAGGGCCGGACTGGCCATAGCAGGCACCGGGCAATCCCCCGGTGCGCCGCACGGGTGGGGGCTGGTTTTGGGCCCCTGGGGGCCGTTTTTGTTACTGGGCCATTTTTGCAGAGTACCAAAATCGGCCGAAAACCGGCCCCGGCAAAGAGCTCGGCGGCACCTCCAACCCCCCCCGAGTGGGGAGGGTGGGGCCGGCCGAGAACTTTGCCATGGCTGGTTGTGATTCCCAGTCCGGCCCTGTAACTCAGTATAATTTACCCTACAAGGGAGACAGAAAAACTGAATAGCCTGACAAAAAGAAGGCCTATTTTGTACCAGTCAAACCCACTACTATGTCTCAATGATCCCTGCTGTACTTCCTGGACCTGGTTCAGATTTTCCTCCCAAGATTTTCTTTTGATGTCTGAATGGCTTGCATTCATTGGCCATGCAATGTTTTCCCTGCATGATGTTTGTATGTGAATGAAACTTAGGATTCAGACACTTGTACCCTGTGGTGAAACCCCTCCTCACTCCCGACTCAGGGGCCTCAGAGGACTCAGAAGGTAGGTCAGATGGGCAGGAGTGCATTGGGATGATGGCTGCATAAAGAGGAGTGTATTCCCCAGTAATCTCCAGTATGAAGCCTGAGCTCTGTGTTGGTAGATGGAGCAAGCGAGGTGGCCAAAGCAAGGACTCTAGGTGAATATGCTAATGCCTGAACTGTGAGTGGTGTACTAGCAAAAAGCTTTAGTTTCAGCAGCTTCAAGAGGCCTGGGACAGCCCACTCCAGAGGCGGCATCACTAATCGTGAAGATGTGAGGCAGCTGCAGGGATTGCCAGTAATCCTTGTAATGCGGCAGCAGTGTGTGATGGGAAGCATCAACAGGTTAGTGGTGGCAACTGCATAAACAGCACCATGAACTTGATGTGGTGACAGAAAACACCAGAGAGAGAGTAGTTTGGAAGACCTTACCATACCTGAGAATGCAAATTCCAGAAGCATGAGTGCAGAGGGCCTCTTCCTGGCATGCACCATGGATGGTATTGAGTGGCACGCAGCAGATTATGTTGGGATTGTTATAAACATCCATGGCCAGATGTATGACCAGTGTAAATTGTGACGCAATTTACAATGTATAAGCATGAGATGGATTTAAGACTACGCATTCTTGGTATACAGTGCTGGCCGCTGGTCTCTAAGCAGTACTTAGGGCACCAGCAGTCATTCCTTTACAATTTAAGCACTGCAAACATCTTAAAGGTTTTTTCTTTTATTATAGGATGTTATTGATTTGTCTTCTTGGGGTAAGCAAGGAATAATGCACACACAATTTTCTTATTTACTTACTATGCTACAGAGCAGAGGACAGAGGCAAACTACCCAAATATGAAGTCGTGGCAGGTATATCTGGGGTTTGGAGGGGTGAGCAAATGGGTGATGGATACAAAATAAAAAACACCTTGAACACAGACTCCTCCTCGCTGCAAGACCTTCTACCATCCAACACGTTCCCCAGCCAAATGCCTTAACCAATCCTGGCGCTGCTCTCACCAGCATGAGAGGAGCACCAGGATTGGAGGGAGTATCCTCTCTCACTGTTCTCAAGGATACTGGAGCCCTGCACTTGCTCTCAAACCTGATGTCTTAAGGTAGCTGGGTTAAAGCTTTCAAAGTGTGCATGTCTGGCTGGCTATGACAAGACGACTGGCCACAGGGACATGCGCACTTTTAAAAGTACCCGGGCAGCTCCCCATTCTCCCTGCTGCTGACTCGAAAAGCCCTGCCCACTGCACCCTGTCCCTCGGTTCGGGACGGGGATGAAAAATAAAATAGTAATACATTTACTTTATGACTGTTTTATTTCTAATATCTGGGGCTTTTGGGGGCAATTTAGGTGGTGAGGCGATGCTCCTCCACTCTAACGGAGGAGTCACCACTTCAAATATGATTGTCTTTAAAAGTGCATTGGAGTCCTTTTTTTCAAGAAAAAATCTATAGTCATGGTACAACTAAATGTGTTCATTATTGATTACAATTTTAAGGGTTTATTACTTTACTCTGCTATACAGATCACCTTTCATTATTGGTATCCACTTGCAATGATAACCCCAAAAATTTAAGTGACGATTGACTTTGTATTGATTTTTCTTAAGCAGCTTCACTGATGTGATCAACTATGGGAATGTGGCGGATTTAAATTAAAAGACTGGGGCAAATCCTCCTTCCTCTGGTCAATGCATACACCTTGTATTGTTAACTTTCTATGAGTTTCCAATTATGCATGTTAGACCAACAAATCGTTTGATTAATATGTAACATGCACAGTAACATTTTAACTCACTTTTAATCTTCATGAATATATGAATATGTATTTGGTTCTGAAAATAAACTTCATACTACTGCTGGTCATCATTTTGTACTAGTCTCATCATCATCTAAAAGGAATGGATTAGGTATTGATGACAATTGAGTGAGGCCAAGTAATACAAGCATAATAACAATTTAGTGAGATTATGGTCTAAAGTCCTTTTTGTGTGGACCAGATCTTGATGGTAAATACTTAGGGGCATATTAACAAGCCTATTGTGCCACCAGTGCGTGACTTTCAATATGGGGAAAAGTGATGCACTTCGGGCGCAAGGGGCTCGTAAATAAGCTCCTTATTGTCTATGATTGGGAAACCAAGCCATCCTGGATTAGCTGGTTTGCCCTAAACATTTGTGAATATGTTCTAGTTTTTTTAAAGCTCTGGTTGAGGATAACTCATTCCTCAGGTACTCCTCACATTTGTCATAGTGATTTCACATGGTGCTCCTCCTTCAAGAGTATGAGCTACCTAAATATTATTTTCGAATATCTGTAAAAGAAAACATAAGCTTGGTGGTGGCAGCTGCAAATATGAGTAATTATTTTATACAAATGGCCAGATTCAGCTATTTTGTTGTCTTTTAACCACAGTTATTCTTGGCAGTTACATCACACTTGGATGATGCCTTCATAATTGTCATGCAGAACATGGAGTCAAAATGGAGCTGCAGTTGGGAATGGCAGAACTGAGTTGTGTAAGTAGCAGTGATGTGCATTCACATGGCATCAAAGAAATGGGTAGACAATTTATTGACTGAGTGTTTCTCTTTAAATGCATTAGATTATGTTTTCCAGGTTAAATTTAGCACAAGATAGTTCTCTTGAGAATAAAGATAATATTTAAAATTTCTTGGCTGTTTGCTTCATGGCGGCAGTTTTAGGTTTTCCCAGGCCACTGATAGAGCGAAAATCTTCATTTTGCAAATTAAAAGTATTTAACTGTGAAGTGCGAGCTTCAATGTTGAATACACCTACAGACTCTGTTTTCCTCGTCCCGCAAATGTTTGGCTGATTTATACTCCCACAGACCACAAGCATTGGTTGGGATGGGTACACAGTTCTTTTTGTAAATCTCAATAAGGGGGGCAAAGGGCTTGTTGCCTAATTTAGATGCCAGGCTGAAAAGATCCATTCACAGAATTTTAAACTTCTCTGTTTCAGGCAAGGGCCCCAAGAACCCGAAGAGTCAAAGGTAACCCCCAGGTATGAGAATTCTTGAATTCTACAAATTAGAGTTCCCCGGAGAGTGAGGCAGCACAACCTCTGATTTTTGGGGCCACAGGTCATAACAAAACTTTTGGCTAGGTTTGTAACCAGGCCTAGGCCATTCATAACACTAACAAATGTATCAAGCAGAAGCTGGAGGCCATTAGATGTCCTTGACATCAACACAGCATCGTCTGCATATAGGACAGGGATGATCCGCCATTTATGGCTGGCATGTCCTTCATCGTGGCAACTAGAGCTGAAGCCAAGTCATTGATGTAAAGGAGGAAATAGGATTATGCCAAGATGCAGCCCTGCTGGACACAAATGTTCACACAAATGCTCTTAATGCAATTGACATTTGGCTCAAATCTAGTAGATGCATTAGGATCAAAGTGCAGGGCACAGAAGAAGGCTGAGCACCAGTGGCTCCAACACTGTCCACAGTCTGGATCAAGCCACGCTGTGAAAGGTACAAGCCAGGTCCATGAAAGCAATGTGGAAGGGGCCCCCTTTGGCCAAGGTGCATTTATTCATTAATAAATATAGATCAAGACATTCTTCCTGGGTGCCTAGTCCAAGACTAAAAACATATTGAATGACAGACATATTATGGCTATCAGTGATCCATGTCATAATTCTGTTGAGGATGACCATGCCAACACTTTTCACGGAGTCCAGTTGGGAAATGGGTCTATACCAACAGGGAAATGCTCTGTTCCCTTTTTTGAAAATGGGTACAATAATAGAAGAATGCTAAGACTCGGGGAAGCCAGTCGTGGTAGATATATTGGTGCAGCTAGTAATAAAATGTGCCTGCAGGTCCACCTTTAGCTTATATAGATGCATAGGAACCCCATCTGGCCACACAACTTTGTGTATGGGACTTTCATAAATGGCTTCAGTCATGAATTCAATATTGAGTGGGAAATTGGGCAAACCCGATTCTGGCTCCAGGCTAATGATATTGGAGGTGTGATGCACTTGCTTGATGTGGTCCACCCAGGCATCCTATTAGATTTAGATTAGCGTCAGTTTTTAAAAGTTTGTTATCATTTTTAAAAAAAATCAACGAAACTTGATTGCATACCAATCAAGAGCTTAAATGGCAAGTTAACAGCTCAAATATGTCACCATCACAGCATAACGGTAAATTATTGAGGAGAGAAGGAGAGAAAGCCCAAGCAACACCCCCCTCCCAACAATCACTTAACATTGCAACTCAATTCAGATGGTTATCAATTCCCCTGTCTATCCCTTCCCCTCCCAGCCCGGCTAGCCATTTCTAATATTACTCCCCTGCTCTGGCTCATCTGTCATTTCAGCAGTTCTGTTTCTGAAGTATGTGGCACAGGGTTCCCAAATATCTAGTGGCCTGGATTTCACCACCATGAGCTCCCAATATGTGTTGAGTTGGTCCTGGCAGTGGGTAGGATCCGACATACATGCAGCATATGTGGGCAATGGCTTTCGGCCCCAATGTATTGCGACCCTGCGTTTCGCCACCAGCCGACAGTGTGCAAGGGGTATCTCCCTGACATAGCCCAGAAGGCATGTCACAGGGTGCCGTGGTATTTGGGCCTCAGTGATGCAGCTGATTTTATTGCACACCATCCCCTAGTATTCTGCCGCCCCGGGCATCCCCAGGCCAAATGGAGAAATGTGGCTCCGGCCGCGGATTAGCGGCTGCAATTTGGGGTCATCCGCTGTTCCATTTTATGCAACTGCAGTGGTGTACGGTATAATGTATAGAGATATTTGAAGTGAATCAATCGTAGCCCCTAATTGGGAGATAGGCACCCATTTGCCCACAACATTATATAAACTGATCCCATGGGACCTAATATCCCAACTCCCGCTCCCTCTCCTCCCTCGCCGGAGAGATGTCCAATTGGGAGGCCTTCATTGTGAGAGTGCATAGCCTAGAGACAAGTCTTCATGGGGACGTAGCGTCATACAGGTGCTCTAGTGCCGTGGAGGGCCGGAGGTCAGGGAAGGTAGCATAGACTATCTAGCAAGTCACTCTTAATTGGTAGTTTAGCAGCGTGTCCAACCGCTGGCCTCCTACACAGAGGGGCTGGTCAGTGATACAAGAAACTTTCCCCCAGGGAACAAATAAGCGATAGTTTTTTCTCCCAGCTCAGCGGCCTTACTAGGCAAACCTTTGTCTTGCATTGGGAGGAATAATGAGTTTTTTGCCAGCTGAGATAATGGGGCGTGTAATACAGTGAGTCCAGCCCAGCGACGGAGACCCTTCAAAGCCCACTTCATACAATCTACCAGGTATATTTCACCTTGGGGTGCTTTGTATTTCTGGAACAAAGCTGTTGCCAGTGGCCAAGGCGATGCCCGATCTTGCTCCACTGCCACATGTGGCCGAAATGGAGTAGGATACAGCCAGTGATGCAGGAAACTCACCTGCGCACATAGGGCATATATCTGCAAGCCCAGTGCACCCAACCCACTGTGCGCCAGTGGCTGCGTCAACAATTCGTACCTCACTCTTGACTGACGCCCTGCCCAGGGAAGCATGATTAAATTAGATAATAGCCTCTTGAAAAAGCGTCTTGTAAGGGGCATCGGAATGTTGGCAAAGAGGTATAAAAACTTAGGAAGTACCACCAAATTTGCAATTGCAATATGACTGGCAAGTCCAGATTGGAATGCTCCATTTAAACCAGTTCATATCACAGCCATAATTTGCCCTCATGATCTCATCCACATTACGGCTTTGCCATATGCCCAAATATTTGAATGGCTCTGTGGCCCATCTAAATGGATATTCCGTTTGGCAAGGAATGGCGGCCTCGGTGAGTGGGAAGTGTACTGACTTTCCCCAGTTGATCTGGATACCTGAGTGTCCCCCGAATCGTATTTTACCTCATGCGCCAGAGGTGCTTGGTTGGTGCTTGGTTAACAGACATAGAAAGTGTTGTCATCTGCATACATTGATACCACCAATCTTTGGGTGGTGAATCCAATACCGACTCCGCTTAATACTGTCGCAGTCTCGCGGCCAATGGTTCCATGGGGATTGCAAAAAGAAGGGGATGTTATATGGCCCATAGGGACATTGTTGACATCGCTAAGTTAGCATGAGCTGTGCTGCCATGATGCCACTTTCGCACACGTTACTACATGACTTTATTTTTGCAAGACTCTGTTTGTGCCTTTCACATGAGAACTGACTGCTTTGTGTGTTACCTGCCTGTTCCCGGCATTTTGTCTGAAGACAGCGAACAAGGTTGATAAAAAATGCCCCTTGTTATTCATGTTAATTTAGCAATGTCGACAATGTCTCTATAGGCCATATGACAGGGGGACAGGGGGCAGCCCTGTCTGGTACCACAGGTTATCTCAAATCATTTGGATACTTGCCCACTTAATCGCATAGGGGCCATAGGCTGGGCGTATACAAATTTAACTTTCTGGATGAAGCCTGTACTAAACCCTAATCTCGACATCAATGTGAAAAAAAACAGCCATTCCAGAATATCAAACCCCTATGTGGCACCAAGTAGGGCCGCCACTGCCGCACCGAAGGGTGGGATGTGGTGCATGACGGAGAAGATGGTCCGTAAGTTATGCAACATCTCACGTCCGGGCACAAAGCCCAACTGATCCTGCCGGATGGTTAAGGGCATGAGTGGCAGCAGGCAAATAGCCAGGATCTTTGCGTAGATTTTAACGTTGATGTTTATTAAGGGCAAGGGGCGGTAGGAGTCACACAGCATACTTGGCTTGTCCGGCTTAAGAATTGTGACTATCATAGCTCCACGCAGGGACAAAGGGAGCTGTCCCACCGACAGCGACTGATGGTACATCTCAATGGGATGCAGGATTAACAGATCTGCGTATTCCTTATAGAAGGCAGGCGTAAGCCCATCTGAGTCAGGAGCCCTTCCAGCCAGAAGGTCAGCGATGACCAGAGCTATTTCCTCCAGGGTGATCGGAGCGTCCAGAAATTCCCTATGCCCCGATCCCAGCCAGAGCAACTCTATAGTGTCAAAGTATTCTAGTAGGGCCTGCCGATCTGTAGTTGTGCTAGCAGTGTATAGTTTGGCATAGTAGGAGGACATAACCTCGGGAAGTGCAGCTGGGGAGGTGATCAGCATTTCTTCACTATCTTTCAGTTCTACTACTTAAACAGAAGCATGTGGATTGCGGATCAGTGACAGAATATCGAGGGACATAATATCGACTGCACACAATATCGACGCCAGAATATCGACAGACAAAATATAGTCTACCTATCTACAAACAGGTAAGGGCCAAAATATTGATTCCAAAATACAGTTGTTAAAAATATAGTTTACTAAAATATTGAATTTTTAAAATGTCCTAAAATTAATATTAAATTAATTAAATAATAAATATAATTAGGTAAAACATACTTAAAGTTCATTAAAAAATAATTAAATTAAAAGGAAATATATTTAACCCCCCCAAAAAATTAAACATACATTTTTTTATATGTATTAACTTAATAATATTAAGGATACTTATTTATTTTAAATTATAAAATGTTAAACACATAATTTAAAATATAATTACATATATATAAATAAAAATATTTCAGATGTAATAAATTAAAATATTAAAATTAACTCTTTTTTAAATATTATTTTACGCTACTTAAAAATAAAAATAGTGAAAACGTTGCAAAGCATAGGCTATACAATTAGTATTCCCACTCCATCTAGTTTAATTGTAGGGAAAGTGTTGGATAGTGGGAATGTAAAAATTACTATTCCCACTCCAGTGAGTGGAACAGTAGGGAAAGTGTTGGATAGTGGGTGGGTAAACATTACTATTCCCACTCCAGTGAGCGGAACAGTAGGGAAAGTTTTGGATAGCGTGTAGGTAAAAATTACTATTCTTTCTCCAGCGAGTGGAACAGTAAGTGAGTGCAACAGTAGGGAAAGTGTTGGATAGCTTACGGGTAGAAATGACTATTCCGACTCCAGTGAGTGCAACAGTACGGAAAGTGTTGGATAGCGCAGGGGTAAAAATTACTATTCCCACTCCAGAGAGTGCAACAGTAGGGAAAGTGTTGGATAGTGTAGGGGTAAAAATTACTATTCCCACTCCTTTGAGTGCAACAGTAGGGAAAGTGTTGGATAGCATAGGGGTAAAAATTACTATTCCCACTCCAGTGAGTGCAACAGTAGGGAAAGTGTTGAATAGCATAGAGGAATAATTTAGTAGACCCAGTCCTACAATTTAATTATAACTAATTAAAAAATTATTAACTATTTAAATTTAATTTACCTCCCACTATTTTCCTCTATAAACGTCACCTCCAATAATGAGTGGAACAGTAGGTGAAGTGTTGGATAGCGAGTAGGTAAAAATTACTATTCTGACGCCAGCGAGTGGAACAGTAGGGAAAGTGTTGGATAGCAGGAGGGTAAAAATTACTATTCCCACTCCAGTGAGTGTAACAGTAGGGAAAGTGTTGCATAGTGCAGGGGTAAAAATTACTATTCCCACTCCAGAGATTGCAACAGTAGGGAAAGTGTTGGATAGCATTGGGGCAAAAATTACTATTCCCACTCCAGTGAGTGCAACAGTAGGGTAAAGTGTTGGATAGCGTAGGGGTAAAAATTACTATTCCCACTCCAGTGAGTGAAACAGTAGGGAAAATGTTGGATAGCTTGTAGGTACAAATTACGATTCCGACTCCAGTGAGTGGAACAGTAGGGAAAGTGTTGGATACTGGGAGGGTAACAATTACTATTCCCACTACAGTGAGGGCAACAGTAGGGAAAGTGTTGCATAGCGTAGGGGTAAAAATTACCATTCCCACTCCAGTGAGTGCAACAGTAGGAAAAGTGTTGGAAAGCGTAGGGGTAAAAATTACCGTTTCCCACTCCAGAGAGTGCAACAGTAGGGAAAGCATTGGACAGCGCAGGGGTAAAAATCACTATTCCCACTCCAGTGAGTGTAACAGTAGGGAAAGTGTTGGATAGCATAGAGGAATAATTTAGTAGACCCAGTCCTACAATTTAATTAAAATTCATTTAAAAAAAATCATTATGTAAATTTAATTGACCTCCCACTATTTTCCACTAAAAACGTCACCTCCAATAGTCTAAATATTAATAAATTAACATATTTAATTCACATTTAATTAATGAGCTAATCACAATTAACAATCTAAATTAATTAACACAATTACCAGTATAAAATAACGTTGATTAAATATTATATAAATATTAATAAAAATTAATTTTCAATGAATTTAATACACATTATACTCCCCTATAAACACTAAACACTCAACACATTCCTAAAAAAATGAACATACTTAACATATTGATACAATAATTATTAATAATAATATTGAATTAATTTCTAATTAATATACATTTACACCATTTGCATATTTATCAATTAATTAAAAACTTGTATTAATAATGTTTTAAATATCTAATACATTAATTAACAATAACCAATATTAATTATTTACCATAAAGTTATTAGTTGATAAATTATAATTTTTTTTAATTTCAATTAAATTACTTCACACCATATTCCCCTATAAACCCACAACCCGCTACGGAATTAATATGCGCAAAAATTAACATAAAATTCATTATCTTAAAACAATTGTAACATACATTAAAAGTATATTATATACTTTTAACAGATATAATAACATATAATACAATTTAAAAAACATTGGATAAAATGACATTCTATACAATGACATTCTATATAATGACATTCGAGATTACTTACCTATATGTCTGTATTTTTTTCAACTATATTATATCTATTCTATATTCTGTCCTCTCTAAATTTTTGATTGGATATTGTGTCCTCTCGATATTTTTTATTCAATATTTTGGGTGTTTACCGTAGCTTGTGCAGTAACCCCGCCAGGGTGTTGCTGGGTCGGTCTCCCTCCCCATATCGTCTTGCCGCTGCCTCTTTCCCTAAGTAAGTCACCCCTATTCTGCTTTCTCAGGGTATTCAGAAATCTTTTCTCTTATTTCTGCCAATATTTTCTGTCTGGAACCAGCAGCCTGCACCAGCTCCAGTCTACTAATATCTCTCTCCAATCTATTCAAGGTACTCTTGATCACCTTTAGCACTCCGGCCTGCTTCGCGGTACATTTCCTGGGCATTACCACCTTGAAAGCCTCTCAGAATATGGATGGCAACTTGACCAATCCCACATTGTTTGCAAAGTAGTCTGCAATAGTAGTGCGTATTTCCTCCCAGGATGCTACATCCCATAGGGCATGTGGGGGAAGCCACCAGGAGAATGCCTGCAATAGAGTCTGTGGTATTGTCAGTACCAGTCTCACCGAGCATGCCTCCCCGCAAGCCTTATCAAACTAGGAGGCAACGGGCAGCATAGTATGTACAATAGGCTTGAGCAAGTATGATTTAATAATGTTTCCAAATGTCACAAAATGATCCAAACTATAGGAATCCTGAATCAGGCTGAGACAGGCGTAGAGTGTGCTCTGATGGTCTGCACAGAGCCTGCAAAGAACAACATTCATGTTGCCAGTTTTCCAGATTCTCCTGGGCCAGTCGGTCCTTGGAAGGACATTAAAGCCCTCCACACCGGTAGCCTGAGAAATAGGCTTCTGGCAAGCCTGTGCAATAGAAAGAGGATTACGATCACGATGCGTAACCCCCATGATCGCAGGGGTATGGTGCGTACCCCTGCGATCATGGGGTGTACACACCGTACCCCATGTACGATGGGTGTATGCACCGTACCCCATGTATGATGGGTGTACGCACCGTACCACATGTACATGCGATCATGGGGGGTACGGACCGTATGGTGTGTATGTGTTTGTGTGCTTTTCCGTACGACTCGCCCTTACCTGATGCGGACTGTATGAATCACGTCCTCTTGCCCCGGTCTGGATCGTACTCGTCGGGTCGTACGGCATGTATACGAGTCATACGGCATGTGTACGAGTCGTACGGTTCACGGTTTCAGCCTTGCAATACATACGGATCGCGACGATTCGGACGGATTCACAGAATACGGATCGTACTACGCAACTCTGACGGACGGGTACGATTTGTACGGAGAGGGCCCCGGATACAAATCATACGGACGGTTTTTTCCCCGAATCGGACTCGACCCCTATATGTGCAAGGGATGACTGGACCATTCCCAATATAATCAAGAACATTTTAAATGGCAAGAATATAATCTATAATCAATCTACCAGCACCCCCAATAAAGGTAGGCATTTAAAGACAGTGTGGGAAAGCCTATTCCAACACATTACATAATTCATTTTTAAACAAATAAGGAAGTAACATTAAGCCTCTACACTCTCTATAGCTGGCAAGGGCTGATGTGGAAAAAAGTTTGAAAGTGTTTAGTTCTGGACATACAAGGCCCTTCTCCTCAAAGATGATTTTTGCATTCAAATCCCCAGCAAGGACAACGTTAAGGTTATTATTTGGACATGTAATCCTATATTCCAAATTGCCAAGAAATTCAAAAAGTGAAACAAAATTAGGATTAACATTGGATGATGAATTATCATAAAAAAATTGATGAGCACAAAACTAAGGGGGTCATTAGTATGGCGGGCGGATCGCCACCGCCCGTATGGCGGTGGCGATCCGCCCGCCATAAACCATCGCCCGCTTACAAATCCTCCCTGCCACATTTCCATGGCGGGGGTCACACCAGCAGACGGAAAGACCGTCCGCCGGTTTTACGCCCAGTCGCAGACTCAACCGGGCGGAAAAGCTGCTAACATGGTGGCGGTGTCTGGGAGACACTGCCAACCATATTAGCATGTCTGTGGGGAAAGGCAGGGGGTTCCAGCAATTGGAGTCCAGTAGTGGGACCCCAGGCACCCTGGGGGGCGGGGATGCACATGAGGGTACCTATGGTACCCCCTGCAGTTCCATGCACAACATGGCAGGCACTGCGCGATGCCTGCCACATTGTGCATGGAAGTGCACTACATGCCTTCCTGGCATTACGGCGGGCGGAGCTGAGAACACCGCCCACCGCAATGCCAGGAATGCAGGGTGCTCCCACCAGTGTGGCGGGTGCATCCTGATGTCAACAACGGGACCCCTCACAGCAATGGCGGGTGGTCCCATTTCATGGATGGATGGTGGGCGGACAAAGTCCTCCCACCATCATAATGACCCCCTAGATGTTTTGACCCAGTTTGCTTGAAATGCCTGGATCTATCTGTTGTTGGTAGGAATGGGCAACACGGTGCAAGCTAGCCCATCACAGGCTATTCTCATTTCAGAAGATAAAGCTGGGGTGGGGAAACAAATACAAACATCACTAACTAAATCCCTAGGAGCCCAAGTCTCCTGAAAACAGATAATGTCATAAGATGTAATAAACTCAAACCAGTTATTCATTTGCAATTTAGAGGCAAGCCCCACAATATTCCAACTTAGCAACCTTAATTAACCTTATGTGCAGGGCAGGATAGGGCTATTGGGGGCTTAGGCTGCAGTCGGCTTCCAAAATCGGGCTGGTGGCGGGAGGCATAGAATTTAAATTTTGGCAGGAGCATTAGTTTTCCAATCTCAAACCACATTTGCAGCAAAAGTGCCATAGGGAACTTAGTAGTTAGTTTGTAGTCAGCTTCCAAAATCAGGTCAGGGCATAGGAATTCCTTTGGCAGGAGCATTAGCTTCATGACCACAGGCCACATTAGACAGCAGAGGAAGGCCTGTTAAGTCAATCTATGCTGCACTCCACTAAAAGGTGATTGTTCGTGGGCACACAGTTGAATGCTCATTGTGATGGATCAGGGACAAACATTTTCTTCAGGGCACTACCCTTTTGTGTAGTCAATATTTTGTACTTTACATACAAAGTATGTAAAGTCAATATTTTTTTAATCATAATTTTTTGGGCAATACTTTGAATGGCAACAATTTTGTCAGCAATATTCCTTTTTACAACCATTTACGGATATATGATATTCTAACACCCAACCTTTGAGGGACTTCAGTGCTTAGGTAGATGCTTCTGGCCCTCTTGCCTCTCAGAATTAGTTGGAGTTATGGGTTATCATTGTTATCATTGGCTCCACAGTGCAATCCGCATTCTGGATCTTATTTTTACCTCATCTGACATTGCTGATTTAACCCCTCCCACGTTGGTAACGGAACAGCTCTGTCACGCCCCTCGGGTGGGCTGTGCTGGTGACGGAACGGTTCCGTCACGGCCCGCTCGCCGCGTCTGCGCGGCGCTGATTTCGTGCCTGCGCGGCGCGTTCTATTGAGCGGGCGGGGCCGTAACGGAACTGTTCCGTCACAAGCACAGCTCACCCAAGGGCCGTGACGGAGCGGTTCCATCACCAGTGTCGGAGCGCCGCCGCCCCCCCGTGCCTTAGCACTGCGGCGGGATAGCCGTGCAGCGAAAGGGTTAAGTGTGTCGCCTGTCTCTTCTTCAGATCCTTTATTTGTCTCTGTTTCCATCCTAGCCTCCAGAATATCTCAAATACTTCAATCTGCAAATTGTCAGCCCACAAAATAAATATTATTCTTATTTTATGCCTTTCTTAATTCTTTTTGGTTTTGACCAGAATACGATTTTAAACATCTGTATTTTTGGATGTCCTGGATTCTATAAAACAAATTAAATCTATATTTTCTTATCTGCTGCATTCCCAGTACCTTGGTGTAGTGAGGAGCTCAGAACTATCAATCAATCAGTCATGTTTTATAAAGTACTGCTAATCAACCAATAGGGTATCCAGGTGTTAACCTGTCCCGTGGCGTGTTCGAACAACCAGGTCTTGAGGGCCCTTTGGAATTCCTGAAGTGAGGTGATCGTCCGGTGCTGCGTGGGAAAGCTGTTCTAGGTCTTTGTCAAAATGTACCAGAAGAGGATCTTCCACTTCTGCTTCTGCGGATGCTGGGAGTGTGGGCCAGTGATAGGGAGGAGGAGCATAGTCCTCTCGATGGTTGGTGGACGTTCAGGCGGCGGCCGATGTAGGTGGATCCTTGTTTGTATAGATGCTTTTGTGCAAGGGTGAGCATCTTAAATTGGCATCTCCTATGTACGGGGAGCCAGTGGAGTTGCCTGAGGCAGGGTGTGAAGTGGGTTCATCGGGGAGGAGAAAAATGAGTCTGGCTGTGGTGTTCAGAATGGTTTGGAGTCTGCGTAGGAGGTGTTCGGTGATTCCGACGTGGAGAGCGTTGCTATAGACCAGTCAGATGGTGATGAGCGCCTGTCTCACAGTGAGCCTTCTATGCTGGGTAGCCACTTGATTTTCTTATGCAGCATAAGTAGAGTGAGGAGGCAGGCAGAGGAGACTGTGTTGTTCTGTGATTTCTGGTGGTGAACTTGTTATCAAGGATGATTGTGAGGTTTCTGGCGTGGTTTAAGGGTGAGGGTGAGGATGAGGGTGCCGTTGCGGGTCCCAGGTCTGGGGGCCACCAGGAGTCATCCCAAAGGGTTGCTGTTGTTTTCTTTATTCACAGCTAGGATCAATACACATTGCTTTTCATTGTAGTTACAGGCATAATGTTAAAGACATATCACGGATACAGAATCATGGTTACTGGAGGAAGATATAGGAACTGACAATGCATATAATTCGAGTGATGCCTTAAAGGAGTTAGTCCTTCCCATAGAAGGGGGGTTGTCCTCCTATGCGTGTACCTGGTAAGGAAAAATGGGGAGAGATAGCTAACTGCAAACTTGGGGACCAATCAAGGATGGGTAACAGGGGTAGAGATAGAGGTGGGGGGGTTGGTTCTTGTTGGTTGTGGCTATATGGTTGGGGTTGTGATCCTGGCCGGGGAGTGGCTGCCGTTAGTCCCATAGGAGGCTATCGGTGTTAAGTGCTCATGCATGCTGTGTAGGGGACTTCGGCGAGGGAGGGCCACTTAGAAACACCGGGGAAGCGTGTGGAAGTCAGGGCATTCTCAGTCGTTTGTCAGATGCTCTGAAGGAGCATAGCCCATTCAGGGGAGATGCGCCATCGGTGCAATCCCTGTACATCCAAGTGTTGGATTGCTTCCTCCTCAGCTGCACCCCGCTTACAGACTGCTGCTATTTGGGTGCATGCCAATGCATTGTGATCTCTCACTTAGCTAAAAGGAGGGCCAGGGTTGTAAACCACTTCTTGACCTTGCAATGTTGCCAACGTAGGAATATGCCTAGCGAGCAGGCCTCCCACGTGGTAATGTCAGAGAGCCATGTGACCACCTGTAATGTGTTGTGGTTAGTGACCCAGTAGTGCTGCAAGGTATGGCAGTCCCAGAACAAATGCAGAGATGTTGCACTAGAGTCCCTAAAACAGGAGCAGGAAAACTGACTCTGGATAATAGCGTTGAAGTTGCGCCGGTGTCTGGTATGCATGATGTAGGGTAAAGAATTGTATGTTTTCGAACCAAGAGTTTCAGGACACTTTCTTGTCATATAGTGGCCACTCAAACTACTTCTCCCATTTTTGCCTCAGTCTGGTGAGTGGTACGCCTGTGAGTTTGGAGATTGCCTTGTATATGCAGGTAATTAAGTGACGACCTGGGCCCATATACAGTACTGTGTGGAGTACCAGGTGCACCACGGGTTCGCCCCAGATAGATCCAAAAGCTGGTGGCAGTCCAAGATAATTTGCCGGTGGAGAAGGAATTTCCCTCAGGGGAGTCTGATCTCCTCAACCAATGGGTCGAATGGAAGAAGTTGGCTGTCATCGAAAAGGGACTCTACCTCGAGAATCAAATGGTCTGACCAGGCCTGTAGCATCTGAACAGTATAGTGACTTCAGACCACGGTGAAGCCCACTAGTGGTAGCAAGGGGGTGTATAGCAGGGCTCCTCAGGACAGACGATGGATTCGAAGCATACATGATCTTGCCACAACTACCTGGACCGAATGGGTCAAGACAGATCGGGTTCCCGGCAGGAGCAGACGTTAGATTGCCAGTATCAATAAGGGCCCAGTGTCAGAGCTCGCATCACCAAAATAACACCCGCTGTCCATTGTGACAGCCTCTGAAGCTGTGCTGTAAGGAAATACGCTTCAGATGATGGCCCCCTCCGGTTGACCGGCACCTGCAGCTTGGCTAGGGTGACTTGTTGAACATTACCCCAGATAAGGGAGCAAAATAGGGCATCCAGTTCCTGAAAAACAGGGAGGGCAATGACCAGGAGATTCGTGAAGTTATAGAGAAGGCAAGGTAAAAGGACCATCGTCACCAGGGCGATTTTCCGTATAGGGTCCAAAGGGAGGGTCTTCCAGAAACCAACTAGTGCTCCTATGCCTGCCAGTACCCTCCAGTTGTTGGTCTCGTAGAGATTATGAGAGCGTGGTAAAGTTGGACCCCTAGATAACGAGGAGCCGAGGCACTCCTGGCGAGACTGATGCCTCCAATAAGCACCTCTCATGGGGGTATGATGGGGGCAAGAGGATAAATAAAGGATTTCATCCAATCGACCTTGGCAACAAAATCTGTGACGTGGCCCAGATGGGCTTGAAGTTTATCGTAATGTCCGGCACGTAGAGTAGCAGTTCATCCCCGTACATAGACACACCAGAGGAACACTTTAGTCTAATTTCTCCCCCCGGCGACGAACTACCAGGGGCTCCATTGCTAAACAAAAAGTGAGAGGGAGAGCGGACATCCATGGCGTTTGCCCTGTGACACCGGAAAGGAAGCCGAGATATAACGGCCTAAACGAACCCGGAACGTAGGCTTTGAATATAGTAACCTCGTGTAAGCCAGGAGTGTGGGGCACTGAAGCGCTGCAAATAGATAGGACCAGGGCAAAGTATTGAATCCTTTCTCCAGGTCGAAGACCAGGAAAGCGGCATGAGGAAAGGGAGCTCTTACCTTATCGTGTACGTGGAGCAATCAGTGGGTATTTTGGGAGGTGCTCTTGCCAGGTACAAACAGGAACTCATCCATATATACCATTGCTGGAAGGACTTGGGCATATCGGTCTGCCGGGATCTTACCAAGGATCTAGTAATCAGCAGATAGAAGGGCAAATGGCCTATAGGAGGCCAGCAACATGGGATCTCGATCTGGCTTTAAAAACAATACCAGAAGGGATTCATGGCGTGAACCTGGGATTTCCCTGCTTTTTATTGCCACCCTATACATTTCCACCAGTTGAGGTGCTAGGGGGATGGAAAAGGTGCTATTGTATTCTAGTGGTAGGCCATCTAGGCCTGGGGCTTTGTTGTGGGCCAAGGTCAAGATCGCCTGTTTCCCATCAGTTGATTTATTCTCCAAGTCTAGGAAGGTCCTCTATGGCAGAGCAATCCTAGACAGGATAAGGTTGGTGAGAAATAGGTCCATCGATTCCGAGCCAGAAGAAACAACATATCCTCAATACCCAGATATTAAGGGTATGGCCACTCAGGGACTGACCTCTCTAACAAGCAAGCACCCTTCTCCTTTCTTCTGCCCCCCTCCCCCACGCACACTAAAACAAATGCCACAGCCGTCCTCTGCTGCGGCAATCTCTTGTAACAATGATCTCGGATGTGGACATCTGGCTGAGTGGCTCATGAAATGATCTGGTTTTAGCAAAGGCGCACGATATATGTAAGGCCATGCCTCACCATAACAGCCCCAACACATGCCTGTATTTATAATAAAAACACATAACTTAAGTTATTATAGGACTGGTGAGATCCAAACTGAAGTGCCACACCTATGTTGAAATTCCACACTCCAGAAACGCCAGGAAACTTGAACAGTCATTTTAATGTAATCACATGCAATCATACATGAAGCATATACATCAGTAAAAAGGCATAATGCTATATTGACCAAAGAAAGTTGTGCAGTCCTAACATATGTAACCAAAACACCATAGCCTGCCCTGACGAGCATGAAGTAAAGAACTACAAACCCATGACAGACAGCAAAAACAATGGAATGAAACTAGAACCATAACTATTATTGTAGGAACTACACCAGGGTAACCTTTCAGGCCTGATGATAACCCCATGACCTAAAACAATTGTATGATCGAATCGTTTAAACCCCCAATAAAGAGGGGTTTGTTTTGAGTGTTTAGATCTAACTGACCTGCCTGAAAATTCAAATACGTGCGACTTGACCTGACTTATAGCAGCTAAACCTTCCTTTCTTGACCGATACAAAACAATTGGTCCAATTTCGATGCACTCATCCATATCTATTAAGAAAAATTATTGAAAGTGCCCCTCTCACATAACAATGAGGCTGCATCTAATTAGGTACAAATACTGTTAATATACTCTAAATATGTATGCGTGCAAATTATTATATTTAACGTTATCTCTTTTTAAGTACAGGATGAAGCGAACTTCAATTCACACACTAAGCCTGGATTAAGAGGTCCCCAATTTCATTAATGTTAAGTTCACCCCCATACTTATCAATACTGGCAATGCAGGAAACTGTGGGAGGGCTAAGGGGGAAGCAGGCGAATAAAAGAGAAACTGTGAGGCCATTCTGATTTAATGAGGAATTTCTGGGGGTATTCATTAATTCCAGGTTTGAATCTCACTGGTATTTGTCATTTTACTGCAAGGATTGTCCCAGCGATTGTTGCTGCTTCTAGCAGCTACAATTTACAGGTTAAACACCACAGGGCAGATTTGCAAGCCGCATGCGCCACCGGTGCGTCCCTTATTATGTGGTACCGGCGGTGCATTTAAGTGCTCCATATTTACAAGGACAGGAAAAGCCACCCTGCGTGACTTTTCCTGTCCTTGTAAATATGGCTACTTTGCGTGAAAGGGTTGTTCCGTGGGTGTTCCCACGCAACACCCATGGAACCAGATACATTTCCAGATTTACGAGGAATCATAAATCTGGAAATGCGTGTGAATGCTACGCCTACCCAGGGGAGGTGTATGGAGGCGCAACGAGGAGAAATGTATTAATTTCTCCTCGTTTTCTTTTCCTCATTGTATGCGTGCTGCATACTACAGCACACAAAGAAAGAGGATATCACCTCTAATGATTGTTTTTGTTCAGGAAGTGTTACCTTCCTGCACATAAACAATCATTGAAACAACAACGTTTTTCAACTTCTATGTGTGCTAATGCAGCATACATAGAAGTTGAAAAGCGGCATTTCAGATTGTTTTTGTACAGGAAGGGAACCCTTCCTGAACAAAAACAAACTCCCAACAATGCAGGCATCCTTGAACCATGGTACAAGGGTGCCTGCGCCGGGGCATGGCAGCAGTTTGTGTGCCAGCACAGGGGGAAGTACAGAGATGCAACATATTGTTATAAATATGTTGCATACCTGTGCTTTGAAAGTGACTCAGTGCCGTGCAGCCAAAATCTGCCCTCACAAATGTACAGCTTGTGGACCTCTTAATTTTGATAGGGTTTGTAGCTGCTTTTAGCGGCTGCATCAGAATTAAAAGCGACCTCATAATCAGACCCGTAAAATATTGTTTTCATGCTCAGTTCAGAAAATGTGAGGCACATTGGACATATTTCTGTATGGTTCAGTTAAGTAGTGGCATGTGCAATGAGAAAATAGTGTACAAATATGATTGAGTTAAAATGATAAACATTGTATAAAGACAGAGTAGCTCTTGACTTGCTATTAGCAGCAAGGTTAACATTGATTTAAAATCCCACAGATTCATAACCACTAGCAGTTACTTCTGTTTTAAACTCATCATATATAAGCTTTAACATTACTCAGGTTGTGGACATACAAAGGAATTGAGAATCTTAATTAAGCAGTGGCAGAGTGACCACCTGACTGTAATAGCTAACAAAGGTATTCTCACCTTCACCTATAGCTAGCTTTTTAATTGTAATGTAAAGAAATGCCTTGGTTCAAGATGGAATGCTGCGTGTAATAGCTTTGAGAACCTTTGATAGGCATTTCCCATCTGTCTATGTGAGAAGTTCTCATCCCCTACTGTGGACTCTTCGCTGTCGTAAGTTTACTAGTAAAATGCAATTTGGTGAACACCAAAAAAAAGTAAACTTACACAAACTTGTAAGTTTACCTTTGTGAATCAGGCCCTTAGTGAGTAAAGCTCATAAAATTAATGGCTACACAACAGTAAATGCTGTGCTAAAGCCCCTAACAGAGGAAAGTAATCAATCGATGTAGTTTTCCGAAAAGGCAAACAAAAAAATGACAAAAGTGTATGGGCTCTGTCTATAGAAACCCGAGAAGACCGTCCAGATATTTTCTCTGTACACAAAAGGAGTTGTCTCTTCCCACGGGGTGAGAGACTTCTTAACACTCTCACTTCATTCAAACTCCATTAATAGATATGAAATAGTAGTGGAATGCACACTGCCCCCATAAAGAAATACATGGCAATGATCATTTATTGGCTGTCAGAATGTGTGTTGATCTCGGTAGCCTAATGCTCGGCCTGGTATACATCAGAGTCCTCTATATATACAAATGTAATATCCATTAATGTTGTTACAAAAAGTGCATTCATGTCTCAGTACATCCTGATCTAAAGGCAGGGTTTGGAATAAATCTTACACCTAAAATATATAGCGTGAGATCCGTGTATTGTATGCTTTGGTGTCGCTATGTAAATGATCCTTTCCATTACTTTTCAATACACTGCATCATCATCCTGACTATCGATTTGGGCAGATATGCTTCTTGTTTCGTCTTAATGTCTGATGACCTAGAATCGCAGTGAGACACTGTAATAGATGTGTTGTAGAGCACGATGAATCAAGGTCAGGGAAGGAGAGGTAGGTAAATCTTATGAAGGTCATTGCCTAAAATATAAAGGGATATGTTGGAAAAGATGTTTCTATTTCAGAAGTTTTACTTCCTTTTATTTACCTATTGCTTTCCAAATAGCTTTAGGCCATGTCTCCTTTCTTGTCCCATCATAACTCAGCAGGGCCGGACTGGCCATAGCGGGCACCCGGCAATCCCCCGGTGCGCCGCACGGGTGGGAGCCGGTTTTGGGCCCCTGGGGGTCGTTTTCGTTACTGGGCCGTTTTTGCAGCGTACCAAAATCGGCCGAAAGCCGGCCACGGCAAAGAGCTTGGCGGCACCTCCAACCCCCCCGAGTGGGGAGGGTGGGGCCGGCCGAGCACTTTGCCAGGGCCACTTGTGGTTCCCAGTCCGGCCCTGTAACTCAGTATAATTTACCCTACAAGGGAGACAGAAAAACTGAATAGCTTGACAAAAAGAAGGGCTATTTTTTTACCAGTCACACCCACTACTATGTTTCAATGATCCCTGCTGTACTTCCTGGACCTGGGTTCAGATTTTCCTCCCAAGATTTTTTTTTGATGTCTGAATTGCTTGCTTTCATTGGCCATGCAATGTTTTCCCTGCAAGGTGTTTGTATGTGAATGAAACTTAGGATTCAGACTCTTGTACCCTGTGGTGAAACCCCTCCTCACTCCCAACTCAGGGGCCTCAAAGGACTCAGAAGGTAGGTCAGATGGGCAGGAGTGCATTGGGATGATGGCTGCATAAAGAGGAGTGTATTCCCCAGAAATCTCCAGCATGAGGCCTGAGCTCTGTGTTGGTAGATGGAGCAAGCTAGGTTGCCAGAGCAAGGACCCTGGGTGAATCGGCTAATGCCTGAACTGTGAGTGGTGTACTAGCAAAAAGCTTTAGTTGCAGCAGTTTCAAAGGGCCTTCGACAGCCCACTCCAGAGGCAGCATCACTAATGGCGAAGAGATGAGGCAGCTGCAGGGATTGCCAGTAATCCATGTAATGCCGCAACAGTGTGTGATGGGAAGCATCATCAGGTTAATGGTGGCAACTGCATAAACAGCACCATGAACTTGTAGTAGTTTGGAAGACCTTACCATACCTGAGAATGCAAATTCCAGAAGCATGAGTGCAGATGGCTCTTCCTGGCATGCACCATGGATGGGATTGAGTGGCACGCAGCAGATCATGTTGGGATTGTTATAAACATCCATGGCCAGATGTACGACCAGTGTAAATTGTGACGCAATTTACAATGTACAAGCATGAGATGGATTTAAGACTACGCAGTCTTGGTATACAGTGCTTGCAGCTGGTCTCTAAGCAGTACTTAGGGCACCAGCAGTCATTCCTTTACAATTTAAGCACTGCAAACATCGTAAAGGTTTTTTTCTTTTATTATATGATGTTATTGATTGTCTCCTTGGGGTAGGCAAGGAATAATGCACAAGCAATGTTCTTACTTACTTACTATGCTACAGAGCAGAGGACAGAGGCAAACTACCCAAATATGCATTTGTGGCAGGTATATCTGGGGTTTGGAGGGGTGAGCAAATGGGTGATGGATACAAAATAAAAAACACCTTGAACACAGACTCCTCCTCGCTGCAAGTCCTTCTACCATCCAACACGGCCACCAGCCAAATGCCTTAACCCATCCTGGCGCTGCTCTCACCAGCATGAGAGGAGTTCCAGGATTGGAGGGAGTATCCTCTCTCACTGCGCGCAAATATACTGGAGCCCTGCAATTGCTCTCAAACCAGCTGTCTTAAGGTAGCTGGGTTAAAGCTTTCAAAGTGTGCATGTCTGGCTGGCTATGACAAGATGACTGGCCAAAGGGACATGCGCACTTTTAAAAGTGCCCGGGCAGCTCCCCAGTCTCCCTGCTGCTGACTCAAAAAGCCCTGCCCTCTGCGCCCTGTGCCTCAGTTCGGGACGGGGATGAAAAATAAAATAGTAATACATTTACTTTATTACTATTTTATTTTTAATATTTGGGGCTTTTGGGGGCAATTTAGGTGGTGAGGTGATGCTCCTCCACTCTAACGGAGGAGTCACCTCTTCAAATATGATTGTCTTTAAAAGTGCATTGGAGTCCTTTTTATCACGAAACAATCTATAGTCATGGTACAACTAAATGCGTCCATTATTGATTAAAATTTTAAGGGTTTATTACTTTACTCTGCTATACAGATCACCTTTCATTATTGGCATCTACTTGCTATGATAACCCCAAGAATTTAAGTGACGATTGACTTTGTATTGTTTTTTCTTAAGCAGCTTCACTGATGTGATCAACTATGGGAATGTGGCGAATTTAAATTAAGAGACTGGGGCAATCCCTCCTTCCACTGATGACATCACTGATGACATCTCAAATGACATCACTGATGAGATCACTGATGACATCATCCAGTGACTGTGTGTTTTTGTAAAGTTTAAATATGTTTTACATATTGAAGAATGAGTAGATGTATAAGTGTCTGGACGAAGGATTTAGTAGGTGCATGACTGAATGTATGAGTGAGTGATTAAATGTGTCTCACTGAGTGCATGGGTTAGTGACTAAACTGTCTTAATTTGTGCATCATTATGTCTGTTGTTCTGTAAACTGCTGCATGTGTTGATCAGTAGCTATATGATTAACTATATGGGTTATTGATTGATTGTCCAAGTATTTGTATGGGAGACTGAGTGTGTGTGTGGCTGGCTGGGAGGTGTGTGACTCTGTGCAGATCAATGTGTACTTGTATCAATGATTGTATAAGAAAGTAAGTATGTGTTAGTATATGTTTGAAAATGTAAGGTGCTCTATGTTTAACTGTATAGACAAGAAAATGGAAGTGTGATTGATTCTTTACAGGACTGACTAGGTGTGTGAGTAACTCCATGGATGAGTGGCAGACTGTGAGTGTCTGTATAGGTGTATGAGTGCATATGATAGTGTTGTAAAGATGAGTGATTGTATGTATGAATGATTGTATGGGTGAATGAGTGAAGGTGTGTGTAGACGTAGCAATCAGTGAGTGCGTATGTAGTAACTAGTATTGGTGTGTCAATGGTTTCAAAAATTATACTCTTTTTAACACTGGGTGAAACAGAGGTTATATTAAAATGTGAGGAGATGCATTGTATTGTCACATGAATGATATCATCAGTGATGTGGTAATTGATGTCAAATGAGATGTTATCAGTGATGTCATCAGTGATGTCATTTGAGATGTCATCAGTGATGTCATCAGTGATGTCACTGACCATGTCATGAATGATGTAATATGTGACATCATCAGCAGTGGATTGCGGGTGCGCGATATATAGTTAGTGCAACTAACTATATATGGAATTTCAATGGTTTTGTGTGAGTAAAATAAGGTTTTTTAAATGCTAATTCCTAACTATATATGGTGTATAACCTATGGTTTTTTAAGTGAATTTCATTGGTTTTTTAAAAGCTAATATCTATACCTGTAAAATGTATTCTTCTTTAAATCCAAAAATATATTTTATATGTTTATTAATAACTTTTTTTTTAATATATTTTTTTCTTCGATCCCGCTTCGCGAATCGGAAAGCTTCCCGTTAGCTGACCTTGATGCCGCGAAATAGACCGCGAGCATATAAACGTTTCTTTACCGCAACTGCCGCGTTAGAAAACAACATCATCACGCCTCCCGTCCGCATGACGTTTCGCGTTGTCGTGTGATACGTCATATGACGTGCTACGTTAGCGAACTGGTACGCTTACCGAGTCGCAAAGCACAGGTTTCTGGAAGCAAACCGGGAGGCCCTGCAAAGCGCGTAACGTAAACACAGCAGGTCATGTGACTTGGTAATAACACTTTTCATTGGTTCATTTCACTTTTGGTTTCCTAATGATGTAAGAAGCTTCCCGTTAGCTCAATTTGATGCCGCGACCCGGTCCGCGAACCGGTAAACGTTCCGTTAGCGCAACTGCCACGTTAGAAATCATTATCGTGACGCGTCGCGGAAGCGTGACGTATCACGTTGTCGTGTAATGCGTCTTATGACGCGCCGCGTTAGCGCACCCGGAAGTGCTCCTGGGCGCGGACCGAGGCGCGAAACGCAGCGACCCGGAAGCTATCCGGGGCGCGTTCCGCAGCGCGTAACATAAGCGTGAGAGGTCATGTGACTTGTTAATAACACTTTTCATTGGTTCATTTCACTTTTGGTTTCATAATGTTGTTAGGCTTGGTCATGTGACCTAAAAATAACACTTTTCATTGGTTTAGAACTATTTTTTTTTCTCAAATGATGAAAACCCCTCCTTCTTTTTACCTCATTCTTACTTTCTATTTCCAGAGAGCAAGACCTATTTTTCACAATGGCTTCTGTAATAGCTGCAGCTGGTGCTTCTCAGCAACCACCACCACCACCACCACCAAAAGGACCACCACCAACACTGGACTTTGGTAGAGAGGAAGATAATGAGGACGAAGAGGAGGAGGAGGAGGAAGAGCAAGTAAGGCAGTTCCTGCCAGAAACACCAAGGCAGAGCCATATTAAAGACCACTACATATGGCAATTCTTTAAAATTCCACCTGGACAAAAGAAGGTCAATGCACCCCAGGTGTCTTGTTTGATTTGCAAAAATATACTTTCTCGTGGCAACCCCAACAAGAAATACAGCTTTGGCAATCATACAATGATTCGCCACATGGAGCGATGGCATCCTAATAATCTTTCCCAAGCACAAGTAAGGGATCTTGCTGCCAACCCCCCAGATGTCATCCCCAGCACCAACAGGGGTCAAAGCTCATTCGCCGGACCAGAAGGCCGAGAAATAATCCCCAATATTCAAGCTCCTTTTGCACACTACAAAATAGTTTGTATATATTGTGGAGGAACTATTGCTTATGGAGAGAAGAGTATTACTTTGATTAACCGAGCTGGAGAAAATCATAAATGCTACAAGATGAGAAAACAATGAATCCTTTTTATTTTTTTTTGCTCCTGTTGAGACATGTTCTAACCCTGCTTTTTTGTTATTTCCCCCTTACAAAACACAAAAAAAACACAAAATAGTTTTCAAAAATCCAAAAAAAAATCAAAAAATTGTTCAGAAAATTCATTAAAAAAAAGAAAAAAAAAGAAAAAGAATAAAAAACCAGTTCTTTTCAGAACTACCTTCCATTTATAACAAAATTGCCAAAATGTTTATACCCTGTCTTTCTTTTCTCCTCATAGTACGCTCCTCCGACCGCTTCCCGGTACGCGTACCGGGCGCTACCCACGCAAAAAAAACAAAATTATTTTTTTGTTTTTTTGCCCCGCGTGGCCCTTTTAAAGCCTCCACATTGACGCCGCCTCACGTGCCAACGTATTTTCTCCGCATTTTACACCCTATGCCGCATAACAGGTCATGTGACTTGTTTATAAAACTTTTCATTGGTTCATTTTACTTTTGGTTTCCTAATGATGGAAGGCATGATCATGTGACCTAAAAACAACACTTTTCATAGGATGAAAACTTTTTTTTTTTCCCAAACGATGAAAGCCCCACCTTGTTTCTGGATGTTTCAGACTGAAGCTGGCGTCAGCATGAAAGCACCACCATCTCGTAGCTCAGTCGTGGTCATTCCGCGAGCAATCATGGCAGCCGCTCCCCACCAGAAGCCTGCAGGAGTCGGAGCCCCCAAAACTTTTGATGAATTCTCAAGGCGGAGGGGACGCTTTCGAGAATGGGGTCCAAGACCTAGCAGACAAGCGTCCGATTTCCAAGGTGTCCCAGGGCCATTTCAGTGGACCAGGCCCAAAAAGGAAACAGCCTGCCGCCATTTTGAGAGTCCTGTGACAGCCGCCTATCGCTGCACCGCAAGAGTGGGCGCAACTCAGCTGAATTGCGGCTTTTGACACAGTGGACCAAAAACGGACGGAATGGCAACTGAAACGGTAAAGGGGCGCCCCACTACAACAGATGACACTCCACCTGGAGAGGCCCGTTCACGCCGCCTCCCCCGGGGCGCTCCACGCCGTTATTCGGAGCAGCATTGTAGGATACCAAAACCAGTGCGGCAACTTACTGGACATCACCTTGGTGCCATCGTTCTGCTGCCTTGGAACTATTCGCGCAACAGTTTGCTACTGATGACCCACCCCCCGCGACGCCCCATGCCGTTATTTGCTGGGTGGCAACTTACTAGACATCACTTTCGTGTCATCTAGATTTCGGCGCGTTCTGCTGCCTTGGAACTATTCGCACAACAGTTTGCTACTGATGACCCACCCCCCGCGACGCCCCACGCCGGAAATCTGGATGTTGTGCTGCGTTGGGACTATTCGCACAGCCGACCGCTACTTCGTTGTTTTCCCCTAAAAATGTTTATATGTTATTACTATTTTTGTTTTCTTGTATATATTTATAAATTATTAAAGTTTTATAATCTTACTACTTTGTCGGAGTGCTATATATTTTTAATGTGACACATAATTGTAAAAACTTTGATGTACAAACAGTCATCCCTGGAATCTTCCGCTTCAGGCTCGGTCCCCTCCCCAATCACAATACAGGATGGTTTTCAGATAATAGCAACGCTTCTGCTGTGACGGATCTCATCGAGTGTGGGCCTTGATCTACTATAACTCCTTTGAAGAGGGGTGATTCTTTACAGCTGTGGCCATAAACTACATCTGCAGGGCTAGCTGATACCCTAGGACCAGCCTGGACAATCGGACACAGAGGAAAAGGAGTGTCAGAGGGTGCGGTAGTGAATAGGGCGAAAGGGAGGTGTCGGGCGGGCACAGGGTGTGATTCTCAGGGAACAGCAGCGCAGATGGGGGAGGTTTATTACCCATGCATAAGACAGAGAGCGGGGGTGACCACTGCCTGGGGGAGATGCTTGCGAGGGTGGGCAGCCATGCTAAGGATCGACAGCGTGCACAGAGTGGGTGTGGTCAAGGCATCTAAAATGGCTGCTGTGCACGATAAAAGTGTGGCATTTGAAAAAAGACAAGATGGCGCAGACAATGTTTTTCAACACTTCCTGATTTCCTTCGAATCGAACGTTAACAGACGTTGGGGCATATTACCAAAGTTAAGCGATATTTATCCCTAACGATGCTTAGCAACGATTTTTTTACCGTCAGAAATTATCGCAGATAAACCTTGCTATTATCAAAGTTTATCGGAAATACGATAAAAAACGACCGCAATGCATTAATATCGCTGAAAACTCAGCGATATTCATGCATTACCGAGCTAATGCTCTTAGCCATGTTATCCACCTCCCATTGGATAACATGGCTAAGAACTGCTCAGGGCAGGTGGTAGCTTTTGGAGATATTCGCCCTTATCTCGAATATTTCCAAAAGTTGATAATAGGAGATAGCGATGTTAGCGACTGTTTCCAGTCGCTAACATCTTGGCATGCCCACTTTGCATGTCATTAGTGATAAATATCACTCACATGCAAAGTGGGGCCCAAGATGGTCGCTATCTTCTACTAGCCGTCGCTAACTGGTGTTAGCAACAGCTAGGTAATACACATATAATTTTATCTCCGCGAAGCGGAGCGCTGTTACAGATATATATCTTGTTTCTGAACGTTAATTTCTCAAAATGCACTGAAGCACATATATTGAGACCTAGCAAAGGCACATCGGGCTACCAGTCCCTACAATTTTGCCAAGTTTCGTGCAAATCCATTCAGCTGTTCGATCCTACCGAGAGACAAGATGGCGGCCGCTACGGACTGTTTGGAATGTTTACAGACACCGGAGAGCCAATCAGCTTCGCTTCGCAAAGCTCCGTAACGCGAAAAGTACGCGAAGCGGTGCGCTGTTACAGATATATACCTTTTTTTGAACGTTAATTTCTCAAAATCCACTGGAGCACATATATTGAGATCTAGCAAAGGCACATCGGGCTACCAGTCCCTACAATTTTGCCAAGTTTCGTGCAAATCCATTCAGCTGTTCGATTATTATTATTTTTATTTTTTTTTGCCCCGCGGGGCCCTTTTAAAACCTCCACATCAAACCTAGGGGGTGAGCGACAATGTACTATGCCCCCTTATGGTCATTTGCCCCTTCGCTTTGGCCTCCTCTTGTCTCTCGATCCTACCGAGAGACAAGATGGCGGCCGCTACGGACTGTTTGGAATGTTGACAGACGCTGGAGAACCAATCAGCTTCGCTTCACAAAGCTCCGTTGCGCGAAAAGTACGCGTAGCGGAGCGCTGCCCAGTCCGCTGTTACAGATATATATCTTTTTTTGAACATTAATTTCTCAAAATCCACTGAAGCACATATATTGAGACCTACAAAAGGCACATCGGGCTACCAGTCCCTACAATTTTGCCAAGTTTCGTGCAAATCCATTCAGCCGTTCGGGCTAAAAGTGAGGCCAACCGCCCTATGGAAATTAACATGGGAAAAACGCGTTTTGGGACCCCCCTTTTTTCTCGGCCCCCCCTTGACGAACCCCCCCAAAAGTTTCAGGGGCTGCTCAGAAACAAAATGTGCCATTTTCCTGAAAATTTCAGCCAATTCCGTCCACAAACGCCAAAGTTATTAGACATAGAATTTTCAAAAAACCCATAGAGAAAAAATCCTAACTATATATACCTACTGGCGACCGCCAGTAGGTAATATATATATTCACTGAAAAAACCATAGGTTATAGACCATATATAGTTAGGAATTAGCATTTACAAAACCTTGAAAATTCACTGAAAAAACCATAGGTTATAGACCATATATAGTTAGGAATTAGCATTTAAAAAAAAAACCTTTTTTTACTCACACAAAACCATTGAAATTCCATATATAGTTAGTAGTACTAACTATATATCGCGCACCCGCAATCCACTGCTGATCATGTCACATATTACATCATTCATGACATGGTCAGTGACATCACTGATGACATCTCAAATGACATCACTGATGACATCATTGATGACATCTCAAATGACATCACTGATGACATCACTGATGACATCTCAAATGACATCACTGGTGACATCACTGATGACATCTCATTTGACATTACTGATCACATCACTGATGACATCATTCATGTGATGATACGATGAACCTCTTCAGACTCTAATATAACCTTAGATACACTCAGTGTAAACAGACACTCACAGACTGTCACTCATCCATGGAGTTACTCACACACCTAGTCAGTCTTGCAAAGAATCAATCACACCTCCATTTCCTCAACTATACAGTTATACACACCTTACTTATTCAAACATATACTAACACATATTTACTCTCTTTTACAATCCCTGATACAAGTTCACAATCATCCATACAGCCACTCACACATTCACTGGCTCTTATGCACAGTTATTTATATATGCCAACTCTCACATGTACTGTGTTTTACATATGTACTTACTTTGACATGTAGCACTGAGATATCCATTCACTCACCAATGCACTCATGCACACAGTCAACCACCCATACAGCTGTTTCCACATGCACTTTTGAACCCATACATCTAGTGAATCAACTGCTCACACATCTATGCACAGAGTCACACATCTCCCAGCCAGCCACACACACACTCAGTCTCCCATACAAATACTTGAGCAACCAATCACTAACCCATATACTTACTCATATAGCTACTGATCAACACATGCAGCAGTTTACAGAACAACAAACATAATGATGCACAAATTAAGACAGTTCAGTCACTAACCCATGCACTCAGTGAGACACATTTAACCACTCACTCATACAGTCAGTCATGCACCTACTAAATCCTTCATCCAGACACTTCTACATTCACTCATTGTTCAATATGTAAGACATATTTTAACTTTACAGAAATACACAGTCACTGGATGTTGTCATCAGTGATGTCATTTGAGATGTCATCAGTGATGTCATCAGTGATGTCATTTGAGATGTCATCAGTGATGTCATCAGTGATGTCACTGACCATGTCATGAATGATGTAATATGTGACATGATCAGCAGTGGATTGCGGGTGCGCGATATATAGTTAGTACTACTAACTATATATGGAATTTCAATGGTTTTGTGTGAGTAAAAAAAGGTTTTTTAAATGCTAATTCCTAACTATATATGGTCTATAACCTATGGTTTTTTCAGTGAATTTTTAAGGTTTTGTAAATGCTAATTCCTAACTATATATGGTCTATAACCTATGGTTTTTTCAGTGAATTTCAATGTTTTTTTAATAGCAAATATCATAAGCTGTCGAATGTCAAGTACGTGGTAAGAAAAAACATTTTCGTGTTTATGCACACTGATCTGCTTTGAATGCTGCCCCCCCCCTCATTTCTATTAGGAGTACTCTCTCTTTGCAGATAGTGAAGGGTAGTTAACGCAGGCCTTTGCCCCCGTTGTAATCTGTCGTGCCTGCTTCTCTCTCCATTTGATTGATTGTTATCCAAGCATTTACTGTTTTAGAATTGGTTCTCTTTGGTTCATTCTCTATTTACAAACAAGCACAGAGTCGCAATACTCTGTTTAGTCTTTGCAGATAGCAAAAAATCGTGTAAAAAAACAAAAGGAATCGAGCAAAATCAGTAGGCCACTAATGGGATCTTTTTTTGACCTCGCTAAAATAGAAACATTAGGAACAACCCCTCATGAGAAATACGAAACTAGTGAGATGAACTGAACTCCACACCATGATGGCTGCAAGACAGCTCGGCTCCGCCACCCACCCCGCCCAAAATAACGATAAACTCTATGCAAATATTACAAATATATACAACACACCAGCAAAGTAACAGGGTAAAACATTTTATTAAATAACTATTTACATAACTATTTTATACTTTTTGTTGCCCGATCCGGCTAGCTCAATCGATCGAGCATGAAACGCATGCACTCTGATAGTTCAAAGTTTTGAGGAGTGCTTGTTAGACTGTCTGAAACTTATTTGCACCTCAGCTGCATAGCGAGTGAAAAACCAAGGGGCGCCCCACTGCAGCCGAGGAACCTCCATCTTGGGGGCGACGCACAGCATCACATTGCTTTCCAATGCAGTCAGATCCTCAAACAGCCCCCACTGACCACGTTAGAAAGCCACATCGTGACGCGTCGCATAATCACAACGTATCGCGTTACTGCGTAATGCGCCTTATGACACCCTTCGTTAGCGCACCCGGAAGCGCTCTGGAACGCGAACCAAGGCGCGAAACGCAGAGCCCCGGAAACGATCCGAGGCGCGGAGCGCGTAACATAAGCATAACAGGTCATGTGACTAGTTCATAAAACTTTTCATTGGTTCATTTTACTTTTAGTTTCCTAATGATGGAACGTTTGATCATATGACGTGAAATAATCACTTTTCATTGGTTTACAACATTTTTTTTTCCCAAATGATGAAAGTCCCACTTTTTTTCTTCACTCCGACTTTCATTTTTATGAGAGAAAGACCTGTTTTTGCGTGCTTACTCATGGCATCTGTAGTAGCTGCAGCTGGTGGCTCCGCACCACGTCCACCACCACCAAAGAAGAGAGGTCCAACTGGCCAGGTCATCTTCCAACAAGAGGAGGAAGAAGAGGAAGACGAGCAACAGGAGCAAGGGACAAGGGTTTTTTTGAAAGAAATGCCAAGGACGTCCCATGTTAAAGTCAATTTTATTTGGCAATTTTTTCTTTGCCTCCACATAAAAAGAAAGTAAATGCCAGATACGTTACCTGCCTGATCTGCCACGAACAACTCTCCAGAGGGACCAAAAAAAATATAGTTTTGGTAATTATACCATGCATCGACACATGGAGAGGTGGCACCCGCTTAATTATAGTGCTGCACAAATGAGAGATTTGGTGGACAACCCCCGACCTGCCAGTACATCCACCAATGAAGTGGCACTGACAGCATCAGAGGCAAGGGAAACGGTCCCAAATATTCAGAAGAACTTTGGAAAGTTTAAAATGACATGTTTAGATTGTGGCAAATTAATTTCATGTGGACAGATGAGTATTACTCTAATAAATACAGCATATGAACATCATCAATGTTCAAAACGTCCCCGAAACTAAATTTTCTTTTATTTGGTTGCTCCTGTTGAGCCCTTTGTACTGAATCATTTTTGTTTCCCCCCCCTCCAAAAAAACACAAAAAAAATATAAAACAACAAAAAATAAAAAAATAAGTTCTTTTCAGAACTACCTTCCCTTTATGAAAAATTGCTAGCATGTTTAGCACTCTGGCAACCACTATTTCTTTTGGTTCGCTTCCCCGTTCGCTCCCCGGTACGCGAACCGGGAGCGAACCAAACATTTTTTTTTTTTTAAAAAGAAGAGTAAGTATAAGGGAAGTAAACAGAGAGTAATGTTAAAAGAAAGACAGCTATAGGGAGTAAACCAGAGATACTGTTTAATAGATTTATTTACCGAAGAAAAGATGGAAGAGGGTATAATTGTGAAAAACAAAATAGATAAGGAAGTGAAACAAAAAAAAGAGAGTAGAAGAATAACAAAGAAGAGTTTCTTAGAGAATATGAGTGAATGTTCAAAATAAGATTAAAACATGTGGAATAACAGAGAGAAAAAACACAAAGCAGAATAGAAGAAGTAACAGAAAAAGAATAATTGAAACAGCAAAGAAATGTAAATAACATAGGGCCATATTATCAACATAGGCAATAAAAGTTTTGCAGCTTTTATCAGCAGAAATGTGTCGCTAAAGCCGCTTTTGCGGCAGAAAACTGCCGCTAAAACCACTTTTGCAGCAGTTTTCTGCCGATAAAAACAGCAATAATTTTATTGGCTGTGTTCATAATATGCCCCTTAGTGTGCTTCAACTACACAGAAAAAGCATAATGAACAAGTAGTGAAAGAGTGATCAGTCAAAGACACTAAGAGTAATAGAGATGGAGTGAGTGAACAAGAGTGAGGAACTATGAGAAGAGAGGGACTGAGAAAAGGAGTGGAAGGAGTAGAGTAAGTAGGTAATAGAGAAAGGAATGAGGGAAGTAACAAAGGCAGGAAACTGAGGGTTAAAGAAATGAAGCTGTGGAACTAATAGTAGGTGAATGCGATAGAAATGTAACGAAAAGAGTACAAAACATTTACCTTATAATTGTCGTTAAGTTAGTCACTTGTTATTTTTATACTTTCAATCTGTGAAAGAGAGAACAAACATTTGAAAAATATTAAAACATGTTTTTAAAAATTAGAAAAGACAAGGGAAAAGATTGAAGGACAAACAGTTTTTCAACAACTTTGACACTTACAGAAGCCTCTGCTTTTCCATGCCCCTACACAGTCCTAAAAATATACATTTTAAACTAACAGTATCTTGATGCAGATGAAGTGAGGCCTATCTTGCAACATGGTGCATCTTTTGCATCACTGCTGCATCGGTTTCATGTGGCACGGGTTTTTTACAGCATGACACATCTGCTTAGATGCATCAAGTTGTATATATGTCGCCACATAGCAAATCTTTTGCACCGCCGCTGCGTCACAAAAGTGACGCACAGCGGCGCAAAAGAGGCACACACCTATCATAAATCTGTCCCTAACATTTTAAATGATTAATTCAGGATGACGATAAGGTCTGGCCTCTCCAGAGGTTTGTTTAAGGTGAGGCCTACTCAGGGTTGCAGATCAAATTTACGCTTGTTGAAGAATACAAAGGAGATAATACATGTGAAGGCCTACCAATGAAGTAAGTCATGTCCACTTCACTCTTGAAGAAAGGCCAGACCTCTTCTGTGTCCGTGGACAGACCTAAACTTCATCTGCACAATGTCATTCGTAAACTTATGAAACACAGGTGATGTAATTGAAAAATGTGGAGTTTCTTTTCCTCATTTCACAATCACATCACCTGTGTTGCCTTTGCTTAGGTATCTCATAGTGCAGATATAGTCCAGCATATGAAACAGTACCCAGAAGTGCAGCACTGCATGCAACAACTTTGACACTTACAAAAGCTTCAGCTTCTGCATGCCCCCTACACAGTGCTAATTATATACATTTTAAACTGATGGTATCTTGCTGGAGATGAACTGAAACCTATCTTGCAACATGGTGCATCTTTTACACAAAAGTGACCCACAGCGGAGCAAAAGAGGCGCACGGCCATCATAAATCTGACCCTAACATTTTAAATGATTGTTTCAAGATGCCGATAAGGTGTAACCTATCCACTGATTTGTTTCAGGTAAGTCCTACTCAGGGTTGCAGATGAAATTTAGGTTTGTTGAAGAATACAGAGGAGATAATACATGTGCAGGCCTACCAACGAAATGAGTCATGTCCACTGCACTCTTGAACAAATGTCAGACCTCCTCTGTCTCCAGGAACAGGCCTAAACCTCATCTACACAATGTGATGTGTAATGTTAGGAAACACAGGTAATATAATTGAAAAACGTGCAATTTTTTTTGCTCATTCCACAATCATATCACCTGTGTTTCCTTTGCTTAGGTATCTCATTATGGAAATGTAGTCTATCATATGAAAGACTACGTAGAATGTGAGTACTGTATGCAACAACTTTGACACTTACAGAAGCCTCACCTTCTCCATGCCTCCTACACAGTTCTACATGTACATCATAAATACAAACAGTACAGAATTAATTATACATGTTAAATGGTTTATTTTTGCTGTTCTCAGAATGTATCAAATTTCACTAAAAACAGTGACTTGAAGGTATTCATCTTATAACAGCGGGGAAAAAAAACACAATCAAAATGATTGTGTTTAAAAAACCCATACAACATAACAAATCAGAATTCAGAACTCCTTAAAGTTAACTTACTTTCCATGACGTCGAAGGATGTCCTATGAACAGCTTACACTCTGTTGTGCTGTTATTACTTTCAGCCCGCCACTTTCTGAAAGAAAACCTCCATCGTTTTGAAAAATATGTTACATACAATAAATGACTTCTTGCTCTCTACCACACGTTTCCACAAGGCCAAATCATGTCAGAGCCATTTATAACTCGTCATTTATAAGCCATTTATAACTTGGAATTCTTGTAAGCCAATCCCGTCATGTTGTATTTTCTCAACTTTCACAATTAAAATGTTGAAGATCATTTTCACAATCCTGGACTAGTAATATCTTCCCCTTCTTGCTCACTCATGTTCTACATTTCCTATGACACTGATACTGCTTACTATGAAGCAGACTTACACTATCTCTATGACTACTACAATTATTTAATTCTCTACATCACTTTTAATCACAAAGCAATATAAAACAGTAGACAGCATTGCAGACTTACATTCCCTCTACTCCATGTTTTGATTGGCTGCTTCAATTAGCTTATAAAAAGAAACAGTTTTTCTGAACTCATTCAAAGTGCAGTTATTTTTCCATGACGTCAAGTGTTATGGTAAGAAGTTATGTCTCTGTACTACACTTATCCTCAAGGCCAAATCGTGTAGGAGCCATTAGAACCTCTTGAAATTCCTCAGAGCACATCCTGAGATTCTTTCCCTAAAATTTTGGTTTTAAAAACACCAGGTAAGAATTTTTAAGGTCATACGGCAATTTCTTTTTTAAAATTAAAACAGAATCGTTGCAGAATGACCAGCCATTTATAGACTTTAAATAAGCTGTGTAATGTCCTGATGTTATTGAAGGACCGTCATGATATATAATTGCTGCAGTTACAAAAGTCCTTCCTGATATTGACAACTGTGAAGCCACAAAATTTTTAATTAAAGTTGTCAATTTTGTTCCATCAGGCCTACATCGTTGGAACATTAAAATGACATACTGGCCATATGTTCGTATAAATAATGTTGACATCATTTCAGATTTACATTGGCTACATTCCATGTTGTGATCAGCTGCTTTTACTAGCTTATTAAAGGAGACTGATTTACTGTCTGGCAAAGTTAAATATATAAATCTTTCTGAGTCTACACTACTAGTACTTGATACCCTACAGTTCTCGCAGTCATGCTGCCATTGATAAGAAAGCCCAAACAGGTGATCTACATCTACACCTTCAGCATGCAATACATCAAGCATATACATTAAAAACTCCTGACAATCTTGCTGAATATTTTGAGAGAATTGTGTTTGGCCTGAACATCTGTCTAACAGATTTCGAATTTCAGACACACTTTCTATTTTTGTTCTATCAGTGCTACATTTCTCTAACACAGAATTTAACAAACTGCATAATCTTTGATCAGAATTGACCACAATCTCTTCTTTTACATTTTCTAGAGAAAACAAAACATTAACCACTACATTAGCATAGCAGTTGACACCAGAACTGTTTTCAAATTGAAAACCAACAACATCTTCAACAGAATCCTTTTTGTTTCTGCTTATAATTTCAGGTTCATCGACTTTTCGTCTTTTTGCTACAAATTCCCCAGTATTGGTCACATTTCTTCGTTTCCGGCCTACCACACGTTTCTCAAACAAAGGATATTGAGGCAAATGTGGCGCATACTCTCTTCTCAACCTATTGTATTCCTTAACACAATCTAGATCCGCACAAATGTTTGTGACATCACACTCAATCAAGTACAATCCCGATAAAGTTCTAACTCTTGACAATGCCACATATGTCATACCCTCCTTGAACACAGAACTGCCAATATTCACCAATGCACTGTCTACACTTAAACCTTGCGATTTATGGATTGTCACCGCATATGCCAAGCAAACAGGAAACTGCTTACGGCGAACATATAAGTCTTTTACAAGCAAAAATCTAGCAGAACAACGACCAATTAGCTGTACTTCCTCAATGCCATCAAATTTAATTTTTAAAAATTCAATTCCATCTCTATTTCTGTATTTCACAAAATCAACAACATTACCCATTGATCCATTTACCAGACCTCTTTCAACATGTAAATTCCTTCTTAAAATTATACGGCAGTATAAGCACACATTCAGACTCTTTTCAAAACCTGCAGTTTTAGATATAGTCTTCTCTAATGAATCCAATTTTGATTTCAAATTCTCAGACAAAATAATTGTTGATCCCATATGCTCTACTCTGTCAATAGCTTCCAGTTTCACAATCTCTTGCTTTTCTAAATGCAACATTTTGTTGTTGAAGATGGCACATTCTGCAAGAGTTGGCATCAAACATATTCCAGATTTCTTCTCAGTAATTTTCTGAAAAATATTCTCAGGCACAACATCTTGTTCTGGATATAAATTTGACAGTAATCGTGCATGTAAAGCTTCTTTCCCATGCTCGGTCACTTTTCCAATTCTAACATCTTGTAGAATATTCTTGTAAACTTCATCCTTCGCCTGACGCATATTTTCATGCAGTTCAGCATAATTGAAGTTTAACCATATATTGACGTTGCCAATGCTCCCTAGGCACTTCCTGGTATCTTCATGCGTGAGCATTTTGAACACAGGTTGCCCTTTCACTGGTGTCAGCTGCAGAAGATCTCCGAAAACAATGATGTGTTTGCCACCAAATAACACATCATACTCTGTTTTGAGAACTTCTTGCATTCTCAAATGCACAAAGGCAAGCATGACATTGGAAACCATGCTTACTTCGTCAATGATAAGAAGTTTCATTTTCCTCAAGATTCTTGAAACTTCACAACAAGCATCTCCAGATAGCTTGTGATATTGTAATTTGTTGTCATGCTCCACTGGCAGCATCAGTAAACGATGTAAAGTAATCCCTTTAATGTTATGTGCTGCCAGTCCAGTTGGAGCGGTGACAACACAAGACAGCGATGACTCAGTCCTTTCCTGCAAATAACATGAAATTGCTTTAATAAGGAAACTTTTTCCAGTTCCTGCTTCTCCACTCACGTACAGTCGGACAGGCTTCAACGACGTACATGAGCACTCTTTCTTCTCATGACTTAATCCATGATCAATTTGCATGGTAACTTCGTCATATATTTTCCTTTGCTCAACGTTGAGTTGTCTTTCCAACTCTTCTAAGTTAACCGCATCCTCCTGAGCATGTGCCATAGCTCTTTTCCACTTCATTCATAGCAGTGGCAGCTTCATTTTCGATAACAGGTCCTCCTAGTGGATCCTGACTCAATGAAGCAGAACTCTGACTGTCCTGAGAACTGTCTCTGGCAATCTCGGCTGCAATCGTTGCTTCCTGCTCGATTTCCACATTCAACATTTCTACATATTTGGGAAAAGCAGGACATTCTATGGTCTCCTTGGCGGCAGTGAAAGAGTCTTCGTAACAGAGGAAATCTCCAAGCAGTTCCTCTTCTGCACGCCAAGGCTTGAAAAGTTGCAAAACTGCTAAAAAGAAAAACTCCTTTTTTTCAGGAGATTCGCCACTCAATTTTCGATGGTTTACCAAGTGGCATTTTCTTTGCTTGACCAGACATCCCTCACTTCCAATTACAGCATACACTCCTTTCTCAGTATCTTCTTTGATGTTCCTCTTGAATTTGTAATTTTGAAGAACCTCATACAGACAAACATTCTCGAGGTGACTGCTTCGATTTGGATAATATGTATCCAACATGTTGCTCTTCAAAATGTCGGTACTGTTTGGCTCCTTTTCCGCCAAATACTCAATTTCCCGCACAGGTTTCAGAACTCGATTACGCGTTGCAGCAAGACCAAGACTCGCCCAAACGATACTCCTAGATTTGGCATAGAGACTTGCTGAAGACAACCGGTCAGAACATTCGTAAGCTCCGATTTCTCGATGCGACAACATCTTCAGACTGAAACTGTACAACTTCTTACTGAGGCTCTTTTCATGGGAAATGTCCTCCCACATATCCTTCAATTCTGTCTTCTCTTTTTTGGTGATGTAAGATGTCACATACCGAGCCACAGCCATACAGTTATCAGCCACAAACTGTATATCCATGTTAGCATTCCACATGGACAAAATCACCGGGTTGTAGTCGTTGATGTACTTGGACTCTTCATTCCTCTTCAAATTGTATGTGTTTTTAGGTGATTTCTTCATCACATTATGTCGCAGCGAAGACATCAAACTGTTTACTCTTCCTTTAGAAATCACCGGTCGTGGAAAGCCGAAACGACATTTGGTGTAGAACTTGTCCTTGTTTCGGAATTTACGACGACAGTACTTTCCACAACGATGGCTTTGGAAACGTAGAACTTTTTCTCTTAGGCTTTTCTTCTCCTTTGCGTTTGGAACAGCACACGTAGAATACTGTTGTATGAAACTCATCACTGAGTCTTCTGGATCCGTTCCAAATTTAGGTGCATCCTTGATCCACAGCAGCATATGTATATGAGGAGCACCTCTTGCTTGGTACTCCTTTCTCCAGAAGAAATCCAACACCTCTCCAAGAGGTGGATTCTTCTTATTCATAATGAAAGACATCATAGCTTCAAATCTATGATTGAAGTACCTGCATACATTGACTGGATCCAAAGAGCACAGTTCTCCGGGTGTCTTGAATTCGATGTTTTCAATGTTTCCATTTGCCTCTCGTAGAAATTCAAGTAAGTCTTCCCAGCCATACTCGGCACAGCTCAGAGTGAGGAACCATGTGGGAGTTCCTAAGTTCCTCAGCATACATTTTAAATCACCATGACGACGGTACCAGCAATCATTAGTACCACGCTGACACGCCATGAGATTAATCAGGTGAGAATCCAAAATACTGTCTTGGACATTTACTTTATCCATAAAGTCACTTGCCGAGATGTTTTGCATGTGTATACCACTTTTCAAGATGTGGTTCACTGCATATGACAGTCCAGACAGATCGCTTTCAAACAGGAGATGAAACAAATAGGGAATACATTGTCGAAACCTAGCATCTCCTGCATACAATCGCAAAGTCCGGTATTCAGAAGCAGGAATTTGATGAGGTCGCTCATCATATCTTCCTCCCTGACCTATTGGAAAAAGCTGTGGGAAACACCGAGCTTCCAAACTTTCCTCCCAAACACTAATGGGACTCCCTTTGGCTTGTTTCATTTGAAACAACTCAATAGCATTCCCCATGACTTCCTTGGAATGCAAAGGATGAACACTATAATGTTCATATATTTCTTCACTAGTAGAGGGTTGTACTTTCTCAATTTGACCAGCACACAAATCGCTATCCTCTTCCTCACTTACTTCCTCCTCTGCAACATATACATTCTGATAGTACTTATTATTTTTTTTCAAATACAATGTTGCCTTTTTGACTTTCTTAACATCCACTAAATCTTGCCATATTTTCTTATTCTTTGTCGGAACCCCATTAACTAAGATAACCAGAGGTTCCTCTTCCACTTTTTCTACTCCAATTGTGTTAATGTTTTTCTTCAAATCTAGAGGCAAATAAACAACTCTTCCCTTTAATCCTCTCTGTAAATCTGATGGAGGCAATGTCCCTGTCTTTGGCTCCATTCTTACAATAGCCTGAAAGGGATGGATACTTTGAATCAAAATAGATTCATAAGTATTTAAATCCTTCAATTCAGAAGGAATCTCAACCAATTCCAGATTATTATGAACTGCTCTAGCAGGCATCTGGTTTTGATTTAATTTGCTACAACAATAAGTACACACACGTTGATCCGATCCCAAATCAAAACAATTTTCTACCATCAAGTATATTGTGAAATCCTTCCATTCACTATTATTTTCCCTTTCACTTTCTGCATATAAATCCACTAACTTAGTCTGATTCTTATAATAAGTGCGTCGACAACACACACAAGTGAAATTAGGTCTCTCACTTGATTTCACCTGAAACGTCGCAATTTCCCTCTGAAAATTATCTGTACTGGAAACCTGTACACTATCTTCCACATTACCCTCTTCTTCTTGGTCAATTTCAACATTCTCCTCTTTACTTCCAAAGTAACAAAACTCAATTTCTGCACAAATATTCTTCACATCTACTTCTGAACCATGCAAAAGAGCAGCACATAATTGTTTAAGCATAATTGCTGGACTCTTAGCATAATACAACATTCTAACTAATTTCCTCACTTTATTATGATGCACTGCTAGCATCCTGAAATGATGAAAAACACTCTGGCATACTCTCCTGGAAAGACAAGCCAGTGAATGACCATGCAAACCTGTCACTTCTCTCACTCTGCAAGGATCTAATTCTTGCAACAACTTCATTTTCTGCTTCAAACTTTTCTTATTAAATGTCCGTACAAAATCACAAAGCAAATTGATGGAATCCTGTCGCACACTGCAAATACTACTACACTTCCAGGTGTACACAGGACCCTTAGGACGTCTTCCTAAAACCTCATTACCTAACACCTCTTCTGTCTCTGTTGTCACAAGTTTTTCTTTTTCAACTGGACAACCATCTTTCACTTCATAAGCTCGACCACTGGTGTCAACTGCATGCACCAAATCATTATCCTGGAAATAACTCTCCTCATTAAAAAATGCCTCACAACTTGAACTATGCATCCATTCTCCGGAAAAAACTTCACAAAAATTACTACGATTAACTATTCTCTTCCATCTACTATTTCTTTTGAAATCATAAATTGCCTTGTTTAGCTTCCTAATTCTATTGATTATCAAAATAAATAACTTACGTTTAATTTCAAATGCCTAATCAATAACTTTCTCAACTTTTTTTTTTCTCTTATAAAAAACCACTTTCTGTTGACCTTTCTTAATATTTTTTAACAAATTGCCAATTATCCTGTTGCAGAACATTAGTTTACGAATGTCCCTAAACTGTTGTTTCCTTCTACTATCATGCACAGAGTTATCTCTTGCTCTAGCAGTAACATTTTTGATTGACCTTTCCTTTCCGTTTAAATTGCTTCTCTTTTTCTGGACTGAAACATTTTCTGTAGTAATACTTTTTTTACTACAAATATTTCTTATAAATGTTTTTGTGGTCTTACCCGGTGCTTTCTTGGTGACTTGACAAGTTTTTTTCGTAGAGGACTGCTGCATTATTTCATGGACCTGCTGTCTTTGATGTTTTGCAGCCTTTCTAAGTCTATTCTTGGTTGGCATGCTGAAATCTTGAAATGATATGCAGTTGAATCTGTGGTAAAATATAATAAAAAATGTTATTAACCACTATTACCAAACAGTAAATCAATAACAGTCATCAAAAACTTAACACACTACTACACATTTTTACATAGAATATTTTTTAGTGCTTGGCAAATTTAGAATACAGAATTCATGGAATTCATATTCATTTTACCTGTGCTGTTTTATATGTGAATCTGATCTAATTTTATGAGCATATTTTAATATTTTATTGAAGACACTACACATAACCTGTTTTTGAAGGTGTCTTTATTTTTAAATGAAACGGTTTACATTTTTACTTTTCATTTATTATAAATTTTTATATGTTTATAGTTCCATAGGCTCAAGCACGTCAGCTTCCCAGCCTATATCATACAATTCTGACAAATCGGCATCCTCATCATTTTCTTCATCATCCTCAGAATTTAAATCATCCAAGGGATCTACTTCCACTGACGTTTCAATTACAAGTTCAATGATAATATCATAATCAACTGATTGCTGATTGTCACTCATGGTTGATGTTGTCGTTATCTTTAAAGAAAGAGAACAACAATGAGATGTTGCAGAGTAAGAGACAAATCTCAGAGATTATAATAGTAAAATTGTTTAACAAGAGTAACATTTTGCAGCTATTATTTAGCCATGTCCAGCGATGCTGAGGAAGTGAAGCCTATGTCCAAGTTTTCAGTGAACATGACTCATCTCTTCTTAACCTTGGATAAGCCTCACCGACTCTGTGTCCCCTGCTCATACTTAAATGTACAGGGGCAGATTTATGCTAAATGGCGCATCCCCACGGATGCACCAGTTAATGTGCACCGCTGCTCTGCCAGCCATAGTGTGCCGAATTTACAATGTGGAGCACCATTGAGCAAAAACAGCACAGATGCGTCACACATCTGTGCCACAAAAGCAGCACATTGCAGGAATCACGTCATAAGCGCGACATGTCTACTGCAATGCACAGGAGGAACCCTCACATTGCATGGTGTATCACTTCTTATGCCTGTTTCAAACAGGCAGAAGGATTTGATTCAGCAATGCTATAAAGCTGACTCAGTGAAATCTTCTAAATTTCACTGTGTTAGTTTTACAGGGCTTTCTTGCAAATTAATGCATACCTTGCAACAAAACACCTATATGAAAACTGACGCAGGTTTCATGTGGCACAGGACTTTACAGCATGACACATCTGCCTAGATGCATCAATTTTTAAATATGTCGCCACATAGCAAATCTTTTACACCACCGCTGCGTCACAAAAGTGACGCCCAGCAGCGCAAAAGAGGCTCACGGCTATCATAAATCTGTCCCTAACATGTTAAATGATTGATTCAGGATGACGATAAGGTGTGGCCTATCCAGAGGTTTGTTTAAGGTGAGGCCTACTCAGGGTTGCAGATCAAATTTACGCTTGTTGAAGAATACAGAGGAGATAATACATGTGAAGGCCTACTAATGAAGTAAGTCATGTGCACTTCACTCTTGAACAAAGGCCAGACCTCTTTTGTGTCCGTGGACAGACCTTAACTTCATCTGCACAATGTCATTCGTAAACTTAAGAAACACAGGTGATGTAATTGAAAAATATGGAGTTTCTTTTCCTCATTTTACAATTACATCACCTGTGTTTCCTTTCCTTAGCTACCTCATAGTGCAGATGGAGTCTAGCATATCAAAGAGTACACAGAAGTTGAGCAGTGTATACAACAATTTTCACATTTACAGAAGACTCAGCTTCTTATCTTGTTGGAGATGAAGTGAGGCCTGTCTTGCAACATGGTGCATCTTTTGCATCACTGCTGCATCGGTTTCATGTGGCACAGGTTTTTTACAGCATGACACATCTGCCTAGATGCATCAATTTGTAATTTTGTCGCCACATAGCAAATCTTTTGCACCGCCACTGCGTCACAAAAGTGACGCACAGTGGCGCAAAAGAGGCATACACCTACCATAAATCTGTCCCTAGCATTTTAAATGATTAATTCAGGATGACGATAAGGTGTAGCCTATCCAGAGGTTTGTTTAAGGTGCATGAAGCTCTAGCAGTACATATCCAGAAATGTAATTGATTTCAAAAAACGTTTTTAAACACAACATATAAATCAATTGTATACCTACATTCATGGGGAAATGACTTAAAATGAAATTAAAATCGTTTGTGAGGAAAAGGAATGCTTTTAAAATTTATGACAAGGAAATAATGGTGTCTGCTTCTTCATTTCATTTCTCTTCAGCATTTTTGGGTCACTTTTAACATGGCTATGTAACTCAAAGACTCAAAATCTAAATTTGCCAAGCACAGGTGCGAGCATATTTACAAGGAATTTGCACCACGGGGAAAGGTCTTAAATTAAAATGGGAAAAATAATATCAGAGACACTCAAATGCCTTATAAAGAAGCAGACACCATTATTTCCTTGTCATAAATTTTAAAAGCATTCCTTTTCCTCAAAAACGATTTTCAAGTCATAATTTGAAAACACTGCACATGGGGAAATGACTGAAAATGTCCTTAAGACACATGGAAGCGTTTTTTGATTGCCTTTGCAGTATTTTTGGGTCACTTTTAACATGGATATGTAACTCAAAGACTCAAAATCTAAATTTGCCAAGCACAGGTGCGAGCATATTTACAAGGAATTTGCCCCACGGAGAAAGGTCTTAAATTAAAATGGGAAAAATAACATCAGAGACACTCAAATGCCTTATAAAGAAGCAGACACCATTATTTCCTTGTCATAAATTTTAAAAGCATTCCTTTTCCTCAAAAACGATTTTCAAGTCATAATTTGAAAACACTGCACATGGGGAAATGACTGAAAATGTCCTTAAGACACATGAAAGCGTTTTTTGATTGCCTTTGCAGTATTTTTGGGTCACTTTTAACATGGATATGTAACTCAAAGACTCAAAATCTAAATTTGCCAAGCACAGGTGCGAGCATATTTACAAGGAATTTGCCCCACGGAGAAAGGTCTTAAATTAAAATGGGAAAAATAACATCAGAGACACTCAAATGCCTTATAAAGAAGCAGACACCATTATTTCCTTGTCATAAATTTTAAAAGCATTCCTTTTCCTCAAAAACGATTTTCAAGTCATAATTTGAAAACACTGCACATGGTGAAATGACTGAAAATGTCCTTAAGACACATGAAAGCTTTTTTTGATTGCCTTTGCAGCATTTTTGGGTCACTTTTAACATGGCTATGTAACTCAAAGACTCAAAATCTAAATTTGCCAAGCACAGGTGCGAGCATATTTACAAGGAATTTGCACCACGGGGAAAGGTCTTAAATTAAAATGGGAAAAATAACATCAGAGACACTCAAATGCCTTATAAAGAAGCAGACACCATTATTTCCTTGTCATAAATTTTAAAAGCATTCCTATTCCTCAAAAACGATTTTCAAGTCATAATTTAAAAACACTGCACAGCTCCTATGCACAAAAACACCCTGTCAGTACTAATACTTCACATTTTCTCCAATTACAATTTCTCAAAGAAACATAATCTATTTGTAAAACACTTGAGACAAAGCAACATTTTAAAAACACAACTTTCTTCATAATTTTCTCCTTAAAACACACTATTCTCTATCTAAATTAAATAAATCTTTTCTCACCTTAGCAAATACTTTATGAGTTTCAAAATAGTCTCAGAAATACACCAATTTGTCTTCAGCAGAACAAAAGGTATGCACTCCAGAGGCTGCAGCTATAGAAAGCACAGAAATGCTGTAATTCATCACACATATCTCTCATGTCACCCAATCAAAACTCTTCCCTCACTTTTTTCAAACCAAAACCCTTCCCCCCTCTGCCCTCTCTGCCTTTTTTGCATAGCAACCACCTCCTGGAAGACCTCTGGTGTTTGCAAGTTCACACAACAATGTTTCAATTGAACTCTGAACTCTCAGTGCACCTGCATATCCAGTGCAATCTTTCACTTAATGATTTTTTATTGACCATTCAAAATACATCTTTCAAAGAACTCATCCATGCACCCTAACTTTCTGTTTTCAGCAATCAAAATCCACCAATCACTGTTACTGCTTCATTAACACAGAAACTCCACAATTTTTTTCATTTTAAACTCTTTTTTTTTCAACTGCCATTTCATTGCCACACTTCATCTGACTGCAGCAGAACCTTCTCTCACCATGTTTTCTGTCTGGATTGTTGGACATAGTTACATCTATTGGGCTCAGAGGTATGCTGAGAACAGAAATTTACCTAACCTCAATTTACAAGATGTGGAAATTAAGTGGTTTGGCCACAGAGGATTAAAATGTCACCAATTGATACCATTGGTGAAAACCTTTATGCATTTGCCTAAAACTGACCTGTTAATTTTGCACTGTGGAGGTAATGACTTGGGCACTTTGACTGGTGTAGGTCTGGAAATGCTTTTAAAGGACACCTTTGAGCAATTGATGGTACTTTTTCCTCAAACTGCCTTGGTATATTCAAATATATGCCAAAGACAGAAATGGAGGTGGTCGAACCAATTTTGCCCACAAATTGAGAAGTCGAGGAAGCATGTAAACAAATCTGTTTCAGCTTACATGAGAGACCATGGAATGGGCTCCGTGTACAACAATAACTTGCGTTACTACATGCAAGATGTCTACAGAGGAGATGGAGTTCACTTCTCAGATGAGGGCAACAGAATTTTCATTTTGAATTTAAGACTAGGCATTGGTACCTACTTATAAGTACCTAAATGTACCATAAACCCAAAAGCTCTTCTCAGAGCTACCCTACATCTGATCACTCACAATGATTATTTTACTCTAACTTTTTTCACTAATTTTCAACAAAGTACGCTCCCCGGGGCGCTACCCGGTACGCGAACCGGAAGCTAACCGCGCGAATTTTTTTTAAAAATGTTTTTTTTTCGCACATATGCAGACATGCCAACCCTCCCGATTCAAGCGTGAGACTACCGATTTCAAGGCTAGTCTCCCGCCTCCCGATTCCTGAAAGCAAAACCCGATTCCTCGGGGTTTCAGCTGACAATGCTTGGTATTGTGTAAAGTGCCAATTCTTCCAGCAATAGTCAGAGTGGCCATGCAGGGCCTCTAGAAGGGGTGAAAAACAAAACAAAGCGTCATTAACAAGGGATTGGGAATGGTCTTTAAAGACCTGTGAAGTATTGGGGTGGGGGCTGTGTCTGTGCACAGGAAGCTGGTTTAGCCCGGGCTGTCACACAGGGGTGTAGGGCGGGGGGAGCATGCACTGCCAGCAACCTGCCAGGCCGGTGCACAACACTTGCATCACCCTCTCTCTGTCTGCCATTGCGCTCCATGCTTCTGAATGGTATGAAGAAAACGTGCATTTGTTTTTCAAATATCAAATCCTGCAGCAGCACACTTCCAAAGTCCACACATGACAGTAACCCGATTCAAGGCCCCATTCTCCCGATTTTTTAAATCTCCCTCTTTGCTCTTCTGAAATGTTGGCATATATGCATATGGGCCTCCTCAGCCATCCTCAGAAAACCTAGTGGCTCAAAATACGTCTACCGTGTCCCCTTCTACCCATTCTGAACATTATTTGCCCTCCATCTTGTATCTTAATTCGACCGAAACACAAAATGGTGGACTCCCGTAACGCTTCAGGTTCGCGTACCGGGGCGCTCGCCAGTTCGCGTACCGGGTCGCTCCCTGGGAACCGCACCATCAAAAAAGGTGGGAAAGTAATTTACAGAAAAGCGACTGGAGACACTTTCACCAAATATAGATTAGCTCATACTACATACCAATCCCTTATTTATTTTTTATTTTATTTATTTATAATGTTTTGTATAGCGCGAACAAGACCCGTGGGTATCAGAGCGCTTAACAGAGCAGAGTTGCATATAGACATTATAGTAGCAATACTAACCATAGAAGAATAATGAGGTAGAAGGCAGAATACTGCCTGGATGAAATTAGATATATATATTCATAAGACTGTGCAATTAGCGTTATATGGCGAGCACGGCTTGACTTGTGTCATGCTAACAAACCATGATCATTGAGGTAGGGTTATAAGGCGTTCCAGTGCATATCAAAGGATAATATGTATAAATAAATCAAGTGAGGTAGAAGTTATATAGAATGACTAAGAGCTATAGATATAAATTCACACTTATATGGATAAATAAATCAAGTGAGGAAGAAGTTATATAGTCTGACCGTGAGATATAGTTAAAAGTTCACACTTATATGAGGTAGCAGTAATGTGCTACCATTTTCACAAATTTGGTTGGAATTCCATTTAGCCATTTAGCCTGTAGACCTCTCTAAATACCCTGAGGTAAATTACTTCACAAAACACATCTGAAGTGTTGGAATTGACAACCAATGAAAATGTTACTTTCATTTTCTACTTTTTTTACCTGACATTTCATTGGTTATATACCTGAATATATATAAAGGAAGAGAAGGAAACACAGCCATTTTGACTACTACTTCCTGGTGTACATTTCAATAGGATTTTCACTAATCACTTCAACTTCTTTGTAAAGGTAAGTTGTTATTTTAAAAACTGAAGTATATTGTGCACTATAAGTTAATATGGTAAACTTTTTCTGATAGTTATATACTATCCCTCCGTAGTTAGGTTTCTCTTGTATAATTATGAATTTACTTACATTAAATCACATACACTTTTTTATATTCCTACTTCCACTCTGATACTATACACTGCCCAAAGATAAATTCACTGATAAAAACTGCCTATCTAAAATTAATCCCAACAGTGCCCTATCTGTACTAATATATTTTTTTTATCCAAATTTCAGGCAAAATGGAAGGCGAACGGAAAGTTTCATTTCAAATTGTCCTGCAAGACAGCAACCAAGAAATAATTGATCCAAATTATATAGAATTTATGGATGAAACTTGGGACCAAGAACTACTGCAATGTGTGCAAGCAGTAGATGTCCTCCTTGAAAATGAGGACATTTTACACACTCAAACATTACAAGCTATGTTCAATGAAAATAACGACATTTCAGACAGTGAAATGTTAGACATTTTATTAAATTTTGAAACACAATCACAATAATAAATAATTGCTTAAAAAATAAAGAAATTAAAAAATAATCAACAAAACAAACAATCAAATAACATACAATATTTTAAGTCTATCATTCTTTTTTCCTTATAGTACGCTCCCCAGACCGCTTCCCGGTTCGCGAACCGGGCGCTCCCCACGCAAAAAAAACAATATATTTTTTTTTTTGCCCCGTGGGGCCCTTTTAAAACCTCCACATCAAACCTAGGGGGTCAGGGAGGATCTACTATGCCCCCTTATGGTCATTTCCCCCTTTGTTTTGGCCTCCTCTTGTCTCTCGATCCTACCGAGAGACAAGATGGCGGCCGCTACGGACTGTTTGGAATGTTTACAGACGCCGGAGAACCAATCAGCTTCGCTTCGCAAAGCTCCGTAACGCGCTGTCACAGATATATATCTTTTTTTGAACGTTAATTTCTCAAAATCCACTGGAGCACATATATTGAGACCTAGCAAAGGCACATCGGGCTACCAGTCCCTACAATTTTGCCAAGTTTCGTGCAAATCCATTCAGCCGTTCGAGCTAAAAGTGAGTCCAACCGCCCTATGGAAATTAACATGGGAAAAACGCGTTTTGGGACCCCCCTTTTTTTCTCGGCCCCCCCTTGACGAACCCCCCCCAAATTTTCAGGGGCTGCTCAGAAACAAAATGTTCCATTTTCCTGAAAATTTCAGCCAATTCCGTCCACAAACGCCAAAGTTATTAGACATAGAATTTTCAAAAATCCCATAGAGAAAAAATCCTAACTATATATACCTACTGGCGACCGCCAGTAGGTAATATATATATATATATATATATATATATATATATATATATATATATATATATATATATTTTACCTTTCTCTCCCCATTCCTACAAAGAATGCAATGATTTCATGGTTCTTAGCAGATCATAGTGCTGATGGAAGGACAGCAGTTTCAAGTCTCTCCTGAGATGTTAGAGACAAGGTAAAATCCTAAGGCAGAGCACCAGTGACGTTTAGCTTCTACACTATGAACCACAAGCTAAAGACAAATTGCTATTCTCTTCTGGCAGATGCACTACTTAAAGATGGTTATCAAGCAGCAACCTAGAATTTATTTAGTTTTATGTGTGCAACACAAGAAGCAAGAGTAGCAAGACTTACAGGTGTAGGAACTGGAACAGAAAGAGAAGCATCAAGGGAATTACTCGATAATATGAATCTCATCAACTATTCAGTTTCTGTAGCTTCTTGATGTGTCTCTGTCTAGGAGTTAGAAGCACTACAAGAAATAGTTAAAACATCCATTCTGGAAGTATTGGATACCGGCCTATGTAGTAAGGCTTGACATCGGCTAGGACAGTTGCAATTCAAGAGTGTCATGGGGGGCGTGGCTTGAGCGCCGAGCGGGATGGCCGCTGGATCTCGGAGCTCCGTGATGGGGTGAAGCGCCGAGACTCTTCCAGGCTGCTCTTTTCGTCATACGGACCCCACGACAGGAAGATTATATGTGGGAACATGTCCTTCCCTCTGGGAGACACACTTGCTTGTTCTGGGTGACCTTTTTCTCATCATTTTCTTCATGAAAGGCCGCTCGCGACTCAATGAAAAGTCACAGCCGCCATTTTGTTTTTTCTACTCGCATTTTCTCCTGCGCAACAACTGCATTTTCTCTCAGAATTTTACACTTGCATCCTTTTCAATGACGATTTTCTTTGCTCCTGATATTTCTCTGTGCCTCTGCCTGCTTTTGATGCTCTTGGCCCATTTTTTGTAGCTTTTTTTCCTCAGTTCTTGCTCCACTTGCGTTCTCTACGTGTTTTCTTGCCTCAGCACATATTGCATTTGGTGCTCTTTTTATTAACGGTCTATAGCCTTCACACGGCTATATGGCGATGCTTCGTTTAAACCGCAGCAGTGCCAAAAATCCTGATAGTGTGGCAGACCCTAATCCTTTTAGTGTACTGCAGTCTCCTTTGGATGAGGCAAATCTTGATTCAGATGCGGCAAGTGGAGGACCTCCTGCTTTACCATCCCGATCCACTTCTAACTCCAAGTCAACATCTAAAACACCCTCTGTTTCTGCCTCTGGGAAACGCTTGACTACAAACTCTCCTCCACCAATGACTTCTTCTTCACTCTCTATGGAACTTTTATTAGAGGAGATACGTTCTCTCAAGCCTTACATGATTGAAACAAATTCTCGTTTACAAACCGTAGAGGATAATTGGTTGACAACGGAACAAAAAGTTGTTGATCTTGAACAACGCATGGACTCTGTACAGGCAATTACTGATCAAGTACCAGGCATGCATAGAGAAATCCAACATCTTAAGCAACAAATTGAAAATTTGGAAAACCGGAATAGGCGAAATAACCTACGCATTTATGGCCTTGTGGAAGGACTTGAAGGTTCTGATCCGCTGTCATTTTTTCGCACTTTCTTACCAACTTTATTGGGTTTTCCTGATCAACCTCCGTTGAATATCCAAAGAGCAGACCGTTTGGGTCAGAATCCTCATTTTACCTCTACATCATCCTCCTCCATGAAATCTAGAGGGGTTATCCTGTACTTTTTAGAGTATACTGATCTACTCAAAGTCCTTTCTGCCGCTAAGCCAAAAGTGAAAATCACTTGGAAAGGTTCTAATGTTTTCTTTGCCCAGGATTATGCGAAAGCCACTGCTGATCGTCGGAAGAAATTCTTGGACATGAGACCGGCTTTACGTTCTTTGAATGCCAGATATGGTTTGTTTCATCCCTGCTTGTTTAGGGTGACTTACAATAACAAGACAACCAACTACGAGGATCCAGCCCTTCTTCAACAGTTTCTGAATTCATGTAGAGATGATGACATGGACATTCCTCGGCCTTGATAAACTTTTCCTTCATCTTACATGCTTTTTTGATATTACTTGTTCTTACGCATCCTTCCTAAAGTATTTTGGTATGTCATAATGTTTTCTTCTCTTTGTTATTATTTTGCTTTTGCTTTTATTTTTATTTTTTTATTAGATGCTGTTTATGGTCCTTCGATAGTCTCATGTATTCTCTCCAGCTCCTGGGGAAGTTTTGCGTCATTCCTTATCCCGGAGTCCTTCGTCCGGTCTGTTGCCCACCTCATGTGGACTCACCCTCCCCGCTCTTCTTGTTACTTGTGGTACGTTCTTGTTTTTCCTCACTGTCTTCTTTTTGACGTTTTGCTCTATTCTTTCTTTCCTCTTATCCTCTTCCTTTCCCTCTCTTTCCTCTTCCGCTTCTTCCTTCATGATATTCTGTCTTTACACACCTGTTTCTCTGCGTCAACTTTTATCTTGATCTTTTGTCTTTACATCTTTCTCTTTCTTTTCTCTCAATATAGTATTTTTACAATTTTCACTGTATGCTTCATTTTTACTGTATGCTTAATAGCTGTTCAGGTACAGTTTATAAGCTGTTCTTAGAGTTACTACATGAAATGTTAAAGGGATTAATAATCCTATAAAAAGACAGCGAGTGCTGACCCATTTAGCTAGATTAAAAACAGATATTGCTTTACTCCAAGAAACCCATCTGTCTGACGTAGAACTCTCTAAACTGAAACGATGTGGGGTTGGAAATGTTTTTTCTTCTCCAGCCTTAGGTAAGAAAAATGGTGTTTCTATTTTATGTCACAAGAAACTCCATGTATCAGTACTTCATCAAGAATCAGACTCAAATGGCCGTTGGGTTATTCTTAAACTCCTCATCAATCAGATTAAGAACTTACTGACAATCCCAAGGATAAGGAGAATCTGTATGGGCGGCAGGCGTTTTGCTTTACAGGCGGCAAAACTCTGGAACAACCTCCCTGATGTTATTCGTCTGGAGGAAAACCACCTCAAGTTCAGGAAGATGTTGAAAATATTTCTGTTCCTCTAAACCATCGGGGATGAATGGACCACTGAAGCGCTGGGATGCCTTCGGGTAACCATGCGCTATACAAATGTGTAGTCATTCATTCATTCATTCATTCATTCCCCTAGTTCTTTTCAATGTTTATGCTCCAGTTACGGTTGATAATGTTTTTTGGACGCACATTTTAGATAAACTTCTTTTTTTAGATGATGAATATGTTGTTTTTAGAGGGGACTGTAACCAAGTTCTTGACCCCATACTAGATAGATCCTCTTCAGTGAAATTTGTCAATACAAAGATGCATACACAATTTACATCCACCATACGTAATAAATCGCTAATTGACATATGGAGATTATGTAACCTTGACCTTCGAGAATACAGCATTTACTCCCCCTCACATCACTCACAATCCAGAATTGACTACCTTTTCCTCAGTAAATCTCTAGCCCAACATGCTCTGCACTCAGAAATTGGTTCTATTCTAATCTCAGATCATGCTCCTGTTTTTGTTGACTTTGACTTACTTCCCTTCACTCCCAATGCTGGCAGGTGGCGCTTTAATAATGACTTACTGTCTGACCCTAACTTCATTACCCAATTTAATGCATTCTTATCAGAATGTTTCATTTTGAACTCTGCTCCTCCCTCTTCTCCTGTTATGATTTGGGACTCTTTCAAAGCTACAGCAAGGGGTTTTATAATGAATTTTGTATCCAAAAAACGGAAAGCTTTTGATGCCCAGTCCAGTCAGATGCTTGCCAACATTAAACTTCTTGAGCGTACTTATTTTCAATCGAATACTGAACCGTCCTTAAAGAATCTTATTGACGCAAAAATTACTTTTAATAAACTTTACACAGAAGCTGCCTCATCATTTCTTTTAAGAAGTAGCTCACGTTAATTTGGAGGTCAAAACAAAATGGGGAAATATCTTGCAAATTATTTGAAAATTAGGCGGGAATGTACTAAAATAGAATCCATTACAAGCCCTTCTGGTGTTTCTCTATTTAAGGATAGTGATATTTTGAACGAGTTTGTCTCCTTTTATACACAGTTGAATACTCCAGAAACAACATCCCTCTAAACAAGATTTGTCTTCTAACTTCCATTCTCTTCAGTCTCCCTCTTCATCTGCGATTGATTTGGATCCCTTAGATAAAGACATTTCGTTGGCCGAAATTACATATGCAGTTTCGATCTTAAAAAGAGGGAAAGCTCCTGGTCCAGACAGCTTTACTATTGAATGTTATGCCTCTTTCGCATCTATACTCCTTCCTCACCTTTTACGCCTTTTTAATTTCTTCATTGAATCCGGTTCTTCATCTGGTACATTTCAAGAGGCCATGATTTGTTTGATACCAAAAGATAATAAAGATCCCACGCTCTGCAAGAATTATCGACCAATATCTTTAGTTAATCCTGATTATAAGATCTTCGCAAAAATTCTCGCTCTTCGTATCGACCCTATTCTTCCTCATCTTATCGGTCCTGAACAATCGGGTTTTGTGAAGGGTCGATTATCTTCTGATAATTCTAGAGTCTTTTTCAATATTCTCAGTAAGGCTTCCTCTCTTGATTACCCCATCTCTGCTATAGATTTAGATGCCGAAAAAGATTTCGATAGGATCGGTTGGGAATTTATGTTTCAGGCATTGACATGGATAGGTTTGCCTCCAAAATTAATTTTCCTTATCTCTTTACTATACTCTCACCCTAAAGCATCTATCTTTGTAAATGGTAAGATCTCCGATTATTTTTCACTCTCTAGAGGAGTACGACAAGGTTGTCCACTTTCTCCTCTCTTATTTATAATAGCCTTAGAACCTTTTTTAACTAAGATCAGACAAGATTCATTGATCACCGGTTTTCAATCGGGTACTGTTCACGTTAAACTATCTGCATATGCAGATGACATTCTTTTATATTGCTCCAATCCAGTTTCCTCTATTCCAGTTTTCCTTAGTCAGGTTCATTCTTTTTCACAATTGTCCGGTTATCGCTTACATTCTGATAAATGTGAGAAACTACCTCTTAACATAACATGTTTCAAACATGATTTTGCCCCCACTGGATTTTCCTGGCAACCCACCAAAATAAAATATTTAGGCTTGTGGTTTTCTTCGAACATTCCAGACACCCTGAAACTTAATTTTGAATCCATTAACAAAACTTTAAACAATAATATAGAAGGTTGGCATCCGCTCTTTCTTTCCTGGTGGGGTAGATTAGATTCTATCAAAATGATACTTTCCCCTCTGATATTGTATGTTCTTTCCATGATTACGGTACACATCCCTGGCTTCTATTTTAAGAAAACAGACTCTTTACTCTCAAAATTTCTCTGGAAGGATAAATCACCTCGCATCGCATTTTCCTCATTAAAGGCAGATAAACCATCTGGTGGTCTTAAATCTCCAGATTTTAAATCCTATCATTATTCTTTTTGTTTAAAACAATCATCTTGTTGGTTATCCACGGAACATGGATCTCATACCCCTATTTGGATTTCTATAGAGCAATCTTTTCTTTTTCCTTTCGATTTTAATGAATCTCTTGCCTTTGCAACTTCGATTCCATCTTTCCGTCCCCATGTCATCTCTCATACTCGTAAACTTCTTATTCCACTTTTACCATCATCGTATCCTTCTCCTTTCTCCTTGGATCGACAACTCATTTGGTATAATACTTTATTACGTGTTAAGAATCGTACTGTTTATTGGAAGTCCTGGAGACGCAAGGGATTATCTTGGATATCTCAATTATTGTTGCATAATGTTCCTTTGTCCTTCCCTGATCTTCAAAAGAAATTCTCCCTGGCATCTTCCTTTAAACCTCAATATGCCCTTCTATTACCCTCGCTTACTCAATATCTTGTTTCTTTACCTTCCAATTCGGATTTACCCTCTAAGTGTTCTACTCTTTTTCCTTTATTAACCTCTTCCCCATCAGCATCTTCCTTATATAAGACCCTACTTCTTCCTTCTGATAGAGCTAAAACAAAGTCTGAATTGGCTTGGGAAAAAGATTTCTCGGAATCTTGGTCAACGCTTGATTGGGATAGGCTATGACTTAAAATTCATAAAACATCCCGAGCTGCTAACACTTCTCAGACACTTTATTTTGTTTATCAAAGACTTTTGTTTACTCCGGCTAAACTAGCTTCTTTCTCCTCAGACCCTACACCTAATTGCTGGTCCTGTCCTTGCACACAGGCTGACTTAAAACATATTTTGTTTGAATGCCCCTCTATATCTCGCTTTTGGCAATTAGTTTGGTCCCAAACATTTTTAACACTTCTGTTCCTTTTTCCCTCTCTAATATCTTCTTAGGTTCCTTGTCCCCTCATTGGCCTAATTCCCCATCGAATGTTAAATTAATTGACTTGCTCTTAGCAGTAGCACTTCATTTAATTACGTCCAATTGGAAACAACCAGATAAAGTTACATTTAAAGCATGGTGGAATGCTGTTTGTTTTCATCACAGACTTGATACCATTTACGTCACTCCTGTTTCCTTGTCCATTAAAAGAGATCTTTTGTGGCTACCCTTGACTACTTACCTTACCCAGATTTCTCCAGTTAACACTGCTGAGGAAGTTCGTAAACCTCCTTAAAGGGTCATGTTATCTTGTTATATCTTTTTATTATTTGTATTTAGTCACAATAATTATTCCTTACGTTTTATATACCCTATTGCATTTCATTATATGTCAAAGATTTGCATCCAGTGAAATACTTGCAATTTGTTATTTTCTTTATATATTTGATGACTTATGACATACATAGTACCTGTTTCCCACCTTTTCCTCCCTCATGCCCCTTTTTCTTCCCTCCCTCTCCTCTGCCTTCTTTTTTAGGTTGTATTCCTTACAATCATTTTCCTCTGCTATGTATTTTCTTGTACTTGTAAAATTTTCCTCTTGCTATTACAATTTAATAAACTTCAAACTTAAAAAAAAACAGTGTCATGACGTACTCATTCCCAAAGCAAGATGGAGTACCAGCAGATTTCCTTCTGTTGATCTTCACCCTTTTATTTAGGTTGTAGCACTGTGAAGTGGAAGAAATAGTGAACAAAGCTGCTGTTTAAAATATGTGTCCAATCACCTTTTTATCAGCCAAGATTCGGAATGCTTAGAATTCAGAGTGGAAAATTCATTGATATGAAAATTAAAAGGAACCATTTAACCAAGGTTCATGCTATGTTATAGATTAGGGTTTTTGATCTGGAGTACATATGTGCCAAAGAGACAGTTTTCACAACAAAGTATGGCGTATGGTGTCTCTCGAAAGCCACAATCCCAGAAGGCTGTAATATCTGTGAGCCCAGGTAGTGGTGGTAGCCTGGCAGATGGCGCTCTGTCATTCTTAGTTTTTAAGGACCTAAAGTGTGAGGGACAAAAATGGGGTATATAAGTTCTTACTTCCTACTTTTGTGAAATCTAATCTGATTTTACAGGAGTATGCACTGGACAAGGCTAGGCTGAGATGTGCAGTGAGAAGTGGTATGGGGAGAAGTGGAATAGAGAGATGATATATTACAACATTATATTGTTGGATTTAGTTGTGGCCACAGGAAGGCTAATGGTTGCCATATGGTTTTCACCCTCCCTGAAACACTAAACTGCTGCCTTGTCAAAAAGCCCCTCAGCAGGCCCATGTAATCCATTTTAACCTTGCTTCCATTAGTTCCTGCACTAAGTAGTTCTACCCCTGCTTGCTGTGCTTTGATGCGCATAATAAAAGTCTCCTTAGTGATTCATTACCACTGCTTTAGAGGTGGGTCTAATGGCTATATTGGCATAACTCACATTATAATTCTGGTTCTGTTTGACTATGTGAATCCTCAAACAGACAACATCTCTGGCAGACCTTGGAGATAGCAGCAACAATAGATCAGCTGAAGTGCTGCAAATCAATTTGCCACATTGTGCTAGTACACAATATAGTTAAGACAGGCTGAAGAGAGTAGTGGGCAGCAATTCAGAGCACAGGAACGTGGTTATTCCAGTCTGGGAACACTCTGTCAAACAGAATCTGGCTATTGCTGTGTTCAAAGTTCCCAAGTTTACCTGGTCCATGCCTGAGCTTACCCAGACCAGGTTTCTGTACTGCATGAGCTACTCGCGAATGGGCCTGGGAAGCTTCAGAGCTCTTTGCTTTTAGTGACATGATCTTTATTGGCAGCCTTTTAAATGATTCTTTACTGAATTACCTTGGGTAGAAAAGAAGTGTGTAGCTCCTTGGGAGTGTAAGATCTGCTTATTAGTGCAGTGCTCAAACTAATACTGTGGATTATTTGGGACTCAGTACTTTCATTGTCATCGAAGTGCTTTTTAAAAAATCTGTCATCCTCATTGAGCTACTAATAATTTAGTATGGCAGAAATGATGTGCCTTTAAAAACACAGTTTTAGATTTGAAAATGTTAGCTCTCTTTTCCTTACATTTTATATTAAATCATGTGTTCTCATGAGACACAAAAAAAGATTGTTCTTATCTGTTGTCACCATTTGTTTAGTGATAGAACATTGAAAGAATGCCAATAATGTTGTATTTATGAAACCCAAAGTAAAGATGCGCCTGTTTTGTCTTTAAATCCATAGCCACGTGAATCCTACATCTAAAACACTGGCAAACCTCAATCTATAAACTTTCAGCAGGCTTTAAATATCCTTTTCTGGGATCAATGTGAGCTTTGTCTGCTCCGCTATGAGATTCCGAAGGTCATTTTTTTCTCTGTTGGAGATAAAGAAATGACACAGAATACATCATAACTGAGCAAAGTAATTTTGATTGCTTTAATACTCTGTCACAAAAATTGAATACATTATTGACTATACTTCACTTACCCAAGCATGCTTAAGTGATAAAAAGATATCAAAATTGTTCATTAACCTCTCAGATCAATTCATGTATTTGTTAAATTTAACACATCATAGTCAAGTTTATAAGAGTTTCGTTATTGCACATGATCAGTTCAGACTGAAAGACTTAGCCAGTGGAAATTGTACTAAACACAAAAATCATTAGTCATGGTACGTCATCTACATTTAGGAGAGAAGAGTCAATGAAAGTAAGTAGTACCCGCACACACAACCTTTATTTCAAACTTACACAATTTCAAACGTACTCTAAAAATCATATCATAGATGTGAGGGAATTTATCAGGAAAATGTATTAGGAGCTACAAAGAAAGTTGGAGGTATGGCTAGCCCTTACCAAATGCAATCTAGGGGCAGATGAACTAAGAATTCATGCAATGCAGTGCAACAAGGTTAGTTGCTGGGCTGCATTTTGTAAATGTGAGAGAGCTGAAGAGTGCCATATTTACAAAGATGTTGCTCTCTTGAGCACTCTCTAAGCATTGGTGCACTTGTGCTGCCTAGAGCCAATGCCGGCACATTTGTGCAATCCTAAAAGGGTGCCTGCGTTATAGGAAGGTTTGTTTTTGTGCAGGAAAGGATACTTTCTTCTTCCACAAAAACAAGCCAAAGAGAAAGTTATCGCCCACATAATCCAAACCACACAAATCTTTATAGCAGAAAAGGCCACTATTCAAGACAGATGAATTCCCATCAAATAACCATTTTATTATAACGATGCAATTTGGCAATTAAAACCGAAACCATTTGTCATCTTAAATTTGCAAACATATAACATCGCACCAAAACCCTCAATATAATTTTCTTGTGTCACAATACTGAATTAAACTTCCCCAACCTTGTTTCCTTAAATTCTTCCCCTCAATTGTTCTCAATAAACTCCCCCTACCCCCCCCCACGAAGGACTGGACAAGCCCGCTCTAGACTTATCCTCCCCCGATTTACGCCACCCAGGAAAACCAAAGAGTTTTCCTGGACCCCCACCCTCCTCTTGAACTTAAGCGATTTATAACTTGGAATTGCACCATAAATTAACATTTAACTCATGAGCCAATATATCCCTTATTTCCATTAAGTAATAGGCTACGCCTTAATGCGATAAATGGACTCTGTCCTCTCTAAAAAGGTGACCTTCTGTGCTGGTGATATTATCATGAGCAATACATTTGATCCGCATTACTGAACAAAATATTCTCATGGCTCTATTCAGCTTTCTTCTAGCTTTTTCGACTGCTTTGTGACACCTTGCCTTTCTCCAAGACTGTCTATAAACAAATTCAGTCCAAATGAGGCGAGTACCCGGACAATTGTGTTTTAAAACAGCTAAGTCCAATTGCATTTTCTTAAAGAGCGTTAAACCAGATAGTTCAACCAAATCATTCTCTCCTAAATGAAGAATTAAATAGTCAGGACAACCTCTAACATGAAACAAACCTGTGAGCGTCGGAAATAAGTCATCCCATTTCATGCCTCCTTTACCCCTCCATACCAACTCATGTCCAGCGCTGGGTATACCGAGTGATCTTCCATAAATGTGTTTCTCATCAAAAAGAGCCGCCCATTTAACAAAGGAATGACCCACCATCCACGTTTGCTTTTTTAAGTTTGAAGGTGCGCCCCGAACATCACCTAAATGGAAAGGCAAAAAATTAACATGCGGCAAAAAATATTACATAAACATACTTATTTACGCACATATCGTTTACAACAATTTGATTTCCACTGACCAATACGCTGCAAAACTTTCAAACCCAGCCCCAATCTTGATGCTTCTGTAGCTGCCCCAATTCTACACGAATACGTGGCGAAATCTTTTGGGTCTTGACCAACTAGCATTAGAGCTTTTCGCAGAACAGCCAAGAGATGAGCACTCGTTATTTTGTTACCATCCATGTGAATGAAAATAGGGCCCTGCTGAAATGCACCTGAAGAAGAAAACTGTACCCATTCTTGAACTGGGCAGCATTGCGATACACCGCTGCCATTTAGAAAAACCCATATGCCCCTTAAGCCAGATACCTAATTTGTGCCCCACTACTGAAACCTCATCACTGGACATACCCCTGTCCCCACCCAAACCCAGTACTTCTGATACCCTGAATGCACCAAAAAACATCCAAATCATTCCAAGTCGGAAACGTTCCCTTTCCCAAACATTATAACAGCAGACTGAAAGCTGTTGTCAACTGGATCGAAACTCCATAACAATTGGCCATAAAATGACACACCTGATAATTTTCCCGCAATCGTGGTGTGGGATAAACCTTTATCTATTAACATTAGAACAAAGTCACAAATAAATTCACCACATTTCCCTGTGGAAACTGTCTCATGCAAACAATTCTCATAACTCAAAAATTCTTCCCATGCTTGTAGATAACTTCTCCTAGTCGAAGGTGCTATGGAATGCTCGACTAGCTGGACGATCCTCAATCCCCTAGGGCCCAAATGTTGTGTGGTACCATCGTTTTGCTGACGTCCGCCCCTGGCGCCAATGCACAAAACGTCTGCCAATGAGAACGAGAAAGTGCGTCAGCAATGGAATTGTTGACCCCTGGGACATGCTTAGCCTTGAAAACCATATTAAACTTAAGACTCAGAAGCATGAACATTCTAAGCAACTGCAGTTCCTTAGCCTTTTGGTTGTTCACTACGTTCACCACTGCCATATTATCAACATGGAACAAGACAGATCTGTTCCGAAATTCATGGCCCCATACCAACAAGGCAACAATCAATGGGAACAACTCCAAAAAAGCAATATTTCGTCCCCGTTTCATCCAATGCTCAGGCCAACTTTCCGCGCACCATCTCTCTTCCCAAAATAAACCAAAACCACTTGATCCTGCAGCATCGGAATAAATCTGAATCTGCCAAACAAAGTCATCATCCACAAATTGCAAAGGTACTCCATTGAAACTGTCAAGGAAGCACAACCAGACTCTCAAATCCTCCTTAATGGCCCTACAAATTCGGATTCTATGATGTGGAAGAGAAGCTCCTAATAGAGCCATACCCAAACGCCTACAAAAGGTCCTTCCTGCTCTTACCACTCTGCAAGCGAAATTTAAGTATCCTAAAAGGCGCTGTACTTGCCTCAACTCAATTTTCTTTTTGTCAAGCACCAACAGTAAAAATGATCGAATTTCCTGCAACTTACTAGCTGGGAGGCGCGCTGTCATTTCCAGTGTATCAATCTCTATACCTAAGAAAGTCAGGATTGAACCGGGCCCTTCTGTCTTATCTGGAGCCAAAGGGACCCCATAAAACTTGGTCAATTCCTGAAATGTATTAAGGGCTGCCATGCAATGGCCTCACTGTGCCTGTCCCATGAATAAGAAATCGTCCAAATAATGACAGCTGGCACCTTTGTCACACACTTGTGAAAATATCCACTGTATAAAAGTACTAAATGTTTCAAACAGAGCACACGATGCCGCACACAGCCCATTGGTAAAACTCTATCCACATAAAAGTGGCCCTGAAAGAACATCCTAAGTAATTCAAAATCTGAAGGGTGTATGGGCAGTAATCTGAAAAGCTGATTGGATGTCACATTTTGCCAGCTCCGCCCCCCTACCCATCTGTGTCACCATTTGAATAGCCTCGTCTATTGTAGTGTACGAAACCGAAGTATCTGTCATTGAGATGAAATCATTGACAGAGCGGCCTTCTGGCCAGGACAGATGCTGTATCATCCTATACTCCCCTGCAACTTTTTTTAGGAATCACACCCAGCGGAGACACCATTAACTTTTCTAGGGGACACTGTTGAAAAGGTCCCGCTATCCTGCCCGCCTTTAGTTCAGCATCCAACTTGCGCTGTACCACCTCCGGCAACTCTTTCGCAGAACGCAAATTATCAGCCCACCTACGCTGACGGGGGCCATGATATCCCAGTTTAAAACCATTTTTGAACCCCCAGAATAATCTAGCTGCTGCCTCAGTATATGGGTACATTTCTAACCAAGGCCTTAGATTTGTCAGATTAACTGGTGTAGGTGCCTTTTGGGAAAGCATAGAAAGGGGCGCCTCTCCCCCTTTATGTACCACTGCTCTGCTCACTAAATCTTTGCCTGCCAAAACCTCCAATTGGGGAACCACAATGCGTGAGAGGATGTCGCCCTCCACATTGGGAGCATTCATGTTTGAAACGACATATTTGTGTACTGCACAGTTCTCTAATGAAATTCCAGCAGGCACCTGTCCCTGAACTTTGCCCCCGATCTAACGAGAAAATGCACCCTGCCGCCTCAGCCTCGCTCGCGCTCCTAAACTCCCTGCCTACACACCTACGAATTCTCTAGCACGCGCCCCTGCCTGACGCTCCCTCAGCCAATCCCCGTATGGCCCGCTCCATGTGCGTGAACATCCCCAGGCAGAGACAGCTCGCGCCGCTCCCCCTGAGGGCCCATGAGGAGAGATAAACACATTTCTTTTCATTACACCTCTCTGTGGTAGACATACCAATTATACCCAATTGCAGCTTTCTAAACCTTAGTAAATCGGGAATTAAGTGAAATCCATTCGTGGATGCATGGGAACACCCAAGCTGCACCCATCGAATACCATACATTTCTTTACAAAGCTATGCAAATCAGGCATCAGCAGGTTTTGTAAATCCCAAGCAAGCCGTTAAGTAGTCCTGTGATGCAAGGGCAATGCAAAGGCTTAATAAATCTAGGTCCTGATGTTTTGGTCATTTTTTGTCCTCACACAAGTGTTAGGAGAAACAATGTGTGTCTCGTTTGTGGACATGTGAACAATACCTGTGGAAAAATCTAAAACCAGGAAAAACTAGCGCACATGTAATAGTGCTATCTCAAAGCTTATTCAGAGCCATCTCCATTGGGCAATGCTGCACTTGGAACTGCTTTCTGAAATCCACTGCCATATAGGAAGACATTTTTTTAACTTGCAGAATGCTCAAGCTCAACTTGTAATACTGGAATCAGCAGCACCTCTTTAATGGAAAATCCTTTGATTTCAGAACATTCGCAAACATATTTCCTTCCAACACAGATATAGTTTGATGGAGAAAATGTCACAGGTAAAATCTGCTCCTCATTTAACCTTTCCTTCAGGAAATAGGTAAATACCCACTTCCATGCAGAGTGATGACCCAGACTGCATACATATAATAGAATAAGGGCCTGAGGCATAAATTGGGGGTAGCACCAAGTTTGACTTGAATGTTGCAGGTGGGGTCTACCAGCACTCATGTTTGGGGACCAGCACTTTTTCTCATAGCAAGGGAGATATAAAAACACAGAAGAAGGATTTGAGGAGAAAGAGAAAGACTGAAAACTATAACAAAGAAAGAAAGAGGGGATGAAAAAAAAACTGCAAGAGTGAGATATGGAGGCGGGCAGTGTCTTATGGTTGATTAAAGAGGCATGAGGTGGAAACAAGATTAAGCACTCTTGGTATTCAGCACCCTGACATTCAATGGCACTGGCTTTGGACCAGGTGCAGCGCGCGCTACGAAATTCGTTTTATTTATTTAATTGTTTACTTACCCCCAATCATCCATATTAGGGTGTTTACTACCCCCCACCTGCCCCTCCCTGCTTTGCCGCCCCCACGGAACTCCCTCCACGGGCCGCAACTGCCTTCTTCCCATGGAAGATATTGTGAATGCTATGTCAGATAGACAGATAGCCCCTCTTTCCAGAGCACATATATAGTTAAAAGCATCCTAATAGAAAATATAATTGCCAGTTTTAAAAAAACGTTTCCTAAGGTCCTTATAAAAACTGCAGAATAAAAGAAAGTGTATTGTGCTTTGGCTAGTTCTACGATCACATGGGCAATTTGGTAAGGTGTCAGTCCATGCCCCAATTTTAGGAAAGGCAACCCTTAAGTGCAATGCTCCTAAACATAATCTGGTGAGGTAGAACTTGTGTTGACTGTTCCTAGCAATTGTCAGGTAATTTTGCAAGCCCACCTGCACAGGGCCCAATTGACATCTATACACAGTGGATTTTTTTCTTTCTTGGGTGTCTCTTTCTAAGTCTCTCTTTCCCATGAGTATAGATTTAACATCAGTTTTGGAGTATTTCAAGATGTATTTTTCACTGCAATGCTATAGTCCACTTTTCTTAGTTGACTATCTATATAGGTCAATCATTTTTTTCTTCTTCCAAGCATCTAGCATTAGGCAGTCTAGTATTATTGCCTTTGTGAACTCGGTCCCTGCTTTACTCCATATATTATACCACAAGAGGTTGGGGCTAAGATGTAGGTCATCCTTGAAAAAAGGAACTGCCACTACCTTTTAAGTTATGTATGTTGAGCTTGTTTTTGGGATAGCCAGCAGTCTAGCCAAAAACGTATTCTCAAGGGTTTGCAGCTGGGTACAATTAGTAAACCCCCACAAAGCAGCGCTGTAACCAGCACTTGGGAGGCATTTACCTTTATACAGTATAAGTATCTCCTTAATTGGTTTCTGGCCAATTTTACTCGCAAATCTAGAAATGGATTCTATAAACCACAAAATGTCCATTTTAGAGATATTTATTTGGCTTTCCCAGCACCCTGATGCAGTAATGTATATTCCCAGATATGAAAACATTTGAAACTCAGCTAGCCTCTCTCCCTTTATATGATGTACCCTCTTTTTTTACTCTTCCCTTTCCACTCACCATGATGATGGTTTTCTTTAGAATTACTTTCATATCATTGTTCTCCATGAAGGGAACAAAGATATCAATCAAAAGCTGAAGCCCATTTGCTGTTCTAGATAAGAGGTCAGCATTGTCTGCATACATTAAAATTGAGATCCAACCATGGAAGCATCAGCCTTAACTTTCTGCAGACACTCATCCACTCCATTTATATAGAGTGAGAAAAGCAGGGGGGCAAGGACACAACCCTGTCTGATCCCTCAGGCAACCTTAAATCTTTCTTCATTGGGACAAGTAATTAACAATACCCATTGGAATGCCCATGTCCAAAAGGGTTTTCCATAACTTAGTATGGTTTATCAAGTCAAACACACTACTTAAGTCTGCAGAGCATAGGTGCACATGTCCCTCTTTTGCAAACAAATATTTGTTAATAAGCAGATGTAAAATAATACTTTGTTATATCGCACCAATATCACTCCTGAACCCGTACTGTGTGTCAGTAACAACATGTTTCTCCTCCACCCATTGTTCCAACATACCCAAGAAGATTCTGCCCATTAATTTAGCACTAGAGTCCAGGAGGGATATTGGGCAATATCATCTCAGGTTCCCTCTAAGTCCTTTTTTTAACTATTGGAACAATTGTGCTTTCTGTCCAAGAAACAGGGTGAAACCCCTTAACTGTGGAGTTACATACTTGTGTTAGCATGGGAGCCCATAAAGTGTTGTGTGCCTTGAAAGTATCTATTAGGACCTCATCCAGGCTCATGACCTTTGCATTAGCAGCTTTATTTAGGGCATTAGTGACCTCTTCTAAACGTATGATAGGGATATTTACAGCATCAATAAAATATATGGTTGAGGTTGACAACTCTAGGTGGCAATTATCCGGATTAAAAATAGTGTCAAATGTTCTAACGAGTCCCCCTGTTGTACAGATACCTCCTCTTTTGGTTCTCCTCTATCTTTCAGGAAGGGTTGATTTATTATTTTCCAGGAAAGGGAATTATCCTTTACTTTGGCAGCCTGCAGTAGTTTATCCCAGATCTTATCCTTCAGCTCTCTTTTTCTTTTATCTGGGGCAAATTTATACATGGCTTTCAATCTTCAGATTTTCCCCATCTCTTGGTGTGTCCCGTAAGGCTTTCCTTAATTTTCCGTTTATTGAGGAACAGTCTTTATCGAACCGTTCCATCTTTCTATATCTTTTTCTTCTGGGGATGTATCATAATTTCTCAGAGATTTCTACCATAATTTTACAAAAGGCTACCATAATAGTGGTGAGGACTCCAGATCTGTGCATATATTAAAATTTCTAAGATGTTATGCCATGATTCCTATAATGGCTGTGCTATCTATATTTGCCCATTTTATACTAGTTCTATTTCTGCCCTGTGTTTCACTTTGATTCATAATTTGAGAACCATTAGACCTTAAAATGTTTATATTGAGGACCACTGTTAGAATTGCATGGTCACTGAGGACACTTGGAGTGATATCAAAAGATTCTATTAGTCGCTGCCCATTTTCAGTCACCAAAATATGGTTAATAACGGAACTTCTACCATCCCCATAATATGTTGGTACTGACAATCGTTCTTACCCATTGCGATATTCTAACAGATCCAAACTATATATTTTTTTTTTTTCATTTACTGCCTCTCCATATGGGTATGTAAAAATGCATCATCCCTTCCCCATTTGTTTTTACATACCTGCAGCCTTTAGATCTCCTTCTCCTAGATAAACGCAAATCAAAATCCCCTAACCCACATTAATATATAATTTTGCCTTGATGTGATTTAAAAATGATTCAATCTCCTTGCTTAAGTCCATGACTACATTTACTTTGGTTTTTAATAAAAACATTATTATAGAAATGTATTAAAACCAGATTTAGTTTTTCTTCTGTTTGTAGGTGAAGGAATTGGAAATATGGGGACGACATTTAGGACCTAAATAGTTTCAATGGTGTGGTTGTAGGTATTAAAACTGCCAAGCCTCCTTTAAACCGCCCTCCCTCTAAGGGGGTTGCCGGGGTTAAAAATGAATTAAACCCTCCACATAAGCACCATCAGTTGCCCACGTCTCTTGCAGGTAGACTAAATGAGTTTGTCTAATAGCCTCCAACCATTCTGGGTTTGCTAATTTATTCTTTATTCCCACAACATTCCATGTCTTAATTACAAGATGTATGTTTCCTATATCTGTACAAGGTGGGGTACCCCAGTCAGGATTCTGTATTTCACAATATGCATGATGTACATCACTGAGGTTACTATCCTTCCTCCACTCCCCACCCAGTTGTCAATCCTGTACATCATAATTTGAGAAGGGGAGGAACCTGTTTGTAGTCTGGGTTGTTATCCATGGTCTGTTAGTTGGTTTTGTTTGGTGTCAGTTAGTGTTCTGATCAACTAATAGCTCTGTTTATGCAGGAGTATTAGCCCTACCCCAAAAACATTTCTGGCCTATAAAAAAAGCAAAGAGATTCAGCTAAAATGTTCCCTCTAGTGCATCGTCTGCATCCCAGTCTAAAGAGCAAAATTCTGACCAGCTGGATGGGGGAACAGAAGTTCACAACGACACAGTCACCCCCGCTGGTTTTCTTCGAAGGTCCTATCTAGCCAACTCTTCTAACCATTATTATTTCTTGGGCAAAATGGTTTGTGCTCCAGGATTGTTTAGCCAGCCAATGTATCACCTTGTTTCTGAGCTCATTCAGGGTTTCTATCACATTTGGCCTCAATTTAGGTATGCTTTTCAATATAATTACATATGACGTTGCTTCTGGTGGAAGATGTAAAATCGTGTGTGTATGTATTTCTTGGTGCATTGGGGGGTTGTTTCTTACACCCGGGACCGAGGGTTGGTAGGGAGGGGTAATATCTGGTATTCCAACTGTGGTACCTCTATTTCCCCTATACCTAAACAAAAGAAGTCGTCCCTATTAACCTTCTCACCAGTCGCGGACACAGACCTTCCTCCCCTTATTAGCCACATCAAATCAGGCTCTCCTAATGACCTTGTACCAGCCAAAATGATGACTTCCTTATGCTCCTTCTTAGGTCCCCACATCCAAACAATAATAAATCATTCTCTTAGAGAAGGACGAGTGCCAGCAGAATGGAAACAAGCTGTGGTCAATCCCATCCGAAAAAACGCCACTCTCCCCTGGACGGACCTTTCCAACCTAAGACCCATCTCCCTCCTACCCTATCTCAGTAAACTCACCGAGAAGCATGTGAACACCCAACTGTCGAAATACATCGAAGCAGTGGAAGGCCTGGACCCCTCTCAATCTGGGTTCAGGCCCGATCACAGCACAGAATCAGCCCTCCTCTCAGTGACAGATAACATCAGAATGTCACTAGATGGAGGGAGCTCAGTGATTCTGGTGCTGTTAGATCTTTCCGCTGCTTTCGACACGGTGTCCTATGAACTTCTTCTCGACAGACTGAGGGATATAGGTGTGGAGGGAATGGCCTTGTCCTGGTTGGAGAGCTTTCTCTCGGGACGTGCACAATGTGTTAAATTGGGCTCCCATTCTTCGACCTCAAGGGAGCTCACTAAGGGAGTGCCACAGGGCTCATGCCTAAGCCCCACGCTCTTTAACGTGTACGTGGCCCCCTTAGCTAACATCATAAGATCTTACGGATTTACCCTGGTGTCATACGCTGATGACACCCAACTTTTGTTTCCCTTCCAAACCCTCACACCCACAGTACAAACAACTTTTGCGGACGGGATGAGAGCAGTGGCACGATGGATGGCACAAAACTATCTCCAATGCAATGTGACAAAAACCGAAGTAATGCTGTTTGGGGGGGCAACTCTTTTGTGGTCTCCAGACTGGTGGCCCCTGGAGTTGGGTCCGGTCCCAACCCCTAAATTAACAGTAAAAAACCTTGGTATTAAACTTGACCAGGCACTCCTACTCAAGGAACACACTACCCAAGTGACAGGTGCATGCTTCCATGTGGTGGGGCTGCTCCGACGTGTTTTCCCCTTTCTGCCAGACAACCACAGGAAAACACTCATTCAAACTCTTATAATAGGTAGAATGGACTACTGTAATGGCCTTTACGTATCGGCTAATGAGGAACAACTGGAGAAATTACAAGTAGTCCAAAACACGGCAGCAAGATTAGCTCTAAATGCTCCCCATAGAACCCCTTCTCGTCCCCTTTTACACCAACTCCACTGGCTGCCGGTAAAGCACCGTATCAAGTTCAAAATATGCTGCATGATACATAGATGTTTGTTCGGTGCAGGTCCCAAATATCTTAAGAAAATATTTGTACCATACATCCCCGGCCGCACACTGCGCTCCAGCAACCACCTACTGCTACAGGTTCCAAAAGTAAGAAAAGCCAGACAAGGTGGACGAGCCCTATCTTACAAAGGACCAATAATCTGGAATTCCTTACCAATTGCACTGAAACTGATCCCTAGCCTTGAATCTTTCAGGAAAAAACTCAAAACATACCTTTTCACACTGCCCTAATACAATCCCCCTTTTTGTCTCAATCTTACTCATAACTGAAAGCTAACAGCGATTAAACAGCAGAAGCAAAAAAGCGCAGAGATATCCCTCCGGGAATTGAATCAAGCGCTCAATAAGCAAATAAATAAATAAAATAAATAAATAGTGGCCGATATATTTGGTTGTGGAACTTCCCTTTTAGTAGTGTTCCCGGTTTGTATCTATACTTGGGCAACTATTTCCTTTACAGCTATTTAAAGTTTGGAAATCCCGGATTTTATAACCTCCAATTCCTTCTTGAGTGAATCCTCCAATGCTGTACTTCTATTATGTAATTTCTTTAATGGCCAGTCTGTTGATTTGGTGGAGTTCGGTATTTTTTCTTTATTAGTGGCCCTAGATGTTCTTATAGTTGCAGACGTTCTGTTTCCTCCTATAATTGCCTTCCCCTTTTTTAATTTAGTAGTTGGTGGATCTGCCAAATCTTTGCTGGGGTATCGGGGAGTCTTCACTGATCAAAAGAGAATCACTTAAAACACATGGTGGCGTAAGTATTTTCTTTTTTAGGGTAACTCACTGGCCCTGTTAAGGTATCTTCCTGGACTGCTTTATCAATAGCTTTATGTAGTGTAGACTTAGTCAAGGTCAGTCTTTTCTCTGCATTAGTAGTTTCATTGTTCAGTAAACCTATAGTATTAGTTAGATAGTTAGTAATTGCTTTGGTAGAGGTTGTTGGTTTTAAAGCCCCCCTTCCCAAATAGCCTGGACTAATATACATTTGCTCATGGATTATGCCTCACTGTTTACTGTTTTACTTGTTGTGAATTAGAGGGGAAAAAGTGGGAGAGAACACAGACCTGCCCGTTCCTGCGCCTTCTGTCCTGATCAAGTTCAGGGTCCAATTGAAATTCCAGAAATGGTGAACTAAAAGAGGGGGGCCCAACTCAATATCATTCAGCCATGAATGGGCGCAGACGGGCCCGCCCATGGCCCAGGTATTGCCCGGGCATGGCACGGGTGCGCCCACATGCGTCCCGCACTGCAGGATACTGTTGGTACTGGCAGGAGGTACCTCCTTCCTTCCTCTGGTGCAGCAGAGTCCGCTGCGGACTGATTCCCACCCCAGGACATTAGTTGTCAGGTCCGAGAAAAGCAAGGTGTCCTGCGCGGTGGGAGACTGTTGGCGCCTTTGTGCTGGCAGGAGGTTCCTCCCTTCAGTGCAACAGTATCTGCTGGGGGACGAAGTCCCTCCCCAGCACAACAGGTGTCAGGTCCGAGAAAAGGCAAGGGGATCGTCATTTGCCTAAAGATTTGTATCTGTTATCTATTCTTGATGAAACTTGGAAGACATATGACAATGCTCTTTTTAATCGATTAACAGCTTGGGCTAAAATGCATCCGATTTTACCTATTGAACAATCTGTCTTTTTGGAATGATGTTCTTAGTATGAGAGGTGAGAAATACATTCTACAATGCAAAATGAAGAGTTTTTAGATCATGCCACTCGATTACATAAATGTATCAAATTTGCTACCCCGGTGGACTTATTTCGGCCATTGAAGGATTTATATTCAAAAATTGGACAAAAGTACTTCTGGGATTCACACATGAATTCTCTGTAAAAGTTAATCATGGCTTGAAGTTAATCATGGCTTTAAACAAGGCTGTATATATTATAATATATTATCTCAAATGCTATTTTCTTTTGATTTGTCTGATTTTCTGAATTTAATAAACAATATTTACTTCCCTTCTTCCAATAATAGGGAGCACAGAAATAACGAATGCAATGTACAGGGATGAATTAATTATAATGAATCATACTCCCGTAGAATTACAGAGACAAATTAATACTCACCTACATAACCTATTTGCTAATGAGGAGAATCCCAAAATATTGATAATGGCTGCACAGGAGGTAAAAACCCCTCATAATTGCTTTTAAAAAAGGTAAAAGATTAGAAATGGCAAACAAATTATCTACCTGGGAGTGAAGTTTTCTAATAATCTCTTAAGGTAGGGGGACAGTGGCAGTGTTTCCCGGACCCGCTGGCTCGCCTGGGATTATCAGCCTGCATAATCAGCCTTGTGCGTGTTGCGACAAATGCGAATTTTAAACATAGGATATTGTGAAAATTGTTTGAAATTTTGACATCTGTGACATTAGAAATGTAAAAGTGCACACACTCGCACATACACGCCGATATCACCTGTGGCATTAGCTTTCTAAGCGCTTGCTTCCCCGTGATTGTGCTACGGGGGGGAGGACACCACTTCCGGTCTCGCTGAGCGGTTAGCGTTCTAGCGGCCAGGGCTGACGGGGCTATTTAGGCTGAGCATTTCTTTTCCGCGCTGCGGTAGGGGGACAGTGGCAGTGTTTCCCGGACCCGCTGGCTCGCCTGGGATTATCAGCCTGCATAATCAGCCTTGTGCGTGTTGCGACAAATGCGAATTTTAAACGTAGGATATTGTGGAAATTGTTTTAAATTTTGACATCTGTGACATTAGAAATGTAAAAGTGCACACACTCGCACATACACGCCGATATCACCTGTGGCATTAGCTTTCTAAGCGCTTGCTTCCCCGTGATTGTGCTACGGGGAGGGAGGACACCACTTCCGGTCTCGCTGAGCGGTTAGCGCTCTAGCGGCCAGGGCTGACGGGGCTATTTAGGCAGAGCATTTCTTTTCCGCGCTGCGGTAGGGGGACAGTGGCAGTGTTTCCCGGACCCGCTGGCTCACCTGGGATTATCAGCCTGCATAATCAGCCTTGTGCGTGTTGCGACAAATGCGAATTTTAAACGTAGGATATTGTGGAAATTGTTTTAAATTTTGACATCTGTGACATTAGAAATTTAAAAGTGCACACACTCGCACATACACGCCGATATCACCTGTGGCATTAGCTTTCTAAGCGCTTGCTTCCCCGTGATTGTGCTACGGGGAGGGAGGACACCACTTCCGGTCTCGCTGAGCGGTTAGCGCTCTAGCGGCCAGGGCTGACGGGGCTATTTAGCCCTCGCCCCTCCTGAGCGCGCAGCGATCGCGCGCAGGAGAGCCGAAGACTAGCCAAAGAGTGGCCCGTCTGCGCCCGTCCGCGACAGGACGGGGCCAGGGGCCAGCCACTCTGCCCCTGCGCATCATGAACGGGCCCATGACTGTTCCTAGCATCAGGTATTTACCTCATACCCTTCTTGCCCTACAACCCCAGGGCAAATATAGATGCACTAATAGAACGCCAATATGTCCTGATGGTCCCTTCTCCTGCATCATATGCGGATTCCAAGCCACTCACTCCAACATCACTGTTGGATACCTCAGTAACAATATAGATACCCAGGGAGGCTGGAAAAGCTTTCTGTTAAATGTAAGATCCCTCCCAAAGCATTATATGCAACTTTGGGATTCTATACATAGCATTCAGCCTGAGATCTGTTTCTTAACTGAAACTTGGCTTAAACCCCATACTATCCCCACTATTACCTTAGGGATACCCATGGGGTATAAAATCCTTCGTCAAGACCGCCCTGAGAAAGTAGGAGGCGGGATCGCCATAATATATAAAGATACGCTGAATATTACGGTTTTTGAACAAGTAATGCTACCCACCATGGAAGTAGTGATCTTTCATTTAAAAATCAGCCCTAAGGTACACTGGAAAGGGGCATTAGTCTATCGCCCGCCCGGACCCAATGCTGGGTTTTCCCTCGCTCTAACCGAACTTTTAGCTCCCTACATGAAAGCAAATGAAAATTTTATGTTACTTGGAGATTTTAATTTTCACATTGATATTGCTGATCATCCTGATACGAAAGCATTTTTGACAGATCTTGCTCTATTAGGCCTACATCTTCGAAATAGTGGACCTACTCATTCAGGTGGTCACACCCTGGATTTGATTTTCACTACCCATCCTAATGTTTACTGTCATCCCCCTAAACACATCTATTGGTCCGATCATAAAATGTTAGATTTTTCCCTGCTTTACCTACCTAAACCGACAAATTACTCTGCTACGCAGTCCATTAAGCATAGACCATGGCATAAAGTCACTCCTGCCAGGTTTACACAAATCTGGAAAGAGCCAGCACTCTTAAATTCAGATAACATCAACACTGCTCTCTCCAAGTTTAACTCCACACTGATGACAGCCATTGACACTCTGGCTCCTCAGAAAATTGTCAAAAAACCTACCATAGCCAAAAGGGAAACATGGTACACTGAGGCCCTCAAAGTAGAAAAGCAGGGGTGTAGGAAGTTGGAGAAACTTTGGAGACGGACACGTAATGGGGAAGATAAAGACCGATATCTGATGGCTATGACCGCCTATTATAAAAACATCAAAAAAGCGAGGAAAATAAGCCTTACCTCTCAAATTGCAGAGGCGGGCAATTCTACTAGAGAGCTATTTAAAATCATACAGGCCTTCACCAACCCTGTGATATGTGAGAGTCCAGATATTTTCACTCAAGATCTCTGTAATGAAATATCTCAGTTTTTCGAGGATAAAATAGAAGGGATATACAAGAAAATCATCTCAGTCTCAGGTCCCTTGGATGTTGAGGTCTTTGAAATCTCCCCTATGGTGACTCCTGGGAAAACCCTTCATGCAATCCCTGAAATAACTATCAAAGATCTGACTGCACTTATCAACAAAATGAAGACCGGCTCCCCTACTGACTTGATTCCCGCTAAATTGGTCTCCCCCTTGAATGAGATATTAGGCCCCTCAATTCAAAAATTGTTGAACCTCTCCTTTGCCGAGGGACAACTCCCACAATCCTGGAAAGAAGCGGTAGTGAACCCTATACGCAAAAACTCCACCTTGCCCTGGTCAGAGCTCTCCAACCTCCGACCTATCTCTCTCCTCCCTTTCATTAGCAAACTGGCAGAGAAACACGTTAATACCATCATTTCCAGCTTTATCGAGGCGACAGGGGGCATGGACCAATCTCAATCTGGGTTCAGGCCCAACCACAGCACTGAATCGGCCCTTCTCTCTGTGACTGATAATATCAAAATGTCACAGGATAGAGGAGGCTCCATGATTCTAGTGCTGTTGGACCTGTCCGCGGCCTTTGATACCGTGTCCCATAACATCCTTCTCAGCCGTTTGCAGGGAGTAGGAATTGGAGGCTTAGCACTATCATGGTTGGAGAGCTTTCTTTCCGGGAGGTCACAATCTATCAGCTTGGGCCCCTATCGTTCCACCTCAAGGGCGCTCACGAAGGGGGTGCCACAAGGCTCATGCCTTAGCCCTACATTGTTTAATGTATATGTGGCCCCCCTTGCTGAGATTGTGCGGAAGTATGGGTTCACTCCAGTTTCCTATGCTGATGACACCCAGCTCCTCTACCCTTTCAGCTCCCTTGGCCCTAAAGTCAAGGAGAACTTTGCTGAGGGTATGAGGGCAGTGTCACATTGGATGGCTGTAAATTGCCTCCAATGTAACGTGGGAAAAACAGAGGTTATGCTCTTTGGCAAGGCGAGTCTCCTCTGGTCCCCAGACTGGTGGCCATTAGATCTGGGCCCAGTACCCTCCTCAAAACCTCATGTTAAAAATCTAGGGGTGAAGTTGGACCAAAAACTGACCTTAAAGGAACACACCAACTACATCGCAGGGCTGTGTTTCCACACCATCGGCCTTCTCAGACGTGTCTTCCCGTATCTTCCTGCCACCTATAGGAAGACACTTGTACAGGCCCTGGTTACTAGCCACCTGGACTACTGCAACGGCCTGCTGACTCTAGCGAATGCAGATGCAGTGGGTCATTTGCAGGTAGTCCAGAACACAGCGGCGAGATTGGTCATGAGTGTACCGGCCAGGACTCCCTCTAAGCCCTTGTTGGAAGAGCTGCATTGGCTCCCGATGCGGCAGCGTATCAATTTTAAGATATGCTGTACGGTCCACAAGTGCTTATATGGGGTTAGCCCTAAATACCTATCACAATCTCTGGAGTTGTACCAACCTGGCCGGTCACTCCGTTCAAGCAATCAAGCCCTCTTAAAACCACCTGTAACAAAAAAATCCAGACAAGGAGACCGTGCATTCTCCTCGGTTGGTCCTGCCTTATGGAATAAACTCCCTACTGATGTTAGAATGACTACCAACCACCTGTCTTTTAGAAAGGCACTAAAAACCCTCCTTTTCCAAGAAGCTTTTCGGTCCCTTTAATATCTTGTCTCACATAACCTGATGATCCTATGGTTGGCAAAGCGCGGAGATACCCTTACGGGATTGAATCCAGCGCGATATAAGAAACTAAATAAATAAATAAGGTTTACACATGATAGGTTGCACCTTTCTGAAGCAAACTCCACAGGACTTCACCTATCACACTTTTTAGAGCTCAAAAGAAAATATATTTATTATTACCAGTGATAGCTGTATATGCTTTTGAAACTTGGTTTATAGTCTATAGCAACATTGTTTGGAATATCAACTGTGAATTATTTAAATGAAAAAAATAAGGGCCTGAATTAAATCTTGACTGCTGGGTTACTCTGTCACAACGGGGATGGATATCGCATCTGCCAAAATGTAAATCTCGTAGGATAGAATGGGATTTATATTTTGGAGGATGGGATATCCGTCACCTTTGTGAAGGAGTAACCCATCCTCAAAGATCTAAATCAGGTCCTTAGTGTTCTGGGTTGTTTTGCCTCCAAATATCAATTGACTCTAGTTCCAAAATCAAACTCTTACTGATGCAGCTGTTTTCTGCTTATACATAACTGTTGCAAATGGCAAGACCTACTGGTAGTATAAAAATAAAATGTCTGATTAAGCTTATATGTACTAATTGAGGACAGTCGTAAAATTAAGTCATAAAGGGCCTTTGAATCACTGGAAATGGAGCTGTAATAACTGGACAGTACATATTAAGGAAACCTCATTATAAATAGGCTCATAATGTATTGCTTTTACTGGTCTTTAATCACAGAAATGATGTATATCTTTTTTTTTTTTTTGTTTTTTAAACCTTTATTACGCAGTATTGGCAAACAAATACGGGCCTACAACCATCCGGCCGGCCTCGAAATCTTGTGGGTCAAAGTAGCAATCTATATGGTGACTCGGTAACATATCGGAACAAAGTAGAATCATCCTGAATTACACTGGAGACATGTGTATTACCGAGAAATAGAAGAAGTGAAGGTTCATTTTAAAATTTTATAAAGTATAACGAAAAAAGTAGGAGCTGAGAAGGATCGAAGTCCATACAATCCGTCTAAAACATAAGCGGGCGACTGCCACTAAAAGAGATCCAGCAAGCAGGAAATCTAAATCAAAATGGCGGCATACAGATAACACAAAAGGGTAAACAATCCCACAGCACGATACGTGCCAGTCGCTACCCACCCCGTATCGATCCAACCCACAACCCAAGAAAAAAGGGGAAAAATAAAGAATATAAAAGGAAGAAAAAGAAGGCCCATAGAAACTGAAACAGACAAAAGAAGACCTCTCCCCCCCACCCTACACGCATGCAGAGGCTACGGCCACCCCCCCCAGCAGCGTGTCTGTCGCCCAGAAAGAATACCCGAAATACAGAAGTAGAAGAAGAAAGAAAGAAAAAGGAATCAGAGAAGATCAGAGGAGGAACAAACATTTGTAAACAAAATAGCCAACATATGTAATCTCGGCCGCCCCCCCCCCGGGACCCCGAAACCGATGCATAACCAACGTCTAACTCCCCAGTCCGTCCATCACTATCCAATCAGAACAAGCAACAGGAAGCAAAAAAGGAAAAACATCATCAACCTTGTCCCTTCCGATCGAGCGCGACGACGAGGTACAATCGTAGAGCAGCCATCTTGGACGGAAAAAGCAGACGAAATGACAACCACAATACAGGGCACTGTCCACCAAGGTCTGTCCACCTCAATGTCCTGTGGTCAACGACTGCACAAAAAAGGGAACCACACAGCAGCAATCTTCGAACGTCGACCGGCCAAAGCAATAGTAGCAAATCCAGGATAGGGCAGAAAGACACGCCAGTAGAACACAAAGGAGTTGCCCGGCATGGCGTCCAAAGACGATTCCCCAGCCATTGCACAAGTCCAGAAACCACACACTGCACCATAACCATTACAGGCAATACCGCGGCGGTATCAAGATCTTGGACCTCCGACGCCTCCATGTAGATCAGGGTAGGCAGTTCACGGTAGCCGAGCACAGGGTGTGGCGAAGTGCTCAGTTCACGAAAACCAACACAGCCAGTCGAGGGCACTGCGGGCAGAATGGCATCTAGTCGGTCCCCCAGGTCCCGGGCATTGTCAAATAGGGCAGCTCGCAAAGTACCCAAAGCGCTCAGAATATCACCAATCGCCAAAGATGCCGCAGGAGAAGCGGATGCTGCTGCTTCCTGCACATGGGGCTCACAAACATATGCCAGACCCCAAAACTGTTCGTCGACAACCATTGTTAGCAGCCGGACATAACACCGCAGAGCACAGCCACGTCAGGGGTCCAGGGGCCACTCACTCCGTTATGACACCGCACTCAGTTGCAGTGCAGCGCTGGTCGTCGTAAATACCCTTAGTAGCAGCCTGGGGTCGTCAGTTGCGAGCGCCGAGCGCTCGGTCCAAAATGGCACCCACCACAGCGCTGGAAGGCGAAGAGGCACTCAAAGTCGTCTACAGGCTGGAGAAAGGACACTGTGTATCACTGGCTGCGGCAACATTGTTGCGAGCGTGGAGGTGAACTGGCCAGGAAAGGACGTTGCGGCGAGAAAAGCAGTACTGCAGCCGCTCTCCGCCGGCCGACCCCGCACCGTCGTCAGTGGCCGCTGTTGTCGTAATCAGAGCCGGCCATCTCCGAGGAACAAAGACCCGGTCACCGCCATTCCGCTCAGAAAGGAAACAAGGACGCTCTGTCGCGTCTGCCGCATGGAGCACGCCGGGGAGCGCACCGTTGGAGTCAGGATCACTTCCCGGTTCCGAAACATCAACGCGGTCACAGGATAACTTGCAGGATCAGTAGCTATTCGGAGGGAAAACGAGAGGGTCGGCGGAGCCGAGGGTTTAGGCGGCCATCATGGTTGCAGGCTAGGCTCCTCCCCTTCATGTATATCTTTATACAATCATCCATCCATTTGACTTGATCACTCAGGCATTATATTAAATCATACCTGAGCTGTTGTGCCCATGCATATCCGACCCTAACTTGGTGTAATAATTGGACCTTATGTTAAATTTATGTTGTGTTGGTTTACCTTGGTGCAAAATTTTGCCCGATCTGTTTATTCTTTTCATTGGAACATTCCAAATATAAAGCGTGAATATAATTCTCTTTATCTATCTATCTATCTATCTATCTATATCTATCTATCTATCTATCTATCTATCTATCTATCTATCTATCTATCTATCTATCTATCTATCTAAGATAGATACAGGTTTCCTAGCTATAATTGATTTTTAACCTTTTGTTTATGAAAATCTATCTATCTATCTATCTATCTATCTATCTATCTATCTATCTATCTATCTATCTAGATAGATTTTCACAAACAAAAGTTTAAAAATAAGTTATAGTTAGGAACATTTTATTTAACTTTGGTATACAAAGCATTAATACTTTTAAACAAACTTTTTTAAAGGAGTTGGGTACTCCAAAATGTGTACAGAAAATAAATCCAGTCTAAATAATCTTTCACCATTACTCGTAAAATACGGCCAATAAATGATCGGTTAGCCTTCAATATTAGCATTCTCCAATTTTTACATTGAAACACTCAACAATACCATTGCAGATCTGGTACTGTTAGGCCTCCTTCACCTCTTCTCCTCCTTTGCCTGTTCCCAAAGAATTTGATTCCCATTGAAGCCCATATGAAACAACTAGTCTTCACCTGTAAGATGTCTATCAGTTTCCTATTGAAGCTCTAAGGAATGTTATCACATATGAAAGTAAACTTGGACAATATTATAATCTTAACCAAATTTTCCCTTTTGTAGAAAGTTGGTTGTAGATTTTGCCATATGTCATCAGCTTTTTGGATTCTGAGAAAACTTTGTTAAGATTAATTTCTGTGATCGTTTTACATTCTTAACCACCTTTATCTCTAAATGCCTCAACTACTTCCCTACTGGCCTTCTATCCCAGTTCAAATTCCATTTTATAATTTCAGTCTTAGTGCTATTCATCTGGTAACATGATAACCGACCAAAACATGTACAATGTGAGCTATAGGAGAGACTGATTTGTGTATACCCGGTATGTAAATCATTAGATCATCTGTGAAGAAAGCAGTCACAAAAAATATTGATATCCAATGACTTATAAAAAAAGAAGAGCAAAACCAGTATGAACAAAGGAAAGTGATAATTACATTTAGGGATAATGTTATGTAGACAATTAAATTCCAGTAATGGAATTATCGCTCTGCCTATTCTGCTATTATTCAAACTATTTGCATAAAAAATGATTGCTTTCAAACATTTTAATCTACAAAGTCTGCCTTAGGTTAAAAGCTTGACAATAATTCTAAACGATTTATTCACACACCTAATATATTGATTGACACTATGTACTCTCTTACCCCAATCTGTGAGTACATTCCATTATCCTGCCCCTGCCTCACTCCGACCTTTTCCTTCACTCAGCAGGTTGCATATCACAATATCAACTACAAAAACCCTGCAATACAATAGTTGCTACAAAAATACCCATAACCATTATATAAGAATTATAAACCCATGCCCCCTGGAAGGATTGAAAATATTGTCCTCGAAAATCTTATCACCAAAAATATCAGAAAACTACCAATATCAAAAGTAAAAATATTGAGTGTCAAACTATTGAGGAAACATTAACACTAATATAAGGCTATAAAAACATTGATAGGTAAAACATCAACTCCTATAATATTGTTGTAAATATTAAATATATTGAAAAAACTGAAAAAATAATAAACAACAACACAAATAAAATGTAAATGTCCAAATATATGTAAAAAAAATAAAGACAACAAGCATAAGTAATATTTGAATTTGCATCCTCTAAACATGATAATAAAGCCAAAGAAATAATATCTAACCAAAACTTTAAGTAATGAAATTCAAACTAAAATGGTTGGGAAACATGAAAGCCTCCGATCGACAATCGGATTCTCCAAGACCATTCCAGAACCCATCCGCCTGACTCGGTCAGACCATTTTCAACCTAACGATTACGATGCTCACGGTCGGAAGGGAAAACGCTCAGTCATTCTGAATCGGTTATGACCGTCATTCAAAGAATCCGAGTTGGTCAGAGCCGATCCGTACAGCTCTACGGACATCGTTTCCAACCGACCGATTATGATGTTGGATTCTGAAAGCTTTCCTACTCAGTCTGTCCGACACGAAAAGGCTGTCAGAAACTGAGTCCTCCGGTTGAGGGCAGTGGAGGTACCTAAGGGACCCCACTTTAAAACCTTGGGGTGCAAGGTTTTCAGCTGACACCCATTTTCCCCATAGGAGCCTGTGTTATCAGTCGGAACAAAGGTTCCCATTGAAGTCAATAGGAGTTCTTCTGAACGGTGTTCGGAAGCATCATAATCGGTCGGGAGGAAGCGTCGACCGTGAGTCGGTCGGAACTGAATCCGACAAGGAGTCGGACAGTTTAGTTTCCGACCATCATAATCAGTCTCTATTTGAGTAAAGGACCTACTTCGAGAAAGAAAGTTTAATAACATTTTAAGAGTGAAAACACTTCTTCTAAACAATGTTAAGCTGAATTTAACACAGTTAAGCACTAGAGTGCATAATTAAATACATTTTCATTTTTAATATATATGGAATGTGGGCTGAAACTAGACAAAATTAAAAAACAAATAATAAAAACGTTAAAAAACTATGAAATACTGCACAAACTAAGAGCAACCTAGAAAACAAGAATAAAGAATGCAAATATTATACAGAAAATGGCCAAACATTTTAACTCTACTCCTTATAACTGTTATTAATTATGATAAATACATATATTTCTCTATTTTGCATCATTCACATAATGTCCTGTATATCTTCCTACATGACTTCACAGAAATGGAAATTCCTGCTAACATATAGCAGCATTATCTATATTAACAAAAGCACAAAAACAAAACCAAACAACGAAACCTCTGGAAGTGCTTTACATATCATTCAAGGGGCAGTTATAGTTTTGCAAGGTCTGCCGTAGGTGCCCCAAGTGAAGGAGGATAATTATGAAAAGCAGGGACAATATAAAAGATGTTTTAGATGCCCTGGCAGGGAAAAAGAGCCAGAATAGTTTTTCCCTATTGCAGTGCAGCTAGCCCCATAGGCTAACATGGGAAGGCTTTATTAAACTTAAAAAAAGTGTAACTTTTAATTGGAACTAGCTAACAATATTATTCTAGTATCAAAATATTAGGTATATAAAATCCAACAAATTGCCAAGATTGGATTTATTCTAACCATTACAGGGAAGTAGTTTTAGAATTGAGGGGCATATTTATAAGTCCATTGCACCACCGGAGCGTTACTTTTTTTGATGCTCCGGTGGCACAATGTGCTGCCCATTTTTGAAAGGGCATGCAAAAGCCGCCCTGCCTGGATTTTCATGGCCTTATAAATATGGCCTCTTTTCACACATTGCTCTGCATGAAAGGGGTGTTCCATGGGTGTTTTCATGGGTGTTCCCATGCAACTCCCATGGATTCTGGCGCATTCCCATATTTACAAGGTTTCATAAACCTGGGAATGCGTCAGATTATAACACCTCCCCAGGGACTGCACTTTCAAGTCTGTACAAAGAAAGGACTGCACCTGACTCAAAGGAAAAGGAGTGGACTTCCTGATCAGCATCAGGTACAACAGTAGTGGAAGAAGTCAACTGCATGTCCAAAGAGAGGCTCACCCCAGCTTACAAGTTGCAACTAGATTTTGTTACTGCACTCTGCAAGTGCATGGTGGGAGATTGAGTCCTAGCCCCAAGAGGCAATCCAGAGTCTCTAACCCCTTGGCCGGTGCGGACACTTCTCTCCCCAAAGGAATAAACAAGAGTATTTGAAAGTTTAGAAACTTTCTACAAAGTTTAGAAACTTTATACAAAGTTTGGCTAAAAATCTCCAGTAGGTGACCGGCTCAATGTTGAGAGTCAAGCTGCCATTGTCCACTCTTGAATTGGCCTGCTTCGTCCCACTGAAAGCTCTGGAGCTCCTCACCATTGAGGAAAAACATCCAGAGACTAATGGAGACACAGTGCTGCAGCAGGCCTCCATCATTGACTCAAACTTCAGATCCCGGATGCCCAAGGACCCACTAACAAGCCTGTTGATGAGAAAAAAACCTTATTACAAGTTTGGTGGTGCAGGAGTGGGGTGGCATGCACTGCCTGCACCGCCAATCTCGACTGCCTTCTACCTGCCAGATTACAAGATTCCTCATAGTCTGGCAGGTGGTCCTTTGGCATTCCCACGTCGGCGCCCTTCAAAAAGGCACCGCAATGTTAACGTCAAAGCCCATTCCTGCACGGCATGGACAGTGAAGTCCATGCCATGCAGGAAAAGGGGGTGAATGCACATAGGGGGGGCACAACATGTGCATCCCTGCATGCATACCGAGAGCCTGATGCACCAGGTTTCCTCACCGCCACCCTTTCCAATGCGGTATCACCGCCGTGGATATGGATGCGGTGAGGAAACCTGTAATATGGTTGGCAGACCGCTGAACTAGCGCTAGGGATTGCAAATCCCTGGGGGATATGGCGGTCCTCTCACAATGTGACCATCGTACTCAAAATAATGTGGTTAGACCACTGGGGCGGTGGTCTCCGACCTCCACCACACCTCCACCGCATGTTTGGTGGTCCTATGGACTGCCAAACTTGTAATCACACCCTAAGTCCATAGGCAAAGTTTTTACTGAGGCCTAGCACTCAGCCTATCTGACCTACGCACCATTGCATTGGGTCTACAACTTTGACTCTGTCCCAGCCAGTGTGACCAGACAGCTACTAATGGCACTGTAAGCTTTTTGGCCCTAGAATGCACAATCGTTTATTTCTTCTTTGAAAATTCATATCTCGTGTTCCCTACATTGGGTTTTTGTAATTTGGTGTAATTTTCAAGATAAAAATATCCTCTACTGTTATAAATTGATTTTGAATTTTTATTTTGTTGTATCCTTTATTTATGTACTATTTTGGTGATATTAAATGCTTTACACATACCTGTCTCTTAAGTTAAGCCTGGCTGCTCATTTGCCAAGCTACCCAGGGTTGAATAAGGATTAAAATATTGAGAATTTACTGGACCTATTAGTGATTGTGGTATTAATACTAGCTGAAGGTGAATACCCCACTGACTGATAATCCAGTTTCCTACTGTTGCCCTCCATCATAATTTGAAAGAGCTTTATCCTTAGAGCCTGAAGAACAGAAACACAGGCCACACCAGCACCAAATTGACTTGCTGTGATAGACGTCACTGACCACCTAATAGACACTTAAACATGAGAAAACTTAATTCCATAACATAATGAAAATATTGAAAAAGCTTAGTTTTCAGCACAATTTAAAATATACCAACCATAACCGAAGGCACTACCTAGCTAATGGATGGCATGTTTAAATCCTGTCCACCACCCTGTTTCACTATGATGAAAATATCAACAAACCACTAATTTATGTTCCCCTTTCCAATAAACACAGCAGCTCAAATCACACATGGCTAACAATATTTTAAGAAAACAGTAATAATTACTAACCCCGACCCCAAAAAAAGTTAAGGATTTTAAAAAGGCAATGCTTTAAACGGTCTCTAAAATGAATCCTCAGAAGAGCAATACTAGGATATTATTGTCATTCAAATCAAGAAAACTCTGCATTTAGTATAAACTTCCTCTGCTAATACTCAATATTCTGTGAAATCAAAAAAAGTATATCCCAAGCATGAGTTCTCCCTACTGTGGTTTCAATACATTATAGGTTATTCTGTAATCACCGCCCTATCAAGTACATGAAGAGAAGCTAACCCTTTCTTAGACTACTTCGTATACACTTGAGTTGAATACTTGCACCTTTCATGTCACTGGCACCGACCCAAGTTCCGTATATCCTTGTGCAATGTGCACTAGAGTACTCTAATCAAGGAAGCCAAATACTAATAATACAGTCATCGTCATCAAAAAAAGTTATTCTATCTTAAAAGAAAAAAGATCATAAAAGTACAGTACATCAATATCACAGAGCATAAAATGTCCTCAAAATTTGCAACCTAAACAAGTGGCAGTTTCACTCAACCTCTATGAAAATATTTAATGCTTAAAAGATAACATCACTAATGTTAAACAATTATCCAACCCACAAGGCTGCATACCTTACAAAACATTTACCTGGAGTGTTTTTCACAGACCTGACCGTACCACCCGGTACAATACTCTACAATCTCCCCAAACTCCAAGTATTTGGAAGGAAAAAAGGGGGGGAAAGAAAGGAAATACAAATATCACAATTTCATCATATTCGTGCTTAATAGTGACTAGAGGATAATTTTCCTTTCCCTTATACAAGCCCAAATGAAACTAGCTATTGCAAAGCTAATAAACGGATTACTACGTTTTTTAAGCAAACTAAAAGACACTCTTTATTGTTTAAAATGATAATGTCTTAGAATCAGTAAAATGCATCTTGCTCTTTACACTTTGTATAAGTCACAAAGTAGGATGAGATGAAGTTCTGATTGTTCTGAGTCATCATCACAAGGGCAGACAGACAAGTCAGAGTGCTCAAGTGTTCCCGCCGGGTAGCCCACCGTCAGAGGGATCAAATTCATGTGAAACCTTACTAAAATATATCATTTATTATCTCTTTCATAACCTATTGTAAAAAATATATAAAAAAAGTTCTGGTTAAATATAATTATATAGAATTTACTTTAATAAAACATATGTAGATACACTTAAACAAAATATCAAATTTATTATATGTATTTTATGCTTACATAACATATTACTTCATTAAAATGATTTTAAAATATATTTAATGTTAAATCATTTACAAAATTGCTCTACTCTTAGTCTTTTTTATAGAGAAATATATATGGATATTATTTTAAGTAATTTAAATGCCCTCCTAATGTGATTTTAAAATGTTTTTAAAAAACACAGTCATACTTACTATTATAACTATAGTTCCACTGTTACCCAAAAAACTATTGCTGATTCGGTGGTCAAATTAAACTTTCTAACTCTAAATTCACCCTCTTTGGGGAAAGTGTTTGATTTTGGTCCATTCAGATTTGGGGCCTGATTTAGATGTTGGGCTGAATTCCTTCTGTCCGACACCGACTTAGTCATGGGACGGACCAACACCAGGTCAGCGGTCCCGACCACCTCATTAGGATGCGATTCCTATATTTCACTATGGGAGCATGCATTACGGCCATAAACTGGCAGTAATGCATGCTCCCACAGTGAAATGGGAGGTATGGTTCATCCCTGCACCCGCACCTCAAGGTGCCTGCCAAAGGTACAGGGATCACCAGGGGGAAACATAGGTGCCCCCTCGGCCTCCAACCGGAGGCCGTGCACCAGAGGGGGCCCTGCTGGCAAACCATGTCTAAAACCATGCATTGTAATCTCAAGGGTGGAAAGGCCAGCCCTTGAGATTACTAGCCGGCATCTGAGTGGCAGACGCACTCCACATCCGTCGGAAGCCAACCGGTATGACTGGCTGGTTTCCTTTCTGACCACCTCCATTATAATGAAGCGGTCGGGAAGGAAACAGATTAGCCCTTTATGATGCGGCCCTGCGGTTGGAGCCTTCATGGGCCACATCGTAATTGACCCCTTAGTATTCTATCTCCAACCACACAGTTATTGAGTGAAATGCTTAATTTGGGAACATTTAGTTTAGTTAAGATTTACCATTTGTAAGAAAATGGGTAGTAACTGGGGAAGTCCAAAATCCTTTTAAGTTCGATACAAAATTTAGATAAATATACTCAGGTTCAACCCTTGGTCCATTTGGCACAAAGCATACACACATAATGTATGTAAAAGTTGATAAAGTATTTAAGAGTATGAACACAATTAAAAAGTCAAAATACAACAAAATAAAAATTCCATTTCCAGTTTCTCGAAATAGAGAACGGTTCAATAAGAAAAATTACACCACAATGACTAAAATCTAATGAAGGGAAATAGAGATATGTTTTTTTAGTTCACAAAGTAGCAAAAAAAGTTAAGTACCAATCAAAAATCACGATCAATTGTTGACTGGCACCTAGGCAGGATTTCAGACTGGTCACAATGGAACCGAGGTTGGATTTTCCAAGTGGATCATCTCCGTAAATGTTTTTGGCTTTCGACTTAGGGCCTTAATTAGAATTTGACAGAGACGATATTCCATCGCAAACCAGAAGGATGCCCCGTCCGCCATATTACAAGTGCATTGTAGCCATGATACTTGTAATCCAGCGGACAGAATATTCTTTACATTTTGATGGAGTATCTCACAAGTCACACTCTAAACAAGGCCCTTATTCTATTACATGGAAGTCAAAAGCTAGCAAGCTGTATCTGCCTTTTAGAATTTGGACTGCCACTGATAAGGTCCCACTAAAGCTGTTGGTATTTGTGGGAAAAGCTGCGAGTGTACAAATTATAATTTTGTGTCCACCACAGACTTCTCATCGGTCGAATATATTTTGCACCTTCGCTTAGTCAAGAGTTCTACCTTTAAAGATAGCCTCTTTTTGGAGCTCAAAATACTCCTGCAGCGCAAGCATGGAAGCTATATCGGACAGCCTTTTCAAAATCAGACAGCATTGCTGAGAGGTTCTGCTGAAGGTTTGGAGGTCTTAGAAGTCCAAAGATTTTCTGGAGCATTTCTTCTTGCTTTCTTTTTCTCAGTCTGCCTGGATCTCAGGGACAGCACAAAGGGACCAGAACTTATCGGAGGCCATAGCAGGGTCCAGTCCAGGCTACTACACATAAGCTGGCTTCTCCAGAAAAAGGCCTCTAGCATAATTAGGCAATATAGCAATATTGAGTTACAGGTAATAACAAGTCCAAATGGTGTTTGTTGAATGCATACCCCAATTGGAGATCTAGATGTAAGGGGAAGTCAGCCATCATCCCTAATTTGAGTGAAGACGCGTGGCTAGACCATTTTAAGCCCCTGTATTCATCTGGCCGTAGTGACCACTATGAGGAGGCTGTATTGCAAAATCGCTGTACAGCATTGGCTCTCCTGGAAGCCTCGGCCCCGGTCTGCCCATCTTGCTCTGTCCAAGAAGTGCGGGTGGCCCTTGGTAGCCTGAAATTAGGAAAAGCCCCGGGCCTGGACAGGATCCCTGGCAACCTCTACTGTAGTGAACAAAAGGTATGGGCTTCTTACATTTGTGTTTATTATAATGCCATTCTGCAGGGTTTGGAGATCTCTGAAACCTGGTTGGGAGCCGAAATAATCCCAATTCACAAGAAAGCTTCCCCCCTTGACCCGGCTAACTACCGCCCCATAAGTTTGATCGATGTCCTCCAGAAAATCTTCGCCCGCCTTTTGTTATCAAGGTTGCAGAGTTGGATGGATGACCAACATATCCTAACATCCCTGCAGGCAGGCTTCCGAGCAAAGGTTTCTACCATGGACCAACTGTTTAGATTACAGTTGGTCTACTGGAAGACGGTTCTATTGGGGCGGGTCTATTGTTTTTGACCTTTGTGGACCTTCGGTCCGCGTTTGACCTGGTCCAAAGGGACAAGTTGTGGGCCTTATTACTGGCGATGGGTGCCCCCCTTACTTGTGCCACCTATTTAAACGACTGCACCAGGGCACATATGCTAGGGTGAGGTATGGGAAGAATGGGGAGTTGTCGGCCACCTTCCCGGTTGAGAGGGGAGTAAGGCAGGGGTGTGTCTTGGCCCCTACCCTCTTCTCTCTCTTTCTTAATGGGCTAATAGACCATCTTTCGGGAGCAAAAGATCTGGACCCTCCTAGTTTAGCGGGGCGACGGATACCGGCCCTAATGTTTGCCGATGATACTCTCCTGGTGTCAAAATCGTCAGGGGGTATACTGCGCACATTAGAGGCATTCTGCTCCTTTTGTCATCTGAGAAATCTGGAGATCAATATCTCGAAAACAAAGTTCATGGTCTTTAACTATAAATCGGCCAATTGCCCCGCCCGCATATGAATGGAACAGTGCTGGACCGTGTGTCCACCTTTGAGTACCTGGGGGGTCACACTGAATGACAAGATGGACTGGGGGTCCCATAAGGTTAGGGCCAACCTAAAGCTGGCGCAATCATCGGGTGGTATTTTAAAGGTTTTTAATGACACCTCATTAGAGATTTATAAGGCCTGAGCAAGAGGGGGCACACTCTATGGCGTAGAGCTATGGGGCCATACATCAGCTGCCCCTTTGATGCTCACGGAAAACAGTTTTATAAGGCGCTTGCTCCGTCTCCCTGTGAGCTCGCCTTTGATCCCTCTGAGGTTGGACCTGGGCCTGGTATAAATCCAAGAGATCGCAGCAAATCGCCCTCTACTGTATTGGAGGCGTCTTTGGGCGACTCCTGAGCTCTCGAGCTATAGGGATGACCTGAGAGACATTCTGCAGAGGGGGACTACGGGGAAAATACCCTGGTTGAATTACATCAAGCACCTGTGCCATGCTCTAGGCAGAGGAGACATGTGGTCATTTCCCCAAGATTCCTGTCCCATTCTTTCTAAAAAACTACTGAATGTAGCTTTTAGGAGGTACCGCACGGAGTCTACAACAAGTAATCCCTTGATGGGTAGGCTAACGGACACTTTTTTGAACATCAAGGCTTATCACCGCTTTGAAGTCTTTTTGGATGATATCCAGCCCCCCTTGGCTAAGAAACTTTACACGCAGTTCAGATAGCGCATTACCATTGATGGCGGTAACGCACAAATGGCGGAACGCCCCCTCAATGGCAAGTACCTGCCCGGGGTGTTCATGCAGCAGTGAGACAGATCTGCACGTTTTGCTCTTCTGCCCCTCATACGCTAGGGCTAGGGAGAAATGGATTTTGCAGCTATGTAGGGCTAGGGGCTATAGGGATTACAGGGAGGTCTTCAGGATTCTTAAATATGACACTTCCCATCCTGATAGTTTTTGCCACAGCAAGATTTCTCCAATCTATGTGGTACATGAGATGTGCAATACTAAAGCTGGAAGCTCATATTTCGCACTAAGGGCTACTTTTTAGGAGGTGTCATAATTTTTACACAATTTTAGATATTTTATATACTGACTTTTTGGTGTAATATCCGATGTTTTTTAATATTTCCAGGAACTGTTTGTATGTGATTTTTAATAAAAGGTTTTACTTGTTTTCTCTTGCTACTGTGTTATGCTTATTGTGTATGTATGGCCTTTTTATGGTATGTTACCGAAATAAAGTACTTTGACTGATTGACTGATCTAGATGTAAGGATCCTCAGGTTGGGAGGAAAGTTGACATGCGTTGTAGTGAATGAAAACAACCTGAATCCCAGAGGAAACAGGAGTTCTGCTATGACAGCTATATTGAATTAAGATTGTATAAAAGGAGATTGAAGTCAAAGTCTCACCATTCCCTGGATAAGTAATATTTGGCAATCGTCCAAGGATCTTTGGGGAGCCAATGTCTTGCAGTCCTACGTTTTGCACTTACTACTCAGATCCTTTTCATGATCATTACCATTTTCAAGGCCTTGTATGTTTGTACTTATTCCTTGCATGCTCCATTATCTAGCACATTTTTTGGTTTTTGCACATTGTTTTTTTTTCACTTTGCAACTTTCCTGTTTCATCGTCAACATTGTACATATCATTTATTTCTGCATTTACAACACTAGAACTCATTATTAATTTATGTGCTTTGAACTGTCCAGTATTTCTATAAGAGTGTTACAAGGTTCATTTTCAAATTTGATATTGTTTCATTGTAAAATTCCATTAGCAGATTTCGAAGGAATTGAGACAAGTCTCACCTCAGTGTTTTATCTTATTTCCCGTTTCTCTATTCCTCTCTGTATGGGCCACTGCTATTTCTGCTACAACTGGAAATCATGTTCTCCCTGTAGCATTAGCTTCATGGCACTTCTGCAAACAGGTAGTGAAAATCTGTGAACTAAAACAGATGCACCCCTGTAGCCATACAAGATGTCAGCCAACAGACCATTGGAGTCGATTTCTTAATCAGGGTACAAGTAGAAGCAGGTTCAGCCCTTTAGGTCTCCTAATATGCCACATACAGCAGATGCAGTCCTCATGTCTTCGTTCACAGGTCCAGATGCATTTTGGTGAGCAGTGTTGAGGTGATACTTTTGCAAGATTCACTGCCAATGAGTAGTGGGTGATCTCAGGACATTCCATAATCAATGGAAAAAAAGGTCCCAGGAACAGCCTTTCCCACTTTTGCATCAAATCCTATTTTCCTTATTGCAAACTATCCGAGAGTGTACTATTCTGAGTAAAATCCTTCACTGCAACACTCTTCTGCTCTTAGAGGTTACAGGTGTCCCCGTCAGGGTGTTGGCTAGTAACATTAGCAGTCCCATCCTCCTCAACTACACCAAACTGGTTCTATGATGAGGCCACCTTCAACTGGGCTGGTGCCAAGCTAGCTACAGTTGGCTCTGGAATCAAAGAAAGAGGATGTAGATCTAGAGGGGTCGACCACAAAGCTGGGGAACCGGGTTCGGGTCTCGGCAGAGAAGGTCACCATCCTGTGATTCTGGGCAAATCACTTAATCTCCCTGTGCCTAACAAAATCGAATGTGTCAATTTCTAATGAAACTGGTGCTCATGTAAAGTGCTCTGATACTGGATTTCTCGGGTCTAGTTTGCGCTAAATAACACTCAAAAAAGAAAATAAGAAACCCGCTTCTTAGGTGTCAATTTACAGTTAACTAATTATGGGCAGGCCTCAACCTGATCGCTTTCATCTTAATTAAGCTCCTGAACCCTCCCCAACTTATCTTTCTGAGTGGAGGTAGCTTACATACCACACACCCAAGTCTTCCATCAAATAGGACTAAGCCATCACTGTTCGGGGAGCAGTTTTCAAAAATCATTAAGAGGAAACACTGACTGCCGTCAGTTGCATGGCGGGCTAATGCTAATTGGCTAACTAAATAGCTTAAGTCAGCGTTTATGGATTAAAAGTAGAACTTTCTATAATTAACTTTTTCTATATACTTTTCAAAAACCCAATGTCACTACCGAATTGGATTTTTAATGAACATTGAAGCAGTGGTTGAATCTTTATATAGCTTATCCCAAGCCAAATTAGTATTTCAATTATAATTTGCCTTACCTCATAAGATACCGTCCTGAATAGTGAAAATACATTTTTGGAACTAGTCACTGTAAGATCATGTCACAAGAAATGAAATACTAAGTACCCTATGTTGTATGCTACAAGGCCTATGTAGTGGTGACATATTTAATACTTGAAAGTAGGGGCCTTTCCTGTCAAAAAGGGTTATTTTGACAAATTTGCCTTCTGGTATAAAACTGCTGTAATCAGGCTACACATGTTCATGCAAAGTCATATTTTCCCTGTCAGGCTAGTGGATGGCACAGTATGTGGTGCAGTCCAAAGGTGACATTTAAATTGCCATGCCATCAATATACATTCCTGCACCATATACTATGGGCACTAAAAAGTTATAAATGGCAAGAAGGAATTAGCCAATTTTGTCATGTTTTCAGGGGTCATACTACATATATTGGAACTGGAGAGCAGTACATCTATGGTCAGAGTTCCAACGCCAGCCGCATCATTCTTCAAAATGGGGGTAATGAAATAAAAAAGGGGTACAGTTTGTATGTAGAATAACAATAGACAGGAGCACAGAAGAAAGTTTAAAAAGGATGTGCTGATGCAAGTCAGCGTTAGCAACCTCATCAGGGGCTACCTTGAAAGGTAAACACTGTTACAACAGCCGCCATGCAGGCCTATAAATACCAAGATGGTGGTTCAATCAGGAAGTCAGAAATGGAGCTGCATAGGAAAGCAAACAGCCTGGTTGAAATTCTCTGCGTTATCTAAGCAACTAACCTTCTTTTATATCTTGGTTTCTTTACTGTATACATAACATTTTTTATCTTTGGTCCATCTCGAGGTGCAATATTGTTGTGCTTTGAAAGAATAAGCATTAATGAGGAACGGTCCTTTCTTAATGCCAGGAACCATGCACAAAAGTTTTGATGGCATTTACTCGGACCTCACCGAAGGGTATAATCACGGACTACAAGCCCCAGCATACCACGCACTGGAGGGTGGTTGCCATAAAAGGGAAGACTAGGTTGTAATCTGCTCCATGAAATGACTTCCCCCCACCCCTTTGATGAAGATGCAGGAGCATTGAAACGCGTTAGGGTTTGCAAAATGATGGGGAAAATGAGCCGGTTTCGATAAAAAAGGTTTGAACCTTCCTTCTGTGGGGTCATGTCTTTGAGCCCAGGGGCACTTTTAAGATATGTTAATACACAGCGGCCTCGGCCGTGGAAGATTGCACCACCTGCCGAACTGAAAAACAGGTCTGCATGGCTGCTAGAAAAATAGCAGCCAGTTTCCAGCACAGAGGAATCATAATTGGAGACCAGAGCATTCTCCTGGGGCCCGCCGGAGGGCTACATTGATTGATAAGCACATTGGGTTTTTTTTAACGATGACATTTACACGGACCCCACCGAAGGGTATAATCACGGACTACAACCCCCAGCATACCACGCACTGGAGGGTGGCTGCAATAAAAGGTAAGACTAGGTAGTAATCTTTTCCGTGAAATGACTTCCCCCCACCCCTTTGATGAAGATGCAGGATCATTGAAACGCGTTAGGATTTGCAAAATGATGGGGAAAATGAGCCGGTTTCGATAATAAAGGTTTGAACCTTCCTTCTGTGGAGTCGCGTCTTTGAGCCCAGGGGCACGTTTGGGATATATATATATATATATATATATATATATATATATATATATATATATATATATATATATATATATATATATATATATATATACATATATATATATATATATATATATACATATATATATATGTATATGAACCAAGATCGCCCAGAGCTTTGAAGACGCTACACCACAGGGGTCCGTTCAACAAGAACTTTATTTTGCAACTGCTTTCTCAATCTGACTTTTTAATCTTCCTGACGCGTTTCGGGGCACTGCCCCTTAATCATAGGAAAGGGAGCGCCTAGGTCACGAGATGCACTACGTCCTTTCATGCTGCCGAGGCATGCCGCTCACAGGTGAGTTCTCTCATGGCATGCTGGGAGTTGTAGTGCCGTAATTGATGTTTTTACCCTCCAGTGGGGTTCGTGTATCTGGCATTGTTACTCTGCTCCTCCAAATAAATGTTTTTTGCCCTCCAGTGGGCCTCAGAGTAGAGAAGCAGTCAAATTTGCACAGGGACCTCCTCGCTGCTGTATGGCTTGACTCTAGTTCCAAACCAGCAGTCCCGCATCTTCGGTAAGCGGGCAGTGCAATCTTCCGCGGGCGGAGCTGCCGCGTTGAAATATGAACGAAGATCGCCCAGAGCTTTGAAGATGCACTACGTCCTTTCATGCTGCAGAGGCATGCCGCTCACAGGTGAGTTCTCTCACGGCATGTTGGGAGTTGTAGTGCCGTAATGAATGCCCCAAAACGCGTCAGGAAGATTAAAAAGTCAGATTGAGAAAGCAGCTGCAAAATAAAGTTCTTGTTGAACGGACCCCTGTGGTGTAGCGTCTTCAAAGCTCTGGGGTTCATATTTATATAAGACACCTTTCCAAACAAAGGCCCACTGGAGGGTTTAAATCAGATTGGAAAAAGCAAAGAATTAGACCAATGCACGGCAGCCACTGGAGGCGAAATTAACAGAACTACAAATCCCAGCATGCTGATAAGTATACTCACCTGCGTGGGGCATGCTAAACAGGAACTTTAAATGGATTGTAATGCGCAGCTGTGCATTGACTGCTTCTCCCCATGATGAAGAGACATGCTGTCTCGAAACGCATCGGGAATTCTGTATGAAATGACTTTGGCTGGAATGCTGTCTGCACAAATAAATGTTCGGTGAAACTAATCTTAATGGAGTGGCGTCCTCTAAGCACAGGGCACCCTTGGATACAATTTCTTAACACGGCAGTCCGGCCGTGGGAGGATGCACCGCCCGTGTGAAGGATTAACGGGTCTGCCTGCCGGAACTTTGCTGGCATGAAATGCGCATGAAGATTCTTTTAATTAACAGACACCTTTCCAAACAAAGGCCCACTGGAGGGTTTAAATCAGATTGGAAAAAGCGAAAAATTAGATCAATTCACGGCAGCCACTGGAGGCGAAATTAACAGCACTACAAATCCCAGCATGCTGATAAGTATACTCACCTGCAAGGGGAATGCTAAACAGGAACTTTAAATGGATTGTAATGCGCAGCCGTGCATTGACTGCTTCTCCCCATGATGAAGAGACATGCTGTCTCGAAACACATCGGGAATCCTGTATGAAATGACTTTAGCTGGAATGCTGTCTGCACAAATAAATGTTCGGTGAAACTAATCTTTATGGAGTGGCGTCCTCTAAGCACAGGGCACCCTTGGATACATTATATATATGTAGTTCCAACAACTCCACTGCCAGCCGGCCTCTTACGAATTCCTTTTTCAAAGAACATGGAGCACGGACCCAATTTAGTGCATGTATAGTCTTTATTCAGTTGTTTCCCAGTCAGCCATTACGCGTTTCGGTACCGGAGTACCTTGATCACATGAGACGTGAGTCAGTCACCTGACATCTTTTGTAGGATGTACGCCATTACGACGCACACTTTTACAACGCGTTCCATTACAACGCGGTTGTAACAACGCAAGTCGTTACAACGACTTGCGTTGGGGGGCGCAAATTAAAATTTTTTAATTTACTATTCCAACACCAGTCCCCGTGGATAGTAGGGAAGGTGTTGGGATAGTAAATTAAATGATTTACTATCCTTGAGCGCCCCCCAGCGCAATTCGTTGGAACAACTTTCGTTGTTATGACCGCGTCGTAATGGAACGGCTTTGTAATGGTTGCGTCGTAAACGTTGCATACCTCTTTTGTACCAGCTTTTTACACTTTTTTTCTGTTTCTGTTGCAGTGTTGAAGTGACAGTGCGCATTTTTGTGTTTACTACAACAAGCATTGGTAAACATCATAGTCATATGTTCGTCCTAGCCCGACAGTTCAAAATTGTGGAACGAATAGCAAATCTGCATGAATAGTCATGCAGTATTTACAGTCAGTTCCAAATGTTGTTATGATCCTATGTACATGTGCAAACTTGGTTCATTGTACAAAATAGTGCAAATTGTAGTATGCTGCATATCCATTACACGAAATATATAAATAGAATAAATATGAATTTTATAAATCTATTCCTATAAATAAATATACATCCAAACATTTAAAACATTTAAAACCTTGTGCAAAAAAACGCAGTACATTGGAATCGTATTAGTACCCTTGTCCACTCCGTCTCTTGTTGTGTCTGATTAGTGTGGACCTACAGTTTGCATTATCTTGTTGATATGTCATAGGTTCTTTAACTGTTGGGTTCTAGAGGTTTTTATTGTTGACCTCCCATTTATTGTAGTAATACACATCTGTCGCTAGAAGCCTCTATTGACAGATAAAGATTTACATAGTGCAAAAACAGTATTAAAAGTGAATTCTCTACAATTGGTTAGAAAGAGAAAGTGTTTTTTAAATTTTGAACCTCTAAGATAAAAGCCTTTATCTTATTTTCTAATCTTGTTCTTTAAACGCAAGGTCTTACGGTTTCTAACTTAAATTCTCATTACTCCATTTAGCCCTTCCCTTAGTGATATCATTCCAAAAAGGGGATGAAGTTTTTGGCAGTTATAAGTGACCCGTGATAAACCCATATCCTATCTTATAGACAAGTGTATAAGTCCTCCGTAATGTTCAAACCATTAGGGTGTCTGGAATCCAGTTCTAAAATGTACCTGGTTTCCATTTTGCGGAGTCTGTCCTCCCTATCTCCTCCTCTCTTTTTGGAAGGTATTCCGTCTATTAGATAGTACTTTAGAAGTTTTGGGTCTCCTTGGTGAAATTCATTAAAATGTCGGGCAACTGGGTAAGTAGGGTCTCGCTTTTTAATTGCTCTTATGTGTTGCAATATTCTTTTATGCCCCTGCAGCTTGGTACTTCCCACATACCTAAGCTCACAGGGGAACTCTAGAACATATACGACACATTCTGTTTTGCAAGACAGAGCTTTGTTAATCTGTTGGTCACCTTTGCCAAATGCCATTTTAAAACTGGTTGTATTTACTCCATTTTGACAGGCCTTACAGGTCTTACATTTGTAAAAGCCCTTTCTGTGCTTAAGCCAATTCTTTTTTGGCTGTTCAATTGGGTTATTTACCACTAGTCTGTCTCTCATATTGGGTGCCCTTCTGTTTGTAATCGACGGTCTGCTTGGTAGACTGTCACCCAGGACCGGATCATTTTTGACCAGTGACCAGTTTCTCTGAATTATGTGGCTGATTTCCTTATTTTGTTTGCTATACCCAACTATCATTCTGAATTCATTGCTGGGTTCATCTGATTTTTGGACCTGTTTTATAGCAGTATCATTCTTGTTGCTTGGTTCCAATTCTGGTAAGGTGAGTTTTAAAAGTTTGCTTCTGTCTACCGAGTTACTCTTCTGTATTGCAGCATCAATACATTCGAATGTGTATCCCCATTTTAAAAATCTTGATTTGCTTTCCAGTTGAGCTTTTTTCAGTTCTTGTTTAGTGCTACAAATGCGTGTTATACGTAGCATTTCCCCATAAGGGATGCTCTGTATCAGGTGTTTTGGATGGTGGCTGCTTGCGTGTAGGACTGAATTGACTGCAGTACGTTTTCTATGCAATTTAGTCTCAATCTTACCGCACTCTATATATATTTCCACAGCCAAAAAGATAACCCGGTGTGCACTAATTTGTGAAGTGAAATGTAAATTGATGTCATTTTGGTTTAACTCCTGGATAAAAACATTTGCTTCTGATTCTGATCCATGCCAAATTAAAAACAAATCATCAATATACCGCCACCAGCATTTAACATGGTGTTTTAGTGTGTTCTCAGATTTTCTATGGAGGACCTGTTCCTCCCACCACCCCATATGGAGACAGGCATAGCTGGGGGAGAAACTGGCCCCCATAGCAACACCACGTATCTGCTGGTATAGTGTATGCTGAAAAAGAAAAATATTGTTATGTAAACAGAAATCAATCATATCTAAAACCATTTTACTGTGCTATTTAAACATTTCATGTCTTTGTCCGAAATAATACTCTGTTGCCCTCATCCCATCTTTATGGCTAATACTCGTATATAAAGATGTTATGTCCATCATAATCAATAGATAATCTTTGTGCCACTCAAAGTTATCAATTTTAGCCAAAAAGTCCCCTGTATCTTTCAGGTATGAGGGCAATTTCTGGACAAAGTTTTGTAAAAAATGGTCTATATATTGGGAGGCATGTTCCGTTAGACTATTCATTGCTGAAATGATAGGGCGACCGGGAGGTTTCTCTGGATTTTTGTGTAGTTTGGGTATAAAGTAAAGTACAGGTGTAGTTGGTGTACTATTCTTTAAAAACAGATATTCCTCTTTACTTAAAAGTCCCAATCTTTTCCAGGCCGTTAGTTTTGTATAACACTTTTCATATGTCATTTTTAACATAATTTGGTCGCATCAGCGATAGCACTCCTTATCTGTGAGCTGTTATTGGGCTTCATTAATGTAATCTGATTTGTTCCAGATCACCAAGTTTCCCCCTTTATCCGCATTGTGTATTACTATTTCTTTGTTGCTGGATAGTTTGCTCATCAATTATTGGTATTTGATTTCTCGTTTATTTTTATTTGTATTTTTCAATTTGTTTGTTCTGTAGTTTAGCTGTTTCAGTTCTTTGATTAATTGTTCATGGTAGACATCTATCCCATCTCTTGGCATTATTGGGACAAAGGTGGACTGTGGTTTAAATTTGGTAGTACATGCCACATTGCTTGTATCATTTTCATCAGTTTGTATTGTATCCTGTAGTTCTGTTGTGGCGAGAGTTTCCAAATTCTGAAGTAGTATCATGTCTAGGGTGTTGAAATTATAGCCTGCTGTTGTTTCCACCAATGGCGATAAACCTATTGGTGTGTCATTTACCCTTTGTTCAGCATTGTTTTTTAGCAGGTGATACTTTTTTACTTTTAGTTTCCTTATGCCTCTATAGATATCCATTCTTGTGGCAGTATAGTCAAAGGAGCTCTCTGGTGCAAATGACAGACCTAGTGACAGTAACTGTAATTCAGCTGTATTTAGAGTTACATTAGATAGATTTGTTGCTGTGATGGTGGTATTTTCTACCTGTTGCAACATTTCTTGTCCTTTCATTTCCGATTCCACCGTCGCGTTTGGTATCGCCTGGTAGTTTCTCCTTTTCCTTGCCCTTCTCCTTTGTCGGCGTTTGAGGGTGTTGTTTTTACTGGTTGTTTTATTGTTTGTCGTTTTGGACGTAGGGTTTGTTTTTGTTCTTCTACTAAAAAATCCAGCTCTTCAACTAATATATATATGTAGATCATATTATTTAAGTTTTGAAAGGTACATTTTTCTTAAGTTCATTGTGACATGAAGAGTAATTTTGTCGTGACAGTGAACTTGAGATTTCAAACTTTTTCCTAGAGATGTCTGCTAGAATTGCTTCTTAGTGTGCTGACATTATTTCACAAGACAGCTCATTGTAACATTTTTAAAGGACATGTTAACCTGCTATCATTTGCTAGTAAATAGTAAACATCCAGGATTTCCCTTCAATATCCTTTTGTTGTATTTTGTGCCAGTGCCTTCCTAAATCTGTCTTTCAATTTCCATGAACCTCACCCATTTAGAAGTAGTTATTCCCAGTTTTCCAACCACTTCCATTGTCCCTCCCATCTGGACACCACACTTGTGCTGAAGAACTTCATACATAAGATACAGGGCATATGAGATATGGCAAGTGTAGGCAGAGATCTCCACCCCCAAGTCAGTGAATAGTATTTATTAACACCTACATTAATATTACTGCAGTACTACTTCCTGTACCTAAAAATACTTTTGTGAATAGGCCCTAGGTTGCTGATCATCACAGAACCACTGAGTGTTGTGTAGAAGGGAGCACAAGGGTGTTATGCACCTGGGGAGCATTATGTGCGGTGTAGCACGGATACATAGGGTAATGTGCAGATGGGTGCATGCTATGATATCTAATGAGTATATGAAGCAGAGGTCTTCAAATGGTGCCCCCTCCTCCCTGTGTGCCCGTGGCTGCATTCCCAGTGGCATGCCAATGCCTCAGCAAGTACTTGGAAATGGAGATGGCCTGGAAGCACAACTTTGTTTACTTGATAATTTTCCAGGCTGCACTCATTTACAAGCATCCAGTTGAATTGCAGTTAAAGAAGGCGTGAGCGCTGTGACTCTGAATAACATGGTTGTGGGGTTAAAGCCATTGCTAAAATAGCAAACTTTTCATTTAGTAGTTTGTTGTGTTTTTGTACCATTCTTTAACTGCAGATACATAAATGCATACACCTTAACCCCTTCCCTGCGGGGGTAATTCCCTCACGGTGTGGGGGCGAAGGGGTGAGCGCGGCGCCGCGGTGCTCGTGACAAGACTAGCTCGTCACGAGTCACAGTGGAGCTGTGCTCATGACGAGCTGGTCTCGTCATGACCCGGCCAACTGATTAATTCGCCCGCACAGGTGGGGAATCAATCGCGCTTGGGCGGTGCAGAGCAGTTATGATGAGACCAGCTTGTCATGAGCACAGCTCCACTGTGACTCATGACGAGCTGGTCTTGTCATGAGCGCGGTAGAGGGTAACGGAAAAATAAACGCCAGTTAAACTAATCAGTGGGAAGTGCATGCTTTTACTATGAAACCTCAATTGGTTAATAGAATCATTGCAGATGTCTGTGTGAAAGGCCAGAGAGTAACAGAATTGAATCCTGGTTGGCACAGTGGGGAACAGGGACTGTGCATTTATAGTGCCAAGAGGTACCAGCTTGTAAGAGGGAGAATTGTGAATATGTAAGTCACTATTTTAGAACAGTCTTGAACACAGATTAAGAGAGGCTTCCAATTTAAGCAACAGGCACCTCAATGTCCGCATTAACAGTCCAGGTATGATCATATTTATCAAAACATGGAACTGCTTTTGTGAAATGAAAAGACAAGGGGAACATTGATCCCCGTATATCCCATCCACTTCGTCTTGCAGATGTTCTGGCAGGGGAGTTGGGGGTGGCAGGGGGGATCAGCAGGATTGCCCTTAGAAGCAGAGCACTGGTTGTACAGACTACTGGGACTTCAGTGTTTTAGCCCAGGAGAAAGAGTAAAGGAGTGAGATTCATGAATAGTGTCAAAGACATGGCCCATAGAAGGCTGTGCTATCTGGGAGTTATTCTTTTGCCGTAAAGCAGAGGTAGCTGTCTCTGAGAGATGACCCGAGGAAGCTGGCATGATATGGGGGCTAATTTTTTTATTTTTAAGAAAGGCTCATTACTACCATTAGTGCAGCAGGTGCAGTGGTACTTGTACTAAGGGGCTGAAGGGGCTACTGTACCTCAATTATGGCTGCCTTACTATCACAAAGTGGAGGGGGGGGGGCATTTCACTTGCTAGTATGAGGGCCCAGGCCACCCTTGTTGCACTGGAAAACAGTACTCCATGAGGGGGGAGTGGTGGGGAGATGTGGGTTTTTTCCTTTTTTATATTATACAAAGATGCAGGAAGCCCTGCTCACAGCCTCAGGCCTGGGAGTGATGGCCATGTGGAGTGGGCGTAGAAGAGCCAGCGTCCTTGGGTTATAGGTATCCTTGGTGCTGAAGGTTCAAATGCATCGAGGCCCAGGGCGTAAGAACAAAACCTGAATTATGACTGTTTTACTATCCTTCATTGCTTGCTGCCAGTGTTGCCCTGGGCCTTATACCAAGGAAGGGGAATATAGAGGCAGAGACAACACTTTAGCTGGGGCCTCAGTGGGATGTTTTTAACAAAGAGCAGACTGCCTGCTTTGCAAGCAAGTAGCTATCATCACTGAAGCAATTAAAGTGGCACTGGACCCAGGGGACTGATTGGCCCACTGCATCACAGTCATGGGTGTCTTACTTTTTAAAGAGGGCATAGGGCGTTGCTAGAATTTAAATTGGGTAAACTCTTGTAGAAAAGTGTGGGGGCGCAATACATGGAAGTTCCCTTTTGTGTGTGAGAAACAAGGAGTCTGTTTCAAGGTTGGTGTGAAGGCCAGACATGGTGTGGAAGGCAGGACAAAAGACAGCTCGCGACTCTAGGATGCAACTATCATTAGTTCAGCAGGTGCAGTTACACAGGGCCCAGACATGTGAGGGGGTCATATCAATAATAGGGGGTAGTGTTTTTTGATTCATTTCTGTTTTTGTTTGACATATTTGATGTGTTATAATTCTCACATTACATGCCATTTTTGAGCAACAGAAAAGTAACTCTGAAATTTTCATAACTGTGACACAGGAGCTGAACCTTGCCACTCCCTCTCCCCCAAGTCTTGCCATAAAGTTTTGTAGGGGGGGTGCTATCTTAAAAAAACATTTTGCTTATAGGGGCTTAGAGCAAACAATGTTTGAAGACAATGTTTGAAGACTTCTGAAACAAAGTGATCTGCCTATGGGGCACACTCTTTGCATTATTCAGTGACGAAATCTTAAGCCTGATGTAAACACCGGCAGCATTCATTCGGTGAATTAAAAAAATTTGATGTTGACAGTTTCTTGTATGTCTCTTCTCCTGCTTCCAGTTGAATTACAAAGGTTTCCTATTACAATATTGCAACACTGCAAATGATACATTCAGTCTTGGTACAGAAACACATTCTCTGCTGTCATTTTACAATCTTTTAATTAGCCACACAGGGGCAGCCCCTCCACTGGTCAGAGTCCATAGGACCCGCTCCCAGGACTCTAACGAGTCTTGGGGGAGTGTCCAGGCGATGACACTGCTAGTGGGGGAGTGGTAGGCACTCCATTTACTGCGCATGAGGGTTTGGCCGGCCATTTCATGCACAGTGAAGCTCATTTCAGCCCCAGCTGCATTGCTGGGTCTGGAGAGAGCAGGCACAGACTCCAAGTGTGCTTGGGAGTGCAAGTTGTCGGCGCTCAGGCCAACCCTAAAACTGCTCTAATGTCAGAGCAGCTGCAGGATTGGCTGAACGGCAGGCTGGGAGCCTGAAGCAGGTAGCGCGCGATGCGGCGGGGGATGGCAGCGCTGTTAAAGTAAGTTTATTTTTTTATTTTTTTAGTTCCTTGACCCTTTCCACCTCCCTCCTCCTCACCTCCTCCCTCCCTTCTTCAGCCCATCCCCTCACTTTGGCAGGGACCGGAGAAGGGAGGGAGGAGGTGAGGAGCCATATTTATATTTCCCAGATGACTCAAAGGGTCTAGTGCAATAAATCGATGTACCAAAAGCAGTAGCAGCTCGAAAACAATTCCTGTGAATACTGTTTTCTTTCTTAACTTCATGGCCAATGAAAAACAAAACAAAACACATTGGCATGCCACAGTAGTTGCTCTGCATTATTGATGCATGAAGCTTGCATAACCCTCTTATTTGCCAGTTGCAAAGCTAAGGGGGCACTTTTCCTGTATCCTCAAAAGTTGTGGCACGAACAATGATGTAGCTGGAAAGCAAAATCAAACATGTAATAAACCCGAGCAGTCTGTAAGAATGTTCTTTTTCTTATATTAAGTCAGTGATATAATCAATCAGCTAATCCATGCGTATCATTTATGTGAGGACAACAGACTGTGCTCAATTTTTCTTTTTTATAAACAATAAATCAATTCTTTCCATCTGTCCTTGGAAGAAGCAATGTCATACGTAAAATGTATAGCTTTTTTTTAAAAAAAAGACGAGGAAACCACCAAGCCTGTATTTGCGATGCAGAGGATTATTTGTGTTTCAGAGGTCACAACATGATCGCGTTGACTGAAGAGCACATTTTTTCAATGCAAAAATGTCAATTTGCATAATTAAGCATCACTTTGCTTTGGTTGAAAAGTACAATGTCAAGAGTGGCACATGTCAAGGACGTTGCTCTGTTAAGCTGCTGCACGTCAGCCAGAGCTCGAGGAGTAATGGCGCTTCAGATACCTTCAAGTTCGGCCTACAAGCCTTTTAAGCCATCATTGTTAATTGTCATTTTAAAAGAGTCATGTTGAATTTCACACTTGAATAGAAAGCATGAAAAAGTAAAATGCAGTTTTCAGGGAACGACATCCATAGTTTTTGTCCAATTAGAGCTATCGAAAACAGAGTGAATGCATTTTCACTGGATGCAATTTACATGATTTATGGCAGGTGATGTGTTAATTGAGTCAGGATGCTACATTTTTACTCCCAGGAAATTGATTTAACTCGGTGTTTCTTTCACTCCTAAAAACGCTCGATTCATTGTAATAATAAGTGTTTTGTTGGCTGGTGGTAGAAATGCTATCCATCGTGAGTTAATTAAAATGTATGTTTGAATAAAACAAAAATACTTTAACCCGTATTAAGGAACGCTCCTTTTCCTGTCTTGGCCCTAAGCTGTGGAACTCTCTCCTTGCCAATCTTAGGAACTGTAATTCTTTATTGGTGTTTCGTAAAAATATGAACATTTGGCTTTTTGAGGTATTTGTTGGGGTTATGGTCTCTGCATCTATCCTGCGCCGGGAAACCCCTTGGGGTAGCTGCACGCCTTATAAGTCTGACACATGAATAAATAAATAAAAATAACCTTTTAAAAGCACAGTACACTTAAATTGCAGACATTTCAGAGACTTCCCTTCGAAAGGCAGAATTTATATTTTAATGAAATGTCAATTATAGTTGTTGGACCTGCATCCTTGGCCTGATCTTCCCCCCAAACATGTTGCCTTCTACCCTCATGTTCTATGAATTTCGATTTTGTTGCCATTAGGACTCTGTGCAACTTTACCACTGCTAACCAGTGTGAACGTGCTTCTGCTCCCTCCTTTAAACGTGGCAAAATTGGCATACACCCAATTGACACATTGAATTCTCTTGTGAGCCCCTAGCAAATTGGTACTACTTGTAACCAGAGCCAGTAAATGCTATGATTACGTTTGGTAATTCCCATTACTCTTAGTCCTACTCGTCCTCGACCCAGTCATCACTCATGAGGTATTCCACAGACAGGAAACAAAACAGGAAACGCTTTTAGGCTCCACCCCCCCTCCTGCCAGGTGCTATTTCATACCTAACCACCAGAAGCACATCCTGACACACCAAGCAACAAAGGCCTGGACAGGGAGGGAGGGTGGGAAGTGTGACTGGGTCGAGGAAGAGTATGACTAAGAGTAATGTGGAATACCAAACGTAATCATAGCATTACCTCTACGTCCCTCGTCCTCGACCCAGTCATCACTCATGAATCATACCAAAGCAACGCCCAAACAGGCCTTTGGCAACCCAAACACAGCAAAATACAGACCAGACACAAAGGAGTGCAGCAAGTGAAAAAACTTTAATTAACAAAACAGAACTCAGAGTGGAGGGGGAACCCCCACAGCCTGCAACACCCCACAACTAAAATTGGTCCGGTCAGACAGGGCACAATTCACCCTGTAGTGCCTCACAAACGTGGCCCAGGTCCCAGCCCGACAAATCTCATCAAGAGACACACCATGGTAAGCAGCCCAGGAGGCAGACAGCCCGAGTGGAACGCTCCTGAACACCCGCCGGACAAGGCAAACCAGCACCAAGATAGGCAAGAGTGATGACAGCCTTAATCCAGCGTTACCCTTACCAGCCAAACCAAAGGTGACAAAGAGAGAGTCAGAAGAGCGAAACTCCCCAGAACGAGCCACATAAATGGACAAGGCACGCCGCAGGTCCAAAGAATGAAGCAACAGCTCAGAAGGAGAGGAAGGAGAAGGGCACAAAGAAGGAAGAACCAGCTCCTGAGAGGAATGGAAACAGGAGCGGACCTTGGGGACAAAACCAGGATCCAAAGAGTGCACCACAGCGTCATCCAGAAAACGCAGAAACGGGGGGGAACAACGCAAGGCCCTAAGCTCCCCCAGCCGCCTCGCAGAAGTAATGGCCACCAGAAAAGCCACCTTGTAGGACAGAAACTTAAGGTCCACAGTCTCCAAAGGTTCAAAAGGGGAAGACTGCAAAACACCCAACACTAAGGAGAGATCCCAAGGGGGCACCAGAGAACGAACAGAAGGGGAAGAAAGAGAAAAACTACAAAACAGACGAGAAACCAACAGGCCATCCGAAGGAAGAAAAGAATCCGGGTCCCGGAAGGCCCGGATAGCAGCCCACTGGCCCCTCAAGGTAGACACAGCAAAGCGCTTCTGAAAGCCATCCAGAAAAAACTGAAGGACAGAAGACACAGGACAAGAGGCAGGAGACAAACCAGACGAGGAACATCACCCAAAGAAAGAAGACCAGTGCTTCGAGTAGGAAGACAAAGTAGACGGCCTACAAGAGGCCTGCATTACAGAAATGATGTGGTCGGGCTGACCACGGACCCCAGGAGAACACCGTTCAACCTCCAGACCGCCAATGAGAGGGGAACCAGAAGAGGGGACGGGGACCTCAGAGGAGAGGGGAAGTTGGGCAGAAGCCAAGGGGGGCCCACCGCTAGGCCCAGCAGCAGAGGAAACTAGGACCTCCTCGGCCAGTATGGAAGAACAGCCAACACCCGAGCCCCCTCCCGCTGAACCGACAGCAAGAAGGCAGGAATCAGAGGAAAGGGAGGAAAGGCATAAAGAAGCCAAGGAGGCCACCGGAGAGACAAGGCATCCACTCCCCAGGCACCCTCCCCCGGAGACCTGGAGCAGAACAGGGGAACCAGGGCATTGGACTGGGAGGCAAAAAGATCCAGAACCGGAGTTCCGAACTTCTGGCAAAGTAATTGAAAGGTCCGGGGAGCCAGACACAGGGACAGCGAAGAAGGAAACCGCTGGCTCAACGAATCCGCCACCATGTTGTCCACACCCTGAATGTGCTGGGCAGACAGGGCCAGAAGATTCCGCTCCGCCCGGTCCGAAATGGAGCAGGCCACCAGGTTCAAGGAAGAACAGCGGGTCCCGCCCTGGTGATTGATGTAGGCCACAGACACTGTGTTGTCCGATCTCACCAGGACATGGCAACCCCTCAGATGAAGAAGGAAAAAACGGAGAGCCCTCTCCACCACAGACAACTCCCTCCAGTTGGACGACCTCCGAGACTCCGACGGGAGCCAACGAGCCTGCACAGCCCAATGGTCCAGCGTCGGCCCCCATCCGGAAGCGCTGGCATCCGTTGTCACAACCAGAGGAGTAGGCAGATGGAACAACATCCCCACGGAAAGGTGGGAAGGATCCAGCCACCACTGAAGAGCAGACACAACGTCCAGAGACACGGGCACAGGAACCGCATAATCCAGGACAGGAAATGGGACCCACCGCTGTACATGCCACAGCAGAGGGCGCAGATGAACCCTGGCCCAGGGCACGGTGAAGACAGAAGCAGCCATATGGCCCTGAACCTCCAGCCACTGAAGGAGGGGAGCCGAGGCCTGAGACAACAACTTCCTCAGCAACGACTGAAGGCGACGAATCCGGGCGTCTGGCAGGAACACCTTGCCCAACACAGAATAGAACACAGCTCTGATGAACGTCCTCCGGGTGGCAGGCTCCAGGTGGCACTTCGGCAAGTTGATCAAGAACCCGTGCTCCCTGAGCGTAGCCTTGGTCAAGAGAAGGTGGCGAGACATGACATCCAGGGACGGAGCCTGAACCATCCAATCGTCCAGATACGGGAACACCGACACCCCCAGGAGATGGAGATAGGCCACCAAGGGAGCCACCACCTTGGTGAACACCCTGGGGGCGGACCGAAGACCAAAGGGAAGGATGCAGAACTGCCAGTGCTGGCCCTCCAGGCAGAAGCGCAGGAAACGCTGATCCCTCACAGCCACCAGGACGTGCAGGTACGCATCCTGGAGGTCCAGAGTGGAGAACACCCAGCCGCACTGGATCAGCGGGATAACCTTCTGGAGAGTCTCCATCTTGAACGGGATCTTCCTCACGAACAAGTTCAGACCCCGAAGGTTGATGACCACCCGGAAGCCCCCCTTGATCTTTGGCACCACAAAGATGATGGAGTAGACGCCCAACCTCCTCGCCGCCATCTGAACAGGGACAATCGCAAGCTTGCTGACCAAATAACGAACCCCGTCCGACAAGGCCAGACGGCGGGAAGCATCCCGAGGAGAAGGGGTTACCACCACCCCGGAGGGGGGAGGGGGGGGACAGGAACTCGATCCGGTAGCCCCTCGACAAGACATCCAGCACCCATCTGTCGGAGGTCATCAGGCGCCAAGCAGGAAGGAACTGGCGAAGCCTCCCACCAACCAGAGGCAAACTACCAGCGAAAACGTCCCCAAGGCTGGCATAGTCAGGAACGCTGCGGACCAGACCCGGCACCCCTCTGGGACTTCTTCTGAAACTTCCGTGGAAAAGACTGGCCAGTGCCAGGCTGACTCCGAAACGAGGACTGTTGAAATCTGGAAGGCTGGCGGAAAGACCTGGCACCAGAGAAGGAGAAACCCCTATGGGGCGGAGATCACGAAAGGACAAAGAATGCTTGCGCTCCTTGAAGACGTTGTGTAGGTTCTCCTCCAGCGAGTCACCAAACAGACGGGCACCAGTGAAAGGCAGCCTCAAAGCCATTGGACGCTGGGCCGCGTCCGTCTTCCAATCCCTCAGCAACAGGTTACGACGGGCAGCAACAGAGGAACCACAGGACATAGCAGAAGCCCTCACAGAATCAAAGGCGATGTCCGACAAGAATTCCGCCTGGCGCTCCATAGACTCCAGCAACTCCGGACAACTGGCACCCTCCTGCATTGATGAAAACAGGGACTTGAAATCGGTCAGCAGAGACTGGGCAACATACACCCCATAAACGCCAGAACAAACAGCCAGATGAGAAGCGGCATAAGACTTCTTCAGGGCAGAATCCACCTTTTTGTCCACGCTGTCCTTCAGAATGTTATCATCCGCCATAGAAGGACGACCCACAAGACTGGCCACAACAGAGTCCACAGGAACGGAATCAGGCAAATTTTCCGCCATATCCTGCAAGGGATAAAGCTTGGACATAAACCTGGGCATGGAAATATGATCAGGGTCCTGCCACTCCTTCAGCAGGACATCAGAGACAAAGGGATGGACCAGCAAGGAAGAGGCAACAGGCTTCCTAAACTGCGGCAAGAGCGAATCCCGAGAGGTACTGGGTGCAGAATCATCAGGAAACCCATGTTAACCCGCAATGGGAAAGGACGTCAGGCAAGAGATCCCTGGAAATGTACTTGCCCTGAAGCTCAACAGCAGCTGAAGAAAACTAATCAGACTCAGAAGAAGATGAAATATCAGAATAAAGCACAGCAGAACCAGAAAGACCAGCAGCACCTTTCTTGGATGCCTTGATATCAGAAAGAGTCTCCAGGATAAAGCGCTTAATCCTATCATCATCAACCTCCTTGGCACGCTTCACAGGAGGAGGAGAGGAGTCCCCACTGGAACATGAGGAAGCAAGAGGCACAGGAGAGGAATGCTTCCTCTTGCGATGGTGTTTGCCCATGACTAAGGCTCAACGCACAAAGGAATGAACACCACAAGAGCACATACACCCCCCCGTGGACACATATATATACATATGTAGGGCACACCCCAATCAACCCCCCACAGGGAGGAACATAATAGGCCAAAATCGGCCGAAACAACCAAGATAGCCCCACAAAACAACCAGGGAGGCAAGCCCCGACCCCCCAGCCAACCAACAGGCCAGGCCGGAGAAGAGGGAGGGACAGGCCAAGTCCAAAAGAGAAGCAAACAGCCCCGCGGCAAAGAACGCCAAAGTGAAGGTATCGACTCACCGAGGCTCCTGCCAGCACCAGAAACAACCACAGCGAACCTGCACGTAAGAATCGGGATGCAGGGGCGCCTGCACCGTCCATGGCGGGGGTACAACTGAAAAGCCCCCAAGAATCGGAGCGCCCAGAGCCCACCCAGGCGGCCGTCAAAACCGGAGACCGGGAAGAAGTCAACAGCGTATGCGCGAACCCCTCAAGGTATCGCGAGAGTAGGCCGGGCTTCCACACACCGCAGACAGAGGAAGCCCGGCCACAGCAAACAGGGCAGCAGAGCCGGCCGCCGCCACCCCGCGACCAGCAGCGCCGTAAGAAGCACCCCGGGCCCGACACCACAGAGAAGCCCAGGGGGGGGCGCGGCAAGGAAACACGGGGAGGAGCGCGCAGAAACCAGCGCTCCTCAACCCACTCACCCCCACACAAAAAGGAATCCCAAGGAAAACATCCCTGGGCCCCCACTACCACAGAGAGGCCCGAGGGGGGGGCAAGGATCAACCAGGGGAGGAGCGCGCACACAGCAGACCAACGCTTCCAACCCCTACCTGACAGCAGGCGAGCACGAGGAGCCGGCATCCATCCAGGCACAGCAGTCGGCAACCGGGCATGAAGAAGAAGGAGGAAGATCAGAGAAGCCCAGCAGCCAAGGTCAACCAAGCCCAGGAGGAGATAGGGAAGCCCAGCAGCCCCACTCCAAAGAATCCCACGATGGTCCATGGGAGCCTCCCAGAGCCCAGCAGAGGAGGATCCACAGGACAAAGATGGAGGTAAGTGCCCGGCACCCACCCCAGCGTCTCCCATCAAGTAATCCACCGACAGGAAACAAAACAGGATGTGCTTCTGGTGGTTAGGTATGATATAGCACCTGGCAGGAGGGGGGTGAAGCCTAAAAGTGTTTCCTGTTTTGTTTCCTGTCTGTGGAATACCTCATGAGTGATGACTGGGTCGAGGACGAGGGACGTAGAGGTAATGAAATGCTACTAGTGGGCATACAGCACATATTGTGCCAACCACTAAAGAAGCTCTCTAAAACATCCTTAGGTGTACCATTGCAGCCTGTGTGCAGTGTTAAGCTGCCAATTAGAACTGGGTAGACAAATCTGTTGCCGCGCCCAAAACCTTCCTTTTTACCACATATACCTCACTCCTAAAGTAGGCCCTAAACAGCCCAGAGTGCATTGTATTTGAAAAAATAACATGTGTTTTAAGTCTTACATGTCCTGTAGAAGCTGACATTCATTTTTCCTCTACTGTAGGGCCTCCCTCTCCCATAGGATAGCATTGGGTTGCCTTATTATATTTAATAAGTGTAATTTTTCATCAGGAACAGGTAGAGATGTGATGTTTGGACTCAAATGAATTGTAATTTAAACTCCTCTTTAATTGCAAAGTTGAATTTTAAGTCACAATTCAGAAAATTCCACTTTTAGAAAGTTGGAGTTTCCTTCTACCAGCCATTTGGTGCCTGCAGTCTGTGACCTGGGTTGCTTGACTATGAACAGCTTGGCAGATGGTCTTTGTGTATTCCCCCCAGACAGTGAGAACAAGGGTACTATGTTTTAGCAAGATAGGACATGCTGCTGGGATAGATGGGGTGGAGCTGTTCCCTGTCCCACTTAAATTTCAAAGGGCAGCTTCCAGCACACACAAAAATAACCTGAAACACATCTTTTGTCACCTGAGATTAGTTGGAGCATTGGCAGAGGAATGAAGAAACCTTTTTTCAGAACCAGATGTAGGGGTAGCTTAGAGGTTTCACCCACTTTGAAGGATGGCATCAGGTGTAAATATTTGACCCTCAGACCAACTCTTCAGTACACTCCTGGACCTGTGAAGGGCATCAGAAGGACTGCCTTGAACCTCCAGACGAATGCCCTCCTGGGTGAGGCTTGCCTTGCTGCTTTGCCCAGAAAGTCACTCCAAGGGCTAGTTGGAATGCCTCTGGCGTGAGTTACATGGACATAGCAAACTCCAGACACCTTGAACCCTGCACCTGGCTACTATTGGAGTGAGTTCTGACACCCAGAGTGCTAAACTCTTACTGTGGTACTGAAGCTGCTGCTTCTGACTAACCCTATTTTGGGCTTGTAAATGTTTTTACCTAAAATTGGACTGAGAAATGACAGATGACTGAGATATACCTGCTTATCAATCCACCCAAGGTGCATCGCCGTTCAAACATACTCCATTATAGCTAACCCCATAGCGGAGACCTCCTCGGCTAAAGCCTGCACCACGACTATGTCCAGTGGGTCGCAGATGATGACGCTTATCCTTGGACACTGCTGGCTGCCTTATCGTGCGGAACTTTGCCTTCTCAGTACTTTTTTTCTCTAAAACCAAAAGTAAGCTAACACCTGGCCCAATCCACCTTATGCAGCAGGACTGCGCTCCATCACAGTTGCCTTTAACGTTTGACTTTGCCCGGGTCTCACATGACTTGATACCAATGGTTGGCACTTTTATCTATTAGGTGCTATTTTACACTTAAAACTTTAACAATTTAAAACTCCATTTCTACATATTGGATGTAATACATTTTGATTTCAATTTCTCAATAAAACGGCAGTCTATTTTTCTAAATTAGTGTGGGATTTATCTTGTGTTGTGTTTTCACTTTATTACTGTTTGTGTGCTGCACAAAAAATGTAACACAATGTCTCTAAGCTAAGCCTGACTGCTTTTGTGAGAAGTTACCAGCGTGATTATTGCAGGTTAATTTATTGACTTCTGTGGTTCATCTGAAAATGATTGTGATTGTTGCTTGAGAAGGATTTACACCCCCCTTCAACCAATAACCCCATTTCTTACAATGGTGCTCTGTTCCCTTCATGTATCTAGATTACAGACTGTAATTTGTATTAAATGGATTTGTTAGCATGGTTTTGATAATTATGCTGCGTCTGTTGCAACAAATTGTTGTGGGTGTATACCATAATATTAAGAACAGAAATATTAAGATCCATCGTGGTCTTAGTTTTGAGCACCATTATATTTTTAGATTCCAACTGTCTCAGATTTTGGGTGCAATTTCCACCGCAATAATTAGGTGGAATCATTTTCAGTCCATAATATTCCATTAACCTTAAGTTGTTGTTCTGGTTTTGTGCTACATGTTTAGCTGTTGTTTCTGTTGGAGCCCGGTGTTTCACTGCTCTTATGAGCTCCAATAATCTTTTTTTGAGCATACATGTAGTGCTTCATACCTAGTGAAGTTCAAAGGTGCATTATATTATGTACACCGAATATTTTGTGCTGCATGTGGTCCTATGACTGATCCAAATAATTTTTAATCTCTATCCTGGATGGTCTGCCTTTTCATGGCTATTTTACATGCTTTACATATGTTACAGTCTGTAAAGCCATTTTGTCTCTCTTTGAGTCAGTTCCTACGCCGAATGTTTTGGAAATGACAGCTTAAAAGTTTTTCTTTTAAAGATTAAGCTTTTCTATATGTCACTTCTGGGTGGTTCCCTAGAAGTGTGTCAATGTCTGAATCCTTAGATAAAAGATGCCAATGTTTCTGGAATATGCTCGTGATTTTTTTATTCTCCTTACTGATTTGTTTTAAAGTTTGATACACTAAAGTGTGCCTGTCTCGGTGGATAGTTCTTGTAGAATTTCTATTTCTGTCATCTCTTCCTCCTCGAGATTATACATGTAATCGCACATGTTCTTAATGTCGGGAATCTGTGCAATTGTAAAAATCATGTCTTTTTCCTTGACGTTGCTCTAGGGGGACTTGTTTAGGAGATTTAGGTGCATGTATCTTAGCTAGTTTGAGTTTGCAAACATATTTATAGGTGTCAATTCAGTATAATGGAAATGATCTCAGAGCAAAAAGAGAGACCTATGCTCAGTAGTGTTTGTTCTTTCTCTGTTAGCTAGTTACAGGAAAGGTTAACTGTTGTGTTTGTTTCTATATTCATTGTTTCTTTTTGTTGAGATTGCAGATAGCATATTGTTGCTTTTCTTTGAGACCGCCTCATTTTTCTGGTTCTGTTGCAGCTTTTGAATCTCTTCTCCCACATCCCCTGCCTCTGCCTCTCCCTCTTGTTATAGTTTGAGCCAAGTGCACGCATGTTATTTTGTCCCCATTCCTCTATTAGTTCTGTTTTAGTGTTAGAGTGGATCGGCATCTACAGATGCAAATATTGGCACTCTTGGAAACCATCCACAAGTGACATATTGAAAAGCTCAACCTTTAAAAGACCAACTTGTAAGTAGTCAATTCCTAGAAAATCGGCGTAGGAACTGGCTTGAGAGAGGGATAAAGTGGCTTTACAAATTGTAACAGCTGTAAAGCATGTAAAATTGGCATGAACCGGCAGACCATCCAGGATAGAGATGAAAAAATTAACCGCATCACATATAGGATAAAATGCAGCACAAAGTATGTGGTGTACATAATAGAATGCATCTGTGGACTTCACTATGTAGGACACACCACATGTATGCTTAATTAAATAATTTTGGAGCACATAAGAGCAGTGAAACACCTGGATCCAACATGTGCAGCAGCTGAGCATGTAGCACAATGCCAGAACAGCAACTGGAGGTCAATGCAATATTTGGACTAGATGATTCCACCTAAAAAGCATGATGGAAATAGGACCCAAATCTGAGACAGTTGGAATCTAAATATATTATCAGGCTAAAAATCCAGACCTCGAACGGTCTTAATAATGATGAAGAACTTAATGTACATCTGTGATATCACTAATCATGACTGTTAATATTAACTTAATAATGAATATGATTAATCAATGGTGTCACAAATGGAGACTAAATCACAATACTTCATTTAAAAAAATCAAATGTTTAGATTATTAACACGAACATACCACAAAAATAAGAGGTCCTAGGTTCTAGACCAATATTTATGCATGACTAAAAACTAGAACTAAAAATGAAGGTTCATTGATTACTATAAAAAGCAGTGAAAACGAATGCAATTGATAAAAAAGTCATTAGTAGCACAGTACACTTTTTGTGAAAGTTTAGTACTAGACATGAAATGTTGGAGAAAGACCACTACAGTTATATGCTCTGATTATATTGTCCTTTGTGAATAGTGAACGGTCGATTTACAATTGTTTACCTATTTAATAAGTGTAACTACAAATCCCACAATGCCTCCTATTAGGTTTTGATGAGATTAATGTATAAATAACTCTTTGAAGAAAGACTCACCTACTGTGAGAAAGACCCTGAGAGGCTAACATGCATTGGTGGAGCGTTGTGTAATTTAATCAATCCTTTCAACTGGAGTTCATGGACTGCGGAGTAATTTTGTTGCAAAATATATATATATATATATATATATATATATATATATATATATATATATATATATATATATACATATATATATATTTTACCTACTGACGGTTGCCAGTAGGTAGTTATAGTTAGGACCTAGTTTTCATAGGGAATCCACAGCATTCTATTTGGAATAACTTTGGCACTGGTAGACGAATCTACACACATTTTTCCAAGAAAATGGCCTGCTCCGCTCCGCTCCTTCCCTGTAATTCTGAGGGTGATTCGTCTAGCGGGGGCCCGAGAAAAAAGGCTGACTGGAAGTACACCAAATTTGGCAGAGAGGTAGAGTTCGGTTCACAGATTGTGCTTTTTGTTAAATGGTGTAAATCCGTTCAGTAGTTCCTGAGAAAATCAAAAGTAAAATCATAGCGCTATCTAGAGACGAAGTACAGCACGCGTACGGAAATCCGTACAATTACGAGCACGAGCTGCATGCTGATTGGATGTCAACTGTCTGTCAACACTCCAAACCAGGAAGTGTTGGCAGCCATCTTGTGCCTCGGTAGCACCGAGTCACAAGAAAACAGTAAAACAAAGTTGAAAAATAAGGAAAGGGGGTAGGGTAGAAACATGTTGACCTTCTAGGCTTGCTCAGGGGTCTCACATGGATGTTTAGGCGCAATTTTTGATTTTTTTTAAATAAAAAAACTGCGTTGTACGCGTATTGTACTCGTACGCGGTGGAAAAAGAAAAAAAACTAGAAGTTTGTTTAATCCCTAATTAGCTCCCAGGGGGGGAGGGAATCCTGGGGGCAATTTTTTTCTATAATGGGGGGCTTGGTAGTGTCCAACAGGAAGAAAAGAATGAAAAAAAAAAGTAATGTCGAGCACAGTGATGGTCCTGCTTCCTGCATTTTATCAGGTCAATAGACTGTTTCCCATAACTCAAAAGTTTATTGCAATAATTGTATAGAATTTTAACTTGAGCAAAATCAGGATGAATTTGTGTGCATGGACTGTTTGCTGAAAATGCTGGTGCAGCAGTTGATGTGCTTGGTGCAGTAGCAGGCGGGTTGTCCTTCAACCTCTGTGTTGCAGCTCGAGCAAAGTTGTTGGGGTGTAAGGTCTTTAGGTGTCGCTCCATATTTGCTGGGCTTAAGGAGTATTTTTGAGATACAACACCCCTTGAAAGAGTTTGGAAAATTTTACAGGTTACTTTTGGAGCATTAACCTTTTTTGTCCCTTCTGGAAAAGTAAAAAACTGCCAAATTAGATCTTCTTTCCTCTTCTTTGGAGTTTCTTTAGGAATTAAATATTCTTCTGAAGAATGGCTGGAAGATGAGTCCATTGCTGTTAATATGGTAAACTTTGTTCTATTTGACAAGATTCTCAGAAGAGATGTTTCTTTTTAGAAAGTCAAAGTAGAATTTTTAAAATGGGACGGAAGTTTCAACAGTTGTAATAGGAAGTGTTATGAACCAATGAAATTTCTTCTTTTAAAGTCACATGGCTTTGCGTATGGTTACGCTGTTATTACGGTGTTCTTAGAATGCGAGTACGCATGACTTTTCACCGCGATTGATGTAATTGCTTTTAAAAGTAATGTAGGATTATTTGAACTTAAAAAAAATGTTTTCATAATTATCCTAGATAATGTGTTCTGTTAGTATGTTTAATAAATACATGAATATATATTTTTAAACAATTAAAAACATTCGCGTCTTTGCATACGGGGCGCCGTACATGATGTCACTCGGAAGCTTTGATGCGACGCGTAACGTGAAAACGTATTCGTAGCGTGTGGTGAGAATGATTAGCAGTACAAACTATGGTGCGATCACTCTCTCACTGTCAAATCAGAGCACAGGGCGCGCTATGAGAATGGTTAGAAGTGGTCACTCATTGGAAATCCGATTCAGCTGTGTGGCTTATCCACGGTATCATAACGTTACTTTTTAGCCTGTTTAAGTTTGAGGTTTGCATGTAATACCATGCTATAGGCAGATATGGATCTTTTGGCTACGCTTATCTCCATGAAGCTTGGTTATTAACATTTACATATAGGTGCCAGAGGGAGGGAAAAGAAGTCTATGTGAATGGCGAGGATTGCACAATAGCACCACATCACTCCTTAATTATTATTAAATATATATATATATATATATATATATATATATATATATATATATATATATATATACAGTCGTTGCCAGTAGGTAGTTATAGTTAGGACCTACTTTCCATAGGAAAAGCATTTTTTGACTTGCCTATAACTTTGGCGTTGTTTGACCAACCTGCTTGACATTTTCTCCAAAAAGTGTCAACGTAGGTTCTGTCTGTCACTGAAAGTTTGAGGGTGATCCATGCTGCAGGAAGCGAGAAATAGAGGTACGAAAAAAGAGTGTATTTGTAATGTTAATTCTCTTAGAAACGCTTTGTTAAACCTACAGCCCGAAGCGCTGGGCGGAATTACACCAAATTTGGCAGAAAGACAGATGTTGTTACACGGATTGTGCTTTTAGTTATTTGGTACAAACACATCCAGAACTTTTTGCGAAATTTCATCCAAAATTTATAGCTATATCTCTGGCCGCGGATATTTCACTTCTTTTTTGCAATTAATTGCGAATGTGCTCACTAACAGGAATGCTGTGATTGGCTGGACCCAACCTGAACAGGAAGTTGAGCCACCATTTTATCGTCAGGGACGGTTCCTGGGCTGAAAATGTGTGTGATAGCAAGTATAAGGATTCAGGGTGGAAATGCTCTGACCCCATGTTTGAGAAATTGGTGTGTAAGTGACACAAGTCCTGAATAGATTTTTTTAATCGCATGCGATATTTACAATGACAACGCAACCAGCCGCCTCATGTGTCATCACAGGGACATTAAGAATATCGCAATGTTGTTGCGAATATTAGTGGAAATATAAAAAAAATGATCAGTGAATCATTAATACACACTCTTATAGAGATATTGAGAGATTCTGATAAATGTTTTATATAGTTATTTAAGTGAGTTATATAGTGTGATGGTTAGAATTTTTCATATAGTTCAAATTTTTTTATTTGCCGGAGGCTATTGAACTCCTTCTTTTGCTTTCCCCTTTTGCACCATATCTGCAGGTACCGCAATTACTTATGTCATCGCAATCTCCGGCCTCACCATGTAAACAGCAAATATGTTTTAGAGATGGTTGTTCTGGAAATACACTAGAAAAATATGAGTTTGAACTGTACAGTAATATATTCTCAGGGCTTGATTACCATGTTGGTTGGAGTTGCCTCTGACTGATACAGTCATGGTATCAGGACTGACTGTACTCCGGTCGGCGGTCCCGACACCGCAATTACAATGTTACCGTACATGGTGCGGTCGCATGCTCCCATTTCTCTATGGGAGCTTGTGCTGCGGACGTACACCGGCCGTAGCACAAGATCCCATGGATCAGCTCCTAGCAACAAGGTTCTTCTGTTGGCATCCTGAATGTGGAGTCCGGCAGAGAAGCTTGGCTGTAGAGCTGAGAGGTTGGCTATGGGGGCCGCTGTATATGTATACTTTCAATAAACATCTTATTTACTCTTCAAATTGCCTCCTGAGATGAGATCTTAAAAATGGCAATCATATTGCATATGGCAGTATCATCTATTTGGATATTATTTTTTTTGCGTGTATTTTGGACTGTTTGTCAAATTTAAAATAAAAAAAAAGAAGAGGACCCTCAGAGTGACCAACAATAATCAAAAAGGTTAGTGAATAATTTTAGCAAGAAAACCAATAATTTCTGTGATATAACAACAAATATTTGGAGTTGTTAATATTTGAATCATCTTGTATTGCGGACGATGATATTTTGTTCACGGAAGTCAGTAAGAGTGTCAAGATTCATAAGAGCAATGGAAAATTGCTGCGATATTTGGATGCTGGTGCGAGGTGCATCCATTGAAGATTAGTTGTGTTTTGTGAAATTTTTGGTGAACCGCTGAATGTGCGAGCTCGAGCGCTTCTCTAAGAAAAGCTTGAGCAGATCAAAAGATTGAGTGTGCGTCATCCGACGTGTTTCCGTGCACACGTGTGGAGGTTGTTGACGAGAGGCGGCACGGAGCAAGTTGCCTAGATACAGCAACAAATGTAAACAAACGTGCGTGTGACCTTTGTTTCCAAGAAGCAACATTGTTGTTGCCAAGATACCAGGTCAACATCTTTGCGCGACAGCACGGAAGCGAAGTGTGAACACGTCTGAGCACGAAGAGCATTGCAGGACACAAGTAGGAGATTGAAGCAGGATACGCGTGTAACTGAACACGAACGGCATCACGGAAAACAAGTGAGCGACTGAAACAAATAGATTTGATTGAGACAATTAATTAAACGGAATACATGAACATTTTCCGACAGAGGTACAGTGCATCGTATATTAGAACAACATATTGAAGTGCCAGCCCGAAGTGCGAGAAACGGATGAAAACAATTTTTCCTTTCTGTGAACTACAGACATAACATTTGGAATAGTTTTCTTATTTCAATTTTAATTTCAGTTAATAGTTCATGGAACTTTTCCCATCCCAACAACTGTTTCAAGTCTAAAAGTAACACCGTAGTATTACTATCATTTTTAATAGTGCACAGAAAATAAATCTTGCATTTTATTTATAAGAAACCTGTTATTGTTGGTAGGTACAAATATTTCTTTTAATTTAAATTAATCCAGTAGTCTATTTACATAAACATGGCCACACAATCTTCTAGTCCTACCCCACCTACATTTCTTCCTGAACCTGGTACTCCATGTATGGAGTGGGAAGACTGGAAAGAAGCATTCACTACTTATTTAGAGGCTATTGGTGGTGCTGTTTTTATTTCTAAAAGGAAATTAGCAATTTTAAAGGTATGTTTAGGTGTTGAGGGCAGGAATGTGCTGAAGACTTTACAGAGCTTTCATCCTGAAAATGTCAATGATGCCAATTCTTCAGATGATGAAGAGGATGTATATGAAATGGCCTTGAATGCTTTAGCTGGAACTTTTGGTAAAAAAATAAGCATAGTAGTTGAAAGGCATACATTTTAATCCCGCTCGCAAAAACAAGGCGAGAAAATTGAACAATATGTAGCTGCATTGAGGAAGTTATCTATAACGTGTAAATTTAAAGATCTAAGGGATGACATTATTAAAGATCAATTAATCAATAGGACCAATAATAAGAAGATTCAAGAAAAGCTATTAGATTTGAAAGACCCATCATTAGATGAATCTATTGAACTTGCAAGACGAATAGAGAACACTTCTAGATATGTAAAAGAATTGTCAGAGAATAATTCTAGATCTGAGGTTGATCCTGGAAAAGTGTGTGCATTGGGTTCCAATTCAAAGAAAATGGTCAAATCATATAAGGATAAAAATAATTTTAAAGAAAAAATTGTAGAAGTGAATCATAAGAAAAGTTGTTTCAGGTGTGGTAACTATAGTCACAATGCTGATGCTATACATTGCCCAGCTGCAAAAAGCCGTTGTTATAAATGCAAGAGAATTGGTCATTTTTCTCGTATGTGTACATCCACCGAAAGGTCTGAGGGTAGAAAACTGTAAACACCATAGGACAGTTTAAAACATCCCATTTGAGAGAAGAATTAGATGAAGAAGAAGAGAGTGATATTGAAGTTATGGTAATTGAAAGTGTGAATTCTTTGCAAAATAATTTAGAAGACGTTTATCTACCTCCAAAATGTGTGTGTATGTTAATAATTGCGAAGTACATATGTGGGTGAAATTGTGTTCTCCTTTCACTTTAATAGACAAAAAAAATTGGAAACATTTAGGATCAATTGCATTAATTCCTACTAGGATACTGTGGTGTTAAATTACCTGTGGTGGGATATTTTAATGCCAAAATTCAATTTGAGAAATGCACTACCATTGACAAAATGTATGTAGTTGTGTCTGGAAGGAATTTATTAGGATGGAGAGAACAAAAAGGCTTAGGAATTATACTTAATCCTAATGATCCCCAACAAGTGTTGTTAACAAAATGTAATGATGATAACAGATGGGTGAATAATTTTCCAAATTTATTCAAGGAGGATTTGGGATGCTTAAAGGTGTTCAAACACCGAATTATTGTAAAGGAAGATGCTACACCCAAAGTACATAAAGTATGTAATGTACCCAGGGCTTTGAGAGGAAAGTTGAAGGAAGAATTGGAAAGGTTATGTAAGGAGAACATAATAGAACCAATAGAAATATCTGATTGGTTAAGTCCGATCGTTATTGCACACAAACCCAATGGCAAAATCCGCATGTGTGTGGATTTAAGAGACTTGAATGATTGTATCTGAGTGGATAGATATCCTCTACCCCGTATAAATGAAATGTTGGCAATTGTTGAAGGTGGAAAGTATTTTACCATCTTAGATTTGTCAAGCGCATATCATCAGGTACGTTTGCATGCAGACGCGAAATATCTAACGTATTTTATTACACCCGAAGGTGCATTTAAATTTATAAGGATGCCATTTGGTTTAGCCTTGGCTTCTGCCGTCTTCCAAAGGATAATGCAGAAAATATTGAAAGATGTTAAAAATGCCTTGGTATTTCAGAATGATGTGTTAGTTTGGGGCAAGGATGAGTTCCACCATGATGTGGTTTTGGAAAATGTTTTGATGAAGCTCGAAAAGGCCGGTCTTACCATAAGTTTAAGTAAATGTAAATTCGGTCAACAAGAGGTTGAATATCTGGAACATACTCTATCGGAACATGGTATAAAACCTAATATGAATTTGGTAGAAGATTTGAAGAATGCTCCATCTCCAATTGATAAAGATCAATTGAGATCATTTCTTGGCTTAGCCGAGTACTCTTCCAAATTTGTCTGTCATTTTTCAGATATTGTACAACCATTACGCAACATAATGAAAAAGAGAGTTAACTTGAAATGGTCGAATGAATGCCCAGATGCATTCGAAACAGCAAAAAAGCTGTAGCTAATACCACCACATTGAAGTCATTCAATCCCCAATTAAAGTCAATTATTGTGACTGATGCTAGTGGATATGGTTGGGGGCTGTACTCATGCAGGAAAAATATGGTAAGGAAAATGTAATAGCATTTGCATCACGCACATTGAAGGGCGCTGAACCATCATATTCTACAATTGAAAAGGAAGCGTTAGCTTGTTGGTGGGGAGTACAACACTTTCGAGTTTATGTGTGGGGCACAAAATTTAAACTTCGTACCGATCATCGACCATTGTTAGATCTTTCCACTACTTCAGGAGCAGGAAGAGCCATCCCACATATTGCAAAATGGTTATACAGATTGCAAGAGTACTCTTTCGAATCAAAGTATGTTCCTGGTATAAGGAACATTAAAGCTGATTGTTTGTCGAGATTGCCAGTAGATAACAAATGCATTGATATTAAGGGTGATGAGGATTTGTTAAATGCTAATATCGAAGAGTGGCTTCAGGCTATCAGTGAACAAGAATAGAGAGATGCCATTAATGCAGATACATTGTTAATTACAGTTATCAGTGAATTGCCTGTGTTGTCTGGTGGTAAATTGGATGAAGATATCGTCATGTACAAGGATGTGTGGGATGAACTATCAGTCGTAGATGGCATTTGAGGCCTAGTGAAAAACTGGTGGGTCCCATAACATTAAGAGAAAAGTTGAGCTTATTACATGAGGGACATGGAGGAATGTCTGCAGTAAAGAGAAAAGCTGGAATTGACTTTTGGTGGTCAAATATGGACAGAGATATTGAGAGGTTCGTGTGAGAATGCATTTCATGCACTTGCAGCAACAAATCTCACGTGTTAAGGAATTCTCCTATTTCACCTATGAGTTTGCCTGAAAGAGCATGGGAAAGGCTTGGTATAGACATTAGTGACCCATTTGAAGGTTTGGGTTCAGTTGAGAAATATGCTATAGTAATGATGGACTATTATTCAAAGTTGCCCGAGGTAGCTTTTGTGACTGACATTGAGACCATCAGTATCATTGCTTTTTGCGAAGAAATATTTGGTAGAGAAGGGTGTCCCGCTGAGATATTATCAGACAATGGCCCCAGTTTATTTCATCTGAGTTCAATGAGTTTCTGAAGAAAAGGGGTATCAAACATTGAAGGACAACGCTATATCATCCAAGGGGAAATGGTTTAGTTGAGCGCTTCAACCGGGTGTTGGTAGAACATATACAATTAGCCACATCTAAGGGTATGTGTTAGAGAACTCAAATAAAGAATATGTTGTGGAACTACAGAACCACCCCAAATGCCGTTACAGGTGAAACTCCATTTTGTCTTCTCAAAGGTAGAATTCCTTGACAACTGCGGTACTGGCATGGATGGGGAGAAGTGGAAATAAAGTAGTGAAGGATGCTGAAATTCAGGACAAAATAGCCATGTATCAAAAGGGATATCAATTAAGACATAATGATAAGATCAGTAAGGTTAAGAGAGAGTTTGTAGTGGGAGATTTTGTCAGAGTATGTCCTGACACATTTGTGAAAAAAGGAAATTCCAAATTATTGGATCCAAAAGAGGTATCAGAAGTCAAAGGCAACTCGATCAAAACATCTGATGGAAAGTGGTGGAACATTTGTAAAGTTGTAAAGTGTAATGATGCTGAACTAAGGTTTTGGTTCAAGCATAATAAACAAGATTCAAATGATAATTTTGATTATACTGAAAGAGCTCCCAGCACACGTCACAGAATGAAACCTAAAAAATATGATGACTTTGTTTGTTCTTAATTATTATTTTGTAAAGAAAGGAGATATGTTATATTTTATATTCTTTTTGTTTATCAGCTCCTAGCAAAAAGGTTCTTCTGTTGGAATCCTGAATGTGGAGTCCAGCAGAGAAGTTTGGCTGTGGAGCTGAGAGGTTGGCTCTGGGGGTCGCTGTATATATATATATATATATATATATATATTCTTCAATAAACATCTTATTTACTCTTCAAAATTGCCTCCTGACATCTTAAAAGACACTGCTAGTGGGGGAGTGGTAGGCACTCCATTTGCTGTGCATGAGGGTTTGGCTGGCCATTTCATGCACAGAGAAGCTCATTTCAGCCCCAGCTGCATTGATGGGGCTGGAGAGGGCAGGCACAGACTTCCAGTGTGCCTGGGAGCACAAGTTGTCGGCGCTCAAGCCAATCCTGAAACTGCTCTAATGTCAGAGCAGCTTCAGGATTGGCTGAACAACAGGCTGGGAGCCTGTACCCCGGGCCAGAAGCAAGAAGCGTGCGATGCAGTGGGAGATGGCAGGGGTGTTAAAGTAAGTTTATTTTTTTATTTCTTTAGTTCCTTAACCCTTTCCGCCTCTCTCCTCCTCACCTCCTCCCTCCCTTCTCTGGCCCATCCCCTTACTTTGGCAGGGAACGGGCCACTACTGTAGCCATATTCATATTTCCCAGATGACACAAAGGGTCTAGTGCAATAAATCGATGTACCGCAAGAAGTAGCTCAAAAACGATTTCTGCGAAGACTGATTTCTTTCTTAACTTCACGGCCAATTAAAAACAAAAAAAAACACATTGTCATGCTACAGTAGTTGCTCTGCATTTCTGATGCATGAAGCTTGCATAACCCTCTTATTTGCCAGTTGCAAAGCTAAGGGGGCACTTTTCCCGTATCCCCAAAGTTGTGGCATGAAACAATGATGTAGCTGGAGAGCAAAATCAAACATGTAATAAACCCGTGCAGTCTGTAAGAATGTTCTTTTTCTTATATTAAGTCAGTGATATAATAAAACAGCGAATCCATGTGTATCCTGTATGTGAGGACAACATACTGTGCTTAATGTTTTTTTTTAAACAATAAATCAATTATTTCCGTCTGTCCTTGGAAAAAGCTATCTCATACGTCAAATGTATGCAGAAGATTATTTGTGTTTCAGAGGTCACAACATGATCGCGTTGACTGAAGAGCACTTTTTTTTATGCAAAAATGTCAATTTGCATGATTAAGCATCACTTTGCTTTGCTTTAAAAGTACAATGTCAAGAGTGACACCTGTCAAGGACGTTGCTCTGTTAAGCTGCTGCACGTCAACCAGAACTCGAGGAGTAATGGCGCTTCAGATACCCTCACGTTCGGCCTACTAGCCTTTTAAGCCATCATTGTTAATTGTCATTTTGAAAGAGTCATGTTGAATTTCACACTTGAGTAGAAAGCAAGAAAAAGTAAAATGCAGTTTTCAGGGAACGACATCCATAGTTTTTGTCCAATTAGGGCTATCGAAATCAGAGTGAATGCATTTTAACTGGATGCAATTTACATGATTTATGGCAGTGATGTGTTAATTAAGTCAGGATGCTACATTTTTATTCTCAGGAAATTGATTTAACTCGTTATTTATTTAACTCCTAAAAACGCTTGATTCATTGTCATATTAAGTGTTTTGTTGGCTGGTGGTAGAAATGCTATCCAACGTGAGTTCATTAAAATGTATGTTTGAATAAAACAAAATATTTTAACCCGAATTAAGGGACGCTCCTTTTCCTATCTTGACCCTAAGCTGTGGAACTCTCTCCTTGCCAATCTAAGGAACTGTAACTCTTTATTGGTGTTTCGTAAAAATATGAAAACGTGGCTTTTTGGGCTATTTGTTGGGGTTATGGTCTCTGCATCTATCCTGCAACGGGAAACCCCTTGGGGTAGCTGCACGCATTATAGGTCTGACAAATGAGTAAATAAATTAAAAAAAAAACCTTTAAAAGCACAATACACTTATATTCCAGACATTTCATAGACTTCTCCTCGAAAGGCAGAATTTATATTTTAATGGAATGTCAAATATAGTTTTTAGACCTGCATCCTTGGCCTGATCTTCCCCCAAACATGTTGCTTTCTCCCCTCATGTTTTCTGAATTTCAATTTTATTGACATTAGGACCAGTGTGAAAGTGCTTCTGCTCCCTCCTTTAAACATGGCAACATTGGCCACACCTAATTGGCACATTGAATCTACTTGTGAGTCCCTAGCAAATTGGTGCTACTTGTACCCAGGGCCTGTAAATGAAATGCTACTAGTGGGCCTACAGCACATATTGTGCCAACCACGAAAGAAGCTCTCTAAAACATCCTTAGGCCTACCATTGCAGCATGTGTGCAGTGTTAAACTGCCAATTGCACCTGGGAATATAAATCTTTTGCCAGGCCCAAAACCTTTTTACCACATATACCTCACCCCTAAGGTAGGCCCTAAATAGCCCATAGTGCATTGTATCTGAAAATGTAACATGTTTTTAAGTCTTACATGTCCTGTAGAAGAAAACTCTGACATTCATTTTTCCTCTACTGTAGGGCCTCCCTCTTCCATAGGACAGCATTGGGTTAACGTATTATATAACAAGTAGAAATGTCATGTTTGGACTCAAATGAATTGTAATTTAAACTCCTCTTTAATTGCAAAGTTGAATTTTAAGTCACAATTCAGAAAATTCCACTTTTAGAAAGTTGGAGATTTCTTCTACCAGCCATTTGGTGCCTGCAGTCTGTGACCTGGGTCGCTTGACTATGAACAGCTTGGCAGATGGTCTTTGTGTATTCCCCCCAGACAGTTAGAAAAAGGGTACTAAGTATTAGCAAGATATGACATGCTGCTGGGATAGATGGGGTGGAGCTGTTCTCTGTCCCAAATAAATTTCAAAGGGCAGCTTCCAGCACAGACAAAATTAACTTGACACACTTCTTTTGTCATCCTAGATTAGTTGGAGCCTTGGCAGAGGAAAGAAGGAACTTTTTTCAGAACCAGATGTGGGGGTAGCCTAGAGGTTTTACCCACTTTAAAGGATGGCACCAGGTGTAAATAGGTGAACCTCAGACCAACTCTTCAGGATACTCCTGGACCTGTGAAGTGCATCAAAAGGACTGCCTTGGACCCCAAGACGACTGCCCTCCTGCTTGAGGCTTGCCTTGCTGCTTTGCCCCAGGGCTACCAAAGTGGCTCCAAGGGCAAGTTGGTATGCCTCCGGCATGAGTTACATGGACATAGCAAACTCCAGAGACCTTTAACCCTACACCTGGCTACAATTGGAGTGAGTTCTGACACCCAGAGTGCTAGACTCTTGGTGATGGTACTGAAGCTGCTGCTCCGGACTAACCCTATTTGGGGCTTAAAAATGTTTCTACCTTAAATTGGCATGAGAAATGACAGATGACTGAGATATACCTGCTTATCGATCCACCCAAGGTGCATCGCCATTAAAAATGTCTCCATTGTAGCTACCGCCATAGCGGAGACCTCCTCTGCTAAAAGCTGCATCACGTCTATGTCCAGTCGGTCGCAGATGATGATGCTCATCCTTGGACACTGCTGGCTGCCTTATTGTGCTGAACTTTGCCTAACTTTTCTTCTAAGACCGAAAGTAAGCCAACACCTGGCCCAATCCACCTTATGGAGCAGGACTGCGCTCCATCTCAGTTGGCCCTAACGTTTGACTTTGCCCGGGACTCGCATGACTTGATACCAACGGTTGGCACTTTTATCTTTTAGGTGCTATTTTACACATAAAACGTTAACAATTTAAAACTCCAGTTCTACCGATTGGATACATGTTGTCCATTTTCCTAAATTGGTGTGGGATTTTTCTTGTATTGAGTTTTCACTTTATTACTGTTCGTGTGCTGCACAAAAAATGTAACGCAATTCCTCTAAGCTAAGCCTGACTGCTTTTGTGAGAAGTTACCAGCGTGTTTAGTGCAGGTTAATTTAGTGACTTCTGTGGTTCATCTGACAACTATTGTGATTGTTGCTTGAGAAGGATTTACACCCCCCTTCAGGCAATAACCCAATTTCTTACAATGGTGCTCTGCTCCCTTCATGTATCTAGATTGCAGACTGTAAATTATGCTGTGTCTGTTACAACAACTTGTTGTGGGTGTATACCATAATATCAAGAACAGAAATATTATTTAGACCCATCGAGGTCTTGGTTTTGAGCCCGATAATATGTTTAGATTCGAACTGTCTCAGTTTTTGGGTCCAATTTCCACCACATTAATTAGGTGGAATCATATTCAGTCCATAATATTGCATTAACCTTAAGTTGTTGTTCTGGTTTTGTGATACATGTTTAGCTGTTGTAGATGTTGGATCCCGGTGTTTCACTGCTCTTATGTGCTCCAATATTCTTTTTTTGAGCATACATGTATTGCTTCCTACATACTGCAGTTCACAGGTGCATTATATTATGTACACCACATATTTTGTGCTGCATGTGGTCCTATGAATGATCCGAATAATTTTTTCATCTCTATCCTGGATGGTCTGCCTTTTCATGGCTATTTTACATGCTTTACATACGGTACAGTTTCTTAAGACATTTTGGGCCAGATGTAGGTAGCCAAATACCGGTCTGTAACGGCCAATTTCGGCCGTTACCGACCGGTATTTGGCTTTTGAGATGTAGGTGGGTCGGAATTTACAGAATCGGTATATTTACCGGTTCGGTAAATTTACCACTTCGGTATTTTTCCGAATCGGTAAATATACCGATTCTGTAAATCCATATGTAGGTGGCACAGTTTGCAGTGCCACAGGCCCTTAGGATTTCCTATTTTACCACCCAATCCTATTGGGTGGTAAAATACCGAATTCCAGTGTACATGCACATCTGTGCATGTACACCTATGCCATGTGACACACAGACATGCCCTTAGGGCATATATGTGTGCCACATGGCACACAAGCCTGCATTTGGGGTGCTACAGGGTGTCAAAGTGACACCCCGTTCCCCCTGCCAGGATTCGGTATTTACCGATTCTGTAAATACCGAATCTGTATTTCCCATTGATTCCTATGGGCTTCAAGGCCTATAGGAATCAATGGGAAATACCGATTCGGTATTTACAGAATCGGTAAATACCGACTCTTACAGAATCGGTAATTTAAACATTAGAATTACCTACATCTGCCTCCTTCCAATTTACCGACTCTTAAATACCGAATCGGTATGAGTCGGTATTTAAGAGTCGGTAAATCGGAATTACCTACATCTGGCCCTTTGTCTCTGTTCGAGTCAGTTCCTACACCGAAAGTTTTGGAAATTACTTCTTACAAGTTGATCTTTTAAAGATTAAGCTTTTTCTATATGTCTCTTCTGGATGGTTCCCTAGAAGAGTGTCAATGTCTGGATCCTTAGATATAAGATGGCAATATTTCTGGAACATGGTCATGATTTTTTTTATTCTCTATAGGATAAAATGCAGTACAAAATATGTGGTGTACATAATAGAATGCATCTGTGGACTTCACTTTACATGTATGCTCAAGTAAATAATTTGGGAGCACATAAGAGCAGTGAAACACCTGGATCCAACATGTGCAACAGCTAAACATGCAGCACAATGCCAGAACAACAACTGGAGGTCAATGCAATATTTGGACTAGATGATTCCACCTAATTAGCATCAAGGAAATAGAACCCAAATCTGAGACATCTTAGAATCTAAATATATTATCAGGCTAAAAGCCCAGCTCCCGAACGGTCTTAATAATGATGAAGAACTTTATGTACATCTGTGATATCACTAATCATGGGCTGTTAATAATTAGTTAATTAATGAATATGATCAATCGATGTTGTCACAAATGGAGACTAAATCACAATACTTAATTATAAAAAAATCAAATGTCTAGATTATTAACACAAACATACCACAAAAAAACAGAGGTCATAGGTAATAGACCAATATTTATGCATGACTAAAAACTAGATCAGTTAGTGATTGAAATGAAGGTTCATTGATTACTATAACAAGCCGTGAAAGCTAATGCAATTGATAAAAAATTCATAAGTTGCACAGTAAAATTTTTGTAAAAGTTTAGTACTAGGCATGAAATGTTGGAGAAAGACCACTACAGCCATTTGTTCTGATTATGTTCTCCTTTGTGAATAGTGAACGGTTGATTTACAATTGTTTACCCATATATATAAGTGTAACTACAAATCCCACAATACCTCCTATTTGGCTTTGGTGGCATTAATGTATAAATACCTCTGTGAAGAAAGACTCACCTACTGTGAGAAAGACCCGGAGAGGCTGAAATGCATTGGTGGAGCGTTATGTGATTTAATCAATCCTTTCAACTGGAATTCATGGACTGCGGCGTAATTTTGTTACAAAATATATATATATATTTGATGTGATCAAGTCCGGGTTCCCCGGACAAAACGCGTCATGCTGCTGCTGTCCATTTTGGAATAAAGCACTTATTTTTGCACTGTCTATTTTTGTGGTCTGTACCTGATTTTGTGCGTGTCCTTGTGCCCTCGTGCTTCAGGGTTGTGGAATTTTATATATATATATATATATATATATATATATATATATATATATATATATATATATATATATATATATATATATATATATATATATATATATATAAATATATATATATTGGTTGCCAGTAGGTAGTTATAGTTAGGACATAGTTTCCATAGGAAAAGCTTTTTTTGACTTGCCTATAACTTTGGCGTTCTTTGACCAATCTTCATGAAATGTTCCCCAAAAAGTGTCAAAGTAGTTTCTGTGTGTCACAAGAAGTTTGGGGGTGATCCAAGCTGCGGGGACCAAGAAATAGGGGTACGATGTTGAACCTACAGCCTGAAGCACTGAACAGAATTACACCAAATTTGGCAGAAAGCAGATGTTGTTACGCGGATTGTGCTTTTAGTTATTTAGTAGATTTTGAGAAATGTAAGCCAAAAATGATGGCTATATCTATGGCCGGGGATATTTTGCTGCGCTTCTGCAATTGTGAATGTGCTCACTAACAGGAATGCTGTGATTGGCTCGACGCAACCTGAACAGGAAGTTGCACTACCATTTTATCATCAGGGAATGGTTCCTGGGCTGAAAATGTGTGTGATAGCTAACATAAGGGGTCAGGGTGGAAATACTCTGACCCCATGTTTGAGAAAACGGTGTGTTAGTGACACGTTATGTGTCCAAAATAGTTTTTTTAATTACATGCGATATTTACAATGACGACGCAACTGCCAGCGCAGCCACCCCATGTGTCATCACGGGGACATCGCGAATATCGCAACGTCATCGTGAGTATTAGTGGAAATAGAAAAAAATTATCAGTGAATCATTAATACTCACTGTTATAGAGATATTGAGATTCTGATCAATGTTTTTATATAGTTATTTAAGTGAGTTATCTAGTGTGATGGTTAGAATTTTTCATATAGTTCTAATTTTTTTATTTGTTGGCAGTTATTCAAATTCTTTTGGTTTACGCTTTTGCACCATATCTGCAGGGATCGCAATTACTGATGTCATCACGATCTCCGGCCTCATCATGAAAACAGTAAATAGGTTTTAGAGATGGTTGTTCTAGAAATACACTAGAAAAACATAGACTTTGAACTGTACAGTAATATACTCTTAGGGCTCGATTACAATGTTGGTTGAAGTTGCCTCTTACTGATTCAGTCGTGATCTCAAGACCGACCGACCTCCGCTCATTGGTCGCGACACCGCAATTACAATGTAACCGTACACGGTGCGGTCGCATACTCCCATTTCTCTATGGGAGCTTTTGGTGCTGACATACACCGGCCTTAGCACAAGCTCACATGGAAAAATGGGAAATTGTGTTATCCCTGCATGGTGTGGCAGGTACCTCAAGGTGCCTGCTACACGGTGCAGGGATTAACAGGGGGGCACCAAGGAGAAGGGGGCCCTGCATGGGGCCCCAAAACTCACTTTCCGACGGCTTTCCACTTGGAAAGCCTGTCGGAAAGCAAGCATCGCAATCCATACGGCAGAAACACTGTCCATAGGGATTACGGGCGGAATGACCAGCCGATTTCAATTCTGACCTCCTAGACTGTAATTAGGTGGTTGGAATTAAATCCATGATGAGGGCCTTAGTGTGTAAATTACTATAACATGTGCGCATATATGTGTTTTTCCCTTTATGGAAAAAGCACGATCGTCGTGGTTAACAGCGTTGTTGCAGCTCCCTGAATACCGAGAAAATGGAAAATAGGTCTTAAGGATAGATTTTAGGGAAAATTAGCACCACAACATGAGTTGAAACATGTTTTTAAAGAAGCATGTACATAGTAATATGTGTAGTTCAATGTTTAGAATGAATTGTTTACCTTATTATTTTGTATGTGCTGGTGGAGGTTAAATGTCTGCTTTTGTTTTCCGTTCTTGCGACATATCCTTGACCATCGCGATGTTGTATCAAAGATTCACACAAACTGTAAAAAGGATCTTTTTCAAGAAGTGCAACAATATTTTGGGTACTAGGGTGGCTCTGACAAGAGCCTTTTTTCGTTGATTGTGTGAATATGACAGCTACACAGAAAATCAGATTCAGAGGTTCAGATTACTTAGAAACACCCTGTTGCCTTTGTCTGTAAGGTGAACTTCATCATTTCTACAAATTCCTTGCATGTTAAAATGCAGATTGTTGTTGTATATAGAGCCCATGTTATGGTCTTTGAGGAAAGGCGAAACTGTTTTATTAACATGTTTGGTGGCTTTGTCAATCTGTGTACAGAATTGATTTGACCACTTCCATTTCTGTCTTTGACATATATTAGAGTACACCAAGGAAAAAAGAACATCAATCAATGCTGCAAAATGTTCTTTCCTTAGGATTTCCAGCCCTACCCCAGTCAATGTGCCTAGATCATTGCTACCACAGTGCACAATCATGAGGTGAGGAGCTCAGGAATCCACAATGGCAAGCAACTGATGAAACATTAACCCTCTCCGGCCAAAGCAAGTAATATCCACATTTGGAAAACTCAGGTCCCCGTCAATACCTCTCTTTTTTGCAGACTCTTCAGCCAAATAGACATAGCTATGGCCCACAATCGACACTCTAAGCATTTTGAAGTGAAGAAGCAATAGCAGTCAGGAGAAGGCTGGAGCCAAATGATGTAGTTTTGCAAATAAAAAGCAGTTAAAATGGAAGTGTTTTTAAAAATATATACATACATATTTCATTGGATGCTGTCAGCATGAAAGTGAATAAAAATTAGGAAGTTTTTTCAATGCCTAAACAACAAGTCCTATTAATGGCTGTTGTTTAAAAAATTAAATGTAATACAGGTATGGATATGCTTTTGAATCTGTGGCGCAAACCACACCGGCTGTATCTTCTTTGGAAGTTTCATGTTCCTTCTAGAATGTGCTGTGAAATTGTGACCTACTGGTTCCACTTGTTTGCTAGGTACACTGAGCTCAGAGTGTATTGGGAGGGAAGAGACAGACATTTTTTTTTAAAGTTGAGGATATATGACAAAATTTAAGTAATGGCAAAGTTTCATTTCAAACTCAGGACTATGCAGAAAACTATTGTTCAGTATTAAAAATTTAAAAAAACTGGAGGTGAATAGAGATTTGGACTCCTATTTTTGCTGTGATTGCTCTGCGATGATTGCAAAAACATTGCATACACATGTAGGCAGGAACCTCGTTTTGAAACAGAGGGGAAGGGGCAACAGATGCTAATCATTCACAAGTGTCGATGCAGTAGTCTAAAATGAAACACATGATTCATTTTGCTGTCTTTCTCATGAGTGGAAAGTTGAAAAGGTTGCCATTTTATAGTTGCTTTCTGTTAGAGTGGTGTACCATTGATATGCTTAGTTTTTACAAATCTTAACACTGTCAAAACTATCCAGAAAGAGCTAAAACAACAATATAATGTATTAACTCAATTCAATGGTATGTATATAACTTTTAAATTATTTAAAAATGTAGATTAGAAATGAAGATGTATATGTGAGTTTGATTAAAACAGTGATGTGAAAAAAATATATAAGATGAGCTGTATCTGGCAATGGGTATGTGTTTAAGAAGTTAGTCCTGTTGAAAACTAACATAAGCAATGCCTTTAAAAATGACAATGTTTTAAACATCTAAGCATTATGTGTAGAATAGATACATCCATATTATTTGCTTTCTGGGATTTGTGGTAGATAGAAATAAAAGATAAGAAAATGTGCTGCTTTTGTATATGAATTATAAACTAGTAATACTTGGTAGGTATGTATTATGAAGTGTTTGTCAATTGTAGTTTAGTTTAGATATGGTTTTTGTAGTGGTAGATAGTTATGTGTATGATGAGTCTCTTGAGTTTACTTAAAGATGAAGAAAACTATATATTTTTGGGAGAAATAAAATGTGTGGAGTCTTATATAGCGTGAACTAGGCCCGAAGGTAACAGAGCACTTTACATGAGCACCAGTTACGTTAAAGGTGGACACATTCATTTTTGTTAGGCACAGTGAATTTAAGTGATTAGCCCGGAATCACAGATTGTTGAGCGTCCCTGCCAAGTCTCGAACCTGGTTCCCCGGCTCCAAGGTCAACTGCCCTAGCCATTAGGCCACATTCTCTCCTTCAAGATGGTCTCAAGGTGTATATCTATTAAGAAATTATATCAATGTTTACATGGTGATCTACGTTCTTTAAGGCTGCTGAAAATGTCGTGTATATGGTGAGGGTGGTGAATTTCTTTAAACATGCTATGTTTAAAATTGAGGAGGGTTAATAGTGCAGAAATGCTCTTGACAGTTCTGGTACTAGCTTCACTAGGGGTGTATATCTTCTTTGAGAAATGCTGAATATATGTTTTAAAGACACAAGAAATATTTGCAAAATGATGTAGTGATGCCATTAAGAAAAGGTTTAGTGCATTGAAAAAGTGAGAATTGTTTTTTCAGTTTTAGAAACTTACTGATACACGTGCGCGCTGAGTAACAGAGCAATTTATGCTCTTAGAGAGCAATGTATGAAATTATATATCAATTGTGATATCTAGACTTATTCAATCACCCAGGCACTACACATGCATGCTTCCAAACATGCAGGCACTAATTATGTACTCATTGAACTTTGCAGTCAACACCCATTTGTTCATCCAATCACTCTGATAGCAGCAATATAGACATGTGAATACACAGATACTAGCTATGCAGATAAGGGACCACTGGTGTAGCTCTTACATACTCAGGGAATCATGTAGGCACTACCTATATTCTGAGAGAATCACCCTGGCAATTATATGCACTTATCCAATCATCCAGGGAGTATTGTTGTACTCAACCAGAAATACATGTATTTATACGTTTTAGTGAGGAATATGTACTCCTTTAGAACCATCTTGTGAATTATATATGTAACCTGTCACACACTGTTTGCATGTTCTTCGAACAATTAGTGAGTTATCTGCTGTGATACAGATTCATGTGCAGGTTTTTATATGCAGTGTTTCTCAAAATTTAAATCTGACATATTTAAGTAGAAAAGTATTAAAACACTAAGGGCCTAATTATGATGTCGGGCAGACTTATATCTGCCGAACACTGTTGCGCTCTCAGGATCGACCAACTTTCGGTCGGCGGTCCAGAAGCCGCTATTACAATTCGTCCACACATTGTGTGGTTGCATACTCCCATTTCTATATGAGAGCTTGTGCTGCGGCCATAAACAGGCCGTAGCACAAGCACCCATAAAGAAATGGGAGTTTCCCTGTTTCTTGGCAGGCACTTCACAGTGTCTGCCTCACAGTGCAGGAATTAACAGGGGGCCCCTCGGCCCTCAAACAGAGGCTGCAGGGAGAAGGGGGCCCTGCTAGGGCCCCCCAAAAGTCACTTTCCAAGAAGCTTTTCATGACAGAAAGACCAACATGTAAAGCCTGTCAGAAACCAACACAGTAATCTCGACGGCATAAAAACACCGTCCTCAGGTATTATGGTGAGGCTTCTGAATGGGCAATGGGCTCCTTGAGCCTATTAGAATCCAACTGGAATTACCTGTCTGCTTCACCATTGCAGTGCAGCAGTTGGAAGTAAAACCTATGAGTCAGAAAGCCTCCGACCTGCTCGTAATCAGGCTCTAAAAGTACCAGTAACACAGTGGAAGAGAGGCAAAGAAATAGCTCTTATTTTGTGTTTTTAATTGATAGTATTCAGACACTGTATGTACTTTTACATTTTTGTTAAGTTTTATTTTAAAATCCAGCACATAAGGGATGTCGTGGTCTTTTGGTGTGTATCAGTGAGATGTGGGGCAGGTGTGTTGTAGGAAAGGGTGCTATAATATTAAAAATTAACTAATAAATTAAGTTTTGTGTTTTGGTTTGGGTTTGGTACATTGAAGTAAGTGCTTGTAGGTATATAGTTAGGTTCATGTATAGATTTAAAACTGCAACATCACATAAACACTGTTTTTGTATTATGTGTAAACCAGTTCTGAAGTTGTTGGTACATTGGCTGGAAAAAAAATTAAATATGGTCATTTCTTTTCCAGAGCAATATCTGCATAATTAGACAGAATGCCTACGGAAAAAGGAACATGAGCAACTACAGTATCTATGCAAAACTGAGACTCAAAAGGGGCAAAATGAAGAAAAAGTGGAAAACGAAAAAAGAGCTATTTGGAAGAGGACAAAGTCATTTGTTAAAAATATATGTGGCCATTTCCAAAGATTATTAAATAATGAAAATAAAATTCAAACTATGAGAAGAATTAACAATGGACACAATGTACATAACAAGATCAGGAAAGAATGTAACAAAGATGGACACACCTTAACCTAGAGACAGAAGCAGTTTAAGGAAATCAGAGCCAGAATGTTTTGTTGTAGAGTAGTTATAAATCTACTGAGAACTATGAAAAAGTATAGCAGAAGGAGATAGGCACTGAAACAGAAAGAATGAATTGGGAGAGTAGTTGATAAAACCTTTGCTTTAAAGGGGAAGCTTTTCATTTATGTTATAACTAGAATGAAGGCTCTTGACAAAATGGTGTTATGCATAAGGAGACAAAACCAGAAAAAAAGATCAGCGAATAGAAGTAACTTTTGTACAGTTTATAGTGGAGACTATAAACATACTTTAAGTAGAGAGTCTTTCTTTAATGAAGATAGCTATCTCCAGGTTAATAGATCAGTTCATGCTATTGATTACAGAGGACGATGTTATGAAATAAAGAATGCCACTTCTATAGCGATAGAGGTGATGGTACCTACAAACGTAGAGCAAGTTATTGGAGAACAGGTGAAGGAAGGTGAAGTGTAGACGTGTTTGTGGTAATCCATTGATATATTAAAGAACTTCCTACATATCATTCCAAGGCAAAGTTTAAAACACAAATTAAGTACTTTACAAGGATTGGATCATTGCAAGATTAGAAAGCATATAAATTTTCAGGGACACTCACTAGCTTGTTTATCAAAGAAAGTGTGCCTCAGTACCTTTCATCATTTCAGGATGTTAGCTGTACATCACTCAACAAGGCAAACTTTAGTTAGGAGGCTGTACTATGTAAGAAATCCTGCTTTATGTTTAGGAGAAATGAATAGAGCACTTTTGCATGGTTCTGTGGCAGACATAGAAAATGTTTGTGATGATGTGCAGTTTCATTTCTTTGGTCCTGAGCAGGATTCAAGAGACAAGAAAGAGTTGTTAAGAGGAAAAGTTGCAGAACATGGTATAGATATTACAGTTGATAGTTTTGAAAAAGAGATTACAAAATGTATCACAGTGTGGTCTCAAAAATTAGAGCATGTGTATATGTTGTTGACACACTCACTAGAAGATTCAAACACAGACTGTTGACTTGTATTCAAAAAGTGTAGAAGTAAATAATGATAACTGGCAAAATTTAGTTGCGTATTTATTTGAAGAGAGATGCTTTAATATCTCCATACAGCAGGTTATATTTAAGTAGTGTTACAATAAATTAGAAGATAATAAAATGAATACCACATAGCTTTTAGATATATAAGATAATAAAATGCCTGCTAATGTAGAAAACATATGAAGGGACAAATATATAAAAAAAAATCAACATTTATGATTCTTTGCAGCATAGTGAAGGGCTGTTATGGACTGCTCTGCAGCACTCACTACAACTCCACAATTCATGCAGGATGATGCCATCTGGGAAAACTGTGGATCCAAATCTTGAAGTTGAGATTGGCCCTCTGAAGGGACTCCCTGCCCCAGTATTGTTGCGGTTGGATTTGCAGTTGAGGGCCCTTCAGCCTCCTGTTGCCTTCTTGCTGCTTTTACACTATTGCTATGGTTTGTTTTTAGATGGTAAAGCATGGATGTAGTCCTGCAAGAATATTTTTATTTGTACCCATTGACAATGTCTTGTGACATATTGCACATTGTGTAATTCGGATGACTATGAACTCCGCTTAAAGAATGTTCAAAATAGATAAATGGGAATGTTCTTCATTTTTATTTTTGTTGAAAAGTGTATTATCAAATGATATTCCTTTATTTCTCTGTGACACGATTTTCTATTTTGTTTTTTAATTTTTTTAGTGTTTTTGTAAAGTAAAAAAAAAAGTGTTATTTTTTATAGTAACAAAAATGGCAACTGGAACAGGAGAAATTCTAAAAATGTGCTCTGAGAAATGCGCAAAAAATATAAAAGGGGAGAAAAATGTAGCAATTATGATTTTTTAACATTGCAAATAGCTGTAACACACTGCTCATCAGCACTTATAACAACACTACAGTTCATGCAATAAATGGCATTCTTGATAACTCTGGAGCCATTTCTTTTATTGTAGTGTGCACCCCTGAAGGGACTTTCTGGCCGGGTATTGTTGCTGCTGCCACTGATGTAGATGGGCTTCCAGCTTCCCTCTGGTAGATTGCCAGTTGGAGATGTTTTCTATGATTGGTTTTAAGATAATTTAAGATGGACATCATACCACATGAATGTTTATTGTTCATCCCTCTAGAGAGGGGTTTGTCACACATTGTGCATTGCACTAGTTTTTTAGCAGTTTTTGATTCCCCAAGAGGTTAGGTATCAATGGATAGTTTGATGTTTGTTTAGTAGTTATGTGGTATTCGTGAGTTCAGATGTTGAAAGTTACTTTTTGAAACTGTTGTTTTTTTAGAAAAATGTTCTTAAAATACATTTAAACCAATATGTTACTAAACAGCTAGACTCATCCTTTGCGTAAAATGTGTCTATACATCTGTTTTGCACTTTGTTATTTGTATTCATTTCGTCATTGTCACCTCTGGTGTTGCTGTGAAGAAGGAAAATGCATTTTTGATGTATTTATTTTGGCAAATGAATACAGAAGTGAAAGTTACATTCGTATCTTACTAAATGGTTACCCTAAAACTTTGTGTAAAATATATGTGTATTACACTCTGTCAAAAACACCCAGTATTCATAGTGTGCCCTTGGCAATTGCACGCATAGAATCACACACGCACTACCTATGAAATCATGCAATCACCCATGCACTACTTCATGCACTTAGATAATTACCCAGACATTACAAACTCACTCACAACCTATACATCCACTCACATACCCAGTCAGCATCCTAGATAGCGACCCACACACCCACTCTCAACGTTTTGAGGTTACAGTTAGGAAATAAAATTACAAATACCTTCAAAATTCTCTGAAAAAGTCTAAGGTTACAGGGACGTTATAGTTAGGGATTAGCATTTAAAAAAACCTTAGAAATTCACTAAAAAAACAAAGATTACAGGGTCGTTACAGTTAGGAAATATAATTTAAAAAACTCAGAAATTCACTGACAAAAAACAAAGGTTACAGAGACGTTGTAGTTAGGCTCAAGTTTCACTCGTACAAAATCAGTTAAATTCAGCAGTTATTGTTAGCTGATCAAAACTATAACTTGGCCCCCGGCAATGCACTGCTTATGACCTCACATATTACATCACTCATGACATGGTCAGTGACATCATTGATGACATCTCAAATAGCATCACTGATGAAATCATCCACAGAATCTCTGATGCACCCACTCACACCTCAATATACCCTTTCATACCCCCACTCCAACTTCTACACTACTATTCACAAAACCATTGACACGCCCATGCCAGTACTTACACACCTACTCACTGAAACATAGGTCTACAAACACATCCACTCGGTTACCCATAGAGCCACTCATACACCCACTCACTCACTAATACAGCCACTGATACATCCACTCATATAGACATACAGCAACTCACACACTGTCAGTCACTCAGAGAGCTACTCACATACCTACTCACTCATGTGTAAACTCAGACAGCCATTTACTCACCTATACAGTTATATACACACCCAGCCATTTATTCATATAGATACTAACACATACTCAGTCACCCATACTGTCCCTCACACATGCACTCACTAACTCATACAGCCACTATCACAATCCCTCACTCACTAATACAGTAACTCACATTCTCCAACACTAATGCTGCCTTTCACATATTCACTTATTCACCCATATACCCCTGACACATCCATACACGCACAAACACAGCCATATACACACTTAGTCACTTATACAGTCCTTCTCTTACAGACTCACTAACCCATACACCCACTGACGCACCCACCCACCAATCCATGCAGGCAGTGATATACCCTCTCAACCAGCCACACAGATACTCATACACCCATAGGGGTACTCATACATCCAATCAATTACCCACACAGCCACTCACATACCCACTCCCCAACCCATACATCCACTTAGACACCATCTGACAGACTGATGCAGACATTTTCAATACCTAGTCACTCACCCATGCATTCATGGATACACCTAATCACTCACTTATACAATGAGTCACACACCCACTGAATCATCCACACATGCACTCATACACCTATTGATTCATTAATACACCTTTGTATATATATATTTAACACTCATAAACATTTTAATAACACTCACAGACACTGGGTGATGTCATCAGTGATGTTGTTTGAGATGTCATCAGTGATGTCACTGGCCATGTCATGAGTGATGTAATATGTGAGGTCATAAGCAGTGCTTTGTGGGGGCACCAGTTATAATTAGATCAGCTAACTATGACTGCTGAAATTCATCAAAACTTGAACCTAGCTATAAACTATTACGTTCCATTAACCTTATATATATATACAAATTGTTTATATATATATATATATCTATGAGCAAAAGCCCTCGAGCTATTTTAAAAGGGCACACGACGAACTCCCAGCCATCCGGTTTTCATGCCTTGGGATGCGTGCAACTCGAACCTCCAAATTGAATGACGATGTCCGACGCGTTTCAAGGCTTCAGCGCCTTTTCATCAGGGACTGTGCACAGAGGGAAAAGAATTTCTTCACTGGGACTCCATTTCCTGCCTTTTATTGCTGGAAGGACCGCCTCAGTGGGCGTGGCTGAAGGAAGGTCGCCAGTTGAGCTGGTCTTTGTAGTCCTGACCCAGTGAGGTAAGTAACGCCCTGAGTGGGCTCCCGCCCTCTGTCAATTGCCAAAGTAATACCTTTGAGTAAGGCGAAAGTCTGTGCTGCACGCATAGTGTTGTCATTGGCAGTTCGTGCCGGCAGACTGAACGCGGTGTTTCTTCTGCGGCCCCTTCTCCCTCATTAACCATCAGATGCGAGAGGGAAGGTGGTGCTCTTTTAGTCACGGCCAAGGGCAGCCGTGCAGGAAAATCTATGAGCAAAAGCCCTCGAGCTATTTTAAAAGGGCACACGACGAACTCCCAGCCATCCGGTTTTCATGCCTTGGGATGCGTGCAACTCGAACCTCCAAATTGAATGACGATGTCCGACGCGTTTCAAGGCTTCAGCGCCTTTTCATCAGGGACTGTGCACAGAGGGAAAAGAATTTCTTCACTGGGACTCCATTTCCTGCCTTTTATTGCTGGAAGGACCGCCTCAGTGGGCGTGGCTGAAGGAAGGTCGCCAGTTGAGCTGGTCTTTGTAGTCCTGACCCAGTGAGGTAAGTAACGCCCTGAGTGGGCTCCCGCCCTCTGTCAATTGCCAAAGTAATACCTTTGAGTAAGGCGAAAGTCTGTGCTGCACGCATAGTGTTGTCATTGGCAGTTCGTGCCGGCAGACTGAACGCGGTGTTTCTTCTGCGGCCCCTTCTCCCTCATTAACCATCAGATGCGAGAGGGAAGGTGGTGCTCTTTTAGTCACGGCCAAGGGCAGCCGTGCAGGAAAATCTATGAGCAAAAGCCCTCGAGCTATTTTAAAAGGGCACACGACGAACTCCCAGCCATCCGGTTTTCATGCCTTGGGATGCGTGCAACTCGAACCTCCAAATTGAATGACGATGTCCGACGCGTTTCAAGGCTTCAGCGCCTTTTCATCAGGGACTGTGCACAGAGGGAAAAGAATTTCTTCACTGGGACTCCATTTCCTGCCTTTTATTGCTGGAAGGACCGCCTCAGTGGGCGTGGCTGAAGGAAGGTCGCCAGTTGAGCTGGTCTTTGTAGTCCTGACCCAGTGAGGTAAGTAACGCCCTGAGTGGGCTCCCGCCCTCTGTCAATTGCCAAAGTAATACCTTTGAGTAAGGCGAAAGTCTGTGCTGCACGCATAGTGTTGTCATTGGCAGTTCGTGCCGGCAGACTGAACGCGGTGTTTCTTCTGCGGCCCCTTCTCCCTCATTAACCATCAGATGCGAGAGGGAAGGTGGTGCTCTTTTAGTCACGGCCAAGGGCAGCCGTGCAGGAAAATCTATGAGCAAAAGCCCTCGAGCTATTTTAAAAGGGCACACGACGAACTCCCAGCCATCCGGTTTTCATGCCTTGGGATGCGTGCAACTCGAACCTCCAAATTGAATGACGATGTCCGACGCGTTTCAAGGCTTCAGCGCCTTTTCATCAGGGACTGTGCACAGAGGGAAAAGAATTTCTTCACTGGGACTCCATTTCCTGCCTTTTATTGCTGGAAGGACCGCCTCAGTGGGCGTGGCTGAAGGAAGGTCGCCAGTTGAGCTGGTCTTAGTAGTCCTGACCCAGTGAGGTAAGTAACGCCCTGAGTGGGCTCCCGCCCTCTGTCAATTGCCAAAGTAATACCTTTGAGTAAGGCGAAAGTCTGTGCTGCACGCATAGTGTTGTCATTGGCAGTTCGTGCCGGCAGACTGAACGCGGTGTTTCTTCTGCGGCCCCTTCTCCCTCATTAACCATCAGATGCGAGAGGGAAGGTGGTGCTCTTTTAGTCACGGCCAAGGGCAGCCGTGCAGGAAAATCTATGAGCAAAAGCCCTCGAGCTATTTTAAAAGGGCACACGACGAACTCCCAGCCATCCGGTTTTCATGCCTTGGGATGCGTGCAACTCGAACCTCCAAATTGAATGACGATGTCCGACGCGTTTCAAGGCTTCAGCGCCTTTTCATCAGGGACTGTGCACAGAGGGAAAAGAATTTCTTCACTGGGACTCCATTTCCTGCCTTTTATTGCTGGAAGGACCGCCTCAGTGGGCGTGGCTGAAGGAAGGTCGCCAGTTGAGCTGGTCTTTGTAGTCCTGACCCAGTGAGGTAAGTAACAGTGAGGGCGTTACTTACCTCACTGGGTCAGGACTACAAAGACCAGCTCAACTGGCGACCTTCCTTCAGCCACGCCCACTGAGGCGGTCCTTCCAGCAATAAAAGGCAGGAAATGGAGTCCCAGTGAAGAAATTCTTTTCCCTCTGTGCACAGTCCCTGATGAAAAGGCGCTGAAGCCTTGAAACGCGTCGGACATCGTCATTCAATTTGGAGGTTCGAGTTGCACGCATCCCAAGGCATGAAAACCGGATGGCTGGGAGTTCGTCGTGTGCCCTTTTAAAATAGCTCGAGGGCTTTTGCTCATAGATTTTCCTGCACGGCTACCCTTGGCCGTGACTAAAAGAGCACCACCTTCCCTCTCGCATCTGATGGTTAATGAGGGAGAAGGGGCCGCAGAAGAAACACCGCGTTCAGTCTGCCGGCACGAACTGCCAATGACAACACTATGCGTGCAGCACAGACTTTCGCCTTACTCAAAGGTATTACTTTGGCAATTGACAGAGGGCGGGAGCCCACTCAGGGCGTTACTTACCTCACTGGGTCAGGACTACAAAGACCAGCTCAACTGGCGACCTTCCTTCAGCCACGCCCACTGAGGCGGTCCTTCCAGCAATAAAAGGCAGGAAATGGAGTCCCAGTGAAGAAATTCTTTTCCCTCTGTGCACAGTCCCTGATGAAAAGGCACTGAAGCCTTGAAACGCGTCGGACATCGTCATTCAATTTGGAGGTTCGAGTTGCACGCATCCCAAGGCATGAAAACCGGATGGCTGGGAGTTCGTCGTGTGCCCTTTTAAAATAGCTCGAGGGCTTTTGCTCATAGATTTTCCTGCACGGCTGCCCTTGGCCGTGACTAAAAGAGCACCACCTTCCCTCTCGCATCTGATGGTTAATGAGGGAGAAGGGGCCGCAGAAGAAACACCGCGTTCAGTCTGCCGGCACGAACTGCCAATGACAACACTATGCGTGCAGCACAGACTTTCGCCTTACTCAAAGGTATTACTTTGGCAATTGACAGAGGGCGGGAGCCCACTCAGGGCGTTACTTACCTCACTGGGTCAGGACTACAAAGACCAGCTCAACTGGCGACCTTCCTTCAGCCACGCCCACTGAGGCGGTCCTTCCAGCAATAAAAGGCAGGAAATGGAGTCCCAGTGAAGAAATTCTTTTCCCTCTGTGCACAGTCCCTGATGAAAAGGCGCTGAAGCCTTGAAACGCGTCGGACATCGTCATTCAATTTGGAGGTTCGAGTTGCACGCATCCCAAGGCATGAAAACCGGATGGCTGGGAGTTCGTCGTGTGCCCTTTTAAAATAGCTCGAGGGCTTTTGCTCATAGATTTTCCTGCACGGCTGCCCTTGGCCGTGACTAAAAGAGCACCACCTTCCCTCTCGCATCTGATGGTTAATGAGGGAGAAGGGGCCGCAGAAGAAACACCGCGTTCAGTCTGCCGGCACGAACTGCCAATGACAACACTATGCGTGCAGCACAGACTTTCGCCTTACTCAAAGGTATTACTTTGGCAATTGACAGAGGGCGGGAGCCCACTCAGGGCGTTACTTACCTCACTGGGTCAGGACTACAAAGACCAGCTCAACTGGCGACCTTCCTTCAGCCACGCCCACTGAGGCGGTCCTTCCAGCAATAAAAGGCAGGAAATGGAGTCCCAGTGAAGAAATTCTTTTCCCTCTGTGCACAGTCCCTGATGAAAAGGCGCTGAAGCCTTGAAACGCGTGGGACATCGTCATTCAATTTGGAGGTTCGAGTTGCACGCATCCCAAGGCATGAAAACCGGATGGCTGGGAGTTCGTCGTGTGCCCTTTTAAAATAGCTCGAGGGCTTTTGCTCATAGATATATATATATATATATATATATATCCAGCTCGAGTCCCTGCGAATTTTTTCGCAAACCAGAAAATAAACTAACTGAAAACGACCCCCGGAGTGCGTGGTTTCTTTCCTTCGTGGAAGTCTGGTGGAAACCGTGAGCTGGATATATATATATATATATACATATATCATGTCATGTGAGCAAGGCACAGGGGTGCCGAAACGTCATGGAACCGGCAAGCGAATAAACAATTCAACACCGTGGAATTTGGTCCGTGCTTTGTGCTCCTGCGCCTGCTGGGTGAGAGTGGCAAACACGCAGGAGACTTTGGTCTTTAATATATATATATGTATATATATATATATATCCCAAGAACCTCCTTCAAGAAAGAGCAGAGGCCACGTTAGGGGAAACACCACGGAGGCAACTTTATTCAGACAGATTACCCAGGCGAATGCATTTCAGCTTCTTTGAGCCTTCCTCAGCGCCCACATTTATCAGCGAAGGTTGACGCCAGCGTGGTTTAAATGTCCTGCCCCTTGCTTTTACGCTGTGTTCCGCTCCGCCCCAGTCCTTGCTCACCTGTTGTGGATTGCATAGTGTGAGCAAACTACAACTCCCAGAGTTCATCATTCAGTCCAGGTAGGTGATGCGGGGGTGGAAAAAATTATGCGGAGTCCAGGGCACCGCGTTGTCATCAAATCCAATGTGCTGTGTGCTGTCCAAATAGTTGTGCCCCCTTGGGTCCCCAGACCGCACAGCCACAAAAGCACAGGAAATATCACGGCGGGGGCTAACATGCAGTCACGGTCGCCCAGCGTAGAGTCAATGACCCCAACACCGCCCTTTCTCCTTCTGTGTTCTGTGGCGGACCATGGCTCATCCAATAACTTGGAAAAGAACGCAGAAACAGTCCGTTTCAGCAACAGCCAGTGATGGCCAGGCCACTTGAAGTGCGGGGGCCTCTGTTGCGTGCCTCTAGCTAGCACGCTCCAATATCCCAAGAACCTCCTTCAAGAAAGAGCAGAGGCCACGTTAGGGGAAACACCACGGAGGCAACTTTATTCAGACAGATTACCCAGGCGAATGCATTTCAGCTTCTTTGAGCCTTCCTCAGCGCCCACATTTATCAGCGAAGGTTGACGCCAGCGTGGTTTAAATGTCCTGCCCCTTGCTTTTACGCTGTGTTCCGCTCCGCCCCAGTCCTTGCTCACCTGTTGTGGATTGCATAGTGTGAGCAAACTACAACTCCCAGAGTTCATCATTCAGTCCAGGTAGGTGATGCGGGGGTGGAAAAAATTATGCGGAGTCCAGGGCACCGCGTTGTCATCAAATCCAGTGTGCTGTGTGCTGTCCAAATAGTTGTGCCCCCTTGGGTCCCCAGACCGCACAGCCACAAAAGCACAGGAAATATCACGGCGGGGGCTAACATGCAGTCACGGTCGCCCAGCGTAGAGTCAATGACCCCAACACCGCCCTTTCTCCTTCTGTGTTCTGTGGCGGACCATGGCTCATCCAATAACTTGGAAAAGAACGCAGAAACAGTCCGTTTCAGCAACAGCCAGTGATTGCCAGGCCACTTGAAGTGCGGGGGCCTCTGTTGCGTGCCTCTAGCTAGCACGCTCCAATATCCCAAGAACCTCCTTCAAGAAAGAGCAGAGGCCACGTTAGGGGAAACACCACGGAGGCAACTTTATTCAGACAGATTACCCAGGCGAATGCATTTCAGCTTCTTTGAGCCTTCCTCAGCGCCCACATTTATCAGCGAAGGTTGACGCCAGCGTGGTTTAAATGTCCTGCCCCTTGCTTTTACGCTGTGTTCCGCTCCGCCCCAGTCCTTGCTCACCTGTTGTGGATTGCATAGTGTGAGCAAACTACAACTCCCAGAGTTCATCATTCAGTCCAGGTAGGTGATGCGGGGGTGGAAAAAATTATGCGGAGTCCAGGGCACCGCGTTGTCATCAAATCCAGTGTGCTGTGTGCTGTCCAAATAGTTGTGCCCCCTTGGGTCCCCAGACCGCACAGCCACAAAAGCACAGGAAATATCACGGCGGGGGCTAACATGCAGTCACGGTCGCCCAGCGTAGAGTCAATGACCCCAACACCGCCCTTTCTCCTTCTGTGTTCTGTGGCGGACCATGGCTCATCCAATAACTTGGAAAAGAACGCAGAAACAGTCCGTTTCAGCAACAGCCAGTGATTGCCAGGCCACTTGAAGTGCGGGGGCCTCTGTTGCGTGCCTCTAGCTAGCACGCTCCAATATCCCAAGAACCTCCTTCAAGAAAGAGCAGAGGCCACGTTAGGGGAAACACCACGGAGGCAACTTTATTCAGACAGATTACCCAGGCGAATGCATTTCAGCTTCTTTGAGCCTTCCTCAGCGCCCACATTTATCAGCGAAGGTTGACGCCAGCGTGGTTTAAATGTCCTGCCCCTTGCTTTTACGCTGTGTTCCGCTCCGCCCCAGTCCTTGCTCACCTGTTGTGGATTGCATAGTGTGAGCAAACTACAACTCCCAGAGTTCATCATTCAGTCCAGGTAGGTGATGCGGGGGTGGAAAAAATTATGCGGAGTCCAGGGCACCGCGTTGTCATCAAATCCAGTGTGCTGTGTGCTGTCCAAATAGTTGTGCCCCCTTGGGTCCCCAGACCGCACAGCCACAAAAGCACAGGAAATATCACAGCGGGGGCTAACATGCAGTCACGGTCGCCCAGCGTAGAGTCAATGACCCCAACACCGCCCTTTCTCCTTCTGTGTTCTGTGGCGGACCATGGCTCATCCAATAACTTGGAAAAGAACGCAGAAACAGTCCGTTTCAGCAACAGCCAGTGATTGCCAGGCCACTTGAAGTGCGGGGGCCTCTGTTGCGTGCCTCTAGCTAGCACGCTCCAATATCCCAAGAATATATATATATATATATATATATATATATATATATATATATATATATATATATATATATATATATATATATATATATATATATATATATATATATATATATATATATATTACCTACTGGCGGTCGCCAGTAGGTATATATAGTTAGGATTTTTTCTCTATGGGATTTTTGAAAATTCTATGTCTAATAACTTTGGCGTTTGTGGACGGAATTGGCTGAAATTTTCAGGAAAATGGCACATTTTGTTTCTGAGCAGCCCTTGAAAATTTGGGGGGGGTTCGTCAAGGGGGGGCTGAGAAAAAAGGGGGTCCCAAAACGTGTTTTTAACATTGAGTTTTCCATAGGGCGGTTGGCCTCACTTTTAGCCCGAACGGCTGAATGGATTTGCACGAAACTTGGCAAAATTGTAGGGACTGGTAGCCCGATGTGCCTTTTGTAGGTCTCAATATATGTGCTACAGTGGATTTTGAGAAATTAACGTTTAAAAAAAGATATATATCTGTAACAGCGGACCGGGCAGCGCTCCAGGACGCGTACTTTTCGCGCAACGGAGCTTTGTGAAGCGAAGCTGATTGGTTCTCCGGCGTCTGTCAACATTCCAAACAGTCCGTAGCGGCCGCCATCTTGTCTCTCGGTAGGATCGAGAGACAAGAGGAGGCCAAAGCGAAGGGGCAAATGACCATAAGGGGGAATAGTAGATCCTCGCTGACCCCCTACGTTTGATGTGGAGGTTTTAAAAGGGCCCCGCGGGGCAAAAAAATAAAAAATAATAATAATCGAACGGCTGAATGGATTTGCACGAAACTTGGCAAAATATTAGGGACTGGTAGCCCGATGTGCCTTTGCTAGGTCTCAATATATGTGCTCCAGTGGATTTTGAGAAATTAACGTTCAAAAAAAGATATATATCTGTAACAGCGCTCCGCTTCGCGTACTTTTCGCGTTACGGAGCTTTGCGAAGCTGATTGGTTCTCCGGCGTCTGTCAACATTCCAAACAGTCCGTAGCGGCCGCCATCTTGTCTCTCGGTAGGATTGAGAGACAAGAGGAGGCCAAAGCGAAGGGGGAAATGACCATAAGGGGGCATAGTAGATCCTTCCTGACCTCTTAGGTTTGATGTACCATTTTGCCAAGTTTGGTGTAATTCCGTTCAGCCATTCAGGCTGTAGACGTATGTAAATGTCCTATGGAAAATTGCATGGGGAAAACACATTTGAAAGTGTTGAAATTTAGAACCAATTAAAATGTTAGTTTGGTTTTGTATTTGTGTGTGATGAAAGTTAATTGGTTATGTATATATTTCAAATGAGAGGAAACCACAGCCATTTTGTGATACTACTGTCTGAGGTACATTTGTGAGGAATTTTTGGTGGTGAATTTCTGGTGTTTGATTTACACAGTACTAACACTTCTCCTACTTTTAAAAAGGTGAGTTGTTAATTTGTAAGGGGAACTATGTTGTACACTTGAAGATAATTTGAAAAATGTTTTCTGTTATTTATTTGCAGTCCTTCTGTTATACTAAATACTTGATAAAGTTAGTTTTATATTATGTATTACTAAAAACGATAAATGAAAGTGATTATTTTTTTCTGCAATTTACAGCAAGCAATTTCAAAATAAAATGGCTCACAATGAAGAGACCGTGGCAATTTCTTTTGAATTGTCCACTACATTGATTGAAATTGAGAGCACCAATAATGAAATATTGTCACAAGGAGGAGATGACTTGTATGATTCCATTAGATTGATTGAAATGGACAGCACCAATAATGAAATATTGGCACAAGGAGATGACTTGAATGATTCCACTACATTGATTGAAATTGAGAGCACCAATAATGAAATATTGTCACAAGGAGGAGATGACTTGTATGATTCCATTAGATTGATTGAAATGGACAGCACCAATAATGAAATATTGTCACAAGGAGGAGATGACTTGAATGATTCCACTACATTGATTGAAATTGAGAGCACCAATAATGAAATATTGTCACGAGGAGATGACTTGAATGATTCCACTACATTGATTGAAATTGACAGCACCAATAATGAAATATTGTCACAAGGAGGAGATGACTTGAATGATTTTTTTGATCAATCTCTTGATGGCGAATTTATCGAATGTTTGGAGACCATAGAGTTACAAGAATCATCATTGCAGACTTTTCATGAGGACATTGCTGATGAGGACATGTTACTAGTTCTTTCAAATTTAGAAAATTCTGAAGAATACATTTATATTTAGAAATCAAAAATTGTTTGAGACATTATTCATTTTTATTTTTAATTTATGAGGTTGTAGCGAAGTGATTGTAGTATAAAATGAGACTTATAGTATAGAGTGCAACATTTTTATGTTACATGGTAAGTTTACTCATATTTACTTCCCTTCTGCCACTATATTATCTCCAATGTGTATTTGACATCTCTTCTTCATCTCCGGCCTCCTTTCTCTCACTGTGGGGCATATTATCAAGGGGGTTTATGTCCGCTTTTTTGGCTTTAAAAGCCAAGAAAGCGGAGATAAAATTATCTCCCTATTACCAAGCTGTCGCTAACACCAGTTAGTGACAGCTAATAGGAGATAGCGACCATCTTGGGCCCCGCTTTGCATGTCAGTGATATTTATCACTAATGACATGCAAAGTGGGCGTGCCAAGATGTTAGCGACTGGAAACAGTCGCTAACATCGCTATCTCCTATTACCAACTTTTGGAGATATTCGCGCTAAGCGCGAATATCTCCAAAAGCTAACACCTGCCCTGAGCAGTTCTTCACCATGTTATCCAATGGGAGGTGGATAACATGGCTAAGAGCATTTGCTCGATAATGCATGAATATCGCTGACTTTTCAGCGATATTCATGCATTGCGGCCGTTTTTTATCGCATTTGCGATAAACCTTGCTAATAGCAAGGTTTATCTGCGATAAAAATCGCCGATGTGCGGCGATAATTTTTGTCTCTAAACAAGTTAGAGACAAAAATTTTCGCTAGTTGTTGGTAATATGCCCCTGTGTGTCTCCGATGCATCTTATCGCTGCTATTTTGTGTAATTACAGAAGAGAGTAAAATAAAATAGTTCGGAACGTGAAAAGGGGGCAAAGTAGAGTACTCCTCACCCCCTAGGCCTTTTTAGGCGGTCCCAAAAGAATCAGTTTCTGCTTTCCTGAGAGATTATGGTATGAGTTCCATATACCACAATAACTTGCATTACAACATGCAAGATATCTATCTCCTTTTGGAGATATTCGCGCTAAGCGCGAATATCTCCAAAAAGTAACACCTGCCCTGAGCAGTTCTTAGCCATGTTATCCAATGGGAGGTGGATAACATGGCTAAGAGCATTAGCTCGGTAATGCATGAATATCGCTGAGTTTTTAGGGATATTGATGCATTGCGGCCGTTTATTATCGCATTTGCGATAAACCTTGATAATAGCAAGGTTTATCTTCGATAATTTCTGACGATGCTTAGCGGTAAAAAATTCGTTGGTAAGCATCGTTAGCGATAAATATCGCTTAACTTTGGTAATATGCCCCAACGTCTGTTAACGTTCGATTCGAAGGAAATGAGGAAGTGTTGAAAAACATTGTTTGCGCCATCTTGCCTTTTTTGAAATGCCACACTTTTATGGTGCACGGCAGCCATTTTAGATGTCTTGACCAGACCCACTCTCTGCACGCTGTCGATTCGTAGCATGGCTCCTCACCCTCGCAAGCATCTTCCCCAGGCACTGGTCACCCCCGCTCTCTGTCTTATGCATGGGCAATAAACCTCCCCCCATCTGCGCTGCTCTTCCCTGAGAATCACACTCTGTGCCCGCCCGACACCTCCCTTTCGCCCTATTCACTACCGCACCCTCTGACACTCCTCTTCCTCTGTGTCCGATTGTCCAGGCTATCAGCTAGCCCTGCAGATGTAGTTTATGGCCCCAGCTGTAAAGAATCACCCCTCTTCAAAGGAGTTATAGTGGATCAAGGCCCACACCCGATGAGATCCGTCACACCACACGTGTTCCTACTATCTGAAAACCATCCTGTATTGTGATTGGGGAGGGGACCGAGCCTGAAGCGGAAGATTCCAGGAATGACTCTTGGTACATCAAAGTTTTTACAATTATGTGTCACATTAAAAATATGTAGCACTCCAACAAAGTAGTAGGAATATAAAACTTTAATAACATATAAATATATACAACAAAACAAAAACAGTAAAAACATTTAAACAACGAAGAGACCGTGGCAATTTCTTTTGAATTATCCAATAGATTTATTGAAATTGACAGCATCAATAATGAAATATTCTTGTCAGTAGCGGTCTGTTGTGCTAATAGTTCCAAGGCAGCAGAACGCGCTGAAATCTAGATGGCACGAAAGTGATGTCTAGTAAGTTGCAGCCCAGCAAATAACGGCGTGGGGCGCCGCGGGGGTGAGTGAGTCCAGTAGGCACCACAGCTATTCTTACCGGCATCGCAGAATTACTGCTGGGGACAATGCCTGTGCTGTAGCAGGGTCACAGCAGAAACAAAAAGGATTTTGTTGAAGATGTTGTTGGTTTTAAATTTGAAAACAGTTCTGGTGTCAACTGCTATGCTAATGTAGTGGTTAATGTTTTGTTTTCTCTAGAAAATGTAAAAGAGGGGGAGGCAGTCCAAAGTTCCGTTAAAAGGGCAAAGGAAAGGATCGGTGGTTTGAACTATCAGTGAAAAAGGGGAGGGGGTGCAACAATTTTTCCTACCGGGTCACACTGTGCTTTCACCGGAACTGAGGTCTGCAGGATTCTAGTAATTCAAAGTGAGGCTGGCGCCAGCATGGGAGCGCCGACGTCCCGCGGATACAGTTTCGTCACTCCACGGGCGATCATGGCAGTCATTCCCCATCGGGGGTCGGAGACTCCCGCGGCTCCTCTAGAATCTTCAAGGTCGTGGAGGACTACGGTGGTGGAGTCAAGCAGTGACCGGGCCATTTCTTTATGCTGGGCCCGCTCTTGCCAGGTCGACCGCCATTTTGAGAGTTCGGTAGCTACTGGCGATCGCGGGGTCAAATGAGCGGACGGGCTCCACCCTGCCGGGCGAGACGTTGCAGCATGGCCACAGTGGAAGAACCCTTTTCCGGGCACCTGGAGCGCTTAGGGTGCAGCTGGGAAGCCTCCACCTGGGGAGGAGGGAGAGGCCTGTTCGCACCGTCTCTCCCTCCCAGTGCACCCCACGGCGTCTCGCTTGAGATTTGTTATGGCCGGACCAGGCGATGAGGACGAGGGGGGGGGGGTCGGAGGCATGTGCAAGACATCCCCCCCCAGTGTTGTCGCAGCCATTATTCAAGAAAGAAGAAGTGTCCCGTCCGTCTTCGGGCCGGGCTTCCGGTAGATGTCGGCCGGACGCCCCTGGCTCTGGCCCCATGAACGGGTTTCTTGGTTTATCAGCTGCAGCCGGATCCCGTCGTCCTCGGCCCCCCGACCGTTGGTGGCCGGACCGGAAGAGCATGTGGCGGGAGTACCTGCAACTCTCAAGGGCCACCGCGGCCGGACTGGGAGAGAGAGGGGAGGGTCGAGGAGACATTCCCCCCCCCTGCAACTGTTCAGCGTTGTAAAGGCAATCCCCTGGCTGGGTCCCGCTGGCTTCGGCCTCTCCTCCGGCTACACCCTACGTTAGGATCTCCTGGCCGAGGCGTGGCAGCAGGACCTGCCTTATATGGGCTGCTCCCGGCTGGGCGTAGCCGCAACCCTGCCCCACCTTGGAAGTTTCCAGAGTGGGGGCGGATGTTCTACTGACTTGCATTTTCCCTAGTCTATCGATTTTTTTGGCGTGGCAGGCGGTGGGACAGCGAGGGGTGATTTGGTTTCTCTTACTGTTTTTCTGGTCTCTCACCACTGGCATATTTTAACGTTTTCTTGTTTCTACGACATTAATAGGTTTTATCATTACGTTATGTTATCGTTTCTTTGTTCGTTGTTTAATAAAAGTTCATGTTCATCAGTGGCCTACTGATTTTCGTTTTCCTATTCTTTTCTTTCCAGGTTGTTTCATGCTAAAGTTTCTGTTAACAGGATACAGTGATCACTTCGTTATTATTGCATATGTCCTTTTCACTAGGGGTGCTCTCTGGTCGGGCCAGATGACGTATCTCTAGTAAATGGTCCGGGTGAAACAGGTGCATCAATCAGTGGGGAGTAGATAGGCATGACAGATTACAACGGGGGAGAAAGGTCCGCATTACGTACCCTTTCACTACTTGCAAAGATTTTCCTACGTTTATTTGCAAACAGGGAATACCTCCAAAAAGAACTAATTCCCAAACAGTCAATGTTCGGACAATCAATCAATCAATGAGGAATGAAATAGGTACGACGTGTTAAAGGCTTGCGTTACCTACCCTTCACTATCTGCAAAGGGAGAGAGAATATTCCTATTCTTCCTCGTTTGCAGGCAGAGAAGATCCTTAAGAGAACCAACTTCGAACAATTCAATGCTCGTTTGAAACAATCAACAAGGGGTACTGTGAACACAAATGAACGCCGCTTATGTACATACGCATTGCTATTTTCAACAGGTTGTTCCTAATGTTTCTATTTTAGCGAGGTCAAAAAGAGATCCCATTAGTGGCCTACTGATTTTGTTCGATTCCTTTTGTTTTTTTACACGATTTTTCGCTATCTGCAAAGACTAAACAGAGTATTGCGACTCTGTGCTTGTTTGTAAATAGAGAATGAACCAAAGAGAACAATCAATCAAATGGAGAGAGAAGCAGGCACGACGGATTACAAAGGGGGCAAAGGGCTGCGTTAACTACCCTTCACTATCTGCAAAGAGAGAGTACTCCTAATAGAAATGAGGGGTGGGGGGCAGCATTCAAAGCAGATCAGTGTGCATAAACACGAAAATGTTTTTACTTACCACGTACTTGACATTCGACAGCTTATGATATTTGCTATTAAAAAACCATTGAAATTCACTGAAAAAACCATAGGTTATAGACCATATATAGTTAGGAATTAGCATTTACAAAACCTTGAAAATTCACTGAAAAAACCATAGGTTATAGACCATATATAGTTAGCTGGACATTTTATTGACATAAAACCAATGAAATTCCATATATAGTTAGTTGCACTAACTATATATCGCGCACCCGCAATCCACTGCTGATGATGTCACATATTACATCATTCATGACATGGTCAGTGACATCACTGATGACATCACTGATGACATCTCAAATGACATCACTGATGACATCACTGATGACATCTCATTTGACATCAATGACCACATCACTGATGATATCATTCATGTGACAATACAATGCATCTCCTCACATTTTAATATAACCTCTGTTTCACCCAGTGTTAAAAAGAGTATAATTTTTGAAACCATTGACACACCAATACTAGTTACTACATGCGCACTCACTGATTGCTACGTCTACACACACCTTCACTCATTCACCCATACAATCATTCATACATACAATCACTCATCTTTACAACACTATCATATGCACTCATACACCTATACAGACACTCACAGTCTGCCACTCATCCATGGAGTTACTCACACACCTAGTCAGTCCTGTAAAGAATCAATGAGACTTCCATTTTCTTGTCTATACAGTTAAACATAGAGCACCTTACATTTTCAAACATATACTAACACATACTTACCTTCTTATACAATCATTGATACAAGTACAGATTGATCTGCACAGAGTCACACACCTCCCAGCTAGCCACACACACACTCAGTCTCCCATACAAATACTTGGGCAATCAATCAATAACCCATATAGTTACTCATATAGCTACTGATCAACACATGCAGCAGTTTACAGAACAACAGACATAATGATGCACAAATTAAGACAGTTTAGTCACTAACCCATGCACTCAGTGAGACACATTTAATCACTCACTCATACAGTCAGTCATGCACCTACTAAATCCTTCGTCCAGACACTTACACATCCACTCATTCTTCAATATGTAAGACATATTTAAACTTTATAGAAACAAAAAATCACTGGATGTTGTTATCAGTGATGTCATCAGTGATGTCATTTGAGATGTCATCAGTGATGTCATCAGTGATGTCACTGACCATGTCATGAATGATGTAATATGTGACATCATCAGCAGTGGATTGCGGGTGCGCGATATATAGTTAGTGCAACTAACTATATATGGAATTTCATTGGTTTTATGTCAATAAAATGTCCAGCTAACTATATATGGTCTCTAACCTATGGTTTTTGCAGTGAATTTTCAAGGTTTTGTAAATGCTAATTCCTAACTATATATGGTCTATAACCTATGGTTTTTTCAGTGAATTTTCAAGGTTTTGTAAATGCTAATTCCTAACTATATATGGTCTATAACCTATGGTTTTTTCAGTGAATATATATATACATATAGATATATATATCAGCCACAAAACTCTTTGCTTTAAAGAGAGAAAGACTCGCACTCGGGATAACCTCAGTTTATTTAAGCAAGGTAACGCGTTTCAACAGCGAAGGCTGTCTTGATCACACCAGTATTGATCAAGACAGCCTTCGCTGTTGAAACGCGTTACCTTGCTTAAATAAACTGAGGTTATCCCGAGTGCGAGTCTTTCTCTCTTTAAAGCAAAGAGTTTTGTGGCTGAATAAATACCGAGTGTCCCGCTCGGCTTGACTCGCCATCTGTGAACGGGCCGCGGACTTCGTGAAGAACGGGTCTTTTTGGTGTGATATATATATATATATATATATATATATATATATATATATATATACACACATACATGTAAACAAATGTTTGGATTAAATCATCAAATTTAATAAGCAGACAAATTAATAAAGCTAATACAATTTGAACATGTGAAGGTCTAGCAATAGCTAAATGTACAATCCTTAAAAAGAGGTAACCAAAAAATTGCATGACAAAAATGCACTATTTAGTTGCATCTATTGATCGATTTAGTAGCTCTAACAGAGATTCATTTGGAGTATCAAAATCAAGCCAGAAGAGATATGAAGATGTCCTTCAAACTGCTGGACATATAGAGAGCAGGCTCATTTTTCAAGAGGGCATGAGAGACATTTACATAAGGTAGAGATTGCATTCATGGAGTAAACATGCACATTTTAGTGATAATGTCAAAATATTCATACAGTGAATCATCCCACATATACTTACTCTCTATCAGAATAAGTCCTTTTGTCCAAAGCCCCACGCAATGTTCTTTCAACTACCCGATTCCGGCGTTGAATTGGTTGAAAACATATATTTCCTGAATAGCATATGTTTGAAATGATGTTTGCTAATAAATTGAGTGATGGTTAGGCATATAAAAGGAGTTTATAATGATCTTCTCTGTTTATCCTATCAAGCCCAAAATGGATGCTTTTGCCTCCACGTTTGGAAGAACTATAATGTGCAAGGCTAACAAATAGAACATCACAACATTACAATAAAAAGCAGAAATTGAAGAAATAGAATAAAAGAAAGAGCAAACCTATGCTTTCCATTGTGACATATTCTATTGATGTACTGGATACCTTTAAATAATAAATCAATTGAATAAACTATTTTCAATAATCCAAGCATGCTCTCTATTTTAGATCCAAAAGGTGTGCATGAAAATGAAAAATTAATAATGGATTTCATCTCTAAGTCAACACACAGAAGCACATTATTAAGTCTTAGAACTTTTTGATAGCTTCATAAAACAAGAGAACTTCAACAACTATGCAGATTTTCTAAAACTATTCAAGAGAGAGATTTTCTTAAAGGGGTAGTGAGACACGTGAGGTAAAAGTTCGGATGCTATTCTGAACTTGTATTACATTTCCTTAATGATATGTCGCCATGGCTCCTTTGGCCCACAGCTCTCATTTGATTCAGCCATAAGCTTTCTCTGTTCCATTTCTTTTGCTTGATGCCGGCGGCTGGTGTTTATTTCTCCCTCTGGGGCACCTGAATACTTGTTACTGTCAATCATATGGGGTCTTAAACTCATGTGATTAAGACTGATTCCCCTGCCCGCTCAACACTCTTCTCTTGGTGCTTGGTAGTGCAGCTAGCTCTCCTTCTTCTCCCACTTGCCAGGGTATCCCTGTTTCACAGCACATAGCATGTGGTGTGGGGCACTGCAATGGCACACTATGAGCTATGGGATCACTGCTTAGTAGACCACACAGGGCAATGTGGGGGCTATTTGAGCAGAGTACATGCTTGGAGTTATCAGATGAACCAAGATGGTGCCTTGAAGGAAAACTGGGACATATTTCTCACCCAAGCTAAACTCTGCCCATTCACAGAGATTTCCCCTTACCCTTTCGCTTATCAGGATACAATTAGTCTCCCAGGATGGCCTATTGCTCCATGGAGACTTTCAACAGACAGCTGGCCTGCAGAGTACTTAACTGTCCCAGCATAGCACCTCAAAGCATACATTTTCATTAATGTTGGATTAGGAAGATACATCTAATTTCATATGTGCTGAGAAATCTCATTTTGGTATTCACATTAGGCACTTACTCATCAATGAGTAAGTGCCTTCTGTGAATACCAAAATGAGTAAGTGAATTCTGTGAATACCAAAATGAGTAAGTGCCTTCTGTGAATACCAAAATGGTAGTAAGTTTAGGATTTTGTCTTAAGTTAGTTCTGTGAATCGGGCCTAGTGTGTGGCTCAGATATTGACAGAAATAGACATCTCACTGACTTTTCTACATCATGCCAATCGAAACTTATCTTTTAAGAACACGTTAATTACACTATACCCATACAGCAAAAATTGTTTAAGCTCTACAGATTTTACACATCTGAAAAATAAGACATTAATTGTCGATAACCCATCTGCCACAGGGATACCATAACCATGCACAAGTGTCGGATAAAGTGTTACATCTGGCATCCTTGGCGTGGTTTTCCCCTGTATTTTTGCCTTTGCCTCTTGTTTTTTTGATGTATGCTGGACTTCGATTTTGCTGTTCTAGATGCTTTGGCCCCTTTGCAACTGTTGATCAGTGCCAAAGTGCAAGCGCTCCCAATGTAATTTGTGAATACGGATTGGTGCTTCCATGATTGGCTTGTTTGACCTACTACTATGTCCATAGTACAGGTCACTGTGTGTGCACAGGGCCTGTAAGTCAAATGCTGCTACTGGGCCTGCATCCCTGATTGTGCCACCCACATATGCAGCCTTGAAAAAGGTTCTCAGACCTGCCACTGCAGTGTCTGTGTGCAGTTTGGTACTGCCTGTCGACCTGAAAAGTGCATCTACTTGCCAGACCCTAACCTTCCCTTTTCTTACATATGAGTCACCCCTAAGGTAGGCCCAAGGTACCCCTGTGGGCAGTGTGCAGTGTACGTGATAGGTAGGACATGTCCTGATGGGTGTAATATGTCCTGATAGTGAACTACGGTGAATTTAGTTTTGCACTATTGAAAGGCTATCTGTCTCATAGGATGGAATGGGAGTTTATTTGTTACATCTTATAAGTCTAACTTTCCAATCAGACAAGATTGAAAGGTGGAGTTTAGAATGCCTGAGCTCAGAATATAAAAATGAATCTGTTAAGAGAGATGATTTTTATATTGTGTGTTTCGAAATACCACTTTTAAAAAGTGGGTATGTTCTTGCTTAGCCATCCTGTGTGACTCTGCTGGTTTGTGGATTGACTGTCTGGTTTTGGGGTGACAGGGGCTAGGGATGTGCATTCACTGTAGACATACACTGGGGGGGGGGTTGAGGTGTGTCCTGCTTCTCCGGGATGAGTCAGGCCTGTTTGAATAGACCTGGACTGCATTTAGAGTAGGGGGAGGAGATTTCCTTTCACCTGAATGGGCCTGGTCTGACTTACACAATGCTGTCTCCACCTCCTGCAGGGAAGCTGGACCAGAGAAGACAGGACTGGTTTTGACTAAGGACAGAGCCTCTCTGCCACACGAGAACAAAGAAAAATGGAATATAAATATTGAGGCCTAGACCCCAGAACTTTAGAATACTACTGGACTCAAGAGGAACCTCTGCCAAGGAGAAAAGCTGGAAAGCTGAAGGAGAAGTACTGCCCCTTTGCTGTGTGCTGTCTGGGGTTGGCCTGCAGTGGCTGTTTCTGCAAAGGGGATGATAAAGACTTTGCTGTGGGCTATGTATCCTGCTTTAAGAAGCTCTACGAGGGATTAAGGTAGAGCTTGCCTCCTTTTTTGAAGTCTCCGGGACACAAAGACTCCACTACCAGCTCGCCTGAGCTGAGAGATCTGACCTGCCAAGAGGTGCTTGTTGCTGTGTTGGGCCTCTGGAGGTTGTTCCTGCTGTTGGGTGCTGGAAAAGAGACGCAACGAAGAGAAGCGTGACGCATAAGCACCTGTTTCTGATGCATCACAGCTGTGCTGCTGAAGAAACCAATGCAATGCCTTCCCACGACTGGAGGAAATACTGCACGTTAAATCCCGTGCACCGATCTCCGAAGTCCGAGATCACGCCCTGATTCCAACACAGGCCTTGCTGTGAGACTGCAAGAACCAATGCGTTGTGGTACCGGGGCTGGAGAGACCAATGCAGCGGAGCTGCTGCCACATCGAAACCCAACACATCACGATCGCCACGCATCGCACCGGGGCGCCAGGCCTATAAGAATGCTTGGGCCGCAGTAAGAAACCGACACATCACATCCCCGCACAGTAAGAGACTGGCGTATCACCTCCCCTGTGTGGCAGTAAGGAACCAAACCCATCACCTCCCATGGAGTAAGGAACCGACGGATCACCTTCCCTGGGCATGAAGAACCGATGCAACACCTATCCCGTGTCTGTTTTTGTTTCTGATTGTAACGCATCCAAGGTAATTTGTGTTGAAAGTATCGCATCTATAGTTTGCTATGGACAGAATGGTTTTTGCCTTCTAAGGATTACATTTTAATTACTGTATTGTGGATTTTGTTGTTTTGGTCTTGTATGGTTTAGATAAAGATTACTATGTATTTCTGTATGTGCGCACAAATGCTTCACACACTGCCTCTGAGATAAGCCAGTCTGCTCGTGCCAAGCTACCAAGGGGGTGAGTAGGTGTTATTTTAGAAGTGTATTCCCCTTACCCTGACTAGGAAGAAGGGTCCCTACTTGGACAAAGGTGTAAACCATTGTCAAATAGAGCCCCCCATTTCTAACACAAAGTCAAAAAAGTGGTCCTTGGCTCGCCCTCACATAAGTACACACCTGTGTGAATATGTGTCACAGACAATCTGCTTAGAATCCTTTAGCCCTACATAATATGGGACCTTAAATGATAGACGCTGACAGTTGCAGCTTAAAACCATTTTAACAGAAGCTTACTGGGGTGAAGCTCCATTAGGGAGACTTACTCACACCAGAGGCCCAAAGATGAAATGCTCAAAGACAAACATTGGGGTTTTTCAAAGGTAAGAATCTGCTTTTCTAGAGTAGATGTTTTGCACCCATGTTAACAGCAAGTCCACACATAGAAGGGTTTTTTAATTATTATTCTCACTAAGAATTTGATTAGCATTTGTTAAAATATTTAGCCAATTGTATATTTTATACATCTTTGTAATATTATGGGTAGTACTTTGCTATGTGCGAGCATGAAAGTGCTTTCATTTAAACACACTCTACAGGGCTACCCACATAAAAGAATTCTTAGGAGCATATATTACCCTAAACTCATGCTGACCTATATAAAGCCAATTATCAAGAATGCTTAGATACATTGAGGGAGACTGCTGTATGTAAACACCATTCTAATTGTCCTCGATGGAAGAGTAAATGTGATGAAGATGAATGTCATACCAAGGGTACTCTATATCTTTCAAGCATATCCCCTATTAATACAGAAAGAGTATATGATGGTGCGCAAACTAATGATGTTAAAATGTATTTGGCAGAGACAGAGGCTTTTATATGGGACACCGTCAAACACATATTATACCGTAGTATAACAATCAATGCCACACTGAAGAGCTAAGATAAACTGACCAGAGGTTCAGTATTCACTACATTCTCCTTCTGTATACTCCAGTATTATACAATCAAGCATCAATTTTGACATCGCAACCAGGTCCATTTGACAAATGGACAGATGAGGGGCTACCCGATTGTTGCAACGGAGAGGCAGGTAAGGTGTAAATACTTTATTTAACTTTTAAAGTAAACAGGCAACCTCCAACCAGATCGGCCTCTCCTAGGCACATCTGTCGTCCTGTGTCCTCATCTGAGCCTGACTCTTGACTCACAGGACTCCACATCCATTCAAGAATCCGTGACACAAGTATGAGCAGGAAACCAGGACACAACACACCTACCCCATCAATTGTAACAGAGGAAATTTGCAAAAAGAATACAAATCATAAGAGTAAAAAACACAAAATCTTTAAACGTAACAGGAAATTTACATTTATGTTTTGTCCACATGCACAATTTGAAAATGACTGATCTACCACATCCCTTTCAAACCCAGAATGCATGTCACCATTCTAGTCACCTTCACCACATGAGCCCTATTCCACCATTGTCAATTCTTCAATCTCACAGCACTGCCATCCTGACTTACTTCTACAACCTGGCAAGGTGTGCAAAAGTTTACCTTATGTTTAACAACGTTAGCATCCAGCTGTTTGACACAACCCCAATCCCCTCTTTGAAAAATACCTAATTGTTTATTGTGTTCATATATTATATAATCTTGCTATTCATCTAAGTTTGTTGGATATTTAAATGTGTGTTACTAATATTCTGTTTACTCTCAACAGTTTGTATAACCAAGTAGGCTTGAGAAAGTCCTGAGAAGACCCACGTCTTACCACCTGTAACGGTAAAACCCCTGACACAATGAAGAGTATTATGGTAAGACAACAGCATGGCATGAACAGCATACACCAAATCTACTTCTTTAAACAATGCAGTACGATTGGCTGGTTGATCATGGCTGTTATAGGATGCTGATAGGAATTGAATATGCTATATTATGTTTTCTCGCTGTTTTATTGTTCATAAAAGCAATGTTGTTTTTCTTTTGTGATGGTTTTAAATAACTTCGAACAAAAATGTATCTATTATTCTCTTCAATCGCTGCATCTCTCACATACTCACTTACAAATCTATTTGCTCTCCCAACTGGGTGATTGCTTTGGGGTGATGCAAACTGCATTTCTTGTGTTGAATGCCTGCACCACACAAAAACTCGTTCATCTCAGCAGAGACAAATTGCTCACTATTATCAAATATGAATTTTCAGAGAGAAAATCTTCTCCTGAAAATATTTCACTGAGGAAAGTGGAAACAGTCTTAGGGGCCCGATTCACAAAAGTAATCTGAGACACAATCCTAACTTTATGACTTTTGGTACTCACAAAAGGCATTTAGTAGTAGTAAAGTTAGGATTCTTAACTTAACTACTACTAAACTGAGACAAAATCCTAACTTTATGACTTTCTGTATTTACAAAAGGCATTTAGTAGTAGTAAAGTTAGAATTCCTAACTTTATTACTACTAAACTGAGAAAAATCCTAACTTTACAACTTTTGGTATTCACAAAAGGCATTTAGTAGTAGTTAAGTTAGGATTCCTAACTTTACTATTACTAAATGCCTTTTGTGAATACCAAACGTCAGAAAGTTAGGATTTTGTCTCAGATTACATTTGTGAATCGGGCCCTTAGTGTTCATTAGATGTATAAATGTTATGTTATGTTATGTTAATAACTTTTATTCAGCGCACAGCTGCCCCAGCCAAGGGGCGTCCTGGCGCCTGATCAAGTACCACAACACAACAGATCGACACTGAAAGGAGAGTGGATCAGTCAACAGAGGTGAACAAATGGGTTTTTATAGCACGTCTGAAGAGGGTCAGGCTGTTAAGGGCACGAATATGGACAGGAAGGGAGTTCCATAAACCAGCCGCCAAAACTCGGAACGAACGACCTCCTATCCTACTCAGTCTGAACCTAGACGTAATCGCCAGGTGAAGAGATTCCGACCTGAGTGACCGCGTGGGGACATAGGGGGAAACAAGACCCACGAGGGCAGGAGGAGAGGATAATTTCAGAATCTTAAATGTCAGACAGAGAGCCTTGAATTTGATTCTCTGCCTGACCGGCAGCCAATGGAGGGAGATCAAAACTGCAGAGACAGAACAGCGCCTCGGGAGGCCAACAATGGCCCGCGCAGCGGCATTTTGCACCCTCTGAAGCCTGGTGGCCTCAGCCTGATTAACACTGAGCAGGAGGGCACTCCCATAGTCCAGCCGAGAAAGAATGGAGGCTTGGACCACCAGTTGCCGAGTAGGGGGGTCGAAGAATTTGAGGACTGGTCTCAGTCCTCGCAGAATACCAAAACAGGTAGCTGCAATCTTCTTTGTGTGGCTGGTAAAAGAGAGATTGGAATCTAGCCACACCCCCAAGTTCTTCACTTCGGCCGCTGGAATGGGGGTAACCCCCAGTTCAGGAGGCCACCACTGATCTCCCCAAAGTTCTGCCTGCTTCCCTAGAATCAGGACTTCGGTTTTCTTGGCGTTTAACTGTAAGCAGTTAATACGCATCCAGTTCGCCACGGCAATAAGCCCTGCGCGGAACCTGGGAGCAGTCACCTCAGGGTCCCCACTGAGTGTCACCGCCAGCTGAGTATCGTCGGCATACGATGTCATGGTTAAGCCGCTTTGTCTGACGACATCAGCCAGCGGTTTCACATACAAGTTAAACAAAGTGGGGCTTAACGCAGAACCCTGAGGGACTCCCAGTCCCAGAGGATGGAAAGAGGACTGACCAGGTGGAATGGCCACTTTAAAAAACCGGTCCGAGAGGAAAGAGCGGAACCATTGGAGAGCCTTCCCCTCAATTCCCGCTTCCTCCAGCCGCCTCACCAAAATGTCATGAGACACCGTGTCGAACGCGGCGCTCAGATCTAACAGGAGGAGCGCCGCTGTCTGCCCCGCATCCAGCACCGAACGTAGATGTTCGCTCATAAAGAGCAGAGCAGTTTCGGTGCTGTGTTGTGCGCGAAAACCATTCTGGCTCACATCAAGAATATTATTGCGGGAGAGATGGACAGACAAGATGGAGTTCACGTGTGCTTCAATGACTTTGGCGGTCCAGGGCAGGAGGGAGATGGGACGGTAGTTCTCAGGTAGCTGGGGGTCAAGATTAGGCTTCTTCAGAATGGGACTGACCACAGCCTGCTTCCAAGAAGCAGGAACCACACCCTCAGCGAGTGAAAGATTAATCAGGTCCAAAATGGGCTCACGACAAAGGGGCGGGAGTAGAGTAATTAGTTCTGGCTTCAGTGGATCTAGGGGAGAGCCAGATTTAATTTTAATACTCAGAGTATCAAAAGCCTCAACCGACAGAGCAGGCAAGGAGGACAGAGTTTCACAGACCAGAACCCTCTCAACACTGGGCTCAGCTCCGGGCACAGATGGCATAAACCCTCGGTAGATTGCCTGCACCTTCTCCACGAAAAAGGAAGCCAGACTTTCGCAGTGAGAGTCCGTGCAGATTTCTAGCGAGGTGGCCCGTTTCCCCATCAGATCTTTGAGCACCTTAAATATTAATTTGGATGGGTTAGGGCTGTTGGAAAACTCAGATGCATAATATGCAGCCCGGGTTTGGCAAATAGCTCTGTGATAGATCTTAAGCTGGATGAAGTACAGCGATTTTAATGTGGGGTCAAAGGATTTCCTCCACGCCCTCTCAGCTTGCCGGCATGTTCTCTTGAGCTCGGCAAGAGTCTCATTATACCATGGGCTGCGCATTTTAGCGTGACATTTCGACCAGCGCATTGGTATAAGAGAATCAAGGGCAGTGAGGATCCAGCTACAAAACTGTTCATATCCTTGTTCCACATTTAACAAATTGCCCAAGGGCTGCGCCTCCAAGATTTTAACAAACTCCTCCAGTTTAAGCTTACGCCAGTTTCTTTTAAGGGTCATTCTGTCCACAGGTTTAAATTGTGGGTCATCTAGGGGGCATGACACTTTAACCAACAGATGATCGGTCCAACCCACCACCATCGGGTCAGATGCTCTAGCCTGAACCAAGGTAGTAAAGAAGGGGTCAAGGATATGACCTCCTATATGGGTGGGGGCGGTAACTAGTTGGTTCAGTTGCAAGGCTTCAAGGTCCGCTAACAAAGAGCTGATGGGTGAGGATGACGTCTGATCAAGATGTATATTCAGATCGCCTACGATGTTAAAGTTAGCGCATCTAGGAGCTAACGAACAAACCACATCTGCGAGAGCGGCCTTGAAGATAGTGTCATTCCCTGGAGGGCGATAAATAAGCAAGCCACTAAGAGTGAACTGATGACTGACAGTAACCTTAAAAGAAGCACTCTCGCACATCGGCAGATCGAAAGCTTTCCAATCAACCAGAAAGCAAGATTTTGTTGCCATGGCTATGCCACCTCCCCTAGACGTACGGTTCAAAGTAAATACCGTATAGGTGGAAGGAAAAGCCAAATTTATTATGGCCGAATCGGCGTCCTGTAGCCATGTCTCTGTGAGAAAAATAAGGTCAGGTGAGTCTTTATCAATCATATCACGAAGGGACTGATGGTGCTTGACCAATGATCTCACATTGAGGCTCCATATACTGAGTACTCGCTCAGTATTGTCAATACGAGTATCTAGGGTAGTTCTTTCAATAGAGCACACCCCGGTGGGGGAAACCAAAGAGAAACTGCCACAAAGACAGTCATAGGGTCCCGAAAGTGGGAGCAGCGGATCATTAGTACACGGCAATAGAGCGTCCCTAATGGATAGGAGATCGGCGCGGTTGTACCTGATCGGCGCAGTACTATGCATGGTGATAAAAGGCTGAAGGCCAGAGTCCAAAGCCCGCACCCGCTACCTCGACGCGGACGAGCGCAGACGGGCAGGACTCTGGCACGACTCCGGCTAAGCGACGGCGTCCCCCTGCGCGTTCCCGCTGCGCGGGTGAGGACGACTTTAAATAGGCGTGAGTTCCAGCCACTTAGCTAAATGATCAATTTGGACAATAGCAAATGTTAAACACTTGGAAGCATATAAAACAAACCCAGTAAATCCAAAATAACCCTACTCCACATCATAACATAACTATTGTTGGTGTGGCACACTTAAGACTTGTGTATTGTGTAAACAAACAGCACTTCTCAAGTAGTCCCTTTAGATCCCTGTCCATACCTGGCCATCAGTAGATTTCTCTTAGTCTCATATTGTTGAGTGTCATACATAAATGATCTTTATAGCTTAGTTGCAACCACCTCACTCTATGGGTGCTTGGTGAAACCAAGTTCTCCACTCTAAACGCAGCCCTGCTTTAACAGACACCTCTGTACTTTACTAAAGGATTGCAAACCCACAAAGAGATTTTGTTCTCCAGGACAACCTTTACTCATTTATTCAATAACTTGTTTCAAAGAAAGCATCTTATGCTAGAGCATCCCTCCATTTACTTACACTGACACATTCAGGTTTATCCCATGCAACACTTGCAATCAAACAATCCACATTTTTCTGATTATATAAAATTTCCTCCATTTCATCACCTGACCATGGAAGACAATATAGACAATCTACATTCTTATTCTTCCAACCAGGAATATTCTCCACATTAAAATGAAACTGAAGAAGTGTTACACTTACCCTTACTAGCCTAGATGTAGCTTTATTGTAATGGACATTAGATCCACTGATAATTGGCACCAAGGGTTTTGTGATCAGTGCTGAAATTAAACTTAGCTCTCCACACATACTCTTTAAAACATTCAGCAGCCCTGGTGCTGGCTTTTATTTCAAGCTCAATACCAGAGTAAAGGTGTTCTTCTGAAATGAGGGTACATGAATCAAATGCAATACAAGGCTTGGAAAAACTCTTCCCCCGATACAGACCCGCTTAAAGTGCTACACCACTATCATCAACTGCAGTGGATAACAGCTTCCATGGTAGATACTGAGAGAGAAAGGGGGCATTATACAGTTCTATTTTGATGGTGAGAAAAGATTATTCTTGCACATGCCTCCACTCAAACATCTTCTTTAATAGAGTAAGACAATTGTCTGCCTTGGTGAAGAAGTCCTTAATTAACTTAGTATAGAAATCCACATCTTCAAAAAGGCTTGAAGTTGGTCATGGTAGACTGGTATGGGAAATTCTTCAGTTACTTTGGTTAACCCTGGAAGCGAAGTAGACCTTTTTGTAGAAACAACATGGTGATAAGGCGACTTCACAGCAAGTTTTGAATAACATTTAACACCAGCTAATGTTGCAATCATTTTCTCAATCTTAGGTAAAGGATGCCCAGCAACCCATATGACCTTTTTGATATTCTGAAATTAATGCACATCCTCAACTCATTATTATCCTCACATAACATTACTATGGAGGATAGCTGGAAATAAGGGTGAACTGGTTCTATCTCCTCACCTTTTCATAAGAAACCAGTCAATTCTCCTGTTCTGTGTTACTACTCAGAGTCTGGAGCCTGCAGGAATCCACATTTAATTACAGATCAAGGTACAGAAGCAGGACACAACACTGATGATCTCAGAGATGTTAAAAGAGAGGAATTTGGACAATTGAAGGGTGTATACAAGCTTTGCACATAGATTGAATATAGATGTTTCACTATTGTCAAATAGGCATTAGATGATCGATACAGAATTGCAGAAAGCGCTAACCGAGCCCTGACCAAACTCGAAAAAGACTGTAAAGCTTACATGAAGGACAAGGGAGGTAACCTCCCTTTTGTATAGTGTTTTAATTGAAGCAGGTAGACACACATTAGGTACACTGAAAAGAAAACTTGAAAGAAATCATTTGAGAGACCATAAGTAATACGAAATGGAGAAATTTATGGTGGGACAGAATCAAGAATTTGCATAGCATGCGGGAGGTAGACCTACTGTAAGGTGAGATTCTACTGGTCACTATCAGTAACCTTAATTGATACTTCACCCAAATTACAGCATTGTGCTGTTGGAGTTTTAGTGTAAATGGTGACCGCAATCACATTTGGAGGGTCAGCCCATTTATCATCTCATGCTGGTCTGAAATCATTGCTACAATGACAGCTATTCTGGAACACCCACTGCCTGCAAAATTAATATTTGTGATTGGATCACTGACACAGTATCGAACACAACCACACCAAAATACAAAAATATTGTGTCAAAAACATTGATTACATGAATATTGTTTCCCTAACCTTATAAAGGTAAGTACAAAAATGTCAACAAAAAGTATCATTCCACTCTAATATTGTTAAAAACATGCACAAATATTGTTTTTGGTTTTTAATATATACATATATATATAGTTTCAAAAAGTAAATCTTAAATATTTTAATACATAACATGTCATTTAAATACATTTAAATATATTTATGTGTGTATGTATATATATATATATATATATATATATACATATATATATTCATAGAAAAAAACATAGGTTTCAGGGGCATTATAGTTAGCTGGACATTTCACTTGTACAAAACCATTTAAATTCCTCTGTTATAGCTAGTTCAGCTAGGGGGTGGCGGTCCCCGGAGATGGGGGGGCCTGAGAGTCTCCCCGCTACTAATTTAAAGAAGCCCCTGGGGGTGGCGGTCATCGGGGCTGAGGGGGCCTGAGAGCCCCTGCACCTAATTTCAAGAAGCGCCGGGGTGGCGGTCCCTGGGGCTGGGGGGCCTGAGAGCGCCCCACCTAATTGAAAGAAGCCTTGGGGGGTGGCAGTCCCCGGGACTGGGGGGCCTGACAGCCCTGCCACCTAATTGAAGGAAGCCCCAGGGGTGGCGGTCGCTGGGGTTGGGGGGCCTGAGAGCCCCCACAAATAATTCAAAAAAGCCCCGGGGTGGCGGTCCCCGGGGATGGGGGGCCCCTCAGGGTCCCCCTTTACATAATAAGTAGTGCCTCTGGGATTTGGCCACCCCAAGGGCCAATTACCAAAGAAGTACGGGAGCCCGCACTTCATTTTTTTATTTATCGGCAGGATCCGCGCACCTGCGGATTTTGCACAAAAAATATATTTGAGCAGGCTAGGGGGTCAGGGTGTTTCTACCCTGCCCCTTTTTGCGTTTTGCGCATTGTTTCTTAGGTTACATGTGCCACAAGATGGCTGCAAACACTTCCTGATTTGGAGTAATTGACAGCCAATTAGAATACAGCTCGTGCTCGGCAGGGTGTGCTTAGGGTGCGCGGATCCACCGCGGCATAGATATATATGTGATTTTCATTTTGATTTTCTCAGAAACTACTGAACGGATTTACACCATTTAACCAAAAGGCACAACTCTGAACCAAGAGCTACCTTTTTGCCAAATTTGGTGTAACTCCGTTCAGCAGATCGGGCTGAAGCTGCGACTAAAGGTTCCTATGGGAAATTGCATTGGAAAAACACATTTTGGGACCCCCTTTTTTCTCGACCCCCGCTTGACAAATCACCCCAAGACTTTCAGGATAGGAGGAGCCCAGAGAGGGCCAAAAGTTTTGAAAACTTTGCGAAGATTCGTCAATCGGCGCCAACGTTTTTGGGAATAGAATGTTGCAGATTTCCTATGGAAAATAGGTCCTAACTATAACTACCTACTGGCGACCGCCAGTAGGTAGAATACACATATATATACAGGCAGGCGCATAAGTGCTCTGGGCACCAGGATCTTCTCAGGTAGGTGTTGAGGCCCTCCTCCACCCGCAGGCTCCTGCCTGTGCCTCATCCCTCGTGGTCCAGTGGGAGAGCCTTGCTCTTCAGCTGGCCGCTGTCTTGTTCTGTCCTTGTGCCACTTTGTTGTTTCTGTCTCTTCTGTGCCCTGTCTGTCTCTGTGCCACTTTTTTGTTTCTGTCTCTTTTGTGCCTGTGTCTGTTTCTGTGCCAGTTTGTTGTTTCTGTCTCTTTTGTGCCTGTGTTTGTCTCTGTGCCTTTATTCAGTCCCTCTCGTACATGTTTTCTGCCTCCTCTCTGTCCTTCCCACTGCTGCTGCCCCCGGCTCCTTCCCCCTGCCGGTTCCCGCTTCCCGCCTCCCAGCTGCGCTTCCCTCCCTCTTCCCCTACTTAATGGCGGCTGGCGCACCAAAGGCAAGCCCATATGCGCCCGACCGCAACCCAACCGCTGCCAGCACCAGGGACCCTGGTTCTCTGGCCATCCACTGCCACAACTCAGCTGCCCTCCTCTCACTCAACCCCAGAAGAGACAACAACTTCCAGAGATCGATGCCAAACACCACCCATGGCCAGTTCTCCTGCCGACACTGCTGACCATTCACCATCAATATCCCCCCACGACCGCTGAACCCACGCTAGAAGCCCGCACAAACGAAGCCCTGACGTGCATCCTCCTCAACGTGTGCTCCCTGCACAGACACGCCACGGAGATCTGGGACCTGCTCAACACCCTCTCGCCAGACGTCACCTTCTTCACAGATACATGGACCAATGCCATCTCCGCCCCCGACATCGCCACCGCCATACGAGAGGGATACAAGATCTAAAGAAAGGACCGCCCCCACCACCCAGGAGGAGGACTCCCATGACACACAGGAGAGCTCCCTCCAACTCTCCACCTCCAGCACGAGCAGCCCCCTCTCCAACACAGAGAACCTCCTCTTCCGGATCCAAACCAGTCCCAGAACCACGCTGCACAGGACCCTCGTCTACAGACCCCCCTGCCCTCACGCCTTTTCTGCCAACACCATGGATGACCAAGTCGCACCCCACACCATTGCCTCCACAGACTATATCCTCATCGGAGACCTGAACTTCCACCTGGACAACCTCAGCGACCCCGACTCCACCACCCTCCTTGACAACCTCATCAACCTCAGACTGAAGCAGCTCGTCACCAACCCTAACCACAGAGCCGGACACACCCTTGACCCCATCTTCGCAGGAGGGACAAAGATCCACTTCCGCCACACCACGCAGCCCCTCTGGACAGACCACCACTGCGTACCCTTCACCTTCAACACCACCACCACACCCAAACCAACCCTGCGCCCACCACAAATGAACTGGAGCAAGATCATAGAGGAACACCTCAACACCACCCTCATCCATGTCCCCCCTCTGCCACGACTGACGCCAACTCCACAGCCAAAGAATGACACAGATAAATCTCCAGCTGCGCTGACAAGCTCGCACTCCTCTGCCACCTAGTTCACCACCGACCTCCAAGAAGCCAGGAGCTCCTCCAGAGGCTTCGAGAAACTCTGGCAGAACAGGAAAACCACAGAAGACCATAAAAACTACAGCAAAGCCATGAATGAATACCACCAGCGCATAGAAGCCACCAAGCAGACCTTTATCAAGAACAAAATCCACACAAACGCAAGTAACGCAAAAGAACTCTTCAAAGTCATACAGCAGATCTCCAAACCCCCCCAGCGAAGCCACAGACATCACTCCATCCTAGGACTTATGCAACAAGCTCAGCTCCTACTTCCACCTGACAATCAAGGCCCTCTACGACAACTTCAGCGAACAGACTCCAGACACCACCAGCCTCCCCACCACCGACAAACAGCCAACCATAACCCCCTGGAAACCTACCACCATCGAAGACACCACCAAGACCATGAAGAACACCCACTCAGGAGCCCCCATGGACCCCTGCCCACCGCACATCTGCCACAGAGCCACTGCCACCATAGCACCCGAACTAGGCCAGATCATCAATGCCTCCCTCGAATCCGGCATCTTCCCCAATGACTGGAAGAGGGCAGAGGTCAAGCCCCTCCTCAAGAAACCCTTGGCCGACCCGATGGACCTGAAAAACTACAGGCGCATCTCTCTCCTTCCCTTCGCAGCCAAAGTCACAGGGAGATTCATCAACGCCCAGCTGGCCACCTTCATCAAAGAGAACGCCATAATCAACTCCTCCCAGTCTGGTTTTCGCACCAACCACAGCACCGAGACCGCCCACCTCGCTGCCACCAATGACATCTGCATGCTACTCGACCAGGGCCACACTGTAGCCCTCATCCTACTAGACATCTCCGCAGCCTTCAACACCATCTCACACTGCACTCTCGCAGCCAGACTCCACGATGCCGATATACGAGGTACGGCCCTCGACTGGATCCACTCCTTTCTCTCCGGTAGAACGCAAAGGATCAGACTCCCTCCCTTCCTCTCTGAACCTACAGAGATCAACTGTGGATTACCCCAAGGATCCTCACTCAGGCCCATGTTCTTCAACATCTACATGGCCCCCCTCTCTGCCATCGTCAGACAGCATGGGCTCTGCATAGTATCTTACGCTGACGACACCCAGCTCATCCTCTCTCTCATAAAGTACCCCACAGACACCAGACTCAGCTTCCAAGAAGGAATGAAAGACGTCACATCCTGGATGAGGGACAGCTGCCTAAAACTGAACAAGGAGAAGACAGAGGTCCTCGTCCTCAGACCCTTCTCTGGTGGCCCCCTGCTCTTGGAAATCCACCCACACTGATGGACTACTCCCGGAACCTCAACATCATTCTAGACTCCTCCCTCACCTTGACCCGTCAGATCAACACCGTTGCCTAAACCTGCTTCAACTCCCTCAGCATCCTCCGCAAGACCTTCAAGTGGATCCCTCCTGAATGCAGAAAAACCGTCACCCACGCACTCATAACCAGAAGACTGGACTACGGTGATGCTCTCTATGCCAGAATCAACAAAACCCTGCTACACAAATCCAAACCATCCAAAACACCTCAGCCAGACTCGTCTTCTGAACCCAATGACATGAACACAGGACCCAGGACTTACGAGACCTCCACTGACTCCCCATAGATAAGAGAGTAACCTTCAAGCTTATCACCCACGCCTATAAATCCCTCCACAACATCGGACACAAATACCTCAACGAAAGAGTATCCTTCCACGTACCCAAAAGAAACCTCCGCTCCGCCGACCTCGCCCTGGCAGAAACCCCACGCATCCGTAGAACCAGAGCAGGCAGAAGAGCATTATCCTACGTCACAGCAAAGACCTGGAACGAACTCCCAGTCAACATCAGATGCTCCCCCACTCTGCAAACCTTCAGGAAGAGCCTCAAGACCCCCCCCCCCAGCGCCTTGAGACCCTCATGGGTGAGTAGGGCGCTTTATGAACCCCTGATTGATTGAAACTGCTAAACATATCATTTATATATTAAGTACCCCAAAAAAATTCTAAAAATACTATAAAAATCAGAAAATACATATATACATAATCAAAACCATATATATTTAAACAAATAATAATAATAGGTATATTTAAACAATATTAAGAAAATGTTGATGTCTGGAAATAATATTTGTACTATTCCCACGCCAATCTCTTGAGCAGTTAGGAAAGCATTGGATTTTGGAGAATTGGATTTACTATTCCCATTGTAGTCTATGCAACAGTAGAGAAAACATTGGACTTCGGAGGGATTAAATTGACTATTTCCACTCCAGTCTATGCAACACTGGGAAAAGTACTTCCCCTCAAACATATAACATAGTTGAATAACCCCATTAATTTACAACAAATAAAAAACTCTTAATATGAACATTAATAATTAACCCAAGACAACTATGGGCCTCACTAAGGTATGGGTGGATGGGTTACACTGTCACAAGGGTGACGGATAAAATGTCCGCTGAAATCTTAATCTTATAATATCCTATGGGATTTAGATATCGGCAGATGGGATATCTGTGCCCATTGTGACGGTGTAACCTGTCCGCCAATATCTAAATCAGGCCTTATATATAAAAAAAATAAAAAATATTGAACAATTTGCATGATTATAAAAAACATTGATAAATAATTATCAATTTAACAAAATGCCACTTATTACTTCAAGTCAAAAGTCAAAAGTAGTTTATTATGACCATAGTCTTTAAACAGGTGCAAGGGGCAATATCACAAGTGTAAAATATTCACATATAGACGATAAAACATTATAAAATTGTTCCAGTATTGGTTAAAAACTCTTACATACCCTTATACTTGTACCAGCGCCAATAAAATTGCATTTAAAAGTAAAACATAGCATTTACAATTAAAATCTATTCATTTCCCTTATTTGAGAATAGTTTCATTAATTTAAAATTCATACAGTCCTGCAGATTATTCCTGGTTTCTTAAATCATTCAATACCACTTTTATGTATTTCCCAAGTGCAATTGCAATATCAATGGAGGGAAGTTCAGTTAATAGGTCCACTGCCTGCGCCCTGGTTTCTATATCATATTTTAGGAACACAGGGCGCAGCCACCGTTTCTGCTGTTCCAGTAGTGTCAAGCAATCCAGTAGGATATGTACCAGGTCTCCTTTGCCTCCCAGGTTACACCTGCAACACCCTTTCTGGTCTAACATTTTCCCTTTCAGGTCTTTATTTGTTAACCATGGGTTAATTCCAATCCTCAGCCTTAATATCTCCTGCCTAAAGCTGCGGTTGGGCAGGGTGTCTAGGTAAGGAAACCAATTTTCATTTTCCCAAGAGCTCATCATGTGTGTTACTGATTTCTTTTTCGCTAAATATCCCATATCAATCAATCCAGATGTTTCCTTCCCCTTAAATTTCAGCTCACTTCTAGTACAAAGTACTTGTTGCGATTCCTGGGTCACCTCTACCTTTAGCCTTTTACAGATTTGGGTCAATCTTTCCCTACATGTTTTTGCCCACTTTAGCTCACTTTTTTGAATTTCATTCCTGCACCATTGTGCTACTTTTTGCCCGTCTGGGTCTTCAAGACGTTTCCAAAGTCTGATTATTGCCATTTGTATTTGTATCTCCCAAGACTTTGTGCCTATTTCTCTCCTTATGGCTTGTACCATAGATGATTGTGGGAGAGAGAGGAGACCTTTGAGGCCTTTCCCCTCCACCAGGTCCCAGGCTCCCTTACCGCTCAAATAAAGGATTTCTGCTCCATACAGGACCTGGGGGGGATCATTGCCTCAAAGGCTCTTAGCATTGGACGATGTGACATCTCTCCGTAGTCCCTATTGAACATTTTTAAGCCACATATTGAAGACTGTGCTTTTGCTTTTTGTGTTTCCATATGCGTATACCAGTTTAGTCTCTTGTCAAACCATATACCTAGGTAGCGATACTCATTACCCGTCTCCAGTTTAAGCTCGCCTAGGTACCAATTAAATTTACTTATTTTATTCCCAAAACATAGGATCTTTGTTTTGTCTAGGTTGACAGTTATAAATTTGCTAGCACAGTAGGCGTTGAAGGCATTAAGCTTTCTTTGGAGGCCTCTTTCAGTCTGGTCTACTATTACCAGGTCGTCAGCATATAGTAAGCAGGGCACCTTGTTTCCATCCATTCTGGGGCTTGCACTCCCCTCAACTTCTAGGGAGGCCGGGAGATCTGATAGGAATATAGAGAATAGTTGTGGGGCTAAAACACATCTCTGTCTTAGACCGTTATCTATGGGGATTTTTTGCGTCAATGATCCCACCGTATCCTTGATGACTTGCGCCCAGTTTCCCCTATGTAGTTCCATTATTATAGTTAGAAGTTCACTGGGGATATTTAACTTCAATAGTCTTTCCCATAGTCATACACGGTCGACTGAATCGAACGCTGCTCGGAAGTCAACGAAACAACAGCATAACTTGCCATTTTGTTCCGTTGACTTCTTTGCCATCGCCCACAATGCAAGTCCATGGTCTATTGTAGAGTGACCCTCTCTAAACCCTCCCTGTTCTATGGGGACAATTTGGAACTCCTTTACCCATGCGTTAAGTTGGTTCAATACTATTTTTGAGAAGATTTTTTCTCCTATATCTAGGAGGTTAATCAGACGATAGTTTTGTGGCGCCTCCATGCTTCCTTTCTTATGGATTGGCCTGATTATTGCGCCATTCCAGTTAGGTGGCATATTGCCTTCTGTTAGTATAATATGGAACATCTGTGCAAAGAATTTTGCCCACCACTTTACTTCTGATTTCAGTATTATTGCAGGAAGGTTGTCGGGTCCTGCCGCACGGGTTAGTTTCAGTTCACTTATTGTGTGTTCTACTTGTTTTACATTAAATTTAGCTTTGAACTCTTCTGATATTACTTGCCATTTTTGGGTCTCTACATGCTCCAACGGGACTCTTGCCCCGTACAGTTCCCTTATATACTTCTCCCATGCTGCCTCACTAACTACACATTTTAGTTCGCCGTCTGTTGGACCAATTGCTGCCTTTACCAATTTCCCAAATTTTCTAAGGTTTTTCTCTTCAATTGCTTCCAACAGATTTGACCAACATTTCTCTTTAAATGACCTTTTCGCGTCATTTACCATTTTTTTATAGTCTCTTTTTAGCTTGATTATGTGATTCTGTCTCTCATGGGTGAAGTTCTTTTTTTGTCTTCTTTGTGCTGCCCGTATCTCCCTTTTTTTAGATTGGCACTCGACAGAAAACCATTTTACTCGACTAGGAGGTTTCCCACTGATGTTTTTGTCCCTTTTTAGTTCTATTCTTAAACACCTGACTACTTCCTCTAGTTTTTCTATGAACCATTTCAGGTTTTTGTTCTCTAGATTTTCCGGCTCCATTTTAATTTGCATAGCTGTCAGTTTTGCCTGATATTCCTCCGTGAGTCGAGTTGTCACTCGTTTGGGATACTCGACCTCCTGGGGGATCACTTTTTTTCTGGGCATAATTCTTCCTCCAAATATTGATAAGTACAGTAGGTTATGATCACTGACCTCTTTTTGTTCTAACTTAAAATCCCGTACTAGTGGAAAATTCCAGGCTTGTATAAACATGTAATCAATCGGGCAATACTGTGAGCCTATTTTAAAGGTCTTCCCTGCTGGGCAATCTGTTTTCATTCTACCATTCAAGCATTGGAAGCCCCTACCTCCTAAGAAGTGTACCAGTTCTGATTCCTGTTTCGATATCTCCCCTGCCGGGAAGCTAGCAGGGTTAATTCCATACACCTCTAACAGTTCTCTGTTCCAGAGGTCAGCCTTTTTTGGGTTTAGTTTATGGTTAAAATCCCCCATTATTATCACAGTATCCAGTGCATATTTTTCTAGTATTATGTCCACATCCTCTTTAAAGGACCTCATCTCATTCTCATACTCTACACCATTATCCCACTGCATGTATACATTCATTACAGTCAACATTTTGTATTTCTTTTCCACTGTCAATAGTTCTAATCTACTGGATTGCACCCATTTACAATTCATTTTTAACGATGTTGCTTCTCTAAGCACTTTTGTTGAAACCAGTGTCATTAGACCTCCCGACGGGCGGCCGCAATTATTTTTCGTGGCCGGCCGACTTAATTGTAGGAATCCCTCGATGATTGGGGTTTCGTCGCATGTCCAGGTCTCTTGTAGGCAGGCAATGTCCGCTTTCTTTACTATGTCCTTTATGCTTTCTCGTTTTTACTCATTGCGTAGCCCATTCACTTTCCATGTTATGAGACCTAGACTTTGCGGCACCCCCTCATCCTATTCCACCTCACTCATGCCACCCTCTTCTATCTCTACCTCTGTATCACTCTCATTTGGGTCACCCCTCGGGCTGTTACATTGGGACCAGTTATCCCATAATGCTTCATTTCCTGAATTATCTATAACTATATTCAGGCAGCTATGGGTTCCTTCCTCATCTCTATAAAGGTGTACTTGTCTCTTCCCCAGACCTGCGTGGTATTTTAGGAAGGTATTATCTATCGGGGCTTTTACTTCCTTCTCCGGGATTATCCGTATTCCCAGGTGATTTATCTCGCTGGTGGCCTTCAGGATTGCCATTTTTACCAGGTCTGAGTGGAGTGACACTTTTGTTATTTCTTTACCATTTCTGTTCTCTACAAAGCCAATTTGCCGAAGATCATATGTACTGATCCCACTCAGGCTACTACATTTGGCGAAGGCGGTCAGAATCTGTGCCCTATTCAGGGGGTTAATTTTTCTAGTCGTATTTTCCCTCTTCCCCACCAACATGTGATCCAGATATACCCCTTTATTGTTATCCATCTTTTGTACTTTCTTTGGGGTTTCATATCTTTGCTGTCTATTCTTTGGTCTCTCTATCTGCACCCCTTTACTTCCTGTTCCAGCTATTACCTGGACTTGTGCGCATTCCGCCCTATGGACTCTATGTAGTTGTCCTGAAGCTATCGTTACTTGCTGCTTCACAATACGAGTTGTTATTGGTTTCTCTTTTATGTCCTTAGTTCTCCAATTTTTTCTTTGATCTGTCGGGGACTTTGTTAGATTAAGCTCCGGGTGCATTGGTCTGTTTGGTACATAGATCGGGGCTGATGCGTTTAGGTCTAACTGTGCCTCCCTCTCTGGTTCCTTCCCTTTTCTCTTGGCTGTTAGATTTCGGGCTCGCTTTTTTCCTACCTTATTCTTGGAGGGGGCCACTGTATACACCCCCCGCCTTTTTACCAGCATTGGGCGTCTGGAGATATATACATTATCTGGTACCTCAACTGATTTGTTTGTTATACTTTGATCTATGGGTTGTGGGGACCCTGCTGGCTTTCCAACAGGTGCCTCTACTAATTCGATCTCTACACTTTCATCAATGGTTTGTGTAGTAACTATTGGGTTTACCATCTTTGGCATTTGGATCTTTATCCACGCTAGTTCCTCTTTGATCTTTTTTAGGTACAGTTTCTGGGCTTTCATCACTTCATTATTTGAAAGTGTTACTTCTAGGATTCCTTGTAGTGTCTTCTGTAGCATCAGTATTAGTTCCACCAAAGATGAAGTTGGCGATACTGAGATCTCCGAATCCTGTGTGTGGTTTCTGTCTGGGTTTATATGGTGGCCGGTTCTTGTGGGGTCTTGCTGCGGTAGAGATTTTTGGGCGGCTTGTTGATGTGGTGATTGGTCTGGTGCGCCTCCCCAGATGAGGCTCTGGCTCAGTCTTTCATTTCCCTTTTGCCCTTCGTTTCCCGATGATTGTAACGAGAACATTTTTGGAGATGATGAGAGGCGAGGTGCTGGAATATGGAGATTTTGGCTCAGGAGCGTCAGGTTTATTGTTATGAGGTCCTCCCTTCCTGCCTCAATATCGGGAGGTTCTTCTTCGGGATGTTCTCCTGTTTCATTCCTTTCCTGATTTCCGGCTGTCGCCCCTGCCTTTTCTCCTTCCTCTGCGCCGTATTCCTCCACAACTTCCTCGTGGTCCTGGCTTGTTACTGGCTCTGTGGATTTGTAGTGTTTCCCAACAAAGTCCTTTATAGATTTGGACGCTGCCATGTTATCTTTCCGTTTGGACGAGATTTGAATGCAGTCCCTTTTAGCCTGCTGGGCGTTTTTGGTTGCCCTTTTGGTTTTTCTTTTCTTACGTCGCCCCTTGTTATTGTCCATGATTGAAGCCTGGCTTTCCTGGCTCTCTTCCAATGATATTGAGCCCTCCAATGATTTACTCTTCACTGAGCTATCTTCTATATGCTGTTTTAGCCCTCTTTTCGGTGCCATTTCTTGATTTATGTCGCCTTTATCTGTAGTACTGCTGTTGTTCAATTCTCAAAAACTTTTATTTTTACAAAAATTACGTGGGTTCTTACACTTACCTCTGTTGTGCCTGTACTCACCAGCCTGCCTTTGCCACACTTGTTGACCTCTTTTACGATGTCTTCTGAGCTTTTCCTAAGCGTGATACTAAAGACACACCTTCTATTCTTGGCTCCTTTCTTGTTCTGGTGCCTCAGGTGTTGTCTTATTTTAGACTGGGTTCTCCTTCTATGGAGGGTTATAGGTTCCACTATGCTCCTCCCCTGCTGTGGTCTTGCTGTCGGTATGCCTCCGCAGTTTACTGTTAAGGCCGCTTTCCCTACAGACACCCCCTCTTAATATGCTTCATTGGGGGAGGGGGGCCAGGTGGCAGCAAGATAACGTCTTTATCTTTATCCAGCCGGCAGGCGTGCGCTCTGAAGTCTGCACGTTCTACTGAGCTCGGAGGTGGCTCAAGACGTTACGCCGTTATAGAATCCCGGGCGCCGGCCCTCTGTCCTGTGTCCCACGGCAATCCGCCGACCGGCAGCCCCTCGCGGCCCCCCTGCACCACCCACTGGCGTTTCCACTGCCCCACTCACCACGCCTCGCGGGGTGGGGGGGTGGCTCGGGATCTCGGGGGGAGACTCACCGGGTCTCACAGTTGTCCGCCGTCAGCCGGCCGCCGTCGGAGTCCTCGGCGACCTCGGCAGCCCGGCAGACCGGCGATCCTGGCGTTCCTCCGCTTCGATCCGTGGTCTGCTCTCGACTGTTCAGTCTGGCGAGGCGGGGCAAGGCAAGGCAAGTCTAGGCGACAACAGAGCAAATAGCAGTCTTGACTGACTGACTGGCTATCACTGACTCCTTTGACACTTATTACTTAATTAACTTCCCACTCTATAATTTCCCATTCTAGCGGCCCACATTTAAAATATAACTAAAATAATAGATATAACGCAATAAACATAATAATTATGGTTGTACTGCTCCTATACTTAGTGCCGAGAAACCGGTTGGTAAATATGCGCTCTATCAATATTATTTACATAACATAACAAATTAAATACTTATTAATAAATGAGTAATTACTTGTTAATTAATTATTACTTAATTACCTTCCCTATATCCCTAAAACCTCAGCAGCCTGCACCTGATATATAACTTAAAAAATATAAATATTATACAATTTACATAAGTATTAATCAATGATATAATTAATCATACATTATTAATTGTTAATTAATTACACTTAATTAACTTCCCACCCAATAACCTTGCAAGCTGAGCAACCCACTATAACACTATAAATTACTCTTATCAATTAAATAAAAAATTATAAATCCCTTAAAAATGCAAACAATATTTAAAAATATTATTAACAATTATACAAACAATAATAACATATACAATTAAAATATGAACTAAAATACATAAATATAATTAAAAGTCAATATTTTTTACAACTGTATTATTGAAACGATATTAACAACAGTGATATTACCATATTACTTACTTGAAAAAATCGACATTGTAACAATATTTCTACATCACAATAATTTTGTATCACAATATCTGTTCCCAATATTTCTGATATTTACAACTTTATATTTTGGCAAAATACCTTGTGATCTGGGGCCTAAGCTCCTCCACATAGATCATAAAAATCTGACACCATTCAATGTGGAACTGCCTAGGCATGGCCAACACAAGATTAGACTTCTGTCGGAAAAAGAAGGATCTGCCTCCAATCACTCATTGGTACCCAAGGTTCGGTCTTCATTTTGACATTGGAAAGACTTACTAGGGACTTGGACTTCTTTGATAACACACTTGTCTTATGGCCACCTCCATCTTGTAGTTCCAGCATCTCTATGCCCTATTGAGTCCAGTGAACAAAGAAGAAAGAGGTGGTAAGGACACAGACTTGTCCTGTGATTTAATTCTTTAAAAATGTTCTTTTGTCTTCCTGTGACTGTTTGAATGTAATCACTTGTCCTGAGTGCAATTATTATTGTTAAAATCTGGGTTTTGTGCATGTAGCTATTTGAATTGAAATCTTGATTTCTGTGAACCTTGTACTCTTTTAAACTGCTGGCTTTCTACCCATGAGCGCTTGATATTCTGCCCTAGTTTAGCATGCATGGCCAACTCCCCCCCCCAGCCACCACCTCATTTGGGTATTTTAAAAGTTAAAAAGGCATACTACATCCTCAGAGACTAAGCAGAGTGTGTTTCTGAGACTGCTGAATCTGCTTTAAGGTTGAAAACTGTGTTTGGAAAGTGTATTCATCTTTGTTTTTGGCTAGAAAAAGGGAATTATTGAAGTGTGCAAAAAGCAGTATTCCAGTGACTTAGATTTCAGCATACTTGCAGGGTGAACCAGGACCAGCAGAGTGTGGATTGAGTCTGTCTGTATCCACAGAGATTCTGTTCTTCAGGAGCAGGTCACTGCCCCCTGGTCATCAACCTGTGCTTGAGGTCACATACTCATTATACAAGTCTGCCATTGGATGTTGCATCTATGGTCTGATTGGCTGCTGTATCTGGTGTTTCTATTGGGCTTAGGGTTAGGTATTTGATTAGCTGATAGGTCTAGGGTTATGATTGGTCCCTGGGGTAGTGATTATATAGGGCCTAGGGTTAGGGTTCGGATTGGTGGAAAAATCTAGGGTTTTGATTGGTTCCTGGGGTTAGGGTTTCTATTCTATTGGGCATAGGGCTTAAGGTTTAGTCTTTGAGTGGCTGCTACGACTAGGGCTATGATTGGCTCTCAGGGCCTGTTCTCTTAATGGCCCTAGGGCATAGTTCTAACGTTGTCATTGATTAGGGTTAGGTCTAGGGTTCCCATTGGCCGAAGGGGTCTCCTGCCCACTAGGACTATTTAAGCCTAGCGTTCTGGGTGTCGAGGATAAGGCAGAGAGGACAAGGCCAGTTGCCTCTTTGGGCCTATTAGGGACTGGTCAGGCCTAGAGCCTGAAATGCTGCCTTTTTGTCCATTCACCATTGTCCACCTTAACCCATCCAGTAACATAGTAACACACTCACAGCAAATGTACTCTACTCATTTGCTACAAAAAATCCAACACACATTTCAATGTCTCAACACTCAATAAAAAACCCCACAAACCACACCTCTACACCCGTCTACCCCAACTACCACATAATGGTGCCTTCACTCAAACACAAAAAACAACTCTATCCAATACCACTAACCAATCCACTTATCACCAACCCAAATCCACACCAAATGTAACTATGTTCTATCCAGACACACACTCCCTGCTCATACAAAGCACAAGCTCTACCCTCTACTTACTCCTACCTCCTCTGTCACCACCAAACCTATACACAGCCTTCCATGTTTTCATCCACCATCACCCTCCTCTTTGTACCCAAAAAACACAACCACACTACCCTTACACTCCACTGCGCCACACATATAACCTCTTCTAGCACTCAGATCTAGCACAAACACTCAACTCATATCCATCACTTCTTAAACTCTTTTCTGAAACATATCACCACCCCCTTTACCTTGCACCTTGCACTCGCCAAAAATACTTTAAATACAAGTAATTCTCAGAAAGCAAATATATAATCTCCTCTCACTACTCCACAAAAACAAAACATAAAACACACTCCAGAACAACAAAATCACACACACTACCTCATAGTACTTTCCATCACAAACTAGAAACATATACCCACTCCCACCCTCCTAACTACACATATAATACACACTCTACACCAACTCTACTGCCAAGATTTCTCTCTTCCCCCACACCAATATATACACACAGCACCACAGTAGCTTTTTTCTGACCCCTTCTCATCCATTGGACAATTTATAACCTTACAACATGACACATATGCTGCACCACCACCCCTAACTCATACACCTTTCTCCCTAAACCCTAAACAGACACAAACAAAATAAACAACATGCCACTTTTCACAACTTCGATTCCCCATATCTACTGTACAGCAAGGCTACTCTACAAAAACAACACAGCTCACCAACTCACTCTGAACCAACATCTCAACCACCTACATATGCAGACCTATCAAAAAGCCTTCTTAACCTGCTGGATGAAGAACAGGATAGAGAACAGCTACACTGCTTTCTTCTTACAGCTAATACCAGCAATAAGGACACACCTGCTACACGTGCACAAAACACAGCTCACTCTTCTACAAAGCAAAGTCACATCATAAACAACACACATTTTCTAAATTGACTACTAATACATATTCAATCACCCTAAATAAAATGCATCACATCTAGAACCTTTTCACTGACACCCAACCTGACATACTCTTCATAACTGAATCATGGTTGAGAGCTGACATGGCTCCAGTGTTGCATAAAGCCTTTTGCTCTAGGCTATCAAACTATCAAGAGGAGGTGGCCTAGCTTTTGTATTCAACATTAAATATCACTAAAGCGTACAGCGTTTCCCTGCAAGATTGATAGGCCCAGTTCATCAGATGCAACCCTACACCATCTTCCTCCTGTAACTTCCTACTCCTTTAGAGACCTCCACCTAGAAATGCATCAGTCCGAGTCACACTGCTAGACACAGTTTCAAACCTGATAACACTACACTCTAACCTATGCATTCTTGGTGACCTAAACATTTGGTTTGACAAACCCAATATCGCCCATCCAAAAACAATCACTGGCCTAGTCGCACAGAATCTACATCAGCTTTTCCACAAACCCACGCATATCACTGGACACATCCTAGATATCATTTTTGCAAATCCAGAACTAGCTACCTTTCAATTGTTCCAGTCACATGGTCCTACCACTATTTGCTGGCTTTCCAACATAACACAACACAAAGCAACAGATATAAAACCACATTACATGCATTCATCTATTGACCATGGAACAAACTCAATTTTGAACACTTGTGAATACAGATCTAGGCTCAATAAATTCAGTTAAACAACTATATGAGTGGCTGCAGGAAGCTTTTGATATCCTAAAGCCACTAAGAACAACACAACAGAAAAAAAGAAAGCAGGCACCTTGGAGAAATACAGAGCTAAAAGAGATAAAACAGCAAATTAGAAAGCTGCAACGCACCTGGCTCAAAACAAACACCAATCAAGACAAACTTCACCTATAGAAACTTAACAGATCATGCAAATCAGCAATCAATAAAGCTAAGATGAGATACTATTCAGACAGAATTCATAATGCTAAATGTGCAAATAAAGAATTCCATGAATTTCTCACCGAATTTCATAAACCAAATTTCCTAGATGGAACTCATCCCATTTCTCAAGATTTCACAGGCAAACTGGCAAATCATTACACAACCAAAGCATACACATTGGATTCCTATTTAAAACAAATAAAAAACACCAGCATCCACCCTTTTCCCAAAAAACCTCCAAGAGTAGACTAACGCAGCCTCTGTATTCTTTCCAACAAATATCACACAATGAAATTATGGACAGGATCAAAGGAAGCAGGGCTGCCAGCAGCCCTTCTGACCCATGTCCACCCCAAACCTTCAAGAAAATTCTTCTAACTACTTTTGCTACCACACAAGTAAAAAGGATCATCAACCATTCCTTAACAATGGGAATATTTGCAGAGACCTAAAAAAAACATATATATCCCCATCACTAAAGACAACAAACGAGGACTACAGACCAATTACAAATGGACCTTTCCTAGGCAAATTGATAGAAAGAGAAGCATTACCCCGGATGTCACAATTCATTGAAGACAATTCCATACTTTAAGGCTTATAACCAGGATTGCGACCAGGAAGAGGCACAGAACCTGCCCTCATTGCCATCTGGGATGATCTTAAGGACACATTTGACCGGAACGGTGTTGCTGCATTACTTCTCTTGGACCTCTCAGCTGCCTTTGGTTGAGTTGATAATGACACTGTAATAGAAAGACTCTATGAAGCCAGCATAGCGGGGACTGTTCTTGACTGGATTACATCCTACTTTCAAAACAGAACTAATATCACCCATACCCCACCTTTATCATCCAACGTGTACTTCAAAAAAGCAGGGGTCCCTCAGGGCTCTATCATCTCACCCACGCTTTTTTTTTATAAATATTTTTGGGGGGGTTTGCAATGAAACAAGGCCATTGCACCCTGCATGATAAGGCAGCATGTAATAGAATACATACCCCCTGATGAACAAGAAAATAGAAAACTAGCACAGTCCCTCCCAATCCCCCCTCAATCCCGAAAAGTCTTTAGCAGTTCCTCATGGGGAGAATATTTATACATGAGGTCAACGGCCCTAGGTGGTATCCTCATATGTTTGTATCTCAGTGTCCAGTTTAGCGTCAATAGTGCTTACCAGGGTCAGGACTATACCTACCTCTGTGGTGGACCCAGCGTTTCTATATCTCTGAATGTTTGTGAGGACAGCCCCTTGCCTGAAATACTGCTATTTAGAGACCCAGTGGTCCAAGTCTCTTTTCCATGCACCAATGTAGGGTGTGGAGCTCCATACATTAGCAATGACTCTCTTAGCCAATGTAAGTCCTTTGAACAATATAGGTTGCTTATAGCGGATCCCTCCAAGACCCTCAGTGCTACGGAGAAGAATTAGTTTGGGATCTTGTAGGATCTCCCAGGAAAGAACCTCAGCAAGGCAGGATGTCACATGACATCAGAAGCCTTGTGGGTTGAACAATCTCACACTGTATGTATGAAGATGCCCTCATCTGTCCCACACCTAAGGCACATAGGAGATTCAATCATGCCAATGCTCCACAGGTGATGTCTGATGTAAGAGGCCCTATGTAGATATATGAGCTGAATCAGGTGAGAGGAGATAACCGCCTTACTCAGGCACCCCCTGGCTTCTGTCCAGTTATCATGTTTCACCTCACCAACGTCTCCTTGCTGTGTCTCCAGAAGAGCGAGCAATGTTGTGCTACTGTGTGTGACCAGTGATTGGTAAATGTGTGTGATTTTGTGCATGTCTAGGTCACCCATTAATAATTTTCCCTCCTGGGGATTAAATTCTGGCAACTCTCAAAGGTCACATATATAAGGGGATATGGCATGGTGGAGCTGAAGGCACCAAAAGAACTGACTACGATGAAGCTGGAACCCAGACTGCAGCTCCTGAAAGGACTTCAAGACTGGACTCTCCACTACATTTCCCAGTGTGGACACCCCTATATCATCTCACCTCTGAAATCCCTCCAACATGGTGACCTGGCAAAGTAGAGTACCATGCCACAAGGGAGTATCACGTTTCAGTTTCCTTCACCACCCAATCCATCGGATGGAACACCGCCACAGACCTATAACCACCTGCGTCGCAAGGGAAGAAAGCCCCGTCCTACCCCCCTGTACAAAAGATCCAAGAGAAGGATGTCACCCATCGCCCACCTCTCTGTAGCGAATGCTGGTTCATTTTGAGAACCATACCACCAGTCATTAATTATCAGAAGATGAGAGGGCTAAGAGTAAGATTGCATGTTAGCTTTACTTCCACAATAAGTAAACTGAAAACATGTGTGAGCGGCAATGCATGTTGCGCCATCACCCTATAGAAATTGGATCAGCACAGTGTTAATCTGCTTGAGTAATGAATTTGGGATAATGTGTGGGTGATTCTGGAGTTGATAGAGCATACGAGGGAGTGAAATAATGTTAAAAATCACCGATCTACCTAGCAGGGTGAGCGGAAGCTGGGACCAGGCCCTTACTTCGTCCTTGGATTGATATTGCAAGTCCATGACATCGCAGATTCAAGGAAGATAAATATCCCTAGGTATTTGAAGCAGTGCTTAGCCAGAGTGAGAACGGCCGCCCATTTCATATATTTCTCTGAGCCACTTACAGGGAACGCCACAGACTTCCCAGAATTCATGTATAACTCGGATTTCTCTCCGCATAACTGCATAATCTGTAGGATTCGAGGCCCTGATTTTGGTGCATCTTTAAGGAAGAACATAACATCATCTGCGTATAGCGTGATTCTATCAGACAGTCTTGATGGCCACTCAAAGTGTGCACCTGAGCATCCACCCTCAGCCATGTAGCCAACGGCTCCTTGGCCAAGGTGAACAGAAGAGGGGGCAGCTGGCACTCCTGTCTTGTGTCCCTAAGAACTGGAAAGGGAGGCAACACCTCATTTGCAACCCGGACCAAGGGAGTCAGATTTGTATATAAGAGGTGGACATACGAAAGGAACCGCAGGCCTAAATTCATGTCCTGGAGTAGGACAAACAGGTATTTCCAGCTGATTGAGTAAAAGGCTTTATCAAAATTGGCTAAAAGTACCGAGCAGTCGGCGAAAGCCAGGGACCCACCGTATATTGCTGCGCGTAGCCCTATGTGGCATGAATACCACCTGATCCGGGAGAATAAGGTCATGTATGTGTCCCGTGAGTCTGTCGGCGAGAGTCTTAGGGAGAAGCTTCACCTCAACATTGAGGAGGGAGATAGGGTAATATGAGGAGTGGTCTTCAAGTGGTCAGCCTGGCTTCAGGAAGACTAAGATTGCAGCTTGCCTCCAGTCTGGCAGGAGCACCAAGTCTGTTAATGCTGATTGAATGGTGCCCAATAAATGTTCGCCAAGTTGTGGCATGTAGGATATAAGGAATTGACAGGGGAAGCTGTTGGGCTCCGGGGCTTTCCCGGTACGCATCTCCATCGGAGCACTGGAGGTTTCCTCCTCTGTTATTGCTGCTTCTAACTGTGAGCAAGCAATGTTTGACAGGAATTGTGTAGGTATGGCCTTAAGAAACTCCATCAGCTGGTCCTGGTCTACTAAATCACCGAGAGAATACAGTTCACCAAAGAATGCTGCAAAGCTTTAAGACACAGCCCGAGGGTGTGATAGGAGCTCCTCTGCCGGGTTTCACACTATTGGTGTCAAGGAGGCCATTCAAGAGACCTGACAGAGTCTATGGAGCATCTAGCTGAACATATTGCCCCACTGGTGATATTGCTGCTGTTGCGAATGGGGCTGACACCACATCCCTATCACTACCATCTCGCCAACACCTTTTATCTAGGTCATGCATCTGTGTCTCTAAGGGAACCAGGGAGTGAGTTTTGCATTTACGTGCACTGGTACAATAACATATGTCTAACCCCACATAGAGTGGGCCTGGGACCCTTCTATAAAATGCTGCATTCAGGTTAATGGTAAAGTACTCTGTTTGGGACTGGTACAGAAGCATTACATAGGATGGGTTTCGCAGATGCCAAAGCGACATGCATCAGCGGAAAGGCAGGTGCTCTGGATCAACTTGGTGCCTGAGTGCCAAGGGGGAGTGATCAGACAGTCCCCTAGATAAAATGTCGACTTCTGAGATTTTATGAAAGTGATTAGTGGGGAGTAAAAGGTAGTTGAACCTAGAAAAGGAGCCATGCACAGTCAAAAAGTATTGTAGCTCACCACAGCAGGGTGATACATTCTCACCGCATCAATCCAACTTAGTGCTGACAGTAGGGTGCCCATTATGGATGTCTCAGCCTCTATCACCTTCCTGCCAGCATGCCACTGGTCAGTCCTTGGATCTAAAACATTGTGCCAGTCTCCATCAATCACTGAGAGACCTCTGGGGAGATCTCCCCATATGCCAATGAATTTGCCCACAAACGCTTGTCCAAATTGGGTTGGGTGCATATATACATCACAGTCTAAGCGGTTCTCCATACAGCGTACCTGTTACCATAATGTATCTACTGTAGTCTTCAGACCAAATTCTAGTAGACTGCAAGGGAACCCTATGGTGGATTAGAGTACCAGTTCCCCGTGAACCCTTCACAAATTCAGAGTGAAATGTCTATGTGTACCCGAATCATGCCAGACAGGGGACCCATAACCCCATGAGGCGTGTCTCTTCTAAAAGGAGAATATCAGCCCCTAGTCTTTTTGCCTACTACAGTACTGCCCCAGTTTCATTTTGTCTAGGACCCCACGTATGTTCCAACGAAGTTATCACCTGCAGGTGGCCTGTCCGACCACAATGACCTGTATCAGACATTAGCTATGTGATAAATTGACTTGGGCCCAGACTTATGGATCTCCGGGGGTACACGTATCAGGACTGTGCAGAGTAACAACTTTAAAAAAACAAGAAACAAAATAAACTACCCCTACCCCACCCCAGTACTTCAGGTAGGTAGAAGTATCTGTGGCGGAGGATGCCCTTCCCAAATCTCAAAGGGGTCCCAGGAGAGGAGATTGCCAAGGAATCTCCGTAACCCCACCCAAAATGCTTGTTCAACTGAACATTGTGCTAGAGCCGCAGAGGCGTTGTACCCTAGGGAAGCAGCCGAATAGGGAGGGCCCAATCTGCAGACTCTCTTTTACCGCCATAATGGATTGCTGCTGCTGTTGGACCATCCTCGTATAGTCTGGAAATATCATTATTTGGTAAGAGTCAAATAGGATCTTGTCTTGGCATTGGGATAGCATCTCTGACTAAGTAATTGAGGACTTTGGCAATTACTTGTCTGGGCCTGGTGCACGGCGGGGGCCCTATGAGCCTGCTCAAGCACGAAGCATTTTGAGAGTGAATCTGCCGGCATGATGGATCAAAGCCATTGTGTTATGAATTCTGTCTTAGATTAGTTCTTGCACCCCTGCCGGAATCTGACAAAGTGTAGGTTATTATGTGGAGCGCGCCCCCCCACATCTTTAATGCGCACCAACAATTCCTTGGTTACTTCTGTCAATTGGTTAACATTCTATTGAAGTGTGAACTTCGAGTCCTCCACACTGGACACCCTGGTCTCGGCCTTTGTGATGCGGTCAACTGCATTTCAGAGATGGAGCAGAGTCACCTTCGATCCCACTGCCGCTAGCTTGGCGTCAACAATGTCTCTTGACTGTGGTATTACTACTAGTAATGCAGTATTATCTGGGCCAGACTCAGCAGCTGTAGCCAGGTTTGTCATCACAGAGCCCGAGCTGGTGAACTTCTCTATGGTGCTCTGACTGGCCGACGACCCCATAGGTTTGTCTTTGTTCATGCTGTGGCAAGAGGGGTCTTCAACATCAAAACAGCCAGGTATCAGGTTAGGTCCTGAGTTACCCGCCAGACTCCCTACTGTCTTTCTGAGGGGTGGCATGAGTGGTCAGCCACTCTAAAAAAACAGAGGCTCAGAATAAGTGGTCACCCCTAGGCCACAAGCCACACTAGGACCTGGCTTGACTGCTTCTGCGATCAAGGGGCCAGTTGTAGTGCAACTCCTTCTAACAAGATGCTACACCAGGAGGCTTTATGCAGGTGGTAGGCTGGAGCAGGCAGGGGTATATATTGTGGCAGTGTAGACTCCCCTGTAGCCCATATCAGGAGCAGCGACGACTACCATTCAGGGAAAGGGAGGGACCCCGTGCGGACAGTGCCTTATGCCAGAAGACAGCTCACAGATCAACTCTGAGGCCAATCCACAGAAAAATCAGATGCCCAGGGCCAGGCCATCCATAGCGCATGGCAGAATGTGGGGTCGTAACAGGGGGGTCAAGACCGCTCTGCTGTAGGCTGTGCGTCAACCCTGTGATCAAGGATCTCGGTCCCAGTAGCACTTCTCCGGTGTAGTGGGTAAGAGGTCCCATAGTTCTGTGGGGGGACAAGCAGGTGTGGGGACACAATCTCGAGGTCTCTCCAGCTTTGCTCCACAGATCTATTGCAGGAGAGTGCGTCATCTCCCAGCTGCACCCACCACCCACTACTGGGCCTCATGAGCCGCAAGTTGGGACTGCTCCCCACCCACCGGCTGCTCACAAAAGGGTGCAGCGAGGCAGTACACCACTACCGGTGGCCATTCTCCCTCTAGCTGCTCACGCACCCACTCCAGGAACTCTATGCTGGTGCGCTGCCCAGCTAGACTGCAGTTCCCACCAGCCGGATCGGGGCTCGCCAAATACTATACAGGGTGCAATGATGTTTCCCACTGACTCTGCTACACTGGTATTGGTGTTGAACGTCAGTATGTTGACGATACGGGCAGTAATATTGTGGATGAATTAAGCAGCTGCCGGGAGCTCACTTAGTATGTGACCGCCTTTTTGTGCGTCAAGCCACGCCCCCTCACCAATGCTTCTTAACATCGACATGAAGTCATTACCAGCACTCATCAATGAATTTCACCTCACATGCTATTTCTATGCAGATGACACACATACTCTGTAAACTGGAAAGCCCCGAAACCATTGCAAATTCCCAAATCTGCAATTGCCTCAGAGCCATTGATCAGTGGTTGACATGGAGCCATCTTAAATTGAATACTTCCAAATGGAAATACTTACATGTGGTGATTGGAAAAATTATGGCCGATTTGCTACTTGACGATCTGGAAACACCACCTAAAGTATCAAAGGAAGAAAGAAAACTTGGAATTACCATGCACTCCAAAGCTATTAATGAATGCCCAAGTGGACAAACTAGCACGATCAAGCTTTGTTACTATAAAAATTCAGTGACGCATCTTCTCCCACCTAGGATTTCCACACAAGGTCGAGGCTACTATCCCTCTTGTTCTGTCTAAACTTGATTGTGACAATAGCCTGGTATACAACGGTAACCACGCATTTTTTACAACGCGGTACCGTTACCACGCTACTTTTACCACGCAAGTCGTTACCACGACTTGCGCTGGGGGGCGCTCCAGGATAGTAAATAGATTAATTTACTATCCAACTCCTTTCCCTAGAGTCCACGGGGACTGGAGTTGGAATAGTAAATTAAAAAATTTACTATCCAGCGCCCCTCCACGCAAGTCGTTGTAACGACTTGCGTGGTAAAAGTAGCGTTGTAACGGTACGCGTTGTAAAAGTACGCGTGGTACCGTCATATATCCCAATAGCCTCTACCAGGGATTATCTTTTACAACTATGAAAAGACTACATCCAATTCAGAACTCTGCTGCCAGATTACTCTTTCAAATATAGTAAGCCTGGGTGGAGTTCTGCGTAGTGACAACAAACTCGGCCAAGCTATGTGGAGTTCCACGAGCGACAGAGTGGGTTACCTCACGCAGTTCGCACAGATTTCTTGAGCTGGGTATTTGTCCTGCGCTGAATGGCCTCTTACACAGTGCAAGAGGGTGCTGCTTCTTTCTGCTGCTCGTGTAGAAGTTCTACTCGAGCCGCAGCTTCCTCAAAGCGAATGGAAGGTGTCTCGACACGAGCGGTAGCGACCATCCACATCCGCCCATGTTGAGAAATCTTACAGGAAAGTGGTCTAGAGTTGAATTTTCCTTGCCTCCGCTCACCAACTTAATGTTTTCATAGTGCAAAAACTCAGTGAACGGATCAGGGTTCACTACCCAGGCTTAATATAAGCCACAAGCCCACATCTTCCCTGCCTTGATGGGCCTAAATTGGTTACCGGTTCCCAGAAGATCCACATTCTAGCTGCTTTGTTACTCCCACAAAGCAATACATGGAACAGGGTCACTCTTCATCAGGAATAAAATCACCAAATACATTTAACAAAGGAACCTCCTCTCTATATTGGCACCTTGCCTCAAAATCCCACCACACAAGGAAAAAATCAAGGTGGCACATCCTTCTCTGTTCAAGCAGCCAAACTATGGAACTTTTCACCCCCGAACATAAGATCCACAGATAACTACCTTCTCTTCAGAAGACAACTCAAGAGTTGGCTCTTCCCCATATACCAATCATACGCATACATAAATACACTGCATATCCCTATGTATATAACCATGTATTATATATCTGTACCTAGATATGTGTATTCCCTTGTATAAATGTGTATAATAATTATGTCTATGAGTATATAGACATGTGTTAGTTCTGCTTACAAATGGACATACTAGTTACAGTTATATTATTCTATGTTTAACATGTATATAGGCCACTGCATAATACATACATTTTTGTCATACCTATTTATCTACATTTGCTTCACTATTGAATTAAAAAAAGTAAACAATTATGACAACAAATACATTTGCTCAAAGTACAGCAGCACTTGAATGCCTGAGTTTAATAAAAACAACTGACCTCGAGGTATATTACCTTCCTAATACATGAATACATTCCATGTACTAATGTATCTTTATATTTATTACTTTACTCCTAATTCAGCATCTCCACTGCACTAACCTATAACTCACCCTATACCTCTCTCAATATATCCTCTATCTCTACTCTCTGACTCATTCTGAACTTCATTCTACTACTCTCTCAAATGTACTACCCTATTTCTCAAGCTATACCTGACTCAATATATCCTCTGCCTCCACTCTCTGACTCATCCCAAACCCCATTCTTCTACTATGATCCCCAAATCAACCCTTTCTAGACTCTTCCCTCTTCAACCCCTCTTTGCACCATCTCAAACCTTTTTTACTATTAAGATCTCCCAAACAAGCCTTTTTAAACCCTTCTGTCTGACTGTTCCCCTCCACCTCCCCTTCACTCATCCCAAACCTCCTCTTACTTTTATGATCACCAAATAAACACTTTCAAAATCCTTCCCTCTTCTATTCCTCCACTATACTTTTCAATTCAACTAACAGAATCACATGTTCACATCTCAAATTAATTTCATATTTCCCTATACTAATTCACCTCTAATCCTGTTTCTGGGTTCCGGAGTAGAGCGCTACTTACCAAAAAAGTGCTTCAATGCCTCATCAGGGGTAACAAGAGCTTTATAAATTCAAACCCTTCCCTCGTCTATCCCTTCACTATCCTTTTTCAATCCAAATAACAAACTCATATGTCTACCCCTCTAATTAATTTCATAAATCCCTATGATAATTCACCACTAATACTTTTTGGGCTCCGGAGTAGCATGCTATTCGCTGAGAAGTGATTTGGCGTCTTATTAAGTGTGATTACACTTCCAATTACAATAATGTGTCCTGCCCTACAAGACTTAGAGTATTCAAGTTGTTTGCCTACGGGTATGAGGCATTGAAAATAATAACATTTTAATCGGTATAGGTTTACAAGGAATCACACTGTGAATGCTCTGTTCCATAAACTAGTTTGAATATAACAATAGACATTTCATTATGTAAATGCTAGAAAGCATTCATTGTAATTACAGGGGGAGAAAGGAGTGGGAAGGAGAGTTAGGGGAAGTAGGACGTAAACAGACTTGACAGAAGAAATGAGTAACACACTGAAACAGCTACAGTTACAATATTGAATATGTTTATGATGTGTCATTACCCAAAAATCTTTTTAAAAAACAAGTTAAAAAAAGTAAAATCACTGACTGGACATTCATTTTTTAAGTGTTATATTGTGTGTTACTGAGTTTTGAATTTCCAACCTACATCACCTCCTTGACAATGCCTCAAACTACTCATGCAGTCACAAGCTTAGGAGTCAAGTGCTAAAGGAGTGTTTAAAGTTCAGTTAACAATACTATGGCTACTCCCGAATACCAGTCAAAATAATTCATGTGGTTACAGCTCAGTAACTTCCAGATGCTCTTGGACTCATTTGAGAATAACCATAAGCTTGGTATAGCAGCAATTGATATGATAACCGCGTATATGGTAGCTGCACTAGCCATTGAAGACTGTATCTGTGAAAGGGGAGTCTACATTCTGCTTTGAAAATGTTACTCCATAGAGAGGCTGAACTGATCAATTGAGACCAAACCTGTGCATGGGGACACTCCTTTAGTATTCACAGGGCATTTGAGGCAAGCCTAGCACATGTGGAGCTGCATTTGTTATTTGAGGATTGTCCTTCAAATGTTAAACAAAAATACTACACACTTGAAGAGGAATGAGTTTTCGATTCAGCTATTGAATCAATTGTTGATATTGTTAATTGGATCTTTAATAGCACACAATTGCAGTAAATTTAACATCTCAGAGCTTTTCGGCTGTGCTGGGGATTGTATATTTAATCCTATCCCCCCTGATATACCACCATAAAAAATTGTTTTCCAGAGATTTTCATTTTCGATTTGTGTTTTTGGATCATTAGCGAAGTAATTTAGCTTGAGTTGACATTGCTGATCCTTGCCAAATTTTTCTGGAAGACATTTTTCAAAATGGCGCATATGTTGCAATGATGATGTCATATTTCAGGAACCATGAGATATATATATCTACTTCAGTTTGGTGTCAAAACATAGGTTTTGGGGGTCAAGTAGTCTCAAAGAGATGAAAAATAACTCCTCAGAGCAATCCTTCTGAATCTTTTCAAAATGGCAGCTATTATAGATGAAGAAGAGACATATATAGAAATTAAATAAATAATAATGTTTTTTAATCCTTTTATGTATACATCAAACAATGTTTATGATCTGAAAAAAGAAATGTTTAGTACTCCTGTTTTAAACACATTTTCATAGTTCACTTTATTTATTTGTTTCGGCAGTTACTCATGGTACATTTGCAGAATGTTAAACATTTAAAAAGAGCATTTTGACAGGATGCCTTTTGTAGCACAGGCTTTGCAAGTTATTTTCTTCATGAGCCCAAAGAAATTACTGTGGATGTTCACACACACTAACCTTCCTGTTGGTGGTTTAGGTGGATAAATGTCAAGCGGAGCATCTCGGTTGTTATTCTTCGCTATTTAGCCGACTGATGTGCAAGTCATGCAGGAGAGTGTCTGTCTAAAAGTTGGTTTGATAGATTTTTGACATGCTCTCTCATGTTCGGATGGATGAGCAATTGCATCTGTTGTAAACAGAGCTATGCAAGAAGCCTATGTCCCGCACCGCTCTGTTGTCCTAGGAGAGCTATCACTCTAAGGTGTTAAGAGAAAATTTGCCCTTTGCACAATTTCTGCATGTCAGATGCAATTGCTCATCTGTTCAAAAATACAGAGAGCATGCCAAAAATCTATCAAGCCAACTTTTAGACAAACACTCTTCTGCACGACTTGTACGTCACTCTCCTGCATGACTTGTACGTCAGTCGGATAAAATAGCGAAGAGTAACAACCAAGATGCTCTGCTTGATATTAATCCACCTAAGCCACCAGCAGGAAGGTTGGTGTGTGAACAACCACAGCAATTTCTCTGGGCTCATAAAGAATATAATAAGATTTTTTTTTACATAGTTTGAACAAACTAAATAGGGTGATTGCACGTCCTTTGTTTGCTTTCAAAAGGGGCAGTAATCTAAAAGACAGATTTGGTACACACCAGACCAATGATGACCTACAACAGAAGACAAGAAGCCCTGTGGGGTTTACCACCTGTACTTGGGCATTTCCCCTGTGGTTCCTCTGGAGTATGTTTCCAGACCTCACACTCCACATAAATAATCATTCCCCTAAAAACACAGTGGAAACAACGTCCGCACATGAACTGTAACACCAAGAAAGTAATTTACCTAATTACATGCCTGTGTGGCCTCAGATAAGTTGGGATGACAACAAGGAAAATCTGAATACGTATCACAGAACATAAGAGCACAATAAGATGCAAAAAACAAATAAAGATGACAAATCATTTCATTGGGAAGGGACAAGTAGTTATGTATTAAACTTACAAGTATACCAACTAACGGTGCAAAAGAAGCTCCACAAAATTGACAGCACACTATATGGAAAGAGGACACTCCAAGGCAGATGTAAAAGGGACAGTAATAGAAAAAATTAGCGCCAATAAGGCGTTACCACACAAGCTACTAACCAAAGAACAACATTGGGTGTACAAACTAAACAAACAAAAATCCGGATTGAATGACGAAATACCTTGGGGACAACTGACGGATTAACACAACAACTCATCTAAGATGTACCACTTTAGAAGCATATTTTAATTCTAGAGCTAGGTGCTTCACATAGCATAACCAATATTTGAGCACCTGTTCCAAATTACCCTGAAAGAAAAGGTATTGGCAAACAAATACTTATTGTCTACGACTAACAACCATATTCATGGTGTTTGCCCCAGCCTAACCAATAGAGTACCAAGGGACAAAACCTCTTTACAAATCATTGCAGCCTGCCGAAATGCACACACATAACACAGTATGTCCAGGAGACGGAAGGGAACATTAGCCTCTAGAAGACTAACAGCACCCGACACCTGACCTACTTTACATAACTGGATATAGATGAGAATGATAATATTGACTAAAAGGAAACCACTAACCGGGCAAAAGCATCCATGCCAGGGTCCCCCACCTAAATAAACTATGTTTCCCCTAATCCCCAGTTGTTCAGTAGTCCAAAGATGGCATCACTCCGCATGCTACGCAGTATACATGACGAAATGGTCACATGATGCGTGGCTTCCCGACAGCCGTAAACCAACATGCCAGATATAACCAAGCGTCTCCCGGCACCTCACCACCACAGGCTGGGGGATGGGGAATGAAATAGGCCAAAAGCCGGGGTAGGACCCTTGACAAAGTGAGTTTTACCAATTAATTCCCCACAGAAGTGTAATACAGCACCAAAGTTCACACAACATACCAAGGTAAGGTGACTGAAAGCCATGCTAAACCTCTGGTTCCCCTTTTTCCCTTATTCCTATATGGTGCCTATCCCAGAGTGTGACTACAGGGCGACCCTTCCTGCCCCCGTGATACATATCACCCTACGATTGTGGGAGAGCAAATATATGCACTTTTGGTCATTTAACTGAAAATGCATTGCCTGATCAAAACGCGAGAATTGATAGAAAGATGTTTAGAGAATGGTGATAACTGAACGAATGGGCGTGTGAGAATCTACGTACAAATGCAAAATACGTACGATGAATTTTTACATGCAATAAGTGCTTGAATCTGACAAATAATATGCACACTAACCACATGCACACTAAGATGACAAATTAGGTGTATATATAAAGAAACATACTATGAAATAAATGTCCTTAATTCAGACTCGAAAGGGACGGTCACTAAGGCACGATACTCCTATGGATGTGTGACAGTGAGAATGAGAATTCTCACAACACAATACGAAAGGCATGCACTGGGAGGAGCATGCAAAAGGTGAAAACCTTAAATAATACTATGGCAAATTCAAGCAAGAGCAACATGAATCAAGCATGTTAAGTGTGTGTATAGAAAAAAACATGCATGACTATATATGTTCTTGTTTCAGGTGAAACCCCACCGGGACAACTTGAGGGCAAGTATGATGATTGCCCTAGCATCCACAATTTGGCATGCCTAAACAGTGATATATTAGGATAATATTGTCCACTGCACAACCTAGTGAGGTATCATTATATTATTCATCAGAAAAGAGGGAAGAGGAATTAAAGTCCATTCAGTTCCCCTGAATAGGATCTAAGGTAATCAAAAAGTGGGAATGGACACTGGTATCTACCATAACCGTTGGTTATATTTGAAAACCCTCATAGACGCTTCGATTTAGACGATGCAGTGTATCTTTTTGTCCGCCCCTTATCTAGCGTCATGGCGTAGTCATCGGGCAGAGTCAGCACAAGGAGCGAATACTTTCCTACACGTGGCACGGACCACTTTAACTGCGGCTCGCTTGCACCCTGATGAAGAGAAATTGTTTCAAACCAAAGGAATTTCAGTATGAGAGTCTCATACTATAATTGAAAACTACACAAATTGTGTGAGTATTACCAGTTTTGTTCTTTTTTGTATTGTCCTGACGAAAGCTCCACAGACCCTGTTGGGCCCAGGAGAGCTGAAACATGTCAACCTACCTTTAGAGACATATGGTAATCCAGTAACTCGATTATCTAATATACCACAGCAATTTTTTAACTTCCAGTGCCCACCTCTTTAAAATAAATTTTGGTTTTTGGTGTGACACTGCTTTTTAACCAACCCATTTTGACTGCTCTACTCTTTATTCCTCTGTTGTTGTCCCTGAAATTCCTGGACACTTCTACACTTACCAGAGGTTGCCTCGGGCGAGGCAGACACACAGCACGTCATTTGACTACCCGATGACTACGCCATGACGCTAGATAAGGGGCGGACAAAAAGATAAACCGCATCGTCTAAATCAAAGCGTCTATGAGGGTTTTCAAATATAACCAACGGTTATGGTAGATACCAGTGTCCATTCCCACTTTTTGATTACCTTAGTATCATTACCTGATGAAAGCCTCAGACTTGAATAGGGCTGAAAACATGTTGGTATAATACAGGGTCATAGCACCATTAAGTCCTCAATACCCTCTATGAACAAACTGTAACCTTCCCCATCTTATTCGCCAGTAAAGGGATACCTTAGAGCAGCTGAGGGATTTTTAATCTTTAGTTAAGCTCCCTGGTCATTCTTCCTTTGCGTGCTCCCTGGAAGACGGCTGAGCCCACTTTGACCTTTAGGAGTCAGGGTGAACCCAATGATGAAGCATGACACTATTAGTCTGCGTGACGGTTGTATATATAAAAAAGAAGAAATTATTTGCTTCCCCGCAATAATAATGTGGAGCCACAGTGGATACTTTGTGTGACCACCCCCCGTTTCTCTCTCCCTCTGCCTACTAATGATCACATCTGTGATATTAGGTGGGATACTTGTACATTTAGTAGAAATGCACTAGGGAGGATGTATCCCCCCATACCCCCTCCAATTGTGAAGCGACCTCTCAACCCTCTGGATTTCAAAAGGTTGCCCCTGATCAGATCTAAATTATAAATCACTTAGCTGATGACCTATGCTAGACGGTGCTTGATAAACCATATATACACCAGTCCCACACAAACGCATCCCAGTTCTTGTTTATAAGGGAACAGAAATGTTTTTTCATTATACGTAGCCATATCCATGGCTGTGCTGAGGAGATTGCAAGGCGATTCATACTTTAACGTTATTATGGATCTTGGGGTAGTAATACACTGATCTTTAGTTAAGGTCCTGGTTTAGTTTTAATAATCAAAAATCTTCTTTATTACAATCATTTTACATAAGCTCCAGAGAGTTAGTTTTCTCCTGGTCTTCGTCTGTAGACTACATTTCCCATGAGGCAAGGGGTTTTTGTAGTCACTTAAAAAAAGAAACAAATCTAACAGTTCATTCAATTAACCCAAAACACTCTTGATTAATAAGGTTTATCCTGATACTCACTATATGGAATCAGGTTTTTGAAATGAGGCATATGGCGATCTATATTGCAATCTACATGTAAACCAGAATATTGGTTGATCGCCTGATAGTGAATCAACATGCAGACTACCATTCTCATGAGGCCTGGGGCCTCTGTAGTCTTTCACTCCACCGGATATAAGAAATGAACAAGGGAGGCACCTGCTTCTTTAAAAATAGAAACAGCTCAAATGTTGTTTCCCTTGGACTCACCGTGCATCGCTGCCTGTGAGCAGTTACGTCTGGTGAGTCTACCTATGAAAATGGGGAAATTTTGATACTGGGCTATGTGGAGCTACACAACACCAATTCATTAACATTGTACTCGAGGTGCTAATGCACGGAGGCAGGTTCTGAAACCCTGCTAATCTACTAATGGTCAGATCTTGTCTGAATATACAGCACAGCGCTTCTTAACTTTGATAATAGAGGTTTGTTTTTAACATTTCCTACCATTTAACAATCATTTGACTTGCCAATGCATTGAGACAGGCTCGGAGGCCCAATGATTCCAGTAATGAGCAGGCCCACATTTGAATATACATCACAGCGCTCCTTAGCTTTGTAAATAGAGGGGTGGTCTAAACATTTCATGATAAGGTGTTACCAATCACTACCTGGTTGAACATGTCTATTAGCAACATAACAAGTTTAACACATTTAATGGACCACCTTGAGACCTTACACACTGACATGACAGTAATTACTAGCTCTATGTCTGTTACCTACCTGTGGTTTTTAACACATTTGACATCTCTTTTCTCACGTTGCATTTTTTAATTTGTCTGAACTCTTTACCTACTTTTGTCTGTTCTGCTCCCCCCCCCGAGAATTTGCCTTGAGTCTCACACCAGGCCTGAGTTGAGGCCTTAATCCCAATGTTAGTGGGTAAGCCTTAACCTACCCCCATGCTACATTCACCAGTCCCCAAAGTCTGGCACAAGGGCACAGTTACTGTTGCATGGGTGATGTATATACAAAATGTGCATACATTATAATCCCAGGATTACCTTATTGGTTGTGAGGTAATTAATTGTGAATTGGGTGTTTTCCTACTTCTTTATATGTGGTAAATTCGGTTAATACTATATACAATATCTTTTGCATGAAACGACCAGTGGATCCCTACTTTGAGCATATAATTGGACCACTGAGGTTGTATTTTGATACATATGGTTTTTGATATTTTTTGTTATATCACTTTGAGCACTTGAGCAGGAGCATTTGCTTTACAGATCCTGAGGAATGCCGCAACATGTCTAAGGAGGGTCATAGGGAGAAACATGTCGACCTACTTCTTTCAATATTTACAGTGGACGTGATTACGCCCGCCTGGCCCTCTGCTTGTTTTAATCCTGACCCAAGGATGCATGAATAAATTGTTACGCATACCTCGGAGCCAGTTTTAGATCACACATCCTACATTCACACCCTGCTGTTCCCTCACCACTACTCACTCAATAGCGAGGTATTTAGCATACCTCTGAAAACATCCCTGAACTCCTCACTCTAGTGAACGGGGTGTAGCTGTACCGTGACTAGGTATCATGGTGCAAGGAGGTTCCCCACGATGAAGCTTGCCACCTCTGGTGGGTGAGGGAATTCGTCCTTGTAGGGGAACGCTCCAAATGATTTAGGTACACCAATTCTTCTCTCTCTTTCTTGTTCTCTTTCTATTAGACCCAGGTGTTTAAAAGGTGGATGACAGGTAGCTATCAATCATCTAAGTGGATGGGCTTTGGGTTTGGTTGTCGTTGCTTTCTCAGAATACTCTATTTTTGACACATTTTTTCCTGGCTTTTTTCCATTATATACGACTCGTAGCACTTGTTGTTACAATGATAAAATATGTGATCCTCTTCACCCATCAGTTTATATCCTTTGTGAACTTCATCTTGCTGTATTTCTGCAGTATATCGAACTCTCTTCTGTCCAGCTGCAGTTCATGACAGCTTTTCTTTTGGATTAGTTTGGCATTCGACTTTGTAGGTAGCAATGCTCTGTCAGGAGGTAAAAATCATCTGCTACCACCTGCTTCACTCATGTTTATGAATTTAAATCAATGGTAAACTTGAAACAAAAAATCTATTAAAACAAATTAACAATATGATGGCTAAAAGATATTATTACAGAGCTGCCATTTGAGGAAATGGTGGAAGGGTTGCTCTGGGGAGATATTTTCAGTCTCTATAAGACTACTTTAGCCCCAAAACCTATGTTTTGACACCAATATGAAGTATATGATATGTTTTGTTATTTCTATTTATAACGTGCACGGCTACTACGAGGAGTGTCCCTGTGCAAGCCTGAGAGAGAGTGAACACCAGATTAAATTAAGAGAAATGTCGTCAGATCTTTCTTAAACAGAATGGGATATAGGATTTATGGGTCCTGAAATATTACATCATCAATTCAAGCCATCTGCCATTTTTAAAAATGTCGTCCAGAAATATTTGGAACAGATTAGCAATGTCTACCTAAGCTAAATTACTTCTCTACTGATTTGAAAACGGAAATCAAAAATGAAAATCTCTGGGCAACAATTTTTTTATGGAGGTATATCAAGTCTCCAGGATTATTTTTTCGATTTTATGGAGTTAAGTGAAAACAAGCCTGCCACACTTCTTACAATGTAAGTCAACATTAAAGGATTTAAAACGTCTGCTGAAGCAGCACAGAAGTAGATTAATTAACTTCCACGACAGTCACAGTGTGATCATCTCTGATAATGGAATCTTTTCCGGATAACAGGCATGAAATGAGCCTTTCCAAATTAGTTCTGAGGAGTTCATCATTGTTGCTTGTCCGATTTTGGCACCCTGTTTCCTTCCCATGTTTATGTTTTCCTATTTTCATTTTTTCTCACGTACAGTGCCATCCTTTTATTAGCAACATTGAAGGAAAGTGAAGAAGGTTAGTCAGCGGACAAACAGAAATGCAGATTTCTGATTTTCACTGTAAACAAATATTACTGTATTCCTTAATAATATAATCCCACTATCACGCATATTGGTTGGTAGTGCAAGCCTCAATTGTTTAATACAGGTGTCAAGAGAATTTAACTTATAAGGCACTGAGTACAGGTGTCCCCATGAATATTAATATGTGTGGCAACTCCTGTCACTGCACATAATGAAATGTTGAGTTTCATGGCAAGCACAGCACTCTGTAATTTTCCCCAGGTAAATTTAAGCAGGTCAAAACTAATGCCATTGTACACAGGAATATGTTCCTCAAGTATTTGCACATGCAGATTTTGGTGCAGAGAGCACCAAAATGCAAGTGCTTTATCCCATTTTTATGACAAAACTACTACTATGTGCTTTTTATCCCAACCAACAATTTCAAAATTCTGTGGTGTTGGATTTTGTTCGTGTGCAATATATATTGCACACTCCTCTAGGGCCTTGTAATAGGGGATTAAGTCAGCAGTTTCAATACAACTGACTAGTGCAGTGGACAGATGCATTAACATATGATTGCTTGTATGTTAATCTATGAATGTGAGCTGGAATTCTCAGTGATAGAAACATGATCATGTGCTCACTAATGCTGGAGTAGAATAGGGGCAGTGGAGTTACTGAAAACTGGTAGTAGCAAGCAAATATTTACCAAGGAAAAGTAATGGTGGCAACTTTGAATAGGCTGTCTAGGCGAAATCCACTTTTGGGGATGTATTATACAAAGTGCCATTGAGACGCAACGGGCATGTGTGACTGCTTTGTCCTCCCCCAGGGCACTTTTGTATTACAGAAGGGTCTGCAGACACTTGTGCATTTCTCTAAAAGGATGCATTAGTGCTCCAAGGGCAATCACATCTAAAACAGATGTGTGAAGATCCTGCTTCGCTCATAGTGCTGATATGTTTCACTTCCCAACTTGGTGGCAGGCATGCCCATTGTTTGCTTCCATCTGGGTGCAAGGCATACTTGCCACACCATTGCCTGCTGTACTTTTTATGGAGTTGGTAAAGGAACTTCCCAGAACGAGTTGAATATTTTGTGACTAAGGATTTGCACTTCACCCTCTTATTACGTACCTACAATTGTTCAACATGCACCAATTTGACAATGATCTAAACAGTAAATGCTACATTTGAAAGCATGATTGTCGAATGCAAGTGTCATTAAGTCACCTTGATTGAATTGTCACGTGTAGTATTCATTTTATGACACCTGTGTAGAGAAAATGTGATTCAGCCCCTTTACCATCTTGCATTCTCAATTCCAGTGCTTGTGGAATAACATAATTTCACACTCACTTCTCATACAATAATTGAATCAGTCAAAATGAGAAACAGGTTTCCTATTTTATGTTGCAAACATCCCAGTCTCCCCAAATACCCAAGCATCAATAGTGGTATTTGATGGTGTCTCATATTACAAGAAAGGTCCCATTGCAATACATTTTTTATAGAGCATCAGACATGAATGCGTATTTCTCTAAGACAAAGTCACTGGAGCATTGATCCTCTCTCATAATCACTCAACCTTCTGCACAAGGAGCAGAAATCTCTTCTAGACCATGTCAGGGGGTATGTTCTGTCCCGGAGCTACAACTGCACAGTAAGAGCCTTGTCCTTCTGTGGACAGCACTGGCTGTCATCAATGCCTGCATCATTATTATTATTAATATTATTATTATTATTATTATTATTATTATTATTATTATTATTGTTGTTCATTTGTAAAGTGAAGCATTCACCTGGCAGGCATCTTGGCACTATCAAAGTTCATCTGAAAGATCAAAAAGACTGAAACATCTGTGTCACACATCTTTCACCATTATGCGCTTGGAGAACATAGTCACTGGTGATCCAGTTCACTGCCAGTCTGGAAGACATCAACCTCACAAGAAAGGGTCACTTTAGTACCTCTATCACGCCCTTATTGGAATTTCCAGCTGAAACACCAAGAATTGAGTGAACGTGCAGTCTGAACATTCCTCTCACCCTCAAGAATGAGGAAACCTGCTCTGCTATCAGGGACTTCTATGATTAGGTAATAATGGGGTAACCCTGTGTCCCTCAGAACCTGGGTAAGTTTCAATTAAACAAGAAGTGGCTGTGTCAGGTAGAAGGTACGTTAGTTAAAGTTGCTCATAGTGCATTTGTCATACTTGGCGCAACCTCTAGAATATGCCTGTGGGATAAAGTACTTAGCCCTTTTTAAATAAGGACATAAATAAAAAGCTTGGTACTGTTACTTTTATCAGAATTGATTCATTCATAGATAATCACAGTACACAAAAACTGTCAACACGAGATATTTACATGGATGCAGGGTGATTTGAGTGACAATAGTGCTCAGTGCTCAAAAGGTGTACCGTATAAACAGTGTGGTTATGGTTTCTATGTACAGTTGAGTGGTAGGCCAGATAATGGTTTTGCTCCAGAGACTCCTATCTTTCATTTTGTGGAATCCTGGTAGTTCTGGACCTGAAATATGCATCGACGTTTCAACACTAGTAGTGCCCCGGTTGGTGGTCACAGCGGGTCTTCATCAGGACAAGGTGTCGGGGGGGCAGAGGTATTTTGTTGACAGCCCTTAGGAGGCTGGAAGAGTCTCAGCCGTGGGCAAGGGGGACTCAAGGAATGTTCAGATCGTGTCCAAACAGGTATTGTTCTGAGATTAAGAAAATTCAATCGGGAAGTTGTACGGACGGGCCCTAGTACCGTCTGTCCTCTGCGTAGAGTCACAAGAAAAGGTCACTTTAGTACCTCTATCATGCCCTCATTGGAATTTCCAGCTGAAACACCAATAATTGAGTGAACATGCAGTCTGAACATTCCTCTCACCCTCAAGAATGAGGAAACCTGCATTGCTATCAGGGACTTCAATGTCACAGACAAACCTTTAATTAACAATAGCTTTTATAACTGGGTTCCCCTTAATCCTGCTTAGATGGTTTAATGTTACTCTCTGAATTTATTTGTATGTCAAGGAGAGGATGTTTGATTCACTATAGCAAGCAACGTAGAATGTATCTCAAAAAGGGACTAATCCGCTTTAAAGACATGCTCTGTCTTGGTGTAACTGATTTATACAAAAATGATACGTTGAATTCTTGAATTAATCTTAGCCACTGCTTATTATACGCTATTGTGTCGCAGTCCATGGTTATTTTGAACATCATGCATTTCAGTTTAAACCCAGCCATATGCAAATCAGCCTGGACCCTGCTCCAGTTGCAACAGTACAGCCCTAACTACGAGGCCAGGTCCTCCCTGAACAGAAGCAAAAGCTTCCCAGGACCTCGACACACTGAAGTATACAATAAGGTAATGGATGAAATGCTTGAATGAATCTCAGCCTCTGGTAATTATTTGGGCCGCATACCCGTCCATTATTATTTTGCACAGCATGTCACCTAAGTTTGGACCCAGCCAAATGCAAATCAGTCTTGACCCTGCTCCAATATGAACAGTCCAGACCTAACTGCCAAGTCAATCTTCTCTCAACTGGAATAGCAGCCAAGTAATTACCTATATAATTTCCATTAACTGAGAATATTTCAAGCATTCTATCCATCACTTTTTTGTATACGTCACTGTCTTGATGTAACAGCATGTGGATTAACAAGAACCTTTAGTGCAATGTCATGTCCCATGATTGGTTAGCAGAGAATAGTCAACTTTGATTCTCTAGTATATACAAATCACCTTTATCTTTATCACCATGAACTTTACTCATACTTCATCTACCTGCTGCTCTTCTCTACTGAGCAAACACAAGGAGATGATGGACCGAGCGCTGAAACTTTTCAGACACTCACCCCCAGTCACAGATCTGGGTTGAATCCATCATCATTCTTTAGCTCACTTCGCCACCATCTGTCCATCAATTGTTCTTTTTGCATTTGTCACCCCGAGGTGGACGGGTATGCCCAGACGTGGGTCCTGTGCTCTTCATGCCACTGGAGTCAAGCTATCCTGGCTGCTGAGGGCTGAAAGCCCCAAACCGGTTCTAGGATGCTTGTTTTCAGTCCAGGGAGGACCTGACCTGGCCGTTCGGGCTGAACTATTCCCATTGGGCGCAGGGTCAAGACTGATTTGCATATGGCTGGGACCAAACTGGAATGGCATGGTGAGCAAATAAATGATGGATTTAGGCCCAGATCTCTATCCTGGGGTGAATGTATGACATTGTTCTGCATTCTGTCCATCAATTGTTCTTTTTGCATTTGTCACCCCGAGTTGGACAAGTATGCCCAGACGTGGGTCCCATGCTCTCCATGCCACTGGAGTCAAGCTATCCTGGCTGATGAGGGCTGAAAGCCCGAAACCGGTCCTAGGATGCTTGTTTACAGTCCAGGGAGGACCTGACCTGGCAGTTCGAGCTGGACTGTTCCCATTAGGCGCAGGGTCAAGACTGATTTGCATATGGCTGGGATCAAACTGGAATGGCATGGTGAGCAAAAAAACGATGGATTTAGGCCAAATCTCTGCACTGGAGTGAATGTTGTTCTGCATTCTGTCCATCAATTGTTCTTTTTGCTCTTCTCTACTGAAGCGTGCATGTTTTTAATGTTGATTGTAGTTTTCTTATTTCGTCAGAATTAAGAAAACACAATCTTGTGGCATCACGTTAAAGCACTACTGTCTCTATCCCGATGTAAAAGAGCTTCTGTTAATCGATTGCTATTGCATCAGTTGTGCTTCCCATGGCCTGCATCTCAGGGCACCCTCCATTTACAGTGGAGGCCTTAAGCAATAGTGGTTTGGCAGATAGAATTTTTGTGGTATTGCAGGGAAGTCCATTGAGTGACACAAAATTTCTTGATCAGGACAAGTACATTGAAAGGATTTATAAAGTCCTAGGCTAAGATCAATTTTGTCAAATATGAAAAAATCGCCTTTTTATGTGGTCACCCCCTATTTATGCTGAATTTTATTGCTGTTGTTTAGACTGTGCACACTGGGGGGCTACTGTCCAGTGCTCAGTGTATTTGCTCTGACCCGCAAAACATGTAGAAATTGGATAATCCCTGAATGACATATATAACTCTTCTGCAAAGTCATGGCAAAGAAAGTTAACTGTCACCCATGGAATGTAGCATTTATTGTGCCAACCACTAGTGTGACAAGGAAAGCACAGCTTCAGGCCTATCAGTGTAGCCGTACTGCTACAATTAATACATGCAGTCTGACATGTCAATATAACTCTTTTGAAAGAGGAAAAGCTTTCATTTTGAATATTAAAGTCATCCCTAAGTAGGCCTGAAAGCCCATAAGGTATGGTGCCTAGTATTTAATAGTGGGACATGTAGAAAGCTATTTTCATTGCAGGAAACTCTGCTATCCTATAAGGAATTTAGAGTGGAGATTAATCTATTAATATTGCAATCTTGGATTTGGGATAAGCTAGAGAAATGGTTCAACTACAATTTATAATATTATTTAAAATCCAATTCAATATTAAAGTTCCATTTATATAAAATATGTAGAAAAATAAATTTTAAACGTTACCTTTCCCAGCCTGAGAATCCTAGTGGCTAATTTGCCCTATCCTGCCAGCACCTGTTCCTGCCAGTGCTTAACTGCAATGAGATGTGAAAACTGCTCCCAAAGATCAATGGCTTATGCCTGTTGGGTGGATGGGCTGGGTGTGAATTATGTGACACTAGATTGCCCAGGAAGCTGGAATGGTTCAAGAAATTAATTTACTTCAAAGGGGCATGGGTGAGGAGTGTCTGTTCTTAGTTAAGTGTAAAGGGAGACCTGAGGAAGGAAATTCCTTTGTTCATTATCCCAGCCCAGTAGGAGGCAGAGCAGGTCCTAGAAACCACTTGGTGTACCTGAGATGGATGGAACTGCTCATTGACCTAAACATACCCCTGACTGACCTACAGGCTACCTTTCACGTAAAGTCCCTAAGGTCCGACTCCATCTTATGTAGGCTCCGACTCCAATTTGTCTAATGGAGGTCACCATTAATCCCCCTCTCAATCAGTGAAAGTCATCATCTTTCCCAATTTATGTGGAATCATTGTCATGTCTGCTATTAGACGCAGATGTCACCTGACCTTATCTTTCTAAGAACTGTGAAAGCATCAAGCCATTTAATTGATGACACAGATTCAACCATCAATGTGACATTTGTCTGGGTCAAATGTCTACTTTCCACAATGTCAAGTTTAATTAAGAACACATACAGACATATAATCAAAATAGTGTAGTCTGAATTGTTGTTCTTTTACCTTATTTGTTCAGAGGGAAATGTCTGGGATGCACACCTTAATGCACATAAGCTTTGCAGACATTCTTGAATTTATGTCGGAAATTCAAATTTCTAAGAAAGATGTGGGTCCTTAGTCCACATTATTGCCCAAAACTCTGCCAGGGATGGTCTTATCTACTGCCGGCACACTTCGCACTATGAAGATGGTACATCTCACTGAGTCTCGGAGAAGACTGACTAAATGCTATGGCAGCTTGTGTTTGTCATGTGTGGGAACACTGTCTTCATGCCTCAGCTGATAAAGACAGACTTTGATGTCAACAATGTATGCAGTGCTTCTCCCTAAAAAATTCTAGACTGCAAGTTGCTCTGCCTCCCATGCTCTCTTAATACAGTGCTTCGAATTTGATGTTAGGGTGTTAGGTTCTATATGATATTTTAAATGACATTTTAACAATGTTCGAAATGTTAATCATATTCTTGTCATGTAGAACGTGCCTTCTTGCTGTTTTAATAATATTATGTGTAGTTGTTTTAGATGTGCTGAGAAACAGATTGTTCCTGGGATGGATCAGTCTAATGTTGACACAATAGCCCTAACAACTAAACAAATACCTCATTTTATAAAGGCTGCAAAATCTTCAGCAGCAATGGGACAAAAGAACATCCCAATTAGGGTTCTCCAATCAAATTCGGATGAGTGGAGTACATTTTTACTCCCCCTATTTCTTCATTGTTTTGCAACAGGAGATATTCCAAAATCATGGCGGGGGAGCATAGTGGTCCCCATTTAAAAAAAAGCTCCAGAACAGATCCAAAGAACTATCCACAAATCATTCTACTAGACGCAACGGGAAAGATCTTCACAGCCTGTGTCCTGGACCACCTGAAAGACTGGGCCTCTTCCAGTGGAGCAATTCCTATGTCTCAGGCAGGATTCCGACCAAATATTCAGTAACAGACAATATTGCAATTTTGCAAACGATGGTTGACAAATATGTTGTGTCAAAATTACAAATTGTATACTGTGCTTTTATTGATTTTACCACGGCATTTGACAGGGTAGACAGATCAACACTCTGGAAGAAACTGGTGAGGCTGAGAATTCCACATGACTTACTCACAATAATGATATCCCTCTATCCAGCAACATGGTGTAGAGTCCAAATGGGAGCAGTAAAGGCCTTAACTAGACCAATGCCCACATCGAACGGACTAAAACAAGGTTGTATCCTCGCCCCCATGTTATTCTCCCTTTATTTTAAGCCACCTGCCGGAGTATTTTACTCAAGTAAATCATTTTCAACCGAAATTAGCACTGAGTGACAAACATATTTTAATGTATGCTGACAACATTGTGACATTAGATCTTACACTGATAGGACTTCAAAGAAACTTCAATGCACTAGATCGCTATGCAGAAGAAAACTTTCTAGTTCTAAACATATCGAAAACCAAAATTTTACCTTTTAGAGGGAAACAGCGACTCCAACCTTTTATTTGGACATTGGGAGGAAAACCACTAGAGTCCGTCAAAGAATATACCTACTTGGGTCGAATATTTTCCCAAACTTTACAGGATTCCTCACCCTAACATCACATAGGGCAAAAGGCAGATGCCCATGTAGGGGCACTGCTGAGGCTATACTCTTCTTCCGGAAACAGACATTTCCAACCTTTGCTAGAGGTTAATCATATGAAAATCCCTCCCATTTTAACGTATGCCCAATAGTATATACATATTAAAACCTGGCAAATTGTAAAATTGAGAGAAGGGCATCTTCTATGAAAACTGTTCAAAGTAAATCAAGCTGTTCCGGTCCAAGCACTTCGCCTCAAGCTTTCCTGAGCTAGTACATATGCTAGGGCTATCTCAAATATAATAAGATGGGTATATCACCTTCTACACGCTCATTCTGGATCTTTAAGGCACATTTTAAAATTGGAGACTTTAAGAGATGAGTTGTCGCGATACACTTTTAACAAGATTCTTAATATAGCTCTCAACCTGTCTCACTGCACAGTAGCACTTTTACAAACCAGGACCCCATCACATTTGAAGCTCTTTTCAAAGAACCTGACTCCAAGGTTAAGCTTCGACCTGGATGTAGAACTCAGTTGTCAATTAAAACAATATGTAGGAAACAGAATATAAATCCCCTGAGCAATACACTTATTTTTCACTAGGTCACAGGGTTCAGCGTTCTATCCTTCTACTGAGGTTGGAAATCCTCCCTTTCAAAGTATACATAGCAAAGTGGAATACCTCTGAAAACACAACAAGGCTCTGTGACTTGTGCAAGGGAGGAACACAAGATCTACCTCACGTACTGACAGTCTGCCCTAATCCAACATTGGTAGAAGCCCGGCGGCAGTATTTAAGGACCATTTTTCTCAGATACAATGTCTATTCTACACAAGGTTTAATTAAGCTCTGTAAATCACCACCTGAAGAATTTGCCTGTTATCAGCTGTATACGTTCTTCAAGAGTTTTTTTTAATTGTTTTAAAGTCTATTATGACAAATGACTTAAAATTATAAATGATTAAAGCTGTTTTTAACTGTAGTACGATCAATGTTTTAAAACTATGCCTGTGTATTTGTTGACCTCAGTAGAGGTCTATACTAAATTTAATAAACGTTGAAGATTGTTCCTGTAGTAATAAATATGTTTAACTTGAAAGTGTTCATTCTTCTAAGTACAGTGTGTGTGAAACAGTGAATGACGATAAACGGTTTACTATTGCTTCCATGGTGATCCTGAGCCCTTTATGGGATTGTTAGTAACCGAGAAGCAATGCTTCTATGTCAATAACACATTGAATAGTGTTTTTCAGGGCTACACCTATAATAAGCTGTCTTTCACATTCATCGCTGGCTCATTGAACCGAGGTCACCTGTGTCACCTCTGGGTGGGAAAGCACACCTTGTAAAGTTACGCCAAAGTCGTAACTTATGCTACACCTTCAAGATAAAAGGTCCTTTAGAATGGTGCAATGTGGAATAGCTTGCAGTTAGGCAAAACAGTATTTACTGCAAAAGTGGAAAGGTTACCTCTGGGAAGCTTTTTTCCTGAACAGCCCAGCTGACCTGTAGCCACTGGAATTAGATTGGGCCCTGATGGTGGCTGCTGCTAGAGTAAGTCCTGGCCCTTGATTGCTTTCCTTGATGTTCTGGAAACCTTAGAAGTGTCCAAAAGGAGCTGCTACATAAACTCTGAAAAATTAGGACTTAGAAAATTATATGTTTTGACATATTGATACACCATTTAGTGTTAAAAATTGTATACAAATAAAAAATAAAAAATATAATAAAATATTTGAATAACCTTTAATTAAAAGCTAAATTTAAGTTTATTATTTATAAAAAATAATTTACATGAATTATTCACATTACATTTAATATTTTAATCCATACTAGATAAATATAGAAATGTTCCATTAACTATGAGTTTTTTATTTAATTAAATAAAAAACAAATTCTTTTAAATATATTTAAATTAATTACATTTTTCATTCCCTACTAAGGTAATAGTATTGTAGCACTGTTTTATTAGTTCTCTATGAAATTAAATTAAACAATTCCCTACATAACATTTGTTATTATTTTTAAAACATATTAGATAACTATAAACAATTGACCTTGGTGTGAATATTGTTAAATAAATTTGAAGAAATAATAATTGTATTTAAAATATTTAAATTAAATATTTGATTCAGAACTAAGTTAATAGAGTTGTAGCTTTGTTCTAAATTCAAACTAAATATATAAAATTAATCTACATTAATAATTAACATAAACAATTTTTTTTCTAATTCTTTTCATTGATTAACCCACATTTAAAAACATTTTTCCTATAGTGTACTATAGCAAGATCTCCACCCCTTTGGCGGAGTCCTCCATCTATGTTTGAAAAGTTACTACTAGTACCTATACTCTCACAAAGTTTGCTCCACACTATATTTCAGGGGGTAGAGACATGTAAGTCTACATTATACCGTATATTTACACTGGGAAAGGATGAATAGCCACAAATAGTACATTTACTACAAAAGATAAGAACACATTTGCACATGTACATTTACATGTAAATATTCCTTTGGGAATAGCCCAAGATTGTGCCAGTCTGTGTCAATCTAATGAGTTCCCCCAAGAGTTCAATGATGTATTTTACATAATAAAAATGTTGCACATTTCTCCAAAAGTATTACAGAGCCCTTCACTGCTGCTGTACTTGAAGAAAACTTAAACTATTGAAGTATGAGCTGCACCTCTTCCTACATGACGGTGGCATATCACATTGCTGTTGACTCTGTTCTTGTTCTTCTAGTGATGAGTGCCTGCTGTTCATGCTGTTTCTGACTGTATCAAATTAATACACATTATCAGTCTAAGGGCCTGCTTTGGATATTGGTGGTCTTAACCCCGGATCGCCGCGCTGGCAGTCCCAAATACACTGTCGTATTTAGATCCATGCAGACTGGGCTGCTGTCTGCGTTGACTGAGTGTTACCTGGCTCGTTTGCAGCTCATGCGCCTCCGACGCGGTGGACTTCTCAGCTAGCAATTAGTAGTCCGTCTCCGTTAGGGTGGCAGGATTGCTCCGAGCATATTTAGATCTCAAAGTTGAACTGGCGGTTTCTTGGTGGCTGTTTCCAGATTGAGGTATGCCATAGCGGGACGCAATCTGAATGTTCTATTCCTGTGGCCACTGGATGGTTGCACAATATACACACCTGATGTCAGTTGGCCAATTCCTTTCACCTGCATGCCACCCAATACAATAAAAACATAGTAGACCACGATCCTTTGTCACTCTACACGTGCATTACTACCCTGAAGACAGCCCAAAGGACACAGGAACCTGTCCCTGTTACTTGTTCCTTTTGTTACTTTTTTCCAATTTTGAGCCAGTTATTTGATTAAATGAATATGTTAGAAATGCCAGGGCAGAAAAACCCACATTTTTCAGAGGTGGATTTGTCAATCATGGTAGATGAAATCATCCGAGTAGAACCACAATTGTTAGGAGCCCAAGTCCATATACAACCATTGCACAAAAAAGGCAAATCTGAACCACAATATTTGACAGAGTGAATGCCGTAGCTACCAAAATGCACACACAGGAGGAGATTAGGACGCAAAGGAATGACTTGTGGGGGAGGGTCTATACCCTGGTCTCCAAGCACCATCTAGAGGTCAGGTAGACTTGTGGTGGTTCTCCCAGCCCCATTTCAATCTGCACCCCTGGCAGGAGAAGGTCCTACAGATCCTGCACCCTGAAGGCTTGACAGGAATCCCTGGTGGAGCGGAGGGTGGTAAGTTACATTTCTGAATGTGTCACTAAACCTAAATCTCCTTTTTGCTTTCAATGTAGCTCTGCCAATGTGTTTCCCCACTCTTTTCAAATACAGAAAAAAATATATATTTGGAGCATATGCTCACTTGTTGGTAGGAATGTGTTTTGTTGTGTTTAAGATTACAGATCTCAATATCCATCACAGTCCACATGATGCAATGTGCTTGTAAGTGTGTCTACACCAAGTCAAGTCCACATTTGTAAAGCGCACAATCACCCGTAAGGGTCTCTAGGCGCTGGGGGCCGTCGGGAAGATTAAGCGAGCTATTGCCCAGAGTCACATGGTGCTGGGCTAACCTGCCGCCGGAGCCGGGGATTGAACCGTGGTCCCCGGATTCCAGTGTCAGTCGCCCTGGCCGCGACGCCACACCCAGATACCAGATAACAAGCTTCACATATGTGTTACATTTTGTAAAGGGTAGTGCTAATTTTACTGTATATCACCACTAGTTGTAGTAAACTTGCAATTTAGCAAGTCATGGCAATGTTACATTGAAATGAATACACCTACCATGATGCCTTGTTTCTGTTTTTTGTGAAAATAAGATCGCAATGACATATTTGCTAGTTCTCTCTTTACTTTCATTTATCCACATCTGTTAAACTCTCAAGTATTCATCAAGTCCTATGTGATCCTCTCTCATGAAATGTGTTTAGGAATAATTGATTATGTCAGCCATTACTTGTCATGGAATCAAATTGATTTTATTTGTCTCACCAATCAAACCGTGTGGAGTTGTAAATGTTAAGGTAAGTACTTTGGTATGCTGAATTCAAATGGTGGCCCCCAAACTTGTACTCTGCAATGTTCATTTGATGACCAATGACAAACATCCTTCTAAGTAGAGTCTTTGCCAGATAGGTAGACTGCTAGACCAAGGAATGATGTTCCACATTCCTCACCTAAACTGTGTTGTGTCCAATGTTTGGTGCATCTCATTTATACTTTCTAACTACCATTTTTTTTATTTCAGGACATCTTCTCACCTGTTGATGTAAAGTTGTTGTGTGGAATTTAAACTGTGTAAATCAATGCAATACAACTGAAAGTAATCAACATTTCTTTATTTTCCTTTTAGGTTGATTTAGGTATATTAGCTGCAAACGTTTTACATATAAAATCCAGACTTTTACAATTTGGTGTTTTTCATACACAATAGGTCCAACTGCATGACCATATGGACCCAAAGCTGCAGCTGAGACAGGCTGCATTCTACCCCAGGACCAAGACTTCAGGGATGCATCGCTGATAGATTGGATGAGCAGGAGGATGCTGGCTCATCTGGTTAGCCTGTGTGTACAGCTCCAGTGAGCCTTACTCAGCCAACAGCTACACCTCCCACCCTAGCTGAGACAACACCACAGCCGAATGTTGCCACCACATCATGTATCTCAAGCACCAGCACCACCATCTTGTTCCCCCTAGTCCTGCCTGACATTCAGCCACCAGCAACTACCATCCAGCCAGGACCAAGTGGGAATGAGCACACAGGTTAGGTGGGGTAGTGTACATGTGAGAGAACCTGTGGGCCAGGACAGTGAAGCCACTGAGATCACTGTCACCCAGGCCCGTTCAACCATGTCCTGGGAGCCAGCCAACAGTCCCAGGACATGATAGGCCAGCTCATCACCGAGCTCTGGGAGATGAAGCAGCTGCAAAGGTACCATAATATCCAGAAGGAGAAACACAACTCCAATTTGGTCTCCTTGACTGGGGTTCTGCAGGACATCCTCACCCATGTTTGCAGGGCTTTCCTACTTCACCTAGCCCAAGCACGTCTGCGGTAGCTGTGGCAGCTACGGGGAGGGAGGCCCCGCCATGGGAGGAACTACCTGCAACCATCCCAGTCACAGCTGCTGTAGATCCCACAAACAACTCTGGTTCCACAGTGATAGTGTCACCTACCATGGCTGATAATTCCATATTTTGTTTGGTTATTTCTTTTCATCATCTTTAAGTTGTTTTGTTTTTGTTTAAAAAACAAAAATACCAACACCAAAGACTGCTTTTGCATTCCTTTTCTCACTTTGGTGTCAGTTTACCTTCTATCATACATTTTATAATGTCAACCAATTCAATGTTTGTCTATTCCAACATGATTTACCTGTAGGTAATGTGCCACATATATGTCATAAATGATATAAACAAACCACACATCAACCACTTGTATTTAAATGAACTGTAACCCATATGTGGTGGTCATAGTGTTCCAAAAACATTGCAATACATGCATAACCCAAATACCTATTGCCATTTGCACATCTACAGTTCCAGACCATGGCACCATGAGAGATAGATTCTAAAACAATCAGATTCAATAGGCAAGCTATCATTGATTGAGAAAAACAGTTGGAGCCAGATTTACCATCTCACAATATGAATCACACATCTAATACACAAATAGACAAAAACACGACAGTAGTCCATTTTGTGTCCACAGGGTCCAGTATCTGGTGCAATGTCACAACCAAGTTCCAATTGTGTGCCACAAGACGTATGACCTACAATGATAAGACACAACAAAGGCTAAACTCACTTTAAAAACAATGAGGATTTAGTCAATGCGAAGGGAGATTAGGATATTTTGCCACCCCACCACGTAATTTGAGCTAATGAAGACACACATCTTGCCTTAGTGCCAACACATGACGGAGAACAAGTCCTATGAAATCCTCCAATCTTCTATTCAATCAATGTGCAAGATGTATTGGTACACGATTTGTACACCCAAAGTCTGTGCCTGTCTGTCCCAAAATCAACCAATATCCCCTTTGAACATCAAAACAGCACCATATACCAGCAAATGTCACAACTCTGAAATGTTCAAATGAGATGACAATGGTGAAGAAACCTGAAACACATTAAAAAAAAGATTAGTCATCAAACCTAACAGACTAGACATATTACAAAGTCAACTATTAGAGGACACAGTTTCACAAAACATTAAGCGATAAAAAATGAAACTTTACACAGTAGTCAATGTATCAAAACTTTAGTCAACAAACAGTTTGGGCCTGGATTCCCCTGAGCGTGCCCTTCCTAACAAATTCTTCATGGGCTGCTTCAACTGGGATGTAATGGATGTTCTGTTGCAACAGACCACAGTGATTTGGCACACCTTAGCGGGTGAGTAGAGGAGGACTCCAGCAATTTTGTCCAGACAGCACAATTTCACCTTCAGGAACCCAAAATCCTGCTCCACTGGCCTCCATGTTCTTCCATGGGTCTTTGTGACGCAGACTTCCCTTGGCGTTGTTGGATTACTCAGCGTTGCCAGCAACCATAGTCGGTTGAGATAGGCTGAGTCTCCTCAATGGAAGACAAAAAAGAGCCAAAAGATGTAACACATATTTTAGAGTATAGAACGTGAAATTGCCCAAACGATATTATGAAAGATTTTACTTACCAACAAGCCAGGCCCTCTCTGGTCCAAGTTGTGACATTTGTACGGATATGATGCTGTTCCCTAGTATAAATGAATCATTGGCTGAACCAGGGAAGCAGGCTCATACGCTTGAGATGTATAAATCAGCAAAGTAGACAACTGGCACATTGATTGAATGGAATTTATTCCTATTCTGGTACTCTTGTTCTCTTGGGTGCTATGGCACTAAGGTAATATGGATGCTATCAATGCTACCGACCACATGGGGTAATGGTGCAAAAGCATAGAAATCCCCCTTCACATTGGTCAAATCCTGATGTTGTGGGAACTGGATGTAGCTGTTGATGTGTCTCATCATTGCTGGAAGTATTTGTTGTAGCACACCACTTACAGATGGTTGTGACATACCAACAGGTACTACCACAGTTTATTTAAAGGAACCTCTTGCCACAAAATGGAGTACTGCCATGAATTTGACAATTGGTGCAATAGAGGCAGGATCCCTGTTGTGAGGCAGAAGGTCAGGCTCCAGCTGTTGACATAAATCTATTTTAGTTTGATTATTTAATCTGTTCTTTTTGATGGTATCCCTTTCTTCCATGGTGGCTATGTTTCGAAAAGTCCAGTACACTGGAGCCATTCATCCCCTCACCCTCCCAGGGTTCAAAAGCATTGGGGAAACATTTGAACCTGTTAAACATTTTCACACATAATAAAGAACACATAAGTCATGATGTTCTACTATAATGTATGGTTTGACAATAGATTTTAAAGACCCCTTTGGTTTTGTTCTTCATTCTTCACAAATGAAAAATTGTGACCTACAATTATCATAAAAGGAACAATTGTGTACATAATACATTTCAAATGTAATATGTACACATTTAAAAAAAATGCCACCCAAAATTTCATCAGCGGAGGTGTTTGCAACAGAGCACAACTCTCACATTTATCCACAGTCATGCACCACAAATATATTTTCTTTTAAATTAATGAGTGTTCCTCATATTTAGAATATGTAAACAAACTAACCACCATTTTGAGTGGTGTTGATGCTTCTAACAGTCACAAACACATAATTACACCTTCGGAAATGGCAGGAGCCTGATCTCTCTGTCAGGACATTTGTAATCAGATGTCTGCTGCTGATTTTAGCATGTCAAGGACGGTGAATTCCACGACAGGCATAGCCATAGGCTAATGTTGGTGAAAGCAACATACAAAGGTCAATGGCTGTGTCAGTCTCTCCTGACGAATGCATTTGTCACGTACACGGTGGTTAGAAAAAACCTCACGTGCCTCCTGACACTGCTACCATCAGGACCTCCTCCACCTTGGCTGCTGTTCTGAACTCTGGGACCAAGGTTGCCTGGCAAGACAGGTGACAGGGCCTGTGCCTTCTCACCAGAGGAGCTGGATTTACAGGCTGAGGAGGGCCTGCCCTGTATATGCAGCTCTATGGCTCACCAGAGGAGCTGGTACATGTTTGAAATACCTACGTGAATCTGCCTAACTGCCTATTTTTGTTTTTCACAAGCCACAATGTCCCTGTGAGTTCCAGAGTGAAGTGTAGTGATTGATGTTTAGTGTCATATATTGTGCTCCTGACATGGGACAATGATATTAGCGAGTAGAAAGCACTCTGCAATGTTGAATACACAACACCATTAATATGTGTGCTGTGTTATAAGCCCTAGATGCCATGGTGTGTATGTAGAGATCTATGCATGTATATAATGGATATATGTGTGTGAAGTTGGCAAATACCATCATGCTCAATGGAAAACAAGGATTGTACTTTACAACTGAAAATAAATATGTGATCTGTGAAGTAGCTAATAAAAATTATGTTAGCTATGTGTATAGTCCAACAAATCAATCAGCTTAGATCAGGCCTCTCCATTATGTAATGTGAGAGCTACCAGTAGCTCCAAGACCCCTACAGAGTACCTCACTGCCTTGAGGTAACTTATTCGATGAGCACAAGGTCACCCTTTGAGTGTAAGAGTAGATGCAATGAGGTGTTCATGTGACATGATCATTAGGCTGCAGATAGCAAGGCCTGACAATGAGCAGTGCCCAGTAGGAATAATGGGCCATGATGGGGCTGAGTCACAGAGGCATACAACTGAAACACTGAGTTACAGCTGTCCAGGACATAAAATCTTTTCAGCTAAAATTGTGAGGGGTGCTTGAAATAGGTCTCTGAATGCATTTAAATGGACAACAGTTGAAAGGGAGAGTTACCTGACTCCTTGAAGTAACACTTTCTCATTTGACTCACAAGTCAAAGACTTTAAAGTCCACACTACAGGACCCTTATCCACAATGGTCACTATTCATTGTGACATGATAATGAATGTTTATCCTTCAGTAGTTATCAATATTTAGCACTGATCAGAAGTTGGTCTCACCATAGATTATGTAGGGGCCCCTGGCTTAGATGATGTTTTAGGCCTAAATTAGTGTGTTTAGACCATGAATGGGATTAGGAGGTGCAACAGGTCACGACAAAAGTGAGATTGAGGATATTGGTTTAGGTCAGCATGTGACAATACACATGTCGTATGCTAACTCATGAGTTATGGTACTGATATCTTAAGAAAATCTTAGTGACAGCAATACAATTAATCAAAAATAACAATTCAAATGTTTTTCCTTCCTTTTTTGTATCAATAAAAGTCAACGCCCTTCAAAAACACAACACATGTAATGCCATCACCAGGAAAGTGTAGACCTGGGGGTCTATAAGTGGCATAGCGTCCATTGCCTCAAGAGGTGGGAGGACCTAAGATGCTGGACCCGGAAGATCCCAAAAATGCAGCTAGGGAAGTCCTCGCAATGTGTGCGAGGCAAGTGCAACACCCTGACCCCCTAATGGCCTGCATTCTTGCGGTGGACTATCTGGAGCTTGATAGACATTTGAGGGCCCAACACCAGCAACAAGGGGGTATGTTCTCTTTAGAGTTTTGTGTTACATGACCCATTATTTGTTACAGCTAGGATTCTTCACATCCACATTAAAGGTGCCCCATGTCCAACACACAAGGAGAGTTCTTGGAAGTGTACATTTTGTACAATGTGTATGATGATGTGCTTTGTCTATTGTTTTTAGGACATGGTCCCACATGATTCCTGTCCACAACCAATGGGCTGTTCTTAGAAGACACATGTCTGCATCAACTCCACATACACCTCAAGTTGTTTGATGTCATTGGAGGCAGTTGTGTCAAACAGGCCATTAGTCTTTATTGTGTCAGGTGTAATGGTCCTTCACTAATGTGGATGATGGAATGGTAGCCCTACTACATGTGACATAGCGTACTGGGCACTTATGATCCAGTGGATATACTAAACCTCACATAGTTAATTTGGGATTCTACACATACAATATTTGATTCAATGCATATCTCAAAAGGTGTTTTGCATCAGAAATAATCTTTCATAAAGGTTTAGAGTGTAAGATTAGCATGAGGTCTGACTACTTCACAAATGTGTGAGTCAGCCAGTCCGTTTTCTGAAACATAATGGTGATAGGTATCCAATATCCCTGGGAAAAGCACTACGCTACGCTCGCGTAGTTTGTGAAGTTTGCGCAACTTCGCACTATGCGAGCTGCACGTAGCACAGTGCAAACACGCGTAGCGCAGCGTAGCGTAGTGCAGCTGTCATTTTTTGCTTGTTCGCGGTCCTCAACATCATGTTCGCGACCGCAAGCAAGCAAAATTACATCCCGGCGAGACTCTAAACGTGGGGCGGTCAGGTTTCTCATTGCGAGTGGTCGTGCATGCTCGCGACCGCTCGCGATGAGAAACTACCAGTTCGCGTTGAGAAAGCTGCCGCTCGAGTAAAAATCTACTCGAGCGGCAGAAAACTAAAGCTTGCACTGTGCAAGATACCGTTTTCAATGATTGCACAGTGCCGGATGCTTGTTCGCACTGTGCAATCATTGAAAATGCATCTTGCACAGTGCGAACATGCTGCTACGCAGCTCGCGTAGTGCTACGTTAAGTTCGCTTAGTGCGAAGTGCACTTCGCGTAGCTTCGCGTAGCACTTCTTCGCGAACTACACCCACCCTTAGTATCCAATTGTTGTGGTAACACAGACAGGAAAGTGTAGAAATTGGCTATAGAGTAACACATACCCTAAACCTTTTCACTATGTCCTTTTGTCATGTCCATATGATGAAGTAATGTTGGCGATAAATGGCATATTGTGCAACATGGAAAATCTCATTACACATATGTAGGCGGATTCAATCAGATTAAATGTAACACAGGGTAAACTCATGACTCTTTAGGCAACTGTTGACATGCATCAAGGTATAATATGTTGCCAATTCTGATTTATATGTCAGTGTTTGAAGTAAGTATTCCCTAGTAAATGGTGTATGTAAACAAGTATTGTGATGTTCATGAACATTTAGAACCACAGTGCAAGCCACCATATGTAGTGGAACCATTTCACTTAGGCACCACAAACTTCTATTAACTATAGGCATTTAGGAGTTAAATGTGCTAATATATTTTGCTCCGTACTGAAGTGTATTCAGAAGGTTTCTGGGGCTTTGTAAGTTAATTTGCTGCATGAGTCAAAGGCCCCATTGCTAAGGTACTTCAGTGCTAATGTTACAGATCAGTTTTGACAGCAGGTGTTTTGGAGTAGGTGTTCTACATTGTCAAATGCACATAGAAAGATATTGGGGCTCATTAGGATGGCGGACGGACTTGCGTCCGTCCGCCACCCTAGAGGAGGAGGGACCGTCCGCAGGGGCAGCGGCGGTCCCTCCGTGCTAATTAGGATGTGACCGCCACCCTGGCGGTCACATCCTGTATTTTTATCATTGCGACGGGTGCTGCTTGAAGCAGCACCCGCCGTAATGTTAAAAAAGTAAGTTGTGCATTTGCATGCACAAAGCGGCAGGCACCTCGCGGTGCCTGCCGCTTTGTGCAGGCAAATGCAGGGGGGTACCATAGGTACCCCCCATGTGCACCCCCCACCCCCCTTCACCCCTGGGGGCCCACAACGGGCCCCCAAACACAAATCCGTATGCCTTTACACGGCGGAAATGCCGCCGTGTAAAGGCATCTTTCCGCTGTCATCCTAATATGGCTGGCGGTGTCTGATAGACACCGCCAGCCATGTTAATGCTTTTCCGCCGCGGGCGCAATCCGCCCGCGGCGGAAAGGTGGCGGACAGATAGGAAGACCCACCAGCCATCCTAATATGGCGGTGGGTCTTGCAAGGCTCCCCGGCGGATTTCCCGCATCCTCCGGGCCGGCGGTGGCTTCCGCCGGCCCGGTGGATGCGGGAAATCCGCCATCATAATCGGCCCCAAAGTGTTTTCAGTGTATGCAACTATTGGTACAACATTGCTGTATTTGTTGACTTCCATCGATTCATATTTCATGTTTGGAAAATGTACAGTATGCAGACTTTAAGGCCTTGTGGAGACATTGTACTAAAGGAGTATTGATAGGTATCCATGTTGGTGACATCAGTTCAATGTACTGAACTACAAACGCCAAAGTATTGAAGGGGTATCACTGTGTCTGGTTATACATAATGATGGGGGGAGTTAGGAGCTATCTCGGGTTGTCACAACTCTGTGACCAAATGTTTCCTGATTATGTTGCACACATGATTGGGCCTGTGCTAATGATGAATCCAAGATTGGGAGCCGTGAAGTATGTGAAATATTTAAACTTTGGAATTCTTTTGTGCTCACAGGCCAGGATCAGTTGTATTTACACAGATTCAATTAACCTATTGCATATATCATTTCAGCATCATCCAGGGCAAGCAAAGGAAGCAGCTGATCACAGCGGTTCCTGCCCTGACACCATGGAGACCAAGGGATCCAGTGGCCCAGAAGGTTAGGGGACTGCTACAGAGGACAGAAATTCCACAACTTCATCATCTGATGCATACCCCAGCAGATGCTCCCTGTTGGTGGCAGACCCAACAAGGACTCTGACAACATCATCCTTGTCCACCACCCCAGTACCATCTTCAACCTCCCTGTTTCTCCCCACCCAGTTGGCAGGGCCTGCAGACCTAAGAGGGGTGCTATCTCCTTCCCCTCAAACACCTACCCTGCCCCACTCACCCTGGCTGCACTGGAGGAGGAGGCTATTGACCTCCAGAGGAACATCTGTTTAGGTCAGACTGTAATACTGAATGCCACTCAGGGGCAGGACAGCCATCTGCAACAGATGATGGCCTACATGGAAGGCATTCACAGTGCAATGTCTGTACTACAAATGTCATTTCAGGCTCTGGCCTACTCCCTCATAGCCTTCCATCCACCGACCTTGTAGCCTTCCCCCCTTCCTTATCCCTGGTGTCTTATTCCCAAATCTGTACCAAGCACACTCACAAATTTGTATGCACCTATTAATACAGACAGTAGCACAACAAACACAGACACACAAACACCACAAGAGACACATGTGCACATTCAAACATACTGACACTGACACCACCACACCCACATTCACCATCCCATACCCCATCAAATCTATGGATGACACTACACCACCACACCTATAGTCACCACAGCAACCATCACAGCCACAGATTCCACCACACCCACATTCACCCACCAGCCACACCCCATCACATCCACAGCACACATCCACAGTCACCAGCCTAACCTCACCACATCCACAGCACCCACATACAGTCACCAGCCACACAACCTATCACATCCATAGCACACATATACACATACAAAACATCTTTCAAGTACACACCTAATAACAGAGGCAAACCTAATCATACACACAACAGAAACCTAGAGCACAAGGCACACCCACACTTTCCAAGCATACACCAGACCCACAGGCAACATAACCATCAACAGACAGTAGCACATCACACTCAGCCACTCCCTCTACCTTCCAAACCTCCCTCCCTCCAAAACAGCCTCCCAATTTCCCCATTGAGAATCCCAATGTTACCCTTTCCATAACCCCTCCGATAAGTAAAACAACCCCTACAAAACAGCAATCTACCCCTCCCTCACCTAAACTCACCAATCTAGTATCCCAATCCACTCCTGAAAAAGGCCCATCCACCCTTACACTTACAACCCCTCCTCCCAAACGCAAATCCGCCATTCCACTTCCAAGACCTCCCTCCCAAAGCCAAGGACACCCCTCCCAAATCCAAGTCCATCCCTGTGAACCCCACCCTCGCTGTGTAGATTTTGTGAAGTGCCTGCTCTGTCCACTGGATGTCCCTTACTGAGGAGGTTGCCCTTGACAGTGATATAGGAGGCAAGGTTTGTGGCAAGGCACAAAAGTGCACAGGACTTTACACATAACATTTTGGACTGCCATTTGGCAACATTGATTTTTAGAGAGTTATCTCATTTGTTGAAATAAATCTATGGTTTAAATTTCAACAACTTTGTCCAGGCATTTCTTTCCTTAGTAATTGTTTTATTCCTAGCAATGTTTGAGACTGACATGTGTAGTACATATCTGTCTTTACCATGATGTCAGGTAATTCAGCCTATATTTTTGATGTCTACTTTTTTAGTTGTGTTCACTGGTTGCCATGGTAAGTTGATGCTCATTTGCTTTTAGGTGCAGGCATTCGTCATAGTAATGGTCATATACTCCAGCAAATTGATGTTTAAACTTGATTTTATGATATTTTCACACAGGAGTTTTTGTTTCCCATTGATTACTGATACGTGTCTGCATATATGCATTGCCCCATGTGAACTAGTGTGACACATTTAATTGTATGCAATACAGGACTTCCACTAGACAGGAGAAATGTTGAGGTGATGAATATGTAGAATAGTTAAGATTTGGGACTGTCATTGATTTTATGGCAATTGTTGAGGTGAGAGTTCTACTCTGTCTAGTGTAATTTCTTCATTTAGTTACATTGCACTTATCACAGTGATGTGTTTGCCATTTTAGCTTAATGTGCCAATTTTAGTAATTTTTGTGAATACACCCATAGACTGACTTTTAGCTTCATGATTTGATGTTTTTGTTTGTGCAAGTACCAATTTTGGACAAGGCAGCTTGCTGAAAATTCATTCCTATGTTGTAGTCATACAGGTGTGCACTTTACATGCTGTAAACTTTAACATTATCGATCTCAGCACAACAAATTGGTATGCTATGGCTTGTGAGTGTAATTTTACAATGCACACATTTTTTTCCAATGTGTCCAGCCAAGTCAGACGCAAATAGGTAATGGTAGTGCTTACCTTCAGTTAAGGCAATGGCGGTGTTGATTTTGATTATGTTGTAGCTGCTGCAGCTTGACTTTGTGGGATTGGGTCCATGTTGGTACAGGAAGTGTAAATGTGAGTTAAGGCGAGTTTCGGCATTAAATGTGTTGCTTTCTGCTGAATCAAGTGTGGAGGTTTGACCACCGCAGTTGTGTCAGCAGGAGAGCACATTGTGATTGGCCAGACGGAGAAAGTGTCTGAGCTCCGGCCGTCAGCCAATTGTCCCTGAAACACCCATCGGGGCGGGTGAGCAAGACTGGTAAAGCCGGATGGAACTGGGTAGGCTTTCAGCTGACAAACCGCACCCATCTAAATCGGGCAGACAAACCACCTACTAGGCGGATGGGGTATACGATGCCGCAGAGACAGCGGGACTGTCACCGCTAGGATTCTAAGCAGGCCCTAAGTCTAATGATGCCAAAACAAAGTCACTCTATGCTTAGCACCATAGATCAAAGCAGCAGTGGGCTCTACTTCCTTTTAACCTTAAGATGTTTGGGTTGTTTAGATTGTTTCTAAATGTAGCTCACTATTGCTAGGCCTGTTGTTAGTGTCAACACAGAATACTAGAATGTTTGGAATTCAGGTTTGCCTTAATAACTCTTAGGCAGACTACAGGTGCTATAGAAAGTGGCCGCTTCTATCATCAGGAATGGTGAGGCATTTGAATACTGATTTGAAAGAATTTATGAGGATTCCAGCAACAGCATGAATGAGGTTTAAACTTTTATTGCTGTCACATTAAGTGTTTTACTATAGTGCACTGCTTCATACAGGAACATTTCTTTCAAACAAGATGACAAGACCTTTAAAATGTAAGACTCTGCTGGCAGTAGGAATAATACAGCACAGTGGATTCCATTCAGGGACTCTCCACAGGTGGAGAATCACCCATTTGGAAGATTTGGCTTCTAGAAATTGGAGGATTTTCTTTTATCAACCAAATCTAAATTAAGTTTGTGAGTGCAAACCCAGAAAGGAAAGTGTGGATTGGTAATAATGGTGGCAGAATATCCATGGAATGTATTCTTGTGAGTACCATAATAGTAAAGTTTTAAATATCGATAGTAAGTATGTTTTCCTTTTTTTTAACAATAAATCCAAATATCAAAGATCTGTTACATAAATATTCTTGTTTTTTAAAATTGAATTTATGTTTTTCGGCAATAATATGTAATTTCTTTTGTTATTGGTTTTTAAAATGTTTTAATTTTTACATTTTATTTTATGGTGGGGAATTTTAATATAAATTAGCAATTGTAATGTTTTTGGGGGTTTCATAGGGTGTTTTGGTGTGTGGTGATTCGACATAATGTTTTTAATTAATTTTTGTATTTATGAAAACTATTTTATTATATTTGTATAGTTGAATACTTTTATTTATAAATGTTTGTTTTAAGTTTAATGTTAGTGTTTTTTTATGGGATGTGGCCTAAAGGCTAGATCAGTTGAAATTAAAGCCGGGGAACAGGGTTCGAGTCTCGGCAGGGACACTCAACATCCTGTGATTCTGAGCAAATCACTTAATCTCCTAATGCCTAACAAAATGAATGTGTCCATCTGTAACGCAAGTGGTGCTCATGCAAAGCACTCTGATACTTTCAGGTCGAGTTTGCGCTATATAAAACTTCCACCCCCACTAAAAAATAAACATGTTATGATTTATAGGGATTTTGAGTAAAGAGTGTTTCAAAATAATATTTTAATATATTGTTTTGTATTTTTTTACTATTTGAAAATATATTGTTTTGTGTTACGTTTTGCATTGTATGGTATGAATGAGATTTTAGGTGGGTAGTATTTTAAAATTTAACTTTTGTGATGTAAATATTTGCTTATTAAAAATGGCTTTGAACTTGTGTTTATGGATTTTTATTTATAATTGAGAAACTAGTTTTTGTTAAGTATTTGCTTTTAATTTAAGGAAAACTGGTTTATTGCTTGATCCAAAATAATTATTTGTGAATACAATTATTGTGTTGGTTTAAACGTATATGCTGGTTGTTGCTACAGTTATCATATTTAAAACGTTTATATGTATAAGTAGATTTTATTTTTTGAATAAAACCTTTTTTGGTATATTTTTTACGTTAACAGGTAGCACATTTCTAAATGTTTTTTTTCCCTTCATATTTATTTATTTATGTCTGTATTGCCTTTTGATGTTGACTGGTTTGGTGAGGGAATTGTAAAAGTGTCCTCAGTTTTGCTTGGTTTGAAGTGGAAATAGTAAATCTGACCCCCAGAGTGCAACACTTTCCTCAATGTTGCTTAGTTTGGAGTGGGAACACTAAAGACCTCCAACCAGAGTCCAGCGGTTTCAATCCAAAGTGGTTTTGTTTGGATTGGGAATAGTAATTCTCCCTTACAGCTTCTAACACGTCTTCTATTGTTTATTTCAGAGGGCGAATAGTGTATTTACCCCACCCCCAGCTCCAATGCTTTTACCAATGCTGCTTAGTTTGGAGTGGAAATAAGAAATCTGACCCTCGACAATCAAATTCTTTCCAAGTTTGGTTTTACTGATGAGAAAGAATTGTAAGCAGGACCCCTGCCGCCCCTCCACAGAGTCTTGTGCTTTCCTCAATGTTGGTGACTTAGGAGTGGAAATTGTATATCTGCCCCCAACCCTAGAGCCCATTGCTTTCCCAAGTGGTGCTTTGTTGGAGCAGGAATAGTTCATCCGCTCCCCTCAGAGTCCATCACTTTCCCCCATGCTGCGTAGTTTGGAGTTGAAATAGGAAGTCTGACCCTCGTAGAGTCCAACTTCTTCCTCAAAGTTGTTTTGAATGTCGTTTTGAGCTGGAGTAGTAAAGATGACTCCCCCAAAAATATGTTAATTTTCAACATACCTATATATTAAGCAATTGTTTTATATACTCACAGAATAATATGTAATTGTTAAAAAAATGCATCTTTTAAAAGTAAAATTATTTGCCAAAAAGTAATTTTAACTTTATTTTCAGATACATTTGTTTTTATAATTGATTCATATTTTTTAATTGATTTATGTGTTGTAAATTAAATAGTTTTAATCTAGAAGATACATTATTTTTCATTAATTGTAAATTAAATATATGCATTTATTTTAAAACTTACAAGGTACATTTATTATGTGAACTATAATTATAAAAAGTATAAGCAACTTTTTAAAGTTTATTATTCATATTGATTCAATATAGTTAATGTTTTAAAAATATAATTCTATATTTTTTATACAGTTTATTTTGATTTTCAATGTTCTTGCCATCTTTAATGTTCATTTTAAATATCAATATTATTGTCATCTGTATTAGTCATGTAGATATAAATTTGTTGCACTTTTTGGGATTTAATAGTTTTATTTTTTACTTATAAGTAACCCTGGGCGAAGCACTACGCTACGTTCGCGTAGTTTGCGAAGTTTGCGCAACTTCACACTACGCGAGCTGAACGTAGCACAGTGCGAACACGCATAGCTCAGCGTAGAGTAGTGCAGCGGTCATTTTTTGCTTGCTCGCGGTCCTCAACGTCATGTTCGCGACCGCGAGCAAGCAAAATGACATCCCGGCAAGATTCTCAATGCAGGGAGGTCAGATTTATCATTGCTAGTGGTCGCGCATGTTCGCGACCGCTCGCGATGAGAAACTACCAGTCCGCGTTGAGAAAGCTGTCGCTCGAGTAAAAATTTACTCGAGCAGCAGAAAACTACAGCTCGCACTGTGCAAGATGCCGTTTTCAATGATTGCAAAGTGCCAGATGCTTGTCTGCACTGTGCAATCATTGAAAACGCATCTTGCACAGTGCGAACATGCTACTACGCAGTTCGCGTAGTGCTACGGGAAGTTCGCGTAGTGCGAAGTGCACTTCGCGTAGCGCTACTTCGTGAACTACGCCCACCCTTACGTTATAAGTGTGGAGTTGCCAATATGATGATTTTTTTATATGTTGATGTTGATATTGTTGCAGATTCATATTTTTGTAGTTGATATTCAATAACACAATCTAAAGAACAAAGGCAAATTGTGCAACAAATATAAAAATTCAAGCAAACGTATAAAGCAGCAACTCAGAATTAAAATCAAATTATTTATGTGACAAACCGTATTTTATTTATGTTCCCAAATTCAATGTATTGTTTACTTTTTATCAAGAGCATTCTATACCATAAAGAGGAATACGCCTCCACTACCCACTAGGCAGTTGTTTTCTGAGTGTGGCTGCGACTGACTGTAGCTGCAGCAGAGCTGCTAGGGAACTATGGGGCATATTATCAAGGGGGTTTATCTCCGCTTTTTTGGCTTTAAAAGCCAAGAAAGCGGAGATAAAATTATCTCCCTATTACCAAGCCCTCGCTAACACCAGTTAGCGACAGCTAATAGGAGATAGCGACCATCTTGGGCCCCGCTTTGCATGTCAGTGATATTTATCACTAATGACATGCAAAGTGGGCGTGCCAAGATGTTAGCGACTGGAAACAGTCACTAACATCGCTATCTCCTATTACCAACTTTTGGAGATATTCGCGCTAAGCGCGAATATCTCCAAAAGCTAACACCTGCCCAGGAGCAGTTCTTAGCCATGTTATCCAATGGGAGGTGGATAACATGGCTAAGAGCATTTGCTCGATAATGCATGAATATCGCTGACTTTTCAGCGATATTCATGCATTGCGGCCGTTTTTTATCGCATTTGCGATAAACCTTGCTAATAGCAAGGTTTATCTGCGATAAAAATCGCCGATTTGCGGCGATAATTTTAGTCTCTAAACAAGTTAGAGACAAAAATTATCGCTAGTTGTTGGTAATATACCCCTATATTGCCTTCCTCCTCACCAGGAAGTCTTTTGGCAAAGCAGCAAGTGAAATAGGACAGGCAAGCAATGAACCTGCACTGCCTGCTAAAGCCCAGCGCCAGGTCCACCGCTGGCATCAAAGTTTTGAACAAGGAGATGAATGATAAAAATTGTTTTATTGCCAATGGTTAACATATTTGTTAGGTTCCTACTTTATCAATATATATCACTACTGTATGTGATTGGAGTGTTGAATTGATCTGTAAGAAGTGAAAACTACTAATAAAAAATGTGTATCTGAAAAAAAAACTCCATACACAAACCACGATGAAATAGTCAAAGAAAAAAGTTAATAAAATACACTGACCCCAGAATAATGATAAAATGCGAGGACAAAGGACAATGCGAAAAGCAAAGGACAGGATAAATTACTTTTCATATTTCCATGAATTCATTTTGGTTCAATATGCTGTCTGGATGGAAAATTTGTCATTTTGCGGAGTTGCACGAGTTCACTGTTAGATCTAATGCATATGTTACAAAAACAGCTGGAACAAAGTGTGTCTATGTCAGCGCCCACGTCTGGTCTACCCAACATACTGATTAAGGAAGTCCCAAGCATATTAATGCCATTATAGTTATTAGTCTAAAACGTACTACAATAATTTCCATGTCTTCCTTTCTAAGAGTTAAGTCCATTAGATATAGTGGTACATACATGGTAGTCGCCTTAACTAGGCAACTCGTAAGCTAACATGTCTGACTAATTAACTCGGACGTGGGTGGAACCAGTGACAGAACAAGAGGAGGCTCTGAAAGCACAATGTCCACAACCTGTATTAGAAATACATTTTTAGTTAGGGCCCATTTTATATTTTGGCCGTATAGATACTCCATTGTAATGGTGCCAGAGGGTCTGTATTGCAAAGATAGTGGTTCGCCTGCCAAATTTAAATGTAGGTGGTCCTTTTTGTGTAATCACAGCAGAGCATACTCCACCTCTGCCTTGAATAAACCCCTATGACGTTCCTGTGGAGTAATGGCTGTTGGAGGCAGACCTCTAATGGCCCCCACCTAATTTAGGTGCGCAGAGTTAGAGGTAAGTTTTTATCTGACAGTAAGTGGCAGCGCAGACTGCTAAATGCTCCTCACACCATGGATACGGACTCCCATGTCGAGGGGAGCATTTTTTTCTTTTTTTAAAAAGAAAATCCCTCTTCTTTATTTTTTTCACTTTCAACAGTATGGACAAGAACCGGCGTGACAGCAGTTCCTAACAATGCCTCAGAAATTACCGCTAGCTTGGTTGTTATTTCTTACTCTGGCAGGTGGTGTAATCTCAGGCTGGCAGATGTTAAGTCCTCCGCTAGGCCAACAGACATAACTCCGCCCAACAAAGTGTAAATCAGGCCCTTAGTTCCCCAGCAGTGCAGATAGGGAATCCATCGTTTATTGCACAATTCCCATTCTGCTCTAATTCAGGCCATCATTAATTGCAAATTATTGCATAATTATAAGAATTGAGGTTTTAGTCGTTCAGTGTGCCTGGGTCCAATTGAATAAACTTCCCCTGGTGTTTTTCATTGTGTTCGTACAATGTATGAGACAGAATAGCATAAAAGGATCTTGCACTAGGGGAAAGAGATGAGGCCTAATAACCAGACTTGCGTGCCCCATTGTAAACAATCCCACAGTGCTCCTCTTGGGTACTGAGAATCAGGTCCGAGTTCTGGCCAGAACTCAACATCCTGTAGCTTTGGCCAAATCACTTAATCTACCCTTATCTAAAAAAGTGTAAAGGAAACTGGTACTCACGATATGGCTCTCAAGCCTTGTAGCCACATTTGCACTATGCAAAAGGGCATACATGGGTACTATGGTGTATGAAACATTGGGCAACATATATGACTCATCATTTGGTTATGAGCAGGGTCACTGGAATCATATCCAGATTTTCACAAGACATGTTCCTAGCTCAAATGAATTAAAGCTACCAAAATTCACACCAAACCCTCGGCCTAAAAAGTTTGAGAGGTGACCTTTCAGGTGCTGATTCTTGTATTCAGGTGTTCAACAGGTACTAACCTGGTGCAACTTTGCTCAGACAATATTAATATAGCCTTATAGCCCGCCAGGCCTGCTCCTGCGTTAAAGGCTCGAGCCGAAGGCGAGGGACTTTAACAAGGGATTGGGACTTTAATAGCCGATACAGCCGTGATACGTAGGGCTATAAGGCTATTAGAACATTCTGCCACTAGAGGGCAGAATGTTCTAACAAAGAAAACAGTGGCCTCTCGAAGCTCAATTTGATTTAAATCCACTCGAGCTCCGAGAGGTCTTTGAAAAATATTCTAATGTTGCTCTGCAGGCCTTTACCGGCCCGTAGAAGCATGGAGCAGCCAACATTCCAATGTTCTAATAGGTGTTAAAATGACAAAATAGAGAAATGATACTGTTGTGGGTTTTGCCGCATAAAGCATTTTGCCACACAATTTGCCTTTTCTCGCTTCATAATCTTGTCAACTTTGCCACATAATTTGGCCCTCTGATGCATAATTCCAATGTAAAATGACCTACCAGAGGTCACTTCTACACTTGCATTAAAGTAATAACAAAGATCTGAGCACTTGTCACCCACAGTGAAGCTCCATTATTTAGTGGGTTTTATGCTGCTACAGGATCACGAAACAGCAATAGATGATTTTAGCTCAATCTTTGTGTCATGTTTTAGCTTTGAAAAGTACAGAAAACTGAACTTGTTCTTTTCCTCGTAGTGTAAATACAGCATTATCGTTAATATCAGTTTGCTGAAATGTTTGCCATCTTTCATAATTGTTTATCTTAATTTGGTTTGATACTTATCAATGGACATAAGCACCAACAATGATGCAAATGACATCTGCCCCATTAAATGGGTGTAGATGTTATGGAAATTGACTACAAAAGTCTTAAAATGTACTCTTGATGCTTCAGCCTGCATATATGTTTCCTAGTTAAAAGTCTGTATGTATGCGGGATTGCATTCTTGGTTTTAAGCAGTGCAAGGCAATTATTGGACAGAAGCTATCCTCTTGATCTAATGGTATTTAAATAAGTGGTGTTATGTGAGAAAGTGGATTATTAGTTGGGGTAGATGGTAGTCCACCACAGGAAATAATGTCACTGTTCCTGTTAGGTCCAGAAAAGGTTTCAGTAATTTACACACCCACTCCTGGTAGCTGTGGCACAGAGCAGACAGGATAAACTTAAGAAAATGTGCAAAGCTTTTATAACACCAATACAGTTGAAAACACAAACACATAACAGTCCCACTGTGTATAAAAGTAGAGACTATGTTAATGAACACAATGACACAAAAATAAGGGGAACCAGAGATATGATTTTTTAAAGTTTAGCACCAAAAATCTCAAAACGCCAACAGCATGCAACAGATAAGCTTGAAGGCTGTAGGTATCAAGCACCGTCAGATACACAGGTTTCAATGAACTTGTTTGGAAAGTTAGAATCACTTAGGGAGAGAAAGTTTAAATCAATAGCAGTCACTTTTCGCAGCATAATTTAGACTCTCCTATTTTAATTAGCAATCTTATTTTTTTTGTCTTTTATTGGTCGGACGGAAAGTGAGAAGGTATTGCCAGGGGTGAATGCACCCAAATATTTTTTTCTTGGAAATGTGTTCAATCTCTTGATCGATGAATCCTTTATTTGTTTTGATTATAATTATTTTTTTTTTGCAGGCTCCGCCATATGGATATTTCAGAGGGAGTCTTTGCCAACTTTACCTTGGAGAATAGATTCACAGTGTAAAATATCACAGCTGGCCGTGAAACAGCAGAATTTGAGCAGTTCATTTTTCTGCTATTTGACAATTATGTTAAAAGCTTAGAGCATGTCGCTCGGCAGAGTGTTTAATCTCCTGTATTAGTGTATACAGCAATTTTATTGCGGCAATATAAGCAAGAAATGTTGAGGTGGAAATTGGTAAATTAAACCACCCCTTGAAAAAGGCGCAAACAATTAATTAAAATCCTTTCAGAAGAAAGGAAAACAGCAGCTGTTTCCCCCCATGGATAGATGATGCGTTTACAATGCTAGTGTTGATTATGGCAATAAAAGAATTGTGCGCTTTTATCTTTCCGGAAAATTAACTCTTTGTTTTGTTTAAGTTTCATGATTTGAATCAGCTCTTGGTGAGAAATGCGGCGATCTCGCGGAGCGTAATAACGGAAGCCACCTGCGTCATTATGATGCACATGGGGCGCGAGCTGACATCAATGAGAAATCCAAACGCGTCCCCTGACAGCAGCTGTCATAGAGATATGCACGATGCAACTCATGTGAGAACGCTGCTCGTCTTCAGTGCATCAAACTGAACACGCATAATGAATTTAACGGAAGTGTACTTAAAACGTATTCCTTAGTACTGCTACATTATTGATTATTAGTCAGTGACATGACTAAAAAGACTGCAACCCTGAAGCAATACACTGGGGGCCCTACTCACAAAGGTACTTCAACCTTCAGTTTAAGATTACAGCTCAAAATGTTAAAATACTACTTTTACGCCTGACAGGAATTCACAAAAGAGCTCTGCGTGGGTGTAAATGCGTTTACGCAGTAGTAAATGCGAAGCACGGTTTGCCTCGGAAGTTTGGGACTTGCCAAAACATATGAAATCATATATAATTCTGAGCATTTCCAAACTGCTGTCCGAACCCTTGCTACCTTTGGAATGGTTGGAACTTTACTCCAGCCAAGGATGGGAAGGGGAAAGGATCGCCCCTAGAAGCTGTAGGGGAAAATATATTTACCTGGACAAATATGTTTTCAGCTCTGTGACAAAAACGCTTATATATTTGGACCGCAGATTTCATCCCTCTTTGTGAATAATTAAGAGCCAATTCACAAGAGTAATCTGAGACAAAATCCTAACTTTATAGCTTTCGGTATTCACAAAAGGCATTTAGGAGTAGTAAAGTTAGGAATCCTAACTTTACTACTCCTAAACTGAAACAAAATCCTAACTTTACAACTTTTTTGTCTCAGATTACTTTTGTGAATCAGGCACTAAGGGACATATTACCAACAGTTAGCGATATTTATCGCTAACTGAGCTTAGCGTTAGTTTTTTTAACGCCACGCTTCGCCCAATATTATCGCTGAGATAACGTCCTATTACCAACGTTTATCTCAAAAGCGATAATATTGCAGGCATTAGCGTGAATATCGCTGGAAAACCAGCAGTGTTCACGCGTTAGCGTGCAAATGCTGTTAGCCGTGTTATCCACCTCCCATTGGATAACATGGTTAAGAACTGGTATTTGCAGGCGTTAGCGTTTGGCGATATTCGCGCTTAGCGCAAATTTTTCCATCGCTTCGCCTTTCTTGGTAATAGGCGATAGCGAGGTTAGTGACTGCTTTCAGTCGCTAACCGGTTGGGTACACCCACTTTGCATGTCATTAGCAATAAATTACGCTGACATGCAAAGCGGGCCCCAAACCGCTCGCTATCGCCTACAAGCTGTCGCTAACTGGTGTTCGCGACAGCTCGGTAATAGGGCGATGGAATTATCGTCGCTTAGCCGCTGCGATAATTCAATATCGCCATCCTTGGTAATATGCCCCAAAGTTCTTTAGAATTCTGCACTGCTGGACCAAGACCCCACTGGAATACTTGCATTATGCTCCCAGTAGTACTGACAATGTTGCTGAATTCTACAGAAAACATGAAAGTAATTTCAGAGAGAGATATCTCTGCTTATAACTTTACGTTTTTATTGGTGGGTAGACTTTTGGATCCCTAAGACCTTTCAAGATTTGCATACGTTCAGTTATTTTTCCCTTTGGTGAACATTGATGGCAATGTTAGGAAAGGATGATGAAAACAGGCTGTCCCATTTATCTATAACACAGTATGTCATACCCTACTTATTTGTATAACATGTATTCCAGCCCTGCTGCCTCTAGCTGCTCAGCCAGAGTGTGAGCTGGTCAATGGAATGTTGGTGTGCCTGTGATGCGTGGAGTACCTGGTTGTTTGAGTGGATGAGTGTTGGCAGTTAGAGATGGGCTGAGCAGCTAGACAGGCTGCTCCTGGTGGGGCGGGTACCACACTAGGCTGGCTGGAGTCAAGACTGTTGTAACCTGAACTGGAGACTGAATAAAGACTTGAATATACCTCCTGGCTCCTGGTGTCTACCTTCATAGGACACAACACAGTAGTACATAAAAGACAAGTATGCTTTTTGATACACTGTTTTTGAAGCATTAAAAGTCACTTAGGATTAAGCTGGTATGATATATTGATATAGAAGTGGAGAAAATGTTGCAGTTTTGAAACTGTTCTTCCGCGTAATGCATATTTTATATGAACACTTGCAAATTTCTTTCTATACTTTGCCATTTTTCCCCATAGGGATTAAGCAGTACGCCTTCACCTTCTAAGTAAGTGTTCAACATGTGTCTGTAGTGACATCTATTCTGGGCATAATTTCCTCATAAATATTAAACTTCAAAGAATGAACTATGCATTTCTGGCATAATTTCCTCATGAGTATTAAACTTCAAAGAATAAACTATGCATTTCTCATGCAGTTTTACCTTGTCGTTCTTCCTTCATACCTTCATACCGATGGGTAATGTATGATAGAAGTGATGGTCTAACCACTGGTCCTATTTGAAAATTAACTCAATCTGGGAGCAGGCGAGTTCCATAGCCCTCTGATAGTCTAGTGTCATCACAAGCCCTGGGAGAACCAATTTCCTCTGTGAATGCAGGGCTGCACATTATCAGTGTGATGCCTGGTCACATAGTATACACTGCTCCTCTCTTCTCTGGAAGAGTAAACTGGCATCCTTATGAGCAACGGGCTCTAAGTTGAGAGCATGGCCTTGTGAAGCATGTTTTGGCCAGATGTTCTGACCTATGTACAGGCCATGTGCAGCCACCATGCTGAAGAGCAAAAAGAATGTGATGGAACAAAGGTTGAACAATGTCAAACGTTCACCCCAGTATTGAGATCCGGGCCTAAATCCATCGTTTTTGTGCTCCCAATGCCATTCCAGTTTAAACCCAGCCATATGTAAATCAGTCTTGACTCTGTTCCCCATGGGAACAGTCCAGCCCAAACTGCCAGGCCAGGTTCAGAATTTTGATCAAAGTCATACATTCACCCCTGTACAGAGTGCTGAAGTGCCCATCCCATCAACTGAAACTACTGCTCACAGCCTTGGCCACAGTCAGTTAGGACTGACACAAAACCTGGCCTGTGGCTGAGTATTATGCCAGCTCCCAGAGTGCTGCACACAGCTTTGGATGGTTCTGTGTACCAAACACAGCTAAACAGGGCTCAGTGCATGTCACAATGTATTAGAAAAGAAGGCATATAAACATCTCTGCCATTGGGAGATACAGCAAGGACCTAACACAAGACAAAAGTTCAATAACTTCTAATATGACGCAGTTATAAACTGAGGGCAGGTGGTGTCCTGCTTGGTGGAAAATGCAGAAATAACCTTGTACACAAGTTCTGCAGATCTAACTATTAGCCTGCCATCAACCATTGAAAACAATACAGTATGAACCCTGCGTAGGACCTTTTGTTCAGGTCCAAAAACGATGCCATATCAATTTCCTCCTTTCACAAAGAAAAGTTGGGAATACACAAATAACATGCACAAGTGATTTCTTGAAACAAGGACAAAAACATCAGGCTACATTTACTCTATCATATTTATATTTTTGGATAATTTCACCTATATCAAAAAGGCCATGGTGCAGTCTCAAGAATTTTGGTTTAGTTTTCCAAGATAGTGACAGCATTAGGTACTTTTGGGGTGCAAATTTCGTATAGGTGGCAAATATAAAGAAATGATTCTGCTTTGCTTGCCAGATCGGTAGATCAACAATTATGGCTATTGTGTTACCCAATCTTTTGATGATCAATTTAACGATTTCATAAATTATATTAAGGTTCCATGGTAGGGTCATGTGTAACTTGCCAAGGTTTATGTGAATTGCCAGGACTCAAGGATTGGGCTTAAAGTGTGAAAATACAAGACCCATGATTTTCAAAGTTGCCTTTCTCTGTCTTGATTGGGTTCAACAACATTTTTAATAAAGCAGGATTTTGAGCCATTGTTTCCTCTATGAGACTGAACTCCAGGTGAAGTTGAACTTCCCTTGCTGAGTTTGGTAAGCTAGAGATGGCCGTTTGTCTTCATCGGGTTCCCATGGTTAGTATGTGTAAAAGTGCCACAAACAAAAAAGTGCAAATTTAAAATGAGTATAGATCATTCCCTCAACCAACAATTTTAGTAGAGGGGTGATTCGAACTCAATTAAAACCAATGTGCTTAAACGGACAGTTCAGAGTTAAGTAAATTTGAACCCCCTGTCCTAAAAAACGGTCGACATGTTTCAGCTATATGCTCTTCTTCGACCCTAAAGTGCCTACTCACGTTGGATGGATGTTCAAAAGAACATCCATCCAACGTGAGTAGGCACTTTAGGGGGTGTACTGCCTCGCTGGGTGAGTTTTTTCTTCTTCTTTTTATTACTGGTCCTGAGGAATGCTGGGTTCAACAAAGAACTGAACGAATATAAGGATAATTTGGCACAGTCTAAAATCCAGCAGTTTCAAAAAGACTTGAAAAAATGGTCAAATGCAAACTATAATTCTGATGTTTCAGATGATTCCAATTCCAGTGGGTCAAGTGTAGGGAGCTATGGCAATAAACAATGGGGTAGAGGCAGAGGGAAAAGACCACAAAATAACTCAAATTGGTTCCCATATCAACAACAAGGGAATGGAGTTTTTCATCCAAATCCTCATGGTCACCCACCGTTAAATGTAAATGTAAATGTAAATGATGTATGTATGTGGAGAAGCGTGGCTCACTGGTTAGAGGCGGCAGACCCGGAAGCTGAGATCGACCGTGGACCAGGGTTTGATTCCCCGCCTCGGCGGGTCTCGGACTCAAAAATCCCACAGACTCGACAATTCTCGCTCCGGTGCCTACTCGACTCACGGGGTCACACTCTGCGACTCTGGGCAATAGCTGGCTTAATCTCCACTACGGCCCCTCGCGGCGGGATGCCTGGCTTTCACCTTGTGGACACCCTGCCGGGGTATCTCACAGGGGAATACCAGGACAGGTTCCATAAGCAAGCGCTTAGATACCGTGTCGGTGATTTGCGCTATATAAATACATGTACATTTACATTTACAATCAGTCGTCAGCGCTGCGATGCCTCCGGGTGGTTATGCGCTATATAAGTGGAATTTTTCATTTCATTTCACAACGCATTGCGCTGGGGGGCGCTCTAGGATAGGGAATAGATTTAATTTACTATCCAACACCTTCCCTAGTGTCCACGGGCACTGGAGTTGGAATAGTAAATTAAACTATTCACTATCCAGCACCCCAAAGCGTTATGCGTTGTAATGGTATGCGTTGTAAAAACCGCGATGTAAAAGCATGCGTGGTAAAAGCATGCGTTGTAATGTCATACATCCCCCCTAAATGGTTAGGATGTACTCACTCTACCCCTTTTTTGCCCTTTCATTTTTCTTTCAGGACTTGGTGGCCGAGCCGCTGAGCATTGTAATGGCAGCTGCAATGCTTCTCTCAAGTAGCAGCCAACCAATCAGATTAGTCTGTCCTGAAATGACCGGTGTCACAAAATGCCCCTACGCCCAATGAGAATAAAGTATCCCAGGGTGCAGCTACAGGCTTCTCATCGTTGGTCATGAATACAAGAGGCCAAGACAAGGCCTTGGCTAGTAGACATACAATACATTCAAAACCCATTGCATGAAACCAAAGGTAAATTCTTGCTATGATTAGGAATAATGGTTTTCACAGCAGGGTCATGAGTCATAGTTTTTATTTATAGATTTTATTTTGTTACTCTGAGAAAGTGGATTATTATTTGGGGGTGAGCAGGTACCTATCTCTAGGAATAATACAACTATCCTGTAAGGCGGAACCCCAAAAATCATTAAATTAACCAGAGCTCAACCCCATGTTAGCTATAGCACAGAACAGGCAGGCTTAACTTAGGCCCATGTGTAAAGTACTTTTACAGTAGCAAAATGGTTATAAAATTAAAACAGACAAACAATAAAAAATCCCAATCCAAATTAGAAAAATTGGGTATGTGTTAATAAAACAAATGACACCCAGTCCAAAAAGGGGAACCAGATATAAACGTTTTTACATTTCTAAAAGAAATTGCACCAAAAACCACTAAGTACCAATGATGATTTATGTTCTTGGTAGACCTGGACTTAGGCGTGAGGTCATTATGGATTCTAAGGTTTAATACACCAAGAACGACTGCCCAGTCAAGAATTTAGCCTGCAGACTTCTGCAAAACAAATTTCAGAATCTCTCAAAAGGGCAACGCAGTATACTATATTCTGGAAGTTATCCTTGAAGTTGTCTAGGTACTGATCAAGATGCCGCTGAATCTGATGATTTTGGAAAGGAAGGCTCACAGCAGGAAAAGTCACATTTCATACCTAGGTATGAAATTTGCTATTGTTGTGTCAGTCAAATACTTAAGGTGCATTAGCAAAATCAAGATTTCTACCTTCTGACTTCGTCTCTTAAAAGAAGCAGAGATCTCTGCAGCGGAACAAGGTAACAGGCTTTATCCAAAAAGGGCTCCACGAGGGTAGTTAGCTTTTCTTCAAGGACCTGCCAAAAAACGATTTGCTACAGCAAAGAAGCTCTAATTATGAGAAACCTGTTTCTTCTCCTTAGCGAAGTCACACATTTGCCAGATCCGCTCTGGTGGTTAGTCCTGGTCCTCCAGCATGGGGAAGCCCCTTTTTTCCTCAGCTCTTCACCTTAGGCTCCCAGGCTTCGGGAATACTTTTAGGACTGTTCAGGAAAAACCTTGTGCAGGTTCCAGTTGACATCTGATTATGACTGGGACCAGTCATTGATGAAATGATTCAGTGAGGGCTCCTCTTGGGTTGCAACAGCAGGGTCAAATCCTCCTCTGCTCTTCTACGGCTCTGGAAAGGTTTTTGAGTTGGGTCCTAGGGATGTCACATTTATAATTTGCACTAGCCTGTGAGGCGGGCCTTTCCTGGCTCCTCCCTAACCAATAGTACAAACATTCCCAGGGGTCAGAAACAATTAGATATTTTAATTTACAAAAAGAAACACAAGTAGATCAATGGTTCAAAATTTTAACCATGAATACAATCAAAATTCTTCTTTCTCTTGTTTTTCTGCAGCCGACGCGTTTCGTCCTAGAAGCAGGACGTCATCAGGGCTGCAATAGCAAACATACAATACAAACACATTAGTATATATGTTCAATATCACTCAGTAATCCCCTGTGAAATAAAACAACACATCTTCAGGTGAGGCGGGCCTTTCCTGGCTCCTCCCTAACCAATAGTACAAACATTCCCAGGGGTCACTCTATTTATTTTTTAGCAGTTCCTGTTTGCTCTGCTGCAAACAAAAACACAGTGCATCTTACTCCTAAAACCCAAAATAGGGGAACCCGTTCTCCTTGTACAGAACCTTTGTGTCCACCCAGAGGTGAGGCCAGGGAATTGAGCTGTCCTTCCCAGAGTTCACTCTGAAGTGGTTGCAGGGGCATGTTCCGTCCGACTGGTTTTGGAGCCATCAAGGCTGATTGGAGCTGGGTGACAAAGGATTGACTTCCCAGAGGTCTCATTTTATATTTACTTGTGGGAGTACAGGTCTTGCCTTGCTTCTTTACATGTTAATGAAGTTTCTGAGTACACCCCAACTGTTCCTGAAACAAGGCAATTTTTTCTGCTGTGGGAGCAGTTTTCACACCTCATTTAGGCTACGCACTTGCAGCGCTGATGCCAGTAGGCCAATGTAAATTAGCCTACTGGCGGTTCAGGCAGATAAAAAGTGTGTTTCTAAAAGTGACATTTTTGCTAAATATTAATAAAAAATTCAACATTGCCATTAAATTAGCTTTTTAATAAATATTTAAATTAGTCTCTGAATGATATTTCAGTTAAAAGTTACAGATTCAAGTTTATAATCTGTTCTTTGGGATTTTCTAGAATTCAGCTACTGCCCTAAAAGTGGAAATAGCTTATTGGGGCAAGTCACAGGAGGAGCATGCACATTTTAATTTCACATATGTTCCACTTTTAAATATTCGACACCCTACGTTTCGGGCAATGAGGATTACCTAGGGGGAAGTTATTAATATTCAAAAGCATAGATTCCTGCATTTCAAAACGAGTTTTTTGGACAGGTTTTGACAGCAGGTTTTAGGCTTCTGTGGTCAGGTTGTACATGTAGGCCTAAAACCATGTTTTACGGGCCCACTGTTTGAATTGCATAATAACTGCTGCAATCACCAGGTAGTGTTTAACTGCCCTGACTTTGGAGCCTTTGCTACACAATCTTTTAAGGGCCTTTAGGTAATTTAAATAAGTTAATCAGGGGCAAGTCAACTTAAATATGTTTAAAGGTAGAGGACATGCACTTTACTCATGTTTAGTGGAGGAAGTGAACAGAGTTCTAAGAACAGCAAAACAAATAGGACAAAAATTAGGAGCAATCACACAAAATATGGTAATTTCCTACAGTAACCATGTCTGCACTTTAACTGTGATGTTTTAGTGAAATCCTCAAACAAAATTATTTAAATACTTCACTGTATCATTATCACAAGAAACTGCATCATCCCTTATAACGTTTTTTTTAAATTGATTTCAGTTTTTTTATGCTACGCCAGATTAGGCTTCTATGAGAGCAATCTGCACTCTGCATGACCTTCATCGATATTCAGCAGGATGGACCACATGGTTTGGTCAGGTTCCATACTCAGCCACCAAGGGCAGCCAACAACCACCTATGGCCAAGTCCTGATCCAGCTCCACTGGCCACTGTGCATGGTCTTTTGCCATGAATATTTTTCTTTTTTCTTGTTATTTAACTGTTTTTCATGGCTCAAAAATAATAATTAAGATAGAATTGTTCAATATCATTTGTACATTTATCTTCAAATTTGCAGATTTGCAAACCTCAAACCACCTGAATTAGGGAATTAGGCGATGCCGATGATCATCCAGCCTACTTATATATTCTTTGTACTTTTTTCAGGAAAAATGTCTAGAGTGTCTAGCATCCCATGAAGTCTGCAGCAACCAAAAGGTTTAATTGCTTTCAGCCAATCAAATTGCTGGGAACTTCAAATCCTCCAAATATAAACATAACTCACATTGAACGAAGTATAAAAACATGCTCCCTCTTCCACTAGGATTATTTTTATTAGTTACTTATCCTCAGAAGATTCCAGCACGCGACCCTCAAAGTATCCATGAAGTAACAGCCAGGATATCTTTAAAATGATAAATTTGAAGGCAATACAACACTTTTTGTAGTGCTAAAACTAAAACATACAAAAGAACATCTCTGAGAAAAGTTTGAGGTTCCTGCTAAGTTCGGTGTTATACTGTTCAATTGATTTTTTTCTGTAGCAGGGAACAAAGGGTCATATGTAAGAGGCCCAATACCGGTCGGTAACGGCCGAAATTACCAAATTACGTCCGTTACCGACCGGTATTGGGCATTTGAGATGTAGGGGCTAAATTTAAGGATTTGGTAATTTACCGAATCGGTAATTTAAGGAATCGGTAAAATATCGATTTCTTAAAATACCGATTCGGTAAATTACCGAATCCTTAATGTAGGGAGCACTCAAGTGAGTGCATTTCTGAGTTAAGGATTCAGTATTTACCACCAACTAAAAGTTGGTGGTAAATATCGAAAACCTTAGAAAAAGCAAATTTGTGCTTTTCCAAGAGTGCCATGTGGCAGACATACATGCCCTTAGGGCATGTATGTTTGCCACATGTGCACTCATGCACTATTCAGGGGTGCAACAGGGTGTCAATCTGCCGCCCTGCCACCCTTGTAAGTCTTCCCCCTATTACCGATTCGGTATTTACCGAATCGGTAATTCCCATTCATTCCTATGGGCCTCCAGGCCCATAGGAATGAATGGGACTTACCAAATCGGTAAATACCGAATAGGTAATTACCGAATGTTACTGATTCAGTAAAATTTACAGAATTATTATCTACATCCCATTTAGTGATTCTAAAATACCGAATCGGTGAAATTCGGTATTTTAGAATCGGTAATAATGGAATACCTACATATGGCCCAAAGTTTCCTAGGAGAATTAACATCAATGACACATACTTTTTTAACCTAATTTAATTCTCCTTCTCCGAAGATCACATGAATCATGCCATGCCAAAGATTCGATAATCAAAAAATGGATTCCCAATAGGAAAACATCTTAACCATAAGTTCACAGTGGCTAATGCCTCTGTGTAATATATATAAACATTATTTGCATATAATCACTTGCTAATAGAGACCTTGTAGTTATTGGTCAGTTGAACTTTTCAAAGGGTAAATTTTCTGGTCAATAACTTTTATGCAGTTTCACAAATCTGCATGAAATATGGCACTTATCTGGTTATTTGAGTTACGTTTTCTCATGTTAAATCTTCTGTATACCTTGCAGGTGTTGTGACCTGCGAATCTGACATGGAAACTGATTAACTCACTGCAACTGAAAAAAAATATTTCAGCAGACATTACAGGATGTCAGGCACCAGAGCTTCTTGGAAAAAAGTGTTTGGGACATCCCCTGACCACAGGGAATATATGGGGGTGTTTCAAAGAGAAAATACTGCGCCCCAAACAAAAAAAGTCTCAGTTTTGTTGTACAAAAGGGGGTGGTGATGAACGGAGCATCTGAACGAATCAAACACTCACACCAAGTCAACAGATCTGGGTTTAATCCATCACCGTTTTTTAGCCCACTCTGCCACCCCAGAGTGGATTAAACCCAGATCTGTTGACTGGGTGTGAGTGTTTGATTGGTTACGATGCTCCGTCCATCACCACCCCCTTTTGTACCACAGTTTTGTTGTTAGCAAACTCTTACCGGAACTTGAAATCAAATCTGAAATTTTAGTAACATTTCAGTCTATTTGTGCATATCCGGAAAATTCAACTTTAAAAAAAATCACTGTGCAACAATGTACTCTAAAAGACCATATATAGTGAATAAATGCTGAAATGCCCAATGCTTGGAGGGTGTGGCACAGTGAAGCTGTGGGAACCAGAGGACTTGAGTTCAACCAGTCAGCCATCTGGAGGGCCAAACAACATCCTGACCAGACCAGAGGGACTTCCCAAAGGGCCTGTTGTTACTGGTGGCCACAGTCCACAGTTCATAGCTCACTGTCTGTGGACCCTTGGAGCATCACAAGCTGCTGCAGAGCCTTAGTCTGTCAGGAGCTTGTGTGGCCTGAGGCCCATCCACCCAGAGCCGCAAAACTCACAAAACTGAATGGTGTGCTCACTGCCTCCCACCATTAGATCACCACACAAACGGTTTTAGTCCCTCTCGACGACAATCTTGACCTACCCACTGGGTACTGGACACCACAGTCTGCAACCGAAGGAGTTAGCGCAGAAGTCAGCAGTGGGGAAGTCAAGTGACAGAAGCAAGAGACAAAGAAACTAATGAAGCAACTGTAGCAGCCAAGCAGGTAAGCTGCAGAAAGGCTGAGTTTGCTCATGCCTCTGTGTGGCTGCTTGCTGCAGCACTTTCACTCTGACATTGCGTTTGGTGGCCCCTTCTCTTCCTAGGACCCCAGAGGCCAATAGTTGGCTCTGAGGAGATTGGGAGTCAAGGGGTACATTCAGGGTCCCTATTAATTAAGGTGGCCCTGTGCAGCTTGCAGTGTTGGCCAGTCCATTACATGTTCCAAATTTTGGTTACTCCCGGCTGCCTCCCTGTCTCCTTGAAATCAGCCATAAGGTGACAAAGAGGATAAACAAGCATATATGTTTTAATCACAAGCTTCAAATTTGTATGACACCAATTCTACCTCCCTCTGCTTATCTCCATTATATTTTCATTAGAGTTCACTTGCGAAGACCACAAGAGAATAAATGGTTCTGTCTATCTATTTTATTGGGGAACCCCCCTTGCCACCTTGTCACCAGGAGCGAGTAAATGACCCACTCACACATTGCCAGCGCTTGGTTACCTCCATTCGGCAAAGAAGCCAAATAAGCAAGCTAAACTAAATACACAAATCTCAACTATTGTTGAGATAACCAAGGATCTTTGCAAGAACATGAGGGCAAGACTAAATATGACAACATTTGGGAGCAAGTGCCTTATCAATAAGCCCATATGCAAGGCTTTGAGAAGAACGGCAAGTCACACTAAAAGATTTCCTTATGTACCAATGTTTCATACTCTCTTTAAAACTATGGTCCAATGCACCCATTCACACACAAACACTAAAGTTGTCAAAGTGGCATTCAAGAATTCCAATGTATCCAAATCTGAAAACTGCCTTCTCAAGCTCCTGGATGTGCCTTACTCAGGTTTCATTCAAACAAAACTGTGCATTTAAAATGTTTCCCAATAGGTCCTAATACTCCCACCATGAGAGAAACAACTGCAATTATAGAGTACCAAAAGAAGTGCATCTCACAGGCCTTTATTTACAAAGATGAGCTAAGCATCTATTAGATACCTGATAAAGACCTCCTGGATTCTAGTATTCTGGACTATTGGGAAACTACAGATGGAGAGGCCCCCATGCACAATGGATAGGATAATATTAATTGTTCTGCCAGTTGGTGCAGGTTCTCAGCCACCTGGGATGCAATGATATCTGCCCTCTCAAGACCAAATTTGATTCTGAAAAAAACTCCTATCTACTGGTTCTAAAATGGAAGGAAGCATAAGATGGATTGAAATCAAGTTGCCGAAATTGAACACCCCACCTTTATAATATGGGAACGAAAAATAAGAAACAGTCAAGTATCACCATTTTCCTACACTCCAATATTGTCCAGACTTGCCCATGTCCCTTCCATCCTCCAGTACATAATGCACAATTAAATAATTACCAGTATCTCTAATCGCAATTGTACAAAGGATTCTTCTTGTAAATCAACAAACAAAGCAACACAGATGAAGCAAATTGTACCTGTGGCGGAGAACTATTCTGCACTAATCAAATACTCCACCTGTAATCAGTCGAAAGGCAATCATATCATATCTCAGAGATGGCCTCTATCAATTCTAAACCGAACACCACAGCAGCAAACTATGAAATGTTGGAGCCATCAGGAGGAACAGTTGAAACATGTCCTTCAATGCCAAAGGAATACTTGACCACAGAGCAAGCAATACATAATGTGCTCCAGTTTCAGTACCCCATCCGCATCGATAACAACCCAATTGTACGCATCAAGGCTCGATTATCTTACAAACGTTCTTTGTATATTTCACAAAGACCGCAAATAGCAGTAACAATTTCAAGCTGATAAAAGCACTTCCAGATAATTTAGTTTTTTCTGATCAATCCATCATCAGCACTGTATCCATCCACTGCCTACCAGGAGAAATTAACAATACAGGTATGAAGGTCAAAAAATGAACTCAAAGCCTTTCCCAGAAACAATACTTTGATACTTGTGGGATACAAATCTCCTTACCTGAACACCATCAAACAGTTTTCAAAACTCTGTTCAACATAGTAACTTTGAGCTCAGGAACAAATGGGAATTTAGAAAAGCCTAATCTTTCTTCGAGGACTCATGCTCCAAGGTTATCAGTGACCAACCTAAGAGGACCCAATGGACCATATACCCCATCCTTCATAGACAACAACTCAGGAAAGTTTATGGACCCTCATCCCTGTCGCCAAGAGGCTAATACAATTACGATCAGCATTAGTAACCAGGGGTTTGGGTTTGTAGACTAATTAAGGCAATAGGTCTGCTGATACATGACTTGTCATGGTCACCAGGAACTCTATCCAACAATAACTTGTTACATGTAGTCAACAGGTTTCCAAATCAGCATCCCTAACTACATTGGGATAAAAACGTAGGAAAGCCTAAAACCATCAAATTGATGTGGTACAACTAGGTTCATAGATTATATCTGGATGGACTCAACTCTTTATTAATGAGGAAGCAACAAACTACCTGGAAAATTATGATATTGTATGCCTCCAAGAAACATGGCAAACAGCAGCAACTGAACTGTAAGGCCATGAAGCCCACTACAGTCCGGCTTTTAAAATATCAGAAAAAGGGCAGGCATGAAGGCAGACCAGTACCTTTTGTAAAAACTACTCTAAAAAATTAAATTAGAAAATCTTAATGCTGGAAAACCATGAATCTTGGCTGTCAAATTAACAATCCCGACCCTGAAGTCGCAAAATCTAATAATATTAAATATACATATAAAACCAGGCTTTAAATCCTTTCATTCTATTGTTGAACATTATTAACAATTGGAAGGCAACACAGCACTTTTGTTGTGAACTAAAACTTACTGGACCTATGTACTGCACACCCTTGCACAGGTTTTATAATCACATGTGATTTCAACCTCAATCCACTTCATTCTAACTCTGGCACTGAAACAACCCGAAAGCATGACCTAATTTGGCAAGTCCCACCCTCATTCTATCTTCCACAAAGACTGAATACTCTTGACAAGTGATTAAACTTTGATTACGTTTTACAGTCTATGGGTTTAGGAGCAATAAACGATTGCTGTAAATTGGGCAAGCCAGCAGCCTTAACTCACTTGGCCCCTAAACGTAATGCTGTTCTTTTTACATCTCAGTAACCAAATGGAAGAATTTAAAAAGGAACCTTGGTTGAAAACGTATCCCTTAAAAAAAATAACAGTTATTGCCATCACCAATTATAATCACCAGAGGCCAATTTCCCTAGGGAAGGGAATTGTGGCCCCCTAAGGCCATACAAGCCAAATAGCAAGGGGCGACCACTCGGTCCCCCCGAACGTATGGATGGGTGCCCCGAACCTCCCGGGAAACCATTTTCGGCGGGGTGGGCTTAGCCCGGCTGGTATGCCCGAAGCGGCGTAGCCGGGGCGCGCCTTCCCCCGCCCAAGAGGGGTTGTCCTAGACACCTCAACGGAAGACGCCACGCCCCGTAGGCGTACCAGGGACGGGTACACGCCCTCCCGCAGAAGAATAAAGGAGCGGGAATCCAGAGGAGCGTCCTCTTGTTCCTCGGATCGGAAGGCTGCACCCACTCGTTGCCCGTGAGCCCTCGACGGAACAAGCAGCAATTTTGAACTTGTTAATCTTGTTTTTTCTCTTTCAGTTTCGAGGGCTCACAGATTTCAGGACCTCGTGGATCGACCAGGGGCGGAAGACTCGAAACCATGCCTAACAAGAAAGCAGGAAAGGGTTCCGAGACGGAGAGGGTGTTACGCCTGTTGTCGAACTGGATGGCTTGTATGGACCGAAAGCTCGGACAAGTCCAATCACTCGGGAGAGGTTTAGCGAAGGTGAAGAAACAATTGGCCGCTTTGAACGACCCAGGTCAGCCGAAAAAGGTAATAGGCCCGGCCCTGCCGGGAGTCTTTCCCGGGGTAAGAGGGAAGCGGGTAAAAGAAAGGGCGGTTTCGGGGGGGTCCCGGTCCCAGAGGTACCCCCCATCGCCCCCCTCGTACCGGCTGGTAACCCGGTTCAGAAACCAGATTTAGGCCAGCCTATCCCGGTGGTGATCACCTCGACCGAGGATGATGAAATGCCCCCAGAATTGGCCGCACAGTTGACGGCATGGCTCAAAACAAAGGTGGGGGGCACAGTGACCCCGGGAGATCCGGCCGAAGAAGCCAGAGTATTAATAAAGCAGTTGCGGCAATCGAGAGATGTCGCAAAGGCGAGTGTTCCTCTTGTTCCCCCACAGGTGGCACCTGGAGTACCAGCAGCTGGTCAGGAAAAGACGGCAGCAGCAACGGCCGATCCGGGTAAGCTCGCATTGCCGATGGCGGGGGAGGGCTCAATACCCTCAAGGCGGGAAAAGGTTGCACAGCACATTCCCATGGCCACGAAAGAGTTAATATGGGGAGACAAGTATGTCAACATGTTTTCATTGTTAACTGATCATCGCGAGATGGAGTATGCTAAAACGCAGAAAGATTTGTGGCACCCGAGTGTCTGGCGCGCCAAGATGGCCGATTTCAGGGTGGACGAGACAGTGACGAACTGGGTTAAGGCCTTCTCTATATTTACCGCAGTGATGGGGGAACGTAAACCCGAGGTTATGACTGATTTGATTTGTTATCAGAATCGCATTATGGATTTCTATTCAATGTATGAAGGGGAAGAATGGAAAGGCTATGACATGAAATTCCGTAAAGCAAAAGAATATGATGCTTCTTTGTCTTGGGATTGTTTGGACTCGGTGTCATGGCACAAGCAGCTCCTGCCAGGGGCGACAGGTACGTCCTCGCCAGGCGGGAGCGGGTCCGGAGTGGTCCGCCAAAAACCTGGGGTGCCCTTTCGAGCAGGCACAGGGGGGGGGCTACCAGCCTAGAGTTGGCGGGAATGGTGGAAAAGGGGGGGTCTGTTGGGGCTTCAATAGAGGCAACTGTAACAGACCACAGGGGACATGCAAGTTTAAGCATGTGTGTGCCGGCTGTGGGAATTCCTCACACCCGGAAAGTGCATGTAGATCGAAAATTAGCGGGACGGGGGGTAAAGGCGGGTCTAAGCAGGAGTGAGGTAGAGTTTTGTGACCGATTGCCTACACCCGTTGATCTCATGGTTATGATCCCTTGGTTAAACAAATACCCTGATCATGTATCCGCTGGGGTGTTGAGGAAGGGATTCTTACATGGCTTCCACATCCCGGCGGGGGATTTTCGGGGGAACTCCTTTTGTAGAAACCAGTTATCGATACAGCACAACCCAGGCGTGGCAGAAAGGAAAATAGCAAAAGAAGTCAGTTTAGGGCGAGTGGCTGGGCCCTTTCGTTGCCCGCCGGTGGCTGAGTTCATCTGTTCCCCGTTGGGGGTTGTCCCGAAGAAGGACCCAGGGGAGTTTAGACTCATACATAACCTTTCTGCTCCTAGGGGTTCCTCGGTGAATGATGCCATTGACCCAGAAGCTTGTGCAGTACGATATGCATCGTTCGACGATGCCGTGGCCATGTTGAACCACCTAGGCCCTGGGGCGCTGATGGCGAAATCTGATATCGAATCAGCGTTCCGGTTGCTGCCGGTGCACCCGCAGGATCAGCGCCTGCTAGGTTTTGCATTTCAGGGAAGTTATTACATGGATAAATGCATGCCCATGGGTTGCTCCATTTCTTGTGCGTATTTTGAAATGTTTAGCTGTTTTTTAGAATGGGCATTCACCGAGGCTACAGGGCATAGACATGTTATGCATTATCTGGATGACTTCCTGTTTTTGTGGGCAGGCGGTGATACGAACTGCGCGCAGGCGCTGTATGATTTCTGCATCCTCATGAGAGAATTTGGAGTCCCATTGGCACCAGGTAAGACGGTTGGACCATCTACTTCACTGGAGTTTCTGGGAATTGAACTCGATTCTGTGGAGGGGTGTTTCCGATTGCCGATGGAAAAAGTGGTCAAGTTTAGGGCTTCCTTGATGCAATGCCTGAGTGGGGATAAAGTGACCCTGCACCAGTTACAACAAACAGTGGGTCAGCTTAATTTTGCCTTAAGGGTGATGCCTATGGCCCGCCCCTTTTTCGCGCTCTATCGCGCAAGCCATGGTAGGTCTCAAGGAGGGTCACCACCGTACGAGACTGTCAGGGGAGGTTCGCCAGGATATGCGTATTTGGATGGCATTTCTGGCGGACTTCAACGGTCGAGTCGTGTGGAACTCCCCGCCGGAATCTTCAGATGAACTAGGTCTATGGACCGACTCAGCAGGGAGCGTGGGTTTTGGCGCCATCTTAGGTAATCGATGGTCGGCACAAACATGGCCAACATGGTGGCACTCCAATGATCTCACAAGTAACATTGGGTTCCTGGAGTTATTCCCCATCTGGGTTGCTCTGATGACATGGTCTGACGACTTCAGGGACCGCTCAGTGGTGTTTTGGTCTGATAATATGACTGTTGTCGAGTGCATTAACCAACAGGCAGCACGCTGCAAATTGATCTTGAGATTGTTGAAAGAAATTGTGCTGCTTTGCATGAGATTGAATGTACAGTTCAGGGCGAAACATGTGCCAGGTGTACTGAATCATGCGGCTGATGCACTCTCTCGTTCACATATGCAGGCATTCAGGGGTTATCTACCCACAGCGGACCTAGAGGCAGCACCATTCCCCAAAACAATATGGCTAATCGGTGCCCCGGATTACAAGACCTCGTGGCAGTGAGTTTAGCCCCCAGGACAAGGAAAGCATACGAAGGAGCGTTTCGTTCCTATTGCACATATTTGGGTCCCACAGAGAGTCGGAACTGGGGTCAGGAGGAATCCTTCCTGGGGTACTTGGTAGCGCTGCACAGAGAGGGCCGATCAGCGGCAACGGCCAGTAGGCATAGGGCGGCCATTTCATTCATGGCCCAGGTACACGGCATAAAAGACCCTACAGGTTCAGTTTTGGTGAAAAAAGCCCTTCGCGGCTGGCAGCGCCTTGAGGGTTGCAAGCAAGATACGAGGCACCCGATTGGCTTAGACAGACTGTCTCTGCTTTTAGCAAAGCTGGATGAGACGTGTTCCTCCCATTTTGAAGCAGTTCTGTTCCGGGCAGCGTTCACATTGGCATTCCATGGGGCTATGAGGGTGAGCGAACTTGTCGCAAGGAACAAGAGAGATATGGAGGGAGGCTTGTGCAGGGATCACATCCAAATAAGGTGTGATTCGATGGTGATCGTGATAGCCAGGTCCAAGACTGACCAGGGGGCTATGGGAAACAGTGTGGTCGTACAGTGCAAGCGTGGGTCCCCCATCTGCCCGTTGAAGTGTGTGGAAGACTCTTTGGCGCTAAGGGCGGCCGCATGGGGGGGAGTTTGCTCCGACACAAGGATGGCACTCCACTTACGAGATTTCAGTTTCGGAGGGTGCTAGCACTGTCAATCGCTGACGCGGGCATGGACCCGTGCGATTTTGGGACCCACTCCTTTAGGATAGGGGCTGCTACTGAGGCTACAGCCAGGGGTCAGAGTGCTGAGGAAGTGAAACAATTGGGCCGTTGGTCCTCGAATTGCTTCAAGAGGTATGTGCGATTGCACATGTTGTGAGTGATCAATTGACATGCACTCACGTTTTCTGTCTTTTGTTTACTTTACAGTTTTGCGAGCCTGCCACGCGGGGCGGAATTTGAGGTCGACCCAGCACCAGGAGACCAGCGGTCAGAGGCCACCGACTGGAGAGAGGATGGTATGGGTCGTGGGCCACTCATACGTGAGGCGCGCCGGCGACGTATTCAAGGAAGGTGACGCGATTCACGCACCTGGGGAATACGGGTTCAGAGTGGCCTTCCATGGGAAGGGTGGGCTCGTTTTTGACCACTTTTAATCATTTTTCGAGGGGCTTCTAGGGCGGTATAGGTCACCGCCATCTGTAGTCATAGTACACCTGGGAGGCAATGACTTGGTGACACTGGGTAGACGAGTGTTACTTGAACTAATTTTGTCGGCGGTTAGCTGGTTGGCTAAGAGAGTCCCGGGGTGTACGATTGCCTGGTCCCACATGATTCCTAGGAAGATGTGGCAGGGGGGCCTTTCGGTGTCAGCACTGAACCATTCAGTTAAACGGGTCAATAATAAAATAGGTAGATTGTTCCGTTCTGCGCAGTTGCATAACATTCCTCATGGGTGTATTCGGGGTGATCAAATGTATCTGAACGATGGGGTTCACCTGTCCAGGGAGGGGAATGACTTATTCATAGGAGACTTCGTTGCATGGCTAAGGGGTTTGAGGAAGCATGACCTATAGGAGGAGTAGGGGGGACCGGTTAGTCGGTCAACTATCCGGTCTGTGGCGGTAAGGTCATGATCGGTGAGCAGTAATTTCAAGGTCCCTAGAGTGGGGCGCCACCCACAATGGATGGGAGCGCCCGGGGGAAGACGGCCATTGGCCCCTTCCACGGGGAGGCGGCACCCACTAAGGATGGGGCGCCTAGGGGGAGATGGCCATGGGCCCCTCCCAGGGGGGAGGCGATTAGATGCCCCTCCTACTAATTTCCCGGGGCCGGATATCCGCGACGGCGGATAGAGAGTGTGGGGATGGGGGGAGAGTCCACGCTGTCCTTCCTACAGAGACCTCATACGGGAACTCGGACGACCCTTAAGATGGCGTCGAGTAGAAAGGGGGCCCCCACCACGACAAGGGAAGTTACAGTTGGCAATGAGGGTACAGTCCTCTGCGCATGCGCCGCTCACACCGTGAGGGCGGGAGTCTGGTAGTAGGGATCTGACACCGGTTAAGACCTTGCCGTTGGCCCTTAATGCTAGGATGTACAATTTGAGTTAGAGTGTATGCATTTTCAGGATGTTAGCCAAAAGTACATGACTGCATCGAAATGTAATAAATGACAAATTGTACATAATGCATAATGATGAAGCCTTTATTTAATGTTTTAAATTTTGTTTCATATTTTAATAAATACGGCCGGGAGGGTGACTCCCTCCCGCCTTCCAAAAGTTCAACTATTGTCCGACTTCCCATTCTTGGGGAAATGTGTTGGGAGGGGGTGGCGGGCATCCCGGCCATATGGCAAGGGGCGACCACTCGGTCCCCCCGAACGTATGGATGGGTGCCCCGAACCTCCCGGGAAACCATTTTGGGCGGGGTGGGCGTAGCCCGGCTGGTATGCCCGAAGCGGCGTAGCCGGGGCGCGCCTTCCCCCGCCCAAGAGGGGTTGTCCTAGACACCTCAACGGAAGACGCCACGCCCCGTAGGCGTACCAGGGACGGGTACACGCCCTCCCGCAGAAGAATAAAGGAGCGGGAATCCAGAGGAGCGTCCTCTTGTTCCTCGGATCGGAAGGCTGCACCCACTCGTTGCCCGTGAGCCCTCGACGGAACAAGCAGCAATTTTGACCCACCCACCAGCCCCTTATGGCAAATGTTTGGAGAAATAAAGTCTTGCAGAGAGATGGAAGTATAGGCCTTTTTTCCTTGGTAGAAAGAATGAAGGAATGTTGAGAATAAAGATTGACCTTTTGCAAAGATGTCTTCTTGCAGGAAAGAGCAATTGATGGCACAGTAGGATGATGTCGAGTTTTTTCTTTCCTTAGTAGGTAAACAACTGTCGTATTTATTTGTCGGGCGGTAAGGTCATGATCGGTGAGCAGTAATTTCAAGGTCCCTAGAGTGGGGCGCCACCCACAATGGATGGGAGCGCCCGGGGGAAGACGGCCATTGGCCCCTTCCACGGGGAGGCGGCACCCACTAAGGATGGGGCGCCTAGGGGGAGATGGCCATGGGCCCCTCCCAGGGGGGGAGGCGGTTAGATGCCCCTCCTACTAATTTCCCGGGGCCGGATATCCGCGACGGTGGATAGAGAGTGTGGGGATGGGGGGAGAGTCCACGCTGTCCTTCCTACAGAGACCTCATACGGGAACTCGGACGACCCTTAAGATGGCGTCGAGTAGAAAGGGGGCCCCCACCACGACAAGGGAAGTTACAGTTGGCAATGAGGGTACAGTCCTCTGCGCATGCGCCGCTCACACCGTGAGGGCGGGAGTCTGGTAGTAGGGATCTGACACCGGTTAAGACCTTGCCGTTGGCCCTTAATGCTAGGATGTACAATTTGAGTTAGAGTGTATGCATTTTCAGGATGTTAGCCAAAGGTACATGACTGCATCGAAATGTAATAAATGACAAATTGTACATAATGCATAATGATGAAACTTTTATTTAATGTTTTAAATTTTGTTTCTTATTTTAATAAATACGGCCGGGAGGGTGACTCCCTCCCGCCTTCCAAAAGTTCAACTATTGTCCGACTTCCCATTCTTGGGGAAATGTGTTGGGAGGGGGTGGCGGGCATCCCGGCCATATGATCATCATCAGTTAAGGACCAATTGCTTGAATGCATTAACGTACCTCCATGAGACTTCATGGATTTCGTGACTACATTTCCTTCTGGTATTTACTATTACTCCCATACCATATAGGAGTAAGCAATAAGGCAATTGGAAACATACTGTTTAGGGACAACCAATTGTCAAAGGATGATGCTCTGCTGAAACACAATAAATTCATTCAATCTATCCGAATAAACTCCTAGTTCACGCTTAATCTTCGAACAGACAAAAGAAAACTCTGTAACTTGTACAGAAGGTTGAGTAAATCAAATCATGATGCAGATCGAATCAAGAAGGAGATGGTTCACCAACAAAATCTCTATGAGAAACTGATGTGGGATGAGAAATGAACTGAAAATGAAAGGCTCTGGGCCTTTCTACATAGAGCCAGCTCCACCAAAGATTCAAATACCTTTTGACAATGGATCATTCCCAACTGATTACCCCTGGTAAATAATTAAAACGCTGCTGTATGGGAAAATTGGTAACCACCATTTAAACACCATCACTACCTTTGACCTTACCCCCTAAAGTATTCTATAAACTGCACTCTTGGACACAGACAGACCAATAATAACAAACAAGGAGCAACAAATCTATCATCAAAGTAAACACCAAAATCTGCACACTGAGTAAGCGTGGCAGGGCTGCAAAAGATAATTTTTAAAAGTCAGAGCAATAATGATCCAGAACCAAATGGTATACTGGCAGTTATTTTACAAATGAATGCTGATATTTGGTAAAACTTGTTAATTTATACCTTCAAAAATTGCTAATTTTCTAATTTATTACCACGTCTTGGCACAGATCTAATATCTTACTTACTTACTTACTTACTTATATTTACTACCCCTTTTGAGGTATAGGCCATCAAACAGAACTCTCCAGTCATCTCTGTCCTGGGCTTTTCCTTCAATCTGTCTCCAGCTATAATCCATCTCCTTGAAGTCATCCTCGAGGCCTCAGCACCAGTTGTTTCTTGTCCTTCCTAGTATCCTTTTCCCTTGAGGATTCCAGTTCAGGGCTTGCCTGGTGCTGTTTGATGTCAGCTTGTGGAGAGTGTGTCCTATCCAGCCCCAGCGGCCTCATGATTTCTTCATGAGTAGGGGGTTGAAAAGTCTGCATCCACAGGTTTTAAATGCTCTATACTGGCTTCCATTGAAGCAGCGAGTGTAATTTTGGCCCTATGCATTTTGCACAGATCACTTCACAAGAGAGGCCCCTTTTGCAAAGATCACTATTCACCCCATACTTTCCCGGGAGGTTGTTCAGTTTACCTTCATCTCACTTGCTCCAGGTTCCCAAGATTAAGAAATCTCATTGGAGAGGCCATTCACTCTCTCATCTGGCTCCCAAACTCTGGAATACCCTTTTACTTGAATTGTGTCAGCTGACTAACACATTCTCTTTTCATAAGGCCCTGAAAACCTGTTTTTCAGCAACTAATTTCCCCCCTCATCAGCGTTTTGGTTATTATGATGACTGTTCTAGCACTGAGAGGCCTACGAGTAGCCAAGCGCTCTACAAGAATCATAGAATAGAATAGAATAGGTAATTGTTGCTGAGGGTGTTGGCCAGTGGATTTAGAAGTTTTTTCCATTACAGGTGTTCAGACTTTGTTGTTGGTGGTCACTGTTGTCCTCCAGGTTTCTGCTCCATGGAGAAGGACCAATTTTATGTTTGGTGTTAAAAAGCCTGATCTTGGTTAACACCATAAGGTCCTTGGAGCAGCAGATCTACTTTAGCTGGATGAAGGCAGCCCTTGCTTTGACGATTCTTGCCTTCACATCAGTGTCTGTACTGCCCTATTTGTCTAAGGACCATTGTCTATGACACTGTCCAGGTAGGTGAAGGACTCAACCTCTTACAGTGCATTGCCTGCAAGAGTGACTGCAGTTGTGCTGGCTGTGTTAACCTTCAGGATCTTGGCTTTTCTCCTGTGAATGTTGAGGCCAAATTGTGCTGATGTGGCTGCCACATTGTCAGTCTTCTCTAGCATCTGTAGATGGATATAGGAGAGGAAGGCCAGGTCGTATGCAAAGTTCAGGTCATGAGCTGCCTTCAAGGCGTCCACTGGGTCCTATTTCTTCTCCTTGCTGTGGAAATCTTCATGATCCAGTCTATGGCCAGCAGGTGGAGAAAATGTGAGAGCAAACAACCCAGATGGACTCCAGTCCTCACTTGGAAGGGTTCTGTGAGCTGTCCTCCATGAACTATATTGCATGTCATTCCCCCCTAAGAGTTCCTGATGATCCTGATGGCTTTATCTTGCACATTGTAGTGGCAGAGGAGTTTCCAAACGGTCTCTCTTTCCACGCTGTTGAATGCCTATTCATAGTTGATGAATTTGACATGGGGGTTCAATTTCATTGACTGCTCAATGATGATGCGCAGTGTTGCAATCTGGTCCATGCAGGATCAATCTTTGTGGAAGCCAGCTTGCTGATCTTGGAACTTAAGATCTACTTGTTCCTTCATTCTGTTCAAAATTACTCTGTTGTACACTTTGCCTGGGGCTGATAGAAGAGTTATCCCTCTGTAGTTTGCCCAGTTACTCAGGTCACCTTACTTGGGAATCTTGATGAGATATTACTCCTTCCAGTTTGATAGCAGCTTTTCCTCTTCGCGGAACCTTCTAAACATAGAGTAATGTATATCTACTGATGTTTCAATGTCAGCCTTCAGTGCCTCTACAGCAATGTTTTCAGGTCCTGCTGCCTTCCCATTTCTCAGCTGATTGATGGCTTCCTATTTCTTCCTTAGTTGGTCCGCTGCTGTCGAATGCAAGTCCTTGTCAGCTGGCTGTATGTCCGGTGGAGACTGCTGCACAGGCTGATTCATTAGTTCTTCAAAGTGCTCCAGCCAACTTCATTGTTGGTCTTTGTTATCCATGATCGTCTTCCCATCTTTAGCGGGTCTTTCTGGTTTGCTTTATCTGCCAGAGAGTTTCCTTGCTATGTCGTAGCATTCTTTCATGTTTCCATGGCTTGCTGCTTCCTGGGCTTTTCTTGTCTACTCTTAAGCTTATCTTTGCTTCATTTCTGATTTTGGTTTATTCACCTTGAGCATTTGTTTTTTTCTGCTCTTGTTCGGTTGATGTTGACTACAGCTTTCTTTCTTGCATTTTGTGGAGAGTCTCTTGGAGATTCATTGTTTATGCTTGTGTTTCTTGGAACACACTACCTCCAGGCAGGGTGATGCCACTGTTTCTTTGATATTTTCCAACTGAATTTTGACTGGAACTGTGTCATCCTCCAATTATTGCTAGTCTTCAAATTTCTTACTGAGGTACTGATGTTGACTGAGTATTCACTCCATTTCTGTGCATCTTTGAGGAGTGTGGTGTTATATTGCTCGCATTGGTATGTCAGTTTGCCCATGCTTTCTTCAGCTTTAGCTTTAGCCTGGCCATGAAAAGGTGATGGTTTGACACTATGTCCACTTTTTCATTGCTCTCATATCGTGCAGGGACCGCCGGAACTTCTTGGTAATGCAGACATGGTCCATCTGATTCTCTTTTGAATGGTCTGGTGAGACCCACATTGCCTTGTGTATTCTTTTGTTTGGTAATACGCTACCACCTATCACCAGACGCTTCTGGGCACAGAGATCTGTGAGCCTTTCACCATTCTCTTTTATGTCACCAAGGCCATGGTTGCCCATGACTTCTTTGTAGCCAATGTTGTTAATTCCACACTTGGATTGAGGTCCCCCATCAGTATGGTGATGTCTCCCTCAAGGAATTTCTCCAGGATGGACTGGAGTGTGATGTAAAACTGTTCTTTATCATCTTCTTTGTAGTCATTTGTAGGTGCATAGCGCTGGATACATTCATGTTGATCCTCTTTTTCTTTGTGTTGAAGGTCACTATGACGACTCTAGGACCGTGGGTTTCCTATCCAATCAGAGTTTTGTTGGCTGCTGGCATTAGCAGCAGTGCTACAGCCTGAGTATGTGGTACATTCTCTTCCTTGTATCCAGAATGCAGCAGCATTCCTCCTGGAGACAGTCTTTTCTCTCCAGCCTGTGACCATCTGGTCTCGTTCATGCCAAGCAGAGCAAGGTTGGATTTTTTCATCTCTGTTGCCACTTGGACTGTCTTACCTGTCTTGTACATGGTCCTCATGTTCCATGTCCCGATGATGATGGTCTTGGTGGAAAGCAGGTACATCATTTGTGTCTACCAGGGATCTTGGCTTTCACCCCAAGGAATCCCAGCTCTCCTAGAAGGAGATTCCTCTCTCCCTAAGGCCGGGATGCCTTTTGGTTAATGTTTCTGTAGCTAGGATTATTTAACATGGTGGGGTAACTACCCCCAAGCATAACCCTCCTTCTTGTGCAGCTGGGCTTGGGACTGTCAATGGTGGAGTTGATGTATTATCTACCTAATACGAAAAAAGGGGGACAAGGACTACCTATCAAAATACAGACTTATAGCCTTGTGGACTTTGAGGCAAATTATTTTCCTCCCTTATCCTTGAAGATGTAAATAGTGGGTGGAGAAGTGTGATTTAATACCTTGTTTCCAAACCAGGAAATAGGAGAAATAGCAGCATCATCAACAATATTGTGGCTCTTGCCCTGCTGGAACATTATTTTACAACTTACAACAGACCCCTTCTTGCATGCTTTATTGGTTTTAAGGAAGCATTCAAAGGCATTGACAGAAACCTGCTCTGGTACACATTGAGCAAATGGGGGTTCCAGACATCATACTCAATAATAACCCTATATTTCAATCATTAAAGTAAAGTTAGGGACAGATGACTTCTATACAGAAAAAAATTATTCATTGACAGAGGTTTTAAATAGGGGCAGTGTTGGCAACCATTTTGTTCAATCTGTTTGTCCGCAACATGGATGAACTAATCACAAATTATAGGCCAAGTCCACAGAAATAAAACAAAATCTGTTGCATGTTTTACAATTTGTCGATGACATTGTCCTATTGGACTACTTCTCCATACGTCTCCAACACTAATTGGCTAATCTGCAACACTATTCCAATAATAACAATTCAGACATTAATGAAGAAAAACTAAAGTTTTCACCTTTTCAAGGAATCAAAATAAACTCAGGAGATTATGGAAGATAGCCCACTTTCAGTCACCATGTAAGTACCTGGGGATGGTTTTCCAAGCTTCAGGTCACCTTAAACTGCACCTGGAGTAGTTTACCATCAAAGAAGTAGGCATTAGCTTTGAACTAAAAAACTATCTTGCAGGCCCTTCTTTGGCATCACTCGTAGAGTCCTAAATGCCAAGTATCTACCATCTATCAAATATGGTTTCAAAGCTTTCCTTTGAAAATGTGGTCCATCTCTAGCTTAGATACAAACAACCAGAGAGAAAGGGCGAAGTGAAATACTCTCACACCCCTTGGGATAATCTATCAGAAACAACTTGAGAGTATTGCAGTCCATAAAATAGCTACACTTAAATAGGAGAAACGGTGAGAGAAAACGTTCACCAATACCCCTAAGTGTCACATGCAAGCCTAAACAACTGTGTCAAAAAGAGTAGTGAGTATACCAGAAAGGAAAAAGAGGGACCCTCAGACACCCACAATAGGTAGGTAGCCGTTTGTCTTCATCGGGTTCCCATGGTTAGTATGTGTAAAAGTGCCACAAACAAAAAAGTGCAAATTTAAAATGAGTATAGATCATTCCCTCAACCAACAATTTTAATAGAGGGGTGATTCGAACTCAATTAAAACCAATGTGCTTAAACGGACAGTTCAGGGTTAAGTAAATTTGAACCCCCTGTCCTAAAAAACGGTCGACATGTTTCAGCTATATGGTCTTCTTCGACCCAGCATTCCTCAGGACCAGTAATAAAAAGAAGAAGAAAAAACTCACCCAGCGAGGCAGTACACCCCCTAAAGTGCCTACTCACGTTGGATGGATGTTCAAAAGAGCGCGTTTTTACCAACTTTTGTCCGTTGTTAAGGTAAAAAACTCAGATGCGTTACCTCTATTATATGAGGATTATGGAATCTGTAAAAAATCAATAGACACAACTCATAACCATTCGTAACACAAACAGTATTTTACCTATACAATTAATCACAGTTATACCTACTAGCTACCCATCCATCACCCTGTGACACAGTCAAACCCATGTGTGTTAATTCAAAAGCATATAAATTGCCCTCGCCGTTATGCTGGACAGAATGTACAAAACAGACTTAATCCACAGCTAACCATTTAGGTGGTGCTATGTTGTACCAAATAATATTTGATCGCATTATTCGTACCGCATTAATCAGGGACCATGGCTACTTGTTCCCGCCCTGCATACCCCTTTGGTAAAAAAATTTTTTTTTAAAAACAAACAGTTTTCCTTGAAAACAAAGTCCGTACAGACCAGTGAGTGGTCTCACTGTCCATATCGTCCTAGTTAAATCACGCTTGCGAAATCGGAAAATCCTAGATTCTGTATTGCATCACTTAATATCTTCGAACTCACTTTGTTCGTATTCCAGTCTTTTCCTAGGTGTTATGAAATACAGGTTTTCTCATTAGGATCTGTTAAGGAAAACCAACATAAGACCATTATCATTTTCTCTCATGTTAAAGGTAAAGACTTGAAATCAATCGTTTGAAGGATTTTATATTAGACTAACTCATTACCATTTTAAATAGTGACTTACGTTTTTAATCCTACGGGAACAACTCCATGAGTCCGTGGTGGGGGAATTCTTCACGTCAGCGTCTAGTTAGAAGTAACGTGAAAAAAGCGATTTTATTCCCCCATACAATGGAGACATAAGAGTTATCTTCAATTAGTGTCCTAGATAGTAATGGCGACTCAACTATAGTAGAACTTGCTATTAAAAGCCAGATGACTATTATCGGTCTGTCTAATCACAGTAAACAAACAATGTTGGCGAGCGACGATATTATTGCTCAGATGCTACTGGTTGTTGTTCTAAGCCAATACTGCCTTGCAGAGCATATAGGTAGAAATTAGAATAAAGTGCTTGTTTACTCACTAGCTTGCTGACCGCTCCCCACACTTCCACCTAATTCTGGCTCATCCACGGCTCGAAGAACAACTCGAGCAGCGGTCCGGAAGTGCTTTTGAGTTCCCGCAATCCCGCATGACCTACAAGCTTCCCTCTCACGTGATCGGCTCACGCTGTGGATGCCAAGAAATTTATAGTAATAGCAACCTAATGGTCAACTTACACTACATTTTGCGCTAAAAGCTCCAAAAGCATAGCACACAATCAGCCTTAATGCCGTAAGGGCTTTGATCTTTCTAAAGAAGTCAAATAGTCCTTATTTTTGTTAATGCACGTCCTCAAAGACACGGGTCACCGGTCTGGAGCAAACAATGACTAAAGATCAGACAGATTCTCCACACACGAAACCCGAAACAAAACAACCCGGCAGCCCTATTCACTCAGAATTAACTGAAAACACTTGTGTCAAGGACAGAAGGATCAAAACAAAACAAAAGGGTGGGGGGACAGGGATATTGAAGTGGCCCATTTCCCATATAATCCTCTTCATCAAGTATGTGTTTCTGAAAGGGCCCCTGTTAAACCATGTGTATATCTTTTAAAGAGCCCCACTCCGATTATGATCAATTACTTTAGTGATACTCCTAGGCAGTCATATGTTAACGTCTCATCACTGACCCCCACGGCATATCATCATTAAGTCCTTGACGATTGGTTGCCAAACGATACACCCATCTTTGTTCTTTTTCGAACAAAAAGCTTTCACTACTGTGTTCTAGATGTTCCATGATGGTCCAATTTAAATCGTTCGGACCGTGCCCCTGTTCAAGGTAATGTGCTGTCAATTTCGTTGTATTTTTGTGGCATCTAATATTGCTGCAATGTTCCCCTATATGTAGCTTTATTTTTCATGTAGTCATGCCCACGCATCTTAATTGACAAGGGCAGACTATCAGATATACTACGTTACTCGTATTGCAGTTGGTGTGACTTCTCAGATGCCAGCGTTTACCTTCTTCTAAACTTAGGTTTTTCGTTGCCGTGGTCAGATGACAAACACTACACCCCCCACATGGATAGTGACCCACCACTGGTGGTAGCCCCCAGGTGGTAAGTACGTTTGGGATAGGTGTGGTGTCCTTTTTGTTGATGGGGCGAGTGTGTACTAATGCATCCTTTAGGCTTTTCTCACGCCTGTAGGAAAAGAGTGGTTTTTGCCACTCCAGGCCATTGCTAGTCAGTATTCTCCATTGTTTGTTTATCGTCCGATTAACACGTTCGAGATATTACTATATGTAGTTACACATGTCAACGGTGTTTCAGGTTCTCCTTCTCTTGTGTCAGCTTTTAGTAGGGCTTCGCGATTCTGATTTCTCGCCCGTTTGCAACTTTACTTTAAGATTTTTGCTGGATACCCTCTATCTGAAAGTTTGTTGGTCAAATCCTCCGCCTGCTTCTTGAAATCGGTGATGTTACTACAGTTCCTACGAAGACGTAGGTACTGTCCGTAGGGTAAATTTTCCCGCAAGGGGCGCGGATGGAAACTCGTAAAGTGGAGCAGATTATTCTTGCTGGTGGGTTTGTGAAACGTCTTAGTGGTCAGGTGATCGCCAGTTTTGGTGATCGTCACATCTAGAAACTCGATGCTTTCGCGGCTGTGCTGATGAGTAAACCTAAAATGTGGGTCACAGGTATTGACCCAATCAAAGAAGGCCAAAAGGCTCTCCTCAGTACCCTTCCATATTAGTAACACGTCATCAATGTACCTCTGCCACAGGATAACATTGAGCGTGTAAGGGTTGGTGTTACACAAAATATGGGTTTTCTAAAAATTGTAGACATACAGCCCAGCAATGCTAGGGGCAAAAGTACTGCCCATAGAAGTACCAGTCTTTTGCAAGTAGATCTGATTTTGGTACTGGAAATAGTTACGTTTTAACGCCAGAGTAGCACACTCAATGACAAACGTTTTAGAAGTGTTATATTCCCATGTACATTGGTCCAGAGCGTCCGCAAGAACCTTCAAAGTAGCATCCTGGGGAATACACGTGTAAAGGCTCTCTATGTCTAACGAGACAAGAAAACAAGATTCCTCCGGTAGTTTAACTGTTAAAAGCATTGACAGTAAACTCTTGGTATCCTTTATATAGGTGCTTGTTGACTGAATCAAGGGCTTAAAGAAAAAATCGCAATATTTCGAAAGGGGTTCTAAAGGAGAACCAATGCCTGAAACAATTGGTCTACCAGGGGGTGGAGACCGGTTCTTATGAGTTTTCGGTAGACAGTAGAAATATGGAACTTTTCCTTCAGAATTTATCAGGAAATCAGCTTCGTGTTTGCTGATATAGTCATCTCGCTCCGCGGTCATCACTAGTTCTACTATCTCATCCCTCAGTGATGATGATGGATCCTCATTCAAAATTGTGTAACTTCTTGTGTCACTAAGGAGGCGTCTGCATTCTGCATCATATGCAGCAGTATCCTGTATGACGATACCTCCGCCTTTGTCGGCGCTTTTAATTACAATATTGGGGTCATTTTTTAGGGACTCTATGGCTTTGTATTGAGCCCCTGTTAAATTTTTGAAAGATGTCGGTTCCACAACGTTTTCCACTTCCCGGAACACCGCTTGTTCGAAGGCAATTATGCCTCGGGGGGGGGGGGGAAAGGTTGATCTGTTTCTAAAGTTGGTATCACTGTTAGAGGTTTGGCTTTCCATTGTTTCTCGATTGTCAAAGAAAGCTTTCAACCGCAATTTTCTAAAGAACTCACTGAGTTCACAAAACAGTTTGAAACGATCTAGGCGTGGTGTTGGTATAAAGCCTAACCCTTTCTCCAAAATCGATTGCTCAACCGGATTTAAGATTCTGCTTGACAAATTAGTGACTAAACTTGTGCATTGCTGGGACCCGCTCTCTGTTCCTGCGTCTTGCTGCGTGTGTTGTCTCCCACTGCCTCTGGTGTTTGCCAACGAACTTGGTTCCCTCCCCGTCTCTTGCCCCGGCCTCTCTGGCCAAACCTTAAAAAATGAGGGGGATACATATTCGATTGGAATTGTGGGGGTGGTGGAACAAAATGTGGATTCCATCCCATCTGTGGTGGAAACGGTGATTGTAATGGTTTGCGTTGTAAAAGTTGCGATGTAAAAGCACTGCGTGGTAAAAGTTGCGTTGTAAAGGATGTTTCCCATTTAGGATGGGTGCCGTGAAAGGACAATCCTCTGCTGACCACAGTTGAAGGGCTAAAGTCAGTGCACAAAGGGGGTGGTGGGATGAGCACAACAGTAGATGAATGCAGGTCTTTGACAGAGGCCAGACATGCCTCCAGCCCCCCACTGTGCATAGCTAAAGGTCATGCACAGCTGGGTGTTGCAGGGGCTGCTCCACCGCTAAGGTGGTGGAACTTTGCCTCACAGGAAAAATAAAATGATAATAACAATCTAATTATCAATTTATTTTTCATCATGGGCTACGTAAAGGGTGGGGGGTGGGGCTGTGTTTTCTTCAGAGCAGGGGGAGGATTGGTGGGCACTCTCTTAAGTGCGCATGATGGTTTTGCCGTCCAAACTGTCATGCGCACTTTGCATGTGCTCCCACTGCTCCATTGTACAGCCTGGGTGGAGAATATGCACAGGCTCCGAGTCCCTCTCTGAGTGTTGAACCACGTTGCCTTATCAATCACAAAGCTGCTGTAATGCAGCATTGTGTTTGGTTAGGGGAGTCTGGGAGCCTGTGTGCTTCTGGTTTCCTATGACCGGAGAGGACAGAGGAGAGGCAGCTACTGGGAAGGTAAGTGAATTAATTTTCTTTCTTCTTTACCCCTTTATGGTTTTTTTAACCCCCTCACCCTCCACCTCACCACCACTGCCCAGTTGCAGCCGCTACTGGGGTTTTGGCTGTTCACAGGGGGCTAGGCATTCGGCCTTTGGCTGTGTACAGTGAGAGGCTGCTGGGGGGGTTGGATAGAGGACCTTGCTGAAGGCCAATCCTTGTGGCAAACCCCACACTGTGCAAGGCCAAAGGTTGTGTACAACGGAGGGTTTAGTTGCCTCTAGGGAGGTTGACCACAAATTTCCCGAAGGGTTTAGGCATCTGTCCAACTTGAAATATGACACAAAACCAGAAACATTCACTAAAGAAAACAAAGGTGAAAGTGACATTAGAATTAGGTATGGCAATAAGTAGGCCTGGATAATTATGCTTGTTGGGAAATTGTTGAAATTATGCCTGTGCACCAATTTGTGTAATTAAGCATACTATTGAACATACAGAACAACAGAAGTCAAGCAGCTGTTGTTTGTGCTGCTTTGTGTAATGCATCTTCATGTCAAGAAATGAGGTGAAATCGCATTTTGAGTTAGATTATAATGCAAATTGACAGATATATGTTTTGCGTAATTATGTGTAATTTCCTATAATTTTTCTGATATTCCACATCATTGCACGAAAGCAAATAACACACATTTCACAGACCTCTACTGATAACAGATGTTTAAAAAATCCCAGACATTTACCCCAAAACAAAGGTTAAAGTGACATTTAGTTAGATGCTGAAAAAAGATAAGATCTGACATTTAAAAAATGAAAATCTACTGAAATAACTTGCGCCCCTGTCATGCACCGCTCATGACCTTTCATATTGCATCACTCATGAAATGTTAAATGACGTAATTGATCACATCACTAACATCTTAAATGACATAAATAATGTAGTTACTGATGACATCACTGATTACATGTTCAGTGATAGTGCTATTCATGTTACACCATAATCCCTTACATCAATTATAAAAAAGAATGCTGCATTAAAGCACCCATAGTCATTGCAAGAATAAAAGCACTTTATGTGCGAATATGTTTGAAGACACTAGAAAAAGTATAAGCACTGGAACGTGCCTCTACATTGTGAAAGTTATATATGCACAGTCTAGCTGCCATTAAAGATTTGGGTGCAAGCAGTATTGCATGGTAAATATGGAAAAGGTTGACTGCATCTGATGTAGGTTTCACAGGTCTGTTTGAAATCAGGTTGTGACTTGAAGTTAAAGCCAAAGCCTACTGTAAAATGATTGTGAGAAAATCCAATGCTCTTGTTCACAATAAATTATCCACCAGTGGATGCCTGGGCACATGTCCATATTAAATAATTGTTGTGCAGTGCTATAGGCAAATGCTATTTAAAGATGATGTTTATAAGTGGTGGCTATTTAGTGCTAGAACTTCACTTCAGATGTTTAAGCACAGCACATTGTTGAATAATATAGATGGTAGGGGTGACCAACTTCAAGATGGTTTACCTCTCAGTGTTGTTAGCATGGATCTAAGGTTGTGCATCATTATGTTAATCTCAGTGATGTGTGTAGTGTATTTTACTAAACTACACAGGAATGCCCATAGGGCTTGGCCTAAGGTGTCTTTTCAGTGGCAAATACTCACTTGCCAACCTTTTGTCTCAAAATTGTGGCTCATGTGAAGTCTTTAAAAACGTGATCCTATTAAGGTGAATAGAAAACAAACACTTTTAGGAAGACGTTCAGAACTTAAAAAGTGGCTGACTTCCATTAAATTCTATGGAGGTATTTTATTTTTAAGGCAGGCAAATGCCTTTAAAAGGAGGGTGACATCCATCAAATGTGGGTGAGGATACAGATATGCTATGTGTCCTGAATGTTGCCAAACGTTAAGTCCATTATCACTTGATCAGCGATAGAAAATTGGGCACAAGTGTAGCTTGTTCAATTCCTTCCAGTCTAAAAGCCTTATGGCACACTGTCACAAACTTTAGGAAATGTCATGATCGATGTCATTGGAGATGTCATTGTTGATGTCATCTATGTTCTTTCACATCATGAGCGATGTAGTATGTTGGGGTACAAGTTATAGTTTGTTCACTAAACAATAACTAACAAATATCTGAGTTTTTTTCAATTTTTGAATGTTCGATCCTACCTTTATCTCATTTCAACACCTAACTAGATAAAGTTACTTCAACCTTTGTTTTTTCAATGAATTTCTATTTTAATAGCTTACGTTACTACCTTATTATAATACCTAACTATAACATCACTCTATCCTTTGATTTTCTTGTGACACAGACAGACAGATATGTACACAGACAGACAGATGCACACATACACACACACACACACACACACACACACTCACACACACACGCACACACACACACACACACATACACACACACACACACACACACACTTTATTGCATTGGCCAAGATCCACACACACACACACACACACACACACGCACACACACACACACACACTTTATTGCATTGGCCAAGATCCAAAGTATATAATGGCCAAGGTCAGAAAGTTAATGGACAAATACTGTTATATGGGAAAGTTATTCAATTTTTCTCATTGGCCTTTTTGGTGTCTGCTCTGATTCAAATAAATTTGATTCACCATCTGCCACTGAGAAGTAATTTTGAGGCTATCATTCTGTGACAAGAAGGATCTATGAAAAGGTGTGGATCTTTGTCTCCGAATGTATTCAGGGAGGTGCAAGAGCGCTTGGTGAGCTTGTGGATGGATCACAACATGTCCTAATGAATAATTTATATGTGTCTGTGTGAAACATGGATTGTGTACCTATAATGACAGCCCTAAACAACTTTCCTGTAAAATATGGGTTGCATCACTATGATGAAGAGAACCAAACCAAAATAGCTCTGCGTGCTGTACTACTATCACAGTCACTAGGATTTTGTGTCAATAAAAAATGTAACTGTTCATTAAGTGTAATTAAATTTTGCAACTTGAAAAGGTGAAATATGTAGCATTATGTAGCACATTCTCTGGCAGTATTATTTTGACACATTTAAGTTAGAAACAACATTTTTTATTGAAATCTGAATATTACTGGCAAAATGATGTGGCAAGTGTGGTAAATCAATTATCATTCCCTAAATGCAGCAACAGTCCTAGCACATTTCCACTGGCTCTAATCAATTTCTAATGGTTTATAACCAATCTATGCACTAAAGGACAGCTTGAAGAGCTTGGTGTTCTTTTCTGGCAGCTTCATTGATGGTTTTGCTATAAGATGTGGCTGATGTGGTGAGTTGTCTGTGTGTGTTGATGTTGAGGAACTTCCATAACATGAGGCTGTCTGGGATTATATTTTTTCTTTGTTTATTCTATTGGCTGTAGGTATAGCACCTGTTTTTATTGAGATCTTTAGAGTACCAAGGTGTTGAAGGTATTACGTGTGGGTGTTCACATGACTCTCCAGAAGTGTGTTGATTATGCTTAGAAGTGTGCTGCTGTCATAAGTGAAAGTGGCATGGTGAGAGATTAGCCTGAGCTTTATTGTATAGAAGGAGAAGTCTTTGACCTTGATAACAGTCAAACCCCACACAGAGCACCAAAGTATACTTCCTATCGGTTTGATATGTAACCATCGTCTCAGAATTCCAAGTCTTTCTCCTTTGGTGCGTTAGGTGGGGTTGGACTGTTACCCTCTTATACTCTATATGGATCCTCAGCATTCAGAATTTGAGGGTCGTTTGCACGGGTCACAGATCTGTGGAGAAGTGTGGCTCAATGGTTAGAGCGGCAGACCCTGATGCAGAGTTCTAGCCCGGGACCAGGGTTCAATTCCCCGCCTCGGTGGGTCTTGGGCTCAAAATTCCACCGACCTGATAATTCTCACCTCCGTGCCTATTCCAATCATGGAGTCCCACTCTGCAACTCTGGGCAATAGCTTGCTTAATCTCCACAACGGCCCCCACAACGCTAAGGATGCCTGGCCTTCACCTTGGGGGTGCCCAGGAGTGGACACCTCACAGGGAAAGCCAGGATGGGTTTCACAGCGGTATTCGTACAAGCGCCTTGAGACCCTTGCGGGTGAGTAGTGCGCTATACAAGTATCAATTTACATTTACAATTTACATCTACAAGTCCTGAATCAATGGACCAGTAATATGGCCCAAGGACTGTTGTTTGCTGTGGAGAATAATATTCTGGAGATTTGCCTGAAAATGAGTTATTGATGAAGTCACATTATTGGTTGTGACATCTTTTCTTGTCAATGATTGCCCTGAAGAAGTCCCTTCTTGGACAAAATGCGTTGGCTGCTTGAATGTCGCATATATAAAGGACTGTTCCAATTGAAAAATACTAAATAAAAGAAGATTCTAACAAAAATTTGAAACGTTGATTGCCTTTGGACTGTTGATTATGATATACAAATGTCATTTGGTGCACCATATTGTATACATATGCAATCTAGCTGCTTGGTTTTGGACTAACTGGAGTCTCTGGCTCAACCTCCAAGGGAGGCCAAAGTACAAAGAGTTAGCATTATCAATAAGAGACATGACCTGAGCAAATATAATATGGATATTAACCTCAGTGGAAAAGTATTGCCTAATGTTTTATATTTTTTGAGGCTGGTAAGAACAAGACGTAGTCACTGCGCCTATCTTGGGCTTCCGTGAAAGATCGTCATCAACTAAAATCCAAAGGTTTTTAATTGTTTTTTGCGGGATAGGAGAAGTGTCCATCTCTATTGATCATATGAGGAATTCAAACTATGTAGTTTATTGTAGATCATCACAATCCCAGTTTTATCTGAGTTCAACTTCAACTTATGACAATTCATCCAATCGCGAATGTAGAGCATAGTGCTCTGGAAGAATTCTGTAGATTCTTGAGAGTCATCAACGTTGAAGTTAACTGCATATCATCAGCTTAGTTAAATATTCACAATCTATGCTTCCGTAAAGTATGCACTAGAGGACAAAGATACCCATTGCATAAATCGGAGGATAGTGAAGATCCCTTCGGTACTCCACAATCAAATCTGACATTGGAAGAAGGGAGTTGAGGGAGGTGGACCACCTAAGAATGGTCTGAGAGAAAAGATATCAGCCAATCTAATGCTAGCCCCTGCAGTTCAGCGGCCCTCCACAGTCAATTAAGATGTCATGGTTCACTGTGTCAAACGCTGCTGATAAGTCTAAAATAACTAATGCCTGAGCCTGACCTTTATCTGCTTCCTCTCTCATATCATCAACTAGGGACAGTATGACAGGTTCCGTGCGGACTTCAAGTTGAGGTGCTTTAGTCTAGGGATATCTAGGATCTGTGAAGATATGGAAATGGGCTATGTGTCTGTGCTCAAAGGTATGTGTCCAAACATGAGCAAAAAGGTTGTTTTATATACAGTTTAAAGTAGTACATGTTAAATATTCTATTATATCAAATTATTGTGATGTAAAGTAAATAAATTACACAAATTATTTAATACTATATATATATGTTGTGGGTATTTATATAAATATATATATAGTATGACAATATGACATCATTAATGACAACCATTTATTTTACATTATATTAAATGGTAAATATTTTAATATTTTAAATGTAGTACTTTAAAATCAATCTATCTGTCTATATATATATCTGTATCTGTATCTATATCTATATATATATATATAGATAGATAGATAGATAGATAGATAGATAGATAGATAGTTCCTCAATGAGCTAAAACTGGTACAAACTTGCAACCAACCCACTCACTCACAAGGAGCGACCTTAGACTGGATTATCTCAAGAAAGAATGAGGCATCTATCCTTGCCATAGACCCATGTGACTGGTCCGACCATCACACCATAACATTCACGATACCGACAATGACAAAGGGCAGGACCGTGCAACCACCCAAGCTCAAGAAACTGATCCGAGACACAAAAGAGGCTAATACTGAACTACTGGTTGAAAGGTGTGAGAAGGACCTGAAGCCACCCAACAATAAACAAAATGTTAATGAGCTGACTGATCACTACATAACCTCGATCGGCAATATCGTCAATGACACCATGCCCCTAAAACTGAAAAAAGTATCAGAGAAACCAAAAAATCCTTGGTTTAATGAATCATTGAATGAGGACAGGCGCAAACTGAGAATGGCCGAAAGGAGGTGGAGACAACATCCCTCCTCACCGGAGCTGAAAACACTAAGGAAAACAAGAAAAGAATACAACAAAAAAATAATCAACACCAAAAAAGAATTTATCAGAGCTGAATTGGATAGTGCCATAAACAGACCACGAAAACTCTTCGAGATGTTAAAACAGCAGTCAAATAAACTAGCCAAAACGGTCCTAGAGAATACAAAAACTCCCATAAGCTGCGAGGAATTCTCCTCATTTTTCACGGAAAAATCTAAAGTGCTTGAAGCTGAACTCACAATTGCAGCCACTAACCTTAGGGCACTGCCTCCACCTAATAATAATGAGGCCAATATCTCACCAGAGAGTCTCCAAACTAAAAACAAGGCAAATTGGGACACATTTGAACTATACGATCAAGAAAAGATCGCCAGAATGCTGGCGGAGATTAGACCGAACAACCACTATCAAAACCCTCTACCAGGAAAGTGTGTAAGAGAAATCAGCCACACTCTAGTGCCAATCTGGACCGAGATAATAAACGCCTCACTTGCACAAGGAACCCTCCCTGACTGCCTAAAAACAGGGCAGGTGATGCCCATCCTCAAAAAACCGACAGCTGATGCATCAGACCCGAACAACTATCGACCAGTGACCAACATCCCCCTACTGGCTAAACTCATTGAGAAATGCGTGCAGGGCCAACTAAGTCAACACATCGCTAAATTCTCGCTACTGGACGATTGCCAATCAGGATTCAGAACAGGGCACAGCACTGAAACTGCGATCCTGCATATTGTTGATGACGCCCTACAAGCCCTAGACCGAAATCAAACTTGCCTACTGATCCTACTAGACCTATCATCAGCATTTGACACGGTAAAGCACGAAGTGCTAATGACCAGATTACAAGACAGGATGGGTTTGTCTGGAAATGTGCTGAAATGGTTCAATTCTTTCCTACAAAACAGGACTCAGCGATTCTTGGTTAACCAAGCAATCTCTTCCCCGAGCCCCAACGCAATCGGGGTCCCACAAGGCTCAACGCTATCTCCGGATCTATTCAACTTGTATGTAGAACCCCTCACGGAGATCCTTCAAGAATCTCAAGTATCCTATCATATGTATGCAGACGACACGCAACTATACATAAAGATCGCCTCCCTTGAGGACATTGACTTAATGAACAAGACACTAAGGAGAGCGTTGCAATGGTTAACAATGAACCATCTGAAACTAAACGCCCAGAAAACAGAATTCCTGCTAATTTCACCGACAAGGAGCCAATCTGAAGTTAAAGAGTGGACTAAATTGGTGACAGCGCTAAACTGCACCCCGACTCTAGTTAACTCAGCCAAATCACTAGGAATTACACTAGATGAAAACCTCGACATGAAAAACCATATTAGCTTAATGGCCAAGAGCGCCCGCTTCCACCTGAATTACTTAAGAAAACTTAAACCCTATATCTCTGAGACAGATCTAAAACTGGCTATTCAATCACTAGTCGTATCGAGGATCGAATACGGCTGCACCACATTAGCGGGCCTACCGAAAACATCCACAGCACCACTAAAAGCCTGCCTCAACGCAGCGGCGAGACTCATTACGGGAACGAAGAAATTCGATCACATATCTCCTCACCTGAAAGCACTAAACTGGCTACCATATGAGGCGAGAATTCAAATGAAGATGGCCTGTATTACGCACAAAGCGGTTCACTACAACACGCCTAGATACCTAGCCAAGAAACTTAAGCTCTCAGGAGGTAATAGAACAACTAGAAGCGCAAAAGAGTTGCTACTACGACCAGCCTTTTTCCACAAGAGAAAGACCTACAACCGAGCATTCTCCGGAGCTGCCCCCAGAATCTGGAACTCACTACCTCCAAACATCAGGAAGATTCAAAATATAATAACATTCAAACGAGAACTGAAGAGCCTCTTGATGAGTAAATACTCTACTTAGAGAAACCTATGGATCACTGGGATGATCACTTTCGCTAACTGAGGGCTGTCCTCTCCATGGAAAATGGAAAGATCTGTATCTGAGAATGAACTGATGCCGGGCTCAAGCCGAGACTTGACACATTATTGCTACCTCATATACGTGTGAACTTTTAACTATATCTCACGGTCAGACTATATAACTTCTACCTCACTTGATTTATTTATCCATATAAGTGTGAATTTATAACTATAGCTCCTATAACTATAGCTCTTAGTCATTTTGTATAACTTCTACCTCACTTGATTTATTTATACATATTATCCTTTGATATGCACTGGAACGCATTATAACCCTACCTCAATGATCATGGTTTGTTTAGCATGACACAAGCCAAGCCGTGCTCGCCATATATCGCTAATTGCACAGTCTTTATGAATATATATATCTAATTTCATCCATGCAGTATATTGCCTTCTACCTCATTATTCTTTTGTGATTAGTACTACTATTATAATGTCCATATGCAATTCTGTCCTGTTAAGCGCTCTGATACCCACGGGTCTTGTCCGCGCTATACAAAACACTATAAATAAATAAATAAATAAATAAATAGATAGATAGATAGACAGATAAATAGATAGATAGATAGATAGATAGATAGATAGATAGATAGATAGATAGATAGATAGATAGATAGATAGATAGATAGATAGATAGATATTCACAGAAAAAAACAAATGTTACAGGGACATTATAGTTAGGTAATAGAATTTTTAAAAAAACGTCAAAATTCATTGAAGGGTCCACCTACTTTACTTTTCACGGCAGGCTCCGGGGAGATGGTGGTCCCAGGCCCTATGTGGCCCTCTCCCATTGTTTTTCAAAATTTTTGGGCCCAAGATGTGGCGGTCCCTGGGGCTCAGGAGAGTCTGAGCGGCCCCCCCATTAATATTTCCCTTTTCCCCGGTAGTGGTCCCCAGGGCTTATACATCCTCGGTAGGGGTCCCCATTCACCCCCTCCTTTTTTTAAACAATACCCCTGGGACCTGGATTACCTGGGGGCTTTTTAAAAATCAAGTGCTGGAGGCCATGTTTTTTTTTTACTTCATGTATTTTGTTAAATTCCAGTAACTCGTGCCCTCGCCATGCACAGTTTTCTCATCAAAAATTTTACTGCAAATCTTGCAATTATATTATCAAAGATGTCAAAGACGATGTCATGACTGATGAAATGTGTGAGTTAATTAACAGTGCATGGCGAGGGCGCAAGTTATAGTTATCTTAGGGTACAAGTTATAGTTACTTGAGAAAACTATAACTTCTAAATTTCAATGCTTTGCACGAGTGAAATCCGAGCTGAACTATAACGTCCCTGTAACATTTATTTTATTCAGTGAATCTCCAAGGTTTTTTTAATTGTATTTCCTAACTATAAGGTCCCAGTATCCTTTGTTTTTTCAGTTAATTCCTATGTTTTTTTTAATGCTAGTGGGTGGGTGTGAGTTTGTAAGTGGGTGTGTCAGTGTGTGTGTGTGTGTGACTGGCTGTGTTTGTGAGTGCATGAGTATGTAGGAATGTGAGTAGGTGTGTGAATGACTAGGTGGATGTGTGAATGGTTGTGTGGGTCTGTGAGTGGGTGTGTGAGTGGTTGTATGAGTATATGAGTAGCTGTGTGAGTTGGCTGTGTGGGTGTGTGAGTGGGTGAGTTGATGTGTGAAAGCTTGTGGGCTTGTGAGAAGGTATTTGGGCAGTTTATAGGGGCTGTGAGTGGGTTTATGAGTTGCTGTATGGGTGTGTGACTGCTTGTGTAGGTGTGTGAAAGCTGTGTGGGTCTGTGAGTGGTTTTAAGGATCTATGAGTTGCTCTATCTGTGTGTGAGTGGTAATGTAAGTGATTGTGTGGGTGTGTAAGTGGGTATGTGTGTGTGTAAGTGTGTGTTTGAGTAGGTGTGTGAATGGTTTTGTGGGTATGTGACTTTTTTATAAGTGACTTTATGTGTGAGTGTATGGGTGCTTGTGTAGGTGTGTAAGTGGGTGTGTGAGTGGGTGTGTGAGTAGGTGTGTGGCTCTGAGAGGAAGTGTATGATTGTATTTTTTAATGGGGGGTTTGGATCCCCAGACTCTCACTGAATCCACCTGAATCCGTGAGGATCTGGGGAGGATCTGAGGAGGTTCCTGGAATGATCTGGAAAGGATCCACGACTTCTGGTGTGGAAAATAAAAAAAGCTTTTGATTAATTTCTTACCTGTGAGGGGTCCCTCACAGACCTCTTCATTAGCCCCATTGGGTCAGGGTACCTCTACCCTGACCCCTTATATCACTTATTAACCTTATTTTCCCAGTAGGTAAATGAGTCCGAAGGAACAAAATGGCGGCCACAATTTACCTCTCAGGTTGTGGCCAGCCAATCATGGGATTCCTGTTGGGCCACAGAATCGGAGGAGAATCCGCAGAGGATCCATGCCCCTATATGTACAAATATAGATTTCCCTTAATATTTCCCAAACGTATGAACTTATTTACACTAAATCTGAAAAAAGGCACTTCTCTGGACCAATATCTACCTTTCTGCCAAATTTAGTGTAATTCCGTTTGGCGGTTGGACCGTATCAGTGTCTAAAGGCCCCATTGAAAAATTTCACGGGGAAAACAGGTTTTGGAACCCACATTTGTCTTGACCCCCACTTGACGAATCATCCCAAAACTTTTAATAAAGCAACTGATGTTATTGGCAAACTAGCTTTGAACATTTTGTGATGATTCGTCAAACGGAGCCAAAGTTATTGCCCAAACAAAATGATTTTCCAATAACTACTCTGTCCTAACTATATATATCGTAAAATATAAACTGTTACATTACAAAATATATTAATTAATTTCAACAATATATATTAGTAAAACACTAAAACCTCAAATACACATTTACTAAATGTTTTTTTAAATTATTTTTTATTGCAAGAAAAGAAACAATTCTTTACATACATATGTAAAAGAAAAAAAAGAAAATTTGACATCCAAACATAAGTATTTGCATTAAAGTTCAAACGGAGGACTACAATACATAAATTCAGAATGTTTAAATCATAGCCCAAAAGCAAGTACAAGGTTGGTTGATCTCCTTAAAAAGATACAGAAATATAAACATGTCAAATAAATGAGCCCCAAATTTTTTCCCTCCCTTTCAATGCCTTGGGACCCCTTAGTTTTGCCAATGATATTTCCATTGTATAGATTTCATTGATGAGACTCCACCACTCCATTACACAGGGAGGTTCCTTAGATATCCAAGTCCTTGCTATAGCTAGCCTGGCACATGCAAAAACTATTGTTATTGAATCCTTCTGGCTGCTAGTAATATCCTGGATATCGAGCAGTATTAAATGAGCCGAGAGTGGTGGGAATCTTATTTGTTTAATATTTAGGACCGTTATTATACCTTTCCAAAACATACCAAGTTCCGGGCATTGGTAGAGCATGTGTTCAATGCCAGCCGCTTCCAAATTGCATTTAGGACATTTAGTTCGCTCGCTAGCAGCATTTCCAAGTTCCCATCCAGCAATTCTTTGTGGTGAATAATAGATTTGACTCACGGTTCTATAGAATTGCAACCTTAAGTTAGAAGATTGAACTACTTGGTTTATTTGCCGAAGTGATCCTGCAATCTGATTCGAATTGATGTTGATTCCTAATCTATTGGACCATTTGTCCGCCATTTTCTCACAGTCTCCTATCCTACCACAATTTAAATGCCCATAACTCTCACTTATGAGCGATTTAGTTCGACCCGAGTAAAGACATTTTAAAGTATCTGAATATTCAACTCTATCAATTTTCATTTTATTAACAAAAAAATCCTTTATCTGAATGTATTTGTAATACATACCATCGTTAACCTTATACATCAATTTTAATGCGGTGAAGTTTAGGAAACCGTCCGGTCCATATAGGTCTCCTAGAGTAATTATGCCATGCCCTTTCCACAAAGCCCCCACTCCATCAGAAAAAATACTGGGTATTCCTGGGTTATCCCATATTTGAAGTTCAGCATTAAAAAAGGATATCTTGTCTAAGATCATAATTTGATCCCAAATTCTTTTATTGTGTCTAGCGGTCTTAAATTTGACTCTTTTAAAATATTTTGGATCATGCACACGAAACAAAAATTGGTTACTATCTGGTCCCAACATAAATTGATGAAAAAATAAGGAGTTTTCATTTATCAAAAGACTACGTAAGCGCCGGAAAAAAGTTGCAAAGAAGTATAATTTAAAATCCGGGAAATTTAAACCTCCTTTTTCTATTCGTAGTTTCAAAATCGCAATGGATCTGCGTGCCTTTTTATAGCCCCAGATGAAACTACTACATATGCCCTCCAATTTTTAAACAAAAAGGATTGTTAAGTTGTAATGGGATAGATCTATATAAGTACAAAAATTTTGGTACGATCTTCATTTTTATTAAGTTAATTCGTCCTACCAAACTAAGTGGTATCTTGTGCCAATTTTTAAAAGAAGTAGTTATCTCCTTAAGCAATGGGTCATAGTTCAATGATATTATTTTCTCTACCTCGGGCGCGAGCCTGATTCCTAAATAGACAGCATTGGGGCAAAGTCCTGGTATCGATTGAGCAGGTTTGTAATTAGCAAGGACTTGAGTTTTACTCACATTTAGTTTGTATCCTGCTATCTCTCCAAATTTAATTGCTTCATCGAATATCGCAGGAATAGCCATAGCTAAATCGGAGGTGAATATAGCTATGTCATCTGCAAAATGTATAAATCAGTTTATATTGCGCTCTGTTACTTGGGAGTATCCTGGCGCGAGGGGAAGAGCAGAGCGAAAAACAGCAAGAGTCAGCTTAAGACACACTTCTAAAAAGATAGGTTTTCAGGCTTTTTTTAAAAAGGGCAACACATTGGATGGAGCGCAAGTGAAGGGGAAGAGCGTTTCAGGCTCGTGCTGCTACTACCGCGATAGACTGGCCACCTAATCTAGTTTGCTTAAAGCGAGGAAGGATCATTCTGAACAGAGAGGATGACCTAAGAGCTCTAGTGGGAGCATAGAGGGCAAATCTTCTTTTCAAATAGGCAGGCCCCTGATCATGGGTGGCTCTAAAAGAGAGCACCAAGGCTTTAAAGAGAATGCGCTGTGGCACAGGCAACCAATGAAGACTGGACATGTGAGAGCGAACGCTTTTCCATCTTGGAACATTAAAAAGGAGGCGTACAGTGGCATTCTGGCATTTAACCAAGTACGCCGGAATGCCACTAAACAAAGCATTCGCGTAGTCCAACCTTGCTAGGATAAGTGCCCGGGCAACAGTCTCCTTGGCTTCTCTAGGGAGCAATGGAAAGAATCGCCGTAGCATTCTCAAGGTAGCAAAACATGTCCTGGATAATTTTTTTATATGGTCCTCAAACCGTAAATCCTCTCCGAACAATATACCGAGGTTTTTTGCCGGGCCCCCCCATCACCTTAGGGCTGGGAAAATTCAGAGGCCACAGTGAGTTTTTAAAACTAAGGGGGAAGGTGCCATAAAAGAGGACCTCTGATTTTTCCTCGTTGCATTTTAACTGAGCCAGGGTTAGCCACCGAAAAACAGAAGACAAACAGAGCTGGACCTTTGAGGTGTCCAGATGTTCGTCTGGCCAAGTAAAGAGCAGCTGAGTATCATCAGCATACCCTATAATCTTAGCCCCGTACTGTTCCGCTAGATACACCAGAGGGGTGATGTAAATGTTGAACAGTAGGGGACTAAGGGTAGATCCCTGTGGCACCCCAGTAAGAAGTTGTTTAGGCTCTGAGGCATATGGCGGTATCCAGACCTTTTGGGTCCTGTCAGATAAAAAAGAAGACAGCCAGGCCAGGGCTTTGCCACCAATGCCAATTGCAGATAACCTGGCAAGGAGGAGCTCGTAGGGGACGGTGTCGAACGCGGCAGAGAGGTCCAATAAAATCAGGACCGCTCTGCCGCCCCCGTCCAAACATTCCCGAATCGACTCCGCCATCTCCACCAAAGCTGGCTCTGTGCTAAAGGCCGCCCTGAATCCGGACTGAGCCGGATGCAAAGCATTAGACCTCTCCACAAAACTCTCCAGTTGACGGAAAGCCACTTTTTCGCATATTTTAGCCAGTGCTGGAAAGAGAGATATAGGGCGTTAATTCCCAGGAACAGTGGGATCCAGCCCAGGCTTCTTCAAAAGCGGCAACAGCTTTGCCTGCTTCCATTTTACAGGGACCACTGTCGAGGATAGAGAAAGATTCACTATCTCAGCAACATCCCTGCATACTATGCTCGCCACCTCTGAAAGTACCCGAGCAGGGCAGGGATCAGAGGGGGAGCCCGATTTAAGAGATTGAAGGAGAAGCAAGACATCGCCTCCTGCAGCCATCGAGAAATTTAAGAACTGTTCAGTTTCACAATGACTTGGCCAGATAGAGAAACCATCCACTGAACTAACCTCAGGTAATGCGGAAAGCAAGTCATGCTGAATTTTTGCTATTTTATTTATAAAAAATTCCGACAGATCTTCACACCATTGTTCAGAGGACGGAAATATAGTAGTTTCAGCGACTGGGGATACAAAGCTTTTAACTATAGAGAACATTTCTCTACTATTATTTTCCGCTTTGGCTATTCTCCCTGCAAAATAGTTCCCTTTGGCAGTTTTAATGGCGGCATAATAATTTTTTTGGGCTGAGCGCAGGTCGGCCTTTGCCTCCAAGCTATACCCGCGCCTCCAGATGCTCTCCAGCTTTTTACACCCCAGTTTCATCTCCCTCAGCTCAGGAGAGAACCAGGGCTAAGAAGGAGTATGCCGGCATCTGGACACAGTGGCATGCCTGGTAGACACATTAGCCGCCCGCAGGACCCGCCCATCAAAGTCATCAACCGCCTTACCAATCTCAGGGGTGAGCCTCGGGTGGGTTTTTGAGATCTCTTGGCTGAACACGGCCAGGTTGATTTTCTTGGGGTGAGCGGCGGGCAATGTGGAAACAGATCTACCTCCGTTGTCCATCTCCCATGAAAATCTAACGAAGTTGTGATCCGACCACGTAACCTTTTCTACATTGAGGTCTTTGATGGGAAAGGTAGAGCACACTAGGTCTAAAAGATGCCCTTTTTCATGGGTTGGAGAGATCACCAATTGTTTAAGCTGTGCTAGTTCGAAGGTTTCCCCCAGTTGGCGAGCTTCGGTGGAATCAGTGACATCTACATGGATGTTGAAGTCGCCGACCAGAAGGAATTTTGGGAAGCTCAAGGCCCGTGGCACTATGCACTCCTCCAAAGTATCAAAGAAATGACTGGTGTGGCCCGGGGGCCTATAGATTAGTGACCCTCCCAGGGTAAAATGGAGACTAATGATGAGAGAGAAATGAAAAATCTCACCATCCACACCCACTGCTAATTGCTCGGAGGTGAAGTGCCATCCTTCTTTATAAATTACAGCTAATCCACCCCCTCTACCCAAGGGCCTATCCGCTCTAGCAATCTTATAGCCTCTGGGAACAGCGAGCTCAACAACTGGGGCACACGAGTCAGTAAGCCACGTTTCTGTAATAAAAAGGAGCTCGAGCTGACCGTTCACTAATAGTTCAAAGATATCAGCTGCGTGCTTCACCACAGATCTTGCATTAATTAACCCGGCCCTAATTGTTGTAGAACTCGTGTCACCGGTGGTGCGAGGGGGTAAAGAGAGCTGAGACAGGAAACCACAGCTCGGGCACTTCAAGGAAACGCCGCTCTGTCCCCCTCGCAGGCAACGATCACCACCGGCGGGCCGCACCCACCTCAAAAGATCATCACAAGAGTAAACGATCCTATCAGGCATGGGGCGACCATGTTTGAGGGGAGCATAATAACTGGCCCTGGGTCCGTCCGAGGCACGGACGGGCACAAAAAGGCCCTCCTTTGGCGCTCCTTCGGCGTGCAGACGGCGCGCCCGCTGCGCGCTCGATGGGGCATCGCTATTTAACGCCCAAGCCCCTCCCCGAGCTGGACCGCTAACTCCCGTCCAGCCGGGGACCGGGCCTCACCAAAGATGGCGCCGCCCGACCTGGCCCTCCACAACAATCGGCACAGGCAAGCCGCGGTGGAACAGGGCCCAGGGGAACCGGGAAGCAGCACAGAAGATGTTAAAAACGGTCCAAATTAATTAAAAAGCATACATCACAATTATCAATCAATTGAATGTAAAAATCAGGTTTAATAAAACACGCTAATAAGATAATGCTGCAGAGAGCGAGTGGGCAGAAGAGGAACTCTCGCAGTCTGCCCGCCTTTCCCCAACGAAGTCGCAAGGTGCTGCCACCACCTCGATCAGTCGCGAGGGCCCACAAAGTTAGGATCTATTTAACGCCCAAGCCCCTCCCCGAGCTGGACCGCTAACTCCCGTCCAGCCGGGGACCGGGCCTCACCAAAGATGGCGCCGCCCGACCTGGCCCTCCACAACAATCGGCACAGGCAAGCCGCGGTGGAACAGGGCCCAGGGGAACCGGGAAGCAGCACAGAAGATGTTAAAAACGGTCCAAATTAATTAAAAAGCATACATCACAATTATCAATCAATTGAATGTAAAAATCAGGTTTAATAAAACACGCTAATAAGATAATGCTGCAGAGAGCGAGTGGGCAGAAGAGGAACTCTCGCAGTCTGCCCGCCTTTCCCCAACGAAGTCGCAAGGTGCTGCCACCACCTCGATCAGTCGCGAGGGCCCACAAAGTTAGGATCTATTTAACGCCCAAGCCCCTCCCCGAGCTGGACCGCTAACTCCCGTCCAGCCGGGGACCGGGCCTCACCAAAGATGGCGCCGCCCGACCTGGCCCTCCACAACAATCGGCACAGGCAAGCCGCGGTGGAACAGGGCCCAGGGGAACCGGGAAGCAGCACAGAAGATGTTAAAAACGGTGCAAATTAATTAAAAAGCATACATCACAATTATCAATCAATTGAATGTAAAAATCAGGTTTTATAACACACGCTAATAAGATAATGCTGCAGAGAGCGAGTGGGCAGAAGAGGAACTCTCGCAGTCTGCCCGCCTTTCCCCAACGATGTCGCAAGGTGCTGCCACCACCTCGATCAGTCGCAAAAGCAGTTATTTTTAAGCTCTTTCCTCCATGTTGCATTGGAATAATACTGTTTTGGGCCGTTAGTGCATTTAAAAAAGGCTCCAAAGATAATGCAAAAAGCAGGGGAGATAACGGGCACCCCTGCCTGGTTCCCCTCTTTATTGGAAAGTTTGCCGAATTAGCTCCTGAATAGCTTATTATTGCCGTAGGGTAGTCATATAAAGATCGGACCCATCCAAGGTATTTACCCTGTATACCAAATGCACTCAATGTCGCCCACAAATACTCCCACCCCACTCGGTCGAACGCTTTTTCCGCATCCAGCATAACCATTCCGAGCGGGGTGAGAGTAGTCGAGGCCACATCGAATGCAGTGATGGTCGTATTATACATTGGTAGTGGTGTCTCTCCCCACCACAAACCCATGTTGTTGAACATTTACTAATTCCGGCATAAGAGGTGACAATCGGTTGGCCAAAATTTTAGCGAAAACTTTCGCATCTGTATTAATTAATGAAATGGGCCTGTATGACCCACAATCTTCTGGAGGTTTGCCTTTTTTAAAAAAAACACTATTTTTGCCGTTTTCCAGGAAGGAGGAGCACTTCCTGTTTCCCCCATAGAGTCTATTACAAGTTGAAAGAGCGGAAGAAGTTCCTTATCACAAATCTTATAAAGCTCTATCGGTAGACAGTCTTCACCTGCAGCTTTGCCTGAAAGTAGTGCTTGTATAGCTATTTCTATTTCAGTAGTTATAATTTTAGAGCCAAGATGTTTAATAGCTTCATTGCTTGGTCGCCTGGGTAGATATTTCTCCAAATATTGCATAATATTCTCTTGAATAGGTATGTTTTCTGGGTATACCAATTGCAATAATATTTAGCGAACTGGTCTAGAATTTGATCCGGTCTATTATACTTTGTACCATCTGTCCCTTTTATTGATTTAATAATTGTTTTGGCTTTCTTATCTGCCACCTTGTGTGCCAAGATTTTGCCAATTCGATCACCCCCTTCATATTGTGCCAAGTTATATTTATGTATTTTTGAACTATACTTCTCCCTGAGAATCTTTTTTAATGCCGACCGTAATGAGACTAGTTCCATTCTTAATCTTGAACATTTGATTTACCCTGTATGAGGGCTTCTACCAGCTGTTCTTCAACTGTTAAAATACTAGATGTAGTTGCACTATCTACCCTCTGACTTTCAGCATTCTTCTTAAGAATATATTGCTGAGCAAAGCCTTTTATGCTGCACTTACAGGCATCCCATACAAAATTAACTGAAGTAGAATTGATATTAATTGCTATAAATTCTCTTATATGTTCTTTAATACCTGAGATAAATAAAGCATCCGTACATAAATATCTAGGGAATGTGAACTGTCGGGGAGCTTTTTCTTTATCAAGAACTTTGAATTCTAACAATATGGGATTATGGTCAGACGAGACTCTAGGGCAGAGTTCTATTTTACAATTCTCAAGAATATTATCCGTTGCCCACACCATATCAATTCGAGAGCAGACTTTGTGGGGAGCCGAATAGTACGTAAATCCTGATAAGGTAGGGTATTTAGTACGCCAAACATCCTTCAAATTGTGTAACCTACCTAGTTCCACAATTGCTGCCCTAACTTTACGCATCCTAGTTATAGTTCCTTTACTTGTAGAGTCTATCTTGTAATTCATGACACAGTTAAAATCCCCCATTATCAACAATTCACCCTCCCATTCCAGTAACTCTATATTTAATTGTTCAAACAGCTTAGGCTCATCGATATTAGGCCCATAAACCAGACAAAGCACATAGCACTTATGACCAAATTGCACCTGGGTGATTGCCAACCTCCCTTTTACGTCAGCTAGAGTTTTAATGATTTCCATCCTCAAATGCTTTTGTTTCAAAATAGCTACGCCCCGAATTGAAGCCCCTAACGTTGAACACACTACAAGATCATATCCCATTTGAGATAATAATTTGCGATCTTGAAACCCAATGTGAGTTTCCGAAATAAATACTATATGAGGTTTATAAAGATTCATTTCCTCTTGTACAAGTCTCCTCTTATATTTATTGTTGAGACCAGCGACATTCCATATCAGACATCTAAAGAAGTACATATCTTATAACTAGACATTTCTTTCTCCTCTGCATTCCATATTGCTTAAAACCGAAAAATGAGAGAGATTTCACTCTATAATTGTCAATCTTTCTTTCTTGCAATAAGATTTTCCCCCCTTTTATCCCACCCCTAACCCGAGCCCAACCCACCCAAAAGTCCCAAAGGGGGAGCTCCCCTCTATACCCTGCTGCAAATGGTGTAGCAGCATCACGAAGTAGCGTGTGGAGAGACTAAAGTCGACCACCTCTGTATAAGTACTTCAAACATTTCTTGATAGGAGAAAAGAGTCTAAGTAAGCACCTAAAGAAGCACATTCCTAATTTTTACTAGATCATTTCCCATTACCCCCCCTCTCCCCACCCCCTTGCAACAAATAATTGTAAATATCATAAGTATCGTTGGCCTATAATCTAATGTTTCCATCCGACCCATAAAAAAGCACAGATAACAAGAGGAGAAGGAGAAGGGGAGTTAAATAACCAATGAAAAAAGTAATTCAAAAGATCCATTGTATTCCTTATATATTTACTATACAATTTTTTAATGTCCCATATCAAATTCACTTTCTTATTTTAGGTACTTAATTTAGTCAGCACCTGCTCTGCCTCCTTCTCTTCCGAAAAAAAGTACACCTGACCATTTTTAATCACCTTGAGCCGAGCTGGCTCTTGTAAGTATACTATACATCCAATCGCTTTAAATGAATCGATCAACTTGCGTAGCTGCCATCGCCTGTCCATCGTTTCTTTACTCAAGTCTGATCTAACAAAGAAAGTAAGATTGCCTACTGTCACAGGGTTGTTAGATTTTGCTTTTAAAGACACTGCTTGCTGTAACAAAAAGTTCCCAAAATAAATCAAGAGCGGCCTTGGATACTTGCTGTCTTTGTTTCTTTGAAATAGAGGCAACCGGTGGACTCGTTGCAGTTGGGAATCCCAATCCCAGTCAGACAGGTCAACAAAAGCTTTCTGAAAGAGTTTCACAACGAAGGACCGAGGATCAGCCCCTTCTGCCCCTTCAGGGATCCCAAATAATCTAAGGTTGTGTCTTCTCGCCCTGTTTTTCAAGTCCTCAACCTTTGCCTCCAGCTTAGCAATTCTTCCATTGTGTGATTGTGCTAAAGATTCAGATCTAGCAGCACCTTCTTCCACTCCAACAACTCTTTGCTTCAACTCTTCTATTTCCTGTGTAACTCCCCCTAACTTGCTGGATACTTCCAGTATAAAAGTCTGAAGTTTGGTATTGTCTTTCCGTAATTGTAGGAAATGTAGTTGTCCCTCCTGTCGCTGTGCCATAAGTGTCCGCATAATCAAGTCCATAGAGGACATATTCAAATTATCGTTCCCCGTGTTTTCCTTGTTGTTTAATCGTTCACTCATTTCTCCAGCCTGTTCTGTCAGTGCATTGCTCTCAATATCTGAGTCCTCAGTGGGCAACGGAAGACCCCCGAAACCATTCTTAGCCAAGGCATTATTGGTAATATTTGATCCTGCGGGTATTTCAGATGCCCTATTAATCATTTCTGTATCTGTAAACTCTTGTGTTAAAGGCAATTGCGTGATGGTTTTGCTAGTCTGCTCATGGGCAGCATCCCTAGGACAAATACTATCCAAGACGTTAGTTATCTCGATAGGCCTTGTGTCTATGGTAGTGATTTCAGTAGTTAGTTCTCTTGCCTCTGCACCAGGAATGTCCAAGATGGTTATATTTGACCCTAGCGCGGGAAAGCTTAAATTGCCAGATTGTGCAGTTGTATTCACACTAGACCTTGAGTTAATGTCTTCTTCGGGGCTCGCTCCTGAAAGTCTCAGAGCCATAATCTTGACTCCTCCCTTCACCTGCATCCATTTTCTTATAGGGCTCTCATCTTCGCCCCTAAATGGTTCGCTGACATATCCCTGACCAATGGGCTTCTTACAATTTTCTTTAGTTTAGTCTTGGCTTTCGTTTTCCCTTTTTTTATCCCTGTTGCCTTAAAAGATTTTAGCTTACTATCCATCGTTCTGTTCTCACCTTCATCCAAGATTTCTTCGTAGTCAGTATTTGATCCTTCTTCAGCTAGCTCTAGTTGTATAACAGCTTCTGCCTCATTATCAGACGTCTCAGTGATTTCCCCTCCTTTTTCTGCATTATCAATAGTGTTTATATCAATCATTAAATGTTCGGCTGAAGTATCTTCTAGCATGTCCGGAGAGTCCTCTCTCTGCTCAGCTATATTTGAGGAACAATGTCCTGACGGATCTCCTATAAGATCAAAGCCCATATTGCTCTCCTCTAGGGCAATACTAATGCTGACACCCTCTGCAGCAACTACGACAACTTCATCAGTTTCTGCCTCTTTTTGTATTATATTTGTCATATTATCGTCCCCCTTGCCATCTAGTTGTAAGTTCACCACCGTTGTCCTGTCCTCCACAGTGTTTTCTACCTCTACACTGGCGGAAGTCGAAGGGGTAAGTAGCTTTTGTTCGCTCTTTTTTCTAGCAAAGTCTCCTACTGGTGATGACACCGTTATATCTTGCCCATTCTTTTGCGCATTAGAATGAATTAATAAAAAAGTCCCATCAGTAGGCACTTCAGTGCCTAATCTCTTGGATACATTGTTACCAGCATGTAAATTGTTTTCTTTCAAATCCGCTACAAAGACCGGGGGTCTAATTAACTGTTTGGTAACAGATTGCACCACTGGTAAAGTAACTGTTATAGCCCCCGTTACTTTCGGCCCAGCGCTCACACTAGCCGATTCTCCAGTCGTTACCTTTGTGGGCGCTGATACGCTTCTCGCCGGGGAATCCATTTTTGCACCTTTTCCAGCCTGGGTGGAGAGAGTATTCTGTTTGGGAGCCATTTTCGCGTTCACCTGCTCGGCTCCTGCAGCCTCAGCTTGCTCTCGCTCCTCACTCCCTGGGAGCAACACTAGGACCGCCCACCTAGTCCAACGTCCCACAGCCAACTGGCTCAATGCGAGCCTCCAAACAGGTAGCGTTTGCCACCAGCGAGTACCCAGCAACCGCATCCGCTTTCAACGACCCAAACAACCTGGGCTATCCTCCGGTAAGATATGGGAGAATATAGAGTAGTCGTGACAATAGCCGTGGCAGTGAATGGCGGTAAGTGGTAAAAAGTTCACATGGACACGCCGTCGCTTTGCCCTATAACTCCGAGCAGGGAGACGGGTTTTGTCCAGATTATCCAACGATTATCCAACGATGGCTGGTCTGCTTTTACTCATCGACCCCCCGTAGTTCAGAATCTGTAAATCAGTACATAGTACAGCTTAGCAGCTCTCTTCAATCCTGGAATTGCTCTTTCCTCCATATTAAAGCATCCGAGGGGTCGTAAGCCTCTCAACACCGCTCCCTTCGCTGGCGGCAATGATCCGCCATCTTGCTCCGCCCCTCTCAACACCGGTACACATTTACTAAATGTACTATAATAAACCCCAAAAAATGAACATTAAATTATAATAATTATATTTGACTTCCCTCCTAATCCCCGATAACCCCAGCAACTCACAACCAGAATTTAACTTAGATAAATCACTATAAAACTATTTACATGATTAACAGTCAAAAAATAATTATTTTCAATTAAACTAATTAGCATTAGTTTCTAATTTTACTTCCCACCCTACACCTCTACAAACTCAATAGCCTGCGACTAAAATATCATTTACCATTAATAATAATAAAACTAAAATATAATTACAATTTTAAATCAGAATATAACAATTAAACAATATACACAACTAATAATCAATTAAAAATGAATTAGCAATAAAAATTACCATTAAATAACAAACATTTGTCATTTAAATAACATCACCATACCACCTAAAATCCCAGCAACCAGAAACAGCACTATAAATTACTAATATCATTTAAAAAAAAATCAATTACAAACTATATTTTATAACATTATTAGCAATTATACCAATACTAACTTCTAAAAGAATATATTCATTAAAATGGGATCTTTACAACTATTTTACTAAAAACGATATTCTTGAGCACCATATTACTCACTGAAACAAAATTAAATTCTATTCCATACCACAATATTTTTGCATCACAATATTTCTTTTTCAATATTTATGTGCCACAGTATTCTACATTCAATATTTTCTCTAAACACTGTCACTTCCTATAGAGATAGATCCTGGGAAATTCAGGGATATCACTTCCTCTAGAAATGGATCCTGGAACTGGATGATTTTATTTCATGTGGTGATGGATGCTGGGGTATGATGTACGATTGTCTCGCTTCTCTTTTCAAGATGAACTGTATTCTAGTAGCACTAAGCCATCACCTTACATGACATCCTGTGGACATTAATCCACCACACCACACAAGGAATTCTACCACAGCACATCAACTTGCATCTTAAAGACTCCAAAACCATACTGTGCTGAATTATTGTGGTACTAACTGATTACACTACACTTTATGGACACAAACCCTACTTTACTACACTGAAATCTGGGCATTCTATTATAACCTTCTGTACTGCATCCTATTGACACAAACTCATTACCTTGCACCTCAAGGGTGCTAACCAGTAATGTTGAATTTTCTGCTACACTGCACTACATTCTAGTGGCGCTAACCCACTCCCTTACACAGCATCCTAGTCACCACTTACTCACCACATGCTGCTGCATCCTACAGCAAAAACCACTCTTACTTATTTCATTTATTTGAATAGTTTTATAAACGTGAACAAGACCCATATGGGTATAGGAGCGCTGTACAGAATTGGCGAAGGCAAAAGCATAAACACAATGGGTAAGTGATGGTACAACCGAGGGTGAAATCAATCAGGTTAAGAGTAGGGGGTATCAGCGGTGCCCTAGAGCACGAAGAGCATACCAGCATACAATAAAAGGCATCAGTGAAGTGCAATAAGAATCAGGGTATTAACAAAAACAAGAGCAAGATCACAAGTTGATGCAGTTAAGGTGCCCTAGAGCACTAGAGAAAAATAACATAAAAGCATACAGGAAAATGCATCAGTGTAGTACAACAAGAATTAGGGTATTATTAAAAACAAGAGCATGATCACAGGTTTATGCTGTTAAAGTTCGTTCAAGAGTAGCCATTTGACAAGTTTTTTTAAGTATGCAGTGGAAGGATTGGATCTGATATAGGAGGGCAGGGAGTCCCAGATTCTCGGAGCAAGACCAGTGAAAGCACGAATGTAAGATATTTTCTTTTTGAATCTTGGAGATTTCAATAGAAGGGTGGACGTACTTCTAAGGTTCCGGCTGGAGCCCGACAGTTCAAGCTTATTTGCCAGGTAGATCTGGGTGTTGTAGTGTATGACTTAATGAGTCATGAGTCTGATTCTGGATTCGATAGATAGCCAATTTAGTTGCAAAAGGTAGGGGGAGATGTGGTCATACTTTCTAGAACCAGTGATGAGTCAAGCTGATGCGTTCAGGGTAGCTCTGAGTGGGGCAAAGCTAACTTTGGGACGTCCAGCAAGGGTCACCAGACCATATTCCAATCTAGAGATAACCAGGGATTGAATTGCTTATCTGAGGTCTTCGGGGGGGGGAGGAAAGGTTTGATGTTTATAAGTGTGTTAAGTTGGAAATTGGCACCCCTAGTAGTAGTACTGATGTGCGCTTGCATGTTTAAGTGTTTATCCAAGGTGATACCTTAAGATTTGGCAGTATCTACAACATGAGGGGTGCAGTTCAGAGCAGTGAGTTGTTTAATCCAGTCAAGGGTAGGAGCCGAGGGATTGATTGGAGATATAAAAAGAAATTCAGTTTTGAGATTAATTAGTAGCAGATGGTTCTGAGCTAACCATTGTTGGGTTTGTGCAAGTGCAGCATTTAATGTTTTTATGTCCTCTTGAGAGGAATCTTCAGGTACAGTTGTGTGTCATCCACATGCATGTGGTGCTGAATGTTTGCAAGGTTCAGAATGACAGAAAGTAGTTCCATAAAAAGGTTGAAGAGAGTGAGCGAGAGCACGGATCCTTGGGGCACTCCTATCTAACAGGGGTACTGGATGCAAGGGAATGATTAACTTTGATCCTTTGCCTGTGGTTATGCAGGATGGAGGCAAACCAATTTAGGACCGGGCACGCAAGACCCATCCTGTGTTGAAGCAGATCAATCAGGTTTTCATGTTTGATGGATTCAAAGGCTGAGGAGAGGTCCAGAAGGATCAGGAGACAAGGGGGATTTTAGTCAAAGGCTCTCAAGGTGTCATCAACAATGTGCGTTAGTGCCGTTTCAGTACTCTGCCCATATCTGAAACCTGACTGATAAGGGTCAAGGAGTTGATATTTCTCAATGTGGTTGCAGAGCTGTAAATGGACAAATTTTAAAAAGCCATTTAGCTAGTGTCATATTGGTGGTTATAGGTCGGAAGTTGTTCGGATCTGATAGGTCCGCATTGGGCTTCTTAGGAATGGGAGTAACTTTCTCAACTTTTCAGCAGTCCAGAATCTTTCCCTGTAAGAGGGATTCTTGAATGATCCTGGACCAAAGAGGGAAAATGGCTGAATTGAGATCTTTATAAAGCTTAGTGGGTAAAGGATCACAGAAATGGTTGGAGGGTTTAAGGGAAGCTATGTTATGAAGGAGCTCCAAGACATCTGGGAGGATCAAGGAATTCCAAGAGGCATTGTTTTTGAGAGAGCAGCCCAGGAGCGAGGATATTGTTGAGGATTCTGCCAGCTCAGCTAATCCTGCCGAAAGTTTCCTAGGCATCAGATTTGATTTGGGGTGACAGGAAGTAGCTGCAGCTGGATTTTCCTTGCTTTTTCATAGAAGTGAGCTGTGAAATCCTCATCACTAGGGATCAGCGATACCTGAGTAGAGATCGGGTTGGAAGACTGGTTAGATTGTTCTTTGAAGGATTCAAAGAGTTTTTTGGGTCTATTTTTGGATCCACCCTACTAAGTCCTGATGTGGTCTATTTTAGCCCGGCGGATGTGTTTGTTGTTTGTACTTCTGCTTTTCTAAGTTAAGTGAGATTTGTGGTGGAGGAGGTGTTTCTTCAGAGTCTCTCAGAGAGACCAAGATTGCACTATTCATCATTTAGGGAACCATTAAACCAAGGTTTGGATAGTGTGATGGGAATCCTTTTGAGTTGCTTTGGTGCAATAGAATCAAGAATGTAAGACACCGTGTTAATGTAGTGATCAGAGAGATCGTCAAGGTTGGTCATGTTGGGGGGGCTGTAGTCTATTTTTGGTGATTGAATTTAGCATATTCAGGTTAGGTCTCTCATATTGCATGTCAGTTGTTTCGCTTTAAGGGGTTGTCCCTGTCTACCCAAGCCCTTATCCACAATGAGGAAGGGAATTTGGAAATGCTCAGACCAGTCACTGGGTAAGATGTTGCCTATTTGTATGCTGTTCTCTTTGGCAATGATAAGGTTGAGAGTAGCACTCTTATTGTGTGTAGGACCTTTACAGAGCTGTGAGAGGTTACGGTCAGGAAGAAGAGTCTTAAAGGTACAGACAATAGGATTATTTGCGTCATTCGAATGAAGGGCAAAGACTCAGAGGAAGATGTGGCAGAGTTGATTTGAGCTAATGACCTCCATGATTTGCTCTATGAAGACCAGTTTGTCACCCAGAGAATGATCGATCGAGTGCAACACACAGACCTTCTTGCCTTTATGCCAGGTTTTAGTGACTAGCTGTTCACAGGAGGATAACACAGCTCATAGAGATTGTTTTACTGTAAGGTTGGAGTTAGGAAAGCAAACAATGCCCCCCCTCCATTTTTACCAAGTCGATCGCTTCTGAAAATGGCGTAGTCAGGGGGATTAAGATGTCAAGAACTGGAGAGGAGGTATCATTGATAATGATAAGTTGGTTAATTACGTCCTAAGCAAAGTAAACCACTATATGAAATCGAGTATTAGTTGAAATGGGTAAGAGATAACTTTAAATAATAATCACAATCCTTGTCAGGGTGAACCACAAATGTCAATAAATAAACTTGTGTTCAAATCTCTGTTAGTTTTGGAAAAGAGTAGTCAGGCTTAACTTTAGAGGCAATGTGTAAAGTATCTATGCAGTAATCATGCAGTAATATAGTGAAAACACCTTAAGAAACATTCCAAATACATTTTGGACATTAATGATTGTTTTAATAGGTAAAATGACATTAAAACTACTAAAATCCAATAGGTAGAACCTGAGATACAAGTATTTTAAGTTTGAGTGAAAAATGAGCCAAAAAGTGCTGTAACTGGTTGTGTTACACTGGGTCAAAGTCCAATTTTAAGGCCAATCATAATGGACTGCTGGTTGAATACAGGGACCAGATTTGTCCTGTTGGCAAGTTTACCTTCTGACTTGGAAGATTTTCTGGAGGAAATGTGGTAATCGGGGAGATATCAGCAGGGAAAGCTTGATCTGAAGTGGGACTTGGAAATGGTGAGGTGCTAGAGAGACTGTTGTTGAGAAAAGGCAGGGAAAGAGCTGAGCAGCTGAAGTCTAAAGTCAATGTCAATGGAAGGCCTCAATGTTAGTCTAATGCTGCTCTGAATCGTTCTTGGTGAAGTCCTTTTCATTCAGACTTAGGGCCTGATCGTGAGTTTGGCGGGCCATGCGGTGGCGGTCCAACTGCCCCATTATAAGTTGGCAAAAGACATATAATTGATGGATGGAATGCAGAACGAATCAAATCATTCACCGCCAGTCAAGAGATTTGGGTTAAATACATCGTTATTTTGCTCACCATGCCACCCCAGTGTAGACCTGGCCATATGCAAATCAGTCTTGACCCTGTGCCTCATGGGAACAGTCCTGCCCGAACTGCCAAGCCAGGTCCTCCCTGAACTGGAAACAAGCCTCCTCTGCCCGGTTTTGGGTTTTCACCCCTCATCAGCCAGGATTGCTTGATTCCAGTGGCACAGTGAGGCCGGGACCCACGTCTAGGCATAACCGGTCCACTTAGGGTGAGAAAGCAAAAGACACACAATTGATGGACGGAATGCAGAACATGTCAAACCATTCACCCCCAGTTAAGAGATCTGGTTTCAATCCATCATTCTTTTGCTTACCATGCCACCCTAGTTTAGACCTGGCCATATGCAAATCAGTCTTGACACTGTGCCTCATGGGAACTTTCCAGCCTTACAGCCAAGCCAGGTCCTCCCTGTACCGGAAACAAGCATCCTAGGACCGGTTTCGGGGTTTCGCCCCTCATCAGCCAATATAACTTGATTCCAGTGACACACGTGAGCCCGGGACCCAAGTCTGGGCATACCTGGCGCACTTACGGCAGTAAAGCAAAAGACACACAATTGATGGATGGAATGCAGAACAAATCAAAGCATTCTCCCCCAGTCAAGAGATCTGGGTTAAATCCATCATTCATTTGCTCACAATGCCACCCCAGTTTAGAACTGGCCATATGCAAAATAATCTCAACCCTGTGCCTCATGGGAGCACTCCAGCCGAAACTGCCAAGCCAGGTCCTCCCTGAACAGGAAACAAGCATCCTAAGACCGGTTTCGGGATTTCACCCCTCATCAGCCAGGATAGCTTGATTGGCACCATTGCAATGCTGATGCCACCAGGGAAATGACGTCCCCTGGTGGTGGCGCAATGGTCAGGGTCTAAGTGAGATGCTGGTGGTGCCACTGTGGCATCACCAAGCACATTACAAGTTTCAGGAACACCAGCGGTGTCAGGGGGGTCTTTACTCCATGAAAAGGTTGGTGGTCCAGAAACAAAGGGGACCCTGCCCATTTGCATGTGGATGCATGCAGGGGGGCACATGTGTCCCCCTGTGTGCATGCACCGCAGTTCACGGCATGGATGTGACAGTTCATGCCGTTCAGGAACTTCTGTTGGCCTTCCCATTGCGGTGCCTATTTTTAGAGGCACCACATTGGGAACGCCAAAAACAGCCCGCCAGACATGAGGAAACTCCTAATCTGGAGGGCTGCCCAACCACAGGTTTGGTGGTGCAGGAGCTGATCGCCGGCACTGCCAAACTCATAATTGGGCCCTTAGAAACTTCTCTGAAAGTCAGATCTCTTTCAGCTGGACTAACTGGCAAGTTGAATCTGACCATTGATTTGATGTCAACGGCTTCAGCGCAATGGCGATCATGGTTTCCTGCCAGCTCTTCAGAGGAAAAGTTTGCAAAAAATGCTAGTTCTTGTAGTTTGTTAAGGGGGAGTATACCCTAACACCATCCAAGGGTCCAGGATATGGGATTACCAGGTGGGAGTTAGGACTCACTCCGAAAAAGAAGCCTGGAGCAGGGTCCAGGATAGGTCCAGTTTGAAGTGCTCAGGTGGGCAGTTGTGGAGAGAAGGCCTCAGGAATTTGTTTTCTCAATGTAATTCACATAGGTGGTAAGGCAACTGATACTTGGAGTCCCTTCTTGGATTATGTGTTGAAGGCCAGCAGGTCCCATCTTTCTTCAGGATTCAAACAGCAGGGCAATCCTTCTTCTGATTCTTCACAGGTCCAAGAGTGCTCTAATGAGAGTTCAGGGGATGCCACTTTTATGTCCAATGGGATGCCTCTTTTTTATCTAGTGCCAGCCTGTGGGTAGGGTGCAATCCTTTGGCACCCTCTAAATTAGTTCTGGGCTACTCCCCCATCCCACTGGGGTTGGAGACAGCATGACTAGAAGGACAAGAGAGAGGAAAGCCTAGGTGTGAACTTCATTAGCTAGTGACAGGGTAGGCATCCCTTGAAGTTCAAGAACAGGCTAACTACAGATCCTCAGGCTTTCCCATAAAGGAGGAAAACTCCCACCCCACACCCAGGTCCATTTGTCCACTGTCTGGCTATACACAACTCACCACAGGTGAGCTGTCATTAGTCAGGTGACAGTTGGATACTGGCAGAAAGGATTTTTGCTTTTGGGCAGGAACAGGACAACTTTTTAAAAGAGCCTTTTCCAAAATACCATTGTAAATGAAAATCCCACCTGCTCATTAAATGAGATTTTAAATTACTAATAAAGTGAGTTCTTTAATACTTTTTCCAGCTGTTTCCAAACTGAATATAAGCATTATAAGTTATTGAAACTCAATGATTTCCTAAAGGGAAAGCCAGCCTTACCACAGTGAAAGACGATTTTAGAGTTTTTTCACTGCCAAGACATGTAAAGCCCTGCTCTCAAGTGATCGACTTGCTTCGTGCCATTGTAGTCCTATAGATCAAGGCACTTCCTCAGGATCAAGTGAAATGCTATCTACACTACAGAGGTGTAAGACCTACCCTGCCGCCAACACCGGGATCTTAACGCAAGGAGCATTGATTCGCCGGACCCACTCGGTGTCCTTTTTATACCACCGACTCACTGTTGCAAGTATATCTAACTTACAGACCAGGTCAACAACCTGTGTTTTGTGTATGTAGAATTTTACTTACCTCTGTAGTGTAGATAGCGTTTCACTTGATCCTGAGGCAGTGCCTTGATCAATAGGACTACAATGGCACGAAACATGTCGATCACTTGAGAGCAGGGCATACAACACTAGACACATTATTACTAGTCCTGTGCCCCTCTCACTCTTTTAGACTAGGCAGTTTACCTTCCCAATAAAGGTTTTTAGGACCAACTGACCTATTTTACATTCACTACACTTCACATCTACACACACTAGGCCCCTTACCCCCACTGCACCTACCGGCAGGAACAAAAGATCCCCGACAAAGAGCCCCGGTTTGGGTGCCTGTCAAGTATTGCAGCCCCGACCTGACGAGGGGCAGGCTCATATGATGAAGGATGACACCTAGCTTGCTGGGTGTGTGAGAGCCCTAGTTCTGACAAGGGGAGCTACCCTTAATTAGCATACACATAGTGGTCTACACTGACTCATTACACCCTGTCTATTCCCCCCCTTCTCCAAGCCTTTTAACACAGAGTAACTTCGTACCCTTTTTGCTTACTACTCATTTCCAGCAACCACCATAAATAAATAATATTATATTGCGTCCTAAGATCATCAGCCTTACCCAAAGCATAGAATGCAGTGACACATCCCCAGCACTAGATTTGATCATCAGGGCATTAATCCAGCGTATTATACTGGGCCACAGTGAATAAAATAATGTGTACATGACACTGAGGCATAACTTCTCACATTACATGAGAGACATGGTCAGAATTTCTGACAACCCATTTCAACCACCAGGGCAAGAGCAGGCTGTGCCACGCAATACAGGTCCCTAATATTAAAGAAGATCCTCAAACAAATGTCATTATCAAAACCAACATCTACTTCAATCAAACTGACATCGCAATAGTTAAACACCAGATTGCCAAAGGCAGGAGAGAAAGAGCTCCAGGGCCAAATGGGATTCCTCGAGCCCTCTTCAAGCAGGACCCCAATTATTGGGCAGCGGCCTTGGACCCACTATTCCGGGTAGCCAGATATCAGGGTCAACTACCAGTCCCTTAAAAGCTTCCATTATTGCACCCATATAGTAAAGCGGTAAAAAATCCGCCCCAAAAAATTATCGCCTATTGGCACTATTAGATAATGAACCCAGATATTTTGTGGGCACCCTACTAGAAGAACTTCAGACATAGGCAGCCGAGCGAGAAATCATACCACCCAACCAAATCGGCTTCTCCAAAAACACAGGGACTCTAACCAACATCCTAACACTGTCACTGCTTATGGATAAGTTAGAGTCATAAACACAGTCACTTCATCTCTGCTTTGTAGACTTCAAGGCTGCCTTTGACAACATAGAGAGAGTTAATCTCTGGAGAAAGTTGGCATGCTGGAAAATCCTGCAAGCGTTGCTGGGCACACTTATAGCCCTGCATACGGACACCTGGGTGCAGGTTAAATTGGGCGATGGCCCATGCTTGTCAAGACGTATTCCAATCACCAAAGGGCTGAATCAGGGCTGTGTGCTTGCTCAAACCCTGTTTAATCTCTGCAAGGCCGACCTGATGCAGACCCTTGACTTATGCAATGCACATTCCCCAAGGATAGGCAGTAAGGCCCTATCTAGCATCCTTTATGCTAACAATGTAGTGCTAATCAGCCACATGCATGTGGGAATGCAGCGCCTTTTAAATATTTTCCATAAATTCTCAAAAGATAACTTGCTGGAAGTAAACTATGAAAAAAACAAGACAATGTCCATAAAGTGATGTGGGGAAAACCCCACCAATTGCACTTAGGAAACACCTAAATACAACACACAACAGGCTACAAATACTTAGTGGTAATCATTGACAATGGGAGCCAATTCTTCAGCCAGCTGGAGATGATAAAAAGAAAGGAATGGCCCTTGCGAGAACTTTGAGGCAAATAAAATCCCAGCTCACGAGCCTGATGCTCTCTCCTGTTCTCCAGATTGCACAAGCCAAAATCTTGCCTACGATTACATACGCCAGTGATACTTTAAGAGGTAGAGAAGCACAAATCCTTTACAGCATCCTAATCAAGGCATACAGAATTATGTTCAACATCTCTACAGATGCATCTGCAGCTCAGATCCGGCTGGAATGTGGCCTCATAAAACAACAGTTAGCAAGACTGGGGGCATACTTAACCAGTTGGCACAAAATCAAGAATGCCCCCTTAAACAGCTTAAACCATCTTCTCTGGCTAGAGCGTCAGCAAAGAATAGCGGCACCGGCAAGAAGACACCTACATCACTGTCTCACAAATACCGACCTCAGCCAAGCTTGGTAAGTTCCGACCACACACACGGGCTTTAAGACAATAGTGTGGAAGACACTAAGGAGCATGTGACTAGTAGAAGACAATTAATGGCTACCCATCTATTAGCCCACAACCTTACTTCAACCTTACTTCAGTGCAGGATACACCCGGACCATCAGGTAGAATTTCCTGAAACATCGACTGGAAAAACGGCCAACCATTCAGCATCTACCACCATGGCTGAGGGGGCAAATGCTCCCACACTGTAGCCTGTGCAGTTACGGAGTTGAGGACATGGCTCGCCTGTTATGCTCTTGCTTCAGCCTGACAGGAGAAAGATTCTGCCTGCTCAAACATCAATTCAACCAGCGTGGGAGTCGAACATAGAGACAAACCGTGATAGCCAGGGCCGGACTGGGAACCAAAACCGGCCCTGGCAAAGTGCTCGGCCGGCCCCCCCTCCTCCCCCTGGGGGAGGGGGGGATGCCACCGAGCTCTTTACCAGGGCCGCTTTTCCGCCGAATTTGTTACAGGGCCGATTTTGCAGCTTTGCTGCAAAAACGGCCCTGTCACAAAAACGGCCCCCAGGGGCCCAAAAACGGCCCTCACCCTTGCGGCCGACCGGGGAATTGCCCGGTGCCCGCAACGGCCAGTCCGGGCCTGTTGATAGCCTGTTTTAATCCAGATGACGTGCAGTTGAACTGCAAGTTAGTAAAATTTCTAGCGCTGATAGACGAAAAACTGTCAAACGCAGGAAAAACAACCGTAAAGTGCATGGGTGGCCCCGTTCAATGGGGAAAGTACGCACGCGCTTTGGAATCCTCGCGTATTTCTGCTCATGCAGGATGACAAACTGTCGACAAACGCTATAGGAGTGAACAGCCAAAGGACTTGAGGACATTAGGCTCAATGGCCCTGGCAAGTTGTGCCACAGTTTTGTATTCATAAAGGCTCTTTTATCTGTTTCAATCACTTGTTTTAGCTACTCACTTGAATTGCGCACTTTTTACTTCTATTTTTGTACGAGTTTTAATTAACTTTATACAATAAAGATTACTCTTACTCTCTTACTCTTACTTTCATCCAGCATATTGAACAACATCCTGGGAAATCTAAACCATTATACTTAATCAAGGGGGCGCTAAAATTTCATACAGCAGTGCACCTAAGCGGAAATAACACAACTCACTATATTTCTAAGGGCAACATAAATCCACTCCAATGTGAACCAGAAAGACTACAGCAAGAATAGAACTCTTAGGAACTGCTGACACATAACTATGCCTGAATTACTGAATATATATTCTTTCCTATACTTCTATACTTTAATCAGAAGTGCAAGACTCATAATTTAACTCTACATAAGAATCCACAAAACCATTCATTTAACCTTACCCCAGCACAAACAAATTAAGCCCTGCACGGTGTCTATCTTCATTTTGTAAAATTCATATTTGTGTTCTACCTATATCTGAGGGCTGCTTAAAAAGACTGTCTATTTTCCTGGCAGCAGAATAATATAGATGAAACTGAAATGTGAGAAGACTATAAAAGATGTGATTTGCCAGCCATCATAAAATATAAACAACAATGGCTAATATATCCAAAAAGCCAGGGATTATCTTGTCACCAGATCTATCAGCCGTCCTTGAGCCATTCACTTTCAAACTATGCAATGTTGATCATTACAAAGGCACATATCATTTTATGAATGGATGAATGAATACTTGTAATTAAATGCAACCGCCAAACCGAGGAAGTCCTTTCTTGTGAATCTCTGGGCTTACAATGAGATGCAGACAGGTGCAAAAAAAAAACACTTATGTCAGAATACTGTAAAAATATATATCTTATAACCTACACGGCTGTCTTTAGGGCTGTGCGACCAGTGCAACTAGAGAGAGGAAGAAAGATCAGAGTTTTAACTAGTGACAGTTTTGACTTGCCATAAAGTAGCGCTCAGGGTTAATATGCCTGCTGCAAAGAACAGAACTGTATTTTATGTGGCTAGCTGAGTGTATTAGTAAAACAAGCCTTTACCAATGCTTTAACCGCATGCGTGCGGCGGCTTTTTTCGCGCTGTGCGGCTTTTTTTAAAAAGCCGCATTACATGACGAGCTGAGCTCGTCATGAGCATGCGAGCGGCGCAACTCATGACAAGCTCAGCTCGTCATGAGCATGGTAGGGGTTAAAACAAATGAAATATATTTGAGAGAGGGGCTATGGAGAGATAAGGGGAGCATATGCTTAGTGGTAGTGAGGGAATCCAAGGAGGAGGTCATATGGGGGGGCACCAAAAAAGATTGTTGCACCTGACACCACCTGTGCTAAACCCGGCGCTGATAACCTAAATAAAGTGCCCTACACCTCCTTTACAAAAATATCATTCTGTTTGATGTCAATGTTCTATTATTAACACCAGAGGAATGATGCTTAGAATACAATTTGATGTCAGATGACATTCTGACCACAGTATTCTGCTACCACTCCATGGTGATCATAGACACGCCATTTGTACAGTAGATTAGAACAAACTATAATAGGCACACCACTTAACTATAGAAAGAAAAAACATGCAGTCTCATGTTTACGTGATGTCTTTATAGAAAATATAAAAAAATAGAAACACTTCATTCTACCGTTTTCTCGAATTCTTTGTTTACCAGCCATATTTGTTTTGTCAATTACTGTTCAAAGTAATGCTAATTGAACAAAGGCACACTCTTGTAATTCTTTCTCAGATAGTACATCTCATGAAATCTTCCTTTGAAGTTGTATTCCATGAAAAAATACAGAATGATTCAATTTAAATAAAATAATTGGAGCATATCAGCAAGGACTGGCGATAATTATCGCTCAGCGCGCTTAGTGCGAGGATAATTATCGCAAGCTAATGCTGATTTTTATCGCTAAGATAGCGTGCTATCTACACCGCTTATCTCAACAGCGAAAAAATCAATGCGTAAGCTGCCAAATGTGCGATTATCGCTGAAAAGCCAGCGATAATGGCACAACGTTTGGCGAATGGTTGCTGATAGGGCAGGGCAGACTTAGCCATGATATCCACCTCCGTAGGATATCATGGGTAAGTCAGATGAAAAGCAGGCGTAAGGAAAGTAGGGATAACCGAGGTCAGTTAGCAACATTTCTACTGGTATTCTGGGGAGGAACGCCCACTTTGCATCTCATTAGAGATGCAAAGCTGGGCGTTCAGGAAAAGGGTGCTGAGGCAAGGATTCACGCGATAGTGTGACCTTGCTAATAGGGTGATACAATTATCGCCGCTTCCCGCTGAAAACGGCCGCTAAAGCGGCAATATTTGTCTTGATGATATACCCCAATGTTCTCTAAATGTTTATTTTTGTATTTGCTTCTTCAAGTTTATGGGATGTTTTTATAAAAAAAATAGAAATGCTTCAGTCTACAGTTACTTTGTCTATTATTGTTTAAAGCAACGTCCATTGAACGAAACCACAAAATACAGCAATCCTTATGCTAATTTCTTCAGGTGATTGAAAACATACCCTTAATAAAAGAGAATTTCAATGTTAACCTGAAAGTGTGCTAATCAGACTAGTGTCCAATTCTAAAGGAACATTGGCCCCCGAATACAATGAAACTAAGAAAAAGTTATTGTGAACATTAGTCTTTTGAGGACATTGTGTGTGCTTGTGTATTCATTTTGAATTTATTTTACATATACATTCTGAATTAAGATTACACATGCATCTAAAGCATTTCAGAAATAAAATATCGCATGCTGTATAAGAAAACAGCAAGGGTGGCATAACATGGAAAAATTAATTAGGTGAGTAGTTTAGTAAGTAACAATCAAGTATATTATCAGCATTGTGAATGCTGATGCAGACTAATGGCCATTACATTCTAATGGGGTTACCAAGTGAACCTCAGGATCTGGGTAGCAAGTAGCATAAGCAACAAAAATCCTGTTGGTAAACAATTAACATATAAAACCACAATGAATGAAAGGTTAAATGAAGAACAAATCAACAACACAAAATAACAGAAAACACAACCAGTGAGAAATACTAGCTTTTAAAATGCATGTATTTCTTTATTGGGAGTACATAAATATATCTATGTACAGTAGAATGAAGGTTGCTCCAAGTAGTAGGAAGAGTATTATAAAGGTGCTCGTTCAGATTGACCATGTGAATTATGAAGATTGTACTGCAAGCTGTCTGCCCAAAAATGAATGAGCAAAGTCTCAACACACGGGGTATCCAGAAACTTCTTAAAAGTCCAAGGGGGATTATTGCTTTAGTGCAGACAATAGATATTGTCCATGCTTCGACCCAGGAATTAGTGACAAGTTGAAACCACCCTAAACGGGCTTTATCAGAATATAGGGGAGGGGCAACCTGTTTAGTAAGGACAGGAGTGATTACATGTACTTTAGCTGGTGTTTTTTCTGGAGCTGCTTGGGTATCACATACTAACTCATCTTGAGTTGCATGCACATGGACCTCCCATGGGATTCCTATGGAGGGCAAAGGGACAGCAGGCCTGGTCGTCTTTGATGGGTTCTACACAAAATGTATTGAACCGATCAATGAAGGTCCTTTAACATTGATCTGACAATGAAGTGAGTAGTTAAAAAAGTACTCACCGGATTCAATAGATTCAAATCCTAGACATGAAAAGGAGTCCTTCGACACAATAAATGATACCGGATGGGCTGTGCAAACAATGGCGGAAAAGGAAATGGTCAGTGTCCATACTGGAATGTAGATGGAACACCCACTTTCTATGGAAAAACTTAATGCACAAAGGAAAAACTTACCCAGTGAGTGATGTTTTTCTTTCACAAGCTTAGAAAATGTGCAAAATAAGGTCAGGAAAGCTGTATTTACTCACTGCGAACTGAGTCTGCCTGATGCTTTAACTGTGAGTGACCAGACTCCATCCTGAAGCAAATAGAAAAAGGGTTTGGGTATTGCAGCGCTGCATGAACGTGCACGTCCGTATGTCTCACACAGCAGTTCTCACATCTGGGTGGCTGTTTGGGCCCTGTAGGCATATGTCAGCAAAAAAATAGGTTGGGCGTCAAGGATATCACGCGCGAGAATTCGGCCGCGTTGACTGAAATAACATTGCAGCACCTCAAAAAAGTTCGAAAGAAAAACCAAGCTGCAGCTAGGTAAAACATAGAAGTGTTCTTCGGTGAAATGTATCCCTGGTGCAACATGCCCGGCAAGCATAAGAGCAGTGTCTTCAATGGATACTGTATGGCATACATCAGCAGTGTCTCGCATTCAGTTGGGTCATTTTAAAATGTATATAAACACATTCACTCAGGAATTCCTTTGAAGAATAAAGTATTTAAATGTACGTGTAACATGGTGGTACACCTCTCTGTGCTGTGTGGAGTAAGAGAAACCTTCACATTTATCAGGTATGCTCTCATGAGAGACATACTTAGCAAGGATACCATTCTTGTGATTCAAACAGCTAAAAGAGGCAGTTTGTTAAAAAACTGTAGGACAAGAACAATCAATTAGAATGCCCCCGTTAGTTACCGGTAATCTTCATTACTCCGAGTTCTAGTCTTCCTCGCCGGTAAACATCACTTACAACGAAACTTTTACAACGCACTACCATTACAACACAACCATTACAACGCACACTATTACAACGCATTGCTCTGGGGGGCGCTATAGGATAGGGAATAGGTTAATTTACTATCCAATAACCTTCCCTAGTGTCCACGGGGACTGGAGTTGGAATAGTAAATTAAACTATTCACTATCCAGCACCTAAAAGCACTATGCGTTGTAATGGTATGCGATGTAAAAACCGCGTTGTAAAGGCAGGCGTTGTAATAGCCTGCGTTGTAACGTCATACATCCCTTCCTCGCCACAGTAATTAACAGTGAGCATTCTGCTCCTACAGTACCTCCAAGTAAAAAGCAACATACTAGTCTCCCTATCCCTCCAATATGGCCCCCAGTGAAAACCACCAATCAGATAAAAGGACACAAAAGTCCCAGCACAACCTGTTTTTTTTGTTTCTGCACTGCTCCGAGTGCTGTTCATGTTCCTGTTTGTCAGGTAAGTTGAGGGGTGGGAGTCCTGCTTTAGCGGACTCTTGGGCCCCGTTGTAAGGTGGGGTACAATTTCATTGTGTTTGTTCCCCCCTTGGTTGTGCCGAGTCCTGCTCTAGCGCATTCGGCGTGTTTTGATTAATTACAGGCTGCGCACATCGTCCTGCTTTAGCGGAGCGGGCATGTTTGTTGCTTCGGCTCCCTGCATTTGGTTCTCGCCGTCCTGCTTGGCTTACACGGCATTGGGTTCTTTATGTACGGGGCGGGAGGGAGATGTATTTCTTCGTGGTTTGTAATCGCTTGTTCTTCAGTGAGGTTCTACTCCTGTTCGCGCTGTGCACATACGGGTTGCCTTTCATGCTGCCTCTCTCGTTTTCACATGGTAATGTGAATATATGTGTCCTGACCGTTTTGGGCACATTTCGGTGTGTCCTGCATTTGCGGACTGGCCTTACCGGGTTTGGATGGGCCTTCCATTCCTCTTCCCCTCTGCTTCATGGATGAGGGGTGTGGCTTCCTATGGGCGTCTCTTACGATCGGCGCTTGCATTCCTGGGCTTCTTCTATAGGCTGGGAGGGCTACCTAGGTTTCTCTTTGAATCCCAGGTAATCCACAACCAATGCTTGATGATGATCTTTTTCATAGCATTACTCCTAGTGCAGAAAGTGTGACACATATTTTTCTTTTCTGGGAAACATAATTTTTTCTGTTTCGATTCTGAGAGCATCACCAGAAGACAATACCACACGTTTTTACATGAGCACATGAATTACCCCTTAGGGTAACCCTGCTCCTGTAGTCTTATAACCAGGACGTCTGATTTTTTACAATAATTCTACCTATGCCAACAATATCTCCTAATTCTCAATAATTGCCAATGGGGAACATTATGCCATATTTTGCTGGGGTGGTGAGTATCTCAACAGAGTATTGCGTTTGGTCTCTTTTCTATAAAGGGTGGTGTACAGTTTTTTTCATATACTCTGATAGAGATGTCTGAGAAATTGTTCACCTGTTTGCTGTGTGAAAGTGAACATTTTATATCATCTGACCTCTCCTTCATTTACTCATGAAAATGCTCAAGCTCAAATATGCTCCCTTTCCAGATGAGCAAAACATAATCAATATATCTCTTCCAGAGGATAATATTGAAAGAGAATGGATTGCTTCCTGCATAAATGTGCGTTGCTTCATATTCTTCCATAAAGAGAATGGCCATATCGGTGGCAAAGCCTGCCCCCAATACCCCTCTTTGGTTTGAAAATAGTAATCTCCTTGGAACATGAATAAATTATTTGTCATAGTTATTTGGAGTAATTTATAATGAACTCCATAGGACCTCGCAAGGGGTGCTCTCTAGGGTTCCAGGACTTGTCTGGTAATTTGAAGGGCCAGTTCCTAGGGGATATTCGTATAGAGTGAGGTAATATCAATTGACTCAAGTATTTGTTCTGATGGAACAGAGGGATACTCCTCAATCTTCTTAATGGCTCCATGGTGTCTCTAATGTATGATCATGTGGACTGAACCCATGGTTTTAGGAATAAGTCTATATAGTTACACAGTGGCTTAAGTATAGACCCACGCCCAGAGATTATGGGGCACCTGGGTCATAACTCAAGTTTTTTTGTATCATGGGTAAAGTTTAACAGTTGCCATCCCTTGGGCATTTTTTCTTTAAGTAGTCATGTTCCTGTTCACTGAGATAACCTTCCAACAGTCCCTCATAAGTGGTTCTTTTTATTAGGCAAGCTACCTCACTAATGGGGTCCCCTTTAGTTTGAGGTACTGTTCATGCACATCCAGGTGGGATTGGATTTCTCCCTTGTAGTCAGTGTGTTTTTGCACAACAATGGTCCCTCCCTTGTCTGCAGGCTTGATCACAATCTTATTGTTCTGCTTGAGTGGTTCAAGGGAGTTACGCTCATCCTTACTGATGTTGTAACATATGTTTTTCTTCATAGATATCAGATTTGCGACACAGAGGAGGAGAACTTGCTCAAATGCCAAGATTTTGTATGACATAAGGTGTGCAGATGTATAAAGGTTGATGGTGTTCTAAGGCCTGTGTTGGTTTGTACGTTAGTGACTGGAACTTTATTAACCCCTTCGATGCTGATGACAGAGCGGTTCCGTCATCAGCATCGGTTGGGCTGTGCTGATTACGGAACCGCTCCGTCATCAGCACAGCCCCCGGGGGGAGCGCTGGTGCCCCCCTCCTGGGGCATCGATCGTCATGTTTGAAGCAGGGGTGGCAGCGGAAGAGTTTCCGCTGCCACCCTCGGGCCCCCCCACGCTTCATGATGATGTCAGCGCGCACCGACGTCATCAGGAAGCGATGGACGCGCTGGAAGCCATATGTTTCCAGCGTGTACAGGGAGAGCAGGTAGGTTTTGGCTCTCCGGTGGGGTGGGGCGGGTGGCCTTTAGGCATTGGGGGGGCGAAAACAGTGCTTGTTGGAATGCTTTTTGATTCGTCTTCTGACCATGGTCCAGAGACTGACTCTGATTCTGAGGCAGAAGTGGGAGGTGAAGATTCAGGTAGTGAGTTTTCTCTCCACATGGCATTATCTGATGATGAAGATACTATGAGTGCCGAAGAAGCTACTTTTGGTGTGGATGAAGTGCCTGTGTTTGAGGAGGACATTGCTGTGCCGATAGTGCGGCAAGAGGCATCTGGGCTGCAGCCTGGGGCTGCTAGACTTCCCGTTGGTATAGTGAGACAAGAGGCATCAGGGCTGCAGCCTGGGACTGCAAGACTTCCTGTTGGTATAGTGAGACAAGAGGCAGCTGGGCGGCAGCCTGGGGCTGCAAGACTTCCTGTTGAAAGTTCTGACCTCTGGGTTGCCCCAGGCATGGTGCAGCTAGCATTGCCTGAATTTACTGGTGTTCCAGGGTGTAGGGTGAACACTGAAAACTTTTTGCCAATTGATTTTTCTTTCAGTTGTTTATGGATGATGTGTTTTTGGCTGAGATTGTAGAGCAGACTAATTTGTATTCAGAACAGTTTTTGAGGGAGAACAGTGCCAGCCTTAAGCCCCACACTAGAGCTACCCGGTGGACTCCCACAAATCTGGAAGAGATGAAGAAGTTCTTGGGTTTACATTTTTTGATGGGCTTGCTTAGGAAGCCATCAATGGCTTCATATTGGTCTACTAGTCCCTTGATGGCAACTGCTATATTTACGGCAGTCAAGAGTCATGATAGGTATTTGCTTTTGCTTCGGATGATGCAGTTTGTCGATAATGGTTTAGCTTTGCCACGAGATCACCCTGATTGCAACAGTCTTTTCAAGATTCGGCCTGTCATTGATCACTTTGTTGAACGATTTTCTGAGATCTATGGTCCTGGGAAAGAAATTGCAGTGGATGAGTCTTTGGTGTTGTTCAAGGGCCGCTTGGTTTTTAGGCAATACATTCCTAGTAAGAGGGCACGGTATGGAATTAAGCTGTATATGTCTTTAATTTCAGGGTGTACACCGGTAAGGAATCCAGGATTAACCCCCCTGGTTGTCCGTCCACTTTTGGAGTGACTGAGAAAATTGTGTGGGAACTTGGTAGAGGATTATTTAACAAAGGCCATCATTTATATGTAGATAACTTCTACACTGGTGTGCGGTTGTTCGGGGAATTGGCCAAAGTGGACACTGTTGCTTGTGGCAAATCCGCTCTAACCGTAAAGGTTTCCCAAAAGAACTTGTTTGTCAAAAGCTTGCCCGGGGACAGTGCAGTGCATTGCGTTGAGAGGAGCTTCTAGCTGTGAAGTTTTCAGACAGGAGAGATGTCTACATGTTGACTACCATACATGATGAAAGCACTGAACCGGTGACTGTTTGGGGTCAGGTTGCAGAAGCGTGCAAACCTGTGTGCATTTTAGACTATAATATGGGTGGTGTTGTCAGAGTAGATCAGAGGTTGGAACCGTATGCTGCTCTTCGTAAGGCTTACATTTGGTACAAGAAGTTGGCTAACCATCTTTTCCACTTGGCAACCTTTAATGCTTTTGTTGTGTTCCAGCAATCTTGTCCTCAGTCAAAGATGACTTTTGTAAAGTTTCAGGAGTCTGTAATAGGCAGCCTTGTTTTAGTGGAACAGGCAAGTGTTCCTAGAGTAGGAGTGGTGGAGGATGTTGCCAGATTGAAAGATCGCCACTTTCCTGATCAAATTCCTCCTACATCCTCAAAAGACTTTCCCAGTCGGAGATGTAGAGTCTGTTGGCGAAGAGGTTTGCGGAAGGAGGTTCGTATGTACTGCCCCAACTGTCCTTCTAACCCTGGGCTGTGCGTACCTGCTTGTTTTAGAATGTACCACATACAAAATAATTTTTCGGAGCATCCATGAGTGGTAAAGTGAACTGCCTGGACTCTATTCTTTAATACTTATTGTTCAGTTTCAAAGTTGGCATTTGTGTAGTGTATTTAGTTTTAGTTGTTGTGTTAGTAGATTTGTATCAATTTGCAATTTGTGTTTTTTTATTTACATTAAAAAATTCTAAAATATGATTTTGGTTTGTGTGTAGTGGCAATTGTCTGGTGGTGTGCGTGGTCTGGCGCTTGGCTGGCGGTGTCTGTGAACTGGTGCTTGGCCGGCGGCATGTGTGGACTGGTGCTTGGCTGGCGGTGTGCGTGGTCTTGCGCTTGCCTAGTGGTGTGTTTGGATTGGTGCTTGGCTGGTGGTGTGCCTGGACTGGTGCAATGCTGGCGGTGTGTGTGGAGTGGCGCTTGCCTGGTGGTGTGTTTGGATTGGTGCTTGGCTGGTGGTGTGCCTGGACTGGAGCTTGGCTGGTGGTGTGCGCGGAGTGGCGTTGACTGGCGGTGTGCGTCGAGTGGCGCTTGACTGGCGGTGTGCGTGGACTGGCGTTTCGCTGGCGATGTGTGTGGACTGGTGCTTGGCTGACGGTGTGCGTGGTCTGGTGCTTGGCTGGCGGTGTGCGTTGTCTGGTGCTTGGCTGGTGGTGTGCGTGGACTGGCGCTCAGCTGGCGGTGTGTGAGAAGTGACTTAATGCTGGTCACTACACACAGTGCTAGCTGAGCGCCACTCCATGCAATCCATGAGTTTATGTAGTTGCTGTGTCAGGAATGTGGGCGTGTGAAATTGATGGGCCCTTGAATGGCGTTGTCTGCTGGTGGAAGTATAGTAATGTAATGGGTCCGCGGCTGGCGGTGTGAATGTTTTGTATGCGTCACACTTATGAAAGGTGTATGAATGGCCCGTAAAGAGGTTGGTGCCTTGTCGAGGCTTTAAGTTTACAGCGAACGAGCTGTGAGTCAATGGTTCAGTTTCTCGTCCTTTTAATCATTAACAGGGCATTTCATTTTTTGTGAAATCACTTGTTAATACAATTGTATAAACTGAACCATTACTCACCTTCATGCCAAATCCAACCAGTATGTGTGTGTGTTTGAGGACTTGATGGCTGTGTAGTAATTGTTTTTTTTTTTTTTTTTTTTTGAAGCAGGGTGCACCTTGTCCCTTTTTTTTAATGTTGTGATGTGTTGCTTTCGTGCCTGGTGGTGTGAATGGTCTTCTGTGTATCAGGTATGAAAGGTGTGTGAATGGCCTGTAAAGCGGCTGGTGCCTTGAAGTGGCTTTACAGCTCACGAGCTGCGAGTCATTAGTTCAGTTTTTTTGTCCATGTAATTGACAGTGCATTTAATTTTTGTGAAATCTCTTGTTAATAAAATTTTATATACTGAACCATCACTCGTCCTCATGCCAAATCCAACCAGTATGTGTGTGTGTTTGAGGAATAGATGGCTGTGCAGGGATCTTGTTTTTTTAGTCTCTCTGCCAAGGTGTACATTCCACCTACGAATAACCTACCAATTGTAGATATTGTTGAAAACCCATGGGAGTACATGGTGATGTCTCTCTGGTGAAATCTAACAAGTTATTTTATCCACAATATCCTGCAAAACTCACAATGTCTGTCATATTTTCCTTGCAATATTGCGCCCAAATTGTCACGCTGCAGAACTAAACAACCAATTTTGTCAAAACTATTTGGTTTTGCTAGGGGGGCCACATGGGTTTATCACTCCGTGCTCAGTGGCCATCTACTAAACTTACCACACCCACACATTTACGGAAAGTAGACACCCAGAGGCTTCCAAGGAGGTATGGCTTGCGTGGATCCACCAACGTTCCTTTACGCAGAATCCCTTGCAAACCTTCATTTTAGCTGAAAAAAATCAGTTTTTACACATTTTTGTGTGGGAAAGCGTGGCATCACTGGGCTCACACAAACTTCCTCCTACCCAGCGGTCCCCCAGGTCTCCCGATAAAAATGGTACCTCACTTGCGTGGGTGGCTCAAGGACCCGCAACAGGGAAGGGCCCGAAACCTAATGAGGCAACATCAAAATTGCCTATCACAAATCAACCTGGTTTTGCAAGGGGTTCCACAACTTTACCACACAGAAATGTGAGAAAAAGGTGAATTTTTTAGCGAAATTTGAGGTTTGCAGTACATTCTGGGTAGGAGAATGATGAGGGACCCACGCAAGCCATACCTCGCTGGACTTCCCCGGGTGTCTAGTTTTCAGAAATGTGTGGGTTAGGTCGGTTTCCCTAGATGGCCGCCGAGCCCCGGGCCAAAAACTCATGGGAACCCCCTTGCAAAACCAGGTTGGTTTGTGATAGGTAATTTTGATGTCGCCTCATTAGGTTTTGGGCCCTTGCCTGTTGCGGGTCCTTGAGCCACCCACACAAGTGAGGTACCATTTTTATCAGGAGACCTGGGGGAACGCGGGGTGGGTGGAAATTTGTTGATCCACGCAGATTCCAGAACTTTCCACCACAGAAATGTGAGGAATATGCATTGTTTTGTAAATGTTTTAGGTTTGCAAGGGATTCTGGGTAACAGAACCTGGTGAGAGGCAGTCGAGTCACCCCATCCTGAAATCCCATGGATGTCTACTTTTTAAAAATGTATGGTTTGCTAGGTTCCCCTAGATGCCGGCAGAGCTAGGGTTCAAAAACTATAGGTAGCCACTTTGCCAAAATAGGGTCCTTTTTCACTGCGAAATTGAGGTGCGACCACGTTGCGTTTTGTGCCGTTTCCTGTCACAGGCACTAGGCCGACCCACGCAAGCGAGGTACCATTTTTCTCAGAAGACTTTGGGGAACGTGAGGTGGGTGGAAATTTGTTGATCCACACAGATGGAACTTTCCACCACAGAAATGTGAGGAAAATGTGTTTTTTTGTGTCAATTTTTTCAGTTTGCAAGGGATTCTGGGTAACAGAACCTGGTGGGAGGCAGTCGAGTCACCCCTTACTGATTTCCCCTGGGTGTCTAGTTTTCAAAAATGTAAAGGATTGCTAGGTTTCCCTAGGTGCCGGCAAAGCTAGGGTTAAAAAACTACAGGTAGTCACTTTGCCAAAAAAGGGCCATTTTTCACTGCGAAATTAAGGTGCGACCACGTTGCGTTTTGCACCGTTTCCTGTCGCAGGCACTAGGCTGACCCACGCAAGTGAGGTACCATTTAACTCAGAAGACTTTGGGGAATGCGGGATTGGTGCAAATGTATCGATCCACGCAGATTCCAGAACTTTCCACCACAGAAATGTGAGGAAAATGTGGGTTTTTTTGTCACTTTTTTAGGTTTGCAAGGGATTCTGGGTAACAGAACCTGGTGGGAGGCAGTCAAGTCACCCCATCCTGAATTTCCCTGGGTGTCTAGTTTTCAAAAATGTATAGGTTTGCTAGGTTTCCCTAGGTGCCGGCTGAGCTAGGGTTAAAAAACTACAGGTAGGCACTTTGCCAAAAAAGGGTCATTTCTCATTGCAAAATTGAGGTGTGACCATGTTGCGTTTTGCGCCGTTTCCTGTCTCAGGCACTAGGCTGACCCACGCAAGTGAGGTATCATTTTTCTCAATAGACTTTGGGGAATGCGGGGTGGGTAGAAATTTGTTGATCCACGCAGATTCCAGAACTTTCCACCACAGAAATGTGAGGAAAATGTGTTTTTTTGGTCACTTTTTCAGGTTTGCAAGAGATTCTGGGTAACAGAACCTGGTGGGAGGCAGTCGAGTCACCACATCCTAAATTCCCCTGGGTGTCTAGTTTTTAAAAATGTATAGGTTTGCTAGGTTTCCCTAGGTGCCGGCAGACCTAGCGTTCAAAAACTACAAGAAGGCACTTTGCCAAAAAGGGTAATTTTTCACTGCAAAATTGAGGTGTGACCACGTTGCATTTTGCGCCGTTTCCTGTCGCAGGCACTAGGCCGACCCACGCAAGTGAGGTACCATTTTTCTCAGAAGACTTTGGGGAATGCGGGTGGGTGGAAATTTGTTGATCCACGCAGATTCCAGTACTTTCCACCACAGAAATGTGAGGAAAATGTGTTTTTTTTGTCAATTTTTTAGGTTTGCAAGGGATTCTGGGTAACAGAACCTGGTGGGAGGCAGTCGAGTCACCCCATCCTGTATTCCCCTGAGTGTCTAGTTTTTAAACTGTATAGGTTTGCTAGGTTTCCCTAGGTGCCGGGAGAGCTAGGGTTCAAAAACTGCAGGTAGGCACTTTGCCAAAAAAGGGTAATTTTTCACTGCAAAATTGAGGTGCGACCACGTTGCGTTTTGCACTGTTTTCTGTCGCAGGCACTAGGCCGACCCACTCAAGTAAGGTACCATTTTTCTCAGAAGACTTTGGGGGACGAGGGGTGGGTGGAAATTTGTTGATCCACGCAGATTCCAGAACTTTCCACCACAGAAATGTGAGGAAAATGTGGGTTTTTTTGGTCACTTTTTTAGGTTTGCAAGGGATTCTGGGTAACAGAACCTGGTGGGGGCAGTCAAGTCACACCATCCTGAATTTCCCTGGGTGTCTAGTTTTCAAAAATGTATAGGTTTGCTAGGTTTCCCTAGGTGCCGGCTGAGCTAGGGTTAAAAAACTACAGGTAGGCACTTTGCCAAAAAAGGGTCATTTCTCATTGCAAAATTGAGGTGTGACCATGTTGCGTTTTGCGCCGTTTCCTGTCGCAGGCACTAGGCTGACCCACGCAAGTGAGGTATCATTTTTCTCAATAGACTTTGGGGAATGCGGGGTGGGTAGAAATTTGTTGATCCACGCAGATTCCAGAACTTTCCACCACAGAAATGTGAGGAAAATGTGTTTTTTTGGTCACTTTTTCAGGTTTGCAAGAGATTCTGGGTAACAGAACCTGGTGGGAGGCAGTCGAGTCACCACATCCTAAATTCCCCTGGGTGTCTAGTTTTTAAAAATGTATAGGTTTGCTAGGTTTCCCTAGGTGCCGGCAGACCTAGCGTTCAAAAACTACAAGAAGGCACTTTGCCAAAAAAGGGTCATTTTTCACTGCAAAATTGAGGTGTGACCACGTTGCATTTTGCGCCGTTTCCTGTCGCAGGCACTAGGCCGACCCACGCAAGTGAGGTACCATTTTTCTCAGAAGACTTTGGGGGACGAGGGGTGGGTGGAAATTTGTTGATCCACGCAGATTCCAGAACTTTCCACCACAGAAATGTGAGGAAAATGTCGGGTTTTTTGGTCAATTGTTTAGGTTCGCAAGGGATTCTGGGTAGGAGAACCTGGTGGGAGGCAGTCGAGTCACCCCATCCTGAATTCCCCCGGGTATCTACTTTTCAAAAATGTATGGGTTTGCTAGGTTTCCCCAGGTGCCGGCAGAGCTAGGGTTAAAAAACTACAGGTAGGCACTTTGCCAAAAAATGGTCATTTTTCACTGCAAAATTGAGGTGCGGCCACGTTGCGTTTTGCGCCGTTTCCTGTCGCAGGCACTAGGCTGACCCATGCAAGTGAGGTACCATTTTTCTCAAAAGACTTTGGGGAACGCGGGGTGGGTAGAAATTTGTTGATCCACGCAGATTCCAGAACTTCCCACCACAGAAATGTGAGGAAAATGTGTTTTTTTGTTAATTGTTTAGGTTTGCAAGGGATTCTGGGTAACAGAACCTGGTGGGCGGCAGTGGAGTCACCCCATCCTGATTTACCATGGATGTCTACTTTTCAAAAATGTATAGGTTTCCCAGGTTTCCCTAGGTGCCGGCAGAGCTAGGGTTCAAAAACTACTGGTAGGCACTTTGCGAAAAAAGGGCCATTTTTCACTGCGAAGTTAAGGTGCGACCACATTGCGTTTGGCACCGTTTCCTGTCGCAGGCACTAGGCTGACCCACGCAAGAGAGGTACCATTTTTCTCAGAAGACTTTGGGGAATGCGGGATGGGTGGAAAATTGTTAATCCACGCAGATTCCAGAACTTTCCACCACAGAAATGTGAGGAAAAAGTGGGTTTTTTTTGTCAATTTGTAGGTTTGCAAGGGATTCTGGGTAACAGAACCTGGTGGGAGGCAGTCGAGTTACCCCATCCTGAATTCCCCTGAGTGTCTAGTTTTCAAAAATGTATAGGTTTGCTAGGTTTCCCTAGGTGCCAGCAGAGCTAGGGTTAAAAAACTACAGGTAGGCACTTTGCCAAAAAAGGGCCATTTTTCACTGCGAAATTAAGGTGCGACCACGTTGCGTTTTGCACCATTTCCTGTCGCAGGCACTAGGCTGACCCACGCAAGTGAGGTACCATTTTTCTCAGAAGACTTTGGGGAATGCGGGATGGGTGGAAATTTGTTGATCCACGCAGATTCCAGAACTTTCCACCATAGAAATGTGAGGAAAATGTGTTTTTTTTCGTCAATTTATTAGGTGTGCAAGGGATTCTGGGTAACAGAACCTGGTGGGAGGCAGTCGAGTTACCCTATCCTTAATTTCCCTGGGTGTCAAGTTTTCAAAAATGTATAGGTTTGCTAGGTTTCCCTAGGTGCCGGCAGAGCTAGGGTTAAAAAACTACAGGTAGGCACTTTGCCAAAAAAGGGTCATTTCTCACTGCAAAATTGAGGTGCGACCATGTTGCGTTTTGTGCCAATTCCTGTCGCAGGCACTAGGCTGACCCATGCAAGTGAGGTACCCCATGAGGCACAGGGTTAAGACTGATTTGCATATGGCCATGTCTTAACTGGGGTGGCTTGGTGAGCAAAATAACGATGGATTAAACCCAGATCTGTGACTGGGGATGAATGTTTTGCCATTGTGCAACATTCCATCCATCATCTTGTGTGTTTTGCTTTTCACCCCATTTGGGAAGGGTATGCCCAGACGTGGGTCCCGGGCTCGCTAACCACTGGAGTCAAGCTATTCTGCCTGAAGACGGCTGATAGCCAGAAACCGGTCCTAAGATGCTTGATTACTGTCCAGGGAAGACATGGGTTTGCAGTTCGGGCTGGACTGTTCCCATAAGGCACAGGGTTAAGACTGATTTGCATATGGCCATGTCTTAACTGGGGTGGCTTGGTGAGCAAAATAACGATGGATTAAACCCAGATATGTGACTGGGGGTGAATGTTTTGCCATAGTGCAACATTCCAGCTATCATCTTGTGTGTTTTGCTTTTCACCCCATGTGGGAAGGGTATGCCCAGACGTGGGTCCCGGGCTCGCTAAGCCGCTGGAGTCAAGCTATCCTGGCTGAAGATGGCTGATAGCCAGAAACCTGTCCTAGGATGCTTGATTCCGGTCCAGGGAAGACATGGCTTTGCAGTTCGGGCTAGACTGTTCCCATGAGGCACAGGGTTAATACTGATTTGCATATGGCCATGTCTTAACTGGGGTGGCTTGGTGCACAAAATAATGATGGATTAACCCCAGATCTGTGACTGGGGGTGAATGTTTTGCCATTGTGCAACATTCCATCCATCATCTTGTGTGTTTTGCGTTTCCTGTTGCAGGACCTAGGCTGACCCACGTAAGTGAGGTACCATTTTTCTCAGAAGACTTTGGGGAACGCGGGGTGGGTGGAAATTTGTTGATCCACGCAAATTCCAGAACTTTCCACCACAGAAATGTGAGGAAAAAGTGTTTTTTTGTCAATTTTTCAGGTTTGCAAGGGATTCTGGGTAACAGAACCTGGAGGGAGGCAGTCGAGTCACCACATCCCAAATTCCTCTGGGTGTCTAGTTTTGAAAAATGTATAGGTTTGCTTGGTTTCCCAAGGTGCCGGCCGAGCTAGGGTTAAAAAACTACAGCTAGGCACTCTGCCAAAAAAGGGTCATTTTTCACTGCAAAATTGAGGTGCGACCACATTGCGTTTTGTGCCGTTTACTGTCGCAGGCACAAGGCCGACCCATGCAAGTGAGGTACCATTTTTCTCAGAAGACTTTGGGAAACGCTGGGTTGGTGGAAATGTGTTGATCCACGCAGATTCCAGAACTTTCCACCACAGAATAGTGAGGAAAATGCGTTTTATTTGTCAATTTTTTAGGTTTACAAGGGATTCTGGGTAACAGAACTGGTGGGAAGCAGTCAAGTCACCCCATCTTGGATTTCCAAGAGTGTCTACTTTTCAAAAATGTATAGGTTTGCTACGTTTCCCTAGGTGCCGGCCGAGCTAGGGTACAAAAACTACTGCTAGGCACTCTGCCAAAAAAGGGTAATTTTTCAATGTGAAAATTGAGTGTGACCACGTTGTGTTTTGCACTGTTTCCTGTCGCAGGCACAAGGCCGACCCACACAAGTGAGGTACCATTTTTATCGGGAGACTTAGGGTAATTCAGATTTGTAAAGCAACTGTTATTACCTGTTGAGTTTTGATGCATTTCTGCCTTCCTAATGAAAGACATTGTGTAAAAAAGAAGTCATTTTGAAAAATTACCAACAATTCTCATGCTAGTATGAGTATTCCCAATTTCGAAAATGTGCAAATATGTACTGTTTCTAAACTTTATACTTTGTGCCCATTTCAGAAATACATAGGTTTCTTTCATACCGATTTTTCCATGTATACATTTTCGAAGAATAATTGCTCTAAACCCAGTACATAATAAAATTCCATTGCAAGTTGCTGCGCAGTTTTTGGCTCTGGATTCGTCGGGTTCTTGGTGAACCTACAAGTCCTATATATCCCAACAACCAGGAAGGTCCAGCAAATGTAACGGTATATTGCTTGAAAAGAGCCGTCATAATTATAAGAAGTTACAGGTGAAAACGTTGATACAAAATGTTTTTTTTTCCAATTACTTTTCTTTTTTCCAATCTTTAACTGTTAGTTTCTAGAAAGAAACCTTCATGGATTTAGACAAATGACCCCTTTCTGAATTTAGAATCCTGTCTACTTTAATAAAATGTATAGCTTTCCAGGATAAATTATTGCTTTCATACTCATTTTTACCATTAACTGGAGGGAGGTTGGAAGCACTAAAAATAGCAAAAATAGGCTATGTCCCAGAAAAATGCCAAAACTAAGTGAAAAATGTTGGTTCTCTGACAAAAGACTGTCATTCCCTAAAAGCTGGGAAAATGGTGATTTCAGCCCCACAAACCCTTTTTTTATAACATTTGCAGGGAAAAAACCCAGAGGCCTTCCTTTGCAGCCCTTTTTTCCCATTTTTCTGAAAAAAACAAAACTTTCACTGTATTTTGCTTAATTTCTGAGACCCCTCCAAGGAAATCCACAAACCCTGGGTACCTTTGGAATCCCCATGATGTTGGAAGAAAAGGATGCAAAAATGACATGGATACCTTATGTGGTCAAAAAGTTACAGAGGCCTAAGCACACACTACCCCAAATAGCCAAAAAAAGGCTTAGCACAGGAGGGAAAAAGGCCTAGCAGCGAAGGGGTTAAAATAATGCCTGAGCCCCACCTACCTAAAGAACTGATGAAGTTCCCTCTTTATGTGGAACAAATTTGGGTCTGTGGCTGGGACAAAGGATAGGCCTTTAGACAGTATCAGTAACTCGCCAGGGGTCAGGTTATAATCCAAGAGATTAATCACAGGATTACTTTTGTTGGTTGGGTCAACTGTGCCTACACTATCGACAACCTGTAGCGTTGCTGTGTCATCTATGTCCCCATGACTCTCTTGTGGGAAGAACAGCACTGCCCTGCATCCCTGTTCTTTCCCCCTGCTCCACCCTTGGTCCCGTCCTCTTCCCCTGTTCCAATTCTGGTCCTGTCAACACCTGCGGTGGGGCATCCATTGTTTATCCCCTAAAACAAATCCGGGTTGCTGTTCTGGATTACCCAAGGCCTGACAATGTAATCAAGTACAGATGCTAGGTTGGTTGTTCTCACTATCCAGACCACTGCCCATAGAGGAGGATATCCAGTCAAAAGGCTTCTCGTTGTAGGTGTATCTACCCTGGGTCTCTTGCTTCTAGTGGATCCTGTGTTGGTAGGGCTAGGTGACCTGTAAGCACTTGCCTTTCTATATTTTGCCCATCAATAGTGTGTCCTTGATATTCGTGTACAACTGTATTCAGTAGTACTTTCAATAAGAAATGTCAATAGTGAAAAATGTAATTTTGGAAAAGTTAGCAGCAGAAACTTGTGACAAGAAGATGAAAACTTTGTTGTTGTGGCATATAATAGCAGGACAAGTGATTTGAGTTGAATGTATTCACAAAATAGATAGAGTGAGGAGGAGTGTGTCTGCATTCCAAGCATTTGATGCCAGAGAGCGGATGTGCTTGAAGAGGTGGCTGACATGGTTGCTGGTCCAGCTACCATTCAAACTGGCTTTGAAGTCTTTGTCCTGCCTGACTTTGGCAGATCTGTTAGTGGCACCAAGACCTGGCTCGTTCCAGGGCACATTCCTTTCCATTAGTTGCCTCCATTCCATTGCAGTTGCATTCACATTGTGGAAGCAGGAGAGTCTATGCCTCACATCACCCATCTGTCTGCTGTACAAGCTGCTGTCGGAAATATCCGGAGACCAGGCCTGACAATTAGCCTATAGGTTCTGATCCTGGTTCAACCTGATTTAGCCACAGGTTCTTCTGCAACTCCAGCACCTCTGAACATCCCCTGTGTTATGTGCTGTACACTGGGAGGCGGAAAGACGTGTCACTTCCTCAGCTATCTCAACTACTGTAGATCCTTCAGCTAATAAGCAAATAATCTAACAAGCCAAAATCCAACAACATGCAGCATAAGGAAACAGGCTATACACTTAATCGTCTGACAACCATGTTGTTATCGCAGTTAGCACAATCACCTAAAGCCATCACATTGGCTAGGGTCTGAAATTGCTGATGACCAACAAGTCCAATCCTCCTATGCTTCTCCTCTACTGCAAGAGAATTAGAGGTGGGGTAAAATTATAGAGCAGAATGGGATCAATGTCACAATACTGAGGGACTCAGCGGGAATGTGACGAGGCAGACCTTACAGATTGTACTACAAGGTAAGAGGGCAGCAGAATGAAGAGGAAAGAGTTAAAGAACTGAAACAGTGTTGCAAACATCATAAAATATTGTTGTGCATAAATTGTATTGTCTCAAGCAGGGCCATTTAGTCATGGTGAAATTAGTTGAAGGAGAGTACTGTATAATATATAAATCAGAGCCGTGGTGGAAATTATTAAAATTTGAATTACCCCCCCCCCCACTCTCACAAGATTAAAAAGGAATTTTTTAGTTCATTAGGACTCTATCTCTTGCTCTAGATAGTCAACATGTTTCTCGTTGTATAGATTACCATATTGATCAAAAGCTTTCATCAAGACTGGGGCGCTCTTTTTAAAGGTACCTTATATATGTGTGGCCTAATTCTTTTGTACATACATTGAATCAACCACTCCAACTGTTTGTTGATTCTCGTGTAGCCTATCTTCTTTCTAATTCTACACAGAAGAAAGGGTTGAGGCAAAGAAACAATGCACCTGCTTTCACCTGTGGCTTGAGAGTAGTGGGGATGGTGCTTAGAAATCCAAGGAACACAACCCTTTATGTTCCTTCAAGGGCAAAGCCCGAAAATTGCAATGAACGATAAGGAATCAGCACCCATCCAAAAGATGTTTTTCTTAGATAATTTCAAAGGTCCATAGTACAAATCAAAGTATATAGTCTTGCAAAATAAGTCCGGAATTCAGTGAAATTTGCTTTTTCCAAAGTTCTTTATTATGATAATACAAGTCAGGAAAAAATCCAAGATCACATATGGATTCTCTTCTTAGCCGACGCGTTTTGTCTCGCACATTGAGACTTCTTCAGGGCTTAAGCATTAAGTGATAGTGAACAGCCAATACACCTTGGTAATATTTCTTGCATGCGGCAAGATATATGCTGCCCTGCGTGTGATGCTTTACTCTGAGCTGGCCACCATGCCTTTCTCAGGATAACAAGACCGAGCAGGAAAAAAACAGCAATACAGGCCCAAGCTGACTATAGACAGGGATTATTGAACCTGCATAAGTTACAATTTTGCGAGTTTTTCATCACGGTATAAAGAACTTAGCCTATCTTGCCGCATGCAAGAAATATTACCAAGGTGTATTGGCTGTTCACTATCACTTGCCAAGACTTAAACTCCCCTTTTAATACATGTAAGTCACCCCTAAGGTGGACCCTACGAAACCCTAAGGGCAGGGTGCCATGTAAGTAAACGGTAGGACATGAATATTTAATTTTTACAAGTTCTGATGGTGACAAACACCCACATTTATTTTTCACTACTGTGAGGCCTACCTCTCTCATCGGCTAGCACTGGGAAAAACTTATTTCCTAAATGCCTACACTTTTAAGCTGGAATTCATGATCACAAAGGAGTAGATTTGTCATGTTTCATATCTTTGGAATGGTATTGATGAATCCTCCTTACTCATAATGTTGGATTTTACACTACTGTTTTAGAAATGCCACTTTTATAAAGTGGATATGTCTCTGCACTTTCTACTATGTGTGCCTGAAAGCCTGTCTCCAATATACGTCTGGGGATGGTGACAGCTACACTTTGTGCATTCCCTTTAGACAGTCACAAGACAGGAAGGATAGGTGTGCCTGGGTATCCATCTATATACATCTGCATTCTGATGGTCTTGCCTTGGCAGGATGGAAGGGAGGTGAGAACGCTTAATTTGAATAAGCTGTGTCCTCTCCCTACACAAAGGACTGATTACCCCCCACAGATAGCATGGCAGACAGGACTGGTTTGAAAGGGACCCTTTTGCACTTCAGAGAGCTGCTTTGAACTCACCCCCCAATCAAAGAAAATGTGGGTAAAAGGTACTGGGTCTCTGACTCCCTAAAATCAGACACTTCCGGATCATCTTGAACTGAACCTCTGTCGGAAAAACTGCTGTGCTGCCTAAAGGACTCATCATTGTACTGCAGACTGAGAAGGTCTGCTTTCCTCTTGTGTTGCCCTGCTGCCTGCTGCTTTCTAACTCTGCAGAAGGAGAGCTGGACTCTGCCTTCCCTCCAACTGATCTCCAAGGGCTTGTTGGCTTGCCTCATGGTGCTTGAGACTAAAGGATTTAGGGATACCATCTAAAGCTCCCAGCGTAGCAAGTACTTACATGGGGGAGTGGGAAATCAAGAATGTGTTCAATGAGGCGGGCCCACTCTTCGACCAGGTCGGTTTATGGAGACACTTCATTGCCGACATCTTCTTTGTTTGGAAGGGAGACAGTGATTCATAACAGGAGTATATTCTGTGGCTGAATGCAAGCGATGTCAACTTAAAGTTCATTGCGAACAGTAGCTCCATCAGCGTAGAATTTTTAGACATCTTAATATCAGGTGCCAATGGCTCCCTTGAGGGGAGCTTGTTCAGGAAGCCTACTGCAAAAAATACCATTTTGCAGTACCAGAGTTTCCATCCGACCTGTCAAAAAGACTCCATTCCTTTTGGAGAATTTTTGAGAGTTCGTCGGAACTGTACGAACATGGCTGAGTTTCATAAACATGGTGACGCCCTAAGGACACACTTATTGGCTAGAGGGTATCCCTAGAGATTGGTACAACACACGTACAAAAGGGCTAAATACTACAACCGTGATGCCTTGTAAGAGGGAACACGCTGTATGCCCCAAGATCGAGTTGTATGTGTTGTTAACCACTCTGCCTTGAACTTTAAAATCCAAAATATCATTCAAAAAAATTGGAAAATTCTCAATAGTGATGAGAACGAGACACAATTGGAACAGCCTTTAGTAGCCTACCGTAGAAATTGGAACTTTCGTGACCTACTGGTCCATACGAGACCAGTGGGGAATACTTTGCGCCAAACTTCGATCACGGGATTGCCAGTAATATCAGGCAACCATTGGTGTGGGTCTTGCCACGCCTGTAAGGCTGCGATTGTCACGGAATCAATATGCTACCATGGTCGCAAGATTACTTTGCGTGATCTTACCAATTGTAGAAGCCAAAACATAGTGTATTTGCTTATGTGTCCGTGTGGACTAGTTTACATTGGTGAGACTGCACAAGAGTTTCGGGTACACTTTAGCGAGCATAAATCAGCTATACGTACCAGGAAGATCACAGCGCCTCTTGTCCAACACTGTTTGGATAAAAATCACTCTGAGAGTGATATCAGATGGTGTGTTTTGGAAAAAATAAAAAATAAAGCTGGATTCCCCATTGATGTCATCCGTAAAAAGAGGGAAACCTTTTGGATTTTTTCCATGGACAGTGTAAAACAGGGGCTTAATGAAGACATCCAATGGCATGTCACTCAGTCTTGGTAATTAGTCTAGTGACTCCCAACTTAATGTAGTAGGAAGTGGGCAAGGTTTGTTGGTTTTGCTGTATTAGAGCCCTAATTTGTTGTTGTGACTGATTTTTGGGTCTGTTTGTGCCTTTTTGGGCTACACATGACAATTTTCCCTAGAAATATACATGTCTATTATAAAGACATATGATTTGAGTAGTTTAAATTCTTTGTGAGACACCATGTATTTTATTGGATCACCAACCTTCAGCTCGTGGAAGTGTGACCTATTTTGCTGTAACTTCGGGGTTTGGAAGTTCTTGGTGATTTTTCTGTGATTTTTTAATCCTGGCTTTGACCGAGTGAGAATCTTGTCCCTGCCTATTGCCCATAAAGCATTTGTGTGCTGAATGGTTACAATGATGATGCATTAAATGTACTTTTATAGGCTTGGTGATACTACCCAATATGGTGACAATATCGAGGTGTTGCTTGGTGTAGATTTCCTTCTTATTTGTAGTGACTGGTAGTTTGGCAGCCCAGCTTGCAGTGTGATCGCAGCTGACAAATTATTGTATTGCTCTAAGATGGTGGCAACATCATTTTATGATAGCAGAATTTTTTTTCTAAAACTCTCTTAACGTAGAGTCTTTTTTCATACACTGTTTGGGCATGTGTTAGTCCAACTACTAAATCACCAGTGGTTAGGAAGACATTCTACTTTCTAATATGGCGGCAGCACTTGGATGCAAATTTTTTCCCCCTTTCTATGTCAACAATTTATTGCACTGCTGTAAGATGGGGGCAGCATCAGTTAGGAATACATTCGACTTTCCAATATGGTGGCTGCATTCGGATGCTATTCTGTCCCCTTTTTATGTCGACACATTATTGTACTGTTCTAAAATGGGGCATCATCATTTTACGATAGCAGTATTATTTCTAATATTGCACTTCACCTAGAATCCTATGTTTTTAAACCTACACTGCTTGGGCATGCGTAAGTCCCCTTACGTAATTGCCTTCAGTTCGTAAGAAATTGTATTGTCTAACATGGCGGCAGTAATTGTATGCTATACTGTCCTCTTTTCGTGACGACTATTGAGTATTGGCACTTGTATATTGTGTGTTCCATTCTTAAACTATGGAGGTGGCATTTACCTCTTTTTTAGACTGTAGCTCGCGATCTGCATATCCATCTAAGATAGTGGCGAAACGTGGATAGTATTGTACATCTATATCGATGGACCCCCTCAGATGCAGGCAATTGTCAAGCGTGCGATTTTTTGCCGGATGACCATGGTATTTAAAGTTGAGCGGCGTCTAGAGTGTTGACGGCCGGGCCGACTTGAGGACGTGCTGTCTACTTGTTTGCGGACTGTTAAGGTAAGGAGAAAGTAGGCTTCAGGCTATGTTGGCCCTTGAAAGAATAGCTGTACAATGGGGAGATAAAACAATGAAGGTGGGAGAAGTTATTTTTTCTATTATTTTTTTCTATATTGTTTTTTCCACTATTGAAGGGGATAAAGGGACTGCACTTAGGATAAGCATTGGGAAGGGAGCCTGCTTGGAGTTGGTTGGTTGGTATCTGCAACTTATTGTGATATTGTGCAGCTTGAAGTTACTCACTAGCTAAGAGAGTTTACACAACTGATATGTGGTATTGCTTACATTCTCCAGAATAATATAGGATGAAGCTTACTGTCCAGAGTTTTAGGAGCAGGAGTTAACGTGGATGGTGTAAGACATACAGGTAGCTTAGAGTTAAATACCCGCTATGAGTAATTTAAGAAAAGAGCAGTGCATCGGACCGACTGTAGAGTGATGATGCATTGTTTCATCTCATTTGCAGTTAAAGCAGACATTCATTGTTAAAGGACTCATGTACATGGAGATTCAGAAGATGCTGTGAACAGCAATTTTGCGTCTTACAAGGTATCTCTGCTGCACATCAGCTTTGTTGGCGTATTACAAACATATAGGCGAGGGTCAGTCTATTATTTATATTGATGTCACACATATTGTTAATTACTTCTTTTTAGTGACGTCGCTCGGCGATTGTTTGAGAACTTTAGTACACCGCGTATTTTAATCTGAGACGTAAACTCCCGGCGCTATTTTGCTTTCAGAAAGGTATTTTTGCTGTGTTATTCTTTCTTCTTTTTTACACAGTCACCATATTGTGTGGATGTCTCCATTGGTGTATGAATGGGTTTGGGTATGAGAAATCCTCCCTTTTTTGTACTCTGTCCCTACAGGTGAGTACAACCTTCATGAGAAGTGGCATCCTACTATCTTTAGTCGTTTTCAGGTAAGAGACCGTTTAAATCTGGTAGTCCACCATATGTGGGTGTAAGGGGCCTTACTAAGTGATGATTTTAGATAGGCGACATTCTTTGACCTCTAGTGGGTCTACACATTTTTTGACACATGCTGTAGTTTATTTCATCTAACACAGCTACCACATACTTGTTGGCTTTTTCCCCATTGGAGTGTGAATGGGCGTGGTTATGAGAATATGTTTTGCTCTGTTTACTCTGTCCATACAGGAGAGTAGAGCTTTATTTTTTGGCAATCTGTATGAGAAGTGGCAGACTATTATCCTAAGTCGGTGCAGGATAACTGAAACAAATGAGTTTACCTTAATAGATGACAGTGGAATTTCATCATTAGTAAGTATCCATAATGGAATGAGTCTGGTTTTGTATTGGACTCCTGAATATTAGTTAATTTGTCACATTTGTAAATTGTTTTATGTGTTGTTTGTTTGTCCATTCACGATTTTTGGTGGTGGTGAATGTACACGTTGGGTGTGCATGCATAACTCATTAATAGCCCTGAGTAGGTAGGGGCGAAATGAGTTTTTTATGTGGTTTCCTTCAGGGATTAATGGAGTACAATTGATGAAAATGAATCCTTCATGTATAACATCAAAGCAATGGTAATTATGAGTATTTTTGTGGTTGTTGAGTAATATGGTCAAATCCATGTCTATATTGTTTCAATTGACACATTTTTTATGTGTGCCAGTTTTTCTTATTGTCCTTATACCTTTTCAGGTTGTGTCTTTCTTCCCCGGGTTGAGCGGCTCTTTTTAAGGCTCTATATCTGGCAGGTCCTGAGGAAGGTGGCAATCCATCGCTCTGCAGCCACCGAAACGCGTCGACCACTGCCTTGTTAGATCCTGCAATATGCAGTTGTTGTATTTGGTCACCTAAACTAAAATGTTATTCTGTAGTTAAGCTCCCCAGATATATGTAATGCGTGTGAAGGTTGGTCTGGGTTTGTGAGAGTATGGTACGAATGGTGGTGTGTGAATTTGGTTTGTGCTTCTCTACTGGGGGATATTCTTTATTTAATGCTTTATTGTTTTTTCTATTGAGATATGATTATATCATTATTTGAAATAATTTGTGTTGAGTTGTTTAGCATATAGTTAAAAAATGTATAAAAAGAGTATTATGATGAAAACATTTTTGATAAAAGAAATGAAATAAAATAATATATTTTTGGTAATTGTTTGAGTATTTGAAGATTTCTTTGTGCTCACGCTTTGTACTTGAATCAATTGAAGTGAAAAAGGATTTTAGGTCAAGAGAGAGACTTCTTTCTTGATGGGATACCAAAGTCTCTACTCTAACTCCTGTGCTTGGCTCACTGGAAGTGGCCTAGGTACTTGTGACATGGAATTTGACGCATCTCCTGTCTGTGTCTAACAGAACCCTTCGCATGGACTCAGTTGCGGGAATAAAATTGGAGCATCACAGCGGAACCAGCACTTTGCCTCCAGAGATCAACACATTGGGCAGTGTATCACCGCTGTTGCACATTGGTGAAATTGACGCATTCCCTCAACTGTGTGGCAGAATCTATCTGGCACATCGCTCAATGACTCTTGACTCAGGCACCCGTCTTTGGAACTGACACATCACCTTCACTGCAAGGGAAAATTGACACATCTCGTTTGCTACCAGGAAAGGTACTTTGTTCACCAGTGCCTGCATGGGTCCTGTAGCCAGCCGGCGCTCCATTGTAGTTGGCCCAAACTTTGACTTTGCCCTGGTCCAGCATGACCTAAACTAACCATTTTAGGCTACTTAAGCGCTTTATTGCATTTTTCCTTTGAAATGTAACATCTCAACTTCTATACATTGGATTTTTATCATTTTTGTCTTGTTTTGTTTATAATACAATAATCTAATTTTATAAACCTGCGTGGAGATTTTTTGTGATGTATTAATTGTGTTACTGTGTGTGTGTGTTGCACAAACACGTTGCCTCTTTAAATTAGTCTGATTGCTCTGTGCCAAGCTACCAGAGGTGGAGTACAAGTTATCTTTTAGTGTGTACTTAGCTTAACCTGACAAGAGTGGTGGTTCCTGCCTGGTCGAGGTGCATACCTCTGCCAACCAGGAATCCCAGTTCTAACACCCTGTGTCCCTTACAAGTCACAACCCGAATGCAGCATCAGAGTTGCATTTCACCTCTGCTTGAAAAGGACGCGCTCCTCTTGCTGAAACATAATGTCTCATGCACATTGACGCTTGTCAGCATAAGTCTTCATTTTGGATTTGTGAGCTGAATCAGTCAGTCAGTCAGTAAAACCACTTTATTTGGTTACTTAAAACTATAAAAGTACAGCACATACAACATATTACACAATACCATAAAAACCTCTGAGATACAAATCATCATTAAATATGGGCGACCCAAAATACATTACAAAGTCAGAGTTCATTGATATGCAAAAAAAAAAAAATAATACCATTAATACATTAAAAATTAAAAAATAGTTCAGAGTTAAATATGCCAGCATAAAATCGGTAATCATTTAATCATAGCGGGTACTCCTAAAACGCTTGTCAGAGGGTACAGTTTTCTCCCAAGTCTAACAGCAGCCACTAGGTAACTCACAGTATTAAATATCTCCCATGGGTCATTTAGCATCTGAAGCTAGAGTAAGGCAGGTCTAACCTGAGTAAAACTTGTCCCTCTCTAGATTGGGAGTAAAAACCTCCTACGGATATCACTATAATGATCACAAAACATTATAAAGTGCATAGTGTCCTGAGATTAAAAATTGTCACATGTGCAGGGGCCTAAGTCACATGCCCTGCTCCAACCTTGTGTATCGCCTATAAAAATTAATCAAGTTAAAATGAAACCTAGTTAAAAGCAGGCGATAGAAGGGCTTAGTGACAATAGTCATGTAGGGTTTAATCTTGGTAGAAGTTTTTAGGAAGAAATATGCTTTTACTGAGGGTTTTGTTTGCTCATTCGCCTCTCTCTCTCTCTACGGACATTAAATTAAGAAAATGTTTTTTAGCCCACACCAGATTCTCTTTTCTTATTTTATCCGGGGAGTCAAATAGATCTGGGCGCCCTAGTTTATATAATGTTTGCTTAATATAGTGTAGCCAAGAGATACAAATAGCTCACTACATGGACACACAATCGGTAATAATCTTGTGATTCAAAGTTAATTCTGGGTTGATCCAGGTCTTAAGCCAACAAATCACTGGGGCCAACCTTAACTAATCAGAAAGATAATAAACACCTAGCTCTTGGTGTATTACAAAAGTAAAGGTAGATTGGGGGACCGACAAAAGAGTACGTAAAAACTTATTTTCAACTGTCTGTAACCCCTCCACTGTCTTATAGCCCCAGATGGCAGCTCCACACGAATCAGTGAGTCGAACTATCTTGACATCAATTGTTCTTTCAGTGATCCACTGGGGCCACTTGTTACCCATGGCTCTCCTTCCCAACAGGGTAGACGGGCTTTCGCCGGTTGTGGAGTGAGGGTAGATCTGTAGGCACGAAGAGTGGAATGAAGAACTGATTTGAGCTCAAGTCCATCCAGCACAGCGTGCTGGACAGCCTTCTTAAGAGAGCTCATAAAACGTTCAACAATGCCATTAGCCTGTGGACATAAAGGTGTGCTTTTCTGATGCCTGATATTCAAACGAGTAAGAAAGTATTGGAATTCCTGACCACTGAATGGCAGACTAGTGTCAGATTTTAGAATGGACGGAACACCCCAAGTTGCAAATATGCCTTCTAGTCTTTCAACTACTCGAGCATAAGTGATTGACGAATAGTCTTCCACCCTAAGAAACTGAGAACATTTAATTATGATTACTCTGAAGTAATGACCATTTTCAAGGGTCCAAAGAAATCAACTGCAATTTTCTCCTAGACGTATTTTGGAAGATCCAACATGTTCAAAGGATGCTGTGCTGTATTGGGAGATGAAGAGTTACATAAATGACAAGCCTGGAGCTCTCTCTCAACTCACTCATCAAGAACCAAACAATGGCCCGGAGGGCTTGCTTTGTGATGACAATTCAATGATGTCCTTTATGTGCCACTTCAATAGCCTGCTATTGTAGACTTTTTTTTATGCAGATTTATACAGCGCAAACTCGACCCGAAGGTATTGGAGCACTTTACATGAGCACTGGTTACTTTACACAAGGACACATTCAGGCACGGGGAGATTACGTGATTTGCTCAGATTCACAGGATGTGGACGCCACACCGAGGCTCAAACCTTGGTATCCAGCACCAAAGTCGGCAATCTAGCCAGTGGACCACATCCTCTCCTCTAACTTTCAGGAATGACAGTTCTCAACCCTCACAAGATAATACCTTCTTGCATAACTGACAGTTCATCATGCGCATTCTTGAATTCTGATATTCACTGTCATAATCAAGAGGTCGCGCATGTATTCCCCATGATTTATGCCTAATAATGTTTTTGAGCTGAGGATGAGCATATTCCTATCTGCATTTCAGGCAGCACTTATGTGCTCCATGGACACAACCGCAGGAGTGCTAAATCTCACAATGAAATTGATATCCCCTCAGCCACTTTAGAAGGGGTATCTTGACACTGTATCGGCACTTGGTGATCAGTAACAAGCGTAAAACATTTCCCATATACAAACACATAAAAATGTTTGCAAGCCCACAGAATAGCTTGGCTTTCCTTCTCAGGTTTTGAGTAAGCTTCTTCAGTTTGTGACACACTTCCGCTAGCATAAGCCACAATACATCTTTGTGCATTTGCATGTACACTATGTTGGGCAAGAATCGCGCTTCACCCACTGGCCTGGAATCCACAACAAACTCTGGGCCAGATGTACGATGGATTTTTGCATGAGCAAATGGGTTTTAGACCCGTATGCCCATGCAAAAGTCCTGTGGGCCATGTACTAACCCTATTTTGCAAGTCACAAATAATTTGCGACTCGCAAAATAGTGTTTAGTGACTCGCTATTAGGAAGGGGCATTCCCTTACTAAAAGCAACCCCAACAGCTATGTAAGAATGTTTTGCCACCGCAATTGTGGTCATAAAACACTTGCAGTTTACCACCCTTCTCAGAAGGGTGATAAAGCACTCGCAAATGGGATGAGGTCCCTAGGCGACCCCTTCCCCTTTGGGAATGCATGTACAGACATTGTGTAAGGGCAGGCAGTGGTCCCAGGAACCACTGCCTGCCCTCCTGCCCTTAAAAAATGGAAATTAAAAGTGTTTTTTTTTTTTTTAAATGCATCCTTTAAGGAAAATTGGTTGCATTAAAAAAACATAACTGCTTTATTATTAAGCAGTCCTAGACATGGAGGTCTGCAGACCCCGGCAGGCCACCATGCCTGGGAGTGCGCGCCATTTCAAATGGGGTCGCATATTGTGACAGCCTCAATAATATTCATGAGGCATGCAATTTGCGACCCCATTGGGAATCGCAAACAATGTCTCAGACACTGTTGTACATTGGAAAGTTTGACTCGCAAATTGCGACTCGTAATTTGGTGCATTTTGCGACTCGCAGTTCCCAAAGGTCATACATCTGGCCCTCAATGTGCAATTTCTGATCAAAGTAAGCCATTTCAATTGCATTTTCAATTGCATGCTTAATTGTCCTGAAACTTTGATCACACTCCTGTGACCACTGAAATGAAACATTCTTTTTCATTTGCTCTCTCAATGGGGCACTCACAGTGGCAAAGTCACAGAAATAGCAGAAACAGTAGCTGGCCACACCAAGAAAAGCATGCAGCATGGTTACATGGTCTGGAAGGGAAGTAGATGACGAATCCAGAATCTTGGCTCGATCTGAATCATTGCCCCTTCTGAGAAAATGTGCCCAAAGAACTTTAGTTATGTTTTGTGAAACTCACACTTCCCAGCATTCAATGTGAGACCTGCATCAGCAAGTAGACTGCACACTTGTGTAAGAGATCTATCATGTTCCTTTTGTGTGGCCTCAAATACCAATATATCATCACTGTAAATGAAAGCATGCGAGACAGGCTGTATAATGAGATGAATGACATCTGGGAAGAGTTCGGTAGCTAAAGGCACTCCGAAATGCAATCTTTTGCATCTGAACAACCCAACATGAGTTGAAAAGGTAGTAATGTACCTGCAATTTTCTTCCAATTCAAGCCTATGATGTCATTTGTACAGATCTAGGTGCAAAAAGACCTTAGCACCATTCAACTGGGCACCCATATCAGCAATGTGTGGACCGGATGTTGTTCTCTTTCGATTGCCTTATTTTCTGGATGCATGCTAACCCAAATTCGCGCAGACCATCCACTGTCCTTTTTATGTACCACCACTAATGGCGGCACTCATGACGTTAGACCAGTAGAGCGCTCAATTATATAATGTTTTAGCAAAGTCTCAATTTATTTTCTCAACAGCCTTTTGTAGATGAAAAGTAATTTTACAATGTTGAGCAACAGAATGAATGACCTCATTAATATGGAGCAGCACTTTCATTGTCCTAAATTTCCCAATCCAAGAAACAAGGATGGAAACTGATTCACTATGTTGTAATGAGCATTGATAATGTAATCCATAGAAATTAGCTCTATGTCAGCAACAGTGCTGAAACTGAGTAGAAAGGCACTTGACGACGTGACTGAAGCACATGAATTGGGGCTTGTACGTTTGTCTTTTTATGTTTCATAGTCACCATGAATAAACATTGACTTTGTAATGCTGTTGATGCTGACCACATGTATACTATTGTTTTTGATGGTGTGAGACGGGTCACCAGAGACCGTTCATTGAACCTTTCAACTGGCATGATGTTTATCGACACACCTCTTTCTATAATGAATGGTACATAGCACCCCTTAATCTTCAGTTTGATTTTGAGACACTGTCCAAAATTATTTTTTGATTTAATTTAGCAATCCTTTTTCATTTTGTTTTCTTTTGTGCAGGAAGCCAAACCTACATGAGCACATCTTGCAGTTGTAAGCATTGACATTGCACACCCATCTTCTTCACTATACCTCGACAGTGATGACTCTTGATGAAGAATTGGAAGACAATCGCCTCAATTGATGTTGCTGTTTACTTCGGTGAACATGACTGGAATGCTTCTGGAACTTTCTGGCAGCCTTTTTTGTCCTCATGGCATGATGCTCTGTCATCCATTTTGTGTTCACGACGTGATGCACTTACTTTTTCTCTTGCTTTGCAAACTGTTCCAAAATGTTTTTCTTTACCACAGCCTTTACAGATATGTCCAATGGAGGGTTATTTACCCTCATGTGGAACACAACTTCTTCTTCTGAGACATAACTTTGCAGCCTTCTACCTGTTTTTTTTCTTGCTTTTCTTTCTCAGAACCGATTCACTCTAGTCTCCTTTGGCCTCCATGTCATCAGCTTGTTTGTCGGCACATTCTTCAGCTCTGGCCTCCATGAGCACTCGCTCCAGACTGAGCGTCTCTCTCTGCATTTGGCGTTTAAAGAAATCATAAAGGCACCTATCTATTACTCTAAGATGAATGGCTTCTTTGTCATGGAATTCTTTGATCTTACAGTGTTTCATGAGCATTTCAAGTCTTTCAACAAATGTGTCCATGGCTTCACCATCTCTCTGTCACTCCTGACTTAAGATGTACTTTTCATAATAAATGTTCTGCATCAGATTGAATTTGGTGTTCAGCACTTCTTTAATTTAGTGGTATGAAGTTCCTTTGCCTCTTGGTATTTTCCTTATCACTTTCTTCACTCTGTCACCTGATACATTTTTTAGATATTTGATGATCTTCTTATCATCTGCACATCACTGAAATCATCAAAAGATTTGATACAGACTGTCCATCTTGCGCCAACATTATCCTTCTTGGCAACATCAAAAGCGGACAGTTGTTTTAGGAAGGTGGCAGCACGGTATCAAGAGCTCTCCTTGGCAGCCATTGGAAAAGCAAACTTTCACTATTTTGACCGCCACACACGGCCTCTTTTGTTAGGTTGGCAGGATTTGACCGCCTTATAAGAACAGTCCCCTCTCCTTACACGTGGGTCGCTGCATCTGGCGCTGAGGTCAGATTTACTCTAGATGTTGGGAAAGTAGATGCTTGTTTCCTGTATCTGAGGCGCACCACCCTTGGCGTTTCTTCACACTTTCTTACTCCTGGTTGATTCTGCCTCTCACTGCTTCTTTATGCTTATGTACTTCTGCTCGCAGTGTTCCCTTAACCCTGGCTGTTGTCGATTGTTGCGCTTCCAGCACCTGGTTGATATTGCCTTTGATGTGTCCACATTGTATGAGTGACAGCTCTATGTTAAGTTGTGGAGTTACACTTCTCATTTTGATCATATAGGCAATGATCTGACCGACAATAAATGAAAAATTCACTTTCTTCAAAGGTTTCATACTGGCTGGAGTTGCGCTTTAACTCCACTTATGCCAACCGTCGATTCTTAACTTCGACTGTGGGGCACTTTGCACGCATGAGCAGTTTGCTTGATCTAGGCAAACTCTCTGGCAGAGCACTCTCAACTCTTCGGGTTGCAGGTTTTACGTACAACCCTATCTTGTTGCCAGTTGTAGCGTCCTTCCCAGCCCTGTAGCATGTTTATGAATTATGCCACACACGGGGCTCGGCATTATTTCTGAGTGTAACCGGTAACTGGCACTTACTATGTCATAAATTGTATTAACCACACCCAATCACTTAGATTACTAGACTATAGGGTCTGTTAGGGATCATAAGGGCCCCGTGCTTTATAATACACAAGACACTACATGACTGTGATCTGATCTTAACAAGCTGAGTTGCACTAATCAAGATGCCCGCTTGTCCCTAACTGGCAAACTTCAAAATATTAAAAATAATACTTCATTAAAACAAGTAAGACTCTGAAAATGTACTACGGTAAATGTGTACCAAAAAAACAACCTATTATTCATAAATGTATGAACGTCTTCACTCCACCTTAGAGTGCTCATTTGGAATAAACATTATGATACAGTATTGTGCCATCACTTTAGAAGAACCATTAAAATAGCCGGTAATACAACATTTTCCATCAAGGAAAGAAGGAAAATTCCATTAGAGTCTGATGCCATTTGCGGGCTGCATGAAAGGTTAGAAAAAGCAGACTCAAAGGCAAACGTATGATCTTTATGCCTAATCGTTTATTTAATTGAAGAGTCAGTGGTTTATTCATGCCGACCTATGAGCACCCTTATCTAATTAGGTTGTTTCTGCCAGTGCAAAAGAGTTAATGGGAGATAACATTCATGTAATACATTCCCGCTACAAGACGGTAAATGAGCTCTCTGTTGTTAGGCAAAGATTTATGACTGCAACATGACATAGGAATCTGTATAATGCTTTTGCCAAATGATTCTTCTGTGTTTTGAAAGGACATCTGGCTACGAACCATTAATATGCATTCACTTGTTTTGTTTTGCAAAACAGCAAAATAAAATAAAAAAATATCGCAGCGTAAGTGCGCAGCGAAATATGAACCTAGAATTTAAATATTTACAATGTTCAATCTTTCTGTAATTTTAGTACTAGTATATTAATCAGGCTCCAATCCGCAACAGAAGTTTATAGCTTTTACAATTTAATACATTGCATTTCGAATACATTTTTTTTCAAGGAAGCTCAATAAGTAATTGCCTGCAGCAATATAATAGTCTTTTTTTTGGTAAAAATGCTATGCAAAAAAATGATTTGTTTCAGGACTAATCCCAAGTAGTAAATTCAGTTCTAGTCTGTGGAGAGCAACAATAAAGACATTGACGATTTTCATCAAAGAAGAACAAACGAATAAACCAGGAGACGAGATTTAAAAAAGTGAGGCAGATAGGCCATATGTTTGAACAATGACTTCAGTTTAAGGAATAAAAACATTTCCTCAAACTACTTGCTAGCAACCATTGACAACGGCATTAGGTCCGGCTTTTTTTTGTATTCATACCCTTGTCTCAGAGATCGGTTGAAGTCTCATACTGGTAGGGGGTGAAAACAACATTGAAATGGTACTGATTGGAGTTGTTCTGTAATGACAAGTGTCATTTGTTGTTTTCAAGAAACACGAGCCTTAGACATTATGGTGGAGTAGCAAGGTCAGGTGGTACCCGGTGCGGAACATTTCTTGTCACCCCCGGCTTGACAAAATGCAAACAATATGTGTTTAAAACACATATTTTTGCCATTTTGTCACCCCCCCCCCCAGTGATGACACTTGTCACCCTCGGCTTGACAAAATGGCAAAAATATGTGTTTAAAACACATTGGGATATTCACAATGACGGGCAATACCTATTGCCAACGTCAGTTTACGGCAGAAGACTTAACGCCACATAACCCTGAATATTATCACCATGTTAGCAGGGTATTATCAAGCCTACACTACATGCCAATAATAACAGGGAAGTGCGGTGAAAACTCACGATAATATCAGGGCGATGGCGATAGTGAAACCGGCGTTAGCCAGCGATACTTGCCGATCGGCCCATTAGCAGCAAAAAAGTGCAGTCCGTCCGCCTCAAGTTGGATTGTACTGGCTGTATTGTAGCTGCAGACATGTGCTGCAATATAGCCTTATAGCCCGCCGTAGAGGGCTATACCGGCTATTAAAGGCACTCTCCAGCATTAAAGGCCCCGAGCCAAAGGCGAGGGCCTTTAACAAGGGAGAGGGACTTTAATAGCGGTACAACCCATCTACGAAGGGCTATAAGGCTATTAGAACATTCTGTCACTAGAGGACAGAATGTTCTAAATAAAAAAACAAAGCCTTTTGGAAGCGTGAGGGGATTGGAATCCCCTCAGGCTCCCTGAAGCCTTTGCTCACAGCCAGAGCTGTGAACAAAGAAACATTGGAATGTTGGAGCTCCAGGCTTATACCAGCCATTATAAGCCCAGAGCACTCCATTGTTTTCAATGGAGCTCCCAACATTCCAATGTTCTAATGTCTATTACAAGGTAGGCCAATGTTAAATGTCTGCTGCCCAATTGATCTTCACTTGTCTTACATCAGGGGCACTCCACACCCCAACTCAGTTTGTGTCAATACCAGATCCTGCTCTCTGCCCAACTTGTCCTCCCCCACCTCTGCGCCTCATAGGATGCCTCACCCACTCTTCAGGGGCAATTCATTATTTAGGCCCATGGCACCCCTGCCATTGTTTTCTTCTGTTCCCATGGGCGCTTGTTGCCTTCCGGTGTGAGGTGCCGGCCTGTTGTGTGACAGTCAGCTATCTGCTACTCTTCTGGCCCCTTCTGAGGCTCGTACACCCGCTGCGTCTGTTTCCTGTGGTCTACCTGGTTTCCACAGATTACTCCCTCATGTGGCATCCCCCAGAATCCTGGAATCCCTCAGAGCTGACTCACTGTTCTGGCAGCATTCACGATGGCAGTCACCTTGCCAGGGCCCATGTCCCCCAGGCCCAGATTCCAAACTGCTTTGGCTGGCTGATTTCCTCTACTCCTCACTGTAAAGATTCAGACAGGTAGCTGCCCCATTGGTCAAGGCATTTGGGGTGAACTGGGACCGCCGAGGAACACCAAAGTCGTGGGGAAGGATTGCAGCACTGAGATTCATGTCCACTCCATTCACTCTCTGGCCATACCGCATTTTGTACATTACATTCATTTTCAGTCAAAAGTAGGTGAGCCTGAACCACACAAAGCAAGCACAGTATCATTAAAACAACCTGAGGTGAGGAGAATGTTGAGAAGAATAAGATTAAAACCGTCTCGTGCAGTCAGTGTCCTATGGAGATGCTGCAACTAGTTTGAACCATCAACCCCGCCAGTTGTAACAAACACTCACACATTTCGTATCACTAAATGAATGACTGGGTGGCAGAGATACATTTTAAAAACTTGAGAATTCTAGACTTAACCGTTAACATTTCAGCCCAAGGGAGCATAAACAGCAACTAAAAATAAAAACACTCATTTGTCAGTAGGATAAGTAAGTATATGCGGTACATGGTAATATGCTGTTAGGCCATCAACGACCGCAGAGAAATTAACATTCCGAAATCGGGAATATTTAGGGGGATATTCACAATGACGGGAGATAACTATCGCCAATGTCAGTTCTTTGTCACCTTATCAGCTACAACACCATGTCCACACCAAATATTATGTAGGACCACGAAATCCATGTTAGATGCGTACTTGTCCGTCCCCACACCCTGTCATTCTCGCCACCAAGTGACCCCCGCTCCCTAACAGAAGTACCCTGTCAGCCTGGTTTAAGAAATGATTGATTGTAACTGCAATTGTATTTATGTTGTGCATACTACCCCAGACTATGTGTCAAAGCGATTTTCTGCAAGTGGCATGCTTTTCCAGAACCCAAAAAGGACAATTGGTATATTAGAAAATGTTGTACTGTACCTAATGACACCCTAGGCCAAACATAAGGAGCCCATGACACCTGGCTTGCCTCTAATGGTTTGCAAATTTCACTTAATCAGGGCATAAGTCCCTAAGTACATTTTAGGAACTCACTTCAAACAATTGCCTCTCATGCACTGATATCATCAATTCTACTAAAGTGACACACTCCCACAATCCATATCCAATGTTTACATAATGTTTGTTGCATGATGGAAATGTGAGACATTTTCTTGGCTAGGCTCGTGCACGGGCTCTTACAGCTAAGCAAGACCTTTGGCTCGACTGTGGAACATCTTTATTAATGTGCTAGCTTGCCCACCCCTAATGGCACAAACTCCATGCCCCCGCATCAGGACCACCACTGAAAGCTCATAGCGTGACTGGAGTAGCATGCATTGTTGCTCCCATGAAAAGGAGGCTAGATATGCATGTCAGCGTTGTGATTGACTCAGGGGAGCGAGCCTGACTGCCAAATTCCTGTTCGTGGAAGCAGACGCAGGTGAGCAGGAGCTACTAAGACACGGGGTCCGGCTTTGAGGTGAAACTTCCCTCATTCCAATATTTGCGACACGCGCTCACACACACATCCCCGCGTCCACGTACCATTCAGTAATGTTTGCGGTGTTTACCAACACACCTCTGTCCAGCACCCCCAGAACTTCTCAATGGTGGCTGCTGTGCACACATGCACAGCAGGATTAACACTTGTGTGCCAAAGGCACATACGTAGTTACAACGCATAACATAACATTGCATTCCATTTCAATGCATACTAATACTAGGCACATTGCAACAGTAGGTTAGGTGTTGCATTGCAGAGACATGAACATCAGTATTCCCACTCCAGTGAGTGCAACCCTAAACTAAGGTTTGCACACCAATCCCAAACGAGAACCCAGGAATTCCTCTTGGAGACACGTATACACACCCAAAACTCAAAATTGACCCAATGCAGACCCCAAAATTCATATTTTACCCCAAATCACATCCCAAAATTCCCATTTTACACAAATTGCACACACAAAGTTTCAAATTCGACATCCAATACCCTTACACACACAAAATATTTTAGATTAGCCCATTACTGACCCCACAATGTGTGGTTTGAGTTGCGTAGTTAATGCTGTACTGCCTGCAATGTACTGGACGTCTCAGATGCCAAAGGCAAACCATAGCCTGGCCCGTCTGCCCCTGGACCGCTCTCAGCACCAAGGAGCCTTCCTCTTGGACACTCCACTGCTACGACGCCAGCACCATCCTCGCCACATCGCCTGCCAGGACCAACACCTGCTCCGGACCGGACATCGCCATCGCCATCACTGATGGCTGCATTATCACCTGCAAGGAGCAGCACTCCCTTCAAGAACAAGGCATTGTCATCACCTATAGTGGCACACTTCGACTGACCACGCACTCTAATGACCCAAGGGTGACCATGGACCACCTCAACTCCCAGGTCCGGACAAAGTCCAAGCACATCCACTGCAGCACTCCCTTATGCAGGACCCCTGGACATCGGACCCCCATTCTCACATATCATTGTTGACCTCATTGTACCCCAGGATCTCCCATCCACCGATGACATCCTACTATGTGATCTCAAGTTCCACCTGGACAACACCAGTGACCAGGACACCACCGTCTTCTAGGGATGGTCACCAAGATCTGACGCAAGCAGCAACTTACATGAACAAGTCACATAGCAGGGCACACGGTCGAGCACGTCACCCCCACAAGCGGGAGCTTAAACTTTAGCAACAACACCGGACTCTCCTGGACCAACAATCATTGGATACATCACGTCTTCACCTTGCCAATGCCATCATCTCAATCCCTCGCAGCTGGATCAAAGCCACCATTGGACGTCTCGTCAACTCTCTCAGCACCAACACAATGGTACTGCTGCGCACTACCAACACCGATGGATCTCTAACAGCGTCGACATTGGGCATCCCCCATGAATTGCGCTGCGTCAGTACCTTCTGCCTGCCTGATGGTAGGTGTCAGGGTGACGCAGTGCCACAGGGATAGGCTGGCCCCATGCATTGCTGGAGGTGCGTTATGGTTGTGGGTGACACAACTGCAGCAATGCATGACGTTAGCACAGACATATACGTCAGGATTTCTGACGTAATTGTTATTACTTGCGTCTGGAGCGATGTCCAGTGAGTACAGCGCATCCATGCTGTTGCAAGAAGGGCGTATTGCGAAGTGTTGCAAAGCAGTCTTGTCGCAGTGCTGCAACATTTTTCATGACTGGGGCACAGAAATGCGCACTTTCTTATTGATGGTGCATAGTCATGCCCTGTAATTTTGTGGCTGGGCAGCGCAGCAACATTGTTTGCAGCGTGATCCAGCAACAAAACCTGCTGAAATGAGGCCCCAATGGTTATCTCCATTTTAAGACCAGATATTTTCATTTATAGCCACTTTTTTTCATCATCTTCAATTAAGGAATCCCCTTGTGAATAGGGTGATGTTGGATTAATGTCAGATTTTGCAAGGGAATGCCTCCTTGCATATCATTAGCGATATTTATCGCTGACAGAAGTTGAGATATTCAAAAGTGTAGTTTATTGCCTAAAAGATTTTGCTAACTGCTGTTAGCGACAGCTTGTGAATATTGCGATAAGAATATCGCATTAACCTCTGTGCTACTTTATGATAAGTCAAAACTGTTACCAGACAAAACACAGATCTCTCCAGCAATCACCTTAACCACCAGCTTTACCTTGATGTTCTCATTTCCCCCAAAAATCTGCTGGGCATTCAAAGACCTCTGTGGTCTGTTCTTCTTTCACCTGTCTGCTTAGTCCTTCCCTCCTTTCAGAATACAAATGGTGCCCCCCACCTGAGCTTGGCTCCGGTGCAGTGGCACACCACCCTAAAGCTGTCATTGAATGCGAATGAAGTTTTAAAGCAGACACCCCTCTGAAATAAACATGTCTTTCCGGAAGTAAGAAGTTACTGTAGGAAAGTGCCTTTTTTGATATGGCTAGCCCCCACTTTTTGCCTGGAACATGAGGTGATTTCGACTGAATGTGCACTGGGTCCCTGCTAAGTGGGTCTCCAGTGCCAGATCTTTTCCCCAAAACTGTACCATTGTTCCACAATTGGCACAGCATCAGCCCCTTTGTAAGCCCCTGGTAGATTGTACCCTTGGTACCTAGGGCATTGGAACTTGAGAGTGTCTACTAGGGCTGCAGGATGTATTGTGCCACCCTAGGAACCCCTCACCAGGATCATGGACACTGCCAGTGCAGGCTGTGTGTCTTGGTGCAGAGAAAACTGAAGACTCAACATGGCACCCACCCAGTGTGCCATGCCCATAGACACTGAATGAGATATAGGTAAACCTCACCTCCAGCAGACCTTACAGCCCTAAGGCAGGGTGCACTGTATCCCATGTGTGGAAATATCTGCTTGAGTGGATATGACCCTACAATCTCCAAGTCCATACTTGGAAATTATAAATGCACAAGGAAGCCATAAAGAGACCATGGGCTGGATACTTGTCAGTACGAGTACCCCAGCTCCATGAAGGCTTCACTGTACCCACAAATGTTTGGTACCAAACATCTTGTCTTAATGAATCCTCACTGATACCAGTGTTGAATTTATCAGTAAAAGCACACTGAGGGAATGCTAGAGGTGCCGCCCGACAACCTACCAAACACTTGTGTTGACTCTTACTAGACTTAGCCAGCCTGCCACCACCAGAAAGGTCCCTGACCTCTTGGGGTGAGAGCCTTGCTCTCAGAGGCTGGGAAAAATGCCTGCTCTGGGCGAAGGTGCTTCACACCTCCTCCAGGCCAGAATGGCATTCCAAGGTGGGAAGCTTCAAAGGCGATACTGCCTTCGAAATGCAACACAGGGATCTCCAGTTAGTGGGCAATGCCAACGCCCCTGTCCTGTTCCACTTTTGGCAGAAGGACAGGCGGGAAAATTAGTTAGATTATGAGGTGTGCTCACATTCAGCCAGTACCACCCCTAAGGTGGGGCAGGTGATGTGGACCACACGTTTCCAATTCCTCCATCCTTTCTTGGAGAGAATGAGCCAAACAGGTCAGACGTATGCCCTCTTCCCACTGGAAGTGGTCATATGAGGGTGTAGTCACCCTAAAGGTAGGTAGCCATTGTCTACTACCTGTCACCCCCTTTAACACCCCTAAATATTGTATTTGAGTGGCACCCCTAGACCCTGAACTCTAGATTTGAGGGACTTAAGAAGATAACGGACAAAGAAGAGCTTCTGAATCTGAGAACTGAGTGCCCGCTGTTGACTTTGGGCGCAAACCCTTGCCTGATGCTGCAAAGACTCAACCATCGTGGTGTGCTGTCTTATCCTGCCACTGTGAGGACTCTAAGAACCCTGGAGGACCTCCAGAATTTCGCAAATCACCCAAGAACTCGCTAGGAGTAGAGGAGCTAATCCCCTGCACACCGCAGGCATCAAAGCAACAGAGTCTGGCATATCAACTTGCCCCTCCACGGGTGACACTAATGCAGCAACCAAATGAGAAGAGGTACACCAGCTCTGGAGGGTCATCTCTGTTTTCCCACTGAGAGTGAAGACACCAGGACCTACCTGAGCAGTGCCGAAGCAGTACCCGAGGCACTGGCTCCCCTGCAACCTACACTGAGACGAAGAGTCCAATCCGGACCCCAACTGCCCAGGAAGTAAGCACCCATCGAGAGACATCGAACCCCCTGAAATCCAGTTCATGAGTTGCCAAGCTATCCAAAAATCATACCTGCAAACTGCTTACACCTGAATGCAACGACCATCATGACCCATAGAGCCTGGCTGACCAACTTGTTCTGCACCCAATCTGCCCGGCCTGGGTCTCAATGAGCCAACTGTCTTCCCATGCTCCTGAGGCCCATACGACCTGATCCCTCATTCCGGAATGCTCAGACTTACCTGTAAGTCCCCTTGTGCAGCCTGTTTTTAGATGGTCCCCTTCTCCGTAGCTCCTGCTACCAACGACTCCAGCACTCTGTTGCCAGCCAAATCAGGGACACTCCTGACGATCCATTGGTGGAACATTGGAACTTGGCCTACTGCTACCCGAAATCTCGGAGGTGAACCCGTGGAAACAACTGTACAAATATATATGCATTTTTTAACTTTCTCCCATAGGAAATCATTGTATGTAATTGCACGCAATAGTGAACTATTTTGCGAACTTTGATAAATCATAAGAAATTAAGTACTTACCGTATGAAGTTCTTGGTCTGAAAAATTATACAAAAATAAGCATTTTTCTAAATTGGTCTCAGATTTATTCTTGAGTGTGTGCCTCATTTATAGCCTCTGTGAGTACAACAAATGCTTAGCACTACTCTCTGATAAGCCGAACTACTTGCCCAGACTATCACAAAGAGAGCATTCGTATTATCTATTTTTGCCTCTGTATACCAACCCGGAACACACTGGACTCTCTGCACAGTGTACTATTTTAGTGCACTTTATGGAGAGCCATATTCCTACATTGGTGGATCAGTGGCGGGGTCTATGACTTTGCGTTTGCTGACATGATTTTGTAAATAAGTGACCACACGAATAATCTAAACATTTCCTTTAGCTAGTTGTATTTTTCAATTGATCTTTTTTATCCAAACTTTGAAACTTAACTGTTAAGCCTTCGTTAACTCTCTGAAACTAGTTGTTAGAATTTAAAAACTTACTTTAGTTAGGACAAACAAAGTGTTTAACTTTCAAAAAAGGTCATAACTTTAGTACAATATTGTATAACCCACAGGGGCAGGCTCAGGATATCGACCTCACACCTTACATGGAGATGTCATACTCAAGGTTAAGGGTTTTCTGTAAAGGGTACGGTAGTAGAACAGGTGCTCATGCTACCATTGCAAAGCTTAGAAGGCTTTTGGCAGAGTATGAGCAAGTTCAACTAGTAGATGCAAATGATTCCCATGAGGATCAAACAGGAGAGGATGGTGCTGAGGAGGTGGTAGAGACTCCTGCCTCAGAAGAAGAAACTCACTCAGAGAAGGAGCTTGCACTCGAAAGATTGGGCAGGAGGGCAGCCACAGAAGCTCTACTCCTGGACATAGAGAAACAAGGTGGGCCTAGGACCCATCTCTGGCGGCAGCACTTTTATATCTAGGGAAAGGAAGGAAATCTTTAACCCTAAAATCCCCGAAGGGATTGTCTCCAAATACACAAATAGTAATGATATCACAAAATGGTTTATTGCTTTTGAGAGAGCTTGCATCAGTAGAAAGGTAGCCAAGAAGCATTGGGGCTCTCTTCTTTGGGAATTGTTCTCTGGTAAATTCAGGCATAGGCTCCTGACATTGAACAAGACTGATGCTGATTCTTATGACCTCATGAAGGGTACACTGATTGAGGGCTTTGGACTCACCACAGAAGAATATAGAATCAAATTCAGGGAGAATCGAAAGACCCAGAGTTAGTCCTAGGTTGATTTTGTAGATTTTTCAGTTAAGTCACTAGGTGACTGGTTGAAAGGTAACAATGTGCATGACTATGATGGGCTTTACAATTTGATCATGAAAGAGCAGCTGTTGAGTACTTGTTATCAATAGAAATTACATCAGTTGCTGGTAGACCTAGGTCCAAATATTGTCATTACCAACATTTCATGAAACAGAATATTGAAGGCAAGAATACAGGGTTTTTGTATATAACATCATTATTAAGAATATTGTTTTATTTAGATTGCTTACTTTAATATAGTAAACAAATGTGGCGGGCGTCCATTTCAAGACTCGGGGACTTAGTGCCCTGTCCTGAAGTGTGAAAACAATAATATAAGAGGGCATAGTATAGCTAACCTGCCCCCTGAGGCCCTGTGGGATGGACCGGAGGGACACCTTTATGGCCAAAATAAAAGAAATCAGAGGGCACCCCCTGTATCATGCTGAAAACAATTACAACAACTACCTGCCATTTGTTTATTAAATATATGGGGAGGAAGCCATGAGTAGAGCAGACTCCCACAGCCCATTTTGGCTCCGGAGACCCCACTCTCCAGGGCCGGGTATATTTAATTAAGGGGAGCAAAGTGCATGGCCCTCCTCCCCATGCTGATAGAGGTCCGATGAACCCCATCTGCTGGGGCTGAGTTTTTAAAGAAACTGCAGGGGGTAGGGTGGCCTCCCTCCAAAGCCTGTGAATGCCCCGGAGTTTCTTTTTCCCTGGGGCCAATTGCAAACTAATAGGGAGTTGCCCCAGTCCTGAAAACCTGGAAAACCCATCTGCCAGTGGCCAATGCATTAATTTTAAGATGGGGGCTTGCTTTTGCTGCCCCCTGGAACCTCATCACCTACGCTGGCTCAGTGACTGTATCCCGTGGAACCCACAGTAGTTTCCCGGTTCGCACTACCGTGGGCAGGAAAACATTTGTTTTCTTCCGCCTGGCTCACCAGTAGCGGCTCCTCGATAGAGTGCTGCGGGCGGTGGGGCTGGGCGGGGACTGGCAGAGTGGGGGTAGTAAACTCCGGCATGCAGCGGAACGGAAGTAAATAAATAAATAAATAAAACATATTACATTGTGCGCACTGCATCGCCATTTGGCGTTGCAGCGTGCGCAATGTAATTCGTTTTATTTATTTATTTCTTTACTTACCTCAATTCTGCCGTATGCCGGAGTTTACTACTCCCCACCCTGCCTCTCTCCCGCCCCGCCCTGCAGCACTCCCTCGAGGAGCCACTACTGATGCTCACGCCAACTGGGAAACCAAACCAACATTGCTCCTGCTCAGAGGGAATCAAGCACAATATAGCTGCTCCCTCCAGGTGGAGAGTCAGTTGGGACAGCAGTGGCCCTGGTGCTCCCCCATGGCCCCAACATGTTGGTTGCTGGGTGCCGCAGGTGGGCACTGGGGCATCCACCTATAATTAATGGAGGCCCCCGGGTAAAAATAGTCTTGAGGATGGTGTTGCTCAAATATGAATTTACCTTGAAAAAACAAAGAGTAGAGGCATTTGGCAAAACAGGATCTTTCATGATCAAATTGTAAAGCCCATCATAGTCATGCACATTGTTACCTTTCAACCAGTCACCTAGTGACTTAACTGAAAAATCTACAAAATCAACCTAGGACTAACTCTGGGTTTAAGTAAACACTATGGTCTGGAGCACAGTTACAGATTTGGGGTTTGAGGACTGTCTCAAAGTACAATTGCTTTGATCATCTTTTTATACATTTCTTGAAGCATCAGAGAACAATTCATTGCTCCTGTTTAGGGAAAGAAATGTAGGCGTAGTCTTGGAGCCATAAATTACTCCTACTTTTTGAAATGTGGTCTTGATCTTGCGTGGACACAATCAGTAAGTATGGGCGAATTTTGCGGATTCGCGGTCTGCGAATTTGTGCGAACTGGCCATTTGCACAAATGTGTCCACGTGTGTCTGTAACTTTGCCACCGCGTCGAAAGGCGCCGAGGTTCCTCGAGTGAGCTGTCCATCATAGTGAGGAAAGGGCGGGAAGACGTTGCATACCCTAGTGTGTGCGTGGTGGGGCCAAACGGGCGGGCCTTCTATGCGAGTTCACATGCCTCTTGTTTATACAGGGTCAGCGACCGATCAGAGCAGCAGATGAGGAGAAAGCAGCCTCCTGGTCACTGGCAGTACACAGGGATTGCGCTCGAGAAACTCGTGGATGCAAAGACCTCCATCAAGGATTACATCTAATTGTAGGCAGTAGATATGGGAAGGAAGCACACCTGTCTAGCCTCGACCGTGCTCACTAGTTGTTTGGGCGACGAGGTCCCTCGAGTGAGGTGTCCATCATAGTGAGGAAAGGGTGGGAAAACGTTGCATACCCTAGTGTGTGTGGGGCGGGGCTTCTATGCGAGTTCACATGCCTCTTGTTTATAAAGGGTCAGAGACCGATCAGAGCACCAGATGAGGAGAAAGCAGTCTCCCAGTCACTGGAAGAACACGGGGATTGCGCTTGAGAAACTCGTGGATACAAAGACCTCCATCAAGAACTACATCTAATTGTAGGCGGTAGATATGGGAAGGAAGCACACCTGCCTAGCCTTGGCCGTGCTCACTAGTTGTTTGGGCACCGAGGTCCCTCGAATGAGCTGTCCATCATAGTGAGGAAAGGGCGGGAAAGCGTTGCATACCCTAGTGTGTGTGGGGCAGGGCTTCTATGCGAGTTCACATGCCTCTTGTTTATAAAGGGTCAGAGACCAATCAAAGCACCAGATGAGGAGAAAGCAGCCTCCTGGTCACTGGAAGTACACTGGGTTGCCCTCGAGAAACTCGTGGATGCAAAGACCTTCATCAAGGATTACATCTAATTGTAGGCGGTAGATATGGGGAGGAAGCACACCTGCCTAGCCTCGACCGTGCTCACTAGTTGTTTGGGCGCCGAGGTCCCTCGAGTGAGCTGTTCATCATAGTGAGAAAAGGGCGGGAAAACGTTGCATACTCTAGTGTGTTTGGGGGCGGGGCTTCTATGCGAGTTCACATGCCTCTTGTTTATAAAGGGTCAGAGACCGATCAGAGCACCACACGAGGAGAAAGCAGCCTCTTGGTCACTGGAAGTACACAGGGATTGCGCTCGAGAAACTTGTGGATGCAAAGATCTCCATGGAGGATTACATCTAATTGTAGGTGGTAGATATGGGAAGGAAGCACACCTGCCTAGCCTTGACCGTGCTCACTAGTTGCTTGGGTGGGAAAACTTGCATACCTTAGTGTGTGTGGGGCGGGGCTTCTATGCGAGTTCACATGCCTCTTGTTTATAAAGGGTCAGAAACCGATCAGAGCACCAGATGAGGAGAAAGCAGCCTCCTGGTCACTGGAAGTACACGTGGATTGCGCTCGAGAAACTCGTGGATGCAAAGACCTCCATCAAGGATTACATCTAATTGTAGGCGGTAGATATGGGGAGGAAGCACACCTGCCAAGCCTAGACCATGCTCACTAGTTGTTTAGGCGCCGAGGTCCCTCGAGTGAGCTGTCCATCATAGTGAGGAAAGGGCGGGACAACGTCCCATACCCTAGTGTGTGTGGGGCTGGGCTTCTATGCGAGTTCACATGCCTCTTGTTTATAAAGGGTCAGAGACCGATCAGAGCACCAGATGAGGAGAAAGCAGCCTCCTGGTCACTGGAAGTACACGGGGATTGCGCTCGAGAAACTCATGGATAAAAAGACCTACATCAAGGATTACATCTAATTGTAGGCGGTAGATATAGGGAGGAAGCACACCTGGCCTAGACCGTGCTCACTAGTTGTTTGGGCTGATTATTTGAGCTTCAACTCGGGCATGTGCAAAAAAATCTGCCCGCGAGCGAATTTGCGAATTTTTCGGCAATTTCGCGAGATTCGCGGATCGCGAAATTATCGAAAATTCACAAATGTTTTTGCGAGCGGAACGGATTTTGCACTCATACTTAACAATCAGGACCAATGGGTAACGTGTTCAGATGTCTGGCATGGGGAGCACGTGATCACTGTGTGTGCTGTGTCCTGTTTGTCTAAGGGCTCCCAACATCATGTGGCGTCTAACTTTATGGTGTTTTGGGAACATGTACCCCTCCACCCATGTATATTTTATTAGGGTCAATTTCCCCGGACCATTATGATGTTGCTGCCTATGTGTGGGACTTATCTGGGTTTTTCTTTTTCACGCATTTGTCCTGCTGGTTATGTGACACTCCGCCTGTGATATGTCAACCAGTAGCCTCAGTCCTAGGTTGCAGGGCCCTCTTGATCACATTTTTCTGACTCTGGGTTGATGGAGAGGTCATCTCGAAGGATTGCAACAACAGTGATTTGATTTCGTTTTTATACATACATGTATCATTGCGCACATCCCTAAATTTATTAGCAATGCCCCCTCCATTTTTTATTTTATTTCACCCTAGGGGATTGGGTCCCTGGAGCCTATTAAGGCTTGGGGAGGGAGACAGCATGCCCCCCTCCCCTTAGATTTTGGACCTAGGCGACTGGGTCCTTGGAGTCCAGTAAGGCTCTGGGTGGTGGGCTGCATGGGCCCCATTCCTTTTTATTGTATTTGGAACTGAGGGATGGGGTCCTTTGTGATAATATAGGATTGAGGAAGGGGGCTGCACACCCCTCATCTTTTTAATGGATAGGGTCCCTGGGGTCCGAGAAGGCTTTGGATAGGGGACATATGCCTTCCCCTTAAATTATGTAATTTGGCCCTGGGGATGTGGTCCGCTGGGCCTAATAAGGCTCAGGGAGGGCGGCCACCTAGTCCCCCCTTCAAAATAAAACACATCCACTGAGGATGGGGTCCACTGTGTTTAAGAAGGCTAGGGGAGGGGGATCACGTTGCCCCTTCCCCTTTTGTAATGGCTTTGACCCCGGGAAATAGGGTCTCCAATGCCTAATAAGATGAGGGGAGGGGGCTGCGCAGCACCCTTCCCTTTATATTATATTTAGCCCCAGGGGATGGAGTCTATGTGCTGAACGGGGTGCAGGGATAGGAGGCCGTATGGCCATCTCCCCTTTTATATTGTATTTGCACCAGGGGGTGGGGTTCTGTGCCCTAGTAAGGCTCGAGGACTGCTAAATCCTTCCCCATTGAATTTGGTCCCATGGGATTGACCAAAGATGGCTCAGGAAGGGGTGGGCGCATGACCTCTCCCCTTTTATTGGTATTTGGCCCAGGGGCATGATGTCCCCTAATCCAGGTAAGACATGGTGGGCTGCATGCTGCCTCCCCTTAATATATATATGTTTTGGCACCAGGATGGGGTCTCCAGGACTGACTGGCAACCCTTTGCTGTGCACGCAAAAGGCTGTGCACGCATTGGGTTGCAGCCTGCTGTGGGTTTGGCCACAGGGCCTGGTGGCAGGCCAAGTCCTGTGGTCAAACCCCCACCCCCGCTGCTCTCAGCTAAAGGTAAAGCTAAAGGTTGAGCACTGTGTTGGTTTCATGCCTGCGGTGAGTTCCTCTGCCCATCACCATGCCACGCACAATGAAAGGCAATTCACAGCACGGGGTTGACAGCCTGCAGGGTGCTGGCTCTATGTATGGTAATAAAATATTACTTTAAATTTAAAAAAAAACTCCTAGAAGTTAACTGGAAAAAACAAAGGTTAAAGTAATCATATAGTTAGGTGTGATAAAAAGATGTTTTGTTTAAAATAACATTAGAAATTATATGAAAAAAACAAAGGTTAAAGTCTTGTTATAGTTAGATGAATATGCGAATGACAACAGACAATCCTGTTCAAGTCCCCACATAGATAGTGTTTGATTATTGTAATCTTCTATTTCAAGTCCCCATTAAGATAGTGTGAGATTACAGTGATGCTATGTGGTGCTCAATCCTGTCCCCACAATGATAGTTTGTCAAGATACCCATGTTCAAATCAACTTAGAAAGTGTTATGAAAGTAATGTTAAAGACACTGCAGAGATGTTGTGTGATTATAGTCTTATTCAAATACCCACAGAGATAGCTTGGGATTATAGTTGCACTAAAGTCCCCAGATAGTGTGAGATAATAGAGATGTTCAAGTGCCACAGCAGCAAGACTGGAACAATCTCAATGTTCTAATAATTCCACTTCAAATGCAGCATTAATTGCATACAACTTTGTGCACCCATGAAAGCATGTACCACGGTATACTGCGAAATTGTGGCAGTATACTGTGGCCCAACATATCACTAATTTGTAATGCTGTAAAACTTTAAAACTACTTACCTGCACTATCAGAAAGGATCATCTACACACCACAATCTATAATTCTGTCACATTTCATGCAATCCAACCGGCTGTTTGGTCTCTACATCCAATACAAATGTTGATGGAAAATGCAGTGGAGGAAAAACACATTAGGGAACCCCCGTTTTTTCTTCGGACCCCCTTAAAGAATACCTGCAAACAAGTGCATCATTCACTAATTTAGGAAAGGGAATATGTCTGCCATGTATTGTGGATATTTGTGAAATGGGTGCAAAGCTATTACAGATCAAAAATTCTATCTCTGAAATATATGTATCATGCACACGTCTCACTCCTACCCCCAAAATGGAGGCAATCCATTACTTTACTATGAAGTATCTGTCAGTGGAGGACACAATTTCTTAAAATGTCATAGGAACGCACTTCAATATGCTGTGACATCACATAATTTCTGACTAGACTTGACATGACATAGAAAAAGTAGGATGTTTTTTGGAGATCAACTGAATTCCATGGAGCAAGACGAATTCCATCTCTGGCTGTGGATGTTTGGTGCAACATGGAGCTTGAAGATTGTAGATTGTAATAGATGGGATGACAACTCCACATATGTGACTTTTGAGAATGCTCAAGGAAAGGGCATACTAGAGCACATTTACATGTGTTATTAGAGATGTACAAAGCTGGGCAAGAGACAATTTGTGGTTTTGAAATTTGACACAATCCCAGACTTACTAAGGTAAGTAAACCTGTGAATGTACCAGAACGGTGCTTCCGACAGACCCTGGTATAATAGGGAGAAATAACTTTATTCCTCCTCGTTATTTTATTTTCCTATGTGTGATACATTCCGCATCACACTGATATGTTATGATATGTTATAGTAATTTTATATGGCGCACAATTACTTGTGTGTATCCTGGCGCACAAAGTTACCGTGACCTGACAGAGCAAGGAGTTTAAACCAGCTGGTTAAAGAGGAAAGTTTTAAGTTGTTTTTTAAAAAGCCTAGAGTCCTGAATATATTGTAATTCCAGGGGAAGGGAGTTCCATGCTGTTGCTGTTTTCACGGAGAGGGACTGACCTCCAAGCCGCATCCTACGGAATCTGGGAATCACCATCCGGCGTTGGGTGGCTGAGCGCAGAGACCTGCTGGGAGCATAGAAAGCAAAACGCTTCCTAAGGTACATTGGTCCAAGACCATGCAGGGCTCTGCGGGCCAGAGTGAGGGCTTTAAATTGCACTCTCTGGGCCACAGGAACCAGTGTAGATCTCGAAGATGCTGTCTTACGCTTGTTCTTCTGGAGAAGTTGAACAGAAGTCTAGCCGCTGCATTCTGTATGGTTTGCAATTTTTTTTAACAGATAGCCCGGAATGCCAATATACAGGGCATTGGCATAATCAATTCGAGAAAGAATAAGAGCTCGGGAAACCACTTCCTTAGCTGGCCTAGGAAGCTGAAAGATAAATGCAGGCACCATTGCAACAAGGCGCAAGGCTTTTTGCATTGGCACTAGGCAGCAGACAGTGCTTCAATGCAAGGAGGAAGTGAAAGGGTGCCATATCTTAGTAGAAGTGGTGCTGCTTGATACAACACAGTGCAGCAATTAGGCTTGATGCCCTGCATTGTATGAAACCTTAGTAAATATGCCCCTCTGGGTTTTTCATCTCAGGTCCACTGCCTTGATGAGGATCTGACTGGGAAAAGTAGACAGTAAAATACATTCTGCCTGTTCCACTGTCATATACTCCTCTCCCCTAGCACAGTTAGGCCACACTCTTCATTAACACTTTAGCCATTTGTGCTCAAAATTCTTGCATGTACTCTAGGGGGAGATACATCTTTACTAAAATCATTACCGTGGACTTTATGATTACTGTGGTCTCAGTCTATTCACATACCACAAAAGCCATCTTTCTCTTCAAGTTGTCTAGATTGTTTCTAAATTCAGCAGGAGTTGTGTAGGGGTAAGAGGTGTTTCCATCCCATACATGACACATTTGCATTATGGATATCCATTATAGTAATAATGATAGGGCACTACTCAAGGGCCTAGACGTCAATCTGTTGGACCCTGAGGGATTGGCACACCTTATAGGAAAGAGTGCACTTTTGTTTTCTGTGTCCATGAGATGAACTTTAGTATTTGTTTAGTCCTGTTTTCAAATTCTACACTACATGTTGCATACTCAGAGAATGTCTTTCAGATCATACCAGAGTGTGCCAAGTCAGGTATAACACGTTTGTTTGTTTTAAAGTTTAATCATTACTACCACATTTAGAACCAACATGTTTACCATATTGGAATGTTGAAACAATAATACTCTATGGACAACAGCATTGTAAAATGGTATGGTTTAAAGGAAATGGCTATGTGAGATGCGCTGAACTGCAGATGAAATGAGCAGCAATCACGCCATCCTTTAGCACTGTCTGGAAAGTTGCAGAAGCCTCTTTAGACGTTTTAAAATAAAAATAGAAGAAGGAAAGAAAAGAAAGTGGAACAATAAAAGGAAAAATGCAGCCCTAAAAGATTGGGTAAGTATCCCTGACACTGAAACACACTTATTGTCAGGTGGGTGTACACACACACAATCAGAAAATACTGTCATTCACAAAGTCAGAGAGCCAATGACTGATGCCAACTGAACCATTACAAACATGAACTTTGTGTCATGGATGAAAGCAGGGTGTTAATGACACTCAGGCAGACCAAAGACAGAACTGAGCTGACCCAAATGCTGTATATGGATATATGTGTATTTATAGACCAGACCTATGGCAGTGGATATAATATCTTTGGTGCACCAATCAGCCAAGGAGCTTGTCACCATAACCAACTCAGGCCTACAGTTTTTAGCATGAGCATTTCCACAAGGCAACTATCGGACACAGTCATAAAGTTAAAAGGCTATTCAAATTTACACGTGGCTTCGCAAAATACTATCTTTCATAACAAGGTCTAACAAGGATGCAGACAGAGCAAACCTTCTATGGCCAGTGTTTGTAAACACAAAAACTATTGCCTAATAAGGTCAGCTATGAGATTCCAGGTAATAAAATGCCTATCAATAGGAATTACCATAGAGTAATACAAATCTACATTTAAATTCCTACTGACTTCAACATATGGTTTTCACACTTAGTAGGTTGGACCTGGTTGTTTTATTATAACATTTAATAATGAACAGATCATACCAATAACCATGAACATGAACATGGGCTTGACACCCTAACCAACTCAGTCCTTTTGCATTGAGTATAAACTTTGCCGCAACAGACAAAATGCAATTCAAGTAGTCCTTTTAGTGGAAGCACACACATTTGACCCAATTAAATCCTGTACTAAGGGTAACCTACATGTGGGGTGTATCCTAAGTCTCTCTCTCTCAGTAGTACTCTGAAAGCTTTTTTGTTGTTGTTGATCAATTAGGTCAGGCAATGGTTGCACCATCAAGCCACTCCTAAAAGTCCATGTAGATTAGTTTAGCCTTGGGCTCTCACACACAGAACTGCACTCGAAAGTTTAAAGAACCTTCTTTTAGCATTAAATGAATGGAACAGGGTATCCTTTCTATAAATGGGATAGCCAACTTTGAGAGAGTTTAGAATGTTGTTAAGAAAGGCCATGCGGACAGTGAAAAGTCCTGAAGACAAAGTTAAGGCACAGGTTACTCTCCATGAGACAGTGGCAGTATCTGAGATTAAAAAAAGGAAGTTCAATTCAATGAGTATTATTAGGAAGGACAGATCCAAAGCAGGACAGTGCAGTTCTACAATACCAGCTCATTCTGAAAATGTTGGAGAAGCACCTGAGGGTCAATTGTATCAAATGAAGTCATGAGATCAACAAAAATCAGAGCACAGGGATGCTGTGAGTGTGACTGTTCTTCCCTCATACTTATAGGAACTATCCCCATCCTTCATGAAGGCTGAAGTCTGCCTGAAAGTCCAGTAGTAAGAAAACACATTAGTCACATATTAACATAAGTAATATGTCAATTCTGTAAAGTGTGGATTATGTTTAGTACCCCCAGTGGACTGTAAATATAATGCTGCTGCTTTGCAATTGATATTGATGTTTGCCTGCATCCTAGTCATCCATTTCTCACATGTCCCAGTCTCACACACTGAATAATACTCTCGACTGGAATGGGAAGTATTGTTACAGTCCACGTAGAAACATGTGTGGTCTCCAGAGCTAGAATACGGGGCAGGTTGCTACTTGTTAGAATCCATATTTTTTTCTTTTCCCCTGGCTTTCTGTACCAAAGAGTGAGCAGGCATCCAGCCATTTTCCTTTGCTTACAGCAGAAGTTAGGATATAGGTGGCTGATGGCTTTTCCTGTCTGTGCACTCCAGAGACAAACAGCCTGATTCATGAAGCAAAATAGCGCCCGCAATGGCTGCGAAAACTCAATTGCGGGTGCAAAACACGGAATCGGCATTCAAGTACGAAATAGCGAATTCGCAAAAAAATAATAGCGATTGAAATAGCGATTACGCTATAATAGTCGCAGACTCCGGGAAGTCGAGCATTAGCGATACGGAAATAGCGACCAACCACGGAATCTGCGAAATGAATAGCGAAACGCAATATTGTCTCAATCGGCATTCATGAAATAAATACATTAGCGAAAAAGCGCTAATTCGCACGTTTGCGCGGCGCAATTTAAGGACAACTCAAAGCAGGTGGTAACCATAAAAGCCATGATTAAGTAAAATTTGAAAAACTGTTGGCCAATCACCAACAGGTCTAGGCCTGACCAATCACACATAAGGACATTCAGCAGCAGCATTAGGCGTTCCACAATGCCTGGGATGTACATGGTGGTGAGGCGGCGAAGGCTACAGCGAGCAGCACGGAGGAGACGCATGAGGCAGGCAAGGATTTACCGGCAGCGGGTCACTTTGCTGGGCCAAACCAGAGAACAGATTTATGCAAAATACAGGCTGAATGGGGAAATGATCACCTGGCTGATACAAGAACTCGACCCCATCATGCAGCACCCAACAAGGCGAAACAATTCTGTGCCCACACATGTGCAGGTATTGTGCAGCCTGCACCTCCTGGCCTCCGGCAGTTTCCAGGGCATAGTAGCCGCTGCTGGGGGGATATCCCAGCCCACCATGTCACGCTGCCTCCACACTTTTGTTGACGCCATGCTCAGCCAGCTCCACCGCCACATCACATTTCCCACGAGCCAACAGGAATTGGACCTGACAAAACTACAATTTTATAATGTCGCCCATTTTCCCCATGTCCTCGGCTGCATAGACTGTACCCACGTCGCCATCTGCCCACCAGCTGGCACGGAGTATATGTACCGCAACAGGAAGTCCTACCACTCCCTCAACATACAGATGGTCTGCAATGCCAAGACCATCATCACTGACATTGTGGCCCAGTACCCAGGGAGTACCCATGACTCCTTTATCTTCAGGCACAGCGGACTCCACACACGACTGATCAGGGGAGAGTTTGGGGAAGGACGCCTACTTGGTAAGTACACTTTGTCGACAATGTCACATTGCTATGAAGTAACTGCGCTGCACAGGCAATCAACATCTGCTCCTCTCATTCAGGTGACAGTGGCTACGCCCTACGGGAATACCTCCTGACCCCTTACCTCAACCCTGCCACACCTCAGCAACGGCGCTACAATGTTGCGCACATCCGGACAAGGAACTGTATTGAAAGGACATTTGGCCTGCTCAAGAGCAGGTTCCGTATACTGCACAAGACAGGTGGGGCCATGTATTACAGTCCTGCAGCGTGCTGCCGCATTGTGGCTGTCTGTGCAATGCTTCATAACATTGCAACCAAGCGCCGGATACCAGTTGACATCTCAGGCAGTGAATCTGAGGGGGACGACCGGCCACCAGCACATGCGCACCATGCACGCGGGGAGAACCCAGCTGAAGGCCACAGACGTCGCAACCACATCACAGCTAACAATTTCTAGCCCACCCCCTTCCCCCACCCCACATATCACAATTGCATGCAAAATGTAATGATTACACAAGGCGAATGTGTGCAGCAAAATAAATGTATTTGTTTGATTCACAAGAAAAAAGGGTCATGGTATCAACTATTTACAAAATACAGTATTCCTGCATACTGCATGTGAAGGTTCATGGCAGGCTTAGCGTCAGCCTGCACCAGTGTCCCTCACACAATGTCATTGGCGCCTCCGGCGCGTAATGCCCAGGCGCCTGTGAGGCTCTTCCTCATCCTGGGCAGCTGTACCAGGCGTAGCCCTGGTGCTGCGCCTAGGTGGCGGGACCTGCGTGGCAGAGTGGCTGCTCACGCTGGAGGCACCCTCACTCGCATCGTCTCCCCCTACAATGGCCGGTAGCACAGGTGTATGCAGTGCGGTCACGGCGGTGGTCAAGTGCTCCAGCACCCGGGTTATGTCCTCGCAGCACTGGACCAGTTGGTGCTGCTGGGTCAGGGAGCGCCGCGACAGCTGGGTGGTGGCATTTGCTGCCACATAATTTGACCTACTATAGGTCGACAGCCGGCTCAACAGCTGGTGGTGGCGCCTGCTTGCAACACTGCGGTGCTTCACGAGCGCTGCAGTATTGTCCTCCATTGCCGCCGTCATGCGGTCCATGGCCGCCGTCATGCGGTCCATCCGCTCGCCGACTCCCGCCACATTGCGGCCAATTTTATGCAGCTGGAGCTGGATGGCTCCTTGCTGCTGCGACTGGCGCTGGTGTATTCGGAGCATGCGCCGCTCCACGCTCATGCAGGCATGGAGATGCCCATTGCCCCTCCTGCTGTTTGGCCGCTGTGTTGCGGATGTGGCTGGCCCAGATGTGGTTGGACGAGCTGCAGGTGGTGTAGCAGCTGGTGTTGCTGGTGCGGCAGGCACTGGAGGCACGTACGGTGGGGGGCCTGGCCTTGGCAGCCGGTGGGCCGGCAGATGTAGCAGCAGGTACGGTGGGGGGCCTGGCCTTGGCAGCCAGTGGGCCGGCAGATGTAGCAGCAGGTACGGTGGGGGGCCTGGCTGCTGGTGTTGGTGCAGCGGCAGGGGCTGGTGGCTGGGTATCGGGTAGGGATTCCTCCTCCTGGGCCTCCTCATCAATCAGCAGCCTCTCGCTGTCACTGCTCTCATCGCCACCTGTGAGGGTAAGTGGATACTCATTAGGTGCATGTGACTGTCAGACGTGCAGATGTTAAATGCATGCTGGGTGTCATTCCCAGGATGGCTGTGGATTTGCGCACTTTGGAACCTTTCTGGCCGCATTGTGGTACTACTACATTGTGGACATACTACGTCTCCCACAATGCTTCAGGGCATTTCCTGATGCACAACATAGGCATGACTAAGGGCCAATGAGTGAGCCTATTTGGTCAGGGACGGTCATAGGGGACAGGGTCGCAGTCGCATGCCACTTACCTTGGGTGTCTTGGGTGGGGCGGGAGGAGTCCAGAGGGGTCACGCCAACACACGCCTCCCTCTCCAAGGTGTCCTCAACCTGGTCCTCCAGGGGTGTGTTGGGTGGGACAGTCGGTCCGCCACCTCCAGTGCCCGATGCCTCACCAAGGCGCTCCGCCACCCTCTCCTTGGCACGCCCTCGGAGGTCGTACCAGCGCTTCTTCAGCTCCTCCAACGACCTGTCCGCCACGCCCACAGAGTTGACGCTGGAGGCTATCCCCAGCCAGATCCTCCGCTTCTCCTGCTCTGGGACCCTCCTGGAGTTGGCACCAAAGAGCTGGTCGTGGTTGGCCACCACCCCTTCAATCAGGTTCTCCAGCTCCTGCTCGGAGAACTTGAGCTTGCGCTTGCGGCCAGCGCTGTTGCTGGGGCCAGGGACAGGTTCCTCGGACATGGCGGTCGCTATTTCTGCCGTATCGGGAGTCGCTAACGGTGGTTTAGCGTCTGCTTTCCCTCGTGCACACTCGAAGGATAGCGTCACTGTGGTGTTTGGGGGTGGGAACTGGCTGCTTCCTGGTTGTGATGTCATCACGGTGCTCGGAATGCGTCTTCCCGTTTTCCAGATCCCGCGAGAATGCGACTCGCATTCCCGATCGCACGGGATTGCGACTCGCAATCCCGATCGCTCGGGATTGCGAGTCGCAATCCCGTGCGATCGGGATTGCGAGTCGCAATCCCGATCGCAGGTAGCAGGAAATAGCGATTTTTCTGCGTTTTTTGTAGGTCGCTAACGGCTTTAGCGCCCGCGTGCGAGTCGCTATTTTTTCCCCAAAAAGTACATGAATGCCGTTTTGCGTTTCCTCAATAGCGAGTCGCTATTAATCGCTATTAGGGACACGCAAAACGGCCCGTACATGAATCAGGCTGTAAGTCAGTTAAACACTATTAGAACATTGGATTTTTGGGAGCTCCATTGAAGACGAGGCTTCAAATAGCTGGTAAAAGGCCGGAGCTCCAACATTTCAATGTTTGTCATTCACAGGTGTTGCTCTGAACAAAGGCCTCATGGAGCCCGAGGGCTCACTAAGGCCTTTGTTTTGTTTGTTAGAACATTCTGCACTCTAGTAGCAGAATGTTCCAATAGCCTTATAGCCCGCCATAGCTGGTTGATACCGGCCATTCAACACCTGCTCCATTGTTAAAGGCCCCTGCCTTTGGCTAAGGCCTTTAACACTGGAGGAGGCCTTTAATGGCCAGTATAGCACACTGCAGTGGCCTATAAGGCAATATTAGAACATTGGAATGTTGAAATCTCCATTGAAGACAATGGAGTAGCTCCCGGCTGATGATGGCTGCTATAAGCATCAGCATTTGAATGCTTGTCTTCATGTTTTTCTCTTTTTAATTTAGAACATTTTACCCTTAGTGGGTAGAAAATTCAAATACCCTTATAGCCCTTATGCCTGAGGCTATACCTGCTGTTAAAGGCCCTCACCCTTGCTACAGGCCTTCGCCGGAGGTTCCGGCTTATAACTTGGGTTCAGGACCTTTAACAACTAGTATAGCCATCGGCAGTGGGCTATAAGTCTATACTAAATATGTATGATGGATTCCTAGATTACTAGGAGTGCAGGGACTAGTCTCTTATGCATTTTAGTGTACTGGACAGGTTAGTCTGACCTGACCTTGGAGAATTTCAGGTATTAATTATAAAATTTTAAAAGATCAGCTCGTCCTAATGACAATGGGCAATATAACCAAATACAGATTTACAGTTGCCATGCTAACTGAAAGTCTAAGCTGAGTCAATTAAGTAGTTAAGCGAGCATGTTTTTCACACAGATCACATAATCCAATATTGATAGGTAACCAAGCATCTTGAATTTGCCTGGACACTCTTAGTTATTTGCCATCTGCCTCGTCAAATAAAAAAAAAATGCATTTTACCCGGTTTTTAGAGAAGGTCAAAAACCTTTAATTTTTTCTTAGTACCACACAGTTTGCTTTCTATGTTGGTGAACACGGCCATTTAATGTATTTTGTGCCTCATTATCGATGCAAGATTATAGTTCTACCTCTGTTTGTGGAATGTTACATTATTTTCTTTTTAAAATGTAGTCAAGTCATCATAAACATAAAGTACAGATCAAGTATTTTTTCTTTGAATTCTGTGAATTATCCTTCTCATATATTAAGAAAATTACCTGCAAGTTTGCGAATGCAATGAGTAAAACAAGGAGTTTATTAACTACTCTTTGTGAGCTTAGCTCTTATACTCAAAGGGGTATATTCACAAGAACCTGTGATAACTACTGCAAGAGTAGTGTAACGCAACATCGCAGCCCATCGTGGGAAAATAACCCTGTGTCAACGTGGAATGAAGAAGAATGTGGAAGCATGCGATAGTCACCAGATAACGCGTAAAAAATCAGAGGGAAAATCAACATCACACCGCAAAAATGCGAAACGCTAATGCAAAAAAACATGCATGCGGCCAATCATGGTACAAAAATCAGAGAAAACCAGCCATAGGCCTGCAAATCACATGCGTCTGGCGGGAAAATGCATTATAAAAAGAAAAAAAGGAAAACAAAAACATTTCAAACTGTGTATCACCATGAATGCACCCGGACCGAGTGCAGAGGACAGCCGAACCCCACAAGCCCCATGGAGGACTAGCATGGAACCCCGTGTTCAGGGAAGGGCAAGGACAAGAGGAAGAGGAAGACGGTGTTCAATCCACAGGAAGACCGGATCATCGTCACGGATGTCATAGGACACTACCAACAACTGTCCGCCACCACCACTGCGGCACTGGAAACTCAAACGGAAATATGGCAGGCCATCGTCAACAACGTCAATGCAGTCGGTGTGGCGAGGAGGTCGGGAGGCGCTGGCACAAAGTGCACAGCCAAACCAAGGAGAAGCTCTCTGTCAACAGGAAGGCAGCAAGGGTGACTGGAGGAGGGATTCCTGTTACACAGGAGGTGATTGACGAGCTGGAGGAAATGGTGGCCACGGTCAGCAGTATGGAGACAGTGACATGAATTGGGGGACTGGACACAGCATGATACGATCTGACCCAACAGCAACAGGGTGAGTAACGACCAGGGACGGGGTGACGGGGGGAGATGGGCACAATGGCACACATGCACAAATATGTGTAGCACACTGCACACCCACAATGACCCTGGATCATGTCACTGAGAGCCTTGGCACACTGCAGCACACATAGAAATGCCAAGTGGGCCTCCGACTACAATGTGCACAAAGGGTCCCCCTCCAGATCACAAATAACACAACCGACCCATGCACATGTGCTGAATCCAGCAAAGCAGAGGCCCTGTAACCCACACTGACTATGCAAGTTAACACTGCATGCCCGATACCATTGCAGCAGCCCAGAAACATGAGATGGCCCACGAATCGACATGGAGGTAGCCTAGTGCAGATCACATCCATAAAGGAGCAGGTCACACTCCGACATGTCCCTGCAGTACTTCATCTTGTCATTGCTGCCACTGAGCCGGTCCCAGATGACTTCAGCAGGAACACCAACACACACATCTCTGAGCCCTGATATGTCCGTGGCACACAGTGATGCTGCCCCATCACCTTCACAGTCTGTTGTGTCAGTGGCACACAGTGATGCAGCCATCACCTCGCAACACTCACTGGACACACCGGACACAGAACCCGTATCAGGGGAGTAAGAAGGATATGGAAATTACTTTTCAAGGAAGGAGGCAGTCGCATCCATCACCGCCATATGCCCGGTCCCTGCCTGGTTATGACCTATGCATCATGCCCTGGGAAACACCTCAAACTGATCCCTGGAACACTCTGCGACATGCACCCGGACCCCAACACGGACTGCCATTTCATCACTGCTGGCCAATTACACAGCAAATTCTGCTGCAGACTGCACTCTCCCACTTCCTAATCACTCCTCAATCCCCTGAGGACTGTGTTTGGCCCACCACTGGGATTCCATATGATGTGGGCGTGGATGGCCATGTACAGCACCAGCTCTGTCACTCACCTGAATGTGAATAAAACATTCTAAATCACACAGATGTGTCATTACTATGTTCACTCACATATGGAAGTATGGCTGGATGTAGGGACAATGATTTCACATGAAGGTACACCATGGTAACTTACATCTATATGCATGTGTATCTCAGAGACACATGGCAAATTGGTTGACTGTGAAGGTGAGTACTACCTGTGTCCTCATTGCACATCAAAAAAAATCTCATGACCCCCCCAAACTAGGTACATGTCCATGTATTGAATAGCGCTGTGGGTAAGATTGACCAAATCGGTAGCAGGCCAGGAGTGGTGGCTTACATCACATGTGGCAACAGAACAGCACATCGCATTCCTACTTACACACATCTGTGTGAACACATTCGGTTATGATGTATGACATTGCTCCACATGGTCAGTGGTTGCACACCATACTCACATTGCTGAAGTCATGAAAGTGCACAGGTCGGCCAGCACCTATCCCAAAACAATGTCCGGCTCACAGAGGTTGAACTTGCAAAAGGGACACACCACCATTGCACATGCGTGAGTCAGTCCCTCCTTGTGTAGGGACGATGCTCATTGTGGCACACGAGTGGACAATGAAATCAACACACCTCACAGTTAGACACCAGAGGGGTGACATAGACTTTATTGACATGTGCGTGTCAGCACGGACGAGGCAACGGCCGCAACAGGCAGGGACATGCTTAAGACACTTGCACGCAGCATGGGTACATATTGAGGTTCATACATTGCTGTTGCAACAATGGACGAAAGTCATCACGGATGGCATGCTCCCATCCCACTTTGCCTTGCTGTATCAGGTGTTCTTTGGAGTCTGTCCATTGCCCCGTGTGAAGGGGCACGACTCACTGCCCATGGGATCTGCATAGTGCTCTGCCACCGGAGTGCGCCTATTGTCTGTTCTGCTGAAAATGCTCAGGTGAAAGGGTCCGACAGGTTCACATGTCGTGTTACAGTGCTGTGTGTGTGCTGTACCCCAGCAGGGTTTCCGAATTGGCAATGCTACCAAACGAAGCAGTGTTGCTATGACCATGGACCTGCCTCACCTTGTACAGGTATGTGTACACATGCGTTGTTTCACGCACATGCATCCAGAGTTCAGACAATGGCAGACGTGCCCTCTGTTGTGGTGGGATATGTGTGCAATCCCCACGATGCAACATGTTATTGGGACCTGTGTTGTGGGTAACAATCAGATGTGGCTTCAGGAACGTAGTTACTCCTCCATGAATGCCAGCGCAGCTTCATATGCCATGTGTTCCAATAGTACGTTGTTGTTGTGTACAAAGAACACCAGGGTGAGCCAATCCATTAACTGGTCCGGGCAGGTGTGCTCAGCCCACGCCGTATTACCAATCTGCAAGACAGCCCAATAGGGTAGCGCCTCTATGTGTACACTGCACACAAGGAATTGTGTAATCTCCCATGCACAACTGCCAATACATACACAGTATGTCAAGGCATCCTATGCACGGCTGTCTCTGATGCACTCCTGTTTGTGATCCAACAGGGGGTGCAGACACAAGTCATAGTCCAATTCATCTACGGTTGTGTTGGATAGGCAGACATCCATGGGACACTCGAATGTGCATGTTCGGCAGTGGAACCAGGGCTGGACGCAGGTGACATAGGCAAAGCGGAAGCTGAGACGGTAACTGATCCACAGCACTGCCAGTGGCACTGCGCCCAGTAAATGCAGCATGCGTGCACGGCAGTGCTCCACGTGACGGGGTTGTGCATGTGCACGATATGGCCTGCCATTGCCTTGGTGTGTCTCATGGATCCAGCACTCTTCTATACTGCGGCACTTGTGTGGATGATATGCCACAGCTCTGAGCTATGATTCAAATATGAGTGCAATGTTGGGCTGAATAGGTTCCTGTTTCTATGACAGTCAAGGCCATCTCATGCGGTGGTACCTCAGACAGGGGCTTCTGTGTGTGGGTAGGATGGTTCGTTTGTGCAATGCGTGGTGTGGGAGTCATCCCCATCTGCCATGGCATCTCTTTCAGGGTGTTCCAGACGCGTTCAGGACCAAGGTCAGAGGTGCAGGTGTCCTCCGGCCTTCTGCATTGGCACAATGGAGCTTTCATCCCTGAGGTTTGTCTGACTACTACTTTCGGTTTCTGAATGTGATGTGGCTTTGTGGCTGAGATTGGGACACGGCCTTGGGCTCATGTTGTACAGATGGCGATAAAGAAAAACCAAAGGGGATGATGGACGGAGCGTTGACAATACAAACACTCACCCCCAGTCAACTGATCTGGGTTTAATCCATCACCGTTCTTTAGTTCACTCCGCCACCCCAGTTCAGACTTGGCCATATGCAAATCAGTCTGACCCCGTGCCTCATGGGAACAGTCCAGCCCGAACTGCCAAGCCATGTCTTCCCTGGACCGGAATCAAGCTTCCCAGGACCGGTTTCTGGCATTACAGCCATCCTCAGCCGGGCTTGCTGGAATCCAGTGGCAAAGTGAGCAAGGGACTCACGTCTGAGCATACCCTGCCAACTTAGGGCGAACAAAGAAAAACCGAAGGGGATGATGGACGGAGCGTTAACAATACACACACTCACCCCCAGTCAACTGATCTGGGTTTAATCCATCACCGTTCTTTAGCTCACTCCGCCACCCCAGTTCAGACATGGCCATATGCAAATCAGTCTGACCCCGTGCCTCATGGGAACAGTCCATCCCGAACTGCCAAGCCATGTCTTCCCTGGACCGGAATCAAGCTTCCCAGGACCGGTTTCTGGCATTACAGCCGTCTTCCGCTGGGCTTGCTTGAATCCAGTGGCAAAGTGAGCAAGGGACTCACGTCTGAGCAATACCCTGCCAACTTAGGGCGAACAAAGAAAAACCAAAGGGGATGATGGACGGAGCGTTGACAATACAAACACTCACCCCCAGTCAACTGATCTGGGTTTAATCCATCACCGTTCTTTAGCTCTCTCCGCCACCCCAGTTCAGACATGGCCATATGCAAATCAGTCTGACCCCGTGCCTCATGGGAACAGTCCAGCCCGAACTGCCAAGCCATGTCTTCCCTGGACCGGAATCAAGCTTCCCAGGACCGGTTTCTGGCATTACAGCCGTCTTCAGCCAGGCTTGCTTGAAACTAGTGGCAAAGTGAGCAAGGGACTCACGTCTGAGCATACCCTGCCAACTTAGGGCGAACAAAGAAAAACCAAAGGGGATGATGGACGGAGCGTTGACAATACAAACACTTACCCCCAGTCAACTGATCTGGATTTAATCCATCACCGTTCTTTAGCTAACTCTGCCACCCCAGTTCAGACATGGCCATATGCAAATCAGTCTGACCCCGTGCCTCATGGGAACATTCCAGCCCGAACTGCCAAGCCATGTCTTCCCTGGACCGGAATCAAGCTTCCCAGGACTGGTTTCTGGCATTACAGCAGTCGGAAGCTTGTTTCCGGTCCAGGGAAGAATGTACTGTTTGCATGAAAAGAGCCTTCGGGGCAAAGGAGTCTGTGCAGTGATACAGTGGGGGTGCATGAACAGTGTGTGGGCATAAAACTGTTGTGCTCATGAAACTATTCTGTGCTTCTGTGAAGTGGGTGCATAGGAAGTGTGTAAATGAAACAAGTGTGTTCATGGTTCAAATGACATAGAAAAGAGTGTATACAATAATGACGTGCAGTTATGATTGGTCTATGTGCACGAAAGAAGTGAATACCATCAAAACCTTTAGTGCATGAGAGGAGTTGCCTCTGAAATAGGTGGGTATTTGCCAGACTGTAAACATGAAAGCAGTGTGTGCTTCAGCGGAACGGATGCATAAAACCAGTATGGACGAATGGAATGCATGCGAGAAAAGAGATGAGACATGAAACGCATATCTGCATGAACTGAGCTTATGGTACTCTCCTATAAGCAATAACACACAAATATTCAAAAAAAGTCACTGGAAAGAATCGTGCACACTCATCTACCACTGCACAGATATTTCATATACTTGGGTATCAATGAGCTCAATGCAGAAAAATCAACATAATTGAACACTGACAATTGTTGTGTCTTGAATGCTTCAAATGACTAAAACGAGCACCTATCATTGAATCCCTCATACTCTGATCCCTTTTGATTCTTCACCAATAAGTGGGTTTGAATTCCATCCTCGTTGCCAAAAACCTGTAGTAACTGAGTCCAAGCTGGTTGTAGTAGTTCAGGAGGCTTTATTGTAGATGGCTACATGTTCTGAAATTCAGCTCAAGACTAGCCCCACCAGGAGCAGCCAGCATGCTGCTCAGCTTCTTCCAACTGTGGTTTCCAAACACCAACATTCTATATTACATCATTCTTACAGAGTTCCACTGGTGGAGCGATGGGTGACACAAACTACAATATAGCTAGGATACAACACATACATTGTCAATGATAACTGATTCGGTTTGGTTCTAGTTCGCGCTATATAAAACTCTGCACAAAAAAAAAAAAAAAAATGATTAATACTAATCCAATGTATGTCTGCTACTATCCAGAACTAGATCTATTGTCCCTGTCTATATCTCTCATCCGAGGCACTTTGAGGCTTCTTCAACATGGTTTGTACTACTTTGCAAAAACAATGAATGAATGAATGACTACATAAATAAATACAAATGAAGGAGAGCTCTGTTAATTTACTGTATTCATTTTTTTGTTCAACTGCTCCATATATCACCATGAGCACTTTGCGTGAAAGGTGGTATATGTGTGAATAAATTAAAAATGCTGCCACTAAACGGAAGATGGACAGTCAATCAGCATTATTAAAGCCTTAGGTAGTAGGACAATACACGTGTATGTCTGGAATGGTGAAAGCACGTGAAAAGCCATAGGTGTCTGTCCGAAATGACAACTTTTCCTGTAGGTTAGCTTGTTCGGAGGACATTTGGGTCAACCCAATAGATGGGCTGCTTTATCTGAAGGGCGCACTTGAATACTTCAGTGTGATTTATCTAGGTTTGTGCAGTTGGGAGCTAATTAGTAGCTGACAAAAAGGCATATTTATTTGGGAAATATATCAGGTGTTTTTTTCTGAAGTGTTCCAATGAATATTCATGTGTATTGCACTCGTGTTGTGCTGTGCTCGTTTTTAGTGTGCCACTATTCCTTGAGCCAAACTGTAAATTATTTTGGGAGTGATGCGGTTGGCAGCTATTAGCATAGCCACAACAATTATTCAGTTCTTTGATTTCAGCATTTTATGCCCTCTTTATGGATTTAGTGCACTTGTACATAACCCACAATTTGCAGATGCCACCAAAAATGTTATTGATTGCGGCCATTTCATAATGCTCTTGGAAACTATCGCTGTCTGGCTAAAGACGGAGCATCATCTTAAGGCAGCAAACACTACTAAACTACAGTCTAGGTATAAAGAGTTAGGAATATTAGATTTCGGATATCCAGAATATTGAGCCTGTATTCAGTGCCGCATTCTGAGGAATGAGTGAGACAACGCACAGTACTATATAAAACTAATCAATAAATGATAACAAATAAATGCACACTTTTCTATTAAAGGGAGCCAGATTACTTTATGACATCCCATTGAACCAAACTTTACATGCACTCCTTTTACTAACCAGAATAACCATTTTCCACATTTTAGAGCTTTAAATGCATGTGGATTTTGTGTAGATGTCTCCAGTGCTGTCCTAAACTGCCAAACACTAGTAGAAACCCCAAACACTGCCAACAAAAAGTAATCACAAAAAAAAGTGATGGATGGAATGCTGAATTAATCTCAGCCACTGGTAATCACTCGGGCCGCATCCCAATCTATTGGTATTTTGCACACCATGCCACCTCAGTTTGGACCCAGCTATATTCAATTCAATTGATCTTTATTTCGGCACTACTTGGCCATAAAAGATTTACATAACATATATATATGCAAATCAGTCTTGACCATGATCCAGTGGCAACAGTCCAGCACAAACTATCAAGTCAGACCGTCCAGAACCAGAACACAAGCAATCCAATCCAGGACCAGTTTCGCACTAATTATGGGCTCATCAGCCAGGTATATCCTGGTTCCCACATAAGCCTGCAGGCAGATGTGTTTAGGTCAATCACAATGCCTCTATTTGTACCTTTGCAATCAAATCCTGCAAGTTGTAGTTGGACCATTAAGGAGCCACTACTACTTCTGAAACATCAATATCACGTGCCTTAACGGTTGAGCTTAAAGACTGAATAAATACAGGCTTGGTTCACATCTTACTAGAGCCAGATATGTGGTGTCTCAAAGTCCTTTAAATGTTATTTCCAAAACTGAATTGCCAGCAGCTTCATGTTGGCAATCCAGTCATCAAATACCAAAGGCCTTTTGCTAAGATCCCACCAAGATCTTCCCAGTGCTTCTCCATTAAAATTGCCAGTTCTTACATCAGATCTTGATTTTGAGAGTTTGCATGTGATACAACCCTAGTATTAGGGGCCTTCTCATCAGAAGGCCCTGTCAGCAGAGCTTTCACAAAGAAGTATAGCATGTCCTTTTGAATGTTACTAATTGGCAACTTTCAAAGCCTGGCATACCTCTGAATACAGAGCGGGGACTTCAGAAGAGGTGTAACTTCTACTGAGACAGGGATCCTACAGATCACTCCCTCTAAAGCATCAGCACAGATCTTCCATAAGCGGCCTAGTAACACTGACTTTGTTGAATTTGCAAGAACTTCAGTACAAGGGTCCACACAGGCTCCAAGCTCTACATGTCAATATAATATCAGCTGAACAGACCTTCTGATCACACTTACAGTGCCCCAGTGCCATGAGCCACAATACTCTCTCATGAGGAGGTGTTATGCTGTTACTGCTTCCTTTTCCGCATTAAGAATTGGGCCCGCTGTCCAGCTTACTGACTTCTTTTATTGGGCCATCTGAGCCACAAAATCACATCTAAGGCTTGACTTTTCCTGCTGCTTTGGAAAGCTGAAGGCCCCAATTTGTGGAGACAGATTCAAGTTAGTTTTCTCTCGGAGTCTAGCCCTGTCACTTAGTGACTCCCACATCTAAGAACTCACAAATACCCAAAGAGATGGGCAGAGCCGTTTTCCCAATTACAGGTCCCTGCGACGCATTTGGACATCAGCGGGCATCACCCATTAAAGCAAGGTGCAATGGTGGGCACCATCTTGGATCTACTGCAACTTGGCAAGTAGACCTCTTTCTCTTCATGTCTACTTAATGGCTGCCAAGGACCTTATTCACTACCGCAGAGTCATCTCACACACTACTCTCATTCTGAGTAGTCTGCCCTATGTATGTTTTACCACACGGGCAAGAGATGCAATACACCACGTTTTTAGTGTTGCAATTCGAGAAGCTCAATTGTGTATGCTTTCGGTTATTAATCATCACGTATTTGGTATTGTTGGTAAATGGACACACCACTCAGCCATTACATTTATGGTGTCCAACTATCGGAGGGAGATTCAACATGCTTCTTAGATTTCCCTTTTCCGGTGTAGTTCTAGTAGCCTTAACCAAATGTTGGCGAATATTTTTGGCCTTGCGAAATGCAAATAATGGTTTAGGAATATCGAGCTATTTTATTAATTGCCAATTTCTCAGAATGATTTGCTTGATCCTATTAGCCCTAGGACTATAAGTTAGAACACAAGTCATCTTTTCAGTGTTCTGTTTTTCTTTTGGCGTCAACAGTGTCTCACAAGGTGTAAACCAAGCCCTCTTGAGCGCTAATTTCACCAATTTCTTGGGGTATCCTCTGTTCACCAATTTTATCTGCAGTCTTTCGGCGTTTTCAAAATAGTCACATTTATTAGTGCAATTACGCCGGATTCTTAAAAATTGCCCATAGGGCAAGTTCTCTTTCAAGGTCCTTGGGTGTCCACTATTAAAGTGGAGGAGGGTGTTCCGATCCGTTGGTATAGAGTACAGGCTGACCTCTAGTCTACCTTCTTTGTGAATCACATTCAGATCTAAAAAATTAATTTTATCATGACTATGGGTCATAGTAAATTTCAAGTCAACGGATCTGTTATTGAGCCAATCATGAAAAGAGCCTAGTTGTTCAAGACTCCCTGACCAAATCACAAAAATGTCGTCGATAAAACGACTCCATTTTGTGATTTGGGATCTAAACGGAGTTGTCTCCCGGAAGATGTAATTTCTTTCAAACATATCGATTACTAGATTCGCAATTTCCGGGGCAAAACAACAGCCCATGGCTACTCCTTTAATTTGCAAAAATAAATCCTTTTTAAACGCAAAAAAACTATTTTTCAAACAGATTTTCGCCAAAGATGAAATAAAACTGGTTGGTACTGTGTGTGATCTTGTCCTTTTGTCTAGTACTATGTCTAGAATGAGTAAGGCTTCCTCCTGAGGAATGTTAGTGTATAAGCTTTCAATATCGAAAGTGACCAACAACTGGTGGTCACTTTCGAATATTGAACCCTCTATTTTGGAAATGAAATCCATGGAGTCTCTAATGTACGCCTCTGGGTCTGGTACAAACGGTTTTAGGAAGACATCGATATACTTCGCAAGTGGCTCCAACAAGGAACCAAACGCGGCAATAATCGGACGACCTGGGGGACGATTGAGGTCCTTATGATTTTTAGGTAGGACATATATGTTAGGGATCTTTGGTGTACTTGAATGAGGGAAAAGCATGTTCCTTTTTACATATATATCCTTCATCTAAAGCTTGTGTGGTAATCTGCTAAATTTGGGCTTTTAGGCTCTCTGTAGGGTCCTCCTTAATAGGGCGGTAATGGTCTATATTGTGCAATTGCCTCAAGATCTCATTGTCATACTCGTTGGCATTCCACAGGACAATCCCTCCCCCCTTATCCGCAGGTTTAATAATGGTAAGAGGGTTGTTGGATAAGTCTTTGAGCGCTAACATTTCTTGTTTAGAGAAATTTGGCTTGAAGTACACTTTTTTACAATTAAATTCATCCACTTCTTTCAAAACTTGTTCTTCAAACATTCGAATCTCATCTGGCATTGTCGCACTTTCAGGGCAAAACAAAGACTTTTTTTGGAGACCCCTGTTATTTACTTCTGAGGTCTCGTCCATATCCGAAAAGAATATTTTAAGGCTGATTTTAGGAAGAAATTGTAAAACTTCAGTCTTAATATTCACAGGGTCCTGTAGGATCAAAGGGAAGAAGCAAGAATAGTGACAGGTGCAAGACGATTGAAGCATATTAGAACTATTTTGCTCTGACCGCTCTAGCTGAATAGGTGACATTTCAGAGCCGTATTAGTGCTCCTTAATTCAAGCCATCGTGTAGTTACCAATGTTTCAGCACTTTGGGCCTGATTACGATGGCGTGGAGGTCGCCACTGACAAGCTGTCAGTGGCGGTCTCCCCATCATCGGAACAGGGATCTCCGTCTGCCATATTATAATGGCTACTGGATGGGTGGCAATAAGAAACTCTGACCGCCACAGTCCCGATAGGCACTCTGTATCTGACTGTCTGTCGGAAATCCCTGTAGTTGCAGAATGGCAGTGGTGCCTGTCAGGCACTGCCGAAGGGATTACAATGTCCTTTTCTGCTGGTCGCTCTGTGGCAGTTAATCCACAGAAAAACGGTAGGCAGAAACGGATTTGGGAGCCCGTAGCAGACCCCCTTCAGCCCCTGGGCCAGGGACATAGGCACTGGGGGGATGTATGACATCACAGCACATGCTTTTACAACGCATGCCATTACGACGCAACTTTTACAACGTAAGTCGTTACAACGACTTGCGTTGGGGGGCGCTGGATAGTGAATAGTTTAATTTACTATTCCAACTCCAGTCCCCGTGGATAGTAGGAAAGGTGTTGGATAGTAATTAAACTATTCCGTATCCTAGAGCGCCCTTCAGCGCAATGCGTTGTAATGACTTGCGTTGTAAAAGTTGCGTCGTAATGGTAGTGCGTTGTAAAAGTTGCGTTGTAAAGGATGTTTCCCGCACTGGGGGGCATCTATGGTGCCCCTCTACATATTCCTACACCATGTGGTAGGCACCGCATTGTGCCTGCCAAGTAGTGCAGGGATATGTGTGGGGTGTCTGTTTTGTCTTGCGGCTGGTATGGGAGAGCGCAACAACCACCGCAATACAAAACATGGGAAATGTGACCGCCATGGTGGAGGTCACATTATAATTTGGCCTGTGGGCCTGCCGCTTTGTAAGCGGGCGGTCCCAAATATGATAAGGTGGCGGACGGACAAAAAGCCGTCTGTCATCGTAATGACACCCTTAGGCTGACTATATGTTCCAGGAAGTTATTTGATCTCACAGACCCATGCCATGCTGGTCCCCTGCAGCTATAGGATGTCTACAGTGGGTTATAAAGTGCTCCAGAACCAAGATTATGAACATCCTTCTTTTGTGAGGATTGATTTGTAAATGGAGAAGTTTAGAAAAAGTCTAAAAACCCTTCTCCTCTATTTTTTTGGGTTGGGCCGAAATAGTGCCGCCTCTGAATATCTTCAGGTTTAGGTGCCTTACAACTGAACTTTTACTAGACTTAATGTGATCATATTTCATCAACTGTAAAGGCTCTTCAATGGCTTCTCATCACTAGCAAGTGAACCTTCTCTACATGCACATAGGTCAATCAACTGCAAAATTCACTCCTTCTTGTCATTAAACCACAAAAGCTATTCACTGGACACAAAATTTCCGATCAATGTTAGCATCACTATTATATTTTACGAGGAGAAGCACCTTGGGGGGAACCCCTTCTTCATCAAAGTCGCTACGCTCTACAGTGCAAGCTTAAGAACTATCAACAACCACATGGTTTTCAGAAAAACTCTAAAAAGACATGGATTTTCCCACGATGAGCACATAAACATGAGGCATAGAAAACTGTCGAACAAGACTGGAGAACAATATGGCCCTGTGCTGAACATGCTAGAACCTATAGCTGCACTACCACTATCATACCAAAATCTATTGAAAGTTGATGTACAATCACAGTGCATTGACAGAAATGTACTTTTTGTACTGATTGGCTTTGCTGTTCATTAGAACTGTATATGTTTGCATGTCCTACGGTACTGCTCCTACCATGTCTACTACCCTAAGGCCAGTGGTATCTGAAATTATTAATTTCTTGTATAAATTGAGCCACAGGGAAAATCTGTACCTTACTGTGCCATTTATCATGTTAAATCTCCTGCCATAATAGAGATCCCCGGTAAGTAGACAGGTTTCAAAAGATTAGATGAAGTGGATTAAAGGAGTTGTTGAGTGGCCTCAACGATGATGAAAAAGGAGATAGGACTACTTTCTTTTAACTCAGACAATCAAGTATGAGCAGTGCCTTTCCCACGCAGCTTTGCAAGTCTGGCAAGTAGGATTAATTAGTCCACAATATCAAAAGCTTCTGAGAGATCTAATTGAATCAGACTGGCAGTAATGTTACTACCTGCACAATGGAACAGTTCATCAAAAGTAAAAAACATTGTCATTTTCAAAGTCAACGGCTCTAACTTTAACAAATGCACGACCTATTGCATTGCAAATGCTTGCTTTTTTTGCATGACACAAACATGGGGAAGCACCTTAACAGTGTGTAGAGAGTGAAATTCCTTGAGCAAGGAGTTTGCAGCTTATGCAATAATGTTTTGACCATTTCTACTTGTCATTGTGCTTACAATACACCAATTCTAATTTCCAGTTTAAAAACATTTTCCTTTATTTAAAATAAGTAAATTAGGTATTTAACTTACTGAACCCTATTGCGATGTATTGCGTTTATCCAGACTGTGTTTTACTGATAATCAATTCCTTGCAAAGTGAGCAGCTCTTCCTAAATCCTCATGTTGTTGTCAGTTTCCTCCTCATATTAGTTAGAAATTAGAGACACAGGGAACAATGTTGTTTTTTTAATATATTTGTAGGATTTCAGAAATACTGTGTGACATTTAAAAATTAAACATTCTGTTTTTTAGTTTGAGCCTAGGCAGCATACTTGCGCTGTTTGGAAGACCTGCCATAATCAGTATACGTAGTGTAATACCGCCTGCTGATTGCCATTGGTTAACTCCTGCATTGCTCTTCATTCATGGCTCCTAACTGGTTCCTGCAGGCAGTACGTCATTTCAGTTGCAGGCTGATGTGCACCGGCCAAGTACAGGTTCCCTACGCTTTCAGGGCTTATCTGTTGTTTGGCAGAACTCTTTTTCTCCTGCTGCCCTTCCCTGCACTACAAGCACAGCTCGTGTCTTTGGTGCCCCTGCTGTCTCTACCTAATTTCCCCGTGCAGTGCCCTTCGCCCACCACCACCACCTCAGGTCACAGTTTTTCTCCTCATTTCTTCGGTGCCCCAACTCTAATCTAATCTCCGTGTGCGGTGCCCTCCACCACCACCATCTCCGATCGCAGTTTTTTTTCTCATGTCTTCGGTGCCACTGCTCTCACTACCTAATCTCCCCGTGCAGTGCCCTCCACACCACCAGCTCCTGTTGCTGCTTTTTTTCATTATGTCTTTGGATCCCCTGGTCCCGCTACCTAATCTCCCTGTGCAGTGCCCTCCTGTTTTTTTGTTTGTGGTCCTACAATATGCCAGCAGATCTCAAAAACAGCCCACCTGACAGCAGCAAAGAGCATTGTGCAGGAACACATGGCGAGGGTGCTGTACATTGAAAGACCAAGATTGTGTTGCTTTAAAAAAATTGTATTTTATTTTTTATTACCATGGTGCTCATGTCACGGCCGCCATGTGCATTACTTTTATGTGCAGGAACGCCGTGCTTTATGTTTCAGCACAGCACCTGCTTTCATCTTTACAAGAGAGGCGCTGCGCTTTATATTTTAGCATGGTGCCCGGTTTTCTGTTGACAAAGCCAATAGCTGTAAGTCTCGCAAATGCGAGACCTACTGCATTGCAAGTGCTTGTTATAGTTTTACATATGTAAAATTGCTCTGCACTGGATGTTCCAATAAGATAGATTGTCTGTGCCTCATCCTGGCTTTTGTCAGGCACAAGTCATTTACACTTAAGGCTCCTTCTCTATTAGCCAGCTTTACAAAGGTGTGTCTACTGCAGCAGGGCCATCCCCACATGGTCTGGGACTACCGACCACCCTCCCCTTCATCATGTCAAGAATTAACAATCAACGTAGTAATCAGTCATGCAAGAGAATTCTTTGGAAGGCAGGGGGTCTCACGACCCCCCGGCCGTATTTATTAAAATATGAAAACAAATTAAAATGAGTAAAATAAACATTATTTACACAATTAAAAATGCAAAATTCAGATATTAGATTTACAGCAAGGTAGACAGGTATGAAGGGCTAACCTTAACAAATGTCTAATACAGCGTGTTTCCTAACCGAATCTAACATCCTACATATCAATTTTGCATTCTAATAATATCTGGGCCTACGGCAAGGTCGTTAACCGGTGTCAGATCCTTTTCTAGCTATGCCCTCACGTCTGGGTGCGCATGCGCAACAAGGGCCCGGTTACCGGGAGAGTTCGTCCCTCTCCTGGTTACCCTCGTACGCTCTGTGAACTCCATGTAACCAAAAAGGGGGGCCCTTACACTCACGCCATTTTCTGATGTCATAGTGTATGTGCGGGGTGGCTACCAGCCCAAGGAAAGCGTGACTCCCTCCCCCGCACCCTTCCAAGCAAGCGGATATCCTGCCCCTGAAGTTCTAGGAGAGACCAGTGGCCCCACCCCCTGGGCAACCCCATTCGATAATGGTGCCGCCCCCTAAGGACCTTAAATTGCTGCTCACCGATTATGACCTTACCGCCACAGGCCAGCATAGTTAACCGACTATCTGCCCCCCCCCCCCAAAATCCCTACACTGAAAGGTCATATCTTCCTAGCAAAACCTTCTAGCCATGCCATTTTGTTCCTTACCAGTAGGTCATTCCCTGCTTCTGTCAAGTGGACCCCATCTCGTAAATAGAACTGATCTTCCCAAATGCACCCATGTGAAATACTCTGCAGGTGAGGTGCTCGAAAGAGTTTCTCCATCTTATTGTTGACCCTCTTTACCGAGTGGTTCAACGCCCTAACTGAGTCCCCCCCTCCACCGAAGTCTAGGTATCAAATGCGACCACACTATGGTGCACCCTTGTAACAACTTCGCCAACCAACCTGCCGTTGAGATAATCTCTTCCAACAGGACCCTTCTGCCTAGTGTTACCAAATCGTTCCCCCCCAGATGCAGGATGACCACTGAGGGCGGTGAGGTGTGCCTTTCGAGTAAGTCAAAGATGTAGCCCCTAAGCTGACTAAGGCAGAGCCCCCCTGTGCCACGAAAGGAAACATTAAACCCCCCACACTCCGCCCTCCGTCTACCCTCTCCTGAAAGGAAAATTGGGTTAGCACGCTTCACATAAGAATGACCAATCACCCATACTACATGTGTCCACCTCTTGTCTTCTTGCCGTTGTTGGGATGTTGATGGTTGCATTTGCTGATCCTGTAGTAGTTTCCGTCCTGCGTCACAGGCCCGAGAAACTGAAAGATACACATAAACAAGGCAGGCTTCAGGGAGGATGAACTGACCCCTACAACATGTGCAGCCGCACAAAACGCTTATAGGCATTGGAAGACCATCTCCCAATCCTCTACACACTGTTGGCAGGCAATCCTCTCGCAGTGGCCTCGGTGGCCGCCCCTATCCGGAAAGAATGTGTTCCAAATTCCTTGGGGTTCAAACCTGCTCTGGCGATAGCCATTGCTAACACTCTTTGGAATTGAAACCTGGTCAAATGGGGTACCATCTGCGTGTATCAACAATGCTCCCATTGCCTCACCCGCCCGTTGTCTGATGAACTCCTCAACATGCGACACTGGGCAGCACGGGTTGTTCGGTGCCCGGTGTAGCACCACACTCTCCCCCAAGGCCTCCTGATCAGTCTTGGATTTCCGAATAGTAACCCACATTGAGTCGCCCCGTATAGTAGTATCTATCAGCTGTAGGCCACCTAAAATGTCTAGTTTGTTACTAGCCACTAATTCACTTACGCGCAATGCCCCGTAAAATGCCAGGGAAAAAGCGGCTTTGAAGAGAAGTACCTCTCCCGAAGAGCTGCATGTGTCAGGCAGGACGAGCAATACCGCTGCCAATCATTCTAGACCTATTGGCCGTCTGCCATCGGCGGTGTTTGCCTGTAGGCGCCACCACCCCTTCATCGCTTTTTGTACTAAGAAGCTTTTTGTAGGATCCCTGGCTCCCTTTGTCTGTGCAAAAAAGGACACAGCTGCCTTGTGTCTGCTCGCTGTGGCAGCTGAGCACCCCTCCCTGTGCAATGTGTCCATGTACTCAGTGAAATTTGCCTCCTGATCCCATTTGGCCTCCCACTCCTGTCCCAGAAAAGTACAGTAAGACCTGAACGCCCCTTCGTAAGCTGTCCTGGTCCTGGGAGCTAGGCTGGCTGCCACGAGGTCCTGTAGTCGGGGGCACCAATCTGCCAAAGTGTAAAGGGCGTCAGCTGCGTTATTCAAGACCCCTGGAACATGTTTGGCCCTGAATTGCACGTTCAACTTCATGCATCTTAGCACAATCTCCTTTATAAGGCGGAGTATCAGATTACACCGTGCTGTCTGTTGATTGATACATTCCACTACAGTCATGTTATCCGACCAGAAAATGAGTGATCAATTAGACAATTGATCAGGCCAGACCCTTAGGGCCACCCATATTGGGAACAGTTCCAAGAAGCCAATGTTTGCTGTCAAACCAGTCTCCTCCCACCAATTGGGTCACCTTTGTGCCGCCCACTTGTTGCCAAGTATGGCGCCAAACACTACACTGCCCGCAGCGTCCGTCCATAGTCCTAACTCTGCTGAGGTCACAGGGGGGGCACCCCACAGTACTCTGCCATTGAAATCCTCCAGAAATGCAATCCATATCCGCATGTCCTGGCGAACCTCGACTGACAGTCTTGTGTGATGGTGTTTGTCTCGCAGGCCCTTCATGGCTTGCGCAATTGAGCAGGAAAATAGGCGTGCCATAGGGATAACCCTCAGTGCAAAATTCAGCTGGCCAACTGTCTGCTGCAACTGCAGTAATGTGACTTTCTCCTTCCCCAAACATTGTTGAAGGGCTGCCCTGAACTTGGCAATTTTTTCCTTGGGTAACCTGAAACAACCCTCTATGGAGTCAAGTTCGATGCACAAGAATTCTAAGCATTTAGCTGGCCCTACTGTTTTTCCTGGTGCCAGCGGGACCCCAAAAGCACGCATGAGCACGCAAAACTCATGCAATGCCCACGCGCACTCCTGTGAGCCCGCCACCCCCAGCAAAAGAAAGTCATCAAGGTAATGCATCACATGATGGTGGCCCGTAGAATGTCTCAGGACCCATTCTAGGAAAGAGCTGAATGTCTCAAAGTAAGCACATAAAATGGAGCAACCCATGGGCATAAACATGTCCATATAATGTTTGCCTTCGAAGGAAAACCCCAGCAGGTGCTGGTCAGATGGATGCACTGGCAATAGTCTAAATGCTGACTCAATATCTGATTTCGCCATCAATGCCCCGGGGCCCAGTACTCTCAACATCTCCACTGCCTGGTCAAATGACGCATATTTCACACTACAAATGCTCTCGTCAATCGCATCATTCAATGATAGGCCCCTAGGTGCTGAAAGATTGTGTATGAGTCTAAATTCGCCTTTCTCTTTCTTTTGGAACCACTCCCAGAGGGGAACAGACAAAATTTGGTACTGGGATGTCAAGGAAAGGACCCGCTATTCTACCTAGGCGCAGCTCTTTTTCGATTTTCTTTGCTACCACCCCAGGATTATGTTTAACTGACAACTGGTTCCTACACTGCGGTGTCCCGGTATACCCCCCAGCTGGAATCCGGAAACCGTGCGTGAAACCTTCTTGCAGCATCCTTGCCGAGGTGTGATCTGGGTATCTATTGAGCCAAGGAATCATTGCCGACACGTCAATGGGGGAGTGTGCGACCTGGGGGTGTTCCCCCCTATTCTGGTTTCCTCCTCCCCCTGTTACCTGAAGTGCTACCCTTTCACCGGCATGTCATTTCTGGGTGGGACGGGTGGCCGCATATGTAACACGCGTGTCTGAATTTGCACGTGCCCGGTGCCCTTGTGCATGTTCGCCTGTTGAAATCCCAGCACACACCCTTCCCGCCCGAATTACCTCTAGCCTTATTGGCCACTTCCCCCCCTTGCGCTGACCGAAAGGGCTGCTGGGGCTTGGGCGAATAACCTTTGTTCCAGTTAGTGCTAGCACCTGCAGATTGTCCCCTTTTAAACTGAGAATGCCAGGAAATTGAGTCAACTTTGTCCCAGCCTAAAGATTTGTTAAATTCCCTAGCTTTCCTGAAAGCTATGTCATATTCTTTCCATGCATCCCCCCCATGATTCTCACTGTACATTGTAATCCTACTCTGATAACAAGCCATCTCCGCCTGCATTGCAGGGGAACGTTCGGCGGTGACTGCCACAAACACAGAAAAAGCCCTGATCCAGTTGATGAGCGTCTCTTCCACCCTGAATTTATACAACTGAGACCGCCATTCACAGGGCAACATCATATCTTTCTGTGACTTGGCATATTCCCACTCCCTGTTGTCAATTAGTAATGAGAAAATATTTACATATTTGTCTGCCCAAATTAATTCTTTCAAACTCTGTGAGACATGTTGTGCCAAATTCTCCCCCCTGGACGGTATCGTGCCTTCGCCCAATACCGGTAAGGCAACCTCCTTACCACTTTCCACGAGTTGCGTTGGTGCTATGGTCTTGACTGTGCCCGCATTGCTCGCTGCACCTGTTTGGGGAGAAATTGGTGTGCTTGGCATGCTACCTTCGCTCCTAGCCTCCATGATTTTTGCGACAATTATCTGTGCCTCAGCCGTGGGGTCAGCTGCGGAAGGTAACATTCTCCCAATCCCCAGCCAAGGAAGCACTGCTGCTATCTGTGCCGCCAATTCTGGGGGTACCTGACCCACCCCCGGGGATGGGCTGGCCGGAATTTCAGGTGGGACCACTGTCGGGACAAAATTTATAGGTGGCGTGGCCGGAGCCGGTGCTACCGGTACACTTATCGGGATAAGAGGGGGTGTCGTGGGAGTCTCGGGTGCTGTAGGTGCCCCGCTAGGGACTGGCCAGGGGGCCCCCCTCCTACACGGGGCTTGGGGGGGTGACTACCACCCTTCTTGGCTCGGCCACGCTTATGTGGGGCCACAAATTCCCCCCTCGGTCTAGGTGGCACTATTATCCGTTTGGGTCTCCCTGATGGCCCTGCCTGTGCATCAACCCTCTGACCCAATTCTGCCACTGTCTTACCCAATGTATCCACCTTTCCCAACCACTTGTCCATTGCCGACATTTTGCGCATCATGGTCTAAAACATTAGCTCCATGCACGAATTCCCTGCGCCCGCTTACCGGACATTATACTACTAGCACCTGCACTACACAATACGTTAGTTATGGGCACAATGTGCCTTGTACCTGTCCCAAGTTGGAGGCTCATAGGCTGGCCGTAAGCACCACGCAACTGTGACCGCACACACCAGCTAGCCTGGAGTGTTTGGGCGAGCAAACTCTAGCCCCGCGGCCCGCAAGAAGCAGTGAAATGCAGGGCTGCCCGTGTCCTCGGATTCCGCCATCCACCGTGAGCTCCTCAGCTAATCGGTCAGCAGCGGCCCTGGTCTGTAAGCCTACGATGAAAGAAATGTTACTACCAAATCTTAGCTCCCACGACACAAGGGGGTGGGGGTTGAAAGGTTGGCCCCTTTAGTCACCCCTAACACACAGTGCCCCTACTAACTCCCCACTCCCCGAAATTATGCAATAGCTTCAAAGTACCTTAGTTTGATTCCTAATAATTTAAACAGTCTTTATTTTTCACCAAAACACCCTCTCACAGGTCGCTTTATCAATTGTTGGCAAGTGCAGCACTTTACTAGTGTGTGCTTTATTGCAAATTTATCGAGTAAATTACACCTCACCAAATGTGGCTATCGCATTCAAAACTATTCCCTGTACTTGGAAATATCACGTATACAGATTATGCACAATGTTAGCTTTAGCAAGTTATTCAGGGCTGCCCTCCTTAAAAAAGGGCTGTTCAAACCTTTAACAAAAATTTAACTGAGTCTGTCAGCTCATTAGCCACAGCGATCCGATTTTCATTAAAACCCACTTTGGTCTCCCATCCAGCTGTTGCCCAAGCCGCCCCTGCTTCGCTCTGCCAAAATACCTTCCTTTAGTGCAGAGCAACAACCTCCCACAGGCTCCGGCGAACCGATCCTCGTTCTCCCACCGCCCAAAGAGCCCGCACAGCACCTCTCGCTCGACTGGCTATGTAACCCCTGGCCGAAGCGGATATTCGTGTGCTCTGGCCTCGTGTATACCCGCTCAGCTCCCGTCGCGTCCTTGCTCCTCCAGTGCCGATGCAATTCCCGACACGACTATGCACTCCAGGCCCCTCCGTTCACTGCGAAAGGCGCCGACAGCCGTTCCCGCTCCGCATGCGACAGATGAAATAAAAATAAAGAAAAAATTAACAGCCCCCACAGCGGGGCGAGGAGCGAGCCTGGGAAGCGCGGGCACAAAGAGGATGCTTCCCACGCGCCCCAGGCTCTTAAACCCCCCCTTTTCTGTCCCGCCCCTTGACCCGGAAGCACTTAGACTGCCCTTGAGTCAAGGGTGGGACCACCCAATCTAGAAGGATCAAGGAGGGCCGGGCCCAGCCATGCGTGCGTGGGGGCCGAGCGCCCCCCCTTTCCTTTCTGACACCAGCTTCAGGCGTTTTCAGCACACTGGTCTCCTGCCGTGCACGAACCTGCACTTGCACATCCTCACTGTCTACCCTGTGTTTTGTGTCACTCCAAGCACTGGCAATGAGCAGAGATCAGGGTTTCTTCTAACATGTTATCTTCCAGCACGCGATTGTGCTATTAGGGAGAGGAAATTATACTATGTAAAAAGGTTGAACATGGGTGAACATGGTCTTGGACTGCCGGCCACCTCCCCCCTTAACACACTGACTGAATTACCCAATTCAACCAGTCAACACATGGGGGTCTTTGGAAGTCAGGGGGTACAGGGCCCCCCCCTGGCCGTATTTATTAAAATATAAAAACAAATCAAAACTTTAATAAATTAAACATTTCTGACAATTATTAAAATGCACATTCCAGAACATTAGATTACATCCGTTTCGACATGGTATGATGGGCTAACCTTAACAAATATCTAGTACAGCGTGTTTCCTAACCGAATCTAAACATCCTGAAAATTAAACTGCATTCTAATAATAAAGTCGTACGGCAAGGTCGTCAACCGGTGTCAGATCCTTTTACAGCTGCGCTCTCACGTTCGAGATGCGCATGCGCAACCCAGGGCACGTTTCGCCCACGTGCGCTCCCTGAACTCCATTTAACCATAACAGGAGGGCCCAGACACTCGCGCACCTTAGTGACGTCATAGTGTTGTGAGGGGTGGCTACCAGCCTGAGGAAAGCGTAACTCCCTCCCCCGCACCCTTTAAAAAACGGGATATCATATCCTGCCCCTGAAGTTCTGAGAGAGACCAATGGCCCCTCCCGCTGGCGGCCCCTTTCGTGAATGGGTCCGCCCCCCCGTAAGGACCTTAAAATGCTGCTCACCGATTAATGACCTTACCGCCAGACACACATAATAAATACGACATTGCTATTCTAAAAGGAAAAAAGGCCTAAGGAGAAAATTGTTAATACACAGCAAAGCACAAAACATATACATATACAGATACTCCTGTAAGCGGGAAAAAGGCCTAAGGAGAAAATTAGTTAAAATATCACGGTACTGCACAAAATATTTACATCTGTTCTACCTTCCAGTAAACGGAAAATACAAGGCCTACTGGATCAAGCACCCTAATCCTATAGTCCGGCACATTGTCAAACTTTATACCTACCATTTGCCAGGCCCCAAGGTCTGCTAAAAAGGGATGGAGGGTGGGGAAAATTACACAGCCCCACGGTGGGGCGAGGAGCGAGCCTGGGAGCGCGGGCACAAAGAGGCCGCTTCCCGCGCTCCCCAGGCTTTTAACCCTTTCGCCGCCGCGGCCCCGCCCCCTCGCCCCGGAAGCGCACAACTACTTCCGGGGCGAGGGCGCGGGGCAAGCGACCCCGAAAGGGACGGGGTGTGGGAGGGGCCGGGCCCCGCCATGCTTGCGTGGGGGCCGATTGGCCCCCCCTTGTCTCATGGTCTTGGACTGCCGGCCACCTCCCCCCTTAACACACTGACTGAATTACCCAATTCAACCAGTCAACACATGGGGGTCTTTGGAAGTCAGGGGGTACAGGGCCACCCCCTGGCCGTATTTATTAAAATATAAAAACAAATCAAAACTTTAATAAATTAAACATTTCTGACAATTATTAAAATGCACATTCCAGAACATTAGATTACATCCGTTTCGACATGGTATGATGGGCTAACCTTAACAAATATCTAGTACAGCGTGTTTCCTAACCGAATCTAAACATCCTGAAAATTAAACTGCATTCTAATAATAAAGTCGTACGGCAAGGTCGTCAACCGGTGTCAGATCCTTTTACAGCTGCGCTCTCACGTTCGAGATGCGCATGCGCAACCCAGGGCACGTTTCGCCCACGTGCGCTCCCTGAACTCCATTTAACCATAACAGGAGGGCCCAGACACTCGCGCACCTTAGTGACGTCATAGTGTTGTGAGGGGTGGCTACCAGCCTGAGGAAAGCGTAACTCCCTCCCCCGCACCCTTTAAAAAACGGGATATCATATCCTGCCCCTGAAGTTCTGAGAGAGACCAATGGCCCCTCCCGCGGGCAGCCCCTTTCGTGAATGGGTCCGCACCCCGTAAGGACCTTAAAATGCTGCTCACCGATTAATGACCTTACCGCCACAGGCCAGGTAGTTGACCGACTATCTGGCCCCCCCCAACCGCCTACATTGAAAGGTCATATCCTCCTAATCAAGAAACCCTCTACCCCTGCTAATTTGTTCCCTATCCTTAGGACATTCCTTGACTGTCAACTGGACCCCCCCACCCTGTGAGTAGAGACAACCCCTCCAATAATTGTCCCCTCTTCATTATCAGCCGACTGGCAATTAAGGTGTCTGAACTAATTTCTCAAACCAAGTGTTGATCCTCTTTATCGAGTGATTCATCACCGAGTGACTCCGTGCACTCGCATAGTCCCCCCCCTTGTACGTGCAGCCTGGGGAAAAATTGCCCCCTTATGGTGCAGTCTGAGTCCTATCATCGTTACCCCATGTCCTGTAATGCATGAGGGTGTGGGGGCACGCCTATCGAGGATCCCCGGCCGTGACCGGGGGTATCCTGGTACTATCCTTCTACCCCTCCCACTGGCATACTGTACAGTCGGCTAACCATCCACACCTAGCCACTACGCTCTGGAAAGTGTTAAGTGTATGGTACTACTTTTACTCTGGAAGTCCCTGCTTCCTGGACAGGGGAAATGAGGTGTTGCATAGGCCTATCATTCCCGGGGTTGCCGAGGCCAGGAATGCACACCCTTGTGTACTGTTCCATCTCTACCGTTGTCAATACCAATTGGTGATCTATGCATATACCATGCTGACACTGGTGGCCCTGCGTGCACAGGCGCCGTTACTGTAGGTATACAATTTCCTGTTAAGGCAAATACTGCCATTGTTGTGAAGCAACATCCTGCTACATTACTGTCGCCAGCCCAATTAAGGATTTACACACCAAAACAATCAACTCTGTGTTGGCATCTCCTGCGTCTTTTGATCGCTCGCCCATCACACTTGCGTTGTTGCTTGCCATCCTCTACCTGAGGTAAGCATCCCTTGGGCTGTCCACCTGTAGCAGCTGTTGTGATGCGGAGCACTCCATATATCCACCATGGACCCGGCCATACATAAATGGAAAAGATAAACACAAACCATTAGTGTTTCTGGCGATAATTTGCTGTACACGTGCAAGTCTTACATTGCCATCACTTGCTAAGTTTGAGGTACGATTAGCGTCAGATGCATACTCACAAACACTCCCGACTAAGTGTTGCACATAGTCTCAGTTTGTGTCCCTTGTAGCGTGACTGGATTAGTGTTACGAAGAGTGCCCAGTAAAATGGCCTTCATTAACGAATACTACCCAGTGTGCAGTGCAGTGACACAAAGCATGGAGTCCCCCATGAATACCATAGCGCCCTCATGACTCCTTAAGGATGATTCGGATATCAGTTTAAAAGTAACCGTCTGTTTGGATTAGCACCCACCCAATCACAACTTGATGAGATATACGTATTCTACGTATCGAACCCCTCGCGCCTGACTGTTGGCTTCGACCGTGGCTGACAATGGTAACGCGTAATATAACTAAGGGGCAACCATAACCTATATATATTATTCTTATGATACCAAACTGAGCATCATTCCCTTAACAAGTTGCATGTAACAGGTGGCCCTCCAGCTGCCACACATGATTTTCCAATCAATTCATAGTATACCGACACTTGTTGCAAATCATGATGCAACATTAGTTTCAACCGATCAGAGTGTAATGTGTTACCGTTCATTAACCCATTCTGCCTCCCCCAGTTCAGCCCTGGTCCGAGCAAATCTGTCCGACCCCCCTGCCCATATAAGGGCACCAGCAGTATCAGAGATGGGATTTAGGCATGGTCACGACCTTCCTTTTTCGATCCACTCTACTATAGTGGGTCCTTTGCTTGCTATATGTCCTCTGAGAAGATTACCTGAAATTAATAGGCACACTTATGGAATGTCAATTTCCTGGCTGACATTTGGTACAGCTGACTCATTCAGGCAATAAAACAGGAGGGGAGGAATTTAGTGCCCAATGCTGTTAAGTAGACACGCAAGCGCACACAGGTGACCCCGAATTAGTATTGTCAATATTACCGGTAGATATATTGACTACATAGACCACTCTGCCATGTTATCGTTGTAACTAGCATTAGCTTGGTCTGTGGGCGGATACCCAGGTGAAGCGGACACACAATATTGTTTACTGAGATCCCTCCTGTTGAACCAGACAGGATCTATTATTTTATGAACAGTGAGGACGTTCTGAAACAACAAGAATCCCCGCACCCAGAAAGAAATATTGTGGGGTGGCGGGGTCAGTGAAAGGAGGGTGTTAAACCGGGATCAGATTACAGTGCCCGCCCAGCAATTATGGTTACCTTGTCTATTTACCGAATAAATAACAACCACGACTGTCTTGTCGCTGAGTCAGAAAGGAAAAACAAGGGCACAGTAATTGTCATCCTAATGTCACAGCATTTAACCCCAAGTGGGCAGCTTTTCACGCTCCTTGCACTCAACCAATCTGACAAATGATCGTTTAAAGTGTTCTTGCCCAAATGTAGGTATACAATGGGCAGCATCTCTGAGATTAGAATTAACATATTAAATGCATTTAGATACAGTGCATCTAAATATAACAGATTTTAAAACTTGTTGCTTATCCTGCCAATCTGTCATGGATACAGCCCTCCTGGGCCTACATTGGACATTCCTGATTTAAAGAAAGAGATAAGATCTTCCAATTTCAGACGGCAATTATTTGTGGCCCTGAACCATCCTTTCGATTACCTTGTGAGCTAAGAGCCCCACTGCCTTATTGCTTATCCCCAGTAGCAGGTGGTCACCCTGGTCAACAATTTACTGGACCCATCTGCTTGTAAACAGGTGTGATAGGATGTGGGATAGTACTTTCCTACCCCACTATTCTACTTAAATGAAAATTCGTGAACATCAGGGGCTGTCAGTTGCTGGTAAATTGAGCCCAAAAACCCGCCCAGACGGGGAATTTACTCCTGGTCCCGGGCCAGACCTCTGCATCATGGTCTGACAGTCTAACCATTTTTGGGCCACACTTCTCCACCAAACTGGAGCCAAACAGTACTTGATATCACCGTGTAAACATCAGTACATCCACTTTGGGCATTCGAAATTGAAGTGGACTGATCGCGTCACTTCTAGCATCAAATATTATTCCACTGTGGCTCTTTATACAGAAAGGAGTTGAGCCTATCATCTTGCTTCAGCTTTCGTTGGCTATCTACCTTAATTACGAGATATGTGTTTTATGTCATTTAAGCATAATTGTTGTAAAACATAGGGACAGGCTAGAGGTTAGTGTACAGAATACTCTGTCACCCACGTGCAGTACTACTCTGTCCACCAACCCTCAGTTTTATAGAGATAATGTCTGCCAAAGGGAGACACACAATAGCCGCTAACGATAACCCGAGTACCGGAATGTACAGCAGAATGTCTTATGGTCATTCAAATAATGACTGCTCGCTGTGACATGTGATAGCTTAAATGTGGAGATCATGCGACCGTGTAAGCCCGGCGGTGTCAGGTCGGCTCCGTTATATTTAACACAGCCTGATGCCAATGTAAACATGCAAATTATTTTATTTCCCTGACTGCTTGGGCATAAAATATTAATTCTCCTCCGTTCTGCTAACGGTCATTTTTATAACCTAAACTGCATCCGTTTTCAAATAACTTTTAAAAGCTTTTCCTCAATGTAAACGCTCAGACTTGTGCTGTAGAACTACTTCTAAGAAGGCGCTTTTGCACCAATATGCTGGCATTCAAAGATCATTTATAATAAAACACTGGCCCCTTTCACTTCTATTGTAAAGCTTCCCTCGCAAAGACAGGTGACAGCAGAGTGTGCTTCTTTGCCAGCACAGATCAATGCAAGGGGGGCTCTGTTACCACTAGCCAGGTGACCCCTCTTCCTCGTATCACTCACACTTGCAGACGATTTATCGGTATACAGAACCCACCATCAGCGTCATAACCACAAGCAGCACAAAGCAAAATTAATGTAATACATTGAAACTCACTGGAAAACACACAAATCGACAAGCACCACCAGCTAAATAAATGCAATTAAGTGCCTATATCCCTCGATTAGAAGTAGAATTGAGGGACCAGGACTGTGGTTGAGATGTACCGCCCTGTCCACCAATTCCCGACCATGAATCTGGTAGTGTGAGCTCTTTACAACATCTGTACATGGGCCATTCTGAGGGACAGTCAGTTCCGCTGACCAAAATAGTGATTGCAAATGTCTTTGATATGGAAACAACGACAGGCCTCTCCGAGTTGATAGATATCTTAAGATAACCCTGGAATGTACACAATGCTTATTCAGGTCTTGCCTGACACCTTCATTTTGCAAATTATGTGTAATATTTATCGCCCTGAATTTTGAAGTATTATTCTGCGAATATTTGTATGGAATAATCAGACGGTTTCTTTCATGTCATTTCTACGGTTCAAAGCCTACAGTTTGAGGAGCATTTGCCCGTATACATGTGTAATATAGTTTTATAATCAATGCACTAAGGACTTTGTAACCAATCTAAAATAGCTATTATGTAACCCGATTTCCTTGCATAACTCTATTTGCATAGTCTGTAGTCATTTTAAATCACAAGTAGATGTGCCCACTAAATTTGACCGATGAAATGATTAGGGGTACTGAGGCTGCTGTTTCATAAATACATCACTTGCACTCACTGCATAGAGCGGGTGTGTTTCTTGGTGGCCTTGAGATTAAGTGAGTTTGCCCAGACTCACAGGATGTTTAGCGTCGATACCGAGGCTCGAAACCACATCCCCAGTTCGTAAATCAAGCACCAACAGGTCTCCCTACCGACAAGCAGGCACATCCTGTGCCGAAACATTCCAGCCCTTCTGGAGAGTACTACCCACGGTGTTAACACAATTCACGTCTTTACGTGCCTCGGCTTTCCCGGTCCCCTTCAAGTTACTTACCACACGAATTACTAAAGAGACACAGAAGCAAGGGAATGTCATGCTGGTAATAAGGCGTCTTAAACAGTGGGATGTCAGCCGAACAATATTACCTTCCCGTGTTATTTGCTCATCGGGCGCTAACACGGAAACACGTTTTGCCATAGCGCAAGTGATACTTGACACACTCAGCATGTGTAATAACGACACGGCTGTAATAACCTCGAACATGGTCACTGTGATAACCGGAAGCACAACCAAAGCGCCACAGTACTTTTCTAGGGGGCTTACTTTTTCTGCTTGTAGTTCTCCATGATGCGCTCCAGGTGCTGCCGCCGCCAGGACAGCCACGCACAGCCGCCGCGATGGATCATGGATGGCTTCCTCCCCTGCAGTCCGGCAGACATGTCCCCGTCCTCACACCTGCATGCCTAAGCCTCCGCGAAACCGGCTGGCACCCGTCCCCCGACGAACAACGGAGACATCGTCTGCTGCTCTCCCGGGCTCCGCAGCTCCACTCCCGCTGATTGCGATGCTCTCCATGCGGGACTATAAACAAGAAAAAGAGAAAATTATACAGCCCCACGGTGGGGCGAGGCGCGAACCCGGATCAGTCCTCCGCAGCTAGGGTTCTCCGGATCAGCACGCCGCCTGGTCATAAGTTCTCCCGCTCCACCTCAGCAGCGCGTCGGATCCAGGAAAACACCGCAGTCCTCCCGCAGCTACGAGGCACACCTGCAATAAAAAGGAACAAGAACATTACACAGCCCCACGGCGGGGCGAGGAGCGAGCAACCGTCCCCCGACGAACAACGGAGACATCGTCTGCTGCTCTCCCGGGCACCGCAGCTCCACTCCCGCTGATTGCGATGCTCTCCATGCGGGACTATAAACAAGAAAAAGAGAAAATTACACAGCCCCACGGTGGGGCGAGGAGCGAGCCTGGGAGCGTGGGCACAAAGAGGCCGCTTCCCGCGCTCCCCAGGCTTTTAACCCTTTCGCCGCCGCGGCCCCGCCCCCTCGCCCCGGAAGCGCACAACTACTTCCGGGGCGAGGGCGCGGGGCAAGCGACCCCGAAAGGGACGGGGTGTGGGAGGGGCCGGGCCCCGCCATGCTTGCGTGGGGGCCGATTGGCCCCCCCTTGTCTTTGGTAAGCTGCTTGCTGTGCTGGGGAACTGGTACTCATGGTTATTTCTGGCTTCACAAGTTCACCAAATTACGTGAGTCTGGACAAATGATTTAATGTCTTTATCGAGTCCCTTAGCTACCTGCATCCCTGGAATTAAGTCTACAAAAATGGGATCCAAATATTTAAAATTTGAGCTTTAAGCTCGACCCTCTTCAATCTGTATATGCACCCGCTGGCGGACCTCTTGGAAAATCATAGAGGGCAGACGGTGTCCTATAAGAACGACACACAACTGATTCTTACTTTGGCCCAAAGCCTTCACTGGCTCCCTATAGAGGAAAGGATATTCTTTAAAGCCTTGTGTTCACAGAATATTGCAGGGCAAAGACCCGAGATACCTTCTTCCAATGATTCGACTTTGCCATCCTTTGCGCTGTCTGAGATCTGCTGGAATAGGACTGGTCGGTGTCTCCAAATTCAACAGAAAGAGCTTTGGCGGTAATTTGTTTAAGTTCCTGGCAGCCAAACAGTGGAACTTACTTCCACTACATCTCAGACTGGAGCCCTCTGAAATGGTAACCATGCGCTTTACAAGCTGCCAACATAAAAATAAACATAATTTATGCTTGTAATTAGCATTTTGCAGTTGCTTTTTCTACTAGGCTCTTTTTTACCTACTGTTTCATCTAAGTGTCTTCGAAGTAATAGGCTCGTACAGTAATAGATTGTTTATCCCTCAAATTTACATTATGCACCAAAAACTTGAAGTTTAAATGCATGCAAACTGTGTTTCTTTTCACCTACTTCTCAACAACTAAAATTACAGAAGGAAATAAAAAAAATACAAAGTGTGGTCTAAGCACTACAACTACAACATAAAATAATACTGGCTGTACATTGGTACTGTTTCAGGTGCTAAAAATAAATGTTAATAAACAAATGTAACAGTTATTGCTTTTCTATTGAGAAAAATATTTTGTCTTTTCAATCTCAAAGGGACGCCTGAAGGTAGAGAGGTGGAGAAAAGCACAGTCAGTGTTTTGCAGGAGTGAAGCAATGGAACTGCAGAGAATATAGTGATTAATACTGATGATCTGTCTTTTTTTTTTGCACGCTCTCGTAGACAGAAAAGAGAAATGAGGCACATGAAGATAGCCTGGACAAGGAAGATGCTACACTGTTGATTGTACTTGGCCAGTAGATCAGAGGTTTATACTATTGTCTCTGGTGGGTACTGACCAGTGAGATACATAATGTTGCGGCCAGCATGTAGCTGCACATATGTATACATAGAAATGAAGAGAAAAGGTAAACAACCTCATTTTTGCATAGAATCCACCTCTATATGTGCAGATAATCTATTTGTTGTGCTTTACTGGCATCATGTGAGTTTATTATATGGGCAGAGTTGCATGAGCTTTGGTATTATTTGACAGTCATTGAAGTTCTCCAATCATTTAGTGATGAACTTGTAGTTCTGCTTACATATGGAGTGAGGTGAAGTGGAGTGCTATTACATTTTGTCGATACTTAACCATATTTGTTTGTGCAGCTAATCCCTCGTGTTAGACGTGACATCCTTGGCATGGTTTCCCTGGACTATTTGCCTTCTGAACCCCTGTTTTGCTCATTTAATTTCTGCTGGCTTTAGGATTCTGGCCTCTTTACCACTTATAACCAGCACTAAAGTGCATATGCGCTGTACTTGAAACATGATACAATTGACTTATCCACAATTTGCATTTTTAATTTACTTGTAAGTCCCTATGCAACACTTCAAAGAGCAAAACAGTGAAAACCCAACACAAAAAGATACCACGCCAGTTTTGAAAACTAGAGAATCATTTTATAAATACAACTAGGCCAAAACAAAAACAATCCAATCAGTAGATATGAGTTTTTAAAGATGAAATGCAAAAATAGAGCTTAGAAGCAGTAAGCGCTTAAAGAGTTAATTGGTTGCACTGGAACGGGCTAAAGTCAAGAGTTCAGGCTGACTGCAATGGAGCGTGAGCCAGATACGGGGCCCAGGCATGCCCCGATGAGCAAAAGTACTTGGATCAAGGTTGCGAGCACCAAGCTGCTTCGTGAACCCCACTCAGTTGGGGTGGCGCACTGGATTTCTTCACCAAACAGCGGGATGCATTGGTTCTGTGAGAGATGCACCAGTTCCGAGTTGCGGCGGATCCTAATGTGATGTTCTGGGTTTCACCATGTTTTAGATGCGATGCGTTGATCTTCTTAAGGCAGTGTCGACAATGATGCAGCAGTTCCGGAGGTGGTGCAGTGTTTTTTAAGTACGATGTAGAGATCTGATTTTTACAATGATGGTGCTGTATCGGTTCCAATCAGTGCAATGATGTCAAAGCGTGAGTTCTGGCAGGTGCAGCACTTTATAATCACTTTCAAGTGCCCAGGACTGGATTGGCACCATTTGGCACAGCAAGACTCACAGCGGAGTCCAGGTGCTGTTTGAAGGTTGAAGAGAGAAGTCTGCAATATCCCTGAGACTTCAGAAAAACTGGAGGCAAGCCAACAAGCCTTTCGAGATACTTTGGTTCCGGGATGTACAGATGTCAGTGCTTAACACTCCCAGACAGCGGGAATCAGGCCAACACAGCAAAGCAGTTAAGCAAAGTGGCTGACTCTCCAGAAGCACAGCAGTCCTACTCCTTGGTAGAATGTCCTCAGTTCCTGAAGTGTTCTGATTTGGTTATGTCAGAAGTCCAGTACAGAGATGCTTTGAAGTTCCCAGAGTACCTTTCTTTCCTGCCTGGACTCCAGACTTACTTCAGGGGGGTATGCAACCCTTTGTGTGGTGACAGGACACAGCCGTTTCAAGTGTAAGGTCAGCTTCTCCCTCCCATCCTGATCAGGACCCATCAGCATGTAGATGGCCACTCAGTCATCCTTAGGGATGCCCTACGTATAATTAAAAGGAAGGTGTGAACCTGGCAAGTAGGTTAACTTGCCAGGTGTAGATAGTAGTTTAAAACTGCACATACAGGCTGTGCAGTGGCAGGTCCAAGCCATTTTAAAGGGCTACTTGAGTGGGTGGTGCAAGCCCATTAGTAGCATTTGGTTTACAGACCATAGACACATGTAGTTAATGCACTTAACTAGTGACGTATAAGTAAATCAAATATGCCAATTGTAGATAAACCAATCTTGCCATGTTTTAGGTAAAGAGCACATATACTTTAGAGCTAATTAGCAGTGGTAAAGTGCACAGATTCCTAAAGCCAACAAAACCAAATTCAGCAAAAAGGGGAGGAGGACAGCAGAAAGTGTGTGGGTGACCCTGCAGAAAGGGTCATTTCGAACTCAACCCCTTGAGAAATGGATAAATAATACACAATGGGTTTCATACATTAGGAATTGCGATTTCACAAGGAATCACAATCGCTGAAATGTGTACATATGGCCCTTTGTTTTTATTTACTCGGTTAAATCATATGTCACATTTTTAAAATAATTGTGGATATTCTAATAAAATGGACATTCATGGTTTATAAGCATCTCAGTGAGCTATGTGTGTTGTTTACATTGCAGATTACACAGCTCCAATTTCACTCTACTTGCTGCTGCTAGGACCTATATCCTGAAAAACTGCCCTTTATTCCACATTTTGATGTGGGTAAATCAAAATGGGTTAGAATTTTGCCCCAAGGACTTACCAAACCCTGTATGAATGGTATTTTTCGCTTGTGTAATTTACTCCTGGGTGATTGTGCAATTTGCAGGTTACTTATGATCCATAGTATAGTGTGTAATATACTTTTTTTTTTTTTAAACGTGCATACCTTACAGTATTTTTTTACTTTTCTCAGTGGAAGGGAAAGCCATTGCCAGGAGCTCAGATGTCATATACTATGGAGTCACCCATCAAATAATTGTACAAAAAGTATTTAGCCAGTTGTGACATAATTATAAAAAATTCTAATAATGCATTAAAATGTGTTTATTTTAGAGAGGCCACTAAAAACGATTTGCACAAAACAACAGATATTTCTCATATATATTTTAAATCCACTTTAATCACTTAACTGACACATCTAAATATTTCCCACTCTATTTGCAAATTGAGCCAAAAAAAAAATGTAAACACTTTAGTGTAAGGAAATGATTAACGATTAGCTGCACTCATTTACTATTTTAATATAACATGTATCTACACCAGAACCTGAGTTGACAGTTCCTGCCACGTTACACCCCACATATCCTAAAATGCATTGCCTAGTGCTTGTTCCCAGATGAAGAAGCTTTTGCGCATTAATTTCAGGGGTAACCTGAGGGATATGTGCTTGGTTGCTGAGATTGTGTGGCACATTGTCCGAAATTTATTATTTGGTATATAATAAAGTGCAATACCAGAACCAATTATTGGTAGCTTCTCAAGAATGCCATGTGTCCGGTGCAAGCTGGGAAAATTATCCCTTTCACTACTGGTTGGGTAATAAAATGAAAACATCAGTGTAATGCTTCAATGGGCCTCTCAGGGCTCTTGGCCCATGCACTGCTGTACTTACTGCATCAATGGCAGCTATTCCTCTGCAGCCAATAGGAATCTGCCAGGACTGGTGAGCTGTTTTACCAAGAAAGTCTTGCACAGCTTTAGCCAGCATTGCATGTAAATTGCAACCTTTTGAATACCCCAAGGGGCTGAAGCTGAACTCGGACAAGACGGAGATCGTCATCCTCGGCTCCAACTCGTCAGCCTGGGACGACTCCTGGTGGCCAACGGCACTGAGGGCAGCCCCGACCCCCACCCACCACGCACGCAACCTGGGAATCATCCTCGACTCAACGCTCTCAATGACTAAGCAAGTCAACGCTGTCTCCTCCTCCTGCTTTAACACCATCCTCATGCTCCACAAGATCTACAGATGGATCCCGACAGATACAAGAAAGACAGTCACCCAGGCCCTCGTCAGCAGCAGACTCAACAACGGAAACGCCCTCTACCCGCGAGACCTGACCAAGCTCATCAATCGACTACAATGCATCCAAAACGCCTCGGCACGACTGATCCTCGATGTACCACGACACGGCCACATCACCCCCCACAAGAGAAACCTGCACTGGCTCCCCATCAACAAGAGGATATCCTTCAAGCTCCTCATCCATGCACACAAGGCACTCCACAAGACCGGCCCAGCCTACCTCAACAGACGGCTCTCCTTCTACACCACCAACTGCCAGCTATGCCCTGACGACCTCTGACTCGCCACCGTCCCGCGCATCTGAAGAACAACCACCGGCGGGAGATCCTTCTCCCACCACGCCACCAAGACATGGAACACCCTCCCACTGAAACTATGACAGACCCAAGACCTGCTGACCTTCAGGAGGATACTAAAGACCTGGCTGTTTGATCAGTAGTGGCCCCCACCTCCCCCCCTAGCGCCTTGAGACCCTCGCGGTTATGTAGTGCGCTTAACAAATGACTGATTGATTGATTGATTGTTCTCCCTACAAATGCCAGTGGAACTGTTTGATTAGTTTATAAGGAATTTATTTCCGCAATACTGAGCTAAATGTGTTGCCTTAAGACTGCTAAATTCTGCAGCCCTGGGCCATCGGGGCTAACCAGTTCTCCCAAATGCAAACCATTTGATTGGCATATCGCTTAATTTGTAAAATATTGAGTGCCAGGGATCTGACCAGGTGGCAACTACAGCTTGCACCACCCATTGCCCTTATCATCGCTGCCAAAACAACTCCTAACCATCTCTCTCACATGTGAATGCAACAGTTCAGATTATTCCAGGTCCCCAAAGCTAAAGGAATGGCTGGGGAGGCAGGTATGAGCAATTGTAAGGTATATTGTATTCCTAAACAATGCCACTATGTGGTAGGCTGTTCTAAGTATGGTGCTGACAATTAGGTGCCGGTGCCAAGCACCAGAAACCAATTAAGTGCTGGTGCTGAGCACCGGAAAGCACCGGCTTAAATTAAGCCACTCTGCAAGTGTGTGATACCAACCAGGGTGCACTTAAGTCGTCGTTTGGGATCCAACAGACAGCAGAAAAAGCAGAACAGACACTGCTTTACCTAGTAAGCCGAAGGTCCTTTTGGCCATCCATAGCATCAAGTGCTGGCCTTTGTGTGTAGACTCACTACTTCAATTCAATTCAAAGACTTTATTTCGGTTTTACATAAACCATAAAAGTACATATGCATTAAAAACAATTAAAAACACATTCGTTGTAAACACATATCAGATAAAGTGCCATAAGTGGGAAAGTGCGGTATTATCTTTACAACGGGGAAGAAGTGACTAGTGCATTCATCTCAGAAAACCATTACATGTCCAAACAATTTCTTAGCCTAAAAGTCAATTTTAAAAATTCGGTAATATGGAGAATACTGTAATTATGCAAAAGTTGTAAATACATTAAGGCCGGTCTGATCTGAATAAAATTAAGTTTTTTTAAAAGAGTTACTAGATAGCGCTTGCTTAGATATTCGTAAAATCTACATAAAATATAAAATGCAGCATATCCTGTGGAGACTTTCCGTCGCAGCCACAGGGTGCTGCCAGTTTATTAAAAACATCAGTTTTTGGTCTAATCAGCAGGTGATGAAAAAGATTTAAACTGAATCTTGTTAACAGGAACTTTTCATGAGAGGTCAGTGAGCCCAGCAAATACGGCTCTGCAGTTTCACAAGTATTCAACATGACAAATTTTCTCACACTTTGTTTCTGGAGTTCCACTTCTTCCCTCTGGGTCTTCCTATCCAAAAGGAAGTCCCGTTTGATTACCTCAAGATCACCCTTTACAATCTTACTAGGGTGTTCAAACAATTCCAAACGACCAAGCCTAGCAAAGCTAGATTTCACATATTTTATCCAAGGGGAACCCATTGCCTTGTCCTGGGTCATATAGTCACTCACAATCAGATGTGTCAATGGTATATCCTGATTTAACCACCGTTTTAGCCAACAGGTCAATGGGCGTAAGGAGAAAGTGTCACTTAAATATTGCGTCCGTAACTCTTCATGTACCGAGAGACTAGGTGTGCCTGCAGGAACGCACAAGATACGCTTCAGAAAAAAGTTTTCAGCAATCTTTAGCTGCTCGTCGGCAATGTACCCCCAAATTTCACTGGCATAAGTAGCAGTTGTAGGAAGGTAGATCCCTGACTATGGTTGCCCCCAACTTTTTGCCTGGTGTTTTGCTGGTTTTCTGACTTAGTTGACCTGGGGCCCTGCTATTCAGGACCCCAGGCCCACTGCTCTCTCTGTTTAAATGGATTCCATGTACCCTAGGTATATATCTGATTGGATACTGAGTCACCTTATCAGTCCCTGTACAGTATACCTTAGGTATCCAGGGCATAGGTGTACCCAGGGCCTACCAGGGGCTGAAGCATGTATTATGCCACCCCTGGCTGGCCATCCAAAACTGACACAACTGGCTGCTTGACAGCTGGGGCAAGGTGGTGTAATCACCCTTTGCTTTAGATATAGTATTCCTATATCTAACCCTAAAAAGGACACATATATTCCTATCAGTCACTCCTATGGCAGGCCTTATCAATCCTGAAGGCAGAGTGCTTGGAATAATGTGAAATGGCGCTCTGGCATGAGCTGAGCCCGTTTGCAGCTTGCGGAACCAAGTCCTAATAGCTGTTCCATGATAACGCTATACCATATACTCTTAAGTGCATTATGTACCTCGCGGTCAAATGCTAACTTTGGTATAACATTATCAAAACATGTCGAGTAAGGTGTCATACGAATTGGAATACTAACCCCTCGCCAATTCTGGCGACGGGGTTAGCATTCCACCCTTCTAGAGGGACACGACATGTATGTAACTGTGAACCCCGGTTAAAGTTAGACATAGCCTTAGCTCCACAAAATGGATGCTGCCACCGAGACACTAGTCGGCCCTCCTGCTGCTGGGAGTCCTTCCAGCAACTGAGGCATGGACAAAGGGTTTCCTGTCAGGGGCGGTGCCAGCACCATCCCAGACAGGATTTTGTGTATCCCAGGTAGGCAGGGCTTCAGAGGAAGGTGACTGCAAGTGGCACCCCGGTGCTCACTATGCATAGGCCGGCTCAAACCAGTTCTGGGGGCACTCCAGCCCCTGAGCTGGGGAGAGACCGGACAAAGGAGAGGGGTGTAACCACCCCCCTCCTAGTCCCACCCATAGGGCAGGACTTAGTCGCGTGCCAGCCCCTTTTCTCAGGATAAAGGTAGGAGCAGGCCCCCTTCCAAACTAGATCATCTTTGAATCCTGAAACTACTTTCCACGAAAGGAACTCAAGACTCTTCTCAAGATTTCTCCCTTGTGACTAAGGAGTAGTCACCCTGCAGCAGCAGGCACCAACTAAGTATCTTGCGGTTTGCTGCCAGCCTCTCCTTCGGATCAAGACTGCCCAGCTCGACGAGACCCGGACTCCCTGCCCTCTCTCTGACCTCAACCTACCTCTACACCACAGCTGAGAAGCGTGGGTGCGACGAGACCAGAGGACCCGGCGACCATCAGAACCAGCAGGACACTGACCTAGCACGACCACCGAGGGACCATCGAGTGGGTGCACTGGGGTAAGAGAAGCCCCATCCCCAAGCAGCACGAGCACCGAAGTCCAGCCCCCCAGCATCCTCCTGATCTGCGTGGGGCCCTTTTGCTCCTGCGCTGCTTGCCACGTTGTCCGGTCACTTGCCCGTCGGCTAGTGACCCTCCAGACGACGTCCTACGTTTGTTTCACCGCTGGTCTAGCTCCTCTAGACTGGCCCTTGTCTCCTCTTGAAGGGGATCTTCCTCGGACCCTCCTGGTCCACTCCAGACGCCATTTTGTGCCTCCACGTGGGTTTGCTTTAGCCAAGGCTTGTTGCCTCCTCCAACGGATCCAGCATCGCCAGCAGCAGACATCCGACGTGGGACAGCTCACAGACCTCCAGCCTGGTCGACATCAGCGCCCTGGTCCGTGCAGCCGCAGAATCCAGTGTCACCTCTTCACCTGGCTGAGTGACCTCGTCCGGTGCCATCCTGGTGCCCACCTAATCACTGGCTAGTGATTCAGAACTTGGTCCCATCTGCTTACAGGTACTCTTCTTCAACTGCTCCAGTCCTTGGATCAGCCCGGAACATCTTCACTGGTCGCCTGCCAGCAACTTTTACTTCAGGCTCCTGGTTCGTCAACGAGGGTTTCCGACGACACTTGAACCCTATGCAGCCGCAGCCCCTGGGCTAGGTAAACCGAGTACCCCGGTGCTCCGGCGTAGAACAACTCTCTAAGTGTCTAGATCCACTTTCGTTTTTGACCTACCTAGTCGGGTTCGCCCGAGAACACTAACTTTTGCTTTTACTAGTATCCATAGACTTTGTCCCGCATTACGCGTGAGAGTTCCCACTCTGCACACAACGTCCCTAGGTCTCCTGCTTCTAATCTAAAGGTTCAGTAGTACAGTCCTAGCGATCCCAAAGCCTATAAGAGTAGTACTTACCTGCTAGTAATTTCGCATTCCACTTTTGTAATATATGGTTTTTCGTGCCCCTCGGGCATTTGTGTAAATTGTGCGACTTTCAGTATTTCTTTAAGAGTTTTGTATTGTGCTTAGTGCCCTGTCCTCATAAAGAGTCCAGGGTTGTTGTGTTATAAATAAATATACTTTATTTTCATAACAACTTGTGTGGTGTCCTTTCACTTGGTGTTCAAGGGGTAAATGTGATGGTAAAACAGCTGGCTTAACACGCCCTCTAGAGTCTAGCCTTAGACTGCTCTTGTCCATGCTACTAGGATAGCTGGTCTATCAGGTTGACTTACAACCAATCATCAATAATGGTTGTTTGGAATGATACATAGTGATCACTAGAATAGTGAGCACTGCATATCAGGCCAACTTCTCACATTGGTGGCAGCGGTGGGAGTGCCCCCAAGAATTTGGGTGCATTTACTTTGGGAGTTCCTGGGGACTCTGGCCTAACCAGGTCCCCTGACTTAGATACTCTTGTCTGTGAAAATGGCATGGGGTTTGCCAACTTCACTGCTTGTCCCAACACTTTGAGCAAGTACAGACAGGAGCCCCTCATCAATGGTATAAAAGTTGAGGCCTATAGAGATACAGGGGCTAGCATCACCATGGTGACTGAGAGCCTAGTCCCCTCAAGGCAACTTTTTCCTGGAGCCACATACCAGGTAACCAACATTGATGGAGTGCAGAGAGATCATCCCATAGCAGTGGTAAATCTCAGCTGGGGAGGTGTCACTGGCCCCAAGAGAGTGGCAGTGTCATCAAACTTGCCTGTAGATTGCCTACTGGGGAATGATTTAGAGATCTCAGCCTGGGTTGAGGTAGAGCAAGAAACCCATTTTAAAATGGTAAACCTCCATGGTAAGGTTAGTGGGGCAGTGATAGCCACAGCCCCAGTCCAAGATGTCCTCCCTGAACAGGTCAGGAGGGCTGTGCCAGTCACAGCCCAATCTCAGACAAATTCCTTCCCAGAACAGGTTGGCAAGGCTGTGATGGTAACAGCCCATACCCAAACTGAGTCCCTTCCTGAAAAGGTTGGTGGAGTTGTGATGGCCACAGCTCAAACTCAGACAGATAATAGTGTTGTGAAGCCTGAAACTATGGATCACTCCACTCAGACAGAGAGCATTGAGGAGGAAGAGAAATCTCCCTCCCACCAGACTTTAGGAAAGGATCAGCCTCCTCAGGGAACTGATCTGACCCCTTGTGAAGAAACTGCCCCAGAGGTAGTCAGGCCCAGCCTGGCAGAGCCCCTGATGTCAGTGGACCCTTCCAAGGTGGGACCCAGTCTGGAGCAGGTAACCTGCCCCTCTCTACCCTGCCTCAACCAGCCCAGGGCTGTAGAGGTCAGGGAGGCCAGTGGTGGACCCCAAAGGGCCCCCTGTCCAAAAGAATTCCCCAATCAGCAGATTAAGGGCACTGAAGCTAGTAGTCCTAGCCAAGTGAAAATAAAACAAACTCCTGAGGGATCCCCCTTAAAATTAGCTAGGGACCTCCCCCAGACGGACACTGTTGGGCACAGCCAAACCTGGGCCCTAAGGGCCCCAAACCTGACCTGTCCCTCCAGTAAGCCAAACAGAGGGACCCAACCTCCAGCTTTAGGTAGCCAGAGGTTGACCCTGAGAGCTCAACACAACTCAGTCTTGGAAAGAAAGGCCTCTATGGTGGATAATGATTGGAGGAAGCTGAGACCAAAATTAGTGGAGCCTCACTTCAGTACTCCATCTCAGCACCAGCCTTTTACTTTGCCAAAACACACCACAGGTAGAGATTCCCTATGGTGGAGACCCTCAGACACCCTTAGGGTGAGGGATTGCTTAGTGGACCATGAGATAGGGGGTAACCATGCCAGTGCTGGTACTTCCTTATATGGCCTCTTAGGCAATATAGGCTTACCTGGTCAAGGACAGCCTTATCTCCTTTCGTTGGGGGGGGGGGTTATGTAGGAAGGTAGATCCCTGACTATGGTTGCCCCCAACTTTTTGCCTGGTGTTTTGCTGGTTTTCTGACTTAGTTGACCTGGGGCCCTGCTATTCAGGACCCCAGGCCCACTGCTCTCTCTGTTTAAATGGTTTCCATGTACCCTAGGTACATATCTGATTGGATACTGAATCACCTTATCAGTCCCTGTACAGTATACCTTAGGTATCCAGGGCATAGGTGTACCCAGGGCCTACCAGGGGCTGAAGCATGTATTATGCCACCCCTGGCTGGCCATCCAAAACTGACACAACTGGCTGCTTGACAGCTGGGGCAAGGTGGTGTAATCACCCTTTGCTTTAGATATAGTATTCCTATATCTAACCCTAAAAAGGACACATATATTCCTATCAGTCACTCCTATGGCAGGCCTTATCAATCCTGAAGGCAGAGTGCTTGGAATAATGTGAAATGGCACTCTGGCATGAGCTGAGCCCGTTTGCAGCTTGCGGAACCAAGTCCTAATAGCTGTTCCATGATAACGCTATACCATATACTCTTAAGTGCATTATGTACCTCGCGGTCAAATGCTAACTTTGGTATAACATTATCAAAACATGTTGAGTAAGGTATCATACGAATTGGAATACTAACCCCTCGCCAATTCTGGCGACGGGTTTAGCATTCCACCCTTCTAGAGGGACACGACATGTATGTAACTGTGAACCCCGGTTAAAGTTAGACATAGCCTTAGCTCCACAAAATGGATGCTGCCACCGAGACACAAGTCTGCCCTCCTGCTGCTGGGAGTCCTTCCAGCAACGGAGGCATGGACAAAGGGTTTCCTGTCAGGGGCGGTGCCAGCACCATCCCAGACAGGATTTTGTGTATCCCAGGTAGGCAGGGCTTTAGAGGAAGGTGACTGCAAGTGGCACCCCGGTGCTCACTATGCATAGGCCGGCTCAAACCAGTTCTGGGGGCACTCCAGCCCCTGAGCTGGGGAGAGACCGGACAAAGGAGAGGGGTGTAACCACCCCCCTCCTAGTCCCACCCATAGGGCAGGACTTAGTCGCGTGCCAGCCCCTTTTCTCAGGATAAAGGTAGGAGCAGGCCCCCTTCCAAACTAGATCATCTTTGAATCCTGAAACTACTTTCCACGAAAGGAACTCAAGACTCTTCTCAAGATTTCTCCCTTGTGACTAAGGACTAGTCACCCTGCAGCAGCAGGCACCAACTAAGTATCTTGCGGTTTGCTGCCAGCCTCTCCTTCGGATCAAGACTGCCCAGCTCGACGAGACCCGGATTCCCTGCCCTCTCTCTGACCTCAACCTACCTCTACAGCACAGCTGGGAAGCGTGGGTGCGACGAGACCAGAGGACCCGGCGACCATCAGAACCAGCACGACACTGACCTAGCACGACCACCGAGGGACCCTCGAGTGGGTGCCCTGGGGTAAGAGAAGCCCCAACCCCAAGCAGCACGAGCACCGAAGTCCAGCCCTCCAGCATCCTCCAGATCTGCGTGGGGCCCTTTTGCTCCTGCGCTGCTTGCCACGTTGTCCGGTCACTTGCCCGTCGGCTAGTGACCCTCCAGACGACGTCCTACGTTTGTTTCACCGCTGGTCTAGCTCCTCTAGACTGGCCCTTGTCTCCTCTTGAAGGGTATCTTCCTCGGACCCTCCTGGTCCACTCCAGACGCCATTTTGTGCCTCCACGTGGGTTTGCCTTAGCCAAGGCTTGTTGCCTCCTCCAACGGATCCAGCAGCAGACATCCGACGTGGGACAGCTCACAGACCTCCAGCCTGGTCGACATCAGCGCTCTGGTCCGTGCAGCCGCAGAATCCAGTGTCACCTCTTCACCTGGCTGAGTGACCTCGTCCGGTGCCATCCTGGTGCCCACCGAATCACTGGCTAGTGATTCAGAACTTGGTCCCCTCTGCTTACAGGTACTCTTCTTCAACTGCTCCAGTCCTTGGATCAGCCCGGAACATCTTCACTGGTCGCCTGCCAGCAACTTTTACTTCAGGCTCCTGGTTCGTCAACGAGGGTTTCCGACGACACTTGAACCCTATGCAGCCGCAGCCCCTGGGCTAGATAAACCGAGTACCCCGGTGCTCCGGCATAGAACAACTCTCTAAGTGTCTAGATCCACTTTCGTTTTTGACCTACCTAGTCGGGTTCGCCCGAGAACACTAACTTTTGCTTTTACTAGTATCCATAGACTTTGTCCCGCATTACGGGTGAGAGTTCCCACTCTGCACACGACGTCCCTAGGTCTCCTGCTTCTAATCTAAAGGTTCAGTAGTACAGTCCTAGCGATCCCAAAGCCTATGAGAGTAGTACTTACCTGCTAGTAATTTCGCATTCCACTTTTGTAATATATGGTTTTTCGTGCCCCTCGGGCATTTGTGTAAATTGTGCGACTTTCAGTATTTCTTTAAGAGTTTTGTATTGTGCTTAGCGCCCTGTCCTCATAAAGAGTCCAGGGTTGTTGTGTTATAAATAAATATACTTTATTTTCATAACAACTTGTGTGGTGTCCTTTCACTTGGTGTTCAAGGGGTAAATGTGATGGTAAAACAGCTGGCTTAACACGCCCTCTAGAGTCTAGCCTTAGACTGCTCTTGTCCATGCTACTAGGATAGCTGGTCTATCAGGGTGACTTACAACCAATCATCAATAAGGGTTGTTTGGAGTGATACATAGTGATCACTAGAATAGTGAGCACTGCATATCAGGCCAACTTCTCACAGCAGTTGCTACCGATTATGCATTATAAAGTTTCAGCATGGCACTGGTAGTTTTTTTACCCAGTTTGGATGCAAAATTAAAGATGGAGGCATTAACCCTGACCAGTTCCCCTTTCTTTTTTGCAAGATGAGGACCCCAATTGAGCTTAGAGTCAAAAAGGTCCCCAAGATACGAAAATGTTTTTGTTATAGGAATCACTACATCATCAAGTTTAAATGAAAAGTTCCTTCTTGGTTGTTGGCCAACTTGCATGACAAATGATTTCGAGTTGTTGACCATAAGGTCTCTATCCGTCATGAACAGATTAAAAGCATTTAGTAAAGCTTGAAGGCCCCTCTCAGTTCTGGAAATTAAAACCGCATCATCTGCATATAAAAGTACAGGAATCCCCCACCTGCCGACTCTAGGGCAGTCAGCCTGTACATTCTGCAACACACTATCAAGGTCATTAATATAAAACTTAAAAGGAAGGGGGCCAAGATACAACCTTGGCTGACACCCTTTCTGATGTCAAAATTATTTGTTGTGCTCAGTCCTTGGGAGTATCTCACATCCCACTCCAATACCAAAGCCCAATGTAAAAAGTCTGGGTATAAAGATCGACAAGGACTTGTCGATGACTACCCAGATCTCTGGTGTTGTGGGCACCTGCACTGGCCTAATTAGGCAACTGCGTCGATTAGTCCCTCTGTTATCCGAATCTATGCTTCGGACAGTGGTTTCGGCCACTATATTATCAAGATTGGATTATGGTAATGTCCTGTACTTGGGTCTACCAAAGAACCTGATCCAAAGATTGCAGGTCGTTTTGAACGACGCTGCACGCCTAATTTTTAAACTTCCGAGAAGCTCCCGTGCCTCCCCTCTGTTGTTTAAACTCCACTGGCTTCCCATAAAGCAGAGGATAGAATTCAAGAGCCTGTGCATTGCACACAAGGCAATTCATGGGCATGCACCTGGCTATATTAAGGATCGTTTAAAGTCCTATAATCCGAAACGTACCCTAAGATCATCTGATGCTTCATTGTTGACCTGCCCTCGTTTCAATTTAGCCACAAAAGGAGGTGGATCCTTTTCTATACTTACCCCAATGTTATGGAATAAGCTACCAGTGTCTTTGCGTAAGGAGTCGAATCTTCTCTGTTTTAGGAAACAGTTGAAAACGATTCTGTTTAGAGAGGCTTTTGGTCATACAAGTTAAACTGACAATCTGGCTTAGGTTTCTGTGAGTAGGAATAAAGTGTGTGTTTTCTTTGGTCTGGAGCGCCTTGAGACCTGGTGGTGAGTTGGCGCTATACAAACCGAAGTAACATAACATAACATAACATAACATAACATTTGCTCTAGTATTGCTATGCAAATCAGCCAGAAAATTGACAATTCCACTATCTACACCCTTCACCCTCATGGACTGCCAAAGCCTTCCCCTGTTTACACAGTCGAAGGCTGAGGACAAGTCCATGAAGGCGAGGTGGATGGTGCCCCTTTGAGCCACAGTGTACTTGCTAAGTATTAAAAAAAGGTTGAGACACTGCGTCACTGTTGATCGACCACTGCAAAACCCATACTGCGTGATGGACATGATATTATTTTCCAACGCCCAATCAGAAAGTCTCTGCAGTAGGATTCTTCCTATGATTTTAACCATGTAGTCTATTAATGAAATAGGCCTATAACAATTTGGGCTGCTTTTGTCCCCTTTCTTAAAGACCGGGACAATCGTAGAGACCCCCCATGATTGTGGACAACCATATTTTGCTGCAGCGTTAAAGACGGACTCTAAAATAGCTACTTAAGATCTGCATTAGATAGGCCATCGCACTTTGAAGGCACATAGAAAGGAAACATAAAGATAAGCATAGCTTAAGTATAGTTCAGTTCTCCGTTTATGAGGCATGACACAAGCACTGGAGCAAGACATGTGTACTTACCTGTATGATTTGTTATATTGTTCTGCTGATTGAAATGTCAATTTAGGGGATTTAATTGTAGGGATAACTATTTCTAATTCACTAACTTCTGGTTTTAAGACAATAACATCTGTTTTGGTTCTATTATGATTAAAGTAGTGGTCTTTCATGCATGTTCTGGTATGTTTCAGACTGGCTTCCATTTTGTATGCTGAGAGGATTTGACACATGTTTAAAGAGTACAGAGAGTTTATGTAATTTCAACCCAGGGATCGACACACAAGCTGCAGGAGGCTTTACGTGAGGGGACTCCCGGGGACCCAACTAACATTGAGTCACTTATGTAATAGACATCTATGCAGTTGCATCTTTGAATGACTATTTGCAAAGAAAACCAACAGTCTTTCAAGGTATTGTCAGATAGCTCTGCCACTATTTAAAAACATACAAGCAGCCTTCTGTAGTTCACAGTGTAGAACATTGCGCATACTACTGATTATAATATACTGAGAAGAATCCTGTTGTCTGTACATTTCAGTGCATGACACCCAATACTGATGCTCACTTTTTTTTTACATGAAAAGCTCCAAATCCAGACGCAGAAGTAGCTAAGCTAAATCAACTCACTAAAATAGTTCTTTAGTTCAACTTTCAATCAGGTAATTTGTGACTGTCATACATTTTAGCTGCAAAACATAAGGGTTAAAAATAACTTAAACTGCCCCATGCAGATAAAAATTGCATCTACGCTGTCCTAAACAACAAAATTAGGTTGAAACAGAAATTACATTAAAATCTAGCTTTGCTATTACTCTGGTGGCATAATTTAATTGAAAAATGATGTTATGCAGCATTTGCCTCCATATTTTGAAGTGTTCCCACCTCATTTTATTATGTGTTAAGAGAAACAACAGCTACTATCATTAGGTTAAGCTTTGCAGTCATTAATTGTTCATTACATGCAAGCAGATGTTTAGAGAATTAAGTATGTTATATCCTAACAAAATCCCCATGTGGAAAAGTGAAAGCCATGTAAAGTAGTGAGTTAGTTTCTGCTAAATTTACTGATCAGAAAATGATGATCAGTGTTTCCTTAACGAAAGCTTTGCTACTTTGCAATAATTGGTATAAACAATCTGGCTCATAAAAGCTTCTCTAGCTCGATTATAAACAATAAACCATTCCAAGTTGTTTGAATGGTGGATTACAAAATGTTGTTTCATAACATATTCAGCATGCAAGGTTGGTTTATTAACACTGCACAGTGCTTAATTTGTAAAAACATAAGTGCCAGGGCACTGCAGCCTGCACCACACATTATCCCTGCCATGCTGCCAATGATAGTAATAATACAACTACTAGATGTGTATAGACATTTAGGAAATAGGTAAAAGAGTGGACCTATACTAAACAAAACCAATAAGTGACCAGAAGAACTTGGTTATCAAAAATTATATAATATTTTATTTAGTTTTTGCAAAATAAGTTTTTTTATAATATATAAATATTTTTCTCTTTTAAATTAATGAAAAAAGAAAGAAGAATTAATTAATCATAACATCAATAATAAATTGGATATATGTACAATTTTTCGCTTTGCCTATGTATGTAGCACAGTTTAGGTGTTATGGAGAAGTGTGGCTCACTGATTAGAGCGGCAGACCCTGAGGCAGAGGTCTGGCCCTGGACCAGGGTTCAATTCCCGACGCGGCAGGGTCTTGGGCTCAATGTCCACGGACTCGATAATTCTCGCCTAGGTGCCTACTCTAATCATGGGTCCCACTCTGCAACTCAGGGCAATAGCTTGCTTAATCTCCACTACGGCCCCGAAAGCGCGAGGATGCCTGGCCTCACCTTGGGGGTGCCCTATAAGGGGCATCTCACAGGGAAAGCCAGGAAGGGTTCCACAGTGGCATACAGCGCCAGGATGCCTGAAAGGTGATAGTGCGCTTTACAAGTATACATACATTTACTTTACAAGTATACATACAGGTATAGGGGTATTGTTTCTTTACACTTTTTAATCTATTCATACATGGCCTAATGATGCATCATAATTGTATATCCAAACATCATGTTGTACTATTAGACATAAATCAATACAAACAATTACATTTGAAACAAAAAAAACTCAATACATAATTCAACAATGTATTTATGGCTAACATATTTTGTATCTACACACGTTTCGGCGTTGTGCCTTCATCAGGTAGCCATATTGATCTATAATGAAAAACACAAATGTGAAGACAAATTCTGATCACATATAGAGGGTCCTACTAAAAATTTCTATCAACTTAGTCAGAAACAAAATTGAAAAAGAAGGATGATTTCAATTAAGTTTAAAATGTCACAGCAAAAATGGAAGAAAGAGAAAAGATTTAGTGTCCCTCGCAAAATATATATAATTATAATAGCACCCAGTGCAATAAAATAGAGCCAATTAGCAGTTAATGAACCAACACCAAAGAAGAGTGAATAGATGATAATCAAACAAAAAACACCACTCACCCAAAGAGCCACAGCTGTATACGATTAGATCCTGAGTGTGTGATAGAGCTAATGTTGTTAAAAAAGAGAAACTACCAGTCTGATACTTCAAGACTTTTTCTTATTTGAATCTGATGTATCTCAATAGATGTGGTATATCGTCTACCCAAAAACTGATGGGTTGAATCAATGGGAACAGCGAGCAGAATTTCTTTATTATTATTATGCATGATTAATTAAAACCGTTGCATACATTAAAACTTATTATAAAACATCTGATCATATATATTTAAAATTACTGTTATATGGTCCACAAATTTCATTTCAGTTACTTATTAAAAAAAAGCAAAGTAAAGCGATGGAGGAGGGCGGATGCCACAGTTATTTGATTTCTTCCAATGCGCCACTTTGCCCTTTCCCAGTGGGTAGCAGTGTTGTTGTAAAGAGGGCCATGGCCGATGTAGGGAGAATCCTCAATGTCATTGCATTAACTCTTGTTTTCCATCGACAACTTGCGACACTTCATTAGGAGGAACCTCTACGGAGTGTTTATGATGTAGATCACTGTGGAAAACCTTTTTTACCACTTGTTACTATTTTAAGTGTAACGAAAGTAGGAAGAGTTTTTAGGATGTTGGCTACGTTAGTGACTCTTCTCCCTGTTGTTCTATTTAATGGGTTTATCCGTTTGGCAAAGCTTCTGTTGTTGAATGTTCCAAGGGCAACGTACGTACATTTTCCAGTTGCTTAGCTGTTATGTCGAAAAACATTGTTAGTCGACAATTTAGCTGCACTCTCTCTGGGTTGAAACACAGCAGAGACGCTTGTCTACAGGTCCTAACTCCGTATTGGTTGAACACAGGTTTTAAAAGGCTTATTTTCATGTCCCTTAGGTTATTGCAAGTGCAAATGACGTGTGATATGTCCTCCACTCCGCAGCCACAGAGGCGACAAGGCTGATCACCGCCTTTTCTCTCCCAAGGGGGAAGAAACTGATTAATTCCACCAATCCCCAAGCGGAGTTTTAAGAATTTTTCCTTTATAGTTGTTTTTATTCCGATTTTCAAGTAAGATTGCGGTTTTAAAGCTTTATACGTATTCAGTACTACCCAACCGTGAGATTGTTTGGATAGCGTGTTTTTATCTTCTGCAACTGACAGTTGTCGGGATATCTTTGTTACTTTTTTTTAAATACAGAGCGTGACACTGTAATGCTCCAGAGGTCTGTCAGTCCTAACAGTTTGATTGAGTCCTGCAGGTACTCTCTGGCTGGTGATTTTGTAGGGCGGAATAACTGTCCAAATTTGGCTGTTCAGGGATCCTTCTGCTGCTTCTTTGATGTTATGCCAGCATTTTACGTATGCTCCCCTTCTTTCGATTGATTGTTTTTGTAGCCCAAACTCCAACCGTGTTTGGGCCGGGGAAGCATACCTAGGGAGGTGAAAGATGGATCGATATGCGTTAGTTATTGTATTTTCTACAGCTATTGCATCTTTGCCCTTCATTGGTGAGCTACCGTATGTTATTGTAGGATGAAGTTTTGCTTGCAGGACTTTTATTAGTGGATCGAGTGTTAGGTCCGGCAGCAGCTTCCTTAGAGGTTTTATTGCCAAATATACCATTACCCCTGTCCTCCGTACGGATTCTATCTGTGGTTTGAATGAGTTGTTTTGGTCTAATATTAATCCTAGGTATTTGTAGCTGGGTGCATGATCTAAGCAATGCCCATCCAGGAACCAATTGAAACTTTTCTTCCTATGATGATTTACTAGCAGTATTCTTGTCTTACTATAATTTATTTTCAGGGCGTTTCGTTCTGAGAAGCTGTGAGTCACATTCAGTAGATGTTGTAATCCAATAGGAGTTCGACTTATCAGAACGAAATCATCGGCATATAACAGATTTGATACTGTTATATTTCCTAGTTTTGGAGCATGATTTTTACACTTGTCCAATTCCCCTGGTAAGTCTGCTAGATAAAGGTTAAAAAGCGACGGGGCTAAGACGCACCCTTGTTTTAACCCTTTTGAGGTAGGGATTTCTTTTGATACCTGAGTCCCTGCACCTAGCTTTATCCTTATCCAAGTGTTTGTATGCAGGTACCTTAATTGGTCCAGAAGCAGAGGTGGTATTCCCATCCCTTGTAGTTTTTGCCAAAGCTTTGTTCTGTCCACATGGTCAAAGGCGGCTGTAAAGTCTATGAAGCAGAGGAACAGGGGGTATTTCCCCTGTTTTGTTGCGTCCATTAGTAAAGTTAGGGCCATAATATTTGTTGTTGTTCCCTGACCTTGTCGGAACCCGGTTTGTGTTGGTGAAATATTGTGGTTGTCTGAAGCCCAAGTTGTTAGGTCATTTAAAATAAGCCCCGCAAAATATTTGGCCTCGGTGTCTATGAGGGCTATCAATCGATAGTTTTTTGGCTCAGACCTCTTCCCTTGTTTGTAAATCGGGCTTATGATTGAGCCTCTCCAAGACTGTGGAATAATAGATGTTTCAAATACATATTTGAAGACAGGTTCTAGTGCATTGCTCCAAAATTCAGGATCATGTTTGTACAGCTTTGGCGGAATGCCATTGGGGCCTGGGGCGCCTGCCTGTCTTCCCTTTGCTATTTGTTTCTGAATCAAGGTTGTTTCCAGGCTATTGGGCTTCTCTTTTGTACTTATAACATTACTTTGGGTCAGTGTTAAGTCCGTTTCCCTTGGTAGTTGGGTGGAAGCTTGGGAGAACTTTTCGTCTAAATGGACGTGGTTTTGGTTTAGCATCTCCTTCATCGAACTGATCATTCTCTCAGTGCAAGGAGTGGCGCTTTGAGCAAGTATAGAATCGGTTTCATTAAAATGATTATAAAGAAAGTCGACCCAGGCCACTTCGGAGATGTTACAGTTTATCCCAGGATGGGTTGGGCGTTGTAATCTATTAATTGATTGCCAAAACTTGGCGCTATTTTTCATGTTCGATTCGTAAAGTAATTTAGCCCAAAGAGCGTTGTTCAGTGATCTTTTCCTGTCCCATCTCCTTCGCTTTAGGAGAGCCTTAGATTCACGGAGAGATTGCTGTATTTTTTGATCTGTCGGTGATTTATGAAGTTGCCTTAAGGTGTTGTTTATGATCTGTTTTGTTTTTTTGAGACAGGGCTCATAGCCTTTTTTGTTAAGTTGACAGCCTTGCTGCTCTGTTTCTGATAGATCCCAGTTGGAGTTTTGTCTCCCAGTGACGTGGTGAATTTTTCCCAACTGTCCATCGGATGTTCTGAGTTTTCCTTAGCACGGATTAGTATATTTTTTGCTGTGATTGATACTAACTCCATGTTGGTTGAGTTGCATCTTAGTCGCTTGAGATTTATTGCTTCAACTGAAACTATATTTTTGTCAGCCTCCAGTAGTAGGTCTGTCTTTGTTTTCAGCGTCAACTCCTGTGGCATATGGTCACTCGCTACATTGTTACCTATTTTGAAGGTGGCTATTATTTTGAACAGTGATAAGGACACAAAGGTAAAATCCAGATGGGACGATGTTTTTGCTGAGTGATAAGTGGGAGCTGGTGGATTATCCTCCTTGAAGCGACCGTTTACTGATCTTAAATTTAAGTGTTCCAGTTCCTGAATAAGAAATTTGGAGCACCATGTTTGCTTCACTTTGTTTACGGGGCCTTTGGCTGGAATTCCCCATGCGTCTGTAAATTCCTGGGTCGTGTCGTCATCATAATCTCCCCCCAGGAGATGCGTGTTAAAGTCACCGGCCAGGATGATGTGTTCCGTGTCCTCTTCCTCCATTACTCTTTTTAGTTCTTTACTCAGTTATTTAGCTGTTTTTAATTTGTGTTTTGGATGTACATAAATGTTTATCATTATTACCTTTTGTGCCTTTTGGTCCAGGAACAGTTTTACTATTGATGCCTGAATGCAACTTGGAGGAGTCACACTGATCTTTATAGGAAAGGTTTCGTTTATTCGGGTTATTGCAAATAGGGACTGTAGGCCCCCAGTTCGACGTCCAAAGCCCTTCCTCTTTATTGCCGGAACAGAGCTAGAAGTATAACCTTGTAACTCGGGAGGTTTTTCTTCCCAGATTTCCTGAATAAAGATGATATCGAAGCGTTTTAAGTAATTTAGGACTTCTTCGTCATTTAATTTGGATGTTAATCCATTTATGTTCCAAATTCACATGGTAATCTCATTTTTTGCTAGTTGTGGATTTTGAAAATTAGACTTCCCATGTCAATTTGGGTGAGCCGGTGTTATTGTTCGTTGTATGCTCTGCCAGTTGCTTGTAGGCGAAAAGCGGGTTAATGCCGATTGACCTGAGGATGGAGAGCTGCTCCTTGCTCCTTTTAGAATTGAGGAAGACTTATTGTTTTCGTTGATGCTTGCTGATCTTAAAAAGGGGGCTGGGTAAGGTGGTTTTGGCACTGGTTTCAAGGACTATCCCCCAACTTTGGAAGGTATTTAGTTCCTGTATTATTCTCCTTGCTATCTCTGGCGTTTTCCATCTGGTTTTTGTAACCTCTAGACTGGCCTGCGTGCTGGAATTCAATTGACAGTAGGTCCAAGGTGTTAATATTCGCGAGGTTGGGGATTGATTGCAGAAGTCTTAGTACATTTCCTCTGTATAAAATGTCTCCTCGGCCCCTTGATTTATAGTTGGGGGAAAAGATGATGGTGTTTATTTCTTCTTCTTTATTGAATTCGTAGTTTGAATACTGAGGGAGCTCCCCATTAGTTGTAGTGTGCTCTTCTGGCCTTATGTTGTTGGTACTGCATGTCCTACGGTTGGTGCTGTGTTGCAGCGTAAGCGTTGTCTCCTTAGGTTTCCCGGTGGTATTCTGCGCCATTGCGCCATATTGGGAGAATGTGTTTAGTGAGTGATGGGGCTCTTGTAATTCGTCCTGTGCGTGGCTACCCTGTTTCATTATTGTGTGTTGGGCGACTTTGGCTGATACTTTACTAGTTAGTAAGTCCTTGCTAGACGCACTTTTCTTGCGATCAGTCTCCTGGTTGCTCGGGAGGTTATTGTTTATTGTGTTCTCTACCAGGGGTTATACTTGATGCCTCATTAGTGCCACTCTCCCTTCTTTGGGTTTTGTGTGAAGGGGAGGGATCTCCTAGCTGTGGCATCGATGGCTCCCTAGATCCTTTTTCCACTGCATGTTCTGGAGAGCCTGTGAGCTGAAGAAGCTGTTTTCCATGGAGCTTGATCTGGGTAATTGTTCTCTTGTTCCTTCCTTTCCTTTTTTTCTTTCGCCGGGTGTTCGTTGTCAAGGAATCTTTGTCAAATGATTCATTTTTGTTGTTCTGTTTAATCTCTCGCACTACTGGGGAAGGATCTCTAGATGTTTTTATTATCTCCAAGACTTCAGGTTCAATTTCTTTTCCCCTGAAGGTGTGCGGTTCGTTACTCACTATGGTTTGGGTTTCATTTTTTTGTTTCATAGTGGATAGTAAATCACCCAGTATTAATGGAAGTGTGAGTAGTTTGTCCACTATTGGAGCGCAAGTGCATTCTTGTTGTTGTAACCTATCCTTGAGTGCTTCCTCTTGCCCTCGTTTTATTAGCCCGTTCAAGTCGGCTAATTTCCAGTCAATCCCTGACGTAAAGTCAGCTAATGTTTGGAGTACTGTTAACTGAAGGTCCATTTTATGAGATTGGTATTGCAATGCTGCAGTTGAGTATTACATTGTGCTCAATAGCGCCGCCCAAATCGAGTCCTGGGTCTTATTGTTTTTTTCCTTTGTTTCTGGATTTGCACAGTTTTTTAGTGTTTTTTGGTCGTGACTGTACGACGCAACTAATTCCTCCCATTCTTGTGATGCTAAGAAAGACATATCGCCGTTAGGGTTATAGTTAATTTCTTGAAGGAGCAGCTCACTCCATTCTGGTATTCTAATGTCTCGAGATTTACCTCGAGAAGTTTGAGGTGTTAAGGTTTGTATTTGGTTAGTTGACTGATGTGGGGTAATGGAGGGTTTTTTAAGCGTTTTTTTCTCCTTTGATTTATTTTCTGCCTGGTTGGCTGTTTTGCTGGGGATGGTTTCGTGAAATCTGGAGTTGATTGGTTTTATCGGACTAAGTTGTTGCAATGCTTTGCATGTTTTTGAGGCACCTTTTGTCTCCTCTGCCTGGTAGAGTGTTTGATTACATTTAGTGTCTGTTCTGATTTGCGACCTACCCAGCTGTTCTGTTTCTGGAGTTTCAAGCTCACTCCCCTCTGTGACTGACTTTAAGGGCTGTGAGGGCTCTTCGTAGTTGTCTGAGATGTGCAGTGAGCTCACCACGACTTCCTGCTTCATCTGCCTTTGGTCAATTTCCATTGCCCTTATTTGTTCTTCGTGACTGATGTTTCCGTTGTCTTCTTTGTTTGTAAGCCCCATAGTTGATTCAGGCTTGTCATTTTCTTCTATTTTTTCTGGATTTTGTTGAAATTGTTGTATACTCCTGCTGATGTTTCCTCTTCCGTTGGTTTGGGGAGAGTATTCTGAATGAATTAACACAACAGTTTCATTTGATCCCCTTGTTTGGCTATTTGTTGATGGTTGAGGGAGTTGATCCTTGTTTCCTGGTTGCAAAGGAGTTTGCAGCCCTTTTATTTCTCCTGTTTTTGAGAATATTACGGTCTCTGGGTATTTTAGAAATGAGAACTTGGTGTATATTTTGGGCTGAAATAAGGTTAGGTTTCTTGACTGCAGTGCGGCCTTTATGCATATTAGGTCAAGCGTGTCGGGCCTGAGCTCAAGGTAGCTGTTGAGTCTGTTTTTGCCTCCATTTTTATTCTCTCTTCTGATAATGATTCTGTTAATGGTTTATTTTCCTGTGTAGTTGAGATTTTTGAATTAAGGATTTAATAAAGATGTTTTGAGGGAAGATCAGGGTCACGTTGGTCTCATTGGTTTCTTTCTTTTCTAACTTCCCACGTTTTGTTTTTTGCCCAGGCGAACTGCCCCCCCTTGCTGCTATGCCCGTTTTCTCCCTCTTGTTTTCTTTTTGTTGTCTTTTTCTGTGATCTTAAATTTATTAGCAATTTTCTTTCTTTTCCGGACCTCATACTAGCCTACTAGCCTACTAGCTGCAAATCTGTGTCAATCCGAATTATTAGCGTCAAGATGTTTGAGGATTTTAGCCAATTCCAAGGTGGAGGTAGTGGCTCACCCTCTCTCCTCGCACCCTGCAACTCACAATCCGGGCTCTTGCCTATCCTCTCCTTTCTTCCCCTCTCCCTTTACTGCTCCCGGGTGTTGTCAATTACTGTACTCACTGTGGTTATCGAGTCCTGGCCTTAGATCTCCGGCCTGATGGACCTCTGGCCCCTCCACCTGGTCCAGGCTCTGGGCTCCCCTCCACTCCGCTCCGCTCTCTGCTAGCTGTTACTCACTCTGCTCCTTGGCCACCTCCTGCGGGGGAAGGGGTCAGGGGTCCGCTAGCAGCTGCTATCTTAAAATTGCTGTGGTACCGCCCCAGGGGTCCTGCCTCACCGTTTTTCCTTGATGCAGTGACCAGCGCGACCCCCGGTTAAGTGCCAGCAACGGTATTGGCAAGCTGTGGACAACACTGGCTGATTAAAAGTCCTGCAGGGACTACCTGCATTTCCCGAGTGTTCCGCGGGAGTCTGACAGTGATTAGCCGGTCGGCCCCGTTGGTCCCGTCTGCCCCATGCTCCCCCTCCCTCTGGAAGGGCAGGGGGCCAAGGTTGGTGCTGGCTGCACGGCATGACTGGAGGCCAAGGCTGGAGCAATCCGCACGGCTGCACGGGGAAGCGCAGAGGGTGCGGTTTCACGGCTCCGCAGCTCTCCCAGCAGTTTGCATCCACACTGCGTCTGCTCTTTCTGAAAAGCACGAACTGGGGAATCAGGCAGGACTGGAACTGGAGTCAGTTGTGATCAGCAGTAGCAGCAGTGGGAGCGTGGTCATCCGCCCCAAGCAGCCCAAGCAGGCCAGCAAAATGACAGATTCGCTGTGTGTCAACAAAAGGGTCAAGCTATCAGGTGAGAGACGATAAGTTCTGAAAGAGTGTCTAATAAAACTACAATGGAAATAAAACACCATGAACAATGATTTGTTACATCGCAATGATCTATATTTAGAAAAGAACAGTCCAGAAAATACACTTGAAGTCCTAATAAATTACATCACGACTCTAGGTTCATGCAGAATTATATTAACAGTTCCAAACTAAGATGGTATGTCCTATTAAGTTTGATTAAGCGAGAAGATGGTTTTCCCGATAGTAAAGGGGTAGATAGAAATATATTGACTCAAAGGTTAACACCTAAATAGCAGAATACTGGTACAACCACAATAATTCAGAAACACAAAAGGTATTTGTATCTAGTGTTGATTCTATATCTGAAGAGTCTTTAGATCCTGTATCATGCAGGCCTTCAAGGGCTTGCAAAGTTTCTAACTCTTTAACAGTGAGTATGCGCACTATGTCTTTTATAATATTGATAGACATAGCGTGAGGGAGACCAGCAAATTGTTTGGCTAGCTACAGTTTGTGCATAAGTTTAATTTGAATCTATTTTCAGGTTTTAGTGTCTTTAAACCTTTTTACTGAATAGAAGGTGAATCCTAGCTTTAGAACTTATTTCTGTTCTTGAGTTAGATAGTGGTCAAAGAGATTTCCTATAGTTTGCTTATTCTTGTCTATATCTGTCTGAAAATAATCTATGTTTGACTTTATAGTTTTCACCCTTTTATATTTCAATCTCTTCCGCCGTTAATGCCTTCTCCTCTTTTTTAGAGTTCCAGTGATGTTGGTTAATGCTTAATGATCCTCTGCATGGTCTGTGACCACAGTTCTTCCACTTTGTGTCTAATTTGTGTCCCTCTTTAACAAATGAAGTTCATCTAAAAAAGTTTGTACTCTAGAGCTAGTATAATCTTTTGCTCTTTCCAAGAGGTTAGTGCTGACATCTATGCTGGAACCTACCGAATTAGCTTCCTGATGCTTGATATTATAGTCTTTAGAGAATTTTCTTCTCAGAGGTTTAAATGTTCTGACAAAGGTTTATACCCTGTGCGTATCATAGTTAAGTTTGTATCTTATGAATTTTTGCTGTTATTTTAATTTACCTTCTGTTTGTCAAGTTACTATGGTGTTGATCACATCAGCGTGAATATTCATGGAGGAAATCAGACCGCAGAAGTTTGGCTGCTTCAATCAGAGTACATAATAGTCTTAGAAAACAAACAACCTGGAGGCCTCAGTTCCGATGAAGAACGTAGTGTGCACTTCAATCTTGACTCCTAATACTGATATACTTCCATAAAACTGCTTGTGTCTGTACCCTACAAGCAGTGAAAAAAATTCTTCTCATACTCACTTGCAAGATGCTCCTCACCATTTGTTCTTAGGTGTCACTATTTTTCTCTTTTTTTATAACACAGAAAAATGTTCTTTGAATATTCATTATTTATAGAAACAGACAAACCAATTGTGAGTTATGTTGAGGGATCTTTTGTCAAATTTTGATCACCTGTTAACATACAAACATGGTCCTTAGTGCATACTTTATTAAAGACAAGATATAGGTATCATGCATCACTTAGTAATAATTTGTTATCAAATCTTTTAGAAAATTATTTATTGCCACAATGCCCCCTTGGTATTTTATTTCTAACCAACACATTTAAATTCAATTTTCCTTTGTCAATTATGGGCTGGGAGCACATTTGCGCTCCCATATCTCTATAGGAAAATTCTTATGATGACGTGAATAAGTATATCATGCATCTACCACACAGCGTTTTTATGCAACATGTTTTTAGGATTTAAGTGTTACTCAATTTATACATTTACATGTTTTCTATATGTTTTCTCTTATGTGAAACAAATGAACACCAATACTTGATTTCAAAAGGAATTTTGTATATCCAGTAATAAGTTATCTTTGAACGGATGAAACAATCATACACTCACACTTTCACAAAACTGAAACTCTACTGAAAAATCCATTTTAACCTCTGTGTTCTGGTCCCATTATGATTACATCATAAGTCTTGATCATATTACGGGTATAATGTTCTAGACAGCCCTTACATCCCACAATGCATCCATTCTGAAAAATGATGAAGATATTTACTTTTGCACAGCTATAAACACTACGGCAATTCTGAATGTGATGAAATACATGTGACTTATTGCTATACAGATGTGACACATATCTTCTGCATTCACTCTCTGAATTATTATACAACTACATATCCTGCAATGCGTAATTTAGCAACAACATTATGTAGATATTCCTTTGTGTACAAATATCAATATAAGCAAATTCCAAATGTGATGAGCCAAGTCTGATTTACTGTTGCAAAGATGTGCCATGTACATTTTATGTTTATATGTCATGGCACAACTCCATTCGCACTATTGTTCAAACCTTCACATTGGAAAAGCAATGAACATGTTTTCTATGTATATTACTGAACCCATCAATCTTTGTCTGTTTATGAATATAAAATCGTTGTCTAGCACAATGAATTAACGGGTTGACGAAGATCTGAAGTGACCAAAAAGCATTACCTACATTTATCATACAGCCTAACAAGAAGACAGCAGTATACCTTTTGAACTTTATTGACAATCTTTCTGCGTATGGCATATTTTAAGGCTTTCCCTGCTTGAAGTCTGTTGGTGTGTGTGTTTATTACAACTATAAAATCCTGTTATAGTCTCTGACTGCCTCTATGGGTGTGTGAGTGGTTGTATGAGTGTGTGAGTGGCTGTATGAATGGCTAAATGGGTGAGTGATTGACTGTGTATGACTCTGTGGGTGAGTGGGTGGATGTGTGAGAGGCTGTGTAGGTGAGTTATAGGGTGTGTGAGTGACTATATGGGTGAATGAGTGGGTGCTTACATGGTGTCTGGATGTATGCATGGGTATGTGTGACTGTATGGGTGAGTGAATGAATAAGAGAGTGGCAGTATGGGTGAGCGTGGGCTTGTGTAAGTGACTGAATATGTGAGTAAGTGATTCTGTGAGTAGCTGGTTGGGTCAGGGAGTGGCTGTTTAAGTGACTATATAGGTGAGTGAGTAGGTGTAAGAGTAGCTGTATGGGGACAGACTCAGTGTGTGAGTGGTTGAGTGGTTATATGGGTGTATGAGTGAGTGTGTTAGTGTCTGCATGGCTGGATGTGTAAGTGACTGTATTTATGAGTGAGTGGGTGCATGAGTGGCTGTATGGGTAAGTTAGTGGTCATGTGTGTGGTTGTATGAGTGAGTATATGTGTGAGTGGCTCTATGAATCAGTGAGTGGGTGTGTGAGTACTTGAATGATTCTGTGAATGTGTTTGTGATTGGTTGTGTGGGAGTGGGTGGGGAGTATGCAAGGTTGTAGAGGAGTGTGAATGGGTGTGTGAGTGGTTCTGTGGATGATGTCATCAGTGATGTAATTTGAGATGTAATTGGTGATGTCATCAGTGATGTCACTGACCATGTCAGGAGTGATGTAATATGTGAGGTCACAGGCAGGTCATTGCGGGGCGTAGGTTATAGTTAGCTCAAGGTAACTACAACTGCGGAATTTTACTGGTTTTGCAGCAGTGAAATGTGAGCCTAAATATAATGGCCCTGTAACCTTTGTTTTTCTCAGTGAATTTCTAAGCTTTTAATACATTCTAGTTCCTAACTGTAACATCCTTGTAACATTTGATGTTCTTTGTGAATTTCAAATGTGTTTTTTTCTATCTCCTACCTGTAACCTTTTAAAATAAGCATGTGAGTGAGTGCAAGAGTACCTCAATGGGTGTGTGACTGAGTGTGGGAGTGTCTCAATGGGTGTGTGACTGGGTGTGTGTCTCTGAGTGGGTATGGGACTACCTGCGAAGTGTCTTACTGGGTGTGTGACTGGTACATCACTACCTGAGTGAGTCTCTGACTGTTTGAGTTGATGTCTAAGTGGGTGCATGAGTGGGTCAGTGACTTGGTGCATGAGTTTTTGAGTGGATTTGACACTTGAGAAAGCCACTAACAGGCAAAGTGAAGAGTGCAGTATGAGAGCACAGACAGGGTTTTCAGTAGTAGCCATCATTCATGTTTGAAGGACTATTTCTGTACATGGTTGAGAAGGTTGTGTCAATTCTTGCCTACATATCTTAGGGAGTGTAGGAGTACACCTCTATCAGTGCCATGAGATGTTTAAGTAAATGTCCTGGTATGTAACTGCCTGCTGTAATACCTCTATAGCTGTCTACATGTGTGTGTAAGTGCCTGCACAAATACTTCAGTGCCTTTGTTAAACACACAAGAGCTGCAACTACTTTTTAGACTGCTGTATGCATAAATAGTTTCTGGTAAGTGACTGAATGATAAGTGCTTCTGTAGCTGTCTCTGTAGCTGAAAGAGAGGCATTATGCTTTTGTGAAAATCTATGTCAATTGTTTTAGGGATGGCATGCTCTTTGTAGTACTTGGCATAGACGTGTGCAACTGCACAAGTAACTTATTCAACTCAAAAGGACATTTTGCAATCTCTTAAGCACAAAACATCATCCTTTATTATATACCTACAGCATAACTTAGAAGTATATTATGTGCACTAAGACTAGGATTTAAGACTGACTAACAGCTTTTACATGGCAAAACAACCTACAATTGAAAGTGCTCATTTAGGACCTGTACTACCAAGCATCATCCATGCTTGAAAGAGTATTTATCGACGCCAATGAGTAGCTTGTATCAGTACTTGCCAACATATCTGATGACACCAGTAGCAGTGCCATGAGATGTTTAAGTCAATGTGCCAGTATGTGCCTGGCTATTTTAGTATCTCTGTGACTTTAAATATCTATGTAAGTGGCTATAAACAAACACCTCAGCTCCTGTGCTAGGAAAAGTGAGCAATTTAGATGTGACAACAACTATGTTTGAATCTGCTGCATGCACAAGTAGTTTCTGGGTAAGTGACAAAATGTATATCAGCTTATGTAGCTGTCTGACAAAGCAGTGTATAAACAAGGAGAATCCTACTGCCAGTGTGCACCACAGTGATGGGGAGCACTCAGTGTAGTGTAAAATACCCCTCACACACCAACAGGCCCCTTGGTGTCATGCTTCATCATCGGGGTCTTCGCACCCCGCTAAGGGGATGCGGCACGCTACGACCTGCGACTACGAGGGAGCGTTGACAAGTAGTGACTATGTGTGGTGTGTGTTGAGTGCACGTGAGGGGATTAATGTGAGTGAAGGGTGTGGTGAGAAATTAAAAAGTACCTGGCTAGTGGGTGTAGTGAAAAAAACTTTATTCCATACCCCTAGCTGGTGCTGTTAAAAAGTGTGCAAAAGGCGAGGTTCAGAGTCTTAATTAGGGACTAGACCTCTGGTGTGCGTCGACATGTTTCGGAACTGGTGTTCCTTCTTCAGGACGGGGCACAACTTCCCAACCCTACTCACGTATTTCTATTCAAAGGTGTAATTCTACTTATTAAAAAGTGAAAAAGATTACACGGAGGCTATCAATGTGCCTACAGCGGTATCTTTGGTTCATGCAGTTGCATGCCCTGAAAAAAAGAAAAAATTCACCTTTAGTTTGGTTGTCAGGTAAGACTGGCTCAGACAGGTGCAGTCACCTGGAGCCCCAAACAGTCAAATTGACCTGTAAGAAAGAGAGACATACAAAACACACAACATAAAAGACACACAAAAGGTTTTTTGTATTTGTTTTTCATTTGGACATACTCATTGTCACTGTTGTGAATTGCGTCATGAGCATATCCAGAAACATCAGGGTAGGTAGGTGGATCCACAATCTGTGAGGATAAAGAGGTGGTTTCAGTACTGTGACTCCTATTACTCACTGTTGGACTCCACACTAGATCTGGATATCAGAGAGCTGTTCTTGTGTTCCATATGTATACTCACAAAATCCGCCTAAATTGGCCTCCTTCTACCACCCTGTGCTGCTCCGCCGTAAATGCGAATGCACGCACAGTGGTGGTATATATTGGGGATTCAGGCAGTCTCTCATTCGCTAATTAGTGGAAATCGGATGATAGCCTAAAAAGGTACATCCGTATGCCCGCCTATCATGTCCCTTGCGCGTTCACCATGGGGCATGTGTCCTTTCGTTATTGGTTTATTGCCGGGTTTCTCAGAAGACCAAATAAGGAGAGTCCGCTGCCCTGCCAATTGTATGACCAGACCCTAGTTGGTATCCGACATCGCCCCACTGCGCAAGCCTCTTTGTTGAAAGACTTACAGAAAACAGATGCGCATGCGCTATGGAGCCCTTGGTTTTTAGGTAGCAAGCGCATGCGCGAAGGCTTTACACTGGTCTTGCGGAAATGCATTCGTTTTCCACCACATCGGGAAAATGTTTTGACCGGTCATCCTCTGTTTTCTAATAGCTATGGAACCCTTGGTTATTTGTTAACAAGCGCATGCGCGAGAGCATCACACTGGTCCTGCGGTAAAGGAGTAAATGCTTTCGTTTAGCACTATATCGGGAAACTGTTTTTACCGGTCATCCTTTGTTTTTTAAGAGGCGCGCGCATGCGTGTTGCATTGTTTTTAGCCCTTGTGTTCTAGTCAACTGCACACGTGCCGATGTGTCGTTGGCACTCATCTCATGCGGTGTATCCGGATGGAAATTGCCTTGTTATGAGTGTCATGACAGACAAATATTGAATGAAAAAATAGGCATGAAAAAGGGCCATGTGCCAAGGAATATTAATATTGATACCGGGTTGGTCCATTAGTGTGCGTCTTTCTTGCCATGATTCTTTAAACCATACCCAGAGCAACAGACAACATCAGGATCAAGTTGGTTCTTATTCCTCTTGACCTACATCCAATTGGGTGGGAAAATGTTGAATTACGGTCCAGTAAGTTGGCTCCACGGAATGTCATCATTAAGTCCTGTGACATGTGTTCCCAAGCGAAACACCCACCGTTGTTCTTTCTGGAACAGGCCTGCGTCAGATGGTAGACGCTCGATGACCGTCCAGCGTAAATCGTTAATGCAGTGCTGAAATTCCAAAAAATGTGACGCCATCTTGGTGGTACTTTTTTTACAACGTATGTTGCTTTTGTGTTCGTCTATCCTTACTTTGACAGGACGGGTAGTTATCCCTATATATTCCAGACTACATGGGCAAGTTATCATGTATACCACGTTCTTCGTGTTACAGTTAGAGAACTGGCGCTGTTCCCATGATGTGCCATTCCTAAAAGTTAGGGTTTTACTTTTTTGTGTTTGATGACAGCAACTGCAGTCACCGCAGGGGAAATGACCTTGAACCCCAGTTACATTCTGTCTTCCTGTGGTATTTGGTCGTGGTCTGGTATGTACCAGCATGTCCTTGATGTTTTTGCCCCTGCGGTGTGCAAGCATTGGTTTTTCGAAAACCAGGTCTCCACAGTTCAGTATTCCCCAGTGTTTGTTTATGACTTTTGATACCTGGTTTGATATGGACGTATATGTCGTTACGCAGATTGGTCTTTTGTTAGATTCCTTGTCTTTAGGATTGTCTTCTAGAAGTGCCTCCCTGTGGTTGTTCCTTGCACGCTTCATTGCTTTTTCAATGGTTTTAGCAGGGTATTGTCTCTGTATCAGTTTTGTTTTTAAATCTTTAGCTTGTTTGTTGAATTGGTGCAGTTCCGTGCAATTTCTTCGTAGTCGCAGGAACTGACCATACGGTAGGTTCTCCCTTAGGTGTCTGGGATGGAAGCTGTCGTATCGTAACAAGCAGTTCCTGGAGGTGGGTTTGAAGTGAGTGGTACTTTTCAGTCTTCCTTCCTCCGTGTATATATTCAAATCCAGGAAGATCATTGATGTGTTGGAGACAGTACTAGTGAATTTTAGGTACTCATTTTGATTGTTGAGCCAGGTCACGAAGCTGGTGGCACTACTAGTATCCCCATTCCATATGATGAGAATATCATCTATGTACCGTTTCCAGGTGTCAATCTGGGCACGGTAAGGGCTAAAAACAATGCAACACGCATGCGCGCGCCTCTTAAAAAACAAAGGATGACCGGTAAAAACAGTTTCCCGATATAGTGCTAAACGAAAGCATTTACTCCTTTACCGCAGGACCAGTGTGATGCTCTCGCGCATGCGCTTGTTAACAAATAACCAAGGGTTCCATAGCTATTAGAAAACAGAGGATGACCGGTCAAAACATTTTCCCAATGTGGTGGAAAACGAATGCATTTCCGCAAGACCAGTGTAAAGCCTTCGCGCATGCGCTTGCTACCTAAAAACCAAGGGCTCCATAGCGCATGCGCATCTGTTTTCTGTAAGTCTTTCAACAACGAGGCTTGCGCAGTGGGGCGATGTCGGATACCAACTAGGGTCTGGTCATACAATTGGCAGGGCAGCGGACTCTCCTTATTTGGTCTTCTGAGAAACCCGGCAATAAACCAATAACGAAAGGACACATGCCCCATGGTGAACGCGCAAGGGACATGATAGGCGGGCATACGGATGTACCTTTTTAGGCTATCATCCGATTTCCACTAATTAGCGAATGAGAGACTGCCTGAATCCCCAATATATACCACCACTGTGCGTGCATTCGCATTTACGGCGGAGCAGCACAGGGTGGTAGAAGGAGGCCAATTTAGGCGGATTTTGTGAGTATACATATGGAACACAAGAACAGCTCTCTGATATCCAGATCTAGTGTGGAGTCCAACAGTGAGTAATAGGAGTCACAGTACTGAAACCACCTCTTTATCCTCACAGATTGTGGATCCACCTACCTACCCTGATGTTTCTGGATATGCTCATGACGCAATTCACAACAGTGACAATGAGTATGTCCAAATGAAAAACAAATACAAAAAACCTTTTGTGTGTCTTTTATGTTGTGTGTTTTGTATGTCTCTCTTTCTTACAGGTCAATTTGACTGTTTGGGGTTCCAGGTGACTGCACCTGTCTGAGCCAGTCTTACCTGACAACCAAACTAAAGGTGAATTTTTTCTTTTTTTCAGGGCATGCAACTGCATGAACCAAAGATACCGCTGTAGGCACATTGATAGCCTCCGTGTAATCTTTTTCACTTTTTAATAAGTAGAATTACACCTTTGAATAGAAATACGTGAGTAGGGTTGGGAAGTTGTGCCCCGTCCTGAAGAAGGAACACCAGTTCCGAAACATGTCGACGCACACCAGAGGTGTAGTCCCTAATTAAGACTCTGAACCTCGCCTTTTGCACACTTTTTAACAGCACCAGCTAGGGGTATGGAATAAAGTTTTTTTCACTACACCCACTAGCCAGGTACTTTTTAATTTCTCACCACACCCTTCACTCACATTAATCCCCTCACGTGCACTCAACACACACCACACATAGTCACTACTTGTCAACGCTCCCTCGTAGTCGCAGGTCGTAGCGTGCCGCATCCCCTTAGCGGGGTGCGAAGACCCCGATGATGAAGCATGACACCAAGGGGCCTGTTGGTGTGTGAGGGGTATTTTACACTACACTGAGTGCTCCCCATCACTGTGGTGCACACTGGCAGTAGGATTCTCCTTGTTTATTTATCAGTGCCCGTGGAGAAGGAATCCTATCTCTTTTCTCTACCTCCCTTCGTTGTTAATTTTGACAAAGCAGTGTAACAGAACTATAGCACCCAGAATTTAAAGAAAACCACTCTTTGAGAATTGCACATCATATATACATATGTAAATATTTCCACATCTTCTAATGCCTTGATAACTAAAGGTTTAACTCTTAATCTACAGTTTATTTTTTACTATCAATTACACCATGTAGCAATCAGCAAATGTACAACATAATAATTCAAAACAAAAGATTGTTAATCAACTTCTCACACACATTGGCCTCATTTGGATGTTGGTCGGAAAGCTTCCGACCGCTGGTCGGAGGCTTCCTGACCGACATCCATGTTTAAACTTCGACCACCTTATTACAAAAAAGGTGTCGGAGTTTAAACCAGCTGATCAACCAGACTGGCTACCGACAGGCTCAAGGAGCCCGTCGGGCAGTTGGAAACCGGTCATGATCCTTTACGGATGGCGTTTCGGCCGTCGGGATTATGATGTCAGTTTCTGACAGGCTTTCCATGTTGGACTTTCCGACATGGAAATCCAGTCAGAAAGCGACTAGCAGGGCCTCCTTCTCTCTGTGGCCTATGGTTGTGGGTTGTGGGGCATCTATGGTACCCCCTCTAAATCCTTGCACTCTGAGACAGGCACCATGAGGTGCCTGCCACACGGTGCAGGGATTTACAGTAACTCCCATTTCTCAATGGGAGCTTGTGCTGCAGTCGGTTTCTGACCCTCACACAAGCTCCCATAAGGAAATGGAAGTTTGCGACAGCACCATGCGTGGTCGCATCGTAATTGTGGTTTCAGACTACCAACCCGAGGTTGGTCGGTTCTGAAACCTCAGAGATGTCGGTCGGAGGCAACTCTGACCAACATCATAATCAGGTCCATAGTTTGCATATCAGACAAACTGTTGCATTCTTATACACTCATAAAGCATCTTACTCACCTGTTATTAAACATACAAAGCCACTAACAAAACCACTCATACATTATCTCATATATTTCCAATAGTTTCTGAAAAATATTCTCTTATTACATTCTCATGGGAACATATACGTTTTTAATATTATTTTTTATCCAATTAAATGTTACTCACATACCTGAAAATTGAGATTGCTGAATATAATTTCTTGGTCCTATTAGAAAGATACAATACTGTCAGTAAATGTACAAACTAAGCATAAGAATGGCACACCACTCTCACAGAAGCAACTATTAATGGCAGCATTTTCAACTTGGCACCCCCTTATAGTGCAGAAGGCAGCAAATAAAAACATATCATTCATTTTTTATTTTGTCATTCCATTCCTGAATGGTTAGTATATGTTAACCCTTTCATGCACTGTTATAAAGAAGCCCAATATGTGTTGTGTTTTTTGCACATTTCTGAAACAGGGCTAAATTTGGGCCACTAATGAAGATGATGCCCGACTTCATTCTCATATGGCTGTGAAACATAGTGTGAATATACAGAAAATAACCTCTCATTTTAGCTTCTGGACTACCTTCTTAACCTCTATGGTAAAATCATAAGAAAACTGTGTTCTCTCAAATATGATTAATGTGCTCCCAGCAGAAGGCTTTTTCACCGGGTAAAATCACCTTAGAACACACCACAATTCCTAAAATTAGTATGATACCATCAATAAATGTTTTCTCCTTTTTGATACTCTAAAACCCTGCCATTCACTACAATGAATTTAAATAGGGTGCTATCATGGATATTGGTCCCAAGATGTCTGCCAGAACTTTCTGTTTGAAGTGCTGACAGCCAATCAGATCTCACCATGAGATCTGTGCTTAGACTCCCCCAAAATATCAGTATTTGCTTTCCCTTAATTTTTTTAACAACTACTGAACGGATTTACACCAAATAACTGAAAGCGTGATCTGCAAACCAAAACCTACCATCCTATCTAAATTTGGCGTAATTCCTTCTAGTGATTCGGCTGTAGTCATTTTCAAAGCTCCTATGGGAATTAAGATGGGAAAATGTACTTTTTTAACCACCTTTTTATCAGCCCCCGCTTTACGGGTCACCTCGAAACTTTCCATGTACAACAAGACTCACTATGACACTTCTTTGGGAAAATTTCATGAAGATTCTTCAAATGATGTCAAAGATTTAGACCGGTCAAAAATGCTTTTTCTATAGAAACATGGCTATAACTACCTAGTTATAGTTAGGAAAACGTTTCCATAGGAAATGCATTTTTTGACTTGACTATAGATTTGGGGTTGTTTGACCAATCTGCATGAAATTTTCCAAATAAAGTGTCAGCCTAGGTTGTGTGTGCAATGGAAAGTTTGAGGGTGATCCATGTTGTGGGGCCTGAGAAATATTGATGTGAAATAATAGGGCTTAGTCATGTTAATTCCCATAGGAACGCGTTGTCGAACCTACAGCCGTACAGCTAGACGGAATTATACCAAATTTGGCAGAAAAGTAGATATGATTACACAGATTGTGAATTTTGTTATTTGGTGCAAATCCGTTCAGTAGTTTTTGTGAAATTTATTCCCAAAAAGATATCTCTGTCCGTGGATATTTCACTGCGGTTTTGTGGTGATCGCAGTGACATCACGACGAGTTTGAAGTAAAAATAGACTGCGTGAACCAGCGGTAATGCAGTGATTGGCTGGATGCAATCTGAACAGAAAGTTGCGGCTGCCATTGAATCGATCGGGAATGGTTCCTGTGGCAAAAAATCTGTGTCAAAGCTAAGATAAGGGGTCAGAGTGGAGAAACTCTGACCCCAAGTTTGGAAAATGGGGGTGCAAGTGACACAAGATACATGTCCAAAATAGTTTTTTTGTAATGCATGTACACTCACTCACAGATCCACTTAGACACTTGTACACTCACACACACACTCAGGTATCACATATCCATACAGTCAATCACAGACCCACTCACAGACCCACTCACAGACCCACTCACAGACCCACTCACAGACCCACTCACAGACTTATGTACCCAGCCACTGATATACTCAGAGACTGACACACCCACTCACAGTCACACTCAGAGACCCATGTACCCTTTCACATAACCCCTCAGACATTCATGCTTCCAGTCATTGAACCACTGAGAGACTCATGCACTCACTTACAGATCCACTCAGACAATCATTCACCTACTCACTCACCCTCTTGGACACCCACTTAGACACTAATGTATTGACTTGCAGATCCAGTCATATTCTTACTTTCAAATGCAAAGGCTTATGCAACCAGTCATAGATCCGTTGAGACACTTATGCGTCTACTCATATATGCACTGAGAGAGTCATGCAGTTTGTTACAGAACCATTGATTAACTGATACACATTCTCACAGGTCCTCTAAAATACTTGTACAGGTAATGAGAGACTTACTGATACATTGATGCATGCAGGCACAGATTCCACTGAAAGAGTTATACACCTTGTTATAGAGATATTAAGGGAGTTATATATGCTATTACAGATTATTTTAGATAATAACATGTTTAGTGTATTGGCTATAATCTATTGTGCAATTATAGGTTTTGTATGTGGTGGTGGCTACTGAATGTCTGCTTTTGTTTTGTCATTTCGCGATGTATTCGATTGATCATGGCTACCGATATCATTGCGACACCCGCATAATTGCAAAGACGGAAATTTGGTTTAAAAGGTTGTTTTTATACAAACTGCCTATAAAAATATGACTTAAAGCAACGCAGTAATAAACCCTTGTGTCTAAAATACTGTAAAATGTGTGTATATTTGTGTTTTACACCTCCCAAAAAAGGAGCGATCGTTGTGGTTACCGAAGACATCATGACTCTCGGAGTAATCGTGTAGATGGAAAGTAGGGTTCAAAAAGTTTTTTTTTAACTTATTAGAAAAATATGTGTAGAAATATAATTTTAAGCAGTGATGTAGTTACTAATGTGTGTATTGTAATACATAGAGTGAATGTGTTTAAGTGAATTTTTAATGTGCAGTGCAGGAGGGAAGGAAAATGGCAGACTGACGCTGCCATGGCAATCAGGCACCGAGAGTAGCTCCTGTCTCCTACATGCCGCAACAGTAGAGATGTAAGGACACTGAGAAAGAGAAACGAGAAACAAAAGGGAGAAAAAAAATCGAGACAATTGGATTGCTCTGGCTCTCGTCCCAACTTGCTCTCTGGCTTTCCGGCTCACGTCACTCAGCCATCTATAGGACTGGTCTGGCTACGGCCCCAGCTTCTCTCCTGGGCGTGAAATGGCTCCACCAAAGACTGCGGCAACAGGAGCGCACAGCCCGAACCTCTGCCAACCCTGGAGGGATTGTCTTGAATGTAGGAACAGAGAAACTGGTGCCTGGTACAAAGAAAAGGACCGCATCGAGAGGCCCCTCGAGAGCTGTTAAGCCATTAATGAAATTGCTGCAGTCTCGTAAAGCTGTGGACTTGTTCTCATCTGGCGAGATAACCGAGACTACAACGGGGACTAAAATTATTGATACCCTGTTTGGAGCGATTCCATCAAGTCAGGCAAACATGCTACATAGCCAAGAGGAGGGCTCATCAGCACTCTTGGAGGGCTCAAAATGGTCAGAGGTGGATGGGGAGGTGGGCTGCTTGCAGAAGGCTAAGCAAGCAGCAGATACAATGTATCTATACGACACGCTGCTTGATGGTGGAAACAAAGTTGCAGTCAATACCAATGATGATCAGCTGGAAGCGAGGGTCACAGCAGGGCTATTGTTACTCAATATGATAGATAGCCTGGTAAAAGGCAATGCTACTAAGCTAGACTGCTCTGATATAAGAGGCCTCAGGGGGGCAAACAAAGAAGTCAATGGTGTGCTTGGCCATGTAGGGGATAACACCAACGGAACACACCTACTATTAACACCAATCATTTAGCCCAGACAGCGGTACAGGAACTGCTCCAGGACAATGAAGGAGGTGCACGAGGGGATAGAGGGGCACAAGACAAATAACAGCCTAACATTAACAATGGTGCCACAGTGTGGACAGCTCCCTCCTCAGGCTCTATTAAACGAACAGAGGGTGCATACTCAGGGTCAAGCTCACCTTCTGCGGGAAAAAGAGGAAAACTTAAGCCGGTAAAACGTTGGAAAAAAGCTACTGAATTATATGGAAGCCATCGACATAACAATTCTACCACATGCACAAAGGACACCTCGGATGGTAGCCCCTTGTGTAAGTGGGCTCAATCGAAATGGGAAGTGAAATCCTTGATATCTCGGCTTGTACACTTAGGAATGAGATTTGCCTCATAGCCAGCCCCAGCTTGTAGTACCTGCTTTGCCTGCCCCCCGTCACAAAACCCTGACTCACTGGCTCTTCTGTCGATACCTTCTACTTCCAGTGGGGGGACGCTACTGAGAAACAGCCGTTAAAGGGCATATTGAGCACTAAAGAGCCACCACAACCTCTGCATCCAGCATTCTCTGACCGAGGTGACAAGCAAGGTGGGTGCATTAACGAAGGATATAGCTGAGCTGCAACAACGGGTTTCGGACAGGGAGGAGACCACCACCTTAGCAACTAGATCAGTACAAATGCAAGATGACCAGATACTCGTCATGCAGACCAAAATAGAGGACTTGGAGAACCGGCAACGCTGCAATAACATAAGATTGTTCAGGGTCCGTGAAGGAAAGGAAGGATCTGAACCTCGAGCCTTTGTGATCTAGCTATTTCATAAGGCTTTCCCCGACCTTGCTGATTGGGAATGGGATTGCCAAATTCAGTGGGCACATAGACTACCAATTTCCTTGCACAAGATGAGCCCTCACTATCCTAGACCATTGCTGATTTTTTTGGCCAACTTTCTATTAAGGCAAGCAATATCTGTCAAAGCTCCCCCTGGCACTCCTGTAATGATTGATTCTCTCTCTATCTTCACTAGACTAGATCTATGCAGAGCTACCATGGATATCTGCTGGAAACTCAGACAGCTGATTGACCCGTTAAAGGCAGAAGGCGCACAGGATTTCTTACAGGAGCCCGCTCAATTAAAGGATATAAAAGGTGGACATTCGCAGTTCTTTTTAACCGACCAGGAGGCAAATCAAGCTTTAAGCCAATGGCAACTGGATGCAGCCGCTAAAAAGGCTTAGTAGCTAAGGCTAACAAGGGCTTCGTCTCTGAAATATAGGTCATTTACATTTGTTTTTCATTATGTAAAGATGGCCTTTTTTTTCTCTTTCTGTTTGCATATTTTGGGCATGGGTGGACACGGGGACACTCTGGGTGCACTGCCTCCTGATAGCTGTCAATTCATTGGCAGCTTGTAGGAGGGATGATTCCTTCTTTGCGATACTGGCAGGGGAAAGTGGGGAAGGTTAGGGCATGGGGAACTGGGGAGGGGTTGCAGAGGTAAATAAATGTCAAAAGGGGTACACACACGGAGTTGGTATGGAGGCAGCAAGCTGCATCGGAGAATACAGGAGCATAACTAAGACGGGTAAGCATCTTAGCAAAGGTGGTTGAAGGATGGCAGCGGTATAAGGTGCTAATCCCCATGGGACTGATTAGATGTATGGCCTGGAACGTAGCAGGCCTAAACAATGGTGATAAGCGCCAACTAGTGCGGGAGGAATTGAAATTGTACAGACCTCATATTGTCCTCCTGACAGAGACACACTGAGCCAATAAAGATCGAGGGCTTCTTAAACATCTTGGGTATCAAACAATTGTATATACATTCTAGGGTGCTTCTATAAGGGGAACAGCCATACTAGTGGATAAGACATTTGAATATAGAATTCTCAAGGTGTTGGAGGATCAGCATGGAAGATGGGTATTGGCGCAGCTTGAGATAAATGGTACAAAGTATGTGCTATGCTCAATATATGGTCATAATGTTGACGATCCCACCTTCTTTGACTTTATAAACTTAGAGTTATTAGACTGGCAGAGAGACTGCCTAATCATGGGGGATTTTAACTGCGTGGTGAATTATGCTATTGACTCTACAAATAGAGCAGCCACTTCTAGAATGGGGAAGGTGAGAGCTTCGATCCATGAAATGGGGTGGCTGCACTGCCTAAGGGGCACATGGCGGGTACTTTACCCAGCATCCCCAGGATATACATATTCTTCCACCCCACATAAACAGTATTCTAGAACCTATATGGCCTGGGTCTCCGACAACATACTGTCATCTGCAGACATGGAAGTATGTCCTAGGATTACTTCTGACCACAACCCCTTCTATTGTCAGGCTAAGGCTGCTTTCAAAGTGACCCGGTCCTTTTCATTCCCATGCTACTTACTCACAGATAACAGGTACTTAGCCTTTATTCATAAAAACCTAGTGGACTTCCTTAAAGACAACGTGGGGAGAGCCTCCTCTTGCATAATGTGGGATGGGATGAAGGCGTTCATAAGGGGGTAACTCAGCAGTACATCTGGCAGCAAAATAAAGATCGTGAGGCTGAGGCCAGAGTTGCTCTTCAAACACTTTAATCTATCAAACTACATCAAGCACATGCAATCCGACGAGGTGTCCGAGCTCAGAATCAGTCGTACATCTCCTTAATAGATGAACGGCTGTCCCTGAGCAGGACACTAAGGGAGAAAATCACTGTGAGCTATAACAAGCATCGTTCCCTACAATATGAATATGGTTATCAGCTGAGTTCTACAAAGCCTTTAAGAGTACCATTATCCCACCACTGGTAGAGGCTATACAATACATAGTTTTCTTTAAAAAAAAGGATAAGCCACCCGAGGATTGTAGCTCTTACCGGCCGCTATCCCTCATAAACTCAGAAGCTAAGATGTTCACTAAAATCTTGTCCACTCGCCTGGTGCCTATGATGACAGAACTAGTATCTAGCCAGCAGCACTGCTTTATTGAGGGTAGAGACACATCAACACTGCAGTGGGGGCCTTTGCTTTAGCTAGCAAATCAGCAGTGAATATGAGCATGGTCCTGCTAGACGCCTCAAAGGCATTCAATCGGGTGGTCTGGGGCTATCTGTGGGCAACACTTTCATCATTAGGTCTGAAAATGAGATAACGCAAATTGATACAAGATTTGTATAGCAAACCCCGGGCCAAATTGTATTATGATAGCCTACAATCATCTCCCTTTCCAATACACTGCTGTACCAGACACCGGTGTCCCCTTTCTCCCTTGTTATTTGCATTATACATTGAGCCATTTATCCGGGCATTGCATTCCATAACATAGATATTTCCATTGGCTAAGTATGGGCGCAAAATCCGCTCCGCTTGCAAAATTTGCGAATTTTCGGCAATTTCGCGATCCGTGAATCTCGCGAAATTGCCAAAAAATTAGCAAATTCGCAATCGGGCGGATTTTTTTTTTGGCCCCAGGAACCACAGTTAAGGCAGGTGCTCGAGTTGAAGCTAACTTTGTAACCATTTTAGAATGACGCCGACAAGCTGCCAGAGTGCTTGCTGGCGCCATTCTAAAATGGTTACAAAGTTAGCTTCAACTCGGTCACCTGCCTTCACTCTGTAAGTGCTTCCTGTGGGCCAAAAATTAAACCTCAACAGGAAGCACTTACAGATATAAATAAAGCAGCTGCCCGAGTTGAAGCTCAAATTCAGTAACGTTTCAATCAGATCAAAAACATTAGTGAGCACGATCGAGGCTGTGCAAGTGTGCTTTAACCACATATCTGCCCTAGAAAATTATCTGTAATACCCGAGGGAGGTCTTTGCATCCCTGAGTTTCTCGAGCGCAATACCCGTTCCTGTGACCAGGAGGCTGCTTTCTCCTCACCTGCTGCCCTGCTCGCTCTCTGACCCTTTATACACAAGAGGCATGTGAACACGCATAGAAGCCCCGCACCACACACTAGCGGTATCAAAGGTCTTTCCGCCCTTTCCCAATCCCAATTATGATGGACAGCTCACTCAAGGGACCTCGGCACCTTTTGGCGCTGTGGCAAAGTTACAGGCACACATGGTCAGTGGAGACAAATCTTCTGGCCCTTTACGCAGCTGCAGTGTAGGAAAAGCACTATACATTTACCCAACGAGGTAGCACTTACTGATTAGCCAGTAGAAAGTACTCCAGTTGAGTAGATGGAAATCGCAAAAAAATCTGCGATTTCACGGGAAATCCGCAAATTCGCTGACTTTTTTGCGATTTCGCGCGAATCCGTGGACCGCAGATCCGCAAAATTCACCCATACTTACCATTGGCCTCAAGCTTGAGCCAGCTAAAATTCATCGGCTATGCTGATGACATAGCCATTTTCACCACTGACCCAAAATTTGCAACATACATCATCGAAGTCAAAGCAAATAAATTTGGCATCCTCTCTGGTTCTAGGCTAAATGTTAAGAAGACACAAGTGCTTCTCAATTTCCAGTGTGATAGACCTGTATCGGGTGTCTGCCCTACAGCCACTTATCTGGGGGTGCACTTTTTTTCACAGATTGAACGTATACCCACATTAAATTACGATCCTTTGCTGGAAGCTACAACTGAGCAACTGAGAAGCTGACATAAGTTTGCAATCGGTATAATGGGGAGCTTAATATTATAAAAATGTGGATGCTTCCGAAATGTTTATTCATATTCCGTTCAATCCCCCTACGCATTACTAATTCTTTTTTCAGGATGCTAGAAGGGGTGATAAGTAGATTTATTTGGAGGTATAAGAAATCACAATGGGTAATAGGTCTAATGAAACTCCTGTAAAATCAGGGCGGGCTAGATCTCCCTGATTTTAAACAGTATTATTGGGCAGTGTTTGTGCGTCGCCTCCGTTGCCTCCTGGACCCTGAAAAACCAAGATTTTTGACTACTTTAAACGAGTCCGCTTTAAGACCATCCTAACCAAATGTTCCCTCTCGCTTTTTCATGATAACCTTCCTTTACTGAGTAATCTTATGCTCCCGGAGATATTTCAGGAACCAGCTGCCATATGCTGGGCTAGGTATGGGATTCATCGTCTCTGGCATTTACATGATCACAACAGCTTCCGGTCATTTAAAAGCTTACAATTCTCATTTTATATCCCACGCCAGATGTTCTTTAAATACTTCCAGATCAGGGATTACTTTTTGAGACATCAAACATTAACAGCAGTGTCTAGCACTCAGGTATGGAAATGTTTGCAGGGGCAGAATTGGAAATCTGCAATAAGCACTATGTATCCATGCCTGTGCCAGATCAGGCAGAACAGCTGTGAAAAGCTGGCAGTAAAATGGAGTAAGACTCTGGGGACTAATATTACTTCTATAGCAATTAGTAGAGCACTAGGAACTCTATTAGTTTAACATTCAGCAGTTCTGGACGATTTTTATGTTATACTACACCCCTGAGAGGATTGCTTGGTGGGCTCAAAAAGGGGAAGGTCAAGGAGGAGACCGAAATAAATGCCAAAAAAGCAGACTGAATGCTGCAAACATAGTGCACACATTCGCGACTTGCCCGGAATTAGACACACTTTGGCAGAAGATAAGCCATGTCATGAAGTTACGTCTAGGGATAGATTACTCTCCAACAGTAATTGAAATAATGCTGGGCTATAAAGAGGATACGTAATCAACAAAAAGAGAGTGAGGGTGTTTTTACGGGTTTTACTCCCTATTCCCTTGGAATTAAAGTTTTTCCAAACAAAGAAAGGAGTATCCCCAGGAACCTACATCATAGTGATCTAGCGCGGAGAGAAAAGGACAAAAAGAAAGAATTCTTTCTTTTTTATAAACCCCTCACTCACCAACCTGGTTGGTGACATGCTTCATCATCGGGGTCCACCTGAGTGACCGAGTGCCACTCAGGTTTGCTTCGACGCCTGCGACTGCAGCGGAACTGGTTGTTTTGTGAGTTGTGAAAAAGGTGAATTAAAAAAGTGTTCTACATATACTCCCTTTGGTCTTTATTCTGGAGTCAATGTGACACAATTAAAAACAAGTGGGATTCTTCTACTGGCGTGGTTTTGACCAGAAAGTATCAGAATTAAAGTGCGAAAGTGGTCAACATGTTTCAACCTTTTGCAATTTTTAGGTTTTCTTCAGGACCAAGTGAGTGAGTCGAGAGGTCTGCGCACGCTAAGGCGCACCCGTCCCTGGCTCAACTGTGTGCCAGACCGTGTACTTATGGTTTAGCTTGCTTACAGCCTTCTGTGTAAGGAAAAAAATCTGAAACAATAAAGCCGAGCATAATAGTAGCACAAGTGTATACATTTATTGCATTTGTTTGCTCCAACCTATTGTTTGTTTGTCTCCGTGCAATTGTTTGTGTGCCCCCTTCACGAGTACGGGCCGTGCATGGACACCTCTCAGACATGCATGCACTAGTACATTGATTGTTCGAGGTGCATACTCGGTCTGACCCAGCTGGGTGCCTTTATATTAAGTACATACCCACTAAATGTTCACCATCAATGAAGTGGGTTTCATGCGCACCTATAACATCTCTAAGGGCGCTGTGTGACTCATTTTAGTCATTGTATAACTCATGCTCTTAACTCAGGCATGACGTGGTACTACACATTTTATCAAACGGACAGGGGTGAGGCGGCCAAGGTTTTTACTTTCACTGGTGGTCAGAGTGTATTTAGCATGGTGTGACAGAAAATAGTACACTCAACAAAGGAATTACTAAAAATTACTAGTAGTTGGACTCCATGAATACTGTGGGGGGGCCTGGATTTGAGCGTTCTGTGGGTAAAGAAAGATTACGTGAGGATTCGAGGAAACGGGACGTTGTGCTGAAAAACGCCCGATACCACACGTCAAAGTTATTAAAAAAGCGGAGTCCATTAGCTTGATTCGGTAGGAACTTACTTGTCAAATGTCGTCAGCCCGCTGGAAACCTATCCTACACCGCACGGAGTCCCGAGGATACAGAGGTACCCACTTCCGTGTATTTAAATGCACCTAGTCATAGCTTACTCTCTATCCAATCGGAACACGCGCTACACGGTCACATGACCGCCGCACAAGTAACATTGTTAGCTGAGCGTCAGGGGCCGCTTTAAGGGCCGTATTCAAAGGAGCTTCCCTTCGTAAGAAATAGGGATCTCGGTGAAATACCCTAAAGTGTAGCGGTACATAGCAAAAACGTTATTGTACTCAGAATGCATTACACACATATTGGTAGAAGGAATCAGTTATTCGCACAGGTATATTGATGTCAATAGATAAAGCAAATACTACGCTCATATTGAGAGCACTCCAAAGGCATAGGGAAAGGAATAGGGATCTTTATATATACATAGGCACATATATTAATGGCAGAGAGTGTAGGTAGTTTGAAGGGCTACCTTTTAGTATACATTTACTGTTGGCAAAGAGTTTAGGTAATTCAAGGGTAGAGGAGCTGCCTGAATACCGGAATTCGTATGCCATGCTCATAGATACTCAAGGTAGTGGGGTTTTTTCCATGGATTTTATCTTTGTCTCACGGTGTTCCATGGTATATTATTGTTAAGACCGGATACATTAGTGGAGAGTCTGTATACCCAGCGTTGCTCCTTTTCAAACAAGCGTTTTGTAGTATTCTCCCCTGCGTGAACCACAACAATTAATGTCCACCTTATGTCATTTGTGGTATGGTTCATCATCAGGAAATGTTCTGTCAGTTTTGTGGTGACTTTTGTACACCTGATCGTGCTTCTGTGTTCACAGATTTGTTGTTTGACCTCCCTTCCGGTCATGCCCACGCATTGTTGACCACACAGGCATGTTATTAGGTGCACCACGTTGTGGCTATTGCAATTTGTGTGGGTCCTCTGCGTCCAGATTTTATCTTTCTCCAATTTCAGGGTTTTTGTTGCCGTGGTCAAGTGACAAACACTACAGTTCCCACACGGGTAGTGACCGATGACTTTTGGTAACCCCCAGGCACTGAGTACTGTTGTGGGTTTTTCTGTTGCACCCTGTCTCGGGCGGGTATGTACCAGTGTGTCCTTTATGCTTCTGGCTCTCATGAAAGAGAAAAGTGTTTTTTCCCAGTGTAGATTTCCGGTATTGAGTATACTCCAGTGTTTGTTTATGGATTTTGTCATTTTATTTGACAATATGTTGTTACACACATAAGTGGTAATTTATTATCATCTCTGACCTTGTCCTCTAGGAGTGCTTCTCTGGGCTGGTTCCTTGCTCTTTTCTGGCATTTTTTTAGGATGTGGTTTGCGTAACCCGGGTCAGAGGGTTTTTCGGTCAGATCCTTTGCCTGGGTTTGGTAATCTTCCAGTTTACTGCAGTTTCTTCTTAAACTTAGATATTGGCCATATGGAAGATTCTCCTTTAGGTCCCTCGGGTGGAAACTCTCATATCTCAGGGCGTTATTTTTTGCAGTGGGCTTTCGATGCGTCCTGGTTTCCAGACTCCCTGCTTCTCTGGTTATTACTAAGTATAGGAATACCATAGTTTTCTTGTCTATTCCGTGAATTTGAGATTATTATCACAGGTGTTAATCCATGTGATAAACTCACTCAGGGTGTCTTCTGGTCCTTGCCAAATGGCAAGGACATCATCAATGTATCTTTTCCAAAATACAATATGTTGCGCAAATGGGCTTCCTTCGCCAAGAATGAATTTCTTCTCAAAATTAAAGACTTACAACCCCGCTACACTAGGAGCGAAGGTGCTCCCCATGGAAGTACCCCCAGTTTGCAAAAAAAGGCTGTCCTCGAACTCAAAAAAGTTTCTTTTTAGTGCTAGGGTGGCACATTCCAGGACAAAATGTTTAGGTGCGTGGTAGGGCCATGTTGTTTCATCTAGCACTCTACCTAGAACCTCTAGGGGTTTGTCTTGAGGGAGGCTAGTGTAGAGGCTTTCGATGTCGAAGCTTACAAGAATATTGGCGTCATCTACTTGGATGTTTTTTAGAAGTAGTAGGAGACTTTTGGTATCCCGCAGGTAGGTTTCGTTTTTTTGTACCATTTCCTTGAAAAAGCAGTTGCAGTACCTGGACAGTGGCTCTAAGAGAGACCCAATGCCAGACACAAACGGTCATCCAGGTGGAGGTGTTTTATTTTTGTGCATCTTAGGCAGTATGTAAAAATATGGGATTTTCTCTTCACTGGTTGTCAAAAAATCAGCCTCATGTTTCGTGATGAAGCTGCATGATTCGTCAAGATTCACTAGTGATCTTATTTCTTGTTTCAGATCCTGTGTGGGGTCAGTGGTCAGAGGGGAGTCATTTCTGGTGTCTGATAGGAAGCGGAGGCATTCAGTCTGATAGGCTGTTTTGTCAAGTACTACCATCCCTCCGCCTTTATCTGCTGGTTTTATGACTATCACATTTTTGCAGAGCCGCACCTTTCAGGTGACACTTCAACCTTTCATCTTGAAAATCTTCCCACTCCAGCATGGAGTGCCTCAGAGTTCTTACCTGAGCCCAGTGCTTTTTAATCTCTATATGCATTCTGTAGTGGACATTGTGGAGAGATATAGGGGCAGATGTATCAAGATACCATTTTGCGATTCTCAAATAGCGATTTTTAAGGAATCGCTATTTGAGAAGTGCAAAATAGTATGTATGTAGAAATTCGCTATTTTTTAGCGATTTCTTAAAATTACTTAATTGCGATTAGCAAATTGCTAATCGCAATTAAGGAATCATTTCCCATTCATTTCTATGGGCCAGGAGGCCCATAGGAATGAATGTGAAATTATTCTCAATTTGCGATTAGCAATTTGCTAATCGCAAATTGAGAATAATTTCAAGGGTGCAAGGGTGTCTTATGGACACCCTGCTGCACCCCTGAATTTGACATGTGTGCGCATATGGCGCACATACATTCCCTAGAGGCATGTATGAGCGTCATATGGCAACTTTAAAATTTAAAAAAAGTGCATTTTGAAAAGAATTTGCCAATTACCACCAACTACAAGTTGGTGGTAATTTGCGAATTCTTAGTCAAAAATCGCAACACTGAAATGCTTAATACATTTCAATTAAGAAATCGCAATTTGCCATTTCTTAAAAGCCTCGCAATATTAAGGAATTGCTAAATTTGCGATTCCTTAATATTGCGAGGCTTTTTGCATGATACATTCCAAATCCCGTTTTTTTTGTCGCAAACGCTGCTATTTTGCGAATCGCAGCGTTTGCGAGAAAAAAAACGGATGATACATCCGCCCCATTGTCTCTCCATTGTGTTGTCCGTTGATGACACACAGTTAATAGTGAACCTGTCCCAAAATTCCATTGACCCGGCAGTACCATTCTGGTCATGTTTAACTGAGGTAGCAGATTGAATGAGTCTCAGCTGCCTCAGACTGAATGCATTTAAAACCAAGATTTTGGTCCTAGGTTAACAACCGTCTATTTGGTCAACAGCATGGTGGCCAAACCCCTTGGGACCGCTTCCTACGCCTATGCCTAAAGTAAATAATCTAGGCATCTGGTTTGATTCTAAAAGCCGAATTACAAGCTTGACAGGAAAGTGCTTCAATACTTTAAAATCCCTGAAAAAAAAATATTCCTTATCTGCCAGAATTAGCCAGGGAAACTGTGGTCCAGTCTTTTACCATGTCTAGACTGGACTTCTGCAATGTTCTATATCTCGGAGTTTCGCAGTCACACATGATGCCACTCCAGAGGCTACAAAATATGACAGAAGGTTTGCTACTGAACTTGCCTAGACACTCCCCCTCAACTCCTGCCTTACTCAAATTGCATTGGTTCCTGATGAAGGAACGAGTTTCTTTCAAAGTTCTAAGCTATTGCAATATAATTCTTAATGGCAAAGGCCCTGGCTACTTGAAGACTATTATTTCAGCCTTCTCTCTAAAAAGATCTCTGAGATCAGCCAATGCCGAGCTTGCACTCATTCCTAGAATTAAAAAATCATGCATCTGAGGAAGTTCATTCAGCTTTTTAACGGCTAGACTGTGGAACTCATTACCCCTTTCACTTATATAGGAGAAGTCAGAGGTCTCTTTTTGGGAAAAAACTGAAAACATGGCTTTTTAGATCTGTCTAGTGTTTTTGCTCATGGTAGAGGTCAGGAAACCTTTGCACTCGGACACATCTATTGGCGTAACTGTGCGCTTTATAAAATACCTTATTATTATTTTTGTTACTATTATTATCATTTAAATGCATCAAGAGTTCTAGAGTGCATTTGCGAACTGCGGCAAAGGATACGTTTTGGTAAATCAACTGAATGTCTCCATGTGATCCTTTGAACTTCGGTCGTAACCTTTTTTTGTCCTATTCTCCATGCACAGCAGAAAAACCTAGAGATGGCTAATATAATTTTCTCATTTGTGTCACATCTGAGGAGCCTATAGGCCTCCCAAGTAGTGTACAATTCCCACACGTTTGCAGACTGGCACCATCCACCTTCTTCGAGACAGAGCACACCCAGAACAGACGAAAGGAAGTATTCTACCGACTCTGGGAGACATCAGGCAAAAGGGGTAGCCAATGGTTGAAGTAAGAGTCGTAGTCCACTTGTCTGTATATTACCTCTGGGTTAGGCTACAAATTTTTAATTTAACATACAGACTTTTGGCTTGCCAGAGCCTAATCCTATCCAGTTGGAGCTGGAAGAAGGGAATACACTTAATTTGTGAGACGTTTTCAGAGATACTCCCCCCTTTTTGATCGTTCCACATTCTAGAAAGTGTGACTTCAGAGAAAGCCTCCTTCAGATTAGTGGGTGTATTTCTACTCATTCCTGGAAGAAGTACCATACTTCTTCCATCTTGATGGCTGCGCATAAATGGTTAATCTTTGTGAGCCATGGAACAAGTGCATTTATGTCTAAAGTGATAAGTTCCATTAGAGCATGTCCGTAAACAGACGATTCTGGTGTGGTACAAAGGTGTACCAAGTACGTAGGGGTTTCAAATGGACTCCAGAGTCTACCTTGTCTATTGCTAGGCTGATGCAATAAGGTGTCAGGGGTATGCTCATGGGAAAGCAAAGCAATGAACTGGTCAATTTATTTTCAACATAAACTAGAGGAGTAAAATCAGTGTAATGCCAGAGTTCTGCTCCATAGGTATCTCCCACCAATGGCAGTGGCTGTATAGACTCAGAGACCTGGGGAGACCACTCTACTGAATGTTGCCTTATGTTCCCTTGCCATGGCAGATGCCTGTTTTTTTCTATCTGAGAGGCCAGGACAAGTTATCATCCAGTCTGACACCAAGATAGTCAATATTTTTCAATTGTTCCAAGGGCACCCTCTGCACCACCATCCTACCTCTAGATGAATGGTGGGGATTTAGAATTTGTGAAATTAATCTTCAGGCCCTTAGCCATATAGAAGGAAGACAAATGATACAATAGAGCCTGGAGACCCATCAGAGTTCTAGAAAGAAGGAGCCTGTCAGCTGCCAACTTGAGAATTGTAAAGCTAATGTCTGCAGATTTGGGGCATCAGGTTTACAATCTCGCAACCTCTCCTCTACTCTAATAATGTATAAGCTGAAGAACTTGGGGGCAAGTACACATCCTTGTCTTACACCTTGGTTGTCTGGCATCCTAGGTGTGAGATCACCTTCCGTGTTCCCCCAGACCTGGGCAAAGGTATCCAAGTACAGAACCCTTATGATTCTCAAGAGATCTCCAGGGATACCATCATTCTCCAGGACTTTCCATGGGCTGTCCCTTTGGACCAGGACCAAAGTAGACCTCAGATTCAAGAAAGCCACATGATAAATGGTCCGGCTTCAGGATGATGTATTTCCAACACATAGTCTCGAAGTGGAACACCTGATCCACGGTGCTGACCCTGCGCCTAAATACAGCCTGGCTATCAGTTACAAAATGTATGATGAGAGAGTAGGTTTAACTTATATGGAACAGTTTCCCCAAATGCATCTTCTTGAAACATGTATTGCCTGAGAACTCAGGAAAGGGTTCAATAAATCACCAATTAAAATATTTAATGCTCATTTAAGCTGATAATAAAAAAAGTATGGCCAAGCAGGTGCACATATCTTGGACCTAAAATCCACCACCATCAATATACTATTTTTGGGAAAAACATCACAAACACTGTGCAGACAATTTGGAGCAAATACGTCACTCAAATCTTTTTTGGACCTGATACAAACCCTAGGTATTTCCATAGAGTAGGAAATGCAGAACAAGACAGTAAGAATCCACCAAACCTCTTCTTAGTGGAAACAGAACAGGCTATGTCCTGCTTGATGTTTTGATCAACTACTCGATTTTATCAACATCACATCTTTTGAGGTTATATTTACATTCACTATAGCACCTATTATTTTCCTGAAACATCCAAAAAATAATGAACAGCTGCTACTTGAAGATGCCTATGAATTGTGGGCAAAGAGACATTTGTAATATACTTATTTTAATTCAAAGTGAATGTCTCCAAGCATGAAATTACATTTTTGAAATATCACAAATCCCAGGGCTAAAGGTTTTGTATGACAGAATTTAAACATAATCATTTCCATTTTTCCAGACATTGCTGATATCGTTTGGTCACTTTTGGTCACATTGGGCATGCTCAGGGTTTGACGCCAAAAATACAACCCTACCCACACTTTCACATAGTTATTAACATGCTTTTTGATCTAGATAGGTTGCATCTTTTGCGTCTCATTTAAGATTAAATAGAGCCCCTTCTCTCTGAATTTCAGAACTATCACCTTTAGACTTAGAGATGGGGACCCACCTGTAGATCCCAACATTTTGGTTGTAGCTTCAGAGTGCAGTAGTCTACATGAGATGTCTAAAAATGTGCATTTTTTAGGTAAAACATGACAATTGGCAGGATTGTTGTCTGTACCCAAATTGTAATTTCAGGAATTGCAGGCAATGTTCCCATGCACCAAGAGCTTATATATTCAACAATTACCACCAAAGCACATTTTGATTTATAAATCCATAGCTGATTGATGGATTTCATTTCTCTTTTATTTTGTTTACCAGTCAATTCTCTAAAAAACCAAATCATAGTTTCCATATCAGCTACAGAAGTATCACAAATTGTGCTACATTGCCGCTATAAAGAACTTCCTGCCTTGCTAAAGAAGAAAAATATCTGATAGGCACCAGAATGTATGGCTTAATTACTCCATTGTAGCTCTCATGTATGCACAAAAGAGTAGTGGTCTAACTGATGGGGTAGATGATTTATTTTGTGTGCTCTAGTAACAGCAATTACAATATGTAAGTTGAAACAATGGTTCAATTTTGTTACAGGTTTAACAAAACTCCAAGACCCTGTGTTCAAGAATAGTTGTTTTTTAGTTGAAAACAGGCTGCATGGGATGAAATAGCGAAGAGAAACATAAGTGTTAGTTGAAGATGAAAGTGTGTTCAACCCAAATGGAAGGTCTGCTATAGTCTGGGAAAAAGTATTTTTGTCAAAAACCAAGCAGCCAACATATCCTGCTGATTCTTATTCTAGTAGGAGCAACAACAGGATGCACAACTATTAAGAACATTCTGCAGGCTCTTGAAGCTCAAGAAATCGTGACTCTAGATTCATTGGATAATGGAAATGTAAGACCTTGCGATGGAGAAAAAACACATTGTCCCTTGCATCAACTTTTAAAGTGGATATTCATTAAGGCAGTATCCTTCCATTCTACAAGATGAAGGGCTAAGTGCAAGATAAGTGAGGGAATCAAAAATGCTAGGAACACAATATACCATGAAGAGTTGAAAAGGATGATTCATATTGTTTGATATTCAAGGGACCATGTGCAGAGTTTATAGCTAACAACTTATCCACTCTAGAATGTTAAAAAAATGCTAGATTTTAAACTTTGTGAACGTAAGCAACTCTATTGCAGACAGATTGGATAGCTTGGAGGGAATTCATCCAGTTTTGTTTCCACAAGGCTAAAATAACACATTCTAGCCAGATTCCCTGAAGCGGAGATACATACAGAAGGAAGGCATGTGTTAATAGTTATACTCAAATAAATCATACTCTATCTGATGCAAACATTTGCTCTTGATTATGAACCAGGAGCATTGATCTTGGCACAAGCAGCGTGAGATATTCTACAACACAAGCAACCACCATTTTCTGGTTCTTTCAAAGTAGAATTACAAGAAACATTCATCCGTGTTTCACCCCTAACTTTTGCCCAAAAATAGAAAATAAAGCACCTTATGGTTCATAACCAAGTCTACGCGTGAAGTGTGCTACAGCAGTGTAGGCACATCCCTGTGTGGGGCACACTGGTTTGGTCTCAGGCACCCTGTGCCATGGAGTTCCAATTAAATGTTCAACAAGTAAAAGATGAATTTTCAAACGAGGTTTATTCCACAAAAGTTCATATTTTTTTCATATGAGTTGAAGAAATGACGTTAAGGTCATGGTATTATACAGTGCTCCAATGCATTTCGGACGTTCTGTCCTTTGTCAAGGAGCTCTACAAAAGATGCAACAGAAAACAGAGTCAAGAAAAAAGCCTTCACGAAAAATGTGCACTTATTTACATGTCAGTGTGGTTAAAACGACCGCGGTCGTTTTAACCACACTGACATGTAAATAAGTGCACATTTTTCGTGAAGGCTTTTTTCTTGACTCTGTTTTCTGTTGCATCTTTTGTAGAGCTCCTTGACAAAGGACAGAACGTCCGAAATGCATTGGAGCACTGTATAATACCATGACCTTAACGTCATTTCTTCAACTCATATGAAAAAAATATGAACTTTTGTGGAATAAACCTCGTTTGAAAATTCATCTTTTACTTGTTGAACATTTAATTGGAACTCCATGGCACAGGGTGCCTGAGACCAAACCAGTGTGCCCCACACAGGGATGTGCCTACACTGCTGTAGCACACTTCACGCGTAGTCATTTGAAGTCGCAACTGAACGGATGCGACACCTGCGGAGCACCTGAAAAGTACCTTTACCTGTTGAAACACACTCACCCTCGTCATAACCTACTGTGCGCCAAGCCCCAGCTTCACATTGTCTCAACGCATCCTTCTGTTCTCTGGCTGGCAGCACTGACCTTTTGAACTTCAAAAATGCAATACGAAGAGATTTCGAAATCCACCGAAGCAAGAGCTGACATCTTAGCTTTTGATACTGATGCAACAGCGAGAATTTATGCCTTGATTAACGAAGACCTAACACAGACCACCACCAGCAGAACCAAAGAGCAATGCGTCAAACAATTATTATACCTATCAAAACGTCGTATTAATCAACAACTACATGCCCATACCCTCATTAAATACCACAAGGTACTCCGGATTCCCCGTGGCCTACGGATTGCTTTAAAACCGTCGCTATGTAAAAACTCCAAAACATTTGTTGAAAAATGGAACGCCATCCTCAATAAGTGTAGTCTGGATCTTATACTACTAATCGTAGAAGAACTATCTGGCATCCTCATTGAACTTTCCCACGAAATCGAAATCATACAGGATGAACTGAAAGACGCCATAACTGCTGAGGAACTGAATTCCACCCTAGAGGACATTAAAGTACAACTGGAGAAACACACTAGAGAAATAAATGAACGTAAGATCCGGAAATTCCGCCGGGATACACTGGACTACAAATTAGGAGAGGTTTATACGTGGGCGGACTTATACGCCCAACGACGAAGAAACAAACCCTTCAACCCTAACACTGATACTTCCTCTTCAGGAAGTGACACCACCAACCGTCCTCCAAAAAGAACCCAGACAGGCGCCTCAGCCTCTACTGGTCCGTTTCAAGATACACCATCTACCTCTGACGTAGACCTAACTACCAGTGAGCCTTTTTTAGGCTCAGGCCCAGACAAAACCGCAGACCCAGACGGGGGAAAAGAGCTGGCAAAAAATCAAGAGGAAACTCAACACCAAGCGAGGACCCGAAAAACCCAAAAGAAGAATCGCTAGTGATTAACATTTCAAGCATCAAACTTACTGCTTTCGAGACCAAAACTTTGCAAAAAGGCATGTCATTCATTCCTACACATGATACCAACCTCCTGGAACTGGACGTCAGCACTTTTAAACTCACCAGAAAACTCCGATTGAGGCACTTTTTTGAGAACATCCTAGAACCAGCCAGAGAACAAAAACCGGATCAACTCATGGGCTTACGCCCACATAGCACCTTTATACCACCATCCAGTCACAAAAGCATTGACACTTTTGAGACCCTGGTCAAACAGGATATTGCCAAGATCAACTTTCGAAAAAAAACCCGAAGGAACATTACCAACAAGGAATTGGATACTCTGAAGAACCTAGCAAAAAACCCCTCTATCAAATGCATTAAGGCTGACAAGGGCGGCGCTCTGGTCATCCTCAATACCCAACTTTACGATGCAAAAACATGGGAACACGTGATGGACCCTCAAGTATATTTACCTTTGGAAGGTAATCCAACCAATGATTACCGCATGGAATTACAACTAATCATTGACCAAGCCATGGCGGATGGGATCATTGATGACAAAACCAAGAGATACCTCACTGTAGAACACCCAAGAAGTCCGTCTATTACCATGCTACCGAAGATCCACAAAAACTTGATGGACCCTCCATTTCGCCCGATTGTTTCTACCAGAGGCTCAATTCATGAACCGACGGGAAAATTAATAGACCGCTATCTTCAACCTATGGTCTTGCACCTACAAAGTTACATAAAAGATACGACTGAATTTTTGAACAAATTAAATTCAATACAAGTTGGTGAGAATGAAAGATTATACTTGTGCACAGCTGACGTCAAAAGCTTATACACTTCGATTCCCCACGATGGAGGGATCAATGCCATAGAGCAGGCTTTACTTTCAGCAGAGATGGATGAGTCTTTGAAACCTTTCATATTGGAACTGATGATATACACTCTATATCACAGTTACTTTAAGTTTGATGACAAGTGGTACCTCCAGATGTCCGGGATGGCCATGGGCAATTGTGCGGCACCGACGTACGCAAATCTTTATATGGGTAACTTCGAACTTTGTCACATCTACAAAAATGCCAACTGGATGAGCCACTTAAAACTCTATGTACGGTACATAGATGACCTGTTTTTTATTTGGAATGATTCTAAAGAAAACCTGGAATCGGCCCTCATTGAACTTAACATGAAAGACGACCGCATTGAGTTCACCTGGAACATCAGTGCTCAGGAGATAACCTATTTGGATGTTCTGATCAAACTTACCCCTCAAGGCATTGCAACTGACCTGTTTCGAAAGCCTACTGACCGCAACAACTCTTTACTTTTTAGTAGCTTTCATCAAAACTCATTGAAACGACATCTACCCTTCAGTCAACTTCTTAGAGTGACACGCATCGTGTCAGATCCAGCAACAAGGATGACCCAAATTGAATCCATGAAAACCAGGTTTAAAAACAGAGGATACCCCGAGGATATCCTACAAGACGCAGTTCAGCGAACCGCCGCAATACCCCGCGAGCAAACTTTACAACGAACTGTGAAACCAGCTGACCATAGGATGGTCCTTGTGTCGAGGTACTCCACCTCAAGTAAATGTTACAAAAACATCATTTTGAGACACTGGAGATTTCTCTCCTCAGAGCCTGATTTTAAGGATCTGTTCAAAGAACCACCCATCTTCGCATACACTAGACCAAGGAACCTTAAAGAAATTCTTTCGAGACCGACTTTGACAGGAGAAACCACACAATACACTGGGACACGCCCTTGTTACCACTGTAACAACTGTAATAACATTATTAAAGGCAACAACATCAACCACCCAATGCGAGGATTCAACATCAAATTGAATGTGGATGCGACTTGCGATTCATCTAATCTAATCTATCTCTTGAAGTGCCCATGCGGAAAAATCTATGTGGGCAAGACCAGCCGAAAGATAAAAATCCGACTTAATGAACATAAGTCCAATATCCGCACCAAGAACTCCAAATCTAATGTCGCCACCCACTTCAATGAGGCCAACCATAACGTGGCCCAACTCAAATACCTAGTCCTTGAGTTGGTCCCAAAAACAGAAGGGAGAGACAATAATAAGACACTGCTTCAACGCGAAACATCGTGGATTTATAGGCTTCAATCTCAAAAACCACATGGTCTTAACGACCGCACAGAACTCAGTTGTTACCTGTAAAGATTTACTCATTCATAGCTTTGCCCTGACATTCTGCTGTTGTTGAATTTTATTTTTGCATTGATTCTGTAGTTTTTTAAGCCTTCTTAAAATGGCCGCCGTTATCACCATGCTAGTTCATCATTCACTCCTTTCATGTATAGTCCTTTGTCGATTTCCGTCATTATTTTCACACATTAATCACACACTTCCCCGCCGAGCTCACACAGCCGACCCCGACTCGTTGCATGCTGCACGACCCGGTATTGAAGTAAGTACCTACACCTTCCAACCAGCGCGGCAGTCCATGCCACGCTAGCACCTGCCTTTTCACGCTGTTTCCGAAATATCAGGCATGTTTGTTCAGCCGGCATTTTCACACGGCTTAGAACGCTGTGGCACTGCATGTATGTTTTTCTGCTCAAATGCAAACGCACGCTTTTATTTAAACAGCACCTCAGTGAATATCACCCTTCTACTAATTAGTCCGTTACAGTCACTCTTGCACGTTTTATGATTTAATCTTAGGAAGCACGCTGTTCACCCGCCAATAGAAGACTCTAACCCTCACGTATCAGTATATATTTTTTTCACCGGTCATTTTCAATTTGGGCTGCACGCGGTCGTTTTAACCACACTGACATGTAAATAAGTGCACATTTTTCGTGAAGGCTTTTTTCTTGACTCTGTTTTCTGTTGCATCTTTTGTAGAGCTCCTTGACAAAGGACAGAACGTCCAAAATGCATTGGAGCACTGTATAATACCATGACCTTAACGTCATTTCTTCAACTCATATGAAAAAAATATGAACTTTTGTGGAATAAACCTCGTTTGAAAATTCATCTTTTACTTGTTGAACATTTAATTGGAACTCCATGGCACAGGGTGCCTGAGACCAAACCAGTGTGCCCCACACAGGGATGTGCCTACACTGCTGTAGCACACTTCACGCGTAGTCATTTGAAGTCGCAACTGAACGGATGCGACACCTGCGGAGCACCTGAAAAGTACCTTTACCTGTTGAAACACACTCACCCTCGTCATAACCTACTGTGCGCCAAGCCCCAGCTTCACATTGTCTCAAAACCAAGTCTTACATGGCACAACTAACCCTTTCAATACTTCTAAAGTTATAAGATAGTCTCAAGCCCAAGATACATTATTTCCCGTTTTATAGGTTCTTAAATCCACTCAAAACAAGATCTAAGAACTCCATATTTCATTTCAGCATATCAGTGTCATACAATATTGTTTTAAGCTTTACAACTCGAGCATTTAAATGTGGCTTATTTCCAAGATACTGTAACCCGGTCAAGGTCCAATGTGTTGACATCTGATATGAACCCAATCCTTCCTTTACTGTTGTATGTTTTGCCAACACATGAACACAACACAGGGGGCAGCAAGGGGACAGTAGGGAAAAGAGAGAAAACGCAGCTGCTCCAACGTTTCTAGCATGTTGATGTTATCAGGGAACCTTCCTCATAGTGAATGGCATTCAAGGGTTGGGTTTGTTCTGAGAAAAAATCACCAATTAAAACTCAGATGTTCACATATGGATGTCCTGCAAGATGGGAAAGGAAAATCGATTTTTCTGAGTCTTAAGTAAGCATAAATGTCCAGGGCTGGTAGGGTTTTCTGGGAGTGCAAGCTGACTCTGGGCCCAAATGTTCCAGCCAGCCGTGATGTAAAGTAAGAGGAAACTTGGTGGTTTTAGCCACAGTTTCAATGTGTACAGAGCATCCTGGGTATGACAGCATGCTGCACAACCATGTGTCTTCTGGCTTTCTTGGTTGCAGGAATACCCAGGGTTGGTAAGCTTGCATGGGTAGCAGCTGATCTAGAGTCCAAGTTCTGGCAGAATGACTCCCTGGCCCTTGGCGTGGAGATGTGCGGCCCAACATCAATATAGGTCTCCTTCACCCCATACATAATACAAGAAGAAGTAATTCCTGGTTTCTAGTGGTGCTTTTTGCCCCCTGATTTAGAGGGTTGGGGATAAATTCATCAATCTGCCTTCCAAGGGAAAGAAATAATGTATTGGCCAGGCTGTGCTGGCAAAGCCCGGTGACGGGTCAGCTGCATCCCCACACCATTCCTTTTTTTAATTTGTTTCCCTTGACTCTAGAGAGCTTCCTGTCCATTGGGGTGCACGGATTGTGGCAAGTCCCTCAATGACATCCCTCAAAAGGGTGAAAAAGTTGTTTGGGCCATGCAGATCTGGGGGCAGTCCAATTCCAGACAGGCTAGCCTCCCAACTTATTATATTATTTCCTGTTTTTCTTGGTGCTCCTGGGCTGTCTGCCCCATCCCCCTCGGGCAGGAGGATTTGGGGTCAAAACTCAAAACGAAGGACAAGGCTACTATAGGCTTGGGTGGATAGGGGAGCACCAGTCTTGGGAGGGATGCTCTTGCCATGAAAAGGACCTTTGGAGTCTAGTGGGTGGATTCCTGTTCAGGCATCTCCCTTCTGCAGCAAGCCATGAGTAGGAATCATCTACTCTAGGGAGGTGTACACCTTGAAAGGGGAGAATTTCCCCTTGCAAATGGTTCTTCTCCCATTAAGATAGGTGCTCCAGGATCTGAGCTGTCAACCCCCCCACCCCCCCCCCCCAAGTGTAGTGCAGAGAAGAATGAACGGCATCACTGATTGCCAGCAACTGAAAGAAGAAGCTGCAGGGAAAGATTTCAACTTGCAGTCCAAGGTGTAAGTAGCTTAGGGAAATCCCTCCACCACCGGAGGGAAACTCATTCTTTGATGCTTTGACCAGACCTCCCTATTTGCAGTGGCCAATGGATTAAGCTGTTGACAGGGAAGTCACTTCACAAGCATCCAATGAGATAGATATGAATTAGTTCCACATATTGTACAACTAAAGCACAAACATAGTTGCCTGGCCCAATCTGAACAAATCTTAACAGCTTCACTATTGGTACAGATCCCTCTCTGAAACACAAGAGGTTCAGATACTGCCTAAAAGAGCTGGACAGATCGAAATAATGCATGACAGTGTTTCCACCTACAGGCAATGTAGCAATAACATATTGTCGTATGACCTATCATTGGGCACATGTTGCTTCTTCCTCTTGAGTCCGATACATATTAAAACTAAAACCTAAGAACATTGTTTTCTAAAATGAGATTACAGAAGGTCCCACATAAAGCGTAAAGCTTATGACATTTACCTTTCCTTATTAGAATGCCCTGCCAGTTGTTAATCAGTTATGAAAATTTAAATTTTTACTAAGTTACAAAATTATGTTTCTGTATACCTTCATGTTATCTCTTGTGACGTGCAACATTTTAATTGAAATAACATTCAATATTCATTCATTGTAATCAAATTCAATGACGCATTAAATCTATAGGTAATGGGATACTAATTGCTCTTACTAGAAAAAACTTTCAGGACGGAAGCATAATTTAAAGCCCAGTTACTTGATAAGAAATCTATCACCTGAAGTGTGCAGCTGCTAGAATCCAGGGAATGAGTAGTCTTAGAGGGTTAGTTAGTGTATTTGGGTGCAGGGCATTTGACAAAAATGACAGATGGGCATTCCACTATCTTTACCATTCCCCCAACCATGTAGAAGTGGAGGAAGTGAACCTTCGCTTTCCACAAGTGAATCTTTGATTGCCACAAGTGAAGTTTTTGCTAGATCTGCCTTTGAAACCTTTGACTTCATGGCTCAAATACCATTGGGTGCCATGTCTCAGTGATGGACACCCCACCCAATTCAGGTCAGCGTGACTATCACGTGCTTCCATGACAGTCGGCCATGCTTGGCACAACGATGCCAGGCATGGAAAATAAATGATGCCCCTCACATCAGGAAGAAATATCCTTTCAGGTCAGGACCATTGAGCTTTTCATTTTCGGAAACAAACCTCACTTTGAATATTTATTTCTTTAAAGGAAAAACTAGTGTTGAGCAGCCCAAAATATGGTACCATACTCTCCATTAGCAATGACTGATTCAGTCATGCATTTGGATTCACTTTCTCTGAACATGGGGTGTATTCTTCCGCCCAGGGAATAGAGTTGACAGGATGACTCGTCGTTTGCTAAAGTATAAATGACCCCCTTAATTGAAAACTCACACAAGAATGCTCCCTTACCAGATCTTTGTTTGGTCCACAAACATATTTTCATGTTTTATACTTCTTTCTGCGAAATAACATCGTTTTTTTGTTCTCCATATTTACTAAATGGTTTTCAATATTATACGTGTCAAGGCATTTTATGAAATTAAATGAGCAGATCCAAATTTGTAATTTACGTTATGTGTCATTTTACTTCTTTCAGGGCAAAGCCTTTGTTTTGCGGTAAGCAACTAATAGAATCGGCAGCATACATACAAGATGTAATATCCGCAGCGGTCTAGTCGCTGCACGCACACACGCATCCCCACATCCGCAGGCCAGGCGTGGCCTGCGGGGTTGAATAAAAGGAGGGCATTCGCTCGTGAACGTCACTTCCGACTGGCAGACTGTGTCGGTGTGGTTTGCTGGCGAGCGCGCAACCTGCCCCCGCTCTGCACCACAGGCCAAGTCAAGGCCCAACTCACCCCAACAGTGCAGGGTACAACATTGGCGACGAGCGGAGGGGGCCCAACCCTCGCCCGTGCACCGGTGACTGCAACGGAGCGACCTGCTCCCTCACGCGGTGCCCACCGTGTGTCCTTTGGCCGCTGGAGCTGCCTGGCCGGTCCACCTGCCTTTCCCTGTCCCTCCACGCTCGGCCGCTGGGGACTCCTGCGGCTGACCGGGGGACGCGTCGCAGCGGCATGCGGCATCAGACCGGTAACGCAACCAGTTGCCGTATCCCACGCAACTCGCGTGAGCCTCGCGACACCCTGCCGATGCTCACGCATTGCGCGTGAGACGTAGAAAAGTACTGTGGGCGTCTCCATCTGCGCCCTGGAGGGTGTGCAAGCCATTTTCCAGCCTGGGAAGGACCCCAGCCGTGACCTTGACCCTCTTCACGCCAAGGGACTTCTGGAGGACGCTCTACGGAGCCGAGGTAGGCCGCCCACTGCCACGTGGCGCCACCAAACTAGCGCATCAAGGGAAGCAGTCAGCAAGGGCGTGCAAGAACCCGCAGAGCCGTGAAAGAAAAAAATAATATATAGACAAAAAAAAAAAAGAAAAGAAAAGGAAGGTTATCCTGACGGGCTGCCATCATGGGGGATGAAGATGCACCTGCTGCTACCATTAACATCCCGTTCCAACACGCGGCGTCTGGGGTATTGCCACCGTTCAGTGAAATGGAAGACCCATCCACAGCGTCGCCACGGTGGAAGATATGGCTCGAGAGACTGGAAAATTACTTTGTAGTCACGAGAGAGAAAGACAAAGCAGTGAAAAGGTCGCTCTTATTACACTATGCAGGAGATGAGATATTCAGACTCTTCAAACACCTGCCCAACACGGGGCCCGCAGATAGCTATGATGCTGCAGTGGCGGCCCTCAACGGTCATTTTGACCCACGATTGAATCTGGACTTTGAAGTATTCAAATTGGGACAGGCACGTCAGAGGGAAGGTGAGACCATGGATCAGTTCTATGCCCGTGTACGGGAGCTGGCCAGCTCCTGTACCGACGAAGACCAACCGAAGGCCATAAGGAGACAGATCATACAAGGGTGTCGAGACAAGGCACTGAGAGGGTCGATATTACGCAAACCAGGGATCTCACTGGAGGACATTTTAATCCTAGCTAGGTCTCATGACCTCTCGAGTGTCAGGGCCACCGCTATGGAACAAGCACTCCACAAACCGCAAATTAAAGCAGAATCCATCAAAACGGAGAGGGCAGATGCGGTAAGGACCCAGCAACGTGAACCACACCAGAAAGGATATCGGAGACACCCGCCCCGGACGCGGTGCGGATATTGTGGACACGAGCCCCACGTGGCCAAGGATTGCCCAGCCCAGGGCAAAACCTGTTCGAACTGCGGAATCCCAAATCATTTTGCGACAGTGTGCCGAAGAAAGAACACGTCAAAACCCTTCAGGAAGCTGCGGATGCCAACCAAAGCCATTCGGCAGCTGTCCCTAGCCGAATCATCATCACCGAAGACAGAGAGGCACCTACCCACGGTGGATGACGATTCAGAGTCCGAGGATGAGGAGGCCTACATTGTCTCGTTCGCGCGTAACCTCAAACAGCGGCGGCGGCCGCAGCCCACGTGCGTTGTACAGATGGCGGGAAACGAAGTCAAGGCGATAATCGACACCGGAGCCACTGTGAATGTAATGGGTCTGCAACAATTCCGTTAACTACGCCCACGGCCCCAGATACTACCATCCAAGACAAGGATATTCGCTTATGGAGCGGACACACCACTACCCCTCAAAGGAAAAATCACGATACCCATCCAGGCCGACGAGTCGGAGGTAATGGCGACAATTCACATAATCAACAGAGAGGTTGACACGTTGCTAAGTAGTCACACGGCTGAAGACCTGAAACTGATAGCGTTTGCCAACCGCATCAGGGCGCACCAGGTGGACGAGCTACTGGGACGATTCCCCGAACTATTCCGAGGCTTGGGCTGTATAAAATGTGAACCAATCAAGCTACACATCGACAGGTCGGTCACTCCCACCGCCCTGCGGCACCGCCGGATACCTTTTCACCTACGTCCACTGGTAGAGAAAGAACTTGAAAAGTTAGAAAGCTTGGGCGTCATAGAAAAGGTCACGGGGCCCACCCCGTGGGTATCACCGATGGTGATTGTAGGGAAGCCCAAGCAACCGGGTGAAATACGCCTCTGCATCGACATGCGGTTACCAAATGCTGCAATACGGAGAGAGAGACATCTGACCCCCACGATGGATGACATCCTTGCTGACGTTAACGGGTCAAAGTGGTTTTCGAAGATTGATTTAAACGCTGGGTACCACCAGTTACCATTAGCGGAGGAGAGCCGGTTCATTACCACGTTCAGCACCCATCTTGGCCTACGACGATATAAGCGTTTGAACTTTGGTATTTCCTCAGCGGCGGAGGTGTTTCAAAACACCATCAGAGAACTCCTGTCCGGTTTGCCTGGGGTAATAAATGTCAGCGATGACATCCTGATACACTCCGCCACCGCATCGGAACATCACAACCACCTTCGGGATGTCTTGAAGAGACTGAGTGCCCATGGAGCAACACTCCACAAGGAAAAGTGTCAATTCTTCCAACCATCCATTGAGTTCTTTGGATACGTTTTCAACCAGGAGGCTATCCAGGTAGACCCAAGGAAGTCCAAAGCCATCAAGGATGCCCTAGCGCCGAAGTCCCCGACGGAAATCCAAAGCTTCCTCGGGATGGCCACTTACTGTGACTGATTCATACCGGGCCTGGCCACTCGGAGTGAACCTCTAAGAGCGCTGACCGAGTCAGATGCCATCTGGCAGTGGGGCCCGAATGAAGACGAGGCATTCCAGGGAATCAAAGACGCTCTCCTGGAGAAGGCCACCCTCTCATACTTTGACTCCACGAAGCGTACGGAGGTGATAGTGGACGCTAGCCCAGTGGGCCTTGGAGCGGTGTTGACCCAAGAACATGAACCCGGCCAGTGGACGGCACTAGCATTCGCCAGTAAGGCCCTCACTCCAACCAAAACCAGGTACGCCCAGATCGAGAGGGAAGCCCTGGCTATCAAGTGGGCCTGTGGCCATTTCCACCTATACCTGCGAGGACACTCCTTTGTCATGGTCACCGACCACCAACCGTTGGTGCCCCTCTTCAAAGGGACGGCTCCACACCCGCCACCCCGCATAGAACGGTGGGTGATCCAACTCCAACCATATGAGATGGAAGTCGTGGATCGGCCGGGGGCCAAAAACCCTGCAGATTTCTTATCGCGACATCCGTCTACACCAGAACGAGAGGCCGAAGACGACGATTGTGAAGAATATGCACAGTGGGTAGCGCTCACGTCGTGCCCCCAAAGCATGACAATAGAGGAAGTGAAGGAAGCGGCTTCCAAAGACAACATCTATCTGAGGTCGCTGCAGGCGGTTCAAGAAGGGTCGTGGGCTGACTACCTCCGCCCACCCAGCTCCTGGTCAGCGGGAGACAGAGAATCGCTCACGAAGATGTGGCGGATTTGGCATGAACTGAGCGCTACCGAAGCAGGGGTGCTGTTGAGAGGATCACGTCTTTTCATTCCCCAGAGCCTGAGAAACAGAGCCGTGCAACTGGCCCATGGGGGCCACCAGGAGACGACGAAGATGAAGACACGAATGAGGGAAAAGGTATGGTTCCCGGAGCTAGAGAGCATGGTGGAGGAATATGTGAGGAACTGCAGGGCCTGTCAGCCAACCAGTGACCCTGAAAGACCAGTACCCGTGATCACTGAAGAAGCCTGTACTTCTCCCTGGACCAAGATCAGAATAGACTTTGGGAGTTTCCCAGGGGAAGGACACACATTAGTGGCCATCGACGCCTACTCGAAGTATCCACTAGTGGAGAAGGTGGCATCCACAGCATTTTCACACGTGGGGCCGGCACTAGAGAAGATATTCTCCATGTTTGGATATCCATCAGAGGTACGGAGTGACAATGGACCACCCTTCCAAGGGGCTGATTTTGCCATGTTTCTTCGACAAAGGGGAATCCAGCACCGCCGCATCACGCCCCAATGGCCCCAAGCGAATGGGGACGTTGAAAGATTTATGCGGACCTTAAACAAAGTATTCAGGATAGCAGTGGTGGAGCAGGCTGACCCGGAGCAGAGGCTACACGAATTCCTACGGGAGTATAGGAGCACCCCTCACTGCACCACCAGGAGCAGCCCATGGGCCCTTATGCTTCAAGGACCACGAAGAGACCTTCTTCCCAGTGCCCCGGGTGGACACCACCACCAGGTGCCATTGGTGAATCCCAGGAACGGAGGCGCGAAGGGAACCAACGAGCTAGCTGTCGCAGAAAAGCCATCCCCAGAAGGGTAAGCCCGGGGACCCGGGTGCTCATTCGGAACAGACGTCCAGGGGGAAAATTCCAAACCCGATACGAGCCGGGCTCCTGGACGGTTACTTCCACAAGAGGAACCATGGTCACAGCACAGAAAGGAGGTGAGGAAGTATCCAGGAACACCTCCTGGTTCAAAGCCATTCTGCCAAAGGACAGACAACCATCCGAGGAAGGCGAAAGGGAAACTGACTCAAACGTGACCGCAACTCCCGAAGAAGAAGACAACCTAATGGTCGGGAGCCAGGAAAAAGGACACAAATCAGCGCTGGTGCCTTCGACGCCTCCCGTCATGGACAGAAATACGCGCCAAGATGCCGAAAGTGGTAGGGCCAGCTCCCAGCGTTACAGCCTGCGGCCCAACCCACCACCAAGTCAGAGACTGAGAGACTATGCCTGCCTGCTGAGACCCTGAAGCTGGTAACAAGGGACACACAAGTACCTGGACATTGTGTTTTCAAATGTTTGCATTACGAGACTGTCTTGTTCGTTCAAATTATATAGTTGGATAGGGATGTAATATCCGCAGCGGTCTAGTCCCTGCACGCACACACGCATCCCCACATCCGCAGGCCAGGCGTGGCCTGCGGGGTTGAATAAAAGGAGGGCGTTCGCTCGTGAACGTCACTTCCGAGTGGCAGACTGTGTCGGTGTGGTTTGCTGGCGAGCGCGCAACCTGCCCCCGCGCTACACCACAGGCCAAGTCAAGGCCCAACTCACCCCAACAGTGCAGGGTACAACACAATAGATGTGGGGAAATCGACAGCGCTCTTTAAGACTGTTTTGAACTGTAATTAATCAGCAATTTCACCCTGGATATTAAATGACCTTGTAACCACGCATGTAAGCATACTTATACTGTGTAGTGAGAAGCCATAGCAGGTTAAAGTCGACTAGTTTTCTCCACAGATACTGCCTGTTAATCCTATTCAATGCAGTGATCTAGCCCCCGCTCCCCCACAAAAAATGCAGAACAATCTGTTGTCTGTATTATCTAGGGAACTCGTGAACACCATCATCGGATCGATCATTTCTAGTCAAGCACGACGTTGCTGTACACCAGGATGAATTTCCCTTTACGCAATAAGCATCAGGATGTTCTACAGAAGTTTCCACTGCAAAAATAAGTTCATAACGGAGGCATTGCCAAGGAGGCCAAACATTTTACCAACGCTCCGGGCCTCTTTTACAATTTGGATTCCCTAGCAACCCGCGTCAACCATATTGTGACCTACCTTGACTCCTGTGACTCCTCAAGTTCTTTCTGAGTGGGCAATCTGTCCTTGGCACACCACTCACACCATGTACAGCGGTGGCTATAGAGGTGAGGTGCAGCCTCAAGATGGCAGCTGCCCGCAGAGAGTGCCTGAGGCGGTCAGAGTCGAAGTGGTGCCTTTGTGGCTTGGAGCCACCAACGGGGCTCACAGTCTACACTCCTGCAGCCCCCTTGCTGATTGGGCATGTTTGGGTAGCCCGTTACAGCAGTCACCTGCAAAGTGAGACCTTGCTGGGCCACACAGCGGTGAGGTGTGGCCTCAAGATGGCAGTTGCTCGCAGAAAGGGCCTGCGGTCACCTGAGGCATTGCAGGTGCCTGCCGCTTGGAGCCGTCAACGGGGCCCGCGGCCCCTTTGTTGATTGGGGGCAATCAAGTGGGCCGCTGTAGCAGTCACCCACAAAGTGAGACCTTGCTGGGCCCCACTCGTCGGGGTCCCCCACCGGACTAAGCCCAACTGTAGTGGCGCCTTCACTGTTGGGCACTCTGCCCTCTCCGACGCCTGCCCTTATGGCCCACTAGGTGTGACAGGCTCACTGGTGCTGTCTTTGGGTCCCTAAGGAACCAGGTCAGCCGGAGTACTGTTCCAAAAATGGGCTGGGTGCTCTTATCTCCTTGGCTGGGACCCGCTCCTGATCATGCTCTATCCAGACCCTGCATCTTGTGGGGCCCGGGCTGCTCATTCTACCTCTCTATGTTTGGAATAAGGGTGCCGGGTGACCCCCCTCCTGAAGAACAGTTGCAATCCCAGTCTGGGGCGGTGTAGACCTGGGAGCTTCTTGGGCCACAGGCCATGTGGGGCCCGGCTGCCTTCCTGACACCATGGTGAAAGCCAAGGACATGACTCCGCATATGCCATTACATCTTCACAAGCTTGCAGCACTGGTTGTGTGCCATCCTAGAACCACCATCTGACTCTGTGGGGGAGCGTCATCTGAAAACCACTGAGGTGTAGACTATCCTTCAAGCCATCCAAACCTCTCGGGAAGCAGTGGTGGTGAAGGTCAGTGAGGTGTGGATGGATGTGGTGCTCCTGCGTCAAGGCCTTCGGAACATTGCTGGTATGGTGTCCAAGGCCAAGGAACAAATCTCTCTTCTGGAAGATGAGACCCCCCTCCCTCCAAGGCTCATGATTGAGCGGATCCTTAACATGCAAAAAGGGTACGCTTCATGTTGTATCATGATTTTCCTTCACTAAACCTTGACTCTGCGCAAATCCTTTGATGCAGTAAAGGCTGAACTGAAGGCTCTTGCTCCATATGCTGTTCTCCCCGAGTGATTTGCAGTTCATGTACTCATTTCTTCACGAGCCCTGAGTGGACAGGGCAGTGGGATACTGAACACCGCCAGCTCCGCCAACATGATCCACTGCCTTTTCACCAGCAGGACCAGGTACTTTCGCAGCCTCTGAGGTCAGCGCTACCTGCTGCAAGAAGGCCCCTGAGGTCCCAGGGGTATCAAATAATTAGCAGAGACTTGCTTAGCTCTTCTGGCAGTGGAGAGGGGTAACGAACTGGAGCTCAATGACCCCACACCCAGGTGCAGTGCCTACTGGTTGACTTACAGAAGACTACCCCCGTTAGAGACTGAAGGGTAGTTTCTCCAGTTTCTCCCTTCCTGTCTTTTCTTTCTCAGTCTGCTGTTGTCGAGTGGCAGGGTTGAGCTGATTCAGAGACATCCCCTACTGTCAATTGATCTTCTGTAGGAGGAGGTCCAATTCTAATCCCTGTGGCTGTTTCTATGCTGCATGTTATGTTTTTAAGGCTGTGTTGTAGGGACAGATTCCGTTGGGGTGGAAGTGTGGGGATGGTGGAATTTGGTGAATAGGAAGTTCTAAAATGTTATTTGTGGGTCTTTGCTTTGTTATTGTTGTTATTGTTAATTTGGATTTGTAACGCGCCCAATCACCTGCAGGTCTCTAAGCGCTTGAAAATCGATGTTATTACAATAACTTGGCTCAACACCTCAGAGAGACACAGCTACCAGTTTACATTGCGCTCAGGACTTTACCAAACAGCAGTGTTTTCAATGATTTCCTGAATCGCAAAAGATTCACCTCCCTGCGTAACCCCTCAGGCAGCTTATTCCATAGCTGGGGGGCCAAAACGGAGAAGGCTCTCCCTCCCTTGGTTACTAAGTTGTAACGGGGGCAAACCAGTAACTGGGAATCCGATGATCTAAGTGTTCTCGTTGGGTTGTATACTTCCAGGCGGTCTTTAATGTAGGCAGGAGCATGGCCATAAATCGCTTTGTGAGCTATACATAGACTCTTAAATTCAACCCTCTCTTTAACCGGGAGCCAATGAAGATTTTTTAGTAGAGGGGAAGCCTTCGTTCTTCTGGATAATCCAAAGATCAATCGTGCGGCGTCGTTCATCACGACCTGGACTCTGTTAGTCAGCATTTTTGGGAGGCCAAGATAAAGAGCATTCCCGTAGTCAATCCGTGAGATGACGGTTGCTGCTACAATTGAGCGCATCATAGATTGAGAGAGAAAGGGGGCTAACTTTCTCAATTATCTGATGATATTCGTGCAGCTTCCAACAATGGAAGATATTTGGCTGCACATTGACAAATCACAGTCTAGTTTAATCCCCAAGCTCTTTACGTTCACACTTGGCTTTGGGGCTAGTCCAAACTCTGCAGGCCAGTACAGATCACTCCACGGTGAGGTGGTAGATGGAATTACCAATACCTCGGTCTTATCCGGGTTGATCTTTAACAGGTTTTCCGTCATCCATCTTACGGTATACCTCAAGATGTTTTGGGCTTGGATTTGTGCTGCCCCTGTGTTATCGACACTCAGCACAAGCTGAGTGTCGTCAGCATAATTAAGGACTCTGCAGCCCATATCGGCCAAGGATGCAATCAGAGGTTGTAGGTAGAGATTGAACAGAAGTGGGGACAGTGCGGAGCCCTGTGGTACCCCGCACTCTAAGGGCCCCACCTCTGAAATCGAATCCCCCAGTTGTACCCTCTGTGTCCTTCCCAAAAGGAAGGATTTCAGCCATTTAAAGGCCTGGCCTCTGATCCCAAAGGCTTCCAGTCTTCCCAGGAGCAGGTCATGGCTGACAGTATCGAACGCCGCTGACAGATCTAATAAAATCAGGGCGCTCAGTTTCTTGCTGTCAGCCATGCCTCTTAATTCATCTAGCACCGAGAGCATCACTAACTCTGTGCTATGGTGCGCTCGAAACCCCGCCTGTCGCTCATGTAGTAAGCCATGGGATTCCAGGTACAGGGACAGGGACTTCAGCACGTGTTGTTCTAAGATCTTTGCGAGGAACGGTAACTGGGAGATCGGCCTGTAGTTCTTCAGAACGGCCGGGTCTGCGCCCAGTTTCTTTAACAAGGGCCTAACTCGAGCCTCCTTGAAATCATCCGGTAGATACCCTATTTCTAGGGACCTATTGAGGAGAGAGATGATCCGATCTTCCAATAGAGGACGTGCCACACGGAAGACACTCGGAGGACACGGGTCCGCTGGGGAACCAGATTTGGTTTTACCCATCAACTGCTCTAGGCTCAACTCATCCAGCTCAGGGAACTGTACTATAGAGCAGTGAACAGGATTATGGGCATCAGAGTGTATGGTAGCACTATTCACCATACTACTCTTTATTTCCAGGATGATGGTCTTTACTTTTTCTAAGAAATACCCCTGGAAGGTGTTGCAATTTATGGGAGACTCAGCATTCTCCTGTTTTTTACTCAGCTCCGACAGGATTTTGAAAGTCTCCTTCTGGGTATTCCCCGCCTTCTTTAGGCGAGACTCATAGTACTCCGCCTTAGCTTGTGAAATACGTTTTTTATACAGATGGAGAGAGCCTTTATAGTGGTTCCTCGCTGTGTCCTGCTTAGTTTTTCTCCAAGTTCTCTCCCGAGCTCGGAGTTTTCTTTTATGTTCCCTTAATAGTGGGGTAAACCAAGGAGCCTCTTTACCAGGTCCTTTTATTGGCTGAGTTCTTTCCGGCGCTATCTGATCGATAGCTTCCCCCAGGCTCCGGGTTAGGTCCGCATATTCTAGATCCAGGCTTTTATCTGTATTCGACAGACAAGCCACTTTCGGGAACACCAAGGTCAGGGTTGTTAAGTTAACCTCAGTCCATTTACGGGTTCTTCTAGTACCCCGGGGTAGGTGCTTTAAGTGGTCATTAATATTTACCTCACAGGTCACCAAATAGTGGTCAGTCCAAACACAGGGGACCACATCCCTAAGGATGACATTTGGGTCTGTGGTCCATACTAAATCAAGAGTATGACCCTTGATATGTGTGGGTACTTCCACAAGTTGACTAAAACTCAAGGCGGACATGGTAGTGTCCAATTGACGTGTGGGCAGGTCCCTGTGGGGGCTATCCCAATGCAAGTTAAAATCTCCCATTATCAAAATTTTCTTATATCTTGTGCAAAGGTCTGACATAATGTCGAGCAGTGTCTCAGCTATAGTTAAAGCCAAATCTTTAGCGGACTTAGGCTTCTAGTACCCCCCCGGACTCCCTGACTCACCAGAAGCTTTGGGGTGCCTGTCTTGTCTTCCTTCCTTCACGCCTCGGTCCGACAGGGTGGCTAGCACCGTTGAGCGGAGGGCGTGGAGGTGAGAGACAGGCACTTCGTTTCCGCCTGCGAGTGACCGGTTAGCGGTCTAGTCGCGGTGAGACAGACGGGCTGAGGGTTTAAAAGGCATCCAGGAACGTGGGACGAGTGGCGGTGAGTGAGCAGTGGCAGGGCTCGCAGCTGCTTTGCGCGCTGATATTGTGTACTGTGTTTTAATCGTGCTCACGTAGCGCTTTTATTGACTGTGCCGCACAGCATATTTTCACTTTTAAAAATACTTTATCTCTGCACGGTGATTGGATGCACTTCGAGCAGTGTCTCAGCTATAGTTAAAGCCAAATCTTTAGCGGACTTAGGCTTCTAGTACCCCCCCGGACTCCCTGACTCACCAGAAGCTTTGGGGTGCCTGTCTTGTCTTTCTTCCTTCACGCCTCGGTCCGACAGGGTGGCTAGCACCGTTGAGCGGAGGGCGTGGAGGTGAGAGACAGGCACTTCCGTTTCCGCCTGCGAGTGACCGGTTAGCGGTCTAGTCGCGGTGAGACAGACGGGCTGAGGGTTTAAAAGGCATCCAGGAACGTGGGACGAGTGGCGGTGAGTGAGCAGTGGCAGGGCTCGCAGCTGCTTTGCGCGCTGATATTGTGTACTGTGTTTTAATCGTGCTCACGTAGCGCTTTTATTGACTGTGCCGCACAGCATATTTTCACTTTTAAAAATACTTTATCTCTGCACGGTGATTGGATGCACTTCGAGCAGTGTCTCAGCTATAGTTAAAGCCAAATCTTTAGCGGACTTAGGCTTCTAGTACCCCCCCGGACTCCCTGACTCACCAGAAGCTTTGGGGTGCCTGTCTTGTCTTCCTTCCTTCACGCCTCGGTCCGACAGGGTGGCTAGCACCGTTGAGCGGAGGGCGTGGAGGTGAGAGACAGGCACTTCCGTTTCCGCCTGCGAGTGACCGGTTAGCGGTCTAGTCGCGGTGAGACAGACGGGCTGAGGGTTTAAAAGGAGGATGTCATACCGGGAGCGCAGCGGACGTGCGCAGCGGGCGCGTCGAAGGCGCGCCGAAGTGTCGCCAAAGTCGAGCCCGTCTGCGCCCGTCCGCGGCCGACTGCGGGCTAGGGCTACTACCCCTGGTTGTAAGATCTACTGGACTAGGGAACAACTTCTTGGTTTCCGCCCCCACACTGCCTCCTCTTGTATGCACGGGATGGTGAGCAGTGACAGGGTATGCCCTCACTGTAGCTTTCGTATGACGACGACCACGCTGGCTACCACGGAGCAGGCATTGTCCTGCGGTCTCCTGAACGTAAGGTCGCTACGTAAACACAGGCTCGATGTGTTCGAGCTGATTACGGAAAAAAAACTTGACCTACTGTTTCTAACAGAAACGTGGTTAGATCAGTTTTCCGACTCTGATATCATTGAAGCCACACCGGAGAATTACTCCTGGGTCAGGCAGGATAGGCCTGAGGGGGTGGGAGGGGGGATTGCGATTATTTTTAAAGACACTTTGGGTTGCTGCCTAGAACGCACGCCGATCATGGAGAGTGAGGCGGGTCTCTTCTCGATTAAAATTAATGGGGCCATGACTCTCAATGGCTGCTTGGTATATCGGCCCCCTGGGGCCTGCACCAAGTTTAGGGAGAGCCTGTTAGAAAGCCTCATGGAGGCGACCCTGCGCAGGGATAAATTTCTCCTTTTAGGAGATCTTAACCTGCACCTCAACTGCCCTGAGGCTATAGGGGTTGAGGATTTTGGTCGGGACATGCTTGCCCTGCAACTGGACCTGAAACTTAAGTCGCCTACGCATCGACTGGGACACCTCCTGGACCCGGTCTATGCTAATTGGGAAGGTGTGGAAGTGTCAGGTGTTGAACCCGTTCCCTGGACCGACCACTTCCTGGTGGCATTCTCCATACAGAGTAGAAATTCCAACAAAACCAGCCAGGTACCCTCTAACTATCTTAGGAGGAAGTGGGCCAAATTCTCGGTGGCAGCTTTTAACCAAGCCTTAACGAGGGATGGTTTGCCAGGGGGCGAGGACATAGAAACAGCTGTCCTCAATCTGAATCAGCGCATTACGGCAGCGCTTGACCAGACAGCCCCACTCTGCCGCGCTACTACTACAGGCGCTCGGAAAGATCGCTCAGCTCCTTGGTTCAGTGCTGAGCTGAGACTTACAAAGGCAGACTGTAGGCGGGCAGAAAAAGTCTGGAGGTTGGCTTATGACAACCAGGCCAGGGAGCTATTTCTGGAAAAAAGGCGCATTCACCATAGGCTGATAAAAAAGTCTAAGGCAGCCTATTTTGCTGAACAAATTCAGGGGGCGGAAAATTCTGCCAAGGAACTTTTTTGTATTTATAAATCCCTGACGTCGGTGAATGCATCTACAGAGCCGGAGAGCTGCTCTACGGAGTCTTGTGACCGAATTGCAGACTACTTCTCCGCCAAAGTAGAGAAGATTTATTCAACCTTCCCTATTCGGCCTATAGGGCTGGACCTAGAGGAAGCAATGGGACACATAGAGACGGCAGGGCATATTATACGCTATTGCACCCCTCCTCCTGAGGAACTTTTAGTGGTGTGCCGCTCTGTAAAAACAGGGTCCCCGTGGGATCCGGTGTCACCAAAACGCTTGGCAGATAGTCTGGTAGTCTTGGAGCCTTATATAAGGCATATCCTCGACGTTTCTTTCGGGTCAGGGAAGCTGCCGGTCGGATGGAAACAGGCGGTGGTGCTCCCGCTCAGGAAGAAACCCCATTTAGGCTTCGAGGTATTAGAAAATCTGAGGCCCATCTCCCTCCTGCCTTTTCTGTCAAAAGTGGCGGAAAAGGTGGTTAATACCCAAATTATGAAGCACGTAGAGGAAAGGGGATTGCTCCATGCGACGCAGTTTGGTTTCAGGCCACGTCATTCCACCGAGTCCGCCCTCCTCATGGCGACGGAACATCTGAGAGAGGGCGTGGATGCAGGCCAAACTATGGCTCTGATCTTGCTGGACCTCAGCGCGGCGTTCGACACTGTAGCACACAACATCTTGCTACAGTGTCTGAACAGAGGTGGCATCTCTGGCACCGCGTTGAGATGGATCCAAGACTTCCTCAATGAGAGAAGTTTTCAAGTCAGGCAGGGAGACTGCTTTTCTAGGGGGGTGCCTCTGGGCCAAGGCGTGCCGCAGGGCTCGTCCTTGAGCCCGACCCTCTTCAATTTGTACGTCGCGCCTGTTGCATCGATCGTGGAGAGTCATGGCCTCCAACTAGTCTCCTATGCCGACGACACGCAGCTGGTGATCTCCCTGTCGCAGGCGCCCTGTCTTGCTGCCGATGGATTCCGTTCGTGTATGAAAGATCTTGCCGAATGGATGGCCAACAATTGCTTGAAGCTGAACGGCAGCAAGACAGAGGTGCTGGTGGTAGGGAGAGCCCAGTCTGCCTGGTCGCCGGCATGGTGGCCCTCCTGCCTTGGCCCCACCCCTACCCCGTGCCTAGAGGCGCGCAATTTGGGGGTGTGGTTTGACGTAGGACTCACTTTTGGCCCCCAGATTAATCGGGTGGTGGGAGTCTGCTTCGGGATTCTGAAGCGGCTGAGAAAGGTCCTGGACTTACTCCCGCTGGAAGCACGTCAAACCCTGGTGCATGCCCTGGTAACAGCTAGGGCGGACTACGGGAACCTGTTGTACCTGGGGGCGCCAGAAAAAAGCATGGCCCGGCTGCAAGTGCTCCAGAATGCGGCAGCACGTCTGATACTCAGACTGCCTAAAAGGGCGCCTTCCAAGGCGGCCCTTCAGCAGCTACACTGGCTTCCCGTAAGGAGAAGAGTGGAGTATAAAGCCCTCTGTACCTGTCATCGTATTTTGAATGGCAGGGCACCCGCCCCCCTGACGAATTTGATCAAAGCGTACATACCTACACGGGCGCTTAGATCAACAGGGGGTGGCCTATTGAGGACCCCAAGAATTAAGAAGGCCCGCATGGGAGGCAGGTCTTTCAGATATTTGGCGGCAACAATCTGGAACAAACTGCCAACGGACCTGCGTCTGGAACTAGAGGAGGCCAGATTCCGGAAAAAATTAAAAACTTATCTTTATAGCAAATAATGGCTCGTGCTGTTTTGTGTTCCCTGTCATCTGCCTACTCCCACTTTTAGCGCGTGGACACGCCGGTGTGCGTAAGCGCAGCGCTCAATAAATGTCCCAATAATAATAATAATAATAATAATAATGGGAGCAAATAAGTCATTAAAAAGTGGGGTTGAGTTGGGCGGACGGTAGATCGACAGAACCACCCAGCAGGAGTTATTCAGGGTAATCTTTACTCCTACCAGATCTGCTAGATCCACTGTTTCTGATAGTAGTCTCTCTACGGAAAAGGTCAGGAGATGAGTCTCCTGCAGCATCAAGACTATCGGGCAGATTTGTTGCACACACTGCGCAGTGCTTTACCTCACCACTGCTCACCCCAATTTACTTTGAGGGGAGCTATTGGTGGTACCCTCATGAACCTTGGTTCAGACTCCTATTTTTGAAGTTGCTTTGGCTACCTTCCAGTTTAAGACAAGGAACGTCAACGGTCTGCTGGACCACATCATGCACGTTGCTTTCCTTCCCTATGCTAAGAGAACCTGCCCGGTAGTCTTGATGCTGCAGGAGACTCATCTCCTGGCCTCCAATTATTCCTTCCTGTGCAGGGTCGTTTTTGACAGGGCCTACCATGTGGGATATGTCAGGGACTCTAGCGGTGTGGCTATCCTTCTGCATATATCATTCCCCTTGGTGGTGTCCTGGATGGCCCAGGATATGCAGGGTCGCTACATAGCAGTGGAGGTCACTCTATACAGCAAGTCTCTCAACCTCCTCAGTGTATACGTACCAACTCCTTTACGGCCACAGACCATTTGAACACTCACAGGAATTGTGTCAGGGTTCCCCCAGGGTACCTCTATACTCGGGTGGGGGGACTTCAATGCAATGCCCGGTCCTGAACTGAATGACTCAAACCATCCGGCAGGCCACCAATAACAGGTAGTAGGACCGCTGATCTACTGAATGGAGTCCCTGAGTCGCCGAGGACACGCAGCGGATCCTCTCCCTCAGCAGAGACCCCGACACCGCCAGAACCAGCCTCCACGAAGGGATGAAAGACGTCACCGAGTGGATGAAGAACAGCCGCCTGAAACTGAACTCAGACAAGACGGAAGTCCTCATCCTTGGACCATCACCCTCCGCCTGGGACGACTCCTGGTGGGCCCCAGCCCTGGGCACCGCCCCCAAGCCGACAGACCATGCACGCAACCTGGGCTTCATCCTGGACTCCTCCCTCTCAATGACCAGACAAGTCAACGCCGTCTCCTCTTCATGCTTTCACACCCTCCGCATGCTCCGCAAGATCTTCCGATGGATCCCGATCGAAACCAGGAAGACGGTCACCCAGGCCCTCGTCACCAGCCGGCTGGACTACGGAAACACCCTCTACGCCGGAACCACAGCCAAGCTACAGAAAAGACTACAACGCATCCAGAACGCCTCCGCCCGACTTATCCTGGACATCCCTCGACGCAGCCACATCTCCGGCCACCTGAGGAACCTGCACTGGCTCCCCGTCAACAAGAGGATCACGTTCAGGCTCCTCACCCACGCACACAAGTCTCTCCACAACCTGGGCCCCAAGTACCTCAACGACCGCCTGACCTTCCACACGCCCACCCGCCAGCTACCGTCCGCCAGCCTCGCCATCGCCGCCGTTCCACGCATCCGAAGAGCCACCGCCGGAGGCAGATCCTTCTCCTACCTGGCGGACAAGACATGGAACTCCCTCCCCATCCACCTTCGGCTGACCCAGGACCACCTCGCCTTCAGGAGACAACTCAAGACCTGGCTGTTCGAGCAGTAGCGACCCCCTTCCCTCAAGCGCCTTGAGACCCTTCCGGGTGAGTAGCGCGCTATACAAGTATTATGATTGATTGATTGATTGATTGATTGATTGAGTCTTTGTGATGCAGAGCAAACTTGGCATGCTACTGACCCGGAGTGCACACACAGCAGCCTCAACTAAGACCCTTTTGAGGATTGACTTCCTTCTTCTACCAGCCACCGATGTCCTCTGATGGCGGCAATGCAGGCTCAGTGGACTCTGACGGCTCCCCATGGGTGGCTGATAAGGCCACCATTCAGGGAGCACCAAATCTTACCTCCGCAGGACAGATAGGTTTAAGGGGGAGAAGTTCATTTTCCTTGAATCCCACAATCATGCTCTTGAAAAGCTCTGTTCTGACGGGCTTCACCAGCAGCTCGAGATCAATCGGGCTCCGCTGCATGGACTGGAGCATGATGAGGTGCAGCAGTGCTGGCGGGTGTCCATTCAGAGGGTCTACGGACACAGTGACAAGAACAGAAAACTCCTCTACTGGCTTTCTGTGAGTGATATAAAATTGCGTGTAATCCCAGGTGTCAAGGATGCAGTGGGTAGCAGCCTCACCTGCACTGAGGAAATGGCAGAAGCATTTGATTCCTACTACCATGCCCTACACACCCACCATGCTCTCCCTGAGCAAAAACTGCCTAGCCCGCTTCTCCATGACTTGACCATGATCAGGCTCATGATGCCCCATACTGCAGACCTCAAATCTGCCATCTCGGCAGATAACGTGGAAGTGGCTATATGGGACCTGGACCCTCCGTGACCCCCGGAATGGATGGGTTCCCTGCTGAATATTGATGGTGCTTGGGTTCCATGTTTACATCTCACGTGGTGAGTCGTCTGAGCGATGGGACTCCTTTTATCCCTGAGCCCACCATAGTGATACTCCACAAAAACGGGCATGCAGCCGACACATGTTGCCCCTTAATGGCCCATTTCACTGATGCAGAGTTTAAGATTTTCACTAAGGTTTTGGTGAATAGACAGCTGTGATTGCTACCTCACCATATACATGCTGATCAAAGTGGATTTATGCCTCATTGAGGTACCAAACATTGCATTTGTCAAGTTGATGTCACACTCACCTGCCGTCACAAGATCATTGACCCCATGGCGCTGCTACTGGTTGATTTTGAGAAGGCATTTGACACAGTGGACTGGGTTTACCTACACCAGGTTTTGCACCACATGGGCTTCAGCCCAAAATTCTGCTGGTGTGTCTGCCTCTTCTATAAGGAACCTGCTGCCCAGGTCCTTTTCAATGGAGCACTCTCTGCACCCTTCCGTATCCACAGAGCCACTCAATAGGGGTGCCCCCTATACTCCCTTCTGTTCGGCATAGAGCCCCTAGCTATTATTATTAAACATGTTACTCAGGTGTGGGTGTGGCAACGGGGGGACTGTTTTGAGAACAAGATAGCCTTATACATGGACAATGTGTTCTTCTTCCTGACCCAATCACAGCTGTTGGGGTCTCAAGCCCTCCATATCTTATGCATGTTTGAGGAGGCCTCTGAGTGAACTGGCAAATGTCTCTTTTGGTCCTGCTGAAGGGCGACATGACTATAGGGAGTTGGCTTAGTGCTATTCTGATTCAGTACCTGAATTTCAAGTACCTAGGAGTTCACATATTGCTCCTACCGGACCTGGCTCAGAGCCTTAATCTTACTCCTCTGCTCGCTGACACAAAACAGGAGCTGCAGTGTTCGTCCAGCCTCCCAGGAAGCTTACTAAGTAGGGCAGCCTGATCAAAATGTTATTGCTCCACAAGTACCCCTTTGCCCTACGGGCTTTCCCATTCCCCATACCCACCTCCTGGTTCGCACAGCTTAATGCTCTCCTCAGCTCCTTAATTTTGGTTGGTAGAACCCCACGCATTGCCTCGGTTAAGTGCTGTCGTTTAACATATGAGGGGGGCTTTGGGCTAGCTGATAATAACCTCTACTATAGGGCATCATATCTTTTGCCCATTAATGACTGAATGACGGGGGCTGGAGGGACCCTGCCTATAAAGCGGAGCTCATCCTATTGGGTCTGGAAAGGGTCTTGGGATACTTGTATGGCTGCCCCATTTCCACCACCACACTAGAACCCACTAAAGTGGTGCTGTTCTGCTGGTGTACGGCACTCCGCTTCATGGATTGAGATCGTAAACTCATGCAGCCAACTCCTCTGTGGTGCTGGTGCTGACTACATCATACAGCCCAACTTGTGGGATTCAATCAGAGGGATAAGATCAGCATTACGTCCCTAGGTGATGTGTGGAGCGGTGCTCATTTGAGGTCTTTTGCTGAGCTGTAAGATCTCTCCAGCTTAGCCAAACACAATTCCACAAATACCTGCCGATCTGCCATGCACTGGTCGCTCATTGCTCTGACTTTAAGGACCTCTCTGACTCCAGCCTGCTGGAGGTCCACCTACTGATGGGCAACATTGGCAGCGGTGACATTTCTAAAATATATCACTCATTAGATCATAAAGCCCCAGATGCAGTTGGACCCCTGAAGCTAAAACTGGACAGTTGTGTCAGGGAACTTGATGAAGCAGACTGGTGCTATGTGCTTACTGGCCCAAGGAAAACTGTTATACCACTCAGGCTGCGACTTATCCAACTGAACTTTCTACATGATGGGACGTACCTGACCCCTCATCGGTTCTGCCAGGTGGGAGGCTCTCCACATCCCAGTGCCTCTGCTGCACCCTCCAGCTGGATTTTTTTCATATGGTCAGCCAATACTCGAGCATTGTACCATTCTAGGAGCGTCGAGCCAGAATACTTATATGGGTGTTGGGTAGACAATTTGAGCTCATGCCCAGGATGGGATTCCATGGGAGCCTGACCAACATGGGTTGAAGTAGTGGTGACCAGACATCGGTTGCCTCAGCCCTGGTCAAGCATAATATAGGGTGGAAATGGAGCTCCCTGACCCCACCTTCGATTGTGAAATGGCAATGGATGATGGACTGGTGCTCCATACTTGAAGAGAGTGTATGCACAGCACGAAGATGCACACATAGGCATGCCTGGGACTGGGTCAAATGGTGGGAATACTATGAACTTGGAGGCAATACAGCACTAGAAAACTAACATGGGTCAATGGCTCTTGTTGGTTGGGGTTGTAGAGGTTGGTGGCGAGCCAGTAGAGGAAGATGGGTGTGCACTGATGTGTTGGTAAAAATGTCTATAAAATTTGGTTAAGAAAATAACATTTGAGACTCTCACAGTCGCTTCACCGACACTATGACAAACTCACTCGGATGGTTGTGGGCAACCATCACCGATTTCAGACAAACAAACAGTTTTAAAAGCAATGTATTAATTGTATCCAGATTATATAACTTCATCTCAGGCAGTCATATTGATAAATGGCCATCAATGAGCAAATTTGTTCTCAAAATAGGGTATATGCATCTCAATTATGTATCTTATTGCCACCTATATATGCTCTATGTAGGGATCTATTTGTAAAAATATTGGTACAAGCTACATCTATACCTTGGTAGACACTTTGTGCTGTCAAAATATATGGCATATACAGAAGACATCTGGGTTTGCACCACAGACACCTGTAGTAGGATCAGCAATAAATTCCATTCCACGGGAGAGTTGAGGAATTTTGCTCACTCGGTGTTATGCCTGAAATGTGGAGTTCGGCAAAACTCCCCCAACTGCCATGTTGTGGAGTTTTTGTTCGCGCTTCCCTCACCAATAAAACGTTGGTGAGTGCGAGCAAGAATTGGCGTACCCCAGCGCTTGCAGTGAGAAAGCTACCACACAAGTAGAAAATCTACTCAAGCAACAGCATAAAAGCAGCACCATCTGGCACGCCCAGTGGCGCCAATTGATCTGATTTTGCAGTGCAGAACAAGCACCCGGTGCTAAAAATCTTCGTGACGTGCTGATTCCACCCACGGAACACTGCTGAATCTAGCTAAGTTTTTATGTAACTCCGCAAATTCCGCTGAGTAAAACTGGGAGTTACACCCTCCACCAGAAAATAAGAACAGAGGGTGCCAGGGAAGATTATTACAGCCGCTCCAATAAGTCAACAGCAGCAAGACAATATGGCAATCAATGTTAAGGTCATATTTTGAAAAAGTGAAATCACTGAAGTGATAAAAACATTGCTGTATCATTGTAGATGTTTTATAGGAGGCCAGGAGTCAAGAACAACTTGGAAATGCAGTAACTGAAAAATAATGACATTAAAACTAAAAGCCTAAACAACAAAAGAGAGAAGCCCCAAACTATGGGGTCGATTAGGATCGTGGACGGACTTGAGTCCGTCCGCGCCCCAGAGGAGGAGGGAACGTCCGCATGGGCTGCGGCGTTCCCTCCGTGCAGATTAGGATGTGACCGCCAGGGTGGCGGTCACATCCTCTATCTTTAACATTGCGGCGGGTGCAGCTTCAAGCTGCACCCGCCGCAATGTTAAAAATGCATGCATCACATTTGCGTGCACAAAGCGGCAGGCACCGCGCGGTGCCTGCTGCTTTGTGCACGCAAATGCAGGGGGGTACCATAGGTACCCCCCATGTGCACCCCCCACCCCCCTTCACCAAGGGGGCGCGCAATGGGCCCCCGAAGTGAATGTCCATATGCTTTTCCACGGCGGAAAAGCCGCCGTGGAAAAGCATATGATTTCCTCCATCCTAATATGGCTGGCGGTGTCTGATAGACACCGCCAGCCATGTTAGAGCTTTTCCGCCGCGGTCGGAAGGCGACCGCGGAGGAAAAGCTGCGGACAGATTTCAAGACCCACCGCCATCCTAATATGGCGGTGGGTCTTTTGAAGCTCCGCAGCGGTTTTCCCGCATCCTCCGGGCCGGCGGTGGCTTCCGCCGGCCCGGAGGATGCGGGAAAACTGCAATCATAATCGGCCCCTAAGTCAAAGAAATGGACAGTGTTAAAATGAATTTAATTTGGGTTATATAATAGCGGATTTTGCATGGTCTAATTCATGGAGTGAGTGCGTGATGATGTACACAGATGGACAGAGCCACAATATGTATGAGGAAGCTCGGCCAAGAGCTTGCAGGTACTAAAGCGAGTTCATTAACATGTTTTAAATCTACCCTCGTATTGCTATCCATTTCATCAGGACAGAGGCTCGGTTCAATGCGTATAGCAGATAAACATGTTTCCTAGGTACAATAAGCTGTTCCATAAATCGAAGAATAGCGAGAGAATGAGCATACCATATTTCCTTTCCACCCATTTTTCATAGTACAAAATAGTAGAACTATGAGAAGCGGTTACTTGCTTTAGTAGTACCACTGGCTTACTCCTGGATTTCAAGAAATGCCTGGAGTACTAAAATAGTATGCACAATCTTTGTGAATCGGGCCAATTGTATTTTCTGGACCCTCCCACTTGCACCACTGTTGTGTGCAAACTGTTCATGCGGAAACGTCACTGGTGCTTTGTGTTTGTGCACGCTTCAATTTATGCAAATATAAGCAAATTCATTCAGGCCTTTTTATACCACGGATGTACAAGTCAGATTCATCCCCCTTTATTTAATATATTTCCTAACTTTTTTAAATTGAAAAATCAATATCCTGATTAGTATTGCTTGTGTCTGACATATACTTAGCGTTTCAAAATTAAATGTTCAATTTTCATAACATGTCTCAGGTTTGTTTTTCTTTTCCATAATAAATGTTTAATGCAATGTTCTAAATATATTTATTGCTCGCTCGGTATTTAAATGATTGATATTTTTATTATGTTAAGATTGTCAATTTATTTGGTGCTTTTATTGCTGTTACAAAAATAAAAATAAGAAATGTTGAAAGATATTTGCTATGGAAACTGGTTACATAATGCTCTTTCATGAAACATGAAAACGAGGTCTAATAACATGTTGCCCTCGAGCTTACAGCCCTCCATTAATGAGGAATGATGTATGAAATTGATGGTCTAAATAATAAAAAGACAATTATTGCCGCTGCGGTTAGGTTTGCTACTGTAACGCTGTGCTTTTTGATTGTGTTTATTTTCCAGTATATATGGACACTGATGTGAAATGTGGGTGGTCCATGCTTTTTCTTTGATCTCTGTGTCACTCTTGGTCTAGGACTGTTTATTTATTAATATTGTAGCTTTCTGTAGTGTGCTCAAGGGCTTGGGGGAAAGGGGCACTGCAGAGTGTTTTATTAAAGCCAATGAATGTATTACAGTAAAACACGATAACTTGGAAGAATCAAGCTGTAGGAACGAAAAAACAAGCTGAACATTTAATTAGAAAAATGGTATGCTTACTTCTGGGCAAAACCACGGTAAAGAAAGGTAAGGCTTGATCAACTAATCGAAAAGATAGACAGTTAAGCATTTCTAGAAGTACAGGGTATACAAAGATGGTTATTTTATGATTGTTTATTTCAGTAGTAGGGTTGCCAATGTCTCAGGTATATACTGTACGTACATTTTACATTTCCAGACAACTTCATTCACTGCCTCTCTAAGGAGAATACGATGAAAGTCTTTTCTCCAGTTCTATCGCCAAGCGTTCTATTTGAAGCTTGCCATGGAAGAAGTCCTTTGATCGCTGTAACTGAAAGCCCCTACGGAGAGCTCCCCATGCTGGCGTTCTTCTCATGTAGTTCCCAAGGACGCTCACAGGAAGCCGAGCGTCAATACTGCCCACCCTAAAGAACGCTGCTCGAGGCTTATTTATGTTTACTGGAGCTCAGCAGCTAGGTTCTTCACACGTCAACCAATGGCGTAGACAATAAACCATGATACAGTCTCCAAAATGCATCTTTATTGTGTCTACAAATATTCTCGTATGTAAAAACAATTCCCGCGATAAAAAAACAAAACACCACACACAGAATTGCAAGAAAATGGGTCAAAAAAGTCCTACCAGAACGGTGTGTTTGTTTACTTCAGTCTTACCAACTCACACTGTGCCACTATGTGTCACGTGATGTCAGAAATCTTCAATTGTCACCTGAAGAACAGTCTAACTGAGTTAGTTTACAGCTGATGTGTGGAGGCTGTGCACGTATGACATCTGGGGCTAGATGTAGGTAAATGGTATTTACCGATTCATAAATACCGAATTTTACCGATTCGGTATTTATGAATCGGTAAATATGAAGGGGGGAGATGTAGGTATTTCTAGGATTTGAAATACCGAATCGTTAATATTCGGTATTTACCGATTCGGTAAATACCGAATCGGTATTTCCTATTGATTCCTATGGGCTGTGAAGCCCATAGGAATCAATGGGAAATACCGATTCGGTAATTACCGAATCGGTAAATACCGATTCCTGCCAGGGTGCAGGGGGTGTCACTTTGACACCCTCTAGCACCCCAAATACAGGCATGTGTGCCATGTGGCACACAGACATGCCCTAAGGGCATGTCTGTCTGTCACATGGCATAGGTGTGCATGCACACATGTGCATGCACACCTGGATTCGGTATTTTACCACCCAATTGAATTGGGTGGTAAAATACCGAATCTGAAAGGCCTTTGGGACTCAGAAGAGTCCCACCTACATTTGGATTTACCGAATCGGTAAAATTACCGATTCGGTATTTTACAGAATCGGTAAATTTACCGAATCGGTAAATTTACTGATTCTGTAAAATAAAGGCCCCTACATGCCAATTTCTAAATACCGGTCGGTAATGGCCGAAATCGGCCGTTACCGACCGGTATTTCGGCTCCTACATCTGGCCCCTGATTCGGGATATCCAACCTTCTAGGACACAGGGCAGCCTTGGAAGCCAATGTTTTTGAGTAGGGGGAGGGGTGAGGAGTGTTCTGTTGATCGTTCAGGCAGTGCTGGCTTGAAACCCCAGGGTCTATCCAGAAGAGCCCCCACCACCACACACACATTACCCCCAGGTCCCTTATGTCCTCGTCCCATTCATTAATATATGGAGATAACCATCTCCCGACAGATAAAAAGAACAGAGGCATGCTGGGACCTTAATACTGCCCCTCCCACCGGGAGTACATAAGCAGTACTTACCCAGCATCCCGTCTGTTCTTTTTTTCTGTCTTCGACAGAATGGACTGTTGGTGTGCTGTTGCTTTTGCTGCCTCTGCTCCTGCTGGACTGGGGTGGCGTGCTTGCTCTTCTCTGCTCCCCCTGCACGGCTGCCTGGCTTCGCGGGCAGGGGTGCTGTTTCCTGGTGTGTATGTCTTCCGGCCTGCCTGGCTTGCTGGGAGGCTTGGTTTTTTCCTGAAGAAATGCCGGTGTTCCGGGGCTCCTTGCCGGCCCTTTGCGGCTGGTGCGCCGCCTCCCGGTTGCTTCCGGGTCGTGGTGCGCGTCTCCCCGTGCTTGGCCGAGTGGGAGACGCGCTGCTCATGCTGTTTGGTGGCGCGGAGCTGGATGGATTCCGGAGCCTGCTGTGTGAGTGGGAGCCTTGTTCGTGGTGCTGCGGCCCCCGCTCCGGGTGAGTCCCGCTTTGCGGTGTTGACTCTCTAACATTGCCCTATGTGCCGCTTCCGATTGGTGTGTTTGGCTGCCTGTCGGTTTCTGTGGTGTTTTGTCATGCTGCTGGTGAAAGTTTTGTACCCCTGTTCCTTTGTGGGCCGTTTGCAGACCTCCTCTGGAATGCGTCCGGTGCTCATGTACTGCGCTCCGAGTCCTTCGGCTCGAGTTCGCGCTGCTTACTTCGACTTGTGAATATGATGGGGGTGCGTATATTCGCTGGTGCTTGCAGGTTGCGACCCACTCCTCTGCCAGACGTGTGCAATGCAGTGACACTCGTGCACGCTGGTGCCTTTGCACTCAGTGTGGTGTCCCCCGCAGGAGCCTGTGTTCGACAGGGTCACAGGTTCATGCCCCGGTGTGTGCAATATGCCTTCCGTCTGAGGTTCATATGCTGTGTTCCATTGCGTTGGGTTTCCACTAGACATCTGTTATTCGGCGCCGGGATTCCTCTGGGTGGACGTGTGCTTTGTGAATACACATGTTTTTGTCATAGTGCCTTGCAGGGGGCGTTGTGATGTCTCTACTCATGTGCCATGTGTTTGTGTTGGTTCTTGTCTCTGTGCTGCGCTTTCACTCAACTTTCCTGGGGGTGCTACTGGGTGGGTGACGCACGCATTAAGCTTCTTTTGCACCATGATGTATGTGATGTGGTGCTGATGATGCTTTTTCTTCAGCTCTGTGTTTTGGTGTTGGAAGGTCGGTGCTGCCCTTTCCTTTTCTTCCCGGTGCCTCCTTTTTGGTCCTGGTGAGGGGGTTCGTTCCGGGTTCTCCCTGGCCGTGGGGGTGTGTCCTCCGGTGGCTGGCTTTGCGCTCTGCTGGCCCTTTGCTTTTTCCTGGCCCTTCTGGTTTTTGGGCTGCAGGAGTCTCCTGGGGATGTCGAGTTTTGAACCCGGGACCTCTTGCTTGCATGCGCTCTGCCTCTGAGCTGCATCCCGGTCGGGGCTCTCCCGGCTTCCCTGCTTACTGGTGCTGGGCTGCTGCCTTTTCCTTGGGCTGCCTGGTTCCGGGGCTGGTGGGGGGCGTGGCTTCTTGTTCTGTCTTCGGTCAGTTCTGGCTGCGTGTCGGGGTCCTTCTCTTTCTGGTTATGGGTTGGTACCTTTGGTGGCGGGCGCTCCTTCGGGTTGCTGCCTTGCTGCTTGGTGGCCAGTTTCTTTTTTCGCTGGAGTATTTTGGGTTGGCGTTTGGCTTCGGCTTCTGTTGCGCCCTTCTGCCGGCTTTGCTGGGGGTGCTTTCTGCTGGGGCTGGTCTGCTCCTAGTGGGTGGCTTTCTGCGGTCTTTTGCTTGTGTCGCTCCTCTCGGTGTGCGTCCAGTATAGGCTGCTGTCCCACTTCTTCTTGGTTGGCTTTTTGATGGCTCCTCTTCCTTGCGCTGCTCCTGGCGTTTGGTTGGGGCTGGGCTTCTCTGTTCTGCTGGTTGCCGGGTCTCTGGCTTCCCCCCTCCTCCCTTGTGGTGTGTGGTTGGGGGGGGGTCCTGGGTTTTCCCTGGTGCTCTCCTGCCGTGGTCTGCGTGGGGGTGGTGTTCTGTTTCCCCCGCGGGCCTTCTTCCTTGGGTCTCTGCCTTCAGGCGGGGGCTTTCCTCCTGGCCTTGCGTGCTTTTGCGTTTTGTCCTGGGCCTTGTTGATGGTTTCTCCTCTCTGTTGGGCTTGTTTGCTACCTCTCTGGGATGTTGGCATTTTCCCTTCTGTTTGGGGGCCTGCCTCCGGTTTGTGTCGGTTCCTGTTGCCCCTGTGGTGCGCTGGTTCCTTTTTTTTTCGCTGGCTCTGTCTGTGCTGGCTCCTGGGGTTCCCTGTGTTGTTGGGTTCTTCCTGCTTGCTTGCTTCCGGCTTGCCCGCTGCTGCTCTTGTGTCAGGGTTGCTTCTCGCTTCCTCGACCGCGGCCTGTTGGGGTTGTTCTTGTCTTCCACCTTCTTCTGGTTCCTTTGCTGCTCCCGACCTCCGGTTGGTGGTGGATCGGTGTTGGGGCTCTAGGGGGGGTCCTGTTGTCTCCCCTGGGTTCCTGTTTGCCTGCGGCGGGTTTTCCCCGCTTTTCTTTCTGTTCCTTTGCCCCTCCTTCTTGGGGTGTTTTCTGGGTGGCTGTCGTGGCCTGGCATTGGTTGTGCTGCTTCTGCCAAATTTCCGAGGTGGCCTTGCCTCCGCTGCGGGCTGCCTGTTGTGCTACGCTTGCGGCGTGCCTCTGCTTCCTGGCTTCGGCTTGGGGGTTTGGTCGGCGGGGGCTTCTGGTTCCTGGAGTTTTCTCCTGTCCCTTGGGGGGTGCCTGGTCCCTGTTCGGTTTTCGGGTATCCTTCCTGGTGCTCTGTGGGTCGATCGGCCTGCGCCTGGTGGTTGGTGCTGCCTTGGCTGTGGCTGTTCTGTTCTCCCTTGCTTCGATGTCCTGTGCCTTCGGGTGTTGCCCCGGGGCCTTTTTTGGTCTTGGTTGCTTCTGGGGTCTGGCTGCTTCTGTTCCTTACTCCTGCCCTGGCTCTCCCTGTGCTTGCCTTTTTGCTTGCTTTGGGTGTTTTCCTGCCTTCTCCTTCTGGTGCTGCCTGGGTTCCTGCCTGGTTTGTTCCTGGTTGGGGTCCTCCTGTGGGTTTGCCTTCTCTGTCAGGGGTTGTTGGGAGCCTGCTCTTCTTGCGGTGGTGCTTTCCTCCCCCCCGGGTTGTGATGACTTTCCAGTGGTTTTCTGGGCCCTGGTGTTCCTGCCGCTGCTGTTTGGGCATGGCTGTCTTTTGCTGTTGCCGCGCCCTTGGCGGGGCTCCTGTTTTTCCCCTCTCCGGGTCTCCTGTTTTCCGGGTTGGTGGCCTGGGGCCGTGCTGCCTTTCTGCTCTGGCTGGGTGTCTGCTGGGGCTTTCTGCTCTTGCTTGTTGGTCTTCTTTTGGGCTCTGCGTCCTTGCCTGGGCTCTCTTTGTGTCCTGGCTGGGCGTTCTGCTGTGGTCTCCGGGCCCTGGGGGGGGGGGGGGCCTTCGGGGCCTTTTTCCTGCTGGCGGTTCTTGGCGGTCTCCTTTCACCTGTGTTGTGGCCTTTCTGGAGTCCTTTGGATCCCGTGGTCTGCTGGCTTCCTGCTCGTTCTGGTTATCCTTGGCTGTGCCTCCTGTGCTTTCTGGCTGTTTTGCCCGCTCTGGGAGTGTTCTGCTGTGCGTTTCCTGGTTTTGGTGTCCTGGTTCGCTTCTGCCTCCCTTGTTTCTCCTACCTTGGTTCCCGTTGTGGGGCTGCTGGGTACCTTCCCCCCGCCCCCCTCTCTCCGGGTGGGGTGTGGTTCCGTGGTGCTCTTGCCTGGGTGGGGTTCTCCCTCCTGGCTGCGGGTTGTCTGGGGTCTTCTGCTTGTTGGCCCTCTGCTTCTCTGCTTCCTCTGGCTTCCGCTTCTGCGGTGGTGTGCTGAGGGTTCCCGGTTCCTTCCTGCCCTTTTGCTCTGTCGTGTGTGCTGCGTGGGCTTGTTCCCGGGTTGTGGTTGGGCCTGCGTGGTCCGGTTGCTTGGCTCTGGTCCTGGCTTCCTGCCTCATTTGGCGTTTGTTGCCTTGGTTTCTGCGTGTTTCTGGGCTCCTCTCTGGCCTTGCGGGTGTCGGGCCTTGTGGGCTTTTCGGTCTGGGTTCTGTGCGGCATGTGGCTGTTTTTTGGCTACTGCTGCCCGTGCTGCTTGCTTGGGGGGCTGTGGTCGGTGGCTCTGTCCTCGCCCAGGTTGGGCTTGTTCGTTTTCCGATCTTGTGGGCGTTGCCTTGTTGGTCGCCTTTCGGCTGGTGCTTCTGGGGGCGTTTTTGGCCTGTGCTCTTTGTGTTGGCCTTCTCTTCCCCTGCTGTTCTGGGTTCGGTGTCCTTCCTGGTTGTTTGTTGGCCTTCTGCCCTGTGGGGTTTTTTGGCCTTCTGCCGGGGGCCGCGTCTTGCGGTTTCATGGGGTGGGCCGGTTTCCCGGTCCTTGCTTCCTTGCCCCCTTTTTTGGTCCGTGCCTTGGTGGCTGGTGTGTCCTGTGGGCCTTCCCTTTGGGTCTGTGCCTGGGCGGCATTCTCTGGGGTTTGCTTGGCCGTGTCCTTTGGGTCTTGGTTCCGGTTGCCCTGTCTCCGGTTTCTCTGGTTGGCGGCCTCCTTGTTGGGGGGTTCTGGCCTTCTGTTTTTGGGGTTGTCTCCGGTCCTTGTTTGGCTCCTGCTGTCCTGTTTTGGGTGGCGGTCCGGTTGTTTCCTGCAGTTCCATTTTCTCCTTCTCGGTGCTGCCTTGGGTTGCTACTTTGTGGTGGTTTCCTGGGTGTGCCTGGGGGTGCGGAAGGCCGGTTTTCTGCTTTGGTATTCTCAATATATTAATGAATGGGACGAGGACATAAGGGACCTGGGGGTAATGTTCCATTACTTACTGGTAATCTTCATTACCCCAGGTCCCGTTGTCCTCGTCCCATTCATGCGCCCCTCCCTCCCGGGCGGCCGGCCTTCCGGTCTGGGCTTGGTTGTACAGACGGGATGCTGGGTAAGTACTGCTTATGTACTCCTGGTGGGAGGGGCAGTATTAAGGTCCCAGCATGCCTCTGTTCTTTTTTTCTGTCGGGAGATGGTTATCTCCATATATTAATGAATGGGACGAGGACAACGGGACCTGGGGTAATGAAGATTACCGGTAAGTAATGGAACATTGACCGTCAATGGCTGCAAAGGTAGTGACAGGCTCAGGGCCCTTCATATTCCAAGGCGCCACCTCCTCTCTCACAGGATGAACATGTTTTTATTTTCGAATTTGACACGTCTATTTCTGTCACACGTTTCTTGTATCCAGGGCTTACACTAATTTAGCCACATCTAAGCACTCTTCAGGAGGTTTACTTAGGTGGGCTGCATTACAAAGAACAAAAGTAAAAAAGACGTAAGTCAGTGTGATAGGTTGTGAGGATGTAGTCTCCACAAGCTGACTCAAGCTAAGAAGGTGTAAAATTAGTCCTAATTTTGGATCACATTTCTTAGGTTAAGAACAAGCCTTATAAGTATACACCAGGAAACCTACAGCAGTTGTAGTTGCCTTCAGAAAATCTGTAAAAAAAATTGTAAAAGTTATGCTTAAAAATTATACTCGAAAGGAAAATTCCCAATTTGTAAAAAAATTCTCAATATGGCAAGGTCACTTTTAATGTCGTCTTGATTGTTCCATGACCTTTCAAGGTGAAACTGGGACTTTGTTTCTGAAAAACAAAATAGTTTGACCAGCAGGCCCAAAAAACAACATGGCACACTATTTTCCTACAGAGCAACTGTAACACCAATGGTTGCTTTTAGGGCACAGGGTTTCCTGTCAGGCAGGTGGAGATCTCTAACCATGGGGTCATTCCTCTGCAGGCCTCCATCCAGGCTCTAAATGATGCCATAGGTTCTTTATTTCTGAACTGTTTTGTCTCATATCTACTGCATGCCTTTCACTGATGAAAATATTGCGACTTAGGTTAAAATATCAAGTATGATACGCATAATCTTCACAAATTATTTTGGTATTTTGGGAGCCCAATCACAGCCCATTTGAAGGGCATTGCCACTCATTACTAATCATGCGAATGATACCCAACTGTACATGAAACTATTTTCACCATAAGATATCCAGACTCTCAACGGAACCCTGCACAAAACCTTAAACTGGTTAACCTCCAACCACCTCAAACTAAATGCTCTTAAAACTGAATTTATCCTCATTTCACCCACTAGGCAAACCCTCACTGTAGTGAACTTCCTCACAAACCTCACTGCTCTCAACTGCACACCGCAAATCATTGACTCCACTAAATCTTTGAGTTTTGTTTTAGATAAGAAACTAAACATGCAAGACCACATTAGAGCATTGACCAAAGGAACGAACTACCATCTTAGCTTCCGAAGAAAACTCAAACCTTTACCTCCCACAATATAATTTCAAATCTGCGGTGCAAAAACTTGTCATTTCAAGACTCGAATACGGCAGTGCCACTCTATGCGGTGTCCCTAAACGCAGCCTAGCCCCACTCAGAGCATCTCTGAATGCTGCAACTAGACAGCACTGGCTCCAGGAAATCCAACCACATTTCCCCAGACCTGAAATCACTCAACTGGCTCCCACTCAAGGCAAGGATATAATTAAAAATTATGTGTATGACCCATAGAGCACTTGACTTCAACACCACTCTATACCTGAAAAATAAGCTCAAACTATCTGGTAGTGCTCGGTCCTCAAGGAGCACCAGCACTCTGCTTCTTAAGCCAAAGAAATTTAAAAAACGGAAAACTTACAAACGCACATTCTTCGGCTCTGCCCAGAGAATCTGGAACTCCCTACCTGTTGAAACAAGACTGATTAAATCAGCTTTTGCATTCAAAAGGGAATTGAAGGCTCTACTGATGAACAATTCGCTGACCTAGTAGCCTCTCTCCCTCACCGCCGGGCCTGTTTTAGTGTAATGTGTTACCAACTGCCCTATGTTACAGCCTTGTATCACCCGCTACTGTGTTATTGCTATTACCAATGTAACTTGTCGTAACTACTACCTGGCCTCTGTCACGACTCACTTTCGCCCATATTCATGTCCATTCGATAACTTTATTTCGGTCACAACGGACCATAAAAGTGCATGATAAAATACATACATAACAAAGAATAAAAGATTAAATAACATAGAACAATACAAGGTCGATCTCAAGCATATATATACACATTATTCACAAGATTAAAACTATGGCTTAATCCATCCCATCATAAAACGAATTAAACATTGAGTTAGTTATCGAAAGAGTTCATTACATTTTATACAAATATTCCTACTGTCTAGTTAAATCATTAAAAAATGTCTGCGTCTATTCCACATACCGTTTAAAAAACGCGAGACGGCAAAAATAAGGGGGGGTGGGTGTCATACTTTAAGACTCTAAAAGCTTGAGCACACTGGCTGAAACCTATGTTTCTGCAAATTGGTATCACCCAGCGTTTCCGTACAGCCTGATAAGCAGGGCAGAAAAAAAGGACATGAGTTTCATTTTCAAGATTGTGTTTACATGCTGGACACTCAGTGTTCTTATTACTGTCCCATTTGCTAGTAAACACCTTGAGTGGAAGACTACCCATCCTGAATTGCATGTATAGTTTCCTCGCCAGTGATGGATAAATCATATCTAAAAAATCTTCCTTTTATAATCTTCTTTTACTTGAAGAAACTCAATAGTCAATCTTCCAACTGTGGAACTCACATGGAGAGATGATAGATTGTAGTGCCTAAAGTGGTGAACCAAATCAGCCCTGCTTATCGCTGGGCAAGCTACATCAGGTGTTTCCCAGAGCTCGGGTAGGCCAATCCCAATGCTGGTTACCTTAATGTGTGTTAGCCACAGGGTTTTCTTTGTTCTCAATACAGCCCAGATCTCCCGAAATTAATTTTTATAGTGAGCAAGTTCAGGCGCTGACCATAATCTTCTCCAGTACATTAGTGGCCGTAGTCCCACTTCCTCCTCAATAGGGAGTAGCCCTAGGTCCATACGAAGGGGTATTAACCGAATACTCACTGGAAGACCCAATAAGTTCCTCATAAATGTATGTTCTATCTTCATGAGGTTAGTAGGCCTTTGGTGTCCCCTGAGTTCCGTCCCGTACAAAGAGGCCGCTCTAGCCTGTAGTTTGTAAATTTCAATGACAGGGGCGGCTGGCTTAAACTCAGACACTCTGTGCATTTTCTGAACCCCCCCACCACTTGGGTTAACTTGAGAGCAGCCTTTGCTAACTGAGTATCCCATTCCAGATGTTCTGCGAGAGTAATGCCCAAGTACTCAAAGGTCTTTACTCGCTCCAATGGAATTCCGTCCAGAAGTGGGTTTGGGCATGTCTGCCCAGGAGGATTAAAAATCATAAATTTAGTTTTATCTAAATTTATCTCCAGGCCTCTCAGTGCACAGAAATCAGCAAAGCCGTCGAGGGTTCGTTGTATGCCCATTGATGTCTTGGACAACAACAAAGTGTCGTCCGCGAACATCAACGCGGGCACCCGACCTGAGACTAGCCTCGGGCCACCGATATCCTTTACTCCAAGTAGATGGTCTATAAGCCCATTAATATACAGACAGAATAAGGTAGGGGCCAGGACGCACCCCTGGTGCACCCCCTGTTTCACCGGGAAGCGGGCTGACAGTTCTCCGTGCTTCCCACACCTAACTTGTGCATAAGTATCAGTAAGAAGCCTCATTAGCACGTCAAGGAGATAAGGTGGTAAACCAAGATCGAGCAGTACACTCCACAGTTTATCCCTAGCGACCAGATCAAACGCATATTTCAGGTCAACGAAGATGAGGTAGAGGCTGCCACCCTCCACACTCACCGTTTTCCAATAAAGGACCTGAAGTCTGAATATCTGGTCCACAGTCAATGTACTCATCCTGAAGCCAGCCTGAAAAAGGCTCAAGATCTCATTTTCCTCGATCCAACCCTGGACTCTGTCTAATACAATCCGTCCCATCAATTTTTGAGTGACATCTATCAGGCTGATAGGCCTGTAATAGGATGGTTTAAGAGGACAGCCTTTTTTGTAGATAGGGGCTATCTCTGCACCTCGCCAGGTATCCGGCGGGTCCATGCCCTTTAATATAGCATTGAAGAGAACACATAAATATGGGGCCTATATTTTTGGTTCAGACCAAAATAAATCCCCTGGGAGCATGTCTAAGCCAGGTGCCTTATTTGGTGGTAATTTGACGATGGCGGCTTCAACCTCACAGGAAGTAATCTCCCAGACCCCCTCCAATCGATGCTCATGGAGGAGACCTGAGAATGGGGTTGAAGAACCGTCATCGCCCAAATATGCATACAGGGCTCCAAAATGAGCTTCGCAAACTGCTGCAGCTATATTGGGTTCATTCGCCAATCTACCCACCCTACCCTCAGAACTAACAATTGCCCAGAAAGATTTCGAGTCCTTGCACTGAAGTGCAATTCTAAGATCATCCCATTTATCGGCTTCCCAATCTTTCTTTTCCCTTTGGATGACCCGATTGTGCTTAAACCGACATTGCTTGATCCTTATCTTATCCTTAGCTTTTACAGCAATTAACAAATCTTTTTTTGCTTTCCGGCAGTTGGCACTGTACCAGGGATGGACTGAGACAAGGTTTGCTTTTTTTCTTCCTTCCGGGTAGAACACATCATACAGTTTGAAAGTCAACTGGTAGTGTATTTCCAGAGGCCTGTCCTCTGATCCTGAATGCATATCCATTTCCCCAACCTCTCCCATTTCTCTTAGATGTGGCACTGCCTGTTGATATATATTTGCGAGTTTATTGAGGGAACCTTGTATGTGTGGCCATTTAACTCTCCACCTGTTGTTAGTTAGCGAGAGAGGATGTTGTAATGAATTGGATTCTGGGGCGGGGTTAGACAGGCCCCAACTCCCTGGTTTAAGTGTCATAACCAGGGCATTGTGGTCACTGTCTTTCCTGGGGTGGATCTGAAAATCCAGAACCCTATCCCATTCTCTGGATTCCACCAAAATAAAATCTATAATGGAATTTTGCCCTTCTCTGTTGAAGGTCGGTAGGCCAGGTCTGTCTGATTTTGTCCTCCTGTTACATGCCCTCAAAGATGACGAAAAGGTAAACAAATTTATTTGGAGGACCAGCGGCGTCCATGCTCCAACTGATGGAATCTGAGGTTCCGGGATATGCCAGTGATGGCCCTCGTCGTCTAGGCCATCTAAGCTCACGTCAGTGAGGGGCTCAAACTGACAGTTATAATCGCCCCCTACTATTAAAATAACTGCTGGGTCAAGAGTCGCAATGAACTGCCTCAATTGATCACTTACTCCAGACTCTTGCCCACTCTGGATAGGCCTTGAATAGATGTTAAGTAGGGCAATTTGTGTATTATCTGGAAGCGTTAAAAGGACACATTGTACATCTAAGGAATTAGTTGGTATCTGCACTGCATTAGCACCCAGGTGAGTACCCACCCAGATGCTTAATCTCCCCGATGGTCTGCCCCTACTCTTCATTGTGGCCAATATTCTAAAAGTGGCAAAACTTCTCCTCTGGTTGTCTTCCAGCACCCACGTCTCCTGCATTAGGCAAACATCAAACTTCTCTACAAACAATCTCCAATCTGGGCATAGTAATTTATTTTACAGATGACCTTGGAGTTCACTTTGAAAATTAACCATAAAGGGCACATGGTTGCCTCGCACCATGTCATGTTTTTCTTTAAGGTGGGACTGTCATGTGTCAGGTAGCTTGTTCTGGCCAGATCCTGAGGATTCTTGTAGCTTACCTTTCCGTTCTCCGACTCAAAGTGAAGGCATTTTATTACTTGACACTGGTGGGAACCTGGCTGGGAACAAGAGAGCTAGAAAGGAGATGGCTACAGTATGTGATTGTTTTGTAGTACACATGTAAATAAAAACATCTGTTTGGCTTATTAACAAAACGTTTTTCAAGTAATGCAAAAAACATCCGCAACATTTAATCACAGTGGGGCGCATTAAGAAACCTATGGATATCGAGGTAATACAAGAGCTAATAAATACATTAGTGCAGTATTTACCATTCCTGGAATTACCTTAACAGTGCATGTTCTACAACTTGAAATGAGAGCCGGCATGTTAGAAACACGATCCCCTTTTTGAGATGCAAACCTCAGCTTTACGTGGTCGTTCCTCATACACATACAAATTCTGCTAGGTTTTACTGAACACAGATTTTGCTGGGATTTTCCACAAGTTGTATTGACACTAGTGCAAAATTCAGGACAATAACCTACACATTCCACATTTTAGAAATACATTTGTATATATGTGCTCTAAGGTTCACTATTGGAACTCATGCTACTCTGCCCTTTCATAAATAGGACTCCCTCATTAAATACACTTCTCTTTCAGTAGCATTTGGATTTTTCAAAGATATATATGTTAATGTGGCCAGCACACACATTCTAAGGCACCGTTGTGGTTACTTGAAATCTTCTATGAACCCTGCTTCTACTGATGACTGGTCGAGGCAAGGACAGTGCATATACAGATAGGAAGCAGCCTGTGAGTGCACAGAGATAACATTTGGCAACACTTTTGCTCACTTACTTAAGCTTCATTCAATAACCACCTTGGGCTGATTACAAAATTAATATTGATTAGACATAACCAAATTATTCTGATGGACAACATGGGAAAGTTCTTCATGATGAAGAAAAGAGAATGCAATCAATGTACACCCATGTCTATTAAATCAAACACACAACCTACAAAAAAGCATGTAAAACACACAATCAAAGCTCTTCTGTTGTTTTGGCCATGTACTTGATCTCGCCAAACAATAAGGGAACAGCATGCATTACCTATAAATGATGAGAATGAAACATGGGTAAATGAATGGAACAATTCACCTTGGACTTAGGTATGCGATACCTTAGAGAAGAAAATGTTAGGAATGTCTGTTATCAAGGGATATCTGGAAGAGGATGGACTTTGAAGCAAGCCCTGTCTATATGAAGGAAATCCAATTTGCCCATCGCCCAATCGCCTACTTTAAGATTTTAAACATCTAGATGACTCTTTGTTTGCCTCACTGGTTCTGTGATGCGTTTCATTCTTCATGTACTGCAACAGGCACACCTTACAAATTTGGATATAATCACTAAATTTTTCAAATTGTGGCTTTACTTTCATTCTCAAAACATTTAGGTATTTTTGTCGCTTCAGGGAAGCCTCCTACTAGGAGAGGAAACATGCAAACTTCACTTGCTACATTTATCAGGCTCACCCCCTTTCACACTGCATGGCACATATTACAGTATGTACAGTGCAGTATCACCAGGGAGGAAATATGGTCTAATGGCTGAAACTCAATCTTGCTAACATTAAGATATCAGTTCAATTCTGGCTTTTTGCTTGTCCAAATGTTTGTGATTCTTGACACAGTCTTATCTACCTGCACCACATAATCTAGACATGTGAACTATGATTATGTGTAATGTAAGAAAAATAGAACTGTAAACTATAGCCAAGGGAGCAACCCAAAAAAATAAATACCCTCCACTTAGAATCATGCTGAAGATGGCAACAAGTGAGCATGATGGATAAGCAACCTCAGCATTCGCTTCCTCTGAAGGAATTGATCATTTTCCTCTCTTCCTTCCCTACATCCTTCTTTCAGTTTTTTCTTTTTCCTTTCCTTTTCTTGTTTTCTTCATGTCATTTTACATCCATCCATCCCTTTTTCTCATATCCCTTTCTTTTTCAATGTCTTCATCTATCCAAGCAATGTCCTTCCTTTTGACCTCCTCTTCATCTATCGATTTATCCATTCACTTTTCTCCATACACATTTCTCCATCCAGTCTCTCCATCCTTCATCCATCTATCCATCACATCAGTATCTTGTCCATCTCTTCAACCATCCTTCCACCTCTCCATTTATGTCTTTCAGTCCATCCATTCTACCATTCATCCATTTTTCTCACATCCCTTCCTTTTCTGAATGCTCTATTGGTTAATTTGTTTGCCTACGCAACAGCTTTTTGCTACTATTGACTGTTAGTTATATGTATGTTGGTCTATTTGGAGACTAGAAGTCTCCCATCAAAGGATAAGAGCTATAAAGAAAAAGTTAAAGGTTTTAGGATCATACCAGCCCTGCTAGACTCACCCCCTGCTCAAGCTGCTAAGGTGGGGTTTGTGACACCCCTGATTATAACCTTCACCTGCTTGTTAACATTTCTCCCTACAGAAACATTTCCTAACTTCTCTAATATGCCTTAACCATAACCAGACACACCTTACTGCTCAGTGTACAACTCTTTTTGTTTGAGGTGCTTCTGTCACAACAATGATGATTCCAGCCTTCACTACAGGTAGTAAACTCTGAATCAACACTGTAACTAAAACATAAAAAATTATTTATACTACTTTAATTCTAATCAGCACTGGAGTACTCGAGTTAACATTTTTAGAACCTGAAAGAACTCTAACATTTGGATTTTCACGTGACATGATTCATGCCAGCAGATCTTTGTCACAAATCCAATTGTGCTAACAAGCTTTAGTCAGTAGCAGAAATGGCAAGTTTTACAAGTGCAGGGTATCCACAAAAGGACTCCTTGGACTTGCCTAAATTACCCCACTGCAATATATTATGTGGAGTAAACTCCTCTCAAGCTGATGGATTTGGTCAATGTGAGAAATTAGATTGTTTGTTCAGTGGGTGTTACCCCTGCTCAAGCAACAGCCACAATTTCTGTCAGGGTGAACCACGAAAGTCACAAAATTAACCTGTGTTTAACTCAAAAGAAGATTGGATAAAATCAGTCCGGCTTTACTCAGAGGCACTGTGTAAAGTAGTTATGCAGCACACATACAGTAATAAAGCAAAAACACAAACCAAGGAAAATCCCACACCAAACTAGAAAAATCGAGTACATTTTAATATATTATTTGCAAGCCAAAGGTAAAAAATGCAATAAGTAGAACCGGAGATATTAATTTCTAAATTTAAAGGTAAAAATGAGTGCCTAAAAGATCAAAGCAAAACCAAAGGGGATGATGGACGGAGTGTTGAACATTGCAAGCACTCACCCCCAGTCAACTGATCTGGGTTTAATCCATCATCATTCTTTAGCTCACTCCGCCACCCAAGTTCAGACATGGCCATATGCAAATCAGTAAGACCCTGTGCCTCATGGAAACAGTCCAGCCCGAACTGCCAAGCCATGTCTTCCCTGGACCGGAAACAAGCATCCTGGGACCGGTTTCTGGCTAATCAGCCATCATCAGCCAGGCTAGCTTGAATCCAGTGGCAACGTGAGCAAGGGACCCACGTCTAGGCATACCCTGCCAACTTAGGGCGAACAAAGCAAAACCAAAGGGGATGATGGACGGAGTGTTGAACATTGCAAGCATTCACCCCTAGTCAAGTGATCTGGGTTTAATCCATCATCATTCTTTGGATTACTCCTCCACCCCAGTTCAGACATGGCCATATACAAATCAGTCTGACCCTGTGCCTTATGGGAACAGTCCAGCCCGAACTGCCAAGCCATGTCTTCCCTGGACCGGAAACAAGCATCCTGGACCGTCATCAGCCAGGCAAGCTTGAATCCAGCAATAACCACAGTCTCGCAAGACCGGGGTAAAGCTGAATAATATGGTCGATCTTGATGGAGCACGAGCCAGATATAAAAAGTGGATTGGGCCAGGTTGATGCTTACTTATAACATTAAAAGAAATGTAATCAAAAAGCCTGCGAGAAGGTTAGATTTCAGCTAAGCGAGGATCCAGGTGGTGTCCGAGGAGGAGGTATTGTTGTAGGAGAACAGCTTGACAAACTCAAGGTGAAGGTTTCCACGTGTGGACTTAGTCTCTTTTTCCGAAGTCGAAAATCTCCAACATGATGAAGCTGGAGGCTATAGCAATGAGGGCTCCAAGAGGCTGGATACCCCTTTTGAGAAGAACGGCGGAACTGGATTTGTTGCTATGGAGAAGAATGCGTAGTCAAGCCGACCGACTGGCGATGCACCGTGGGCAGATAGATGAGCAAGTTGCTCCTGGTCTCCTCTTGGTTCTCAGAGCAGTTTTTAGCCAAAACATTTCTTAGTCCCATGTTTTGGATGTTGATCATCTGGACACCTTTAACACCATCACCAAGAATCTACAACTTGAGGGGTTGTGACTCACTCAGGCTGGGTCCAGGTGCAGGTGTGAGATGTTTGGTACCTTTTCTGTCTCTGATCAGGAGGCCAGTTAACTAGCCCCAAGAGTCCCTAAGTTAGTTTCTGGGTTCAGGCAGTGGGGCAGGGGTCAAGTAGCAGGGCAGGACGCTGCGGGTTCAAGGTAGGCTTCAGGCAGTGCAGCAGTCGTTCCAAACGCAGCAAAGCAGTCTTCTGAATTATTCAGCAGGCCACAGCAGCAGGCAGTCATCTGAGAGCCCTTCTGCAGGCCCCGAAAGTAAACTGGAGGGTGGGTCTGAAGGTCCCAGTTGAATACCTCATTCTTTTGTTGAAGCAGGAGATGTTTCAAGAGTATTCTTATTGGAGTGCCTGAAGTTTCCTACCTCACCTGCCTTGTCTCCAGTCTGGCTGCCTAAAACATTCAGGAATGAGAAGTGATATGTGAAAAGGCAGAGCACAGCTTATTAATTTGCAAGTGGGGCTGTGGCCAGCTCCATCTCCCATCCTGCTTGTGATGGCCCATCCAGGCACACATAATGCTTCTATTGTGTGGCTGTGTGGGAGGAATAACCAAAGTCCAGCTTCCAACTACACCCATTCATGTGACCCAGGAACAGACTGCAGTCACAAAATAGCTAAGACATAAAAATGCCAACTTTCTAAAAGTTGCATTTTCATGATTGTAACTTAAAATCTGACTTCACAATTAAAAAGGATTTTAAATTACAATTTCTAAGGTACCAAGCATGGAATGTTTAGCTGTTGCCAATCAAAAGTTAGCACTTATTATCTGTAATACGGCAACCCAATGTTATCCGAAGGGAGATGGTGGTCTCACATTGGTGATGAAGGAATATGTGAGTTTTTCACTACCAAGACATGTAAACCTTAAGACTACATATTCAACCTTTTACATACAATGCACCCTGCTCCATGGGCTGTTAAGGGGATACCTTTGGGGTGACATATGTAATGAATAGGAAGCTGTAGGTCAGCAAAGGGATTTATTTTGGCAAATCAAATTGGCAGTTTAACACTGCATACAGGCTGAAATGGCAGTTCTGGGACATGTTTCGAGAGGCTACTTAAGTGGGTGGTACAATGAGTGCTTCAGGCCCACGATTAACATTTAAATTACAGACAATGGTTATACGGTATACCACTTTACTAAGGACGTATAAGTAAATTTAATATGGCAATGAGGTGTAAGCCAAGTTTTCCATGTTTTATGGAGTGAGCACAAACACTATAGCATTGGTTAGCAGTGGTACAGAGTCCTAAGGCCAGCTGAAATACATTCTGAAAAATGGGAGGATAAAGGCCCAAAAAAGTGTGGGGGCTACATAGTCTAACAGTGATTTAAAGCATGGCATGCCATTCCATGCATGCCATAAGAGTTTGTGAATGCCCACAAATGACACTTATGGGGCATTCACAAAATGCCCACTGAAACCATCCCTACAGAGCAAGTGGTTGGAGATTTGCCCCAGACAAAGGATTGAGTACATTACTTTCCTGGGTGAGAAAAGGAACAGAACACTCACAATCCCAACTTTTATGGGTGTTTACTGAAACGGGTATCTCCATGGCCCAAAAATATTTCACTGGGAACAAAAAAGAAAAAAAACATGTTTTTGCACAAACACACCGTCATTTCAGAGTGTGCCATTGTTCCCCTGTATGATTGCTCAATAGTGAAATGGCAGCATCTTTAAGAACACATGCAATTCACACATTGTTCACAGAAATATGCCTGAAAATTTGCAGCTGCAAAGGCTTCTAAATTGTACAATTTTAATGTGTTGCTAATTGTTAAAAAACTGAAAGTATATTCAAGTAAGAGAGGAAGTATCTGAAAATACATGGACACATTTTGCGAATTGGGGCCTAAGAATTTGAAAGTTACAATAATTACTATAGAATCAACAAGAGGTAGTGGGAGGGTAACCACCATAATTGATTTCAAAGTACAGAATGCAAACCTTGTATGTTTTCAAATCTAGCTAGTTTGCAAGACTGACTACCATGAGTAAAAGCACAGAGAGGAAGCCACCAGTAAGTTTATAAATCAGTTCGGTAGATTGTTATTGCAAAGTGGGTTGTCTATGCAGCCAGGAGGTGAACCAGATATTGCATCTAGCATGGATCAGCATTTTGTAAGTCTTAGTTGTGATACACAGAGGCTTCTAACAAGAACCTTGGCAAGTCAGCTTAATTTCTTAAATGCTGGCTGGATATGCATGCTTCATGCCCAGAGCAAATCCTGTCTCAAACCTATCAGTGCCCTCAAGCATGAATTAGCATTATAAAGCAGGCTTAGATAAAATACACAGTAGCCAGAAAATAAACAATCTTTGGCCAACCTGGTTTTAGGCAGAATTTGGGGAGTGCTTCCTGATTTCTTATAGGCCGAAGGGGAGGTGGCCCAAGGCACCTTTACCCTTCCTCTCTGAAGCGCCCACAGAGGTCTCCACCTGGACATGAGGTACCACACAAAGTGCACATAATAGGTAGGTACTTTTTATGCCTGGTAGTCCAACTAATGGCTGAGTGGAAATCGATTCAATTGGTTGGTAAGTATGCATCTCTTTTTTCCTGCCTGCTTGAAATGAAGTTGGTTACTTTATATAATCACCCTATGGCAGTGCTTTAGAGCCTTTCAGATGGATTCACTGCCCTCCTATGGCTTGCTAGATTTAATGTAAGGAACACTCCTATCGTTCCTCCAATTAAACCCAAAACCCCCCGTCAGAGTGAGAACAAGGCTTAAACTGCTCTTCACCAAAAAGAATGGCTGCCAGTATTTGCCCTTCACCCATTCAACTTAAATTTTGCTCTACGCGTCCAGCTATATTCGTTATGCACTACCGAATTCTAATAAACCAATATCACCTGTGGAGATGATAGGTGTTTAAATAGTCTAGCACAAAAACCTCATATTTAGATCCCTTTCAAAATTAGGTTTTATTTGCTGCTCCTGTCTTCTAGAAAAACCCTTAAAACCTAGGGCTATACTTATGACCCAGTTTGAATCACTTTTGCACCACATGATGTAAGATAGACACAAACCTTAACGCATATTTTTGAAGCCATGCAAAGGCACTTTGTATGACTTTGAGTGGCTCCAAAAATATGGAGTAACAAAATGCAGTGCATTGGAAACCGTCTTCTGTTGCAGTTTTGGAAAAATATACCCTAAGTCAATCAGGGTATTTTGTATACCAATTACATTATAGTCAACCAAAGCTATTTTACATACACGTACAAAAGAAAATAAATGATGGGCCTACCATTTGCTAATGGAAAACCTACTTGCAACCGTTTCTTACATCTGAAGCTTGAATAAAAAATGTGACTTTTCCCTGTTATGGGTGCTTGTTGTCCTCTTTAGTAGGATAACATCATCCTCAGACATTTCAAGCAGCAAACAGCTGACAACATCAATTCAGTAAAATAATGGGCAAACTGTAACATTGAGTTAAACTCCTTTATTCAATATTATACATTGCATAAATGTCTGTCCAGTGCTTCAAAGTAATCAGGATTGAATTCTGCTACACGCATCTTGGATCCCAATGAAGACAAGCCAGGTCTTAGGAAGAATGGGGAATGTTGGCACGGTTAAAAATCAGACTTTGATAACATGTTGGTTGGGCACTGAAAAAAGGATGAAAGACTGAGTGAATCAAGATGGACTTCAACCTGTGACCATGAATCCAAACATATTCCTGTCACTGATGAATCAGTCTAATGAGCCAATAACTCTGACTATTGAACCAAAATGAGTATGCAGGAATGTTAACAAAAACATAGATTGGAGTTATAATAATGTTTTCTCATATGCTGGCAAATTAAACTCCTTTTAGGCACTGGAAATTCCCTTGGAAAACCATGGCCATAACCAAATGTTCACCAGTTATAGCTCCCAACCAATATTGTAAGTATGAACATGAATGGAATTACCTCTATCATGTTTTAATACAGAACTGTTAATTTTACAAGCAGCATTCTTGCTGATGGTGTATTTACAGCATCTGCCAAAAACATCAGATGCATTTTATCTCAATACTTAGGAGCCCTAAGAACCAACCCCTGGATCTAAAATGTATTTTAAAGTCTTTCTCTGGTTGAGGCAATAACATTTAAACATTCAGATGAAGAAAAATACATTGAAAACCTTCAAATGGTAGAATTCCATGCAGACTCATCTTCCACCAGGACTACTTAAGCAGATGGTCTGCAAGGCAAACCTTCCATGTGACTACCATGACATAAATCTATATTTTTATCTCCATGATGAAAGCATTCTTCCCTTTGGAGAACCCACCGACTCCTACCCCAGTGAAATAAGGATGCACACCCATTGCACTGGAAAAAGATCTGATGAACGTTTATGAATACCCACAAAATATTGAGGTTTTTGGTGGTTTAATGACATTTGGGTATGAAACTGTCTCTAATTATATTTTACTAATCTTTATTGCAACATTTACCCGAACAGACAATCAGCACAGCAGTTAATCTGATCTCCAAATGGCAATGTCTTTGAAAATGGATAAGATAATTACCAGTTGCAGATTATTTTCTTTGTTCATTTAAGTGTAACCTATGGGTGGAAAAGTATTGGGCTTTTGCAGTTTACAAATTACTGTTTAAATTATTGTTTATTCTTTTTTGCTATTTATGTGTATATGCACATGCCTACAGAGCTTCTTCGCACTTGCAAAAAGCCAATACCGTTAAAAGAACACACAGCTCTCCTAAAGGCCTGAGGGGAGAGTGATCTTTATTAGTGACACGCCTTAACAGATTTCTAGAATGAAAAAGTGCATCCTAAGATATAAGGTCGAAAATTCCACTACTTGATTAAAAAAAATGGAAATCCTCTATCTCCATAGGTAACCTGTGAGACCTAGAGATGGTTAGACGATTTTGAGATGGTCAATCAAGAGTATGAGAGGAGCAGTGAAATAAAACATGCCAGGTAGCAATGGAGGAATACTGTGTTTGACTTGGAAACAATTGTTAAGGCCTTAAATTTAACATTGGAGCATACGTGCAGCCAATGGGGCAACTTCAGAACCCGGAATATGTGAGCCTTACATAGGGTTTTGGTGATGAGCGGAGTAACAAATATATCTAGTGTTGGCATAGCCCAACCTAGACTGGATAAATGTGGTATAATGATGTTATTTCAATAACTGTACTAAGACATGTAGATTTGGATATTTATTAGGGCAGCACAGTTTACCTGATTGGGAGAAAACAATGATTTATTTTTAAAAGGATTGTTGCTATAAATTGTGATTTTATTTCACTAAGCAAACTCAGGTTATGATTAGATGACTTTTAATTCACTTGCAAACTTGCATAACTTAGGTTATGATTAGATGACTTTAAATTCACGTGCATTTTTCTTTTGTACCTCCATTTTATCATTGTTGCCAATTAATGTTTTTTAAATTTTTGTACTTTATTTTGTAATTTGAGCATCTAATTTTTTAGCACATTTGGTTTTGTATCTATTTTTGCTCTACCATGTAATTGGAATGTTCATACTTTACAGTGCTGTAATGCTTAGGAGCTACATGTGCATTACTCACAAATAAATACTATAAAATCAGCGCTTAATATGAGCAGGTGGTTTCCTGTGCTCAACACCGGCATTTACTTGTCAACAGCTGCAAGTGTGACTGTCTGTCACAAGGTGGCGCTGTCTAAGATGACCACAACAACAGTCAATTATTCATTCAATATACATTAAAAATGACTATTACCTGCCACACATGCCATTTTATAACATTGGGGGCCTGGAATAATCTGAATTGTCACACTTATAGGAGGGTGAGGGTTAGTGTTAGATCTGGCATCATTGGCGTGGGTCTCCCCTGTATATTTGCCTTTGCCTTCTATATTTTTGGCTGTGTGTTGAACTTCGCTTTGCTGGTCTATATGCTTTGGGCACTTTGCCACTGCTGTTCAGTGACAAAGTGCAAGTGGTCCCTTTGTAAATCATTGTTATGGTTTGGCGATTCTATGATTGGCACACTTGATTTACTAGTCCGTCCCTAGTACAATGCACTGTGTGTGCCCAGGGCCTGTAAATCAAATGCTGCTAGTAGACTGCAGCACTGGTTGTGCTACCCACATAAGCAGCCTGTAAAGGTAACTCAGGCCTGCCATTGCAGAGCCTGTGTGCAGTCTGGTACAACCATGTCGGCCTGACAAGTGCTTTCACTTGCCAGGCCCTAACCTTCCCTTTTCTTATATATCAGTCACCCCTAAGGTAGGCCCATGGTACCCCTGTGGGCAGGGTGCAGTGTATGTGAAAGGTATAACATGGCCTGATGTGTGTGGCATGTCCTGATAGAGAAAACTGCCAATTTAGTTTTTCACTATTGCAAGTCTACCTGTTCCCATAGAGTAGAATGGGGGTTTGCTTATAGCATCTTTTACATGTAACTACCCCTGGGAACAAGTAGGAAAATAGTTTAGTATGCCTGAACTCAGAATGTTAAAAGGCATCGTTTAGTGAGGGTGATTTTTACATTCTGTGTTTGAAAATAGCATTTTTAGAAAGTAGTTATGTTCTTGCTTAGTCATCCAGTGTGTTTCTGCCAGGATGCGTATTGACTGTCTGGTTTTGGAGTGACAGATTCTGGGAAGGTGCTTTGGCTCCAGAGGTTCTAGATGGGTCAGGGCTGAATAGACCCAGGCTGCATTTAGAGTAGGGGGGGAGATTTCCTTTTACCTGAATGGGACTGGTCTGCCTTCCACAATGTTGTCTCCACCTCTTGCTAGGAAGTTGCACCAGGGAGGACAGAACTGGTTTTGACTGGGCACAGAGCTAATTTGCCACCAGAGAACAAAGGATTTTGCTGTTTAAATATTGGGGCCCAGATCCCAGAACTTTAGATCACTTCTGGGAAATCAAGAGGAACCTTTGCCAAGGAGAAGAGCTGGAGAAACTGAGGACAAGTACTGCCCCTGTGCTTTTTGCTGTCTGTGGTTTGCCAGCAGTGGCTACTTTCTGCCAAGAAAACAGAAAAGGTCTTTGCTGTTTTCTGTGTCCCCTGCTTAAGGAAGATCTCCAACGGATTGAAGAAGAGCTTGCCTCTTGTTCTGAAGTCTCAGGGGCACAAAGACTTCACCCCAGCTCCCCTGAACTGTCTTGCTGGGAGTTATGACCTGCCAAGAGGTGCCTGTAGCTGTTCAGGGCCTATGGAGGTTGTTCCGGCTGTTGGCAGCTGGAAAAGCAACACAACAACAAGAAACGCGATGCATCCATGCCTGTTTTCAATGCAACGCCTGCCCGCAGCTTGAGAAATCACAGCACGCGCAATCGAGTGCATCGGTCACTGAAGTCTGTGCAGCTGCAAGAAACCACGCATTGTCCTGGATCATCGCAGCAAGACGCCAGGTCTGTCGCATCGTTGGGGGACGCAGTAAGAAATCGATGCATCACCTTCCCACGCAGCAAGAAATTGACTCATCATCACTCCGGTAAGGAACCGATGCATCACCTCCCAAGCGCAGCAGTAAGAAATCGACGCATCACCTCCCCCGGAGCAAGGAACCAACGCATTACCTTCCTTTAGTGTGCGGAACCAACACATCACCTTCCCTGCAGCCCTTTTCATTTGTGTGCATGACGCATTTAAGGAACTTTGTGTAAAAAGTGTTGCATCTACAATTTGCTTTGAACTGAACTATTTCTACCATTCAAAAATCATATTTGTATTACTGTATTGTAGATTTTTGTCATTTTGGTCTTGTTTGGTTTAGATAAAAATTACTTGTTTTTCTAAACTGGTTTGGTGTCCATTTGTAATGTTTTCACTGTATTACTGTATGTGTTCACAAATGCTTTACACACTGTCTCTGAGATAAGCGTGTCTGCTCGTGAGAAGCTACCAAGGGGTTGAGTAGGGGTTATCTTAGAAATGTATTCCTTTACCCTGACGAGAAGCAAGAGTCCCTATTGGGACAATGGTACCTACCTCTGCCAACAAGAGTCCCCCATTTCTAACAGTTAGTAGTTGTGTTGTTACTATCATTGGTGGCAATGGCAGAGGCAATGTGTGGTGCACATTGCTGTGGTCTACTGACAAGAGCCCTGACACTTTTTATTTACAAATTAAGCACTGAAATATGTGTATCTGTCTCCCTAGTTGTGGATTTACACAGTGCCTAATATCAATAGAGAGAACATGCCCCTTTCCACCATGGACTATAACCATCTGTTCCTTGCTCTCAGAAACGCTAAATTAGAAGTGTTTGACAAAACCTAAGAAGTAGTAGGACAGAGAGAGGCATACACACTGTGGAACTGAGCTGCAAGAAACTAGACAAACACCTTGGTTAAACACCGTCTGTGGCCACCAGCAGCTATTTGGCAGTGCCACATATTCTCTAAGTCACATTAGGGTTCCATATTTCCTGTGAAATGCTCACATATTAATCTGAAATCCAAACGTCCATGCTCAGCTCCGCATTTACGATCCAACACATTTATTTTATTTTAATTTAATATCCTCGCATGGTATAATATAGAAGGGATTTAATCCAATCCTACATTTTAAAATCTGTTGTGTTGTATCAGAGTCTGATTAAATACCTTGGTTGTTCGGCCTATTTGCTGTTTCTCAATTAAAGCACATATCCGTCAAGCACCAACACCCAACTCCCCTCTCTTTTCTCTCACTCTCATGCAGTCATCCACCAATTTGTACTTTCTGCTTTGCCCCTTTATCTCTTGTCCAAGTCCCAGGAATGAGTGCCTGTCGCCAAACTACATTTTAGTTTTGTGTATGTCTTTAGGAAGATAGGGGCATAGTACCAAGATTAAGCGATAATTATCGCTTAACACGGTTAGCGGCAATATTATTATCGCCGAGCTCCGCCGATTTTTATCGCAGATAAACCTTGCTATTATCAAGGTTTATCTCAAAAGCGATAAAAATCGGCCAAAATGCATGAATATCGCTGAAAAGTCAGCGATATTCATGCATTACTGAGCTAATGCTCTTAGCCATGTTATCCACCTACCATTGGATAACATGGCTAAGAACTGCTCTGGGCAGGCGTTAGTTTTTGGAGATATTCGCGCTTAGCGCGAATATTTCCAAAAGTACGCCTTTGTAGGTAATAGGAGATAGCGATGTTAGCGACTGTTTACAGTCCCTAACATCTTGGCACGCCCACTTTGCATGTCATTAGCGATAAATATCGCTGACATGCAAAGTGGGCCCCATGATGATCGCTATCTCCTACTAGCTGTCGCTAACTGGTGTTAGCGACAGCTAGGTAATAGGGCGATAAAATTATCGCCGCTTTAGCGGGAAAAATTCCCGCTAAATCGGGGATAAGGTCCTTGGTAATATGTCCCATAGTTCTAAATGGAGATGCTAATTTGATTTTTTTCCGGTTTAAAATCAATTAATGCTTCTAACGTTATCCCTTCAAATGTCTGATTTATAAATGTTAGCAGAAAACAGGTTGAGCTGCAGAACGAAGCTCTGAAACACCCCAGTGCTACTGCAAAGTTTGTATGTTGCTGCAGACAAATTTCAGATTAATCTGTCAGTTCTGGTTAGCTGAGCTTCCTCGAGAAGCTGGGCTAACTGCAGGTCTCTGCCAGCCTCTGCTATAAAAATAGCTATTAAACTGTGCGTAATAAAATGCAATGATAGGTTTCAAGAAACCCTGTGCAATGAATGTACATGTCTAAGTAGCATAGAAATTCTAATATGTTAGAGAAAATATAAACTAAAGTGTACATCGCGTAGCAGTTTGGGAGAATGCCCTGAGCAGTGTATATAGATACATTTTAGTCAGAATATGTAATTATGTGATTGTTCCACGTCTACAATTTTCACATGCACTTAATTAATACGATTTTTAAATACATTGTGTTGGCCCGAGTTAAAGCCACTGGAGCAGCCAATACTGAGGAACTAAATGCTTTCCACTAAAAATAATAAATTCTATTTCAGAGGCAAACAAAAAATAAACGAAGCAAGCATTACGTTTGAGAAATGTAATTAGCAAAGCCCTGCACCAAAGCTTCCATTACAGAAATCCGCAGGATCGGAAATAGAATATGGAGTGAACAATATATCATAAGGGGAACCCAGATACACGAGGCAAAGGGGGCCCTTGAGGGCAGGGATGACAAATGAGAGGCAGCAAGAGTGTGCCCTCAATTAGAGACCTCATTATCATCCAGGATAATGCAATTGTATTTAAAATCTGGAAGAATGCTTCTGTAGCTTTATAAAAGAAGGGGCAGATTTATGTTAACTGGCGCATCCCCAGGGATGCGCCAGTTAACATGCGCCACAGTGCGCCACAGCTCCGCCACCCATGGTGCGCCGCATTTATGATGCGGCGCACCATGGGGCAAAAACGACACAGATGCGTGACGCATCTGTGCCGTAAAGGTGACGCATTGCTGGAGTTGCGTCGCAAGCGCGACGCAGCTCCAGCAAGGCTCGGGGGTGCCCCATCTCCACAATGCTGCGTCAAGACCTACGCCTGCTTCAAGCAGGCGCAGGCTTTTGACGCAGCATTGGCCTGAAAGTGACTGAGTGAAATCTTATAGATTTCACTCAGCCACTTTTGCGAGGCGCACCTGCCCCGGAACGCCCACCCTGCGCCGGAACGCCCACAAGCGGCGCAGGGCTTTACAACGTGACGCATCTGCCTAGATGCGTCACGTTGTAAATCGTTCGTAGGGATGCGCCACGTTTACGCCGCCTTGCGTGACGCAACAGCGGCGTAAACGTGGCGCAAGTGCCTCATAAATCTGCCCCGAAGTCTGTAACGCTACAGCTCGAAAAACTATTTTGCGCGTCATTTATGAGTCAGATGGGAGGTGGAATCTTTTTAAGAATGAGCCAGCCAATAAAACAACAGAATACATATTTGTTGAAGCATTTGTTTTTTTCTTAGGTAAAAAGGTATTGGTAAGTGCTATATCTCTCTTGAGATACCCATTTTAACATGATGCTCCATGCCGTACGTCTCACAGGCCTCATTTATGAGGCTGTGCGTCACTTTTACGCCGCCAGTGCGTCACTTTTTGTGACGCACCAGTGACGTAAAAAATGCACCTTGTTGCGCCATATTTACAAAGGTAGATGCGTCACTTTGTAAACCCCTGCGCCACATTATACCTGCGCCAGGTATAATGTATGCAAGGGGGGCGTATTGACGCAAGGAAGGGTCGTAGAAGTGAAGCAGTGAAATCTATGAGATTTCACTGCGTCACTTTTAGGACAACGTTGTGTCCAAATCTTGCGCCTGTCTCACAGCAGGCGTAAGACTGACGCAGGCCCTTTCACATGGGGCTTGTCCCATGTGAAAGGGCGCATTGCTGGAGTTGCGTCACTTTTGTGACACACTCCAGCAATGCGTCACTTTTGCGCTTACAGATACGTCAGAAATACTGACTTATCTGTAACTCCTTGCGACATGATGCGTCATACAATAAATATGACGCATCAGGAATGTCGCAAGGAGTGCGCACTGAGAAGTGACGCATCGCTGCTGTCACTCAGCGATGTGTCATTTCTCATAAATGAGGCCCGACGTTTCTAAGCACCATAAACAACAGGATCAGCTATTGTCCAATTATTTGATACGAAATGTACCAACCTTTGGAAGGTTAAGGCGCCCTTAAAGAAATTCGACCTGGAAATCACCAAACGTTCAATTCACTGTGCCAATTTACCTGGATAATGATGGCTTTCAATAGCTAAGTCACACCTAGAGTTAGAGTGGCAGATAATAGAATCTGCAGTGAGAGGGTTCATTTTTGCTGTATTTGAATGCAGGAGTTATCTGTTTGCCCTTTATGAGAAGAACGCCATTTACTGGTGATATTTGGCACTTACATGTTTTTATGGACTAACATACTTTCTAATGATCATTTTTCTAACTATAATGTTTTACGGTAGGTATAGTAAAAAAAAAAAATATATATATATATATATATATATATATATATATATATATATTGTGAAATGCAATTCCTGATTGATTTTTGCAAGTGTGAATCTTTCTATTGAAAAGTTTTCAGTGTTTATTTCATTCAAAAATGTGGTACCGAAATAAATATTATAAGCAGAACTACACTTTTTAGAAACTTTTTTCAGAAATAAAGAAAAACAACGATTAGAGATTTGGAACATGTCCATGAACAATTAGATATATTTCAGTTACAAAATGGCTCCAAGTTTGAGAAGGAAATCCCATTATAAGGATTGTAAGTAGACGTCAATAATCAGAATAAGCTTGGCAAAACCAATAGTCTTTATTTATGTCCAATGATATTTCTGACTGGGACATTCTGAAATAAAGCTATGTTTGACGTTTTTACTGCATGCAGTTGGTTTTACGTTTGCTTGTTTGCCTATTGAGGCAAGAGCAATGGCATGTTTATTTTGAAAATAAATGCTACAGAAAATAAATCATTTTTTTCAGTATCATTCTTTTTTAGATCCTTTTGCCAGTGCTTGCTCCTGCTGCTACAGGGTGTGTGTTTACAAACTATAAATAGTCTCCCTCAGATTCCAGGGTCGGACTGGGGCAGAAAATAGTCCTGGGCACCATCATAAAAGTGACCCCCATTAGCAAAACAGATAACTAAAAAAGTGACCCACATTTGCAAATTTGGACTGTTTTGAATTTGTAAACTCATGCTATATTGGTGCTTTGCAGGAAATGTGTAAACATATGCGTTTGTGCTCACTGCAGACCATTTTTACGGTAATATCATGGAAATCAACAGTAAAAACTGTACCGCCAGACAATAAAATAGACCTACAAATAGCCATAAAAACTGGCCCACATGCTGCCCTTTTAGGCCCTCCCATTCGGTACTGCCAGATTGCCCTATAAGGCAGTCTGACTGTGCTAAAATCCAATGGACGGACACACCTACGGAAGAAACAGAAAAAAGGTTGCACTAAAACGCTCTAGCGGGCTGTTCGAAGATATGATTAATGATGTTGCAAGCCAATAGCTGAAGGTTTCAAGGCAAAAGAAGCCAATGGCTGAAGGAAGCTGGCTCAATAATTTTTAAAGTAAGTACCTAATTCAATACGTTTGCCACAAATGTCTCAAGTGTTATAATATATCAGGCCCAAGAGAGCAAACGTTTCAGATCATGGTGGCTTCTGCCATATATATTTTATAAAGGCTTCAAAGTACTTTGAACTATAGCACTAACAATATTTCATACAGTTGCAGGAGAAATAATGGTCTTCATGCCCTGAATTTGCTTATTTGCAAAACAAGAGAGCAGAAATTCTAACTCATGTTGGCAAATTACTATAAAAAACTCTGATTACAAATCTTTACCAACTTCTTAACTCAAAAGATATGCTATTACTTCGACATCCGTCTTCCTCATCTCAGTCCTGACAAATTGAGGATTTGCCTCATCACATAGAATAGAAAAAACAGTTGAACCAAGAATAAGACTAAAAAAAATAAAAGTACATTGAAACCTCCTCTTCCTAAAGCAAGATTTTACTATTCACATTTCTACTTCTATTTTTAAAGTATTATGAAACACGCTGCTGTTGCAACAAAGCAATGACTGAATTTCATATATCAGAATGCAGACACTGGCGCATGAACATTTCTTAAAACAGTAATGTCCAAATCACAACATCCGTGCTACTTCTAGCATCGGTTTATTATAATTGATTATATGTACTGTGTACAAATCAATGGCATCCAATTTCAATCAAGCATCTGGGTTTACAGCGACTCACTGTACATACTTCGATGCATCCAAAGTGGACTCAACCATGGGAGTTTGCTTCTTTGACGGGGATATACACTGTATGTAAGTCCCAGAAAAAGTAAATTTTAGGGACATTTAAGCTCATGAAGCCCATCTACAACACCAGGTAAACCCCAAGTCTGCCAAGGGCAAACATCTGTTTTCCTTACCAACATTTTAGGCATTGGATTACTTCAATTGCTTTGAAAGCAACAACTTCTTTTGTCATGTTCAGAAAATTCTCTACATGTAGAATTCGCTAGTATCCTACTATGCTGTAAAATGAAAACCAAAACATTTAAATAATTAAAGCCATTTACCTTTCCTGGCACAGTGGCTCAGCCTTGGAGTGGTCAACATCCAAACCAACGAAAAATAACTGAAACAGTACCTGACATGTGTTTCACTCTTATTGGAGTTTGCAAGGAAAGCACAGTTATAGTCATACACACGGCAGAAACCTGTACGATCGCAACCATAGAACACTTCAAATATAGAGTGCCACACCGAAGAGACATTTTCAATTTTTCAAAATCTAGAACATACAGTTCTGAAAGTAAACCACAGCGTTATATACCTAATTAAATATAAATGGCTTTCAAATGCCAGAACAGTGTGTTTCAGTTCCTGTCTTATCTAGCACTAATATGGGAGGTGCTCTGCATGTTTACTTAAACTACAAAGATGCAGAGACATCCATATTTCTTTTTAAATGAGGAAAATTGGTCTTTTAAAAGTCTTTTACCTTCCAGGGTGAAAGCTTTTTACACTCAACTAGAGATAGTTATGAAATAAGATAGGCAGTGATGTGTCTTTTAAGAGAAGTTAATGAAGAAGAAAACACTGCCACAGATAGCTTTCTATAAAGAGCATAAATTATCGAAGAAGCAATTGAGGTCTAATAGAGTGGGGCTCATATAGCCCGAAGGGTATCAGGCGCTTTTCATTTCAGCTTTGTTGCTTGGCACTGCTAAATACTAGGGTAATTGCAAATGCATGATAATATTGCAGAAGAAAGTGCTTTGATCAATTAAATGCATCACTCTGTCTAATGGTTTTGTCAATTAGGTTTTTAGTATGATTTAATACCAAGTGAAACCATTGTACTTCCATCTACCAGCTAATTAGCACCCTGCATCATTCATCATTCAGAATCCTTCTGTCTAGGCGTCTAAACCAGAGTACCACCAGATACCCACGCTTTGAGCTGGCACACATACAAAACGATGGCACATCAAAACGTACATGAAATACTGGACCTTTCCTTAAGCTAGGTAAGTAGGTTTGATCTCTCGCCCCTCATTGAGACAGATTAGTGTAATCGGTGTAAAGTTAATTTCATTTTTAAATTCTACTTTGATGGAAAGATTTTCCATTCAGAATATAGTTCAAATATAGCTGAAATGCCTTCTATATGGGGCTGTATTATATATATGGTGCACTTCTCCTGTTTGCGCCACAGCTCATCTTTCAAAAGGATTGCCAGGTGCAAACAGAGAAAGTGAGCTGTATTATGCTGTATTGTGCAGACAGCGCTGCCTCCAGGGCAGTGAATTAAAGTAATTGGCTGCTTCAAAGCTGCGCCCTGTTTCACAGTGCAGGTGGCATGCTGCCTGCACAGGGGCGGCTCTAGGCTCATGGCGGCCCTGGGCAGGGAGCGTAGGTAGGAGGCCCCGGAAGAGAGGGTCCGGGCGGGGCGTAGCACGTAGGCCAGTGAAGAGGGGGGGGCAGGGTGTTTGGAAGTGGAACAGAGCTGGAGACCGCCAAATCCCTGCCAGGGGCCGCCACGCAAATATGTATCCATCCTCAGAGGATTATTACATTAAGGATATATATTGGCGTGGTGGCCCCTGGGGTTTGGTGGCCCTGTGCAGGTGCACAGCTTGCACATGCCTAAGGCCGCCCCTGGCCTGCACTTTCAAGAGGGGAAACAGATCACCTTGTGGGTGGGTGCATTAGGTGACTGCACCTGCATGGAGGGAATGTCTGGGGACACCCATGGGAATCGCTTTCTCCCTTCAGAGGGCTGGCTTTAGGAGGAGCACTGAAAGTCTGCCACCTCTTTTGTAGCATACTTTCAGTGCGCCCAGGGCCGGACTGGCTACCGGGCAGTTAGGAATTCTGGTGAGTTGGGGGCTGATTTCGTTAATGGGGACCTGCGTGAGCTAAACGAAATTAGTTTTGCTTTCAGTATTTCGAAGCACACGCAGGTCTCCATGGACGAAATCAGCGCCCACTGCAATAAAATCAGGCAGCAGCTCGGCAGCATTCCAAACTGCCCGGTAGCCAGTCCGGCCCTGAGTGCGCCTCCTAAAGGCATGTTTGCCTCTGTGCCAACATCAGTAATATGACACAGGTGCAGTGACAAAGTGTTTCCCTTATTTACATGGGACATACCCCATGAAAATGAGGGAACACCCTCTCATGAACGAGCTAGTACTACATGTGCACAAGTGCTATCAGTATTGCAGAAGGAGATGCACCTGTGTCTGTGGCCCCTTCTGTAATATCACTGTGCCCCAGGGCACAATGTATAATATGGCCACCAGAAGGACACACTGATACTCTGGTTCTTTTCCTGGTGTCTGTAGTGGAGAGCAGCTGTAGGAATGCTCGTGGAACTCTCCATGCAACAGCTCTTCTGGTCTTAGCAGTGTAGCAGGAAACAGGCCTTTGCCATAGATGCTCCTAGGATCGTGAACAGTCCAGATGAGACTTAGGACTGCCTGACACTGTTTCAGTTAAGGAAAGTGCTGAAGGCACATCTCTTCAAAGCAGATTACTTGTCAATACCTTAGAAAGCACCCACCCTGGACTGAACTCAAATTCAACTTCTCACCTTCACCTTGTGAAGGATTACTATTCAAACTAGACACTGTCCACATCGTACAATGCCACGCTCCATGGACAGACTGGGAACTCAAAGCAGCCCTGGCAAATTTTGTCAGACCAAACCCTGTATGGTGCATAGCAAGCAAGTGCAGCGAGTGATCCTGACCACTGCAAGTGGGCTTGTAGGGGGTTCTTCCACCAAGAAAAAGTTTGAAAACAACGGTACATTCTACAGCACATTATTCATTATATATTCCCTTGTATATATATTTTTAAACCATATTAAATAATGACCTTACAGTGCACCAGGATACAGCAGTCTTTGTTGGGGCTCTTCGTTGATTCCCTCATTATAACCCACCAACACTGCCTTTCACCTCTCCAAAGCCCCTCTCTCACATGTATTTGATTTGTTTTATAGCACCCCTTCATATCAGTGTAGGGAGTCTGAGCATTTTACATCCCACACACTTACAGAGACAATGAATCATATGTGTGTAAATCAGTGTGTAGAAAATGTTATATAAGACAAAAGGGGATACAAGGTATAGGATTCACATGTCATCCATACTGGTAGGCATTTTTAAGAGCACAATTTCAGGATTCAGAACGTAACACAGTGGTTTGGGTTGGTTGTATGACATAATATCGACAGACAGAATATCTACATACAAAAATATCGACACAAAAATATCGAAATCAAAAATATCGACATTATATCTACATAATGGTAAGTACAAAAATATCGAAAAAAGAATATTGTTGTACAAAAATATCGAAATAAAAAATATCGTTTTTTTAAATGTATTAATAATAATTTAAAATTAATTTAAAAATGCATATAATTTTACAAATATTAACGCATGTTTTTACAACGCAGATACTTTTACAACGCATACCATTACAACGTAAGTATTGGTAAGTATATAATAATTTTTTTATGTAAATTAATAAAAATTAATATAATATAATTTAATTTAATTTAATTTAATTAATTTAATTTAAAATTAATTTTACTTTAATTTGTACACTGTACCCCTGTACCCCAAAAACCCAAAACTAACCCTGAACCCTAAAAATACCCCTTTACCCCAAAACTAAAAACTGACCCTAAACCCTAAAAATACCCCTTTACCCAAAAACTAAAAACTGACCCTGAACCCTAAAAATACCCCTTTACCCAAAAACCAAAAACTGACCCTGAACCCTAAAAATACCCCTTTACCCAAAAACTAAAAACTGACCCTGTGCCCTAAAAATGCCCCTTTACCCAAAAACTAAAAACTGACCCTGAACCCTAAAAATACCCCTTTACCCAAAAACTAAAAACTGACCCTGAACCCTAAAAATACCCCTTTACCCAAAAACTAAAAACTGACCCTGAACCCTAAAAATACCCCTTTACCCAAAAACTAAAAACTGACCCTGTGCCCTAAAAATACCCCTTTACCCAAAAACTAAAAACTGACCCTGAACCCTAAAAATACCCCTTTACCCAAAAACTAAAAACTGACCCTGAACCCTAAAAATACCCCTTTACCCAAAAACTAAAAACTGACCCTGAACCCTAAAAATACCCCTTTACCCAAAAACTAAAAACTGACCCTGAACCCTAAAAATACCCCTTTACCCAAAAACTAAAAACTGACCCTGAACCCTAAAAATACCCCTTGACCCAAAAACCTAAAACTATAACATTTTAAATATAATTATATACTTACCAATACTTACGTTGTAATGGTATGCGTTGTAAAGGTATCTGCGTTGTAAAAACATGCGTTGTAAATGCATGCGTTGTAATAGTTTTTGCGTTGTAAAAGTTTTGTTGTAATGGTAGTGCGTTGTAAAAGTTGCGTTGTAATGGTTGTTTCCTTATAAACACACAACCCACTACACATGAATAAATGAAATCATTTAATCACTTAATAATTATTAATTACCAATTAATTATTAATTAACAATATCAAAAATTAATAAATTAAAAATATTAACACATTAACTCTAATTAATTTAATTTACTACTTAATAGTATTTCATTACAAATTAATTATTAATTAACAATAACACTAAATTAAATATATTAGCACAATAAATCTAATTAATATAATTAACTAATTAACATTAATTAATTACCAATTAATTATTAATTAACAATAACAATAAATTATATATCTTAGCACATTAAATCTAATTAATTTAATTAACTAATTAATATTAATTAATTACCAATTAATTATTAATTAACAATAAATGTAAATGTAAATGTAAATGTATTTCGATTTATATAGCGCACGAATCACCCAGGGGTCTCAAGGTGCTTGCTTAGGGAACCCGTCCTGGTATTCCCCTGTGAGATACCCCGGCAGGGTATCCACAAGGTGAAAGCCAGGCATCCCGCCGCGAGGGGCCGTAGTGGAGATTAAGCAAGCTATTGCCCAGAGTCGCAGAGTGTGACCCCGTGAGTCGAGTAGGCACCGGAGCGAGAATTGTCGAGTCTGTGGAATTTTGAGCCGAGACCCGCCGAGGCGGGGAATCAAACCCTGGTCCACAGCCGATCTCAGCTTCCGGGTCTGCCGCCTCTAACCACTGAGCCACGCTTCTCCATAAATTAAATATATTACCACATTAAATCTAATTAATGTAATTAACTAATTAGTTTCAATTAATTACAAATTAATTATTAATTAAAACATATTTAAAAATATATATTAATTATTTAATTATTATTAAATTACTTCCCACCCTATTTCCCTATAAACCCACAACCCGCTCTAATACTAAAACGCAAAATGTTAACATAATTACTAATTTTCAAACATACATTTCTAAACATATTTAGCAAACATATAAACAACATAATAAAATACATAACACTAAACATCAAAATTTCGATATTACTAACATACATACCTTAATTTCGATATTCTGTCTGTCGATATTATGGCACATCGATATACTATACCATCGATATTACAACATCGATATTATTGTATATCGATATTTTGATTTCGATATTTTGTCTGCCTACCGTTTGGGTTAACTTTACTAGTATCAATTTATTTCTACACAAACAAACCCTTTTAAGAAAACATTAGGATAATAAAGGCTGTGAAAAAACCATAACTTTATAGCTTAGATTAGGATTTTAAATTCTGAACTGCATAGTAACAAAAGGATCTCTGTGCCAAAATCAGTAACCCACTGAGCTAAACAGATCTGCATAGTACAAACTCTTTGCAGCAGGCATGTTACTGCTCTGCTCTACCTTAGATGAGTCAAAATTGCCAATGGACAAAACTCCAATCTCTCTACAACAGGTACATTATTCACCTGTTATTTTGGCAATTTTATTGTTGGCTGAGAACTGTTGGATATACAAGGAACTCTGCAGTGCTTTTAAAATGGCTGCACTGCTATACAACCAGCCCTCGGAAACAAGAGCAGACCCCACACTTCCAGACTCCCAGGGTAATGTCCATTACAGGCACTCCGGCCTTGACACTCTCCCCCTGGGCAGGTTTGCGCTATGGGTCTGATGACTCCCCTTCCCACACCGACAGACACCGGGCCTGGGAGAATTGCTACAGGACAGATAACAAGGGCAGCAGCCTTGCCCATCCTCTTCATGCCAATGGCAGCAGTCAGAGGGGGGAGACAAGAATGCTACCTTGGGAGACACACGCTTTTTCTTGAACCTTTGTGCCCCTCACCACCCTATACCAACAGTCCCACATACACCATCCACCTACTCAGAGCAGGCGGAAAGGGCAGCATTTGTTTTATGCTGAAAAACTGCACAGTAAACCTTTCTGACATCTCCTCTGCAAAGTCTAGCCAACATGTAATGAGGGTATTAGAAGCAATTATTGCCTCGTGTTTCCATGCTCTGCTGTCTGCAGCTCATTCAGTAACTCAGGGATTTATTGATTTAATGTATGGGCTTAAATTGTGAAAAGGAACAGCAGAGACTCCTTCTGTGGTGGTGCAGCACAGAAAATGAGATCATGACCTGGCTCTTGAGTAACACACTATTTAGGCACAGACAAGAGGCAGCTAAAGTGTGATAATCCCAGCTGACATTAAGTACTGTTCAAACTGTTTGAGTAAATCAGTCATGACGCTTGCACTCATTAGCACACGCATCCATACTTAAACCTTTGTAATGAACTTGAGAGTAATGATGTGCCTTTCTTTCTTTTCTTGTTTGTTACATTCTAAAATACTCATTGTTGGTAATTGGGTTACTGGTTGAGGAGGGTGGAACCCTACTCAAGCAGCAACTGCAATTTGTGTCAGGGGAAAGTCACAAGTAAACCCCAAATTATCCTGTACTTTACCCTCTGGCAGCTTGTCACAAGCAGTCAGGCTTCATTTAAAGGCAATGTGTAAAATATTTATGCAGCACTTCAAATAGTAATAAAGTGAAAAAACAGCACAAGAAAAATCCCAAATTTAGCAAAATTATTATACACCAAAATGATAACAATCCAATCAGTAGAACCGGAGAAATACAATTTTAAAGATTCAGCTGTAAATAGTGGCTAAAAGCACAAAGCATAAACTGTGGTTATTTGGTCGTCCAGTACCGGGACGGAGTCACAAGTTCAGGCCGACCGCAATGGAGTGCGGCCTAGAGACAGCTATCAGGTTAGGCCCACTGAAAAAAGTACTTTAGATCTTGTTTGTGGAGCACCGGGAGATGTGTGTTGAGGATGCATTGCATAGCTGTGGTTCTGAGAAGCTGTGAGTCTGTGATGCGAGGTCCTGCATCATCATCAAGGATGCCGTCGATAAGGGACTTGCGGTGCGAAGTTCTGCATGGTAGATGAGTCACACACTGGCAGTACCGAATATGCTTCGGGGCTGTTTCATGGAGTCCTGTGTGGTCATTGAGGATGCCGTCAATGAGGGGATTGCGATGCAACGGGATATATCGAGGATGTGTCATGCAACAGCGGTCTTGAGGAGACTTGGGCTTCGATGCAAAGTCCGGCTTCTAGGATGCATTTCTTACAGCAGGGCAGGAGGGCAAAAGAGAAGCAGTCGTTCTGGCTGAGCAGCACAGCAATACCTCTGAGTCTTCCACAGGTCCAGAGGTGTACTGAATTGTTAGGTCTGAGGATCGTTTATTTATACAAGGTGCCCTCTTTGATGTAGGAGAAGGTTCTGGAGGTTTACACCCCAGAATTGTTTGGAAGTTCCTGCCTCTCTACCCTGTCCCCACCTTGTCTGGGTGACAAAAGGCTAGTGTCAAACCCTTTGTGAGTGTACTCAAGTGGAATGGTTGTGATGTGAAAGTGTTGTAGGTGGCAGATCCCCCCCTCATCAAGTCAGACATGGCCCATCTTGCCAACACCTTTGTTCCTTTCATCTCAAGGTCTAGGAGCAATACACAAAGCTATCTATCTATGAAACCAACTTCACAACACAAGGAATTCAGTCACCTCTTCTAACCTATACGAACGAAGATTGTAAACTCATCACTAAAAGAAGACAATATCCCAGAGTACCTGAAGACTGGGCAAGTGATGCCCCTCTTAAAAAAAGTTGGTGCTGTCCCTACTATTCTGAGCAACTTTTGTCCAGTGTTGAATATCCACTTTCTAGCAAAATTGATGGAAAAATGTGTGCACAACCAACTGAACCAGCACATTAACCAATTCAACCTACTCAACAAATTTCAAACTGGATTTAGAACACGCCACAGCACTGAATCAGCCATTGTTCACATAATGGACGACACCCATAAAATACTAGACAACAACAGCTCTTGCCTACTCATCCTCCTAGGCCTCTCATCAGCATTTGACACGGTCAATCACAATGTTCTACTAAAAGTACTAGAAAACAGAAAGTGGTTATCTGAGAAATTGCTCTCATAGTTCGCTTCCTTCCTGCAGAATCGTTCACAACACATCAAACTAGGCAACTCATTCTCTGAATCCTCACCAGTGAGTTGCGGAGTCTCTCAAGGGTCCACTATTTCCCCCACACTTTTTAACCTATATATGGAACCATTAACATCCTCAATCAATCGGACGTTGCATACCACTTGTACGCAGACGACACACAACTATAGTTACAGATATCCTCCCTAGATGACATCATTCAACTAAATAAACCCTAGTCAAAACTCAGTCCTGTCTCTCTCAAAAAACCTCAAGCTGAAGTCTTTGAAAACAGAATTCCTTTTCTCCCTGCAAAACAGCTCCACACTCATCCAAGATTGGCTCAAGCACTGAGACACCCTCAATTGCAAACCTACCATTATTGACTCTATGAAATCCCTTGGAATAACACTAGACAAGAATCTAAACATGATAGCTCACATTAGTGATACTATGCGCAGTGCGTCATTCCAACTCAGATTTCTGAAGAAATTGAACCCATTTCTGCCACCCCCAGACTTCAAGCAAGCGTTACAATCACTAGTGGTCTCCAGACTAGAATACAATTTGGTGACCCTGTCAGGTCTGCCTAAAGCGAGAACAGCTCTATGCAAAACGCCTCTTAATGGTGCAGTAGGACTGGTAACAGGCTCTAGATGCTTTGACCACATCACCCCATCACTTAGGTATGAACCCAACTGAAAATTGCTTGCCTCACACACAAAGCATTACATTTTAATTAACCAAGTTTCCTGGCAACTAACCTTTGTAGGAGCAAAAAATCAGAATGCCACAATGAAGAGAAGCCTCTTCATGGAAATCAATGTCCATTGCTAAAACTTTATGTTGCACTTTAATTAATGCATGTTCTTTAGTTGAACATGCTCTGGAGTGTGCAGACTTTGGGCATACTCAGGAGAATGCCGTTTTTTTTTATAACAGAGTCATGGATTAACAATGCTTCTGATCCAGAAATAGCCAACGCAGGTCCTTCAGGTCTCAATATATAGACAAGATTGGGTTAAATAAGAAGGCTGCACCCTAGCCATCATTTACCGCAGTATTATGAAGAGTACATTTAAAAATCATTACTGCTCTACCAATTTAGAAGCACTATCTTTTAAAATTCAGCTCACCAACAATTATTCATTTGATGGGCTAGTTATCTATCAACCTCCTTATCAAATAATTAAGCTCCTTAACAGGTAATTGCTGTTCACTCGTCAGATTTTACTATCCTGGGTGATTTTAATACTTATTTAGAGGATGCTAAGAATAAAGATGCATCATACCTGTCCAACATTGAAAGCATGGGTCTTACCCAACAGGTCATGGGTGCTACTCATTTAGCAGGTCATCAGCTAGACGGAATTGTTGCCGATAAAAATCTCATATGTACATCATCTTCACTGCTTTTGGTCAGGTCAGACCATTATGGGGTGATGTTTACTCTTCAGACCCAGATTTCATGTACTGCGACATCATTACTTGCTACACAGAAGATTCCTAGGTGATCCTGTCCTTGGAACAGTATTACACAGGAAGCTTTAAGCTTATCATTAAAATAAAACCTTCTCCCTCACAATAAAGATCCTAATGAGGCAGCAACAGTATTTGGTTGGTGGATTTCCTCCTCATTTGATCACATTGCACCAGTAAAAAAACATCAGAAAGTAAAGCTAAAACCATGCCCTCACAACCGTGGTTCACTGAGGGGCTTAGACTACAGAAACAGTCCTGCCGCAGGTTGGAAAGAAAGTGGAGGACTAATTATATCATTACATATAAGTAGATATATATACAATCTCTAGCAACGGATAAAGCTTTAATTCAAACAGAGAAAACCTATTTTTATACTAAGAGAATTGAAGCCTCAAGAAACAAAAGAACTTTTCGCAACTGTAAAAGGTCTTGTCAAGCCGCCAAAATAGAAAAAAACAAATGTGAGTCGAGCGTTCTGTAATTCGATTGCTATGTTTTTCGAAGATAAGATAAAAGTCATGTATAATAATTTCTCACAGAACTCAACACCTAGCTCCAGACCTTATTGGTGTTTGGTGGATATTTCGAATCAAATGTTTACCTCTGTCATATTTTCCAATACATGGAAATTCCTCTCTTGAAAAAAAACAGTCTGGATCACTCCGATTCAAACAGTTACTGACCCATATCTAGACTCCCTTTTCCTGCTAAATATGTCGAGGGCAATGAATGTGGAAATTTCAGCTTTCTTTGAAACTAACTAACTACTTGACTCAAAGCAGTTCCACTTCAGAGGCCAACACAGCACTGAACTGGCCTTGATCAGAGCCTCAATGCGCCATTAGTCCTATTGGACCTATCCGCAGCGTTCGACATCGTCAATCATAACATACTTTTGGATCATCTCGCAGCTATAGGGATAAAGGATCTCGTCTCATCGCTACTTACCTCTTTTCCTGGGAATCGTGTGCCGTTTGTGGCTCCGGAAGATTATTGATGCCCAACCTTTTCTTTACCATGCGGCGTACCACAAGGGTCACCACTGAGTCCACTCTTTTGAATGTTTATGGGGCCTGCTGGCTAGCCTGATTAAATTCTATGGATTTGTGGTGGTATCTTATGCTGATGATACACAGATAGTGATATTGGTAGCCAGCAACCCTGATGAGACTGCTCTCCATTTCCAGGACTGTATGCTTGAAGTGAGAAAATAGATAGCCTCAAATTGTTTAAAGTTCAACTCTAGCAAAACAGTGGTCATACTCTTTGGAAGGAACACTACTTTCTGGCCCCTATTTGGTGGCCACAGGGATTGAAACATTTACCTATCCCAGTTGACAAAGCAAGGAATATTGGAGTGGTCCTTGACAGCAACCTATCCTTTGAGGGTCAGGTCAACGCTGTCACATCAGCCTCTTTTTTCACCTTAAAACTCCTTATAAGAATATTGGATATTTCTACTGAATTAACATCATGCTATATGGAATGAAAGGCCTGGATAGGCATTTGTTGAATTTGGAATTAAATACTTGAATTACGATTGGACATGAATTGATTACGCATTGAGACTTGGAAAATAAAATGGATTAAGATAAAAAAATTCTTTGGAACACATTTGATTGGGAAATGTTTTCTTGGCAGTGCACCCTGCGTGGGACCTGAAGTGGTTCCACTGCTATTGTGATATACTTTGTGTGAATGGATGGAGCGCACTTTGGAGCTGCACGCCACAATAATTTGAAAACGTTGAGCTTGTTCGAAATGTCTAGGGACCAGGAGTGCATCCTTCAACTCGCCTCTCCCACCTGAGGGGTGGAGTTGGCACAGGCTGGCACACCCCCTTTCCTCACATAGGGTTTTCCGCCAGTCTTCCCACCAGAGTGGGGGTCAGAACCGGTGGGAGAGGCAACCCAGAACCGTGCCTCTTCAGACAGGAACCGACTAAGAAGAAGAGACAAAGGACATAGAGCTGTGCTGAAAGTAAGAAGAGGAGGATGCCCACTGACTTGGCTGCAGCCCTCCCACCCTTTCCCCACCTCAAACCTGCTCCAACAAAATCCCAGTGTGCCCTGCAGCCAGCAACCTCAAGAACCCTGAGGACCTGCCCTGTCTTCCACAAGAAAGACTTTGTCTCCTGTGACCGCCGGATTTGCTCACCCACAGACTCTGGCCAAATCCGCAAGTCTGCACCACTCTGCACCCGTTGCCTACGGCCCGAGTTTGAGTGGCCCAACACCACAAGGAGGTCTCCATGGCGATTCTGACCTGAGATCTGGTGATCCCTCACCTGCCTCGAATCTCAAACAAAGCAAAGCCTTCAGCGTCTTTCTGGAGGATCCCCCAACTGCAATCGGAAGCTGGTAAAAAAATCCAAATCTAACGACACCACTGCACTGACAAACCCACAGCCTTGGGTGGCCCAACCAATGGTTTCTCAGCATCCTCAAGCCTCCCAAATTACCTCTCCAACCAGTGGTCACCTCCAGAAGATCTTCGTCCATGAGCCTGCAGACGTTGTTGCAACCTGAGAACCCCCTTTAAAATCAACTTGGCATCCGATGCCAAAACAGCACCCTGCACCCAGCCGCCCCTGCGCCGCTGTGGGTGTACTTTGGGTGCTAACTCAGATTCCCCCATTGCCTAGAGCCTAACCCCAGGAGCTTTGCTCCAGCAACCTTGTGGCCTGCTTGTGAGCAGCCTCCAACCGGAGGCCCCGATCCCCTAATGGATAACATTGGGCCTCAGCACACAGCACCCTGCCGCCCTGGTGTTGCTGAGGGTGCTTTGAGAGTGCATCCTTGACCCTGGGGGAACCCTGGTTCTATCCCCAGAATACCAAATGCCACAAACTTGTACTTACCTGTAAACCAATAACTCAATTTCCTTCCGTAGGATTGCAATGACTGCTTTTTCCTAAAATTTGTTCTGTGTGGAGTTGATTTCGTATGAAACGTTAAAAAACTGCAAATAACTAAAAACTGCTTTACTTACCATTTGTCCCAGTGTGTTATCAATGCATATCACACTGAGTAGAAAAAGTCATCCATAAAGTAATCTGTAAAGTAATCTAACAGTAATTTCCACTCTATTGAAAGCATTTACAAACCTGTAACAAAGTCATTTCATTCAGCTTGCTTGTATTGTTCAACCTGCCTTAAAAGTACCATTTACACTTACCTGTACCAGGCTTGCTGGGTTCTAGAAAATAAATATAACTAAATAATATTTTGTATACAAATCAAATTGGTCTGAGTACAGTCTTTAAGTGTGTGACATCATTTGCTGACAACAAATGCTTAACACTACCCTCTGATAAAGCCTTAGTGCTTGCCGACACTACCACAAATAGAGAGTAAGGTGTGATCTACTTTTATCTTTGCCTACGTCTGGAGTTCCATTGAACTCTCTGCACACTATACCTCATTTTGGTATAGTATATGCAGAGCCAGCTTCCTACATGTATGTTAAAGGAGCACAAGACTATATTGATGCATGTAAACCAAATATCCTTTAAAGTCAGCTATGTAATCTGGAGTGAAACAAAACACACAATTATAAAGGAAACTACCACTCTGCTGGTTATTTCACCAGATATGAGTGCACAGAGGAATCATAAGCAGATCAGTAAAGTCAGCTGAATGTTTTTTGCCTCTTCGGGCAGACAGGCTACCTCCTTGTAGTGTCACAACATGTGCTCAGCTGGTGCTGCGTCTCAATGACCTGACATCTGTGGTGGACACACTGCTGATTTTTGATCAGTCTTGGCTATCTGCCTCTTCCCTGTGACACGTGCAATGTGGTCAGTCTGCATAGCCTCAACAGCAGATGTTCTTTGTTGCCGACCCATTTATACATTGCCACTAAACTGGCCCATTTCAACCTGTACATTCACAGTTCTTTTGAACTGGGTTGCTGTGGTATGTGCCAGTCACCCGATAGACCAACTTAGGGTGCCCATTCTGGCTGCACTGTGTCTGTCCCTCCATGTTGGACCTGAGTCAGTGTCTTCATGTAGACACAACTTCTCAAGAGCAGCTGTCATTCTGTCCATCTTGTGGTCCATTGGGTTTGGTTATCTGCCATTTGTCTGGCAACATTTTCAAATCCCACTGCCATAATGTCATGTTTGCTATGCAACTTCCTATTCATTATCTTCATGTATTTATGTTGCAGGTGTTGAATGCCTAACATGGACTTTTCCAGCCCTCCTAACACATGAGATGATTGTGGGATTGGTGGAAGTGTTTGTGACACAGGCCGTGCCCTACATCACTATCGGCCATGTCCCAACAGATGCAACTGGCAGGGTCTCACTATGGGAGTCATTGCAGGACTTGGTTGAGGATCATCTTGTCCTCCTCTTGTGATGCAGCCTGGGGTGGAAAGACAGCACTGGTGGTGAATCTATGTTATATGGAGGCTCCACTTTGGTTGTGATTTGGGTATTTATCCTCATTTATGTGAGTTGCCTCACCTACCTCAGACTTTGCCACTTCTGTGTGCTGTCCAGACACATCTATGGTGCACACAAAATGTAGTTGACATCTTTTGTCTCTGTTTTTGAGCCACCTAATATACCTTTGTTCTTTAGTTACAATAACACTATGAAAAACATCACTGTTTCATGTACTACTGTCCCATGATGCACTGGTATGGCTGCAGCAAGTGATACCTTAACATGTCTCTGTGGATGTACAAATTGAATGAAACAGTACAGTGTACATGCTGCACTTACTTGGGTTGGGTTCTGGGGTTGAGGTGTCCAGTTGCCCCAATCCAGCAACTGTCTCAGGCTCAAACATGCCTTCCACCAGTGTTTCTATGGATGTAGGTGGGGGCACTCTGTTGGGACCACCCCCTGTCACACAGCTCTCCACCAGGCTTGTGGCAAACTTTGCCTTGGTTCTCGACCTGAGGTAATACCACCGCTTATGTTGTTCCTCCACAGAGCACTGCCTGACCCCAACAGCATTAATTTTGGCCTGCATGTCTTTCCATATGTATTTTTGGGCCTCAGGGACAGTCATGGAGGCCTTACCAAACAGCATGTAATGGTGAGTGCAGCTTTCATTTACGAGTATTTCAATCTCCTTTTCTGTAAATTCCAATTTTCTCTTCCTGGCTTGCCATGTTGCTTGGGGAAGGGTTGGTGATTTCTCAAAGCGAACAGGGCTCCTGGATTCAGAAGCAGTCTGCCACGCCTTCTCTCTGTCACTCTCCTTCGCTGGCAGCCACAGATAAGCATTTTTTGGTTCAGGTGTTTGGGTCTCAGGGTTTGGCACTTGTACCAGGAGGTATTTACCCTATGTTTCGAATTTCATTTGCAATTTATGAATGCATTTGCTAAATAGGAAATCAGAAATTGCGATCTCTAAAATTGCGACTAACATGCTTTGAGAGAAGCAATGGGCCTCATTTATGAGAAATAACGCATCGCTGCGTGAAAGCAGCAATGCGTCACTTCTCAGTGCGCACTCCTTGCGTCATGATGGATGCGTCATATTTATAATATGACACATCATGGCGCAAGGAGTTACAGATACGTCAGTATTTCTGACGTATCTGTATAGCGCAAAAGTGACGCATTGCAGGAGTGTGTCACAAAAGTGACACAACTCCAGCAATGTGTCCTTTCACATGGGGCAAGCCCCATGTGTAAGGGCCTGCGTCAATCTTACGCCTGCTGTGAGGCAGGCGTAAGAAATTGACGCATTTGTTTCCTAGAAGTGGCGCAGTGAAATCTTAGAGATTTCACTGCGTCACTTCTATGACCCTGTCTTGCGTCAGAACGCCCCCCGCATTCATTATACCTTGCGTAGGTATAATGTAGCGCAGGGGTTTACAAAGTGACGCATCTACCTAGATGCGTCACTTTGTAAATATGGTGCAACAAAGCACATTTTATACGCTGCTGGTGCGTCACAAAAAGTGACGCACCGGCGGCGTAAAAGTGACGCACGGCCTCATAAATGAGGCCCAATATGTTTTGACAAAGCCTAGGCACCTCTCTACTTGCACTTACCTATTTGCGATTCACAAACTTTCTCTAATAGATAATCGCAATTTCCATACATGTGGCACTTAGTCCTAATTAAATAAGGAAATAAGCAGGACTACAGGTACCATAGTACAAAGCAAAAGCATGGACATGAGAAGCTAGTCACTAATAGACTTGGTAAATTTGACAGCTCTGGCTGACTTGCCTGAAATGGGTCACGATACAGCACACCAGGTTTTATTAGAATGCAACTTTCTCTTCCATCTTAGAGCAGATGGTAGTTCAAAGTTAGTCTACTACTTGACAACTCCTAATGTGAAAGCTAATATTTGTCTTTCTGACTTTAAAGAGTCATTAGGAAGGTGAATGTCTTTTAGATGAAAAATATCAAGTGCATAGTAAGTGCTCCACTGATATCGGATTCGTTTGTAGTACGATAAACACCATTAGGATTTAGAAAAATCAATGCTTCTTATCAGCCTCAAACGGCTAATTAACCCGCTGCATGTAATAGTAATTTAGAAAACATTTATTAAAAGAAATATTTCCTGGAGTTTTTAGGATCTTCAAAAGGCAATGTTTAATAGAAAAACATTGTGTCTTTATTTCTTTGAAGATAATACTGTATCATGAGGATAAAGAAAAAGGCAATTCACTTTGTACAGTGAGTTTTTTTTAAAGCATTGCAAGATTTGAAAGGATGTGTGCCTTTCAAGATTAAGAGGCTTTTTGCCATGTAGTTCTTTGTTCATTGGGAGAAGATTTCCTGCCTATATCAATAGACTGTTCAGTGGTAGATTGCTATTTTTTTTGTCTTATAATTATTTCTGAAAGCCCGGTTCTGCCTTTACAAATCCTGTTGTTTTAGTTAATGCTTACCTTAAAGAAATGACATTGTCCACCTTCATAAGCCACTCAAGGAGCCATGACACATACACACTGCTTTAAAAATTATATATTCCTGATGTAAGCTAATGAGACACCAATCATACATGCTTCTATGTGATGTAGTACTAGCAAGTGATCAATCAGTTCATAAAATTAAAATGCAAGATGATATTGGTTTTTCCAAAATATTGTCTTCAATGTTTTTTATTTTTTCAGAGTTTTATTGTTTTAAAATTATTTTTCTATGTTGTCAGTTTGTTTTAAATCTGCATGTGAGACTTTTTCCCTTTCTTTTGACATATTTAGAGGAAAGCTATAATTCACTTTATGAAGGTGTATATTGTTGAGCGCCTATAGGAAAATGCCCCATTTTGCATTGTTAACCCCCACTTTTTGCCTGATATCTGATGCACCTGGACTCAGTGTGTACTGGGTCCCTGCCAATCAGGTTCCCAGTGCCTGTGTTTTTTTTACCAAAGCTGTACCTTTGTTTTCACAATTGGCACACCTCTGGCTCACCTGTAAGTACCTTGTAAAAGGTACCAGTGGAAACCAGGTCCTTGTAAGGGCTGCAGCATGTATTGTGCCACCCTCAGAGACCCCTCACCAAACACATCCACTCTGCCATTGCAGACTGTGTGTTTTGGTGCGGACAACCCTTAAGAGTCTACATGGCACACATCCCTGGTTGCCATGCCCACCAACCATTGCCTATGGCATAGGTACGTCACCCCTCTAATAGGCCTCACAGTCCTAATGCAGGGTGTGGTATATCCCAGGTAGGGGAACAGCTGCATGAGCAATGTGCCCCTACTATGGCTGTGCAATTCACAGACATTGTAAGTGCAGTGGAGCTATATTGAGTACATGGGCTGAGAGTTTGTCATTACAAACTCCACAGCTCCGTGATGGCTTTACTGAATGCTAAGGAGTTTGGTATCAAACTCCTCGGCACAATGAACCCACACTGATGCCAGCGTTGGATTTATTGCAAAATGCACTCAGAAAAATGACAAACTCACTTGTCTCCAGCTGATTGATCTGCACCCGCCTGCCACACAAAGACATGGTTCTGACCCCATGAGGTGGGAACCCTTGTGCCCTTGTGGGTCAGGGACAAAGGCTTCTTGGGGTAGAGGGGATTCACACCTACCCCCCTAGCAAGAACAGCATTCATATTGGTGAGCCTCAAAGGCTTCCTGCCCTTTGATATGCTGGCCAGAGCCTCTCTAGTAGAGATGCCAGCCTCATTGACCAAGCCCCACTTTTGGCTGCAAGGTTGATGGGAAAATTAGTAGTCAGGAGAGGTGTGTCCTCTCTCTGCCAGGACCACCCCTAAGATGCCCTGGACCAACATGACCCCTTCCTTAGAAAACCCTCCGTCTTTAATGGAAAGATTCGACCCAATCAGTTTACAGGGATGCACACTCTCCTAGATGGGGACATTCTAAGGGGCTTATTAGGATGGCGGACGGATCGCCACCGCCATGCAGGCGGTGGGGATCCGTCCGCCATCCGTCACCGTCCGCCGGAAAGACCGTCCGCTGCTTTTCCGTGACCGCGGCGGAAAAGGTCTAATATGGTGGCGGTGTCTATAAGACACCGCCAGCCATATTAAGATGGGCTTCGGGGTATGCCTCTCCGTGGCAGCAATGCTGCCACGGAAAAGCATACGGTCTTTGCTTTTGGGGCCTGTTGCGTGCCCCCAGGGTGAAGGGATACAGAAAAGGGGGTGGTGATGAACAGAGTGTCTGAATTAAGCAGACCACTCTTACCCAGTCCAAAGATCAGGGCTTGGTCCATCACTGTTATTTAGCTCACTGCCCCATCCCAGCTCAGAACCTGGCTATATGCAAATTAGTCTGTCCCTGGCCCAGTGCATCATGGGAACAGGGCAGACCAAACTACCAAGCCAATTCTTCACCAGAAAGGAGACAAGCTACCGGGGACCGGTTTCTGGCATTTCAGCCTCGTCGGCCCGGCTTGCTTGAATCCTGATGGAGCAGTGAGCAAGGGACTCATGTCTGAGTATACCCTGCCACACCTATAGTGGCCAAAAACGATACAGAAAAGGGGGTGGTGATGAACAGAGTGTCTGAATTAAGCAGACCACTCTTACCCAGTCCAAAGATCAGGGCTTGATCCATCACCGTTATTTAGCTCACTGCCCCATCCCAGCTCAGAACCTGGCTATATGCAAATTAGTCTGTCCCTGGCCCAGTGCATCATGGGAACAGGGCAGACCAAACTACCAAGCCAATTCTTCACCAGAAAGGAGAAAAGCTACCGGGGACCGGTTTCTGGCATTTCAGCCTCGTCGGCCCGGCTTGCTTGAATCCTGATGGAGCAGTGAGCAAGGGACTCATGTCTGAGTATACCCTGCCACACCTATAGTGGCCAAAAACGATTCAGAAAAGGGGGTGGTGATGAACAGAGTGTCTGAATTAAGCAGACCACTCTTACCCAGTCCAAAGAGCAGGGCTTGATCCATCACCGTTATTTAGCTCACTGCCCCATCCCAGCTCAGAACCTGGCTATATGCAAATTAGTATGTCCCTGGCCCAGTGCATCATGGGAACAGGGCAGACCAAACTACCAAGCCAATTCTTCACCAGAAAGGAGACAAGCTACCGGGGACCGGTTTCTGGCATTTCAGCCTCGTCGGCCCGGCTTGCTTGAATCCTGATGGAGCAGTGAGCAAGGGACTCATGTCTGAGTATACCCTGCCACACCTATAGTGGCCAAAAACGATACAAAAAAGGGGGTGGTGATGAACAGAGTGTCTGAATTAAGCAGACCACTCTTACCCAGTCCAAAGATCAGGGCTTGATCCATCACCGTTATTTAGCTCACTGCCCCATCCCAGCTCAGAACCTGGCTATATGCAAATTAGTCTGTCCCTGGCCCAGTGCATCATGGGAACAGGGCAGACCAAACTACCAAGCCAATTCTTCACCAGAAAGGAGACAAGCTACCGGGGACCGGTTTCTGGCATTTCAGCCTCGTCGGCCTGGCTTGCTTGAATCCTGATGGAGCAGTGAGCAAGGGACTCATGTCTGAGTATACCCTGCCACACCTATAGTGGCCAAAAACGATACAGAAAAGGGGGTGGTGATGAACAGAGTGTCTGAATTAAGCAGACCACTCTTACCCAGTCCAAAGATCAGGGCTTGATCCATCACCGTTATTTAGCACCATCAGGATTCAAGCAAGCCCGGCCGACGACGCCTGAAATGGCAGAAACCGGTCCCCGGAAGCTTGTTTCCTTCCCAGTACAAGAATTGGCTTGGTAGTTTGGTTTGCCCTGTTCCCATCATCCACTGGGACAGGAATAGACTAATTTGCATATAGCCAAGTTCTGAGCTGGGATGGTGCAGTGAGCTAAAAAACGGTGATGGATCAAGCCCTGATCTTTGGACTGGGTAAGAGTGGTCTGCTTAATTCAGGCACTCTGTTCATCACCACCCCCTTTTCTGAATCATTTTGTCCACCATAAGCGTGGAAGGGTATACTCAGATGTGAGTCCCTTGCTCATTGCACCATCAGGATTCAAGCAAGCCGGGCCGACGACGCCTGAAATGGCAGAAACCGGTCCCCGGAAGCTTGTTTCCTTCCCAGTACAAGAATTGGCTTGGTAGTTTGGTTTGCCCTGTTCCCATCATGCACTGGGACAGGAACAGACTAATTTGCATATAGCCAAGTTCTGAGCTGGGATGGTGCAGTGAGCTAAAAAACGGTGATGGATCAAGCCCTGATCTTTGGACTGGGTAAGAGTGGTCTGCTTAATTCAGGCACTCTGTTCATCACCACCCCCTTTTCTGAATCATCCCAGGGTGAAGGGGGCATGGGGGGTGCACATGGGGGGTACCTATGGTACCCCCCAGCATTTCAATGTACAACATGACAGGCACCGCACGGTGCCTGTCATGTTGTGCATTGAAATGTACAACGTGCATTTTTAGCGTTGCGGCGGGCGGTGCTGAGAGCAGCGCCCGCCACAATGTTAAAAATGCTGGATGCGCCTGCCACTGTGGTGTGCGCATCATAATTGCTATGGCGGGACCGCCTCACACGTGGCGGACGGTCCCGTTTCCACCGGGATGGTCCGCCATCCTAATGGACCCCTAAAAGTGTAGTACGCTAAAGCCATTAGCCCATTGGCTACCATCTGCCAGTACCTGTACCACCCCTAAATTCAGCATTTAAAATCACCCCTGAACCTTGATCCTCAGATTTGACGGACCAAAGAAGAAGACGGTAGAGGACTGCTGCCAGACCAGGAAGTGAACCACTGCAGGTGATCTCTGCAAGAACACCGCCACCTGCAACCGGTTCAAAAACTGGACCTGCTGTCCCTCCTGAAACCCTGCAAGGCCTCCTAGAAACCCAAGAGACCATTTCAGCCTTCCCCAAATCACCAAGACCCTCTCTTTGGGCTAGAGGCTCTCGTCCCCGGCATCCTCCGGTACAAGAACCGTAGCAGTTGAGGACCAACACTTGTGTAGACACAACTCACTCCTGAAAAAAGAGCCCCAAGACCACAGTGGTAGAGGACCAGCACTTGGTCGACATGACTTTGCCCTGCCAGAAGAAAGCACTGCAGCTGGATGGCTTCCTCAATCTAGAGGGGTCCTCTCGGCCCAACGACCGAAGCTGTTCACAGCTCTGTTCCTAAGAGCCCATGTCCTCCTCCCTGTTGGCTTCCTCCTGTGCCACCTGCATGGCCGCTGCCTCTCCATGATGGCCGACGATGGTGGAAATGCTCCATCTCCTGCGCATCTACATCCTCATGACCGCAACCATAACTGCTGGGTTGGCGGTGCCTCCATTCAATGTACGGTAACTTGCTGACAACGACTGTGACAGTAACAGTGTTGGCGGTATACTGAATCCTAACCATCTTCATTGCTCTCCGCTGAATGCAAGGGTACATTACCATTGCCCGTATCGACCCCTGTGGCATAGATACTGAATCCTGCACCTCTTCGGGTGCTCCCCAGTCTTCATTGACTAACATTGGGATCAGTGTTGGTCTAAACCCTAGAAGACTGGAAGAGAGGGTTGTGTACTTGCCTATTAATGCATAAACCTGCTTTACTCCCCCAGGATTGTCTTGCATTACTCATCCTATTGCATACAAAAGTTCAACAATTGCTATTGCAACATTCAACTGTTCTAAACTGATAACACTATAGTATTCCTATTACTGTAAAGCATTGTTTATTTACTGCCTTGGAAAACAATCCATACTGCATTTGATAAGTATTGCTAATTTTAAACTGTTACTTACCTGCAACTAAGTTCTTTTTAGTTCTAAAAATAAAATAACAGAGTAATCATTTTTATTATAAAACAATTGGTCTGGATTCAGTCTTTGAGTTTGTGCAATCATTTCTCGCCTGAGTATCTACAATAAATGCTTAACACAGCCCTCTTATAAGACTAACTGCTCGACAACGCTACCACAAATAGAGCTTTTAGTATTATCAACTTAAGTCTCTGGGGATTCACTGGAATCTGTGCACACCATACCTTACTTTGGTATAGTACATACAGAGCCAGCTTCCTACAGTGTCAGACCCTGTTCCCGGTGGCCATGGGACAAGCAGGAGCTTCTGTGTATCAACCGGAGGGTGGGGTGGGCAAGGTAATTTGCCTTTGATGCTCTGGGGTCTGTCCTATTATGGCTTTGTAAACTGAGCCTAATACAAACTCTTCATTACTTCAGTGGTAGCGATGATGATCAATTACTGGCTTCTCAAGAAGATAAGGTGGAGATGATTGAGCTCAGAGCTTAACCATCACACAACAGTTCAATACATTCTGTCCTTATCTTTATAGAAACAAATACTTTAATGCACTTGGGTATGTCACACAACCATATACAAATTAGTGTTAACCATATGAGCTTCAGTTGCACCAAGGTGAGCCTCGGGTTGCCTCAGAATTTGGCTTTCCCAGTGCTTTTTTTAATTTGGTAAACTAAATCCACCATCTTTTGCTGATACTAGAATCGTCAAAACTAGAAATGTGATTTTTTTCCCACTCATTTGCAAACCATGTTAGAGGTATTTAACACTCTAAAATATAAAATGTATGCAGATGTTAATATGTGGAATTTTAAACTCTCACCAGACTCTTTCTGGAAAGACCACTTTAAACCTATTTTTTTTATTTGCCAATGCATGGTGTCCCCTCTCCTGCTATGAGACAGTAGAGCATATCTCTATTTTGATTAAGTCATTCAGTCTGTAACCTTGAAAGAACATTTCAGCTATCACCTTTAAACAAGTCCAACAGTCAGCTGTATAGGTAAACTCATTTTACTAAACCAATTATACTCAAATTGGTCAAATATTAAGCACTGCTGAAAGCTAACTATTGCTGTTGAAGCAAGCATAAAGTAGACTTCCTGCTGAAGATTAGGAAATCCTTATTTCAAATATGGGTCAAGTGACTGAATACAGCAGCAAAGACAGAAACATGACATCGCAAATATAGAGATATCACAGATTAATGACATCAAATAATAGGCAATGATGCCTGCGCAGCTTCTTTATGTAGATTGTGAAGCAAACAAGAGCGAAATTTGCATGATTTGATGGAACCTCAAATCCACAATCATAAACCAGGGGAGGGGATATAATAACTGTACAGCCCAAGGCAAAAGGGCTATAACAATATCAAAATAATAGATCCATGAAAGGTAGAATGTTCTATATAAAAAAGGGAGAAAAAGAAAGACAAATATTGGAGTGTGAAAGCAGACGGCCCATACGAGCCTTTATTAGCCATAAACCATTTAATTGTTTTCAGTGAAGCTCCAGTATTCTCAATTTTATTAAAATCAGGGGGGCATATTATCAAGGGGCTTTATCTCCGCTTTTTTGGCTTTAAAAGCCAAGAAAGCGGAGATAAAATTATCTCCCTATTACCAAGCTGTCGCTAACACCAGTTAGCGACAGCTAATAGGAGATAGTGACCATCTTGGGCCCCGCTTTGCATGTCAGTGATATTTATCACTAATGACATGCAAAGTGGGCGTGCCAAGATGTTAGTGACTGAAAACAGTCGCTAACATCGCTATCTCCTATTACCAACTTTTGGAGATATTCGCGCTAAGCGCGAATATCTCCAAAAGCTAACACTTGCCCAGGAGCAGTTCTTAGCCATGTTATCCAATGGGAGGTGGATAACATGGCTAAGAGCATTTGCTCGATAATGCATGAATATCGCGGACTTTTCAGCGATATTCATGCATTGCGGCCGTTTTTTATCGCATTTGCGATAAACCTTGCTAATAGCAAGGTTTATCTGCGATAAAAATCGCCGATGTGCGGCGATAATTTTTGTCTCTAAACAAGTTAGAGACAAAAATTATCTCTATTGGTTGGTAATATGCCCCAGGATTTTTTATCCAAAGTTCATAGCAAGGCACAGAGGTTACCATTGAAAGTGCTCCAACAATCTCAGTGGCTGTACACTCTAATCACCTACAGGAGAAAGTCTCAAAGTTTGAGCAAATAACCAGTAAGTTGACCTTCAGCTGTCATGAAAACAACCTTCCAGGACAAGAGCCATGAGGCTCATTGTTTCCTAGACAAGCTATGTGTTAGTTTTAACTGTTTTTGTATTAGAGTAAAAGTGCTGGTGTGATAATGAGGATTCTTTCTCCCTGGCAAATTCAAAGTTGGGTTAAACTCTGAGGTCTACCATCTGTTTGACACAACATCTATGAAGGAAACTAATCGAAGAGCTGGAATGGCAGTGCAGTGCCACCTTGTGTCATATAGGGCCATTATGGTGTGTGTTATCATATGCAAAAAATAGGTGCAGTAAATGACAAAGATAACATAAGCCCCATTGACTCCCCCTCACTGGGGATGGTTAGCCTAGGCAAAGGGGTGTGCCCCTAGTTTGCTACTGGAATTGTTTGATGGATAACCAGGTGTCCTCCAAGGAGTTTGCATGGCTAGAGAGTCCCACCATAGGTAGAACATGGTAGACCTGAGAGAGAAAGGACTGGACAAATTGGTAGCAGAATGGTGCATGTACATAAAGGAAGACTGGGGACCTAACACAATAATATATGTTTCATTCACATACATCTTCATGCCTCTAGCAAGGCAATGAAGTGCATTTGTTAACTGGTGGCACGCTACTCCATGACGTCCTTGGATTGAATATTGTATGTCGCTAATTTGACCTATGCAAGTAACATTTTGATGTTATTTACGGAAGCATGGATTGTGCTCTGGTTGTCATTTTGTTACCGTGTATAGTGAAGGGAGTGATAGCTAGGATGCTGGGAGCAATTGACTGGCCAATGTGATGTGGTCATGGGGGTAAATGAGCAGTGGTTGTCTTTCTTCAGGACTCTGGATTGTTTTCAGTCATTGCAACGTAAGGAGCACGGCTCCTAGAGAGAGTCAGTTGGCACTGTGAAGATGAGACGGGGCGAGGGGGATGGCAGCTTAGAGATTGTGCAAGAAGCCTAGGCACAGGAAGATTGGTCATACCAATTTCAAACAGTAGAAAATTTTTAGAAGGTAGTATAGTTTGCATTCTATGTTACTTTATTTTCTCTTGGATGACCCAAGATCTGCAAACAGTTAGATACAGAGCTGGGTACACTTACTGTTTGATCTTTGCTAAGCCTGAAAAGAGTTTCAGGCCAGGTCTTATAGTGGAAAAGAAGCTGCTAGTTGGGATCATCATGTGAAAGAAACCATTGGTGACCTGGGAAGACAATGAACAAAAAACTTAACGCGGATCTTATTCTTCTGCTGACACTTGCAGACAAGGACTTGGATGTGAATTAGTGGTTTGCAGGGGCATCAATCATTACTCTTAGTTTGCCTTGGTACCCCTGGGGCTGAATACAAGAAAGTTTCCAAACAGTAGGTATTTGCTCCCACTTTCTGCACCCTGGAGCACTTTGGTTTTATAGAAGGGGCTGCGGATGCTTGTGCTACCCTTTTTAAAATATAGGCTGTGCTGGCTCACCTTTTGTGCTAGTGTGATCATGAGGAGGCATTCCATCATTTGCATGCGATGGGGGTCCTATGCAAATTAGGAAACACCTTTCCTCTGTGCCTTGTGCTATATTACAAACACAGGCTTGGAGAAAAATGAGCTGTCAGGAGATGCACTGGCTGTGCGCCACATGTAGGTGGCATGTAGTCAGTGTGCTGTCCAAGGACATCTATTGGAAAGAAAGAAGGGAATCCGGAGGACCCCACAGGAATCTCCATGCAGCCAGGTGCAGCCACTCACTGCCTTTCTTTCATTTGCTCAATGAAAGGCTTTTCACTAATGCACTCTCTCCAGGACCAACACATGTTTGCGGTTGCACTTGGAACAGCACATTCACTGTAATAGGGCGTGCAGGCCCAGTCTAGACTTGGCACAACCATTTAAAGGTGTGCCATAGTGTAACAGAAGCAATGCGCCCCATATGGAATGCAGGTCCTGGTCTCAGAGATAAGAAGGGAGATGTAAACAAAACTCAGAAATCTCTGTTTGCTTTCTATAGTTCCACTCTATGGGCTCGATTCACAGAACTATCTTAAGACAAAATCCTAAACTTACTACCATTTTGGTATTCACAGAAGGCACTTACTCATTTCGGTATTCACAGAAGTTAGGAGTCCTAACTTTAGGACTCCTAAATGCCTTCTGTAAATACCGAAAGTCTAAAGGTTATGATTTTTCTCAGTTTAGGAGAAGTGAAGTTAGGACTCCTAACTTTAGGACTCCTAAACTGAGAAAAATCATAACTTTTAAGACTTTCGCTATTCACAGAAGGCATTTAGGAGTCCTAAAGTTAGGATTTCTAACTTTACTACTCCTAAACTGAGAAAAATCCTAACTTTAAGACGTTCGGTATTCACAGAAGGCATTTAGAAATCCTAAAGTTAGGACTCCTAACTTCTGTGAATACCGAAATGAGTAAGTGCCTTCTGTGAATACCAAAATGAGTAAGTGCCTTCTGTGAATACTAAAATGGTAGTAAGTTTAGGATTTTGTCTTAAGTTAGATCTGTGGGCCCTATGTTCTTCCTCGGCACCTCAGCAGCAAAACCCTGCCTCTTCAGATGCTAACATAGGGAGAATGGTTTAACCTTATGATGTCATCGTTTAGTCAAAAGGTGAGTGAGGTCACTTCTGCTGCCCTCCATCTGTTGATGAATCGACGTCCATGCTTAAGAATTAATATGATGGTGATTTTAACAGCTTTTATAAACATTATCCAGTGCTCTTTTAAGATTCACGGTATAAACAAAATATTATAAATCCCTGCAAGCAGTTTGAGCAAAATAGCAAAATTATTTTAACCTCTCATATAAATAAATTATTTTGTCTTCTGATAGTGTCAAATTTTGAGTTTTACTGTTGCGTTTTATTACTTCCATTCTTCAGTTTTATTCTAGGTCGACACATCGCATGCTAATGGGTTTGCTTTTTCAATGGGCCAACTGTAGAAGTGTGGACACCGTTGCATGAGACCTCTCGCAGAAGGGATCCATTAATATTCCATAAAGCACTCCCGAGTGCATCTCCGAAGGAGAAAGTCGTGCTCTTAAACACTCAAACCACTTTTAAAGCCTCTGCTCGTGTTCCTCAGCCCGGATTCAGAAATGGCTTCCAGTGCTTGACTGCACACATTTACTCACAGTATCAAATTTGAATGCTTTTTCGAGACAGTAAAAAAATCCATTTAGAATGTCCTATGTGACTCCTAAGTCAAGATGCGGAAACTTCTTCCTGTTAGATACCAATTGTGCACTGAATTTAAAAATGGAAAAACCAATGTTCCAAATGAAAATAAATCTGGCAATTTGAGCACGCGGTACATTTTGCACTTAAAATAATGTTTGGAACGACTTACAACCTCTGACATCTGCATCCAAAATGCTAAAGCGTTAGGCTGCATTATTTTGAATACGTGACTCAAGGGGATTCTGTGGGACTTTGTATAACTAATTATACCCTAGGACGTGATGTCCTCGCCTGTATTACTGCCAGCATTTAAATGTAGTCCCATGGTTTATTCTTCGGTAATGAGCAAATGGTATTTCACTAAATGTCAAGCACTGCACTTGATAAAAGTTCATTCCAAATAAATGCATCATTTAAAACGTAAGGCGGGCCCTTCAGAACACAGCTCTAAACTATATTTCTTATTTGTTTATCCATGATTAGTAATGCACATGTTAACAACGTGCCAGTCATTTCCATTCAATGAATCTTTATTCGACCTTAAAATGATCATAAAAGCACAGGTTAAAATATTATACATTCACTGTCATAAAATACCAATCTGTGTGCATTGCAATAAATATAACCATTATAAAAACAAGAAATCATCACAGTATTGCAGCATAAAATATAATACAGGGCCAATAGAAGTAAAAGGAGCACCTATAGACTCCTCTCCATTGATATTCTGCTCCAAATGGCCATCTTGAGATAGCCACATACAGTGAAACAAATGTCTCGGCTATTTAACATTTGAAGATGGCTTAAGGCCACCCTACATTTCTGGATAGCTAGTCTTATAAGTAAAAGTTTAAGATATGGCTGAAAAAGTTATGGATAAAAGCCACAAAAAAACATAAAATGTAGTAGGGATTGATCCGCTTTGCCGTCACAAGTACAGGGGGTAGTTGCTTGCGCCATACACATTAAGGGGGATATGTACAAGGAAGTGGCGGAGAGAGGCGTTAGCCTCCTTGGCTTAACACCCCGCTCCACCACTTCTGAAACGGAAGGCTGCACCATGTTTTCAAGAATGTGGTGCAGCCGTGCGTTTTCCCCTGGGATGGCGATAAGATCAGCAATTTAGCACCAACGCAGGCACCCTTGCACCATAGTGCAAGGGTGTCTGCGTGCTGGGGAGGATTGTTTATGTGCAGGAAGGTGTCCCTTCCTGCACATAAGCTATCTTAAAATGACATTCTGTCACTTTCATGTGTGCTGCTTCATGCAGAATGGTATTTTTTTAAAGATTTGTTTGTGTACAGGAAGGGACACCTTCCTGTACACAAACAGACCCAGGTATTTTTCTTTTTGCATCTGTGCTGCACAAGGCAGCACACAAGTAAAAAGTAAAAAGGAGGAGATATAATGCATTTCTCCTCGTTTAGCCAACTTAAAACCAGGATTAACCTGGATTTAATTTTGGTGCTGCCTCCTATGAATGCCACCCTTGTATATAGGGGGCAGCGTAAAAATGAATGGCTGTTGCGGTGGAATGCCCACCGCAACACCCATTGCCCACGCTTTTCACGCTAACCATAGCGTGAAAGGGGGCCTTATGTACAAGGCAGCGTTAAGCCACATTAAGTGGCTTAACGCTGCCTTGTACATAAGGAGCAGCCCCATTCGCCACCACAACGTCAGCAAAAGTGGCTTTGTGGTGGCGATAGGGGTTTGTACATATGCCCCTCAGTTTCATAAAAACATGCTGAGCGCCAAACCAAAATTTAAACAGGGGCAACCTCTCCCATCGGGTATAAGGTATATCTAAGTTACAGGGGGAGGCACCCATTGCAAACATAGAATGATAATACCGGAAGGTTTTCTTATTATCTACCTCCTGGAACGTTTGAGAAATCATATAATCTATACATTTCTCCTTCAGCACTTTTTTAGTGGTCCTATTAATCAGATTAGGTGAGCTAATTAATTCTGACAAACTAATATTATCCAAAGAATTACATACATATTTCAACCATGGAATAGAGTCCCCCATCTATTGTCTGACAATGTGCCCGTCATCTCAGTGACAGCGTTTTCATTGTGGTGATATACAGAATAATGTACCCTAACTGCATGTTTTCAGTGTTTTAAATCGTCTCGATAAAGAACAGTGTCATAAATCTGTGTGATTCAGGAGTGATCTATAATAACCCTCATATAATACTGGTGGACATACATTATTTCATATACTCCCAGCATGACAATAACATAAAATCATTTTATAACACAACTATGAATACTTTTATAATTTTTTGTATAAAACAGTCATCACGTTAGCTATTTTAATGTCAAAACTACTAAATTCTAGCACAAATAACTCAATAAAAATGTAATCATATTACTGCATGTGTTAGAATGTGCGTTGTCATTAACACCGCATTGTTATTATTCTTATGATTATTATTATGATGTTGATGATTATTATTATTATTATTATTATTATTATTATTATTATTATTATTATTATTATTATTAATAATATGTATTATTAATACATATCTGAATTCCACTTACCAAACAGGGTGAATGTAGCCATGGTCGCAAATTAAAATTGATAAGAAAACCCCTGCAATACGCAGCTATGGTTAGGTGCACAATCCATAACTTGCATAGCATCCATGCAAACCATAACTTGCAGACCAAATACATTGTTTTTGACCTGACAATATTCATAACAATAAGTAACATCTAAAAGCACATCATTAAATACCAAGACATTCTCAAAGAACACATAATGCTATATTGCCCTCTCATTGATAGGGTTAATGCTAATGTCCATATCCAGGGTTTGGTCTTGATCATCGACTGGGCATTGGTTTTGGTGTGCAAGTTACAGTTTGATTGGCTTTTGTGAGAGGTACACAATATATATTCACACAGAATATTGTATGCTCTTAATTATTAATTTGGATGTATATCACTCGAAGTTAGGAGTGGATACTGTGATAAGTTTTGTACATTTTCTTAGGGTACACTTATGTATAGATAGATTGTAGTATTTGTAATGTACAGTTTGTATATGTGATTTGTATATATTGTGTATGCTGTATTGTTATAAATATTTTTTTCATATGTGTTTGTTCTTTTGCGCCACTCCTTCTGTTGACTCGTGTATATGTCTATATGAAATTTTGAATATGAATGTACTTAGATACTTGTAATCAACAGGATAATTAACTATTTCTTGTTTGCGATTAAATGTTTGATTGATCCCGCAGTACCTTTTTCTTCTACTTTTTCATCTTTTGATGTCCCTTGCTCAGGTATGGGAGGGTGATTTGGGCAGAACCCCTTCCAAATTTTCTAGTACTTAAATATTAATAGGGCTAGGAGATTTAAGCGAATCTTTGACTGCAGCATTTTCTGCATGATTAGCACACAACATTTGCTTAGTTTCACTAAAAAAGGTCTTCCTAGCTCAAATTGATGAAAATCAGACTGCCAGAGAATGTGCTGCACAATCGACTTTTCTGCTGCATATTTTAGATAACCTTGCTACATAAATTGGCCTTCCATGATACATATTCCTGGTAGTCCTTACGATGGTAAAGCTCTGCAGAGGGATTTGGGACCATCATTATGAGGATACAACCTATATTTTACAGGAAACCATGAAATATGTTCACAGTTCCCTGCGAAATATGAATTTCATCATCATGGCGAGTGCTCTCAAACCCCTCTACAGAGACTTGCCATTGCTATAATAAACTAGTGCAATGTATCTAATTAAACCTGTATTACACGTGAAACAGGCCATATGGTCTGTGGTCTACAAAGTACTTGTAATAAATGATTCATAAGCAGTCCAACGAAGAAACTGAAGGAATGTCAGTTCCAACAAAAGTGAACTGTATCAGATAAAAACAGCACTCAATGGCGATTCATTTTGAGACTGTGCATTGTAGCAAACAAGATGGTTTCTATGTCTTTGCATTGGGAATGGTGGAGAATTCTACACAAAGGGGCAGAAATAGAACAAATGCTTTACCAGAGAAAATTATTTCTGAATATAGAGCATTATACATTGAGAAACGTGGGCCATGAAAAGCATGGCCATATTTAATGAAAAGTTATCGGTGTATGGGTAATGAAAAAACACAATATGAAGCCCTGGCAGCTTGCTGATGCTACTGCACAAAAAGTGAAATACAGTAAAGAAGGTAACTGGAATTTTTAAACACAAACATAAACGAGACAAAAAAGACCATGAACGTTTAAGTATTAGTAATGTGATCAAAAAAAGGCAAACAAGAGAAAAATAAACGTAATTTCAGAAACGACTGCGTATATGCTTTAAGATAGATGATGGATGAACCCTTGGAGTGCCCCATTACAGCCACAAGAAGGATGGAATTTGCACTTCTAGAACGGTTTTATAAAGTCCTCAATGACATGTGTTAATATGAATTTTAGCAAAAGCCTGAGTGCTATATCTGACAGTTTGAAGTTGGAATTGCTTGGAAAAATTACAATACAACAAGAAAAACATTTAAATATGCTGCAGAACAGCACAGTATGGTGTTGCAAACATGCTGAATGATGCTTTCCAATAAAATGCTTCTCAATCAATCAAACAGCATTTGTAAAGCGCACTCTGTCACCCCGAGCGGTATGTGGGCGCTTTGTTTCCGTTGAAGAGCCAGGTCTTGAGTCTCTTTCTGAAGTCTGTTAGTGATGGGGCTGTGTGGAGATGGAGGGGGAGGGTTGTTCTAGGTCTTGGCAGTGATGTAGGAGAAAGAGCGGGTACCGCTGCGGCTGCGATGGATGTGGGAGTTGTGTGCGAGGACCAGTAAAGAGGAGCATGGGTGTTTAGTGGGTTGGTTAATGTTCAGTCGATGGTTGAGGTAGGCAGGTCCTAGGTCATGGAAGGCTTTGTAGGTGTGCGTGAGGAGCTTAAACAGGCATCTTTTCTGAATGGAAAGCCAGTGGAGGTCTCTCAGGTGGGATGTGATGTGGGCTTGTTTCGGGAAGGTCCAGGATGAGTCTGTGTGATTTGGAGTCTTATGAGCAGCGGGGTGGAGATGCCGGCATAGAGGGCATTTCCATCGTCGAGGCGGGTAATGATGAGGGCCTGAGTGACAATCTTTCTGGTGTCGGTTGGGATCCAGATGAAGATTCTGCGGATCAAGTGTGTGGAAGCAAGAGGAGGCGACTGCATCATTAACTTGTGGTTTCACTCCTCTCGTCCCTTGCCCCGCTAAAGTCCTTGCGCAATTGGCCCCTACCCTCAATCACCTCATCAACCTGATCCTTAACCGCTCGCTCAGCTCAGGTGAAGTGCCTCAGCCTTGGAAACAGGCACTCATATTGCCTTTACTTAAGAAAGCCAACCTAAACCCTGAATCCCATGCCAACTACAGACCCATTTCCCTTCTGCCGGCTCTTGCGAAAGTGGTTGAGAAACACGTCCACACTACCCTTTCCCACTTTTTAGAGACGAATGATATACTACATAAATCTCAGTCTGGTTTTCGCTCTAACTTGAGCACCGAAACTGCTTTGCTCGAGGTCACTGAAGCGATCAAAGCAACCTTGGACAGGGGAGGAAAAGTTATGCTGGTGATGCTTGACCTCTCTGCAGCCTTCAACACCGTCCCCCATGACCGCCTCCTAGCTAGACTCTGGGAGGTGGGTCTTAGGGGGACGGTGTTCAGTTGGTTCAGGTCTTTCCTCTCCAATCGACAGCAAACTATCTGGGCTCCACCATTTTCCACCGCAATGCCGCCTCTGGAGGTCGGAGTTCCGCAGGGCTTGATTTTGAGCCCCTCGCTTTTCAACATTTATATGACCCCTCTGGCGGCACTTGCGGAGGGTTTTGGAGCCCAGATCGTGTCATATGCTGACGACACGCAACTCCTGTTCACCTGCGACAGGGGCCACGACTTTGACGGGACGTCTATTCGGGGCTGCCTTGGGGCTGTATTTGACTGGTTCAGTCGTCACAGCCTCAAGTGCAACTCCGAAAAATCTGAAGTGCTTTTCTTCGGCTGTCCCGCAGACCCCAGATGGAAAGAGTGGTGGCCTGCCGCCATGTTCCCTCCTGACAGCGATTCGGGGGCTGCGAAAAACCTAGGCATCCAGGTCGACAACTGCCTCTCCTTTAGGGGCCAGGTGTCGGGCCTGGCTGGCAGATGCTTTGCGATCTTGAAGATGCTGAGGAAGTTCTTGCCGCTCCTATCCCTAGAGCATAGAAAGACCACGGTGCAGGCCCTGATTGGCTCGCGCCTAGACTACGCCAACGTTCTGTACCTAGGTATGCCGGACTACCTCTTATCGCGGCTCCAGGTTGTGCAGAACTCTGCGGCCCGTGCCATCTTTGGCCTCACTAGGAGAGCCAGGGCCTCTGAGCTCCTCAGAACTCTTCATTGGCTGCCCATAAAGAAGCGGATCGCCTTCAAGGCCCTAACCATCGCTTTTAAAGCCCTCCATGGTACAGGTGCCCGCTATCTCCAGAAATGGATCACCTTCTATCTCCCTTCTAGATCCCTACGTTCCTCGACTCAGGCCAGGGCAATCACTCCTAGGATCTATCGTGCCCGCTGTGGGGGGCGTTCTTTCAAACATCTTGCTCCCCAACTGTGGAACGATCTTCCTCTTTCTCTCAGATCCAGCTCCAATCTTCTTACTTTCAGGAAAGATCTGAAGACCTTGCTGTTCATGCAATAACTCCATCTCTTTTATGCTACGTTCTTTCCGCTCGTCCTGTTTTCTCTCCCACTCCAGACCGGTGAGGCTCTGACAGCGCCGGGACACTCTTCGGAGTAGCCGTGCGCTATAGAAGCACCCAATTAACATAACATAACATGGTCAGTTGATGCTGAGGTTGTGTGTGTGGTCGGTCGGTTTGGGTCGCAGTTCTGCAGGCCACGAGCAGTGGTCCCACGCAAAGGTGTTTTTCCCAAAGATCAGTACTACAGTTTTGTCGGAGTTGAGTTGGAGGCAGTTGTCTCCCATCTATTCATCTATGTTGGTCATGGCATTGCAGAAGTTGGTTTTGGCATTGAAAGGGTCCTTGATGAGCGAGAGGCTCAGTTGGGTGTTATCTGCATAGGAGATAATGTTGAGTCTGTGGGATCTGACGACGTCTGCAAGGGGGGTCATGCAGATGTTGAACAGGGTGGGGCTGAGAGATGATCCTTGTGGTACACTGCATATGATGTCTTTGGGTGCGAATGTGAAGGGAGGAAGTCGAAAGCTCTGTGTGCATCCTGTGAGGAAAGAAGGAAACCACTTGAGGGCTTGCTGTGTGCCTATGTTGGGGAGTATGTCGATGAGGGTGTTGTGGAAGACTGTGTCGAATGCCATGGAGAGGTCGTGGAAGATCAAGGCCACAGTTTCTCCATGGTCGAAGAGTGTTCTGATGTCATCTGTGGCGGAAATCATCATGGTCTCAGTGCTATGGTTGGCACGAAATCCTAATTGAGAGGTGTCCAGTTGGTGGTTTTGTTCCAAGAATTCGGTGAGCTGCTGGTCGATTACTTTCTCAAGAAATTTGGCTCGGTAGGGGAGTAGGGAGATCCAACAGTAATTTTTGAGCTTGTTGGGGTCAGCCGAGGCTTTCTTAAGGAGGGGTCTGACGTCTGCTTGTTTCCATCTGTCCAGGAAGGTTGCTGTGTGCTCAGAGCTATTGTCAGGCATAGTTTCATGAAACCACACTGAAGTGATTGGTAAGTTGCTAGATCCCAAGCAGAACTAATAATTTCACTTCAGAGACATGAAACTTCAATAATGTACTATAACAGTTAGGACATGTCTGTGCGAAACAATCAACAATATGTTGATGTAAGCCTCCACTATCACATTCTATCATAACATAACATGTGTATTTGGTAAGCACACAGTCACCCTTGGGCATCATTGTGCTGAATAACAGATGTTTCTTGTTACCCAACTTAATGGGACTCATTTTATCGACCTTAGAAGGATGAATGGCTGAGTGGGTCCACCAGGATTTGAACCTGTGACCATGAGGTCAAGCACAGGCATCTAGAGTGGATGCCTTAGTTCTCTAAGCCACCAGGGACAGCTTCAGAACTTGCTAAACATTGTATAGAGTGAAAAGACCACTTGAGTCATTTAGAGTTTGATAGAGGGGGCAAACTGATATCCATTCCCAAGGCTCCCATCTGACAAAACCGCAGTTACCCAACTCTACCTAGAGCAGGGGGAAGTGCTAGGTTTCCAATGGGTTTCCACTGGCTCACGGCATGGAAATCTCTGACTTGATAGCCTTTCTGTATGAAATAATAGTGGGAGGCATATGTCCCTATTTAGGGCCCATGTGGTCTTAAGTACTGCAGTGAGAAAAATATACATGCTAATCTGCAGCATGAAGTGTAATCTCGCTTATCAATCCTACATATTCATGAGGCCCAAGTAACCTCACCTTCAGATTACAGTCTTTTCATCCTAGCCATAATTTTCATAGCAAAGATAGTGCTTTTAGTATTTCGTAAACCTCCCCTTGACTGTCAACGGTGGCATGCCTTCCCTGTGCACGCTCCCATAGCTTGGAATGCCCCCCCCCGGACATCAGACTCTCACACCCAATGGTTGTCTTCAAGAAGAAGCTGAAAACCAATTTATGGATTTAACAGATTCATCTAGGAGCACTGACAAGGGCCCATCTGGCTGGTGTGTACTCTATGAATGTTGTCTCCTTATCTGTTAGTCCTTTGTTATCTAGCTTACAATATCAAGTTACTTTTCAAAGTGGTGTATTGATCACTGCCAGCTGAAGATGTCCTTGCAAAGAACTACCACTACCGTATTGTTCATGAATCTAGAGAATTAACAAAACTACACCACTTTGTGGTAGTTCAGATTATTTTAATTACTTTGAAACCATCACATTTCTTCTACACCGTACTGACCTTCCATAATACAAACAAGGGTATTTCTAAGATGTGATCCTCGTTTTAATGACAGATGTACTCTTGTGGAAACTACATTGTCATGGCAATGATCTCATCACACACTCTCATTTGTAATAATTTCCCCCCTTCAATAAAATGCAGCATAGTACTAAGAATATAATTAAAAATCAGGGAAAAAATCACTTGATTTAGCCACCATAACCGAGGCTTGTCACTGAAATCTTTGCTCTGAACTGGCTTTGATGGATGCCTTCACAATGTATTTTTCCTCTAGCTTACACATGTGCTCAGTCGAAGCATTCATTTGTACACTTCTAAAATGCCACATTACAAATGTGAACAAATGGTTTCCTGTTGATAGTAGAAATTATTAGGATTGAAGTTATTAGAGAGAATTGGACACTTCACTATGAAACTATAGTTGAGATCATCAATCAATCATAATCAATCAAACAAGCTTTTTTCGGCTTTTGCAAAAAACCATGGGGTATATTATCAAGAACGGCGTTAAAATTTTAGCCGGTACAGCGGTAGAAAACTGCTGCTGATCGCGGCGATAATGGGCTTGATAATATGCCCTGGAGAATTCCAATAGAAGCCCATGTTCACACCAGAACATGGACTTCTATTGGAATTCTCAAGGGCATATTATCAAGCCCATTGTCGCCACTTTAGGGGCAGTTTTCTGCCGCTAAACCGGCGATAATTTTCGCTCTTGATAATATGCCCCATAAAGGTTAAAATATGCTATGCTATGCTATGCTATGGGCACTTATAATGCGCGCAGCTGCTCCAGCAAAGGAGCGTCCCGGCGCAAGACAAGGTAGAACGCAACACCGCTAAAAAGAAAAGACAGAGGAGAGGAGCAGCTGCGGGGCAGAATTAAAATAGGAAAGTTTTAATGGCCTTACGAAACAACAGGTGATCCTCCAACAAACGGATCTCTACCGGAAGGAAATTCCAGATAGCTGCAGCTCTCACTCGAAAAGATCGGCCCCCAGCTCGGCAAAGCTTGAACCGGGGGACCACAGCGAGAGCCTGGCCCAAGGATCTGAGAGAGCGTGTCGGAACATACAAAGATAAGAGATTGGTGAGGATCTGGGGGGCAGAACCTTTCAGGATTTGGAAGGCCAGACATAAGACCTTGAAATGGATTCTCATCTTGACCGGCAGCCAGTGCAAGGATCGTAAGGTGTTAGAGACGGGACAGAACCTGGGCAGGCAAACTATCGCTCTGGCTGCAGCATTTTGGACGCGCTGCAGGCGAGTGATTTCTGCCTGGTTGGCCCCCACCAGGAGAGAACTGGCATAGTCAAGTCGGGACATCACCGTCGCCTGAATCACCAGCTGCCTGGTCGGGGCATCAAAGAATTTGAGGACAGGTCTTAAGCCCCGAAGAACACCAAAGTAGCAAGCCGCAGTTCTCTTTGTGTGGCCAGCAAAGTTGAGAGTAGGGTCCAGCCAGACTCCCAGGTTTCTTAATTCCGACACCGGAGTCGGAGACGGCCCCAGTTCAGAAGGCCACCACCTGTCCCCCCAGAGTTCCGCTCTCTTACCGACAATCATGATTTCAGTCTTCTTTGCGTTAAGTTGGAGACAATTGGCAGTCATCCAGCTGGCCACTGCCCTCAGTCCACTCTGAAACCTAGGGGCATCCCGCTCCGCATCCCCACTGATGGTAACCGCTAGCTGAGTGTCGTCGGCATATGAGACCATAGTCATGCCCCACTGCTTGACGACATCAGCCAGCGGTCTCACGTATAGATTGAATAACGTGGGATTCAGCGAGGATCCCTGCGGAACCCCCATGGCCAGAGGATGGAATTTGGACTGGTGAGGTGGGATGGCCACGCAAAAAGAGCGATTGTCTAGAAAGGAGTGGAACCACTGCAGAGCAAGCCCACCGATGCCAATCTCCTCCAAGCGGTGCAGCAGAATGCGGTGAGAGACGGTGTCAAAGGCGGCGCTGAGGTCTAATAATACAAGCACCGCCGTCTGACCCACATCCAACACTGCACGCAAATGCTCCACCATGGCGAGAAGGGCTGTCTCCGTGCTGTGCCCAGCACAGACGCCGTTCTGCGTGGGGTCCAAGACATTGGCCCGAGCAAGATGGTCTGAGAGGGCCAGATTAACGTGGGCCTCCGCAACTTTCGCCGGCCAAGGAAGCAATGAAATAGGGCGGTAGCTCTCAGGTTTTAATGGGTACAACGAAGGCTTCTTCAGGATTGGAGAAACCACCGCCTGCTTCCATTTGGTTGGAACCAAGCCGGAGGCCAGCGAGAGGGTAATCAGGGAACATACCGTAGAGCGTCCCAGAAAAGACTGGTCTCTAAAAAGGGCAGGTCTCAACGGATCCGAAGGAGAGCCGGACTTAATTTGCTGGGCCAATTTGTTGAACCCATCAGGTAGTAACAGGGGAAAAGAATGCAGAATGGTATGGCCTTGAGTGCAATCTAGAGCTCCCAGAGAAGACCCAACACTAGGGAAGGCCTGATAGATAACCTGGACTTTCTCCAGAAAAAAAGATGCCAGGGCCTCGCAATGGGAGATGGTACAGGCTGCCGGGGAAGAGGTCCTTTTCGCCAAGAGGTCTTTAAGGACTTTAAAGATGGTTTTGGACGGGTTCGGACTGTTGCGGAATTCCGAGGAATAGAACGCCGCGCGAGCTCTGCAGATGGCTCGATGGTAGAGCTTAACGGAAGCAAGATACGCAGCTTTCTTATCGATCTCATAGGACTTCCGCCATGCTCTTTCCGCCCGTCTGCAAGTACCTTTTAGAGCACGTAAGGCACTGTCATACCAGGGACTCGACTCTCTAGAGCTCAATTTGCTCAAAGTAATAGGGATCAGAGAGTCAAGCGCCCTGGAGATCCACCGGCAGAAATGATCGTAGCCCGTTTCCACGTTGTCTAGAGGGCCTAACGGCTCTTCCACCAGGATACGGTGCAGGTCCTCCAACCTGAGTTTATTCCAGTGCCGCCTAGGAACCAGTCTGGCAGGTGGAATAGAAGGAGTCTCAGGCAGAGGGTACCGGATGGACACAAGGAAATGATCCGTCCACCCCAGTGGGGAAATGGTCAAAACGTTAGCTTCAGCTAGATTTGTAAAAAAAGGGTCCAGAGTGTGACCCCCTACATGGGTAGGCTGGGATACTTGTTGAAATAGCTGAAGGGCCTCTAGATCAGCTAGAATGCTGCTAACGGCCGGGATGTTCTGGTTGTCGAAGTGAAGATTCAGATCTCCCAAGATGGAAAAATTGGCACAGCCCACAGCTAACGCGCTGACGGCGTCTGGGAAAGCTTCTCTGAACACTACATCGCTACCCGGAGGTCGGTAGACAACCATCCCAGAGAGCGAAAACTGGGGGCTGATTGAGATCTTAAAAGAAGCACTTTCACAGCCAGCGATGTTGAGACCATTCCAATTACAGGTAAAACTGGACCTGACTATGAGAGCAATACCACCGCCTCTAGTAGGCCGGTTCAAAGTGTAGATGGAGTACTCAGGGGGACAGGCCAAGTTGATAATGGCCACATCCGCCTCCTGAAGCCAGGTTTCCGTGATGGCAAATATATCGGGAGACTCGTCCATGATGAGGTCATAGATGGCTTGATGGTGTTTCACCAGGGACCTTTCATTCAGATTCAACACCTGAAGCGTACGCGCGGAGCAGTTGCTCCGAGGGACAGATGTGATATCCCTCTGGCGAGAGGGCACGGGGGAATCAAGCAACCATCTCTTGCAGGCACAATGGTAGGGGCCGCATAGAGGATGGATTGGTGCCCGGTCACACCTCGGGACGGTCTGCCCAATAGACCAGAGGGTCTCTCTAGAGTAGGTGAGCATCGCTATACCAGGAAAGGAGCTTACCAAAGAAAAGCCCGCTGCGCCCCGCGCGTCCTTAGCGCGGACGGGCGCAGACGGGCAGGACTCAGGCAGGACTCCGGCACAGCGAAGGCACGCCCGCTGCGCAGGTCCGCTGCGCGGAGGAGCGAGCTATAAATAGCAGTCCCTCTGGACATCCGGAGCGCTAGACCGCTCACTATTGGTGTTCCTGGTATTGATACCACTCCAAGATGGTGCCCGTTCTTACCCCACCACCCAGAACCGGGAACCGGACCCGCGAAATGCGGTGGGTGCCAATTAACGTGCAGGTAAGAGGGTCCTAAATGCTGGCAGCTAAAAGCAGGGGTTAAGAAACATAAAGCAAATGAAATAAGAAAAAAGGAGCGTTTAAAAGAGAAGCGCGATAACAAAGCACCACGCGTTTGTGCAGTCTTCAGTGTCTCATCAAGGGCTATTCCCCCGGATGCTCGCCTTAAATAGGAGTCCCTCTGGACATCCGGAGCGCTAGACCGCTCACTATTGGTGTTCCTGGTATTGACACCACTCCAAGATGGCGCCCGTTCTTACCCTACCACCCAGAACCGGGAACCGGACCCGCGAAATGCGGTGGGTGCCAATTAACGTGCAGGTAAGAGGGTCCTAAATGCTGGCAGCTAAGAGCAGGGGTTAAGAAACATAAAGCAAATGAAATAGGAAAAAAGGAGCGTTTAAAAGAGAAGCGCGATAACAAAGCGCCACGCGTTTGTGCAGTCTTCAGTGTCTCATCAAGGGCTATTCCCCCGGATGCTCGCCCTACATAGGAGTCCCTCTGGACATCCGGAGCGCTAGACCTCTCACTATTGGTGTTCCTGGTATTGACACCACTCCAAGATGACGCCCGTTCTTACCCCACCACCCAGAACCGGGAACCGGACCCGCGAAATGCGGTGGGTGCCAATTAACGTGCAGGTAAGAGGGTCCTAAATGCTGGCAGCTAAAAGCAGGGGTTAAGAAACATAAAGCAAATGAAATAAGAAAAAAGGAGCGTTTAAAAGAGAAGCGCGATAACAAAGCGCCACGCGTTTGTGCAGTCTTCAGTGTCTCATCAACTCAACTCTCAACTATGCAGTAAATGTGCAACATTAAACGGTAAACAGTCAAAATATCTAATTTTAAATAGCGAGATGGCAAAATATCGAGTTTTAAATATTGAGAGGACATAATATCGAATTTCAAAAATATAGTGGTGCAGAGTATCGAAATGCATGTTAGAAATATTGTTTTATATAATATCGAAGTTAATAGTATCGACAGTCATAATATCGTTGTTAAAAATATCAACACTTTTTTTAGTGTTTTAAGTGTTAGAATATGTGTTAAAAGTATATATTATTTTTATAATATTTGTTGGAATTTTTTAAAAGTAATGACTTATATGTTAAATTACTTTTGCATATATTAGTTCTGTAGCGGGTTGTGGGTTTATAGGGGAATAAGGTAGGAAGTAATTTAATTATAATATAGTAATTACGAATTTTTTTGAATTAATTAAAATTATATGTTAATTAATTTTTGCATAATTTTATTCCATAGCAGGTTGTGGGTTTATAGGGGAATACGGTAAGAAGTAATTTTATTCGAATTAAATAAATAATTAAATAATATGTTTGTATTTAATAATTTATATTGTTTATTGTGTCAATAATTAATTATGAACTATTTATGAATGTATTATTATTCATTAATATTTCTTTTTTAATTATGTTACTTGTGTTAAAAAAGTTATTATTAGTTAATAATTTGATAATAATTATTAATAATTAATGTATTAATATGTGGGTTGAGAGTTGAAAGGGGAGTAGAGGGGGACGGTATTACATTTTCATTTAAAAAAAGTATATTTTTATAGAATATTTATTTAAAGTTATTTTATAGTGTTAATTGTGTGAATTAGTTTATATTTGATGGTTATTTATGTTATTGTTAATTGTCATTAGTTAATAAATTAATTGACAATTAATGATGTTAATCTATTAATATATTACAATATTGGTGGTGATGTTTATAGGAGAATATGGTGGGAGGTAAATACATTTTTTTTAAATTAATTAATTGTTAATTAATGTTAATTATATTGCAGGAGTGGGAGAAATAAATGAATCCCCTACGCTTTACCTACTTTTATACTTGGTGGAGTGGGAATAGTAAATTATTTCCACCCGCTATCCAACACTTTCCCTACTGTTGCACACGCTTGAGTGGGAATAGTAATTTTTACCCACCCGCTATCCTACACTTTCCCTACTGTTGCACACGGTGGAGTGGGAATAGTAATTTTTACCCTACCGCTATCCAACAATTTCCCTACTGTTACACTTGGTGGAGTGGGAATATTAAGTTTTACCCAATCGCTATCCAACACTTTCCCAACTGTTACACTTGGTAGAGTGGGAATAGTAAATTATTCCCACCCACTATCCAACACTTTCCCTACTGTTGCACTCGCTGGAGTGGGAATAGTAATTTTTACCCACCCACTATCCAACTCTTTCCCTACTGTTGCACTTGGTGGAGTGAGAATAGTTATTTTTACCCTCCCGCTATCCAACACTTTCCCTACTGTGACACTTGGTGGAGTGGGAATAGTAAATTATTCTCACCCGCTATCCAACACTTTTCCTACTGTTGCACTCCCTCGAGTGGGAATAGTAATTTTTATCCACCCGCTATCCAACAATTTCCCTACTGTTGCACTCGGTGGTGTGGGAATAGTAATTTCTACCCTCCCGCTATCCAACAGTTTCCCTACTGTTACACTTGGTGGAGTGGGAATAGTAAATGTTTCCTACACGCTATCCAACACTTTCCCTACTGTTGCATTTGCTGAAGTGGGAATAGTAATTTTTACCCACCTGCTATCCAACTCTTTACCTACTGTTGTACTCCCTCGAGTAGGAATAGTAATTTTACCCACCCGCTAACCAACACTTTCCCTACTGTTACACTTGTTGGAGTGGGAATAGTAATTTCATCCCGTACGCAAAGCAATGTTTTCCCTACTGTTATAATTAATGTAGTGTGAAAAATTATTAATATGTGTATATATATATATATTCACTGAAAAAACCATAGGTTATAGACCATATATAGTTAGGAATTAGCATTTAAAAAACCTTATTTTACTCACACAAAACCATTGAAATTCCATATATAGTTAGTTGCACTAACTATATATCGCGCACCCGCAATCCACTGCTGATGATGTCACATATTACATCATTCATGACATGGTCAGTGACATCACTGATGACATCACTGATGACATCTCAAATGACATCACTGATGATATCTCATTTGACATCAATGGTCACATCAATGATGATATCATTAATGTGACAATACAATGCATCTCCTCACACTTTAATATAACCTCTGTTACACCCAGTGTTAAATACAGAGTATAATTTTTGAAACCATTGACACACCAATACTAGTTACTACATACGCACTCACTGATTCCTACGTCTACACACACATTCACTCATTCACCCATACAATCATTCATACATACAATCACTCATCTTTACAACACTATCATATGCACTCATACACCTATACAGACACTCACACTCTGCCACTCATCCATGGAGTTACTCACACACCTAGTCAGTCCTGTAAAGAATCAATCACACTTCCATTTTCTAATCTACACAGTTAAACATAGAGTACCTTACATTTTCAAACATATACTAACACATACTTACTCTCTTATAGAATCACTGATACAAGTACACATTGATCTGCACAGAGTCACACACCTCCCAGCCAGCCATACACACACTCAGTCTCCCATACAAATACTTGTGCAACCAATCAATAACCCATATAGCTACTTATATAGCTACTGATCAACACATGCAGCAGCTTGCACAACAACAGACATACTGATGCACACTTTCAGACAGTTTAGTCACTAACCCGTGCATTTAGTAAGACGCATTTAATCACTCACTCATACAGTCAATCACGCACCTACTAAAACCTTCATTCAGACACTTATACATCCACTCATTCTTCAATATGTAAAACATATTTAAACTTTACAGAAACACATAATCACTGGATGTTGTCATCAGTGATGTCATTTGAGATGTCATCAGTGATGTCATCAGTGATGTCACTGACCATGTCATGAATGATGTAATATGTGACATCATCAGCAGTGGATTGCGGGTGCGCGATATATAGTTAGTGCAACTAACTATATATGGAATTTCAATGGTTTTGTGTGAGTAAAATAAGGTTTTTTAAATGCTAATTCCTAACTATATATGGTCTATAACCTATGGTTTTTTCAGTGAATTTTCAAGGTTTTGTAAATGCTAATTCCTAACTATATATAATCTATAACCTATGGTTTTTTCAGTGAATTTCAATGGTTTTTTAATAGCAAATATCTGTAGCTGTAAAATGTATTCTTCTTTAAATCCCAAAATATATTTTATATGTTTATTAATAACTTTTTTTTTTTAAATTTTTTTTTCTTCGTTCCCACTTCGCGAATCGGGAAGCTTCCCGTTAGCTGACCTTGATGCCGCGAAATAGACCGCGAGCCAGTAAACGTTTCTTTACCGCAACTGCCGCGTTAGAAAACAACATCGTGACGCCTCCCGTCCGCATGACGTTTCGCGTTGTCGCGTGATACGTCATATGACGTACTACGTTAGCGAACTGGTACGCTTACCGAGTCGCAAAGCACAGGTTTCTGGAAGCAAACCGGAAGGCCCTGCAAAGCGTGTAACATAAACACAGCAGGTCATGTGACTTGGTAATAACACTTTTCATTGGTTCATTTCACTTTTGGTTTCCTAATGATGTAAGACTAGGTCATATAATCTAAAATGAACACTTTTCATTGGTTGAGAACTATTGTTTTTCCCAAATGATGAAAATCCCTCTTTCTTTCCTCACTCTGACTTTCATCATTGTGAGAGAAAGACCCTTTGTTACCAGTGAGCAATGGCTTCTTTAGTAGCTTCAGCTGGTGCTTCCCCACCACCTCCACCACATCCAAGGAAGAGTGGACCGATGTGTGAATGTGTTCACTGTATACAACAACTTTGACACTTACAGAAGCCTCACCTTCTCCATGCCTCCTACACAGTTCTACATGTACATCATAAATGCAAACAGAACAGAATTAATTATACATGTTAAATGGTTTATTTTTGCTGTTCTCAGAATGTATCAAATTTCACTAAAAACAGTGACTTGAAGGTATTCATCATATAACAGCGGGGGAAAAAAAACACAATCAAAATGATTGTGTTTAAAAAACCCATACAACATAACAAATCAGAATTCAGAACTCCTTAATCAATCAATCAATCAATCAGGTCATTTGTAGAGCGCACTACTCACCCGTAGGGTCTCAAGGCGCTGGGAGGGGGGGGGTGCCGCTACTGCTCGAACAGCCAGGTCTTGAGCTTCTTCCTGAAGGAGAGGTGGTCTTGGGTCAGGCGCAGATTGGTCGGAAGTGAGTTCCAGGTCTTGGCGGCCAGGTAGGAGAAGGATCTTCCTCCTGTTGTCGCTCTTCGGATGCGGGGGACGGCGGCGAGGGCGTGGTTGGTTGATCTGAGGAGGCGCTTGGGAGTGTAGAAGTTGATCCGGTTGTTCAGGTAGCTCGGGCCTTGGTCGTGTAGGGCTTTGTGTGCGTGGGTGAGGAGCCGGAAGGTGATTCTCTTGTTGACCGGGAGCCAGTGCAGATCTCTCAGGTGTCCGGAGATGTGGCTGCGTCGGGGGATGTCGAGGATGAGTCTCGCCGAGGCGTTCTGGATCCGCTGGAGTCTCTTCTGGAGTTTGGCAGTGGTTCCGGCGTAGAGGGCGTTGCCGTAGTCCAGTCGGCTGGTGACGAGGGCTTGGGTGACCGTCTTCCTCGTCTCGGTGGGGATCCACCGGAAGATCTTACGTAGCATGCGCAGGATGTTGAAGCATGACGAGGAGACGGCGTTGACTTGTCTGGTCATGGCGAGGGAGGAGTCCAGGATGAAGCCCAGGTTGCGTGCGTGGTCCGTCGGTTTGGGTGCGGTGCCCAGGGCGGGGGGCCACCAGGAGTCGTCCCAGGCGGAGGGCGTGGAGCCCAGGATGAGGACCTCCGTCTTGTCTGAGTTCAGTTTCAGGCGGCTGGTCGTCATCCATTCGGCTACGTCTCTCATCCCTTCGTGCAGGTTGGCTCTGGCGGTGGCGGGGTCGTTGGTCAGGGAGAGGATCAGCTGGGTGTCGTCGGCGTAGGAGATGATGTTCAGGTTGTGTTGGCGTGCGATGGCCGCGAGGGGGCTCATGTAGACGTTGAAGAGGGTTGGGCTCAGCGAGGATCCTTGGGGTACGCCGCAGATGACTTTGGTGGCCTCTGACTTGTATGGTGGTAGGCGGACTCTTTGTGTTCTTCCGTCGAGGAAGGAGGTGATCCATTCCAGTGCCTTCTCCTGGATTCCGATGTTGCTGAGGCGCTGTACTAGGGTGCGGTGGCAGACAGTGTCGAAAGCCGCGGAGAGGTCCAGGAGGATGAGGGCCGCTGTTTCTCCGTTGTCCATCAGAGTTCGAAGGTCGTCGGTGGCGGCGATGAGGGCGGTCTCGGTGCTGTGGTTCGCTCGGAAGCCGGACTGTGAGGGGTCGAGGGATCCATTCATCTCGAGGAAGGCGGCCAGCTGTTTGTTGACGGTCTTCTCGATGACTTTGGCCGGGAACGGGAGGAGCGAGATGGGACGGTAGTTCTTGAGGTCGGTGGGGTCTGCTGTGGGTTTCTTGAGGAGAGCGCTGAGTTCGGCGTGCTTCCAGCTCTCAGGGAAGGTGGCGGAGTCGAAGGAGGTGTTGATGATGTCCCGCAGGTGGGGTGCGAGGACAGCGTCGGCCTTGTTGAAGACGTGGTGAGGGCAGGGGTCAGTCGGAGATCCGGAATGGATGGAGTTCATGGTGCGGATGGTGTCTTCGGTGCTGATCGGGGTCCAGGTGCGGAGGGTGGTGGATGGTGGCGTCGTTGCGGTTGTGGCTTGCGTTGGTTGGTTGTTGAAGCTGTTGTGTATGTCCGTGATCTTGTTGTGGAAGTAGGACGCGAGGGAGTTGCAGAGGTCTTGCGACGGGGTGATGTCGTTGTTTCCGGCGTTGGGGTTGGAGAGCTCTTTCACGATGTTGAAAAGTTCCTTGCAGTTGTGTGCGTTGTTGTCCAGCCGGTCCTTGTATGCATTTTTCTTGGTGGCGCGGATCAGTTGGTGGTGTTTCCGGGTGGCGAGCTTGAGGGTGGTCATGTTGTCCGTCGTTGGTTCCCTTCTCCAGGCTTTCTCGAGGGCTCGACAGTTCTTCTTGGAGCACTTGAGATCGTCGGTGAACCATGGTGTTTTCCTGCTGCAGGATCTGCTGGGCGGGGTCCTTAGAGGGGCGAGTTCGTCCGCGCAGTTGCTGATCCACTTCGTGAGGTTGTCGGCGGCCTGGCTGGGGTTCGCTGAGTTGGCGGGAGGGTGCTGGCTCAGGGAGGCGGTGAGCTGGTCGGCTGTGATCTTGTTCCAGCTTCTTCGAGCAACCTGTTGCTGGAGGTGGTGGATCGTCGTTCTTCTGAAGGTGAAGTGGACGCAGCTGTGGTCCGTCCAGTGGAGTCCTGTTGCGTGGCTGAAGGTGACGTCTTTGCTGGATGAGAAGACGGCGTCGAGTGTGTGTCCGGCGAGGTGGGTGGGGGTGGTCACCAGTTGCTTGAGTCCGAGGTTGTCGAGGTTGTCGAGCAGGGTGATGGTGTTGCGGTCGTTGTTGTTCTCCAGGTGGAAGTTGAGGTCCCCCAGGAGGATGTAGTCGGCGGAGGGGAGAGCGTGCGGGCTGACGAAGTCGGCGATGTCCTCGCAGAATCGTGTGCGCGGTCCCGGGGGTCGGTAGATCAGGGTGCCTCTGAGGGTGGTCTTCGGGTTGGTGTGGATCTGGAAGTGCAGGTGTTCAGCAGTGGTGAGGGTGTCGTCGGTGTTGGTCGTGATGCGGATGGTGTCTCTGTGGATGATGGCGATGCCTCCTCCGGTCTGGTTGTCGCGGTCCCTCCGGGTGATCTTGTAGCCCTCTGGGATGGCGATGGCGATGTCTGGGGCTGAGGAGGCGTTCATCCAGGTCTCGGTGATGAAGGCAACGTCGGGGGCGGTTGTGTCGAGCAGGTTCCAGAGTTCTACGGCGTGTCTGTGGATGGAGCGGGTGTTGAGCAGGATGCACTTGAGGTGGGTGCTGCTGGAGTTCGGTTTGTCGGGTGCAGGGAAGGTCCGGATGCAGGTGAACTTGCAGGCGAGGCAGCTGAAGGGTCCGTGGGTGTGCTTCGGGGCGGCTCGGTGACATCCTGGGATGTGGCCGGTGTTGAGTGCGGTGAGGTCGGCGGCGCTGTAGGTTCGTCGGGTCGGCTTCCGTCGGTGGGGGCCAGGGGTCCTGGCGCTGGTCGCGATCCGGTCGCGGACGGGCGCAGACGGGCTTACCTTTGGCGCGCCTTCGGCGCACAATCGGCGCGCCCGCTGCGCGTCAACGCTGCGCGTTCGCACGGTCGCCATATAAGGCGAAGTGCGCGGGTGGGCGGGGCAGCTGGGAGGCGGGAGCGGGGAGGGAACAAAAGAGAAAGGGGGCGGGGCAACTGGCGGTGGCGGGAAGCGGGGAGGGAGAGCGGCGAGGGCGGCGGGAAAAAGGGTACACAACAAGCAAAATACTACTACTGGCACAGATGGGGGGGGTACAGAACGAAGACAGGGGGAGAGGGGACGTTAGGACAGAAAAGAGAAAGTCACGAAAAAACAAGCACAAATTGCGGGAAAAAAACCGGCTCAGAGTACGGCAAAAACAAGTACAAACTAATGGTACAACAAGCACAAATTACGGCAAAAACAAGCACAGGCTTCTGGAAAACAAACAAGCACCGATTCCGGCAAGACAGCAGAACCAGCGCGCAAGGGAGATGCAAGGCGGCCGCTAGACCGGCGGCGAGGCAGTCAGGCACAGAGGGGCACACGCAGCAGCTGGTGGCCGTGCGGCGCGGGGGTGTCCCACACTTACTTTCCATGACGGCCAAGGATGTCCTATGAACAGCTTACACTCTGTTGTGCTGTTATTACTTTCAACCCGCCACTTTCTGAAAGAAAACCTCCATCGTTTTCAAAAACATGTTACATACAATAAATGACTTCTTGCTCTCTACCACAAGTTTCCACAAGGCCAAATCTTGTCAAAGCCATTTATAACTCTTGGATTTCTTGTAAGCCAATCCCGTCTTTTCGCATTTCCGCAACTTTCAGAATTAAAATGTTGAAGATCATTTACACAATCCTGGACTAGTAATATCTTCCCCTTCTTGCCCAATCATGTTCTATATTTCCTATCACACTGATACTGCTTACTATGAAGCAGACTTACACTACCTTTATGACTAGTACAATTATTTAATTCTCTACATCACTTTTAATCACAAAGCAATGTAAAACAGTAGACAGCATTGCAGACTTACATTCCCTCTACTCCATGTTTTGATTGGCTGCTTCAATTAGCTTATAAAAAGAAATAGTTTTTCTGAACTCATTCAAAGTGCACGTATTTCTCAATGACGTCCAGTGTTATGGTAAAAAGTTATGTCTCTGTACTACACTTATCCTCAAGGCCAAATAGTGTAGGAGCCATGAGAACTTCTTGAAATTCCTCAGAGCACATCCCGAGATTCTTTCCCTAAAATTTTGGTTTTAAAAACACCAGGTAAGAGATTTTAAGGTCATATGGCAATTTTTTTTTTTAAATTAAAACAGAATCATTGCAGAATGACCAGCCATTTCTACACTTTAAATAAGCTGTATAATGTCCTGATGTTATTGAAGGACCATCATGATATATAATTGCTACAGTTACAAAAGTCCTTCCTGATATTGACAACTGTGAAGCCACAAAATTTTTAATTAAAGTTGTCAATTTTGTTCCATCAGGCCTACATCGTTGGAACATTAAAATGACATACTGGCCATATGTTCGTATAAATAATGTGGACATCATTTCAGATTTACATTGGCTACACTCCATGTTGTGATCAGCTGCTTTTACTAGCTTATTAAAAGAGACTGATTTACTGTCTGGCAAAGTTAAATATATAAATCTTTCTGAGTCTACACTAGTAGTACTTGATACCCTACAGTTCTCGCAGTCATGCTGCCATTGATAAGAAAGCCCAAACAGGTGATCTACATCTACACCTTCATCATGCAATACATCAAGCATATACATTAAAAACTCCTGACAATCTTGCTGACTATTTTGAGAGAATTGTGTTTGGCCTGAACATCTGTCTAACAGATTTCGAATTTCAGACACACTTTCTATGTTTGTTCTATCAGTGCTACATTTCTCTAACACAGAATTTAACAAACTGCAAAATCTTTGATCAGAATTGACCACAATCTCTTCTTTTACATTTTCTAGAGAAAACAAAACATTAACCACTACATTAGCATAGCAGTTGACACCAGAACTGTTTTCAAATTGAAAACCAACAACATCTTCAACAGAATCCTTTTTGTATCTGCTTATAATTTCAGGTTCATCGACTTTTCGTCTTTTTGCTACAACCTCCCCAGTATTGGTCACATTTCTTCGTTTCCGGCCTACCACACGTTTCTCAAACAAAGGATACTGAGGCAAATGTGGCGCATACTCTCTTCTCAACCTATTGTATTCCTTAACACAATCTAGATCCGCACAAATGTTTGTGACATCACACTCAATCAAGTACAATCCCGATAAAGTCCTAACTCGTGACAATGCCACATATGCCATACCCTCCTTGAACACAGAACTGCCAATATTCACCAATGCACAGTCTACACTTAAACCTTGCGATTTATGGATTGTCACCGCATATGCCAAGCAAACAGGAAACTGCTTACGACGAACATATAAGTCTTTTACAAGCAAAAATCTAGCAGAACAACGAGCAATTAGCTGTACTTCCTCAATGCCATCAAATTTAATTTTTAAAAATTCAATTCCATCTCTATTTCTGTATTTCACAAAATCAACAACATTACCCATTGATCCATTTACCAGACCTCTTTCAACATGTAAATTCCTTCTTAAAATTATACGGCAGTTCAAGCACACATTCAGAGTCTTTTCAAAACCCGCAGTTTTAGATATACTCTTCTCTAATGAATCCAATTTTGTTTTCAGATTCTCAGACAAAATAATTGTTGATCCCATATGCTCTACTCTGTCAATAGCTTCCAGTTTCACAATCTCTTGCTTTTCTAAATGCAACATTTTGTTGTTGAATTTGGCACATTCTGCAAGAGTTGGCATCAAACATATTCCAGATTTTTTCTCAGTAACTTTCTGAAAAATATTCTCAGGCACAACATCTTCGTCTGGATATAAATTTGTCAGTAATCGTGCATGTAAAGCTTCTTTCCCATGCTCGGTCACTTTTCCAATTCTAACATCTTGTAGAATAGTCTTGTAAACTTCATCCTTTGCCTGACGCATATTTTCATGCAGTTCAGCATAATTGAAGTTTAACCATATATTGACGTTGCCAATGCTCCCTAAGCACTTCCTGGTATCTTCATGCGTGAGCATTTTGAACACAGGTTGCCCTTTCACTGGTGTCAGCTGCAGAAGATCTCCGAAAACAATGATGTGTTTGCCACCAAATAACACATCATACTCTGTTTTGAGAACTTCTTGCATTCTCAAATGCACAAAGGCAAGCATGACATTGGAAACCATGCTTACTTCGTCAATGATAAGAAGTTTCATTTTCCTCAAGACTCTTGAAACTTCAAAACAAGCATCTCCAGATAGCTTGTGATATTCTAATTTGTTGTCATGCTCCACTGGCAGCATCAGTAAACAATGTAAAGTAATCCCTTTAATGTTATGTGCTGCCAGTCCAGTTGGAGCGGTGACAACACAAGACAGCGATGACTCTGTCCTTTCCTGCAAATAACATGAAATTGCTTTAATAAGGAAACTTTTTCCAGTTCCCGCTTCTCCACTCACGTACAGTCGGACAGGCTTCAACGACGTACATGAGCACTCTTTCTTGTCATGACTTAATCCATGATCAATTTGCATGGTAAGTTCGTCATATATTTTCCTCTGCTCAACGTTGAGTTGTCTTTCCAACTCTTCTAAGTTAACCGTATCCTCCTGAGCATGTGCCATGGCTCTTTCCACTTCATTCATAGCAGTGGCAGCTTCATTTTCGATAAGAGGTCCTCCTATTGGATCCTGACTCAATGAAGCAGAACTCTGACTGTCCTGAGAACTGTCTCTGGCAATCTCGGCTGCAATCGTTGCTTCCTGCTCAATTTCCACATTCAACATTTCTACATATTTGGGAAAAGCAGGACATTCTATGGTCTCCTTGGCAGCATTGAATGAGTCTTCGTAACAAAGGAAATCTCCAAGCAGTTCCTCTTCTGCACGCCAAGGCTTAAAAAGTTGCAAAAGTGCTAAATAGAAAAACTCCTTTTTTTCAGGAGATTCGCCACTCAATTTTCGATGGTTTATCAAGTGGCATTTTCTTTGCTTGACCAGACATCCCTCACTTCCTATTACAGCATACACTCCTTTCTCAGTATCTTCTTTGATGTTCCTCTTGAATATGTAATTTTGCAGAACCTCATACAGACAAACATTCTCGAGGTGACTGCTTCGATTTGGATAATATGTATCCAACATGTTGCTCTTCAAAATGTCGGTACTGTTTGGCTCCTTTTCCGCCAAATACTCAATTTCCCGCACATGTTTCAGAACTCGATTACGCGTTGCAGCAAGACCAACACTCGCCCAAACGATACTCCTGGACTTGGCATAGAGACTTGCTGAAGACAACCGGTCAGAACATTCGTAAGCTCCGATTTCTCGATGCGACAACATCTTCAGACTGAAACTGTACAACTTCTTGCTGAGGCTCTTTTCATGGGAAATGTCCTCCCACATATCCTTCAATTCTGTCTTCTCTTTTTTGGTGATGTAAGATGTCACATACCGAGCCACAGCCATACAGTTATCAGCCACAAACTGTATATCCATGTTAGCATTCCACATGGACAAAATCACTGGGTTGTAGTCGTTGATGTACTTAGACTCTTCGTTCCTCTTCAAATTGTATGTGTTTTTAGGTGATTTCTTCATCACATTATGTCGCAGCGAAGACATCAAACTGTTCACTCTTCCTTTAGAAATCACCGATCGTGGAAAGCCGAAACGACATTTGGTGTAGAACTTGTCTTTGTTCCGGAATTTACGACGACAGTACTTTCCACATCGATGGCTTTGGAAACGTAGAACTTTTTCTCTTAGGCTTTTTTTCTCCTTTGCGTTTGGAACAGCACACGTAGAATACTGTTCTATGAAACTCATCACTGAGTCGTCTGCATCCGTTCCAAATTTAGGTGCATCCTTGATCCACAGCAACATATGTATATGAGGAGCACCTCTTGCTTGGTACTCCTTCCTCCAGAAGAAATCCAACACCTCTCCAAGAGGTGGATTCTTCTTATTCATGATGAAAGACATCATACCTTCAAATCTATGATTGAAGTACCTACATACATTGACTGGATCCAAAGAGCACAGTTCTCCGGGTGTCTTGAATTCGATGTTTTCTACGTTAGCATTTGCCTCTCGTAGAAATTCAAGTAAGTCTTCCCAGCCATACTCAGCACAGCTCAAAGTGAGGAACCATGTGGGAGTTCCTAAGTTCCTCAGCATACATTTTAAATCACCATGACGACGGTACCAGTACTCATTAGTACCACGCTGACACGCCATGAGATTAATCAGGTGAGAATCCAAAATACTGTCTTGGACATTGACTTTATCCATAAAGTCACTTGCCGAGATGTTTTGCATGTGTATACCACTTTTCAAGATGTGGTTCACTGCATATGACAGTCCAGACAGATCGCTTTCAAACAGGAGATGAAACAAATAAGGAATGCATTGTCGAAACCTAGGATCTCCTGCATACAATCGCAAAGTCCGGTATTCAGAAGCAGGAATTTGATGAGGTCGCTCATCATATCTTCCTCCCTGACCTGTTGGAAAAAGCTGTGGGAAACACCGAGCTTCCAAACTTTCCTCCCAAACACTAATGGGACTCCCTTTCGCTTGTTTCATTTGAAACAACTCAATAGCATTCCCCATGACTTCCTTGGAATGCAAAGGATGAACACTATAATGTTCATATATTTCTTCACTAGTACAGGGTTCTACTTTCTCAATTTGACCAGCACACAAATCGCTATCCTCTTCCTCACTTACTTCCTCTTCTGCAACATATACATTTTTATAGTATTTATTATTTTTTTTCAAATACAATGTTGCCCTTTTGACTTTCCTAACATCTACTAAATCTTGCCATATTTTCTTATTCTTTGTCGGAACCCCATTAACTAAGATAACAAGAGGTTCCTCTTCCACTTTTTCTACTCCAATTGTGTTAATGTTTTTCTTCAAATCTAGAGGCAAATAAACAACTCTTCCCTTTAATCCTCTCTGTAAATCTGATGGAGGCAATTTCCCTGTCTTTGGCTCCATTCTTACAATAGCCTGAAAGGGATGGATACTTTGAATCAAAATAGATTCATAAGTATTTAAATCCTTCAATTCAGAAGGAATCTCAACCAATTCCAGATTATTATGAACTGCTCTAGCAGGCATCTGGTTTTGATTTAATTTGTTACAACAATAAGTACACACACGTTGATCCAATCCCAAATCAAAACAATTTTCTACCATCAAGTATGTTGTAAAATCCTTCCATTCACTATTATTTTCCCTTTCACTTTTTCCATATAAATCCACTAACTTAGTCTGATTCTTATAATAAGTGCGTCGACAACACACACAAGTGAAATTTGGCCTCTCACTTGATTTCACCTCAAACATCGCAATTTCCCTCTGGAAATTATCTGTACTGGAAACCTGTACACTATCTTCCACATTACTCTCTTCTTCTTGGTCAATTTCAACATTCTCCTCTTTACTTCCAAAGTAACAAAAGTCAATTTCTTCACATATATTCTTCACATCTATTTCAGAACCATGCAAAAGAGCAGCGCATAATTGTTTAAGCATAATTGCTGGACTCTTAGCATAATACAACATTCTAACTAATTTCCTCACTTTATTATGATGCACTGCTAGCATCCTGAAATGATGAAAAACACTCTGGCATACTCTCCTGGAAAGACAAGCCAGTGAATGACCATGCAAACCTATCACTTCTCTCACTCTGCAAGGATCTAATTCTTGCAACAACTTCATTTTCTGCTTCAAACTTTTCTTATTAAATGACCGTATAAAATCACAAAGCAAATTGATGGAATCCTGTCGTACACTGCAAATACTACTACACTTCCAGGTGTACACAGGACCCTTAGGACGTCTCCCTAAAACCTCATTACCTAACACCTCTTCTATCTCTGTTCTCACAACTTTTTCTTTTTCAACTGGACAACCATCTTTCACTTCATAAGCTCGACCACTGGTGTCAACTGCATGCACCAAATCATTATCCTGGAAATAACTCTCCTCATTAAAAAATGCCTCAGAGCTTGAACTATGCATCCATTCTCCAGAAAAAACTTCACAAAAATTACTACGATTAACTATTCTCTTCCATCTACTATTTCTTTTGAAATCATAAATTACCTTGTTTAGCTTCCTAATTCTATTGATTGTCAAAATAAATAACTTACGTTTAATTTCAAATGCCTGATCAATAACTTTCTCAACTATTTTTTTTCTCTTATAAAAAAACACTTTCTGTTGACCTTTCTTAATATTTTTTAACAAATTCCCAATTATCCTGTTGCGGAACATTCGTTTACGAATATCCCTAAACTGTTGTTTCCTTCTACTTTCATGCATAGAGTTATCTCTTACTCTAGCAGTAACATTTCTCATTGGCCTTTCCTTACCATTTGAATTGTTTCTCCTTTTCTGGACTGAAACATTTTCTGTAGTAATATTTTTTTTACTACACATATTTCTTATGACTGTTTTTGGACTCTTACCCGGTGCTTTCTTGGTGACTTGACAAATCTTTTTGTTAGAGGACTGCTGCATTATTCCATGGTCCTGCTGTCTTTGACGTTTTGCAGCCTTTCTCACTCTTTCTTTGCTAGGCATCCTAAAATCTTGAAATAATCTGCAGTTGAATCTGTGGTAAAATATAATAAAAAATGTTATTAACCCCTTTAGAGCTTGTAAATAAACCTCCCCAGTGCTGCGCTGTCCATTGGAACTAGTGCTGAATGGACGTCCAACGGTCGTGCGCAGCACTGGGGAGGTAGTGGCCGTGACGACCGTTGGCCGACGGCAGCAATTAAGGGGTTAACCACTATTACCCAACAGTAAATTAATAACAGTCATCAAAAACTTAACACACTACTTAAGTATATAATATACTGAAGCCTATCTCCAATGTTGCAGAGTAAGAGACAAATCTCAGAGATTATAATAGTAAAAATAGGTAATATATTACCTACTGGCGATATATATATATAGTTAGGATTTTTTTCCTATGGGATTTTTGAAAATTCTATGTCGAATAACTTTGGCGTTTGAGGACAGAATTGGCTGAAATTTTCAGGAAAATGGAACATATTGTTTCTGAGCAGCACCTGAAAATTTGGGGGGGTTTTGTCAAGGGGGGGCCGAGAAAAAAGGGGGGTCCCAAAACGTGTTTTTCCCATGCAATTTTCCATAGGGCGGTTGGCCTCACTTTTAGCCTGAACGGCTGAATGGATTTACACCAAACTTGGCGCAATTGTAGGGACTGGTAGCCCGATGTGCCTTTGCTATGTCTCAAGATATAGGCTCCAGTGGTTTTTACGAAAATTAACTTTGAAAAATATATATTGGGCTACATTGGGCTATATATATGTTGGAGCCCAAATGTAGCCCAATGTAGCCCAATGTAGCCCAATGTAGCCCAAAGATGGCCACCAGAGACAAAAAAAAACAAATGTAGCCCAAATATCAGCCAGATGTAGCCCAACTATAGCCCAATGACAGAATGTCCCAGAGTGTTCTAAAGAACAACTAGAGTGCTAACAGTCCTACTTATTGCAAAGGTATGGCACTCCTGAAGCCATCTTGATTGGAATAAAGTGGTAACTCTTAAAACATTTAATTTAAAAAGGAACAAAATGAGGGGGTTCATTTTGCCATAGAAAGTATGATTAGCGAATATATGACGAAATCCCGCATACCATCAGTCCGCAAAAAAAATCCCGCATGTACTATTAGGCCGCAAATTAAAATAACAAAAACTTTTAGAACGAATATGCCTTTAGCATACACTAAACAACTAAACTACCCTAAACCCTAAAACACTACCCCCAGCATGACCCTACACTACACAAACAGTACAACACTACCCTAAACCCTAAAACACTACCCCCAGCATGACCCTACACTACACACACACTACAACACTACCCTAAACCCTAAAACACTACCCCCAGCATGACCCTACACTACGCAAACACTACAACACTACCCAAAACCCTAAAACACTACACCCCAGCATGACCCTACACTACGCAAACACTACAACACTACCCTAAACCCTAAAACACTACCCCCAGCATGACCCTACACTACGCAAACACTACAACACAACCCTAAACCCTAAAACACTACCCCCAGCATGACCCTACACTACGCAAACACTACAACACAACCCTAAACCCTAAAACACTACCCCCAGCATGACCCTACACTACGCAAACACTACAACACTACCCTAAACCCTAAAACACTACCCCCAGCATGACCCTACACTACGCAAACACTACAACACTACCCAAAACCCTAAAACACTACACCCCAGCATGACCCTACACTACGCAAACACTACAACACTACCCTAAACCCTAAAACACTACCCCCAGCATGACCCTACACTACGCAAACACTACAACACTACCCTAAACCCTAAAACACTACCCCCAGCATGACCCTACACTACGCAAACACTACAACACTACCCTAAACCCTAAAACACTACCCCCAGCATGACCCTACACTACGCAAACACTACAACACTACCCAAAACCCTAAAACACTACCCCCAGCATGACCCTACACTACGCAAACACTACAACACTACCCAAAACCCTAAAACACTACCCCCCAGCCCAATGTAGCCCAAAGATGGCCACCAGAGACAAAAAAAAACAAATGTTGCCCAAATATCAGCCAGATGTAGCCCAACTATAGCCCAATGACAGAATGTCCCAGAGTGTTCTAAAGAACAACTAGAGTGCTAACAGTCCTACTTATTGCAAAGGTATGGCACACCTGAAGCCATCTTGATTGGAATAAAGTGGTAACTCTTAAAACATTTAATTTAAAAAGGAACAAAATGAGGGGGTTCATTTTGCCATAGAAAGTATGATTAGCGAATATATGACGAAATCCCGCATACCATCAGTCCGCAAAAAAAATCCCGCATGTACTATTAGGCCGCAAATTAAAATAACAAAAACTTTTAGAACGAATATGCCTTTAGCATACACTAAACAACTAAACTACCCTAAACCCTAAAACACTACCCCCAGCATGACCCTACACTACACAAACAGTACAACACTACCCTAAACCCTAAAACACTACCCCCAGCATGACCCTACACTACACACACACTACAACACTACCCAAAACCCTAAAACACTACACCCCAGCATGACCCTACACTACGCAAACACTACAACACTACCCTAAACCCTAAAACACTACCCCCAGCATGACCCTACACTACACAAACACTACAACACAACCCTAAACCCTAAAACACTACCCCCAGCATGACCCTACACTACGCAAACACTACAACACAACCCTAAACCCTAAAACACTATCCCCAGCATGACCCTACACTACGCAAACACTACAACACTACCCTAAACCCTAAAACACTACCCCCAGCATGACCCTACACTACGCAAACACTACAACACTACCCAAAACCCTAAAACACTACACCCCAGCATGACCCTACACTACGCAAACACTACAACACTACCCTAAACCCTAAAACACTACCCCCAGCATGACCCTACACTACGCAAACACTACAACACTACCCTAAACCCTAAAACACTACCCCCAGCATGACCCTACACTACGCAAACACTACAACACTACCCTAAACCCTAAAACACTACCCCCAGCATGACCCTACACTACGCAAACACTACAACACTACCCTAAACCCTAAAACACTACCCCCAGCATGACCCTACACTACGCAAACACTACAACACTACCCAAAACCCTAAAACATTACCCCCAGCATGACCCTACACTACGCAAACACTACAACACTACCCAAAACCCTAAAACACTACCCCCCAGCATGACCCTACACTACGCAAACACTACAACACTACCCAAAACCCTAAAACACTACCCCCAGCATGACCCTACACTACGCAAACACTACAACACTACCCAAAACCCTAAAACACTACCCCCAGCATGACCCTACACTACGCAAACACTACAACACTACCCAAAACCCTACACCCCAGCATGACCCTACACTACGCAAACACTACAACACTACCCAAAACCCTAAAACACTACACCCCAGCATGACCCTACACTACGCAAACACTACAACACTACCCAAAACCCTAAAACACTACCCCCAGCATGACCCTACACTACGCAAACACTACAACACTACCCAAAACCCTAAAACACTACCCCCAGCATGACCCTACACTACGCAAACACTACAACACTACCCTAAACCCTAAAATACTACACCCCAGCATGACCCTACACTACGCAAACACTACAACACTACCCAAAACCCTAAAACACTACCCCCAGCCTGACCCTACACTACGCAAACACTACAACACTATCCTAAACCCTAAAACACTACGCCCAGCATGACCCTACACTACGCAAACACTACAACACTACCCTAAACCCTAAAACACTAGCCCCAGCATGACCCTACACTACGCAAACACTACAACACTACCCTAAACCCTAAAACACTACCCCCAGCATGACCCTACACTATGCAAACACTACAACACAACCCTAAACCCTAAAACACTACCCCCAGCATGACCCTACACTAAACAACCACCACAACTCTACACTAACACAACACTACACTACACAACACTACACTACACTACACAATCACTAACCCACGAAAAAATTAACACAAACCCACTTACCTCTCTCGTCATCGTGGTTTTCACAACGCAAATGCATTTACAATACATGCCTTTAAAACGTAATTCTTTGTAAAGGCATGCACGATAAATGCACATGCGTTTTGAAAAAATGCGGGATAATGGTATGCGAGGTCAATGACCTTGCGGGATAATGGTATGCGGACTGAAAGTCTGCGGGATAAAAAATGCGGGAAAATGGCTGCAAACCATGATTAGCAGCAGACTTCCCTGGTGAGCACTAGCTTTACTACAGTGATCTAATGAGCAACTAGAGTGCTAACATTCAGAATTTATGGCAAATGTGTGACACATCTGAATGCCTTCTTGATAGAACCAAAGTAAACAAGCATTGAAAATGCAATAGATCTCGCCCTCGTTTAAGTTAAAGCCATTCTGTTTGTAATGAGGTGGCTTTTTAGCTTTGCTTTTATTAGTGTTTTTAAAACTTTCATGTAAATAACATGCATATGTATGCATATATGTATATGTATGCATGCATTTATATTTATATAGATATGCAGATTATATATGTTTATATATGTATATTACCTACTGGCGATAGCCAGTGGGTATATATAGTTAGGATTTTTTCTCTATGGGATTTCTGAAAATTCTATGTCTAATACCTTTGGAGTTTGTGGACGGAATTGGCTGTAATTTTCAGGAAAATGGCACATTTTGTTTCTAAGAAGCCCCTGAAAATTTGGGGGGGTTTCGTCAAGGGGGGGGCCAAGAAAAAAGGGGGGTCCCAAAACGCATTTTTCCCACACATTTTTCCATAGGGCGGTTGGACTCACTTTTAGCTCGAACGGCTGAATAGATTTACATGAAACTTGGCAAAATTGTAGATATGGTTTGCCCGACGTGCCTTTGCTATGTCTCAATATATGTGCTCCAGTGGATTTTGAGAAATTAACGTTTAAAAAAATATATATATCTGTGACAGCGCTCCGGTTAGCGTCCCGGTTCGCGTACCTGACGCGTAACGGAACTTCGCGAAGCGAAGCTGATTGGCTCTCCGGTGTCTGTCAACATTCTAAACAGTCCGGAGCGGCCGCCATTTTGTCTCTCGGTACGATCGAGAGACAAGATGTGGTGAAAAACGAAGGGGGAAATGAAGGAAGGGGGCAAGGTAGACCACTTCTGACCCCCTAGGATTGATGAGGGGGATATTAAAGTGCCCCGCGGGGCAAAAAATAAAAACATTTTTTTTTTTTGCGATTTTACGCTGTAGAGGCGCGTCCCGGTACGCGAACCGGGCAGCTCACCGGGCAGCTCACCGGGCAGCTAACCGGGCAGCTAACCGGCAGCGTAGCTGTCAACATTGTAAACAGTCCGGAGCGGCCGCCATCTTGTCTCTCGGTAGGTTCGAGAGACAAGATGTGGTGAAAAAAGAAGGGGGAAATGAAGGAAAGGCGGCAAGGTAAACCCCTCCTGACCCCCTAGGATTGATGAGGGGGATATTAAAGTCCCCCGCGATTTTTCGCGGTAGAGGCGCTTCCCGGTACGCGAACCGGGCAGCTAACCGGCAGCGTAACGGGAGTCCGCCATCTTGTGTTTTTGGAGCGTCCGGTTCGCGTACCGGGTAGCGTCCCGGTAAGCATAACAAGGGGAAAACCAAGAGAAACAGTAAAAAAAAAAATTAAGGGAATAGATTTCCAGCAAACTTGGCAAAATTGTAGGGACTGTTTGTTTGATGTGCCTTTGCAAGGCCTCAAGATATGTGCACGTGTGGATTTTGTCTAATTAAGGTTAAAAAAAATATATATATCTGTAAGCGTGCTCCGGCACGCTTACGTTACGGGTTTTGTTTGCGCTGCAGAGCCGATACGTCACGGTTATGCGACGCGTCATGAGGCGTCTCACGTGGCTACGTGATACGTCACGTAATAAAGAATATATTTTACAGCTATAGACATTAGCTTTTAAAAAACCAATGAAATTCACTGAAAAAACCATAGGTTATAGACCATATATAGTTAGGAATTTGCATTTACAAAACCTTGAAAATTAACTGAAAAAACCATAGGTTAGAGACCATATATAGTTAGCTGGACATTTTATTGACATAAAACCAATGAAATTCCATATATAGTTAGTTGCACTAACTATATATCGCGCACCCGCAATCCACTGCTGATGATGTCACATATTACATCATTCATGACATGGTCAGTGACATCACTGATGACATCACTGATGACATCTCAAATGACATCACTGATGACATCACTGATGACATCTCAAATGACATCACTGATGACATCATGACACACCAATACCAGTTACTACATACGCACTCACTGATTCCTACGTCTACACACACATTCACTCATTCACCCATACAATCACTCATACATACAGTCACTCATTATTACAACACTATCATATGCACTCATACACCTATGCAGACACTCACACACTGCCACTCATCCATGGAGTTACTCACACACCTAGTCAGTCCTGTAAAGAATCAATCACACTTCCATTTCCTCATCTATACAGTTAAACACAGAACACCATACTTCAGTGACATCACTGATGACATCACTGATGACATCTCAAATGACATCACTGATGACATCTTAAATGACATCACTGATGACATCATGACACACCAATACCAGTTACTACATACGCACTCACTGATTCCTACGTCTACACACACATTCACTCATTCACCCATACAATCACTCATACATACAGTCACTCATTATTACAACACTATCATATGCACTCATACACCTAGTCAGTCCTGTGAAGAATCAATCACACTTCGATTTCCTCATCTATACAGTTAAACACAGAACACCATACTTTTCACACATATACTAACACATACTTACTCTCTTATACAATCACTGATACAAGTACACATTGATATGCACAAAGTCACACACCTCCCAGCCAGCCACACACACACTCAGTCTTCCATACATCCACTCATTCTTCAATATGTAAAACATATTTAAACTTTACAAAAACACACAGACACTAGATGATGTCATCAGTGATGTCATTTGAGATGTCATCAGTGATGTCATCAGTGATGTCATTTGAGATGTCATCAGTGATGTCATCAGTGATGTCACTGACCATGTCATGAATGATGTAATATGTGACATCATCAGCAGTGGATTGCGGGTGCGCGATATATAGTTAGTGCAACTAACTATATATGGAATTTCATTGGTTTTATGTCAATAAAATGTCCAGCTAACTATATATGGTCTCTAACCTATGTTTTTTTCAGTGAATTTTCAAGGTTTTGTAAATGCAAATTCCTAACTATATATGGTCTATAACCTATGGTTTTTTCAGTGAATATATATATATATATATATATAATTTTTTTATTTTTATTATATATATATATATATATATATATATATATATATATATATATATATATATATTCCTCCAATCCCGATTTCATAAAACCAGGTCTGACACATGCTCAGGTTGCCAAACAGATATTTAATGCCTCCGGTGCACAATTGCCAATAAGCGCGATGTCCACAATATACAGCGTCTGGCAGACGCGTTTCGGCGTGTGCCTCATCAGTGCCAGGTCAGTGCTGCAAGTGTCAAGTTGCTTTCTTCGCGGGGCTGATATTTCAAACATCCGAGTGACCTCATTGGCTGGGAGTCGTTGTCATAGAAAGCAGACAGGGAAAGTTCCTCCGATAGTACATGTCGCTCTGCTCACCACCCATGAGTCCTCGAGTACTGTGCACTGTGTCCCGCACTAAGAACCAAAACAAACAAAACAGCACAGTCAGATGTCGGTACAGTGACCCATCCTCGCATAAGGTAATGCCTCTGTTATTTTGTTGGCTCTTTTTGGTTGCGGGAACCACCAGGGGGAATTATTTATCTGCCGGGCATTCCTTTAAGCAGACAGACTGCCTGCTCCCTCTCCCCAATACCTTCAAGACACTCCAGGGTGGGGGGGCGCCGCAATGTGCCTTCCAAGCACTTCAAGCCAAAGTTTGTCGGTTTATTTTTGCGGTGCTCCTGAATATATATATATTCACTGAAAAAACCATAGGTTTCACACACGTTATAGTTAGGAATTAGCATTTAAAAAACCTAGCAAATTCATTGAAAAAACCATAGGTTTCATATCAGTTATAGTTAGCTGGACAATTTACTCATTCAAAACCATTGAAATTCTCACGTTATAGTTAGTTGTACTCACTGTAACTGGCTCGCCCGCAAAGCACTGCTAATGACATCACATATTACATCACTCATGACATAGTCAGTGACATCACTCATGACATCACTGATGACATCTCAAATGACTTCACTGATGACATCACTGATGACATCATCCAGTGAATGTGTGTCTTTCTGTAAAAAAATTTTTTTATATATGTGTACCTAAACGTCGATGGAAGAACAAACGGTTAAATAAGTGTTTAAATTGATGTTTTTTTTTTAATTGATTGTATAACTGACTTATTAAGTGTATGTTACTAAATACATGTATTAGCAATTATTGTTTAAAGTTGTAAATATCTGTATCACTGTCTCCCTTTATCTATAGACGGCTGCTTGGGTTGGTGAGTAGCTACATGATTGTCTATATGGGTTATTAGTTAGTGTTTTGGGTATTAGTATGAGTGTCTGTTCGGTTTGGTGGGGGGTATTACTTTGTGCATAGATGAATGAATGAGTGGTTTACTGTTTGTATATGTTTTGCAAACAGCATGTGTGCAGGACTTTATGGGTGGATGAGTGTGTGTATGGGTGTGTTAGTGAGTGAATGACTGTCTGAATCATATCTTTATGAGTAACTACATATGTTTTAAATTAGTATAAGTGAGAATTGATGCATATAGGTAAGTATGTGTGAGAGTCAAAAATGAGAGAATGGCTAGGTATTTACACAAATGACCTAGACTTGATTGACATGTGGAAAGAGAAGGGTAACAAGGAGTGTCCTTTTACCCTACACAATAAAAAACTAGGCCACAAGTCCAGAATAGACTATTTTCTGATAAGTAAAAACCTGCACAGTAACATTAAAGCAATAGACCATCTACCAGAGCATCTGTCTGACCACTCGGCAGTACAAGTAACATTACAAACCACAATAAATAAATCACAACCCAGATGGACAATTGACCGCACGTTATTATTGGACCCTAAGATAAGGGAAGAACTGGGTATAACCTCAGCCAATTTCTTTGAAGATAATAGAGCAGGCACTTCAGACCAGATTACTTGGGACACATATAAGGCAGTTATTAGAGGTAAACTCATCAGCTTGGGAGCCCACAGATCAAAACTCGTTAAACATGAGATTAAAGACATGGAGAAAATCATAAACTCAATTGATGTACAGATAACAGCAGAAAATTACATAGGAAAAAGAGATACATTGGAGAAGGAAAGAAGAGAATTAAAAGAAAAATTGGCGGACTACCTGGAAAATAGAGTGAAGATGAAGTGGGAAGCTAGCAAACTTGCCAATCATGAGTATGGTGAGGGATGCGGAAAATTGTTGGTATGGAAAACTAAAACTGATCAAACCAGAAACAAAATAGCCAGCATACAACAATAATAATAATAATAATAATAAATCATTTATAGAGCGCCTGGCTACACAAAGAACAGTGTGTCCCCGCGCTAATCACTGATAAAATCTACAGAGGGCCGATGTTATCGGGCAGGGGGATTATGAAATGGGGAAAATGAGTGTTTTTAATTTCCTCCGGAATCCTATTTCAGATGGCTCCATCCTAAGATGCAGTGGTAGAGCATTCCAGTATTTGGGGGCTAAGTACCTAAATGAGCGTCCGCCCATTCTGGCCCTGAGAATACGGGGTGTTTTAAACAGCATCGCGCCAGAGGATCTTAAATTGCGAATAGGGCGATGTATGGTCAGGAGGTTCTTAAGGTAATCCGGACCTTTGTCCTGGGCTATGCGATGCGCGTAGCAAAGGGCTTTAAATTTAATTCGCTCCCTGACCGGAAGCCAATGGAGCTTAGCCAGGGCAGACTTCCCTGATGCTCTGCGCGGGAGGCCAAGCACTAGACGTGCTGCAGCATTCTGCACGCACTGCAGTTGGTGAAATGCTTTTTGGCTTAGCACTAACAGCATGGCGTTGCCATAATCAAGGTGTGGAGTCACTAGGGCGTGGACAATGGTTTTTCTAGCTACGGCAGGGAGGAGGTCTAGGACCTTGCGAAGGACCCTAAGTAGGCCAAAACATCTCCCCGTGACTTTATTGACATGGGTCTTATACGAGAGGTCGGTGTCCAACATAACGCAGAGGTTACGTACCGACTCCCTCGGAATGGGGGGGTCCCCGAGTTCACTAGGCCACCATAGCCTTGACCATGTAGATGTCGCTCTCCCGACCACCAACAACTCCGTCTTTTCGCCATTAAGGCGCAGGCAGTTGTCATTCATCCATACTGCCACTGCTGACATACAGTTCGAGAAGTTAATGGCGTCTTGACTGCGGTCGGGTGTGAGCTTAAACACCAACTGAGTGTCGTCAGCGTAGCTAACAATGTCCACCCCAAATGCCTCCACCACGCGAGCCAGGGGCTCCATATAGATATTAAACAGGGTAGGGCTCAAACTTGAGCCCTGAGGAACCCATGTCTTACCTTGCGTGGGGAAGATCTGAAGGGAGGACAGTGCAGCTGAAAGCTTCTATCGGCCAGAAAGGACTTCAGCCATGCCAGCGCTGACCCCGTCACCCCCATCTCCGTCAGGCGAGACAGCAGCGTAGAGTGCAGCACGGTGTCAAACGCTGCACTCAGATCTAATAGAACTAATGCTGCTGTCTCGCCTTCATCCGCTATCTGCCTAATGCGCTCAGTGGAATACAGAACGGCCGACTCCGTCGAGTAGCCTGTTCTGAATCCAGATTGTGATGAGTGGAGAAGGGCTTCTTCTTCTAGGTGTTTCATAAGCTGTTTATTAGCAATTTTCTCCACAATCTTCGCACAGAAGGGAAGAAGGGAGATGGGGCGGAGATTTTGCAGTTGTGAAATGGGGATGTTGGGTTTTTTCTTTAAGGGAATAACCTGAGCAGTCTTCCATGCTTCCGGTACATGACATTCTTGGAAAGACAAAGTGACCATGTGGATAATATGGTCAATTAGCATGCTCTCCATAATTCCTTTGCACCGCGCCACTGGGCACGCGTCAGATGGAGATCCGGATTGTATGCTTTTGACAATTCCCAGAAGTTCATTTCTCTCTGGCGTTATAAAGCATGTGAGCCGAGATTTTTGTGTGGGAACAGCTTCATTAACCCCAGGGCTGGTTGACAAATTGTCACCAGCTGTAAAGGTGTCATGAATTTTGTTCACCTTATCCACAAAAAAGTCAGCTACAAGATCGCATAACTCAGTGGAATAGACATCTTGAGCCTCAAGCCTGGATGGAGTCGTGAGTTCTCTGAAAATACCAAAGAGTTCTCTGGTGGGGTTGCCTGCTGACTCGATTCTGTTTTTAAAATAGAGGCCCTTTTCTGATCTTCAGAGCAATCAAAACGGCATAACTTCCGAAGAAAGTGTAATTAAGCAGGAATTCAAAAATTTCTTCTCCAACTTATACAAGGAAGACTCCATCTCATCAGAAGAACAGATAGGAAAATACCTAGACCCCCTACTTCTACCTAAATTATCGGAAGAAGAAGAAGAGGAGTTAAACTCAGAAATAACGATTGAAGAAGTGAAAGCCTCACTAAAAGCTCTGAAAAGAGGGAAAGCAGCCGGACCTGATGCCCTACCAAACGAACTTTACTCAGCTTTGAGAGAAATCTTGGCCCCACCGATAACGAGGTTATTGAACACAATATATAAGGAAAAGGGTAAAATCCCAGACTCTTGGAACGACGCAACTGTCAGCATCATTTTAAAGCCATGGAAAAATCCCGTAAACTGTGAGTCTTACAGACCCATCTCGCTGCTAAACTGCGACTACAAAATCTTTTTGCAAATTGTAGCGAGGAGACTGGCCAGGGTAATGCCAAATTTGGTACACCCGGACCAAAAGGGATTCATAAAGGGAAGACAAATATGTGAGATCACGCACAAGCTCTTTGCTGCTATTGATGTAGCAACTTGCGAAAAAATCCCCCTGACTATAGTTACCTTCGATGCTGCTAAAGCGTTTGACCGGGTCAACTAGTCTTTTCTAAACAAAGTCATTACTAAATATAACCTTGGACAATGCTTTAGTCACCTGGTAGCTGAGACTTACAAAAAACCAAGAGCAAAGATCTTAATCAATGGGGCCTCACCAATAACATCGAGATACAAAGAGGAACTAGGCAAGGGTGCCCTCTGTCACCATTGTTATTCAACCTTTACATTGAACCTCTTGCAAATACCATCAGAAACAATGGGTCAATAAACCCTTTTAAATATCACGAGTGGGCCAAAAAGGTGGCGCTATATGCGGACGATCTAATGATTTTTACAGATAATCTTCAAAGTTTCTCCCCAGCAATAAACAAGGCAATTGCGGAATTTGGCAACGTGTCTGGATATTTGACCAACAAAGCAAAAACCAAATTTATGAGCTGGAATGTATACCAGAATACCTCATACTCCAAAGATAAAATAAAATATTTGGGTATAACGTTGGTCAAAGATCTAGGAAAAATCGCCCAGCTAAACCTTAATAGGATTGCACTTGAGACCAAAAAACTTCTCAAAGTATGGGATAGGTTACCACTGAGCTTTATAGGAAGATCAAACATGGTAAAAATGTCGATTCTTCCTAAATATACTTATCTTTTTAATGTAATACCACTGGAATTTAAGAGAGATTACCTGAAGAAGATCCAGGGAGAGATAGCGAATTTCATATGGGCATCAAAAGGATCAAGGATTGCCTGGAACAAAATAAGGAGGAAAAAAGAACAAGGGGGAATAGCCAGCCCAGATCTTGTTGAATACTGCAGGGCCTTTCAGTTCAAGAACACGAGACCCCTTGTAAACCAAAACAAATCCTATCCTCAATTTCTCCAAATCTTCACAAACAAAACTGACTATTTTTTGTTTAAATTCGGACACCCGAAATTCTTCAAAAAGATAAAATTAAAGACACTAAATAACACAGCGAAACTTTGGTATGAAGTCAGAAGTATCTTGAACATTCCTTACTACATTTCCATGGCCCCCATTTGGGATTCCCCTGGTACTCCAGAATGCCTAAAAGATGCCCTGGCATTACCATTAAAAACGTCTGGAATCAATGAATGGGGCCAACTGATGACGGAGAACTCAATAGAACCTTGGGAACATCTAACAGAAATTACTAACGCATCAGTGTCAAAATTCAAATACTATCAACTTACAAGCTGGGCAAGCTCACTTAAGGATAAAAGAACAGGGAATGTAGAACTGGAGAAGGAAATGACTAAGACTTCCCCAATAAAGAAGGAAATATCAAGATGGTATTGGGCTCTAATCGCTGCAGGAGAAGAAAATGTCTTAATCCCAGAGTCAGTTTGGAGTAAAGACATTATAGAGCCGGACCTACAAAACTTATGGCAGAAATCAATTGGAATATGCTGGTCGATCATTAAACCAGCACTTCTGAAGAGAAACCACCTATTTACAATGCACAGGGCATACTGGACACCCAAAAGATTGTCAAAATTCAAAGGAGCCAGCGTAAAGTCCTGCCCCAAATGTGGGCTAGAAAAGGCGGATGATCTGCATATGTTCCAAGGCTGTCCCCTCCTGGACCCCTTCTGGCAGGAAGTTGGTAAAACGATATGCCGGGTACTGGGAACACATCCAGAAGTAAGTACAACTCTAATTATTTTTGGGATTAACACCAAGGTTGATTTAAGTGAGGAGAGGTTAACCAGAAAACAGGAAAATCTATTATTTGTATTAATACTTCTTGCAAGAAGGGAGATATGCCTAAACTGGGTTAAACCAGTACCACCATTACACGGGGACTGGATAAATTCTATAATAACAACACACAAAATGGATAATAAAGGAAAGCCCACCAAAAAATCTAACTGAGGGGAAATTTGGGAAAATCACCATGTGCTAAATACGTAAGGCAATGAAGGAACCCGATGAAATACAATATGTCCAATGATTAAAGCGGTGACAATAATTCAGACGGGAATCATTCCCGCCGAGTAGCCAGGAAGGCTAGCTCTCCCCCTCAGACACAACAAATTATTGATAATGGTAAAGGATGTAGGAGGACTAAATCTGACTGATCCAACAAAGGGATACTCTCGGTTGCCGGAACAGTAAAGCGGAGAGAGTGAAGGCAAAACAACTGGATGTCACAAGTTCCCGTCATACTCCTTATACATTCATGCGAAAATGAGGATAAACATTTTTTTTGCAAAATAAAGTATGTGTGAGAGTGAGAGATTGTAAGAGTTTCTGTATAAATATGTTTTTGTTCCCATAAGTGATTGTTTTAGTAAAAAAGTATGTGTACGTTTCTGTAGAAGTAAGAGTAGTAGTGTATGTATAGCTGTATAAGCAAGTGTATGGTTGTTTTATAATTTATTTGCATGTGTGAGTATGTGTGTGAGTAACTCTAAGGCTGAGTGTCGGTGTGTAACAAAATTTATAGGTGAATGAGTATATATGATGATTGAGTATGTGTATGAGTAACTATATAGAAATGTTGGTGAATGAGTGAATGTGTATGTAGATTTTGCAATTTCTGAATAGGTTGTTGTAACTGGAATTAGTTTCTCCATTGTTTTGACATTTTTTGATTCTATTTTTCAATGTGGGTATCAAAACCTATATTACACTGAGAGAGGGTCTGCCATTCTTTCACAAGGATGATTTCATCAGTGATGTCATTTGAGATGTCATCAGTGATGTCATGAGTGATGTCACTGACTATGTCATGATTAATGTAATATGTGACGTCATTAGCAGTGCTTTGCGGGCGCGCCAGTTATAGTGAGTACAATTAACTATAACGTGGAAATTTCAATGGTTTTGTATGAGTAAATTGTCCAGCTAACTATAACTGATATGAAACCTATGTTTTTTTCAATGAATTTGCTAGGTTTTTTAAATGCTAATTCCTAACTATAACGTGTGTGAAACCTATGGTTTTTTCAGTGAATTTGCATGTTTTTTAAATGCTAATTCCTAACTATAACGTGTGTGAAATCTATGTTTTTTTTAGTGAATTTGCAGGGTTTTTTAAATGCTAACCCCTAAATAAAATATGGGTGAAAATCTATGTTTTTTATTATGAATTTAAATACAACATCAAAACACTGAAACTAGTTTTTTTTCTCCTTTCTTTACTGCCCTTCCCTTAGTTTTTCACTCCCCTTAACTCACTCCCCTACCCTTAGTCCCCTTCTTTCAGTCACTCTTTGACTCCTCTTTTGTCACTCACCATACTCCCCTTTTCTCACTCTTTCCCTCAGTCCCTTCCTTCCCTTCACTTCATTTCAATCACTCATTTATGCACTACGCTTTCATTCAAAAAAATAACGACACAGTGTATTAGGAATATAACTCTTTTTAGAGAATTGAATGAGTTCTGAAAAGAACTATTTTTTTTCTTTTGTTGTTTTATATTTTTTTTCCTTTTTTTAAAGTTTGATATTTTTTTTGTTTTTTTGAAGAAAATTCAGGAACTGCAACATGGAAACTGTTCAACAAGAACAAAATAAATGAAAAATAGAAAACAAATTATCTCCTTTCATAGCATTTATGATTCTGAATGCTGCGTTCAATTAGATTCAGGCTCTGTTCTCCAAAAACAATAAGATCAAAACATTTGTTGCACCGCATATGCACATGCGCCAAATATGGCCTAAGGTCCATTTCTGCTGTTGCTGGCGATGGAGGTGGAGCTGTAGATGTGCTGGCCACAGCTGGTGGAATCTGCTGGGCACGAGCTCTTGTGGCTGCTTGGGCATATTGCACGAGTTGCACATTTTTTACATGTCTGATCATGGTATGGATAGAAAAGGAGTATTTTTTGAGAGGGTTTCCCCTTGAAAGAACAGTACCACAAAGGGTACACGTTACTTTAGGGGCATTTACTTTTTTTAGTCCCTCAGGAAAAGTAAACAACTTCCAAATAAAAGAAGATTTCCCCTTCTTGGCTCGCTGGCGATATTCTAGGTGGGAGTCAGAAGAAGAAGATGTTGTTTCCTGTCTTTCTGCCATCCTGTTGTTTTTTCTGCTTCCAGCTCCAAAAAGGGTCCTTCTTCCAGGAGAATAAAGCAAATAGTGAGAGAAATGGGTGGGGTTTTTGAAGATTCTAGATCTGAAACTACTGTGAACCAATGAAAAGTGTTGTTTTTGAGTCACATGACTTGACGTGCACGCTCGGGTGCGCGCACGCGCACCCGGTCGCGCACGTCGCTTCAAAATGGCGTTTTACCCGATTTACATAAAAGTTTCAAAACGTGAAAAGGAGGCAAGGTAGACACTCCCTGACCCCATAGAGCTTCTCAGGGGGTCCCTAAAGAACCCCTACGGGCCCCCAAAAACTTTTTTTTGTTTTTTAAATTGCGAGGTGCGCGACCGGGTGCGCACACCTCGCAAATTTTATTTAAAAAAAAGGTTTTTTTTGCCCGTCGGAGTTCTTTAGGGACCCCCTGAGAAGCTCTACGGGGTCAGGAAGTGTCTACCTTGCCCCCTTTCCAAGATCTCCACTATACTTTTTCACACTCTTGTAAATCGAGGTGCGCGACCGGGTGCGCGCACCTCACAACTTTTTAGAAAAAAAAATGTTTTTTTTGGCCTTGGGGGTCCTTAAGGGACCCCCTGAGAAAACCTAGGGGTCAGGGAGTGTCTACCTTGCCTCCTTCTCACGTTTTGAAACTTTTATGTAAATCGAGTTAAACGCCATTTTGAGACGAGGTGCGCGATCGGGTGCGCGCACCCCACAACTTTTTTAGAAAATAAAAAATGTTTCTTTTTAGCTGTTGAAGGACCTTAATGGACCCCCTGAGAAAACCTAGTAGGTCAGGGAGTCTCTACCTTGCCCCCTTTCCAAGATCTCCACTATAGTTTATCACACTCTTGTACATTGAGGTGCGTGCAAGGTGCGCGCACCTCGCGATTTTGTAAACAAAAAAAATGTTTTTTTTGGCCTTAGGGGTCCTTAATGGACCCCCTGAGAAAACCTAGAGGATCAGGGAATCTCTACCTTGTTCCCTTTCCATGTTCTGCCCCTTTGTTCTCTACAATATGTTGACTCGCACTGACAAAATGGCGGTCAACACTTCCTGATTTCCTCCGAATCGAATGTTGACAGACGTCAAACAGCAAATCAGAATTCCGCTCACGCACAGGGGTGCGCGCACAGGTGTGCGCACTAGTGCCCGCACCCGTGCGCGCTTATAGATATATAATTGATTTCAACTTTAATTTTCTCAGCAACTACTGGAGGGATTTACACCATTTAAAGAAAAGCGTAATCTGCGAGCCGGACTCTACCTTTTTGCCAAATTTCTTATAATTCCATTCAGCCGTTCGGGCTGTAGCCGTGTATAATCGTCCTATGGAAAATAACATGGGGAAAACACGTTTTGGGACCCCCTTTTATCTCAGCCCCCACTTGACGAATCCCCCCCAAACTTTCAGGGAAGGAGTGGAGCGGGCCATCTTCTTTGAGAAATTTGCAAAGATTCGTCCACCGGCGCCAAAGTTACTCCCAATGGAATGTTGCGGATTTCCTATGGAAACTAGGTCCTAACTATAACTACCTACTGGCGACCGCCAGTAGGTAATATATATATATATTTATATATATATATATATATATATATATATATATATATATATATATATATATATTCAGCTACAAACCATCCTAGGATCAATAATCCAAAAAGAAAGTAGCACTCACAGGGGGTGTTCCTCTTAGAAATTTATTCGGGGAACAACAGCAACGACGCGTTTCGCCTTGGGGCTTTATCAAATTGATAAAGCCCCAAGGCGAAACGCGTCGTTGCTGTTTGTTCCCCGAATAAATTTCTAAGAGGAACACCCCCTGTGAGTGCTACTTTCTTTCTTTTTGGATTATTGATCCTAGGATGGTTTGTAGCTGAATTTAATTACGGGTACACCCCCGTTGCGTGTGCACCCGCTCACGAGTGCATTCGGTTGGTGTTTGGAAGCTGGAAAAAAAAAAAAAATATATATATATATATATATATATATATATATATATATATAATTATGTTTTGTATTGATATTACAGGTTTATTTAGATATACATGTAATTATAATTTTAATTATGTTTTTAATGTTTTATAATCACATTTAATAATCATTTATTAATAATATGAAGTTAATATATATATATGAAAATGAATTATGCATGTTTAATAGTTTTTTACATTACATTTATTATTTATAAATTTTTTTTTAAAATAGATAATTCTAGCTATGTTTTCTTTAATTGAATTAATAATGTAATTATTTTATATTAATTTTCAGACATTAAAAAAACGATATTTTTATACAACTATATTTTTAACAACGATATTTTGGTATCAATATTTTGGTACTTACCTGTATGGAGATCGGAAGTTGATATTTTGTCCATAGATATTTTGACCACGATATTCTGGTACCTCAATATTTTGACTGACGATATTATGTCAGTAATCCACATTAACCATCTATTATACAATTCATGTGCCACACCATCATCTATATCAATGAATTATACTAGTACTGGATCGGCAAAGACAATCTGAAGAGTTTGGAAAAATACCTAAATACAATTAAATAGATAAAGATAATCTCTAAGAGACAATGTTCGACCATGATTAACCCTTGGCTTTCAATCACACCTGGATCTACGCAGGTCGGTCCTGACTAACATTTGTCGATTTTAAAGTAGAGATATTATATGACTTCCAAGGCACCTCATAAAAACTACAAAACATAAAAAAATTAAGCATGTCCTGTGGAGCTTATCGTTGCAACCACAGGGCATTAGGCTCTGACCCTTGCTCCCCCCGTTAGGGTAGGCAAGTAAGAGATAAAAAATGTTCAAGCGAAACCTGGTTAATAAAAAACAGTCATATCCACTTTTGATCCATAAACGATACGACGCGGTTGACTGCATACTTTTCAATATGATGTGCCTAAGGGTGCTGGACTTCCTCAGCACACGTTCTTCTCTTTCCAACATCTGTTTTCTAAAGAATAACTCCTTCACCCAACAGAGATCCTTCCTACAAATTGTTACTGGGTTAGTAAATAAGTCTGCCCTACCCAGGCTCATAAAACAATCCCTGACATACTATGCTAAAATGGTCATGTGATCAAGGATCAAACAATCCTTTAAGATCTCTTTGCATAGTACAATCCCCTTCCTAAGCCAAGTTTTCATCCATAAAGAAAGGGGATGAAAAGAAAATGTCAGAAAGATAGGCCATACGCAATTCTTCACGTACTACAAAAGTAGAAGTATCCTAAGGCACACATAAAAGCTGTCTCAAAAGTTGTCTTCTACAATCTGCAACTCGTCATGTGTAGTGTAGCCCCAGTTCTCATTGCCCCAAGTTACCTTGGAGATGCACTTGGCCCTGTATATCTGCAAAGGAGCCGCAATTGGTCCGTTTCCTGGGGCCAATTCACTTTTAACCCTGAGAAGACTTACTCCAGGTTATTGACACATATGTTAAAAAGAAAAGGGGCAAAAATACAGCCCTGTCAGGCTACTCTTTGTATTGAGAATAGACGGATAACCTTAAGATCTTTTGTGTGAAGAACCACCGCATTAGTATCTCTATGGAGATCCCCTAAAAAAGAGCAATATCTCTATCTACTCCAATGGACAGTATGATCTGCCAAAGCTTAGATCTATTAACGCGATCAAACACGAAAGACAGATCCAAAAAGGCCAAGTGGATGGAACCAGAAAGGGTAACGCTATACCTATTAGGGATCATGCATAGATTCAGATATTGATCAACCATTGATCATCCAGGATGAAAGCTGTTCTGACCCTCTGATAAAATATTGTTTTCGTCTGCCCATCCAGAAAGCCTATCTAATAAGATGCGTCCAACCACCTTTACCACCGAATCAAGCAGGGAGATTGACCTGTAACAATGGGTGTTCTGTAACAATGAACTATCTCTATCTCCCTTATCAAAAACAGGGACGATGGTAGATATTGCTCTGGTGCCGGGGGACCAGTTACAACTGCTGCGTTAATGATAGAGGTGAGGGCCGGTACCCAGATATCTATATTAGCGATATAAAGATTGAGTGGGATTCCACCGGGAACTGGGGCCTTGTTTTTAGACAACCTCGCTATACCCTTTCTCACTTCCACAGCTGAGAATGGGACAGTGAGTTTCCCTTCAACGAGGCCTCGGCCCACCATCAAAGCAGAAGAGGACTGAAACATTTCCTAAAGGTGACATACCCAGTCATCTTCTGTAATATGAGAGTCCAATGGATTAGCAGTATTCGCCGCCAAAAACGGACTATTTACAATGCTCCAAAACTTTGACTGCTCTTCTGGGTGCTAGCCTCACTAAGGTCTAACCAAGCCTTGTCCTTTAAAACAGCCTTATGTCTTGCCAATTCGTCCTTGTACCGGCTGCAACATTCCTTGAATAAGGGGGATCCCTTGCTTTAATAACTAGTGCGTCCTTCAATTTCCTAGATGCACGGGAACAGTCAGAAGCAAACCATCACGGGACCGTATCATAGCCGGAGCCTTCAATAAGGTTGCTTTAGTGATTGAAAAAAACAGCAAAAGCCTCCATTATATATAGTGGATCAGCCTGCAGGTCTAAACAGATAGCAAACTCCTATGGCAGTGAGCAAACAAAGACTCATAACAAGAGACTAGGGTTATTGGTGCATATTTAAGTCTCCTACAAACATTCACAGCTTTCACAGATCCTCTAACCCCTCATGGTTTGTGCCAACAAGGGCCAACGGGTCGTAACACACAATAGATTGTGATCACTAAAAATGCTCAAAAGGATGGTAAAATCCAAGATCTAATAAAAGAAAAATGTGGAATCAAAAATAAAATCAATAAATGTCTCCCTCTCCCTCCCTATAAAGGTGGGATTAATATCCTTCTTTTCAGGGGAAAGCTTGCTCATGGCTGAAATTAGGTGAAACTCATTCACAATGGCATTAAGATTACCTCCCTGGTGGGCATCTTCCAAGTGAATGCCTGTCATGTGTGGGCAACCCTTGACCTTAAGACCATCAGACCTCGAGTCCCCACACAGATGGACATTAAAGTCTCCTACAATCATGATATTAATACAGTGTAAATTATGAGCTCTCAAGTTTCTTAAAAGGAACCCAACAGGGAGATATTACAAAAGTCTGGAAAAGATGACATAGCATAATACAAATCAAAAGCAACAACTTACAAGACCCACTAGAGAATAACAGGGCCTGCAAGGTGGACATTTCTGTGGGCAACACATCAAGGCTTCATTGTACTGCTAAAGAAACAAAAACAGTCAAGCCCCCCTTTGATCTGCTCACCCTCTTAAGTGTGTTGGACACAAAAAAGGTTTTACATCCCTCCAAGTAGAAACAATTTTCGGTGGCCCAATTTTCCTGCAGGCTTATGAAATCAAACCTTCTTAGAAAGGACAACCATACAGGGTCAGTCAACCTGCTCTCCAAGCCAGCATTATGTCAAGAAATAAAATCACATTCCTTGCAATCCAATGACACGGAACAAGAAATTCGGAAAAGTTCTGCGCTGTAGGGAGAATTGGCTCTGAAGAGACTTCTGCCGGCAGTCAGTCGCAACCATCCAAATTATTCTAGTGCTGCAAAACAGGTTGAAAGAGGTATATCAGGAGCAACCTGAGATCTAGTAGATAACACTCCTGAGAACATAGAACTCACAACTGCAAACTATAGTCAATATTAGAGGGTGCTTTATAATGCTGTGACTCTCTTATGTTTAACATTATTTTTCTCAACTAGGCAGCACATCGCTATTTACCAATCTTCTGTTAAAGTCTGATAAATCCTGGGTGGAGCATCTTTGCTTAGAAGACAGGAGCTTAAAATAAGATGAATGGGAAATTGCCCAGCCAACAAACAGGCAATATATTTTCCCACAATCTACTCCCAGCAATGCGCTCACCTTCTGTATACCACCAATGAATGAGAGAGGGCCATGCTGCTGAGGTTCAGAAAGGCCTCTCTACTTAGCCTGCTCTGTTTTACCCTGGCACAGTAGGGAGGGAATTGTTCAAGCGTCCCTGCAATGGTGTTTCTTCTCAATCCTTACTACATTTAAATTTTTTTTGCAAAATATTAAGTTAGTTATACTAAGTTATATCTCCTGCCCATTTTGAATGCCCATACCTTCATATTTTCAGCCCTTTTTTTATGCAGACGCTAAAGAACTTTGCAACATATTTTGCTGTTGGATAATATTTGAAAAAAATGATAGTCGATTGTCGCACTATTACGCATTTTTAATGTTTACATTTTTTTTAATGATTTTACATTGACTGTACTTTTATGATTAAGGGCCATCAGCTAGATTCATGAAGCCAAATTGCGATCGCAATAGCTGCGAAATCGCAATTGCGAACGCAATTTGACAGAAAGGAATTCAAGAAACAGAAAATTCCAAAAATGCGAAATCGCTAAATAAAAATTGCGACTTCGCAAATAAATTCACAGAATCCTGGAGGATGGGCATTTGCGATTCGGAAATTGCGAAAAACCATGGATTCTGCGAATTAGTTTGCGAAGTCACAAAATAGTCGTAATCGCCATCCATGAAAAATCGCTATTTGCGAAATACGAGAAAATCACAAATAGCGACGCGCAAATTAAGGAAAACTCAAATCAGGTGGTAACCAGTAAGGAATTTTTTTTTTTTCTTCAAAAAACAGTTAACTAACTCCCAACAGGTGCAGGGCTGGCCAAACACATTTAAGGACATGCAGCTGGAGCCTGGGGATTCCCACAATGCCTGGACTCTACATGCTGGTGAGGCGGCGAAGGCTGCAGCGAGCTGCACGGAACAGACGGAGGATACAGGAGTGGATATTCTGCCAGCGGGTCACCCTTCTGGGCCAAACCAGGGAGCAAATCTATGCTAAGTACCGCCTGGGTGGGGCTATGATAATCAAGCTCATCCGGGACCTAGACCCCCTGATGCAGCACCCAACAAGAGGCCAATGCCGTGCCCACACATGTGCAGGTATTGTGCTGCCTGCACCTCCTGGCCTCCGGAAGCTTCCAGGGGATGGTCGCTGTTGCAGGGGGGATATCCCAGCCCACCATGTCCCGCTGCCTAAGGAGTTTCCTGGAGGCTATGCTGACCCGGCTACACCACTATATATCATTCCCCACCAGCCAACAGGACCTCAATGAGACCAAGCTGCAATTTTACAATGTAGCTCAATTCCCACACGTCATAGGATGTATTGAGTGTACGCACATCCACATTTGCCCACCTGCAGAAACGGAGTACATGTACCGCAACCGGAAAAGCTACCACTCCCTCAACATCCAGATGGTGTGCAATGCAAAAACATTCATCACGGACATTGTGGCACAGTACCCGGGGAGCACACATGACTCCTTCATCTTCAGGCACAGCGGCATCCACACACGACTGGCCAGGGGAGACTTTGGGGAAGGTCACCTACTAGGTAAGTACACATGCCCCAAAATTGTACACTGTGATCATGTAGCTGCGCAGAACAGGCACTCACCCTCTGCTCCTTTCATTCAGGTGACAGCGGCTACGCTCTCCGTGAGTACCTCCTCACCCCATACCTCAACCCTGCAACACCACAGCAACGGCGATTTAATGCATCACACATACGCACAAGGAATTGTATTGAGAGGACATTTGGCCTGTTGAAAAGCAGGTTCCGCATACTGCACAAGACAGGTGGGGCCATGAAATACGATCCTGAGGTCTGCTGCCGCATTGTGGCCGTGTGTGCAATCCTTCACAACATTGCTAGCAAGCGCAGGATCCCTGTTGACATCTCTGGCAGTGAGTCTGAAGGGGACCACCGCCCACCTGCACATGCGCGTCATGCACGCGGGGAAAATCCTGCTGAAGGACACAGACGGTGCAACCAAATCACAATGAACTGTTTCTAGTGCACCCACTCCCCTCACCCAACACTTCACTCATGCATGACACTGGAAATAATGACATGAGTCTGATGTACTATTATTGAATAAATATTAATGTTGGTTGGGGGCGCTAGAGGGCGCACGAGCTGAATGGCCGCACTCTAGTGTGGCTCCGGCTGCCTGGCATTCTTATCCTTCCTGATATCCTTTAAAACTGCGCCCACCCGCCCGAAAACGGTCTGGGGGATTGAGATATATCTAACGCATACTCTGTCTGAGTTTGGAGATCCTACGACCTTCGGGGACGGAGCTAGATCGAGATCAGTCTGGAGCGGGAGAGACCGAGAGCTGAGACCTCGCTGTAAGCGGCGTGGTGCCGCACGCAACGCCCAGGACGGACACGAGGCGAATAGGCCGCACTACGGCTCGCGCACCTCCGCCTGGCGGGCCTGGCCCTTCAACCTCGCAGTGGGACCCTACCCCGGCAGCTTGCTTACTGCACTGAAGACATCCTGTTGTACAACTGCAAGGCATCGACCTATATTGGACTGTAGACGTCGGAACCGACCTGCTGCCGAGGTTGCCCACGCGTGTGCTTCCTAGTAGAGCGGCTTGACACAGCGGTGCGCTTGTTTGCTTGCCTGGCATGGGGAAACCAGATGCCCGGCAGCCCAGGCTGCAATTTGAACCGGCGGCGCACAGAAAGGGGTCGAAGCAGACGGGGGATGGTGCGCCGCCGAGAAGCCCGGCGGCAGAGGTTACCCCCCTGGTCCCGGAGATAGCAACTATGCTTCAGGAGATGCGGCAGGGTTTCGCCACAGTCGTGGACAAGGTGGACCAGCTCTCCGCCCGGATGGATGGCATCGTCCAACGAATAGATGTACACGACGAGCGGCTGACGGAGGCCGAACGCCGCATTTCCGAAACGGAGGATGCCGCAACATCGCAGGCCACGCGACTATCCCGCATGGATAACATTTTACGGGTGATCGCCGCCAAGAACGAAGAATTGGAAGCGAGGGGCAGGCGGAACAACGTCCGGATTACGGGAATTCCGGAATCCACAAACACGGGACGTATGGAGTTATATGTAGAACGTTTGCTCATGGCCACCGTGGGAGAGGAGGCTCTCTCCAAACAATTTATAGTGGAGCGGGCCCATCGTTCCCTTGGACCTCAACCTCAACCTGGCACTCCACCGAGGCCCATAATAGCGCGCCTGCTGAACTATCGTGATCGTGATGCGGCGTTGAAAGCAGCGAGGGCGAATCAAAACCTAAACTTTGAGGGAGTGTCCTTCTCCATTTATCCGGACTTTACTCCGCTTGTTCAGGAACAGCGCAGGAAGTTTCTGGCAGTGAAACGAAAACTGAGGGGACTGAGCGTTGACTATGCTTTGCTTTATCCTGCCAAGCTCCGCGTGACGCACCAGGGCACGCAACATTTTTTCTTGAACCCGCAACAGGTCGAGGAGTACATCAAAACCCTGCCGAAAAGGGACAAAAGAGCTGCACTGGCTGATGGCGGACACGATTCTGGTGCGGAATGAACTGGGTTAGTCGCCTTCGTTATTGCTGACTCGTTGATATATGTTTTCTTTTTCTCTTTGGATAACTGCTCCTGATATGGCCCCCAGGAGTGTAGGGCTGGGTGGTGCTGCAGGTTCTGTAGCGTGCCGGGCCCCCACCCCCCCCATGCTGACTCACTCGCCCGGACAAAGACGGTAAGAATGGCGGCAACTGCGGTGAGGAAAGGCGGGGGTGGACGACGGTGCACCTCTAGAACCCCGAATGGGTGTGCCCCACTGGACTTGCTTAATGCACTGTTACTGTTGGGTTGTTGCGGGTTTAATCGGGGAGGGGGGTGGGCACAGGGTACTGGCGAGTTGGGGGCGCTTCAGTGGGTGGGGGAGGGGGGAAGTTTTTTAAGGGGTCAGTTAGTGCTGATCTGGTCCATGTTTTTCGCTTTCCTCGTACTGGGCCTGTGGCCCCGAATTATTACTCTGTGGTTACCGGCTCCTCTCTCTCTGTGTCGCTACTCGAGAGGGGACAACTGGGAAGCCTCATGGGTGGCACTGTTCAGGGGCCTGTTTGCTGACTGGCAACGGTTACGTTTTCTAATGTTCGATGCCTGGGTTTGCACTGGGTTTATGTTTTCGTCATGTAGTCAAGCGTGTGCACGTTTACCTCTTCGACCTTCCACTCGTCCTGGGGTGGGCTGGTCTCCTGTCTTTGCTATGTGGGGGGGATTAAGGGACTGCCATCTGTGGTGGCCGGAGTTTCTGCTGGCCGCTCGTAATTCTAACTGTGTGGACTGTTGGTGCAGTCGGATTGCTCTATTATATGAAAAGATGTTGGGATGGGGGACACTTGTCTGAATGTACTTACTTGGAATGTGCGGGGCCTAGGGGATCATCGGAAGAGACGCCATGTTCTGGGGTATTTAGACAGACATAATGTTCACATAGCGTTTCTGCAGGAGACGCACTTTGCACCCCACAGGTTGCCAGCCTTTGGTGGCAGATGGGCCTCGAGTACTGTGTTCTCCTCGTATTCCTCCTATGCCCGTGGTACTGCAATCCTGATTAAAAAGTCAACGCCCTTCACCATGGCTGGCATGAAATCAGATATACAAGGGAGATATTGCCTGCTTTGGGGCAGATTGGGCCGTGTGACGGTCACCCTTGCGTGTTGTTATGGCCCTAATGTGGACGACCCGCAGTACTTTGAGTCACTCTGGGCTGCTATACTGGAGGCGGGGTCACAACACATAATATGGGGGGGGGACTTCAATGTCACTGTGAACCCGACCCTGGACCGCTCACACCCGGCCCCACATCACTACACGAAAGGGCGGGAGGTGCTGCGCGCCATTTTGGAGGAGAATCACCTAGTGGATGCTTGGCGAGCGCACTGCGGGCCGAAGGGGGAGGGAACGCATTTTACGGCGCAAGCCAGGTCCTGGGCCAGGCTTGATTATTTTTTTCTGTCCACGCGCATATATGCCACTGTCACATATGCCAGACACCTCCCCCGGACTTATTCGGACCATGCCCCGGTTCTAGTCGTCATGCGCGGTGCTGAGCTGGGCCCTCCTATTACCGCGTGGCGCATGCAGGCAGCAATGCTGTTGGATGAGGAATTTAGAGAGACGCTGCGTGATGAATGCTTAGATTTTTTTGCGAGAAATAAGGGGTCTGTGGATGCAGTGGAGACAGTCTGGGAGGCCTTCAAGGTCACGCTACGGGGTTTCTGCATTGCGAAGGGCTCGGGGGTACTGAAAGCTATCCTGAACCGTTTAAAGGCGCTGGAAATAAAACTAGGCCGGGCGGAAGAGACCCTCCGAGCGCGCCCCACTAGCGACACTCTGGCAGAGATTCGGGATTTGATTACTGAATATTCCGAGGAGGCTGCACGTGAGGCAAGATTTAGACATAAATACTGGGTGGCGCGGAAATATGGAGAAGGAGATAGGCCTGGGAAGGTGTTGGCGGCTACGGTCCGGCTTGCGAGGGCGCCTACTACTATACTAGAGCTAGAAACAGCCGAGGGGCTGCTGCTCCGCGACTCCACGCACATCCTTAACGAGTTCGTGGGCCATTACAGTAAGCTGTACACCTCTAGGGGACTGGGGGGCCCGCCGTTGGACGACTACCTCGCGGATGTCGCGCTTGGTTGGCTGAGTGACGCTCAACAGGCGTTTTTGAGTGCCCCATTTGAGCTGGACGAGGTGAAAGAGGCGATTATGAGTATGCAATCAGGCAAGGCTACAGGCCTAGATGGCATCCCTATTGAATTCTACAAGACATACATTGAATTCATGGCCCCAGTACTGCGGGAGGTCTATGAGGACGCTCTGGAGGTGGGGCACCTCCCCGCATCAATGAGAACTGCGCTTATCATTTCTTTACTCAAGCCCGGGAAATCTGCATCGCACTGCGACTCCTATAGACCCCTCTCTTTGTTGACGTGTGATGTGAAAATTCTCGCAAAGCTCATTGCCACCCGCATTAGCCTACTGCTGCCTAACCTGATCCTTCCGGATCAGGCGGGCTTTGTTCCGGGGAGGGCTACATCCCACAATCTACGCACCTTTTTTTCTGTGTACGACTCTGTGCATGAGGACCTGCCCATGGCGGCCATCTTTTTGGATGCCACCAAGGCGTTTGATTCCCTGGAGTGGGATTACGTCGTTGGGGTACTGAGCCGCATGGGATTCCCGGCTATATTTGTTTCCTGGATCAAACTGCTCTACACACGACCCACGGCCAAAGTCCTTATTAATGGGCAGCTTTCCCCTGAATTTGAGATCTCTAGGGGTACGAGGCAGGGGTGCCCTCTATCCCCCCTGCTCTTTGCAATCGCCACGGAACCCCTTGCTGCCAAACTGCGGCAACATTATAAGGATAGCGCGCTGCGCTGTTTCCAGCGACAAATACTCATCTCCATGTACGCGGACGATATCACACTGTATGTCCGGCACCCTCGGGACAACCTACACCCCATACTTAGGGAATTCATTAGATTCGGGACTCTCTCGGGAGTGCAGATAAATTGGACCAAGTCGTGCATATTCCCACTCACGGCGGCCACACAGGCCTTCCCATTGGAATATCCGCTCACTTGGACTGAGGGTGATTTTAAGTACCTTGGGGTTCACATTGAGAGGGACCGGGAAGCGCTTATGAGAGCGAATTATGGCACTGCCATTAGTAGGATTGAAGACCAGGTCACGAGGTGGGTGTCACTTCCCCTGTCAATGGCGGGCAGGGCTTCTTTGCTTAAAATGGTCGTACTGCCGCAGCTGCTTTACCTGTTTCTCAACATACCCTTCCATCCTGGTCCATACTTCTTTAAGAAACTGAGGTCTGAAATGCTCAAATTGGTGTGGGGTGGAAAGCAAGCTAGGCTCCAATGGGAGATCTTGACACGGCCCTATGTACGGGGAGGGTTCGGTGTCCCTGATTTTGAACTGTACTTCAGGGCGGCGCAGGCGCACTATGCTTACTTCTGGGTCAGACAGCCGAGATACATGCCACAACTGGCTGCGGAGCACTGGCTGGCGCACCCCACGCCTATCGAGGGAGCTCTGTATGCCGTTGTGGAAGGGAGGGATAAGACCCCGAACACTTTATCTAGCACTATCACGGCCTGGTTACGCATTTGTGCCTCCCTGGGGCTGCAGTTCCTCTACGCTCCATGTATGCCCCTGGCTTATCACCCACAATTGCAGCTGCTGCAGGAAACTGGTTTCCAGCGTTTACTGTCTAAAATCCATGTCCGAACGTGGGGGGATCTATATCATGATGGCGAGTTCCGCACGAGGGATCATTTGTTTGGTACCATACTCCCTACCTCACTAGAGGTGTTTTACTACATGCGCCTGCGACATGGGCTGCAGGCCCTTACACCTGACTTTCCGCGCGAGCCACCGATCCTCATACCCCTGCAACACATGATGCAACTTGCGAATCCGTGCAAGCTTGTGTCTACGTTGTACAGATCTGTTAGAACACACACTGACTTCACCACACTTCCTGCCAAAGCGAAATGGGATCAAGACCTGCCTGCCCCACTCACCGATCAACAATGGGAATTTAGCTTACTGCAGACAGAACGTGTCTCCTCCAGCAGCAGGTATAGGATTATTCACTACAAATTTGTGCACCGATTGTATTATACCCCGGCTCGATTACACAGGTTTGGGTTGCGAGACACTGATAAATGTGATAGGTGTGGAGCCCCTGGAGCTGACTTTCTACATCTTGCCTGGGACTGTGCCACTGTACGGCAGTATTGGGATCTGGTATTTCAGGCCCTCTCTACAATGATCAATGCTACGGTGCTGCCGACTCCTGAGATGGCACTGTTGGGTTGGGTCATACCCCTGCAGGCGGCACACCGCAAGTATGTCGCGTTAGCCTTGTTGCTGGCCAAGCGGAGGGTGGCCTGTAGATGGGGCAGAGGAAGGGCGCCCAAATTTAAGGAATGGATACGGGACCTGGTGTATTGTCAGGAACAACTGCACACATATGCGGAGTTGCTGCCACTGTCATCCAGGCCGACTGATATCTGGGCCCCGCTGCAATGCTACCTGATAACGGAAGCACCGAGTGATGATGAATTGTGATCTGTAACGTTGTTCTAGGTGTGATGAAGACGATGTGTTGAACTGCTTTGGACCTACCTGCAACTTTGTATGCCTTGTGACTGCACTATGCACTTTACCCCCCTTGCCGTATCTCTGAACAGACCTTGTTGTTTAACTCACCTGTGTGCCTTACCCACCCATGGTCCACCTGGTTGATGCGGGATGCTGTTCCCCCCCCCCCCCCCACCCCCCCTCCGAAATCTGCTCGTTTGTGGTACGCACACTCATGACGATGTTGTTTTGTTTGTTTTCATTGTTCTCTTTGTTAACCAAACAACGATAAAAGTAAGACGCATTTATATGCTTCCTTTACATGTACTGTTACTGCTGCCTTTTTTTTTTCTGTATACAGCCCTGCAACACAATATTGATTTTTTGCTGATGTTTATTCGTGATTACTGACATGTGCTATAGCAGCCGGCCTCCGGGTTGTGGCAGTATGCTGTGTATACTTAACGGTACTAAATAAACGTCTTGCACCGAAAAAAAAAAAAAAAATATTAATGTTGGTTGCACAATAATATGGCATTATTTCAAACAGTAACATTTGAGGAGTATTGCGTCATACTACTCAAGATTTTGTAGTGGGCATGCTTATGTCAGCAGCATGTCCCTGCCCTATGAACATTAATGTCATTGGCGCCTCCGGCGCGAAGCTCCCAGTCGCCTCTCGGGCTCTTCCTCCGGCTGAGCACGTGACGCCACAGTGGACCTGCTGCTGCGGCGTGGAACACTAACCTGTGACGAAGACAGGCTGCTGTGACTAGATGTCCCCTCACTTGTGTCATCCCCTCCTGCATGGCCATGGCCATTTGGTTGCAGAGCCTGAACAGCAGTGGTTACCTGCTCGAGTGCCCGTGCCACGTCCTGACAGCATTGGACCATCTGGAGTTGCATGGCCAGAGACCTACGGGACAGCTGGGAAGTGGCGTTGCCAATTACATAATTGGAGCGCGTGTACGCCGAGAGGCGTGTGAGGAGCTGGCGGTGGCGGCGGTGGGTGAGGTTTTGCTGGCTAACCATGGCCGCAGTGTTTGCCTCCATAGCTGTGGTCATCCGGTCCATCCGGTCGGACAGATGGGCAACATTCCTGACTGTATTGTGCAGCTGCAGGTGTATAGCTGCAAGGTGTCTTGCCTGTAATTGGTGCACGCGCAGCATGCGGCACTCTATTGAGAGCCCTGGCACACGCACAGTCATCCCCCTCCTGCCGGTGCGTGATGTATTTTGGCGCCGCTTCCTGACCTGCCTTCTGGGCTGGGTGGGCACATTAGGTGTGCGTTGTGTCGCTGGTCTTGCAGCTGCCGGTATTGACGATGCCCCTGGCATGGGTCTCACAGCTGACGATGGTGGTGCGCCTGTTGTAGCTGGCGTTGCAGGTGGTGGTACGCCTGCTGGCACTGGTGCTTGGCCAGATGGAGATGGTTGTGTGGATGTATCTTCCTCACCCTCAGGATCCTCTTGTGTTTCATCAATTTGCAGCTCCTCACTGTCGCTGCTGGTGTTATCAGGGCCACCTGTGATGGAAAGTGGAAGTTGATTAATTACATGTATCTTTGACATGTGAGGTTGCTACATGCATGCTGGCTACCATTCCCTGACTGGCTGTTGCATTGAGTACATTAGGACATGTCTGGCTGCATGGGACTTTTTGTACATTGTGGTCAGACTACATGTCCCACAATGCTATAGGGATATTCTGGTGTGCATGGGCTGCATGACCGGGGTTTATTATGAATAGCTATAGGGTCATGGCCATTGTTAGGGGACAGGGTCGCAGTCGCATGGCACTTACCTTGGCTGTCTTGGGCGGGTCGGGATGAGTCCAGCCGGGTTACCCCCATGCATGCCTCAGGTTGCAATGTGTCCTCAACACGATCCTCCAATGGGGTGTTGGGAGGGACTGTAGGCTCTCCCCCTCCTGTTGCAAGGCGCTCACCCAGCCTCTCAGCCACCCTCTCCTTGGCACGACCTCGGAGGTCGTACCACCTCTTTTTAAGATCGTCAATTGATCTCTGGGTGACTCCAACAGAGTTCACTTTTGCACGGATGCGCAACCACAGTCGCCGTTTCTCGGCCTCTGGCACCCTCCTGGAGTCCTTGCCAAAAAGTCTATCATGGTCTTTACAGACTCCATCGATGAGATGTTCCAGCTCCTGTTCGGAGAATTTTATTTTGCGCTTTCTCCCTTTGTCACTGGGCCCTGCTGCTTCATGTGACATAGCTGCAGTCTGCAGTATCCAAATGCAAAAACTGGAGGTGGTTGGAGTGGAGCTCTGAGCAGTGCTGCTTCCAATTCTGCCTCAGTATTCTGAATGAGGGAGGGAACTGCCTGCTTCCTGGTTGTGATGTCATCACAGTGCTCGAAATGCGACTTCCCGTTTTTGCGATCTCGCTATTAGCGAGATCGCAATTTGCGATCTCGCTAATAGCGAGATCGCAATTTCAACACAGAATTTGACAGTTTTTGCGATTTTTCTGCGATTTCAGGATAATCGCTATCGGCTTTTGCGGCCGAATGCGATTCGCTATATTTTATCGCAGATTTACATGAATCCCATTATGCGAATTCTAAATTGCGATTCGGTATTAATCGCAATTTAGAATTCGCATAATATGTTTTTCATGAATCTGGCAGCATATGTATCAAGCCTTTTGCGAATCGCAAAGGCCGAAATTCGCAAAATTTCGGCCTTTGCGAATCGCAAACGATCTTTTTGCATGTTTTTGGGATGTATGAAATATTCGCAAAATAAGGAATCGAAAAGTTTTGCGATTCCTTATTTTGCCATAGCATTTAAGGAATCGCAATTTTGCGATTTCTTAAATGCTATGTATGTAGCATTTTTGGGTAGCGAATTTTGGTTAAGAATTCGTAAAATACCACCAACTTGTAGTTGATGGTAACTTGCGAATTCTTCAAAAAATGCACATTTTGGCATTTTTTAAGGTGGCATGTGATGCACACACATGTCCATAGGGCATGTATGTGCGCCATATGCACACACATGTACATTTCAGGGGTGCAGCAGGGTGTCTTTGAGACACCCCTGCACCCTTGAAATAATTCTCAAATTGCTAATAGCAAATTGCGAATTCGCAATTTGAGAATTATTTCGCAATCATTCCTATGGGCCTCCTGGCCCATAGGAATGCATTGGAAATTATTCCTTAATTGCGAATTCGCAAAATGCGAATTCGCAAATAAGGAAGATTAAGGAATCGCTAAAAATGTGCGATTTTCTTCATACATACCATTTTGCGATTCCTAAATAGCGATTCCTTAAAAATCGCTATTTAGGAATCGCAAAAGAGTTTGTTAATACATATAGCCCTTTGTCTCTTAACCAAATAAAGTTTTTTTGATTGATTGATTAATGTTGTGCCTTTTCAAAACGAATCCTGCAAAATCTTGAATGAAATACATAACCGCACCCCTTTGGTACTAACCTAACTCCATCTCAGACACTTTGGGCCCCATTAGGATGGCGGGCCGACTTTGTCGGCCCGCCATCCTGTCATGAAATGGGACTGCCCGCCATAAGGGTGGGTGTCCCGTGGGGGTCCCGTGGGGGACATTAGGATGCGCCCGCCACAGTGGCAAGTGCATACTGCATTCCTGACATAGTGGCGGGTGGTGCACTCAGCACCGCCCCCACCACAATGCCAGGAAGGCATGTTGTGCACTTCCATGCACAACATGGCAGGCACCACACGGTGCCTGCCATGTTGTGCATGGAACTGCTGGGGGATACCATAGGTACCCTCCATGTGCACCCCCCACTCCCCAGAGTCCCTGGGGGCCCGCAACGGGCTCCCAATGGCAGAAACTGCTTGCCTTTCCGTGGGGGCAACGCACATCCCCACACACATGCTAATATGAATGGCGGTGTCTCCCAAACACTGCCACCATGTTAGCTGCTTTTCTGCCCGGTCGACTCTGCGACTGGGCGGAAAACCGGCAGACGGTCTTTACGTCCGCCGGGGTCCCCAACTCCATGGTAATCTGGCAGGGGGAATTTGGGAGCGGGTGGTGGTTTTTAGCGGGCGGATCGCCACTGCCTTACGGGCGGTGGCGATCCACCCATTATCATAATGGGACTCTTTGTGTTGATTCTTCTTTCTTTAATAGTACAATGAAAGATTAGTTACATTTAAATGTCCCGGTGGTGTACTGGTAATATTTGTTACAAGTCTAAGTCTTCCTTATCAAAGTCTGAATACATTGAGGTTTCCCTTGTGACATTGATATATTTTTGCTATCTTTAATAGAATTTAAAAGTCTGGAGAATCATACCTCTTTGTCCAACGTTCTCGCTTCTGTCCTAACGTTTTGAGGATGCACCCAAGCTAATGGAAGTAGTATGATGTAATACCCAGTGCAAGCAAAGACTAAGGGGCACAGAGGCCCAGACCTATGCACCAAAGGCTTCAAAAAATCAACTGCCAACCTACAAATGGTTGTAAGACATGGAAGTATACAGGGAAGCCCAAGTGGCTGCATTACAACGAAAGCTCACTGAAGGTGGTCCAAGTGGTGGATACCCTTTAGTAGGATGCCCTGAATGGGACCTGTCAGGCAGTCCAGAAGACAAACCTGATCAGCCAAAGAGATGGCCAACTGAACTCAACAACTAATGTTTGCTATTGTACGACATTACGTCTGAAGTGTTAACCTAATAGTAAAAAAGAGGTCCCTGACCTTCCAGAAGGAAGCTGTCCTGTTGAATTAAATGGAGAAATCACAGTGAATATCTGATGAAGGTAACCAACTCTAATCAGCAAAAAGAGGATACAAAAAAAAATACAGGGAAGGCCAAGTCTTGTGAGTAGTAAAACTCCAGAATGATCTTTGGAAGGAATTTTAGACCAGGCCAAGTATTACCCTATCCAGAAAAATCGGATTAAGAGGTCACAACATAGCCCAAGATTGCCCAACCAGTAACCCAGGCAAATAGCTCCTAAGAACACAGCCTTTATAGTCACAAACTTCAAGAAAGAGGATTTCAGAGTTCACCCTGCAAACTCAAGAGACCTGAGCAAGGTCCCAGAATGGAACTTAAGAATGCACTATAGGAAAGTGGTTGAAAAAGCTCCTGAGGAGGTTGGATTAACCTCCAAACCACTGAAAGTGTGCATGGCAGTCCATTAACATTTAAAGCTGGAGACAACCAGCCAAAACAGAAACCCATCCTGCAAGATAGCCAGCAGACTAGTGAGGTCAAAGGAGGCTGCCTCAATGAAAAATATATCCAACGGCAGGCATAAAGCTGGATTTCTGAATATAGTGAGCCACCTCACTGGAGCACCTCTAAGCCTACAGACCAAGACCTTCAAGCTCCGGACCCCAACATTTGGCCCTGGAGAGAGAACTCTGGAAAAGAAGGATCTCTCAGATGAAAGGATTGGTGGGAAACTTCAGGCGGGGTAGGGGTTGTACTGCCAGACTTTGTAACGGGGCGACTCATAACCCCAGAGGTCAGCACGGATCTACCAAGAGGACCTGAAAGAGGTCATCCTGAACCTTCCATTGGACCAGTTCAGCAGTGTAAATTGAGAAAAAGCATTAAAGAGCCTCTTTGGCCAAGACAGGGATAGGACATTAAATACCCACACCCTTGGAAAGGAAAATATGATGCATAAATGAGGAATGAGAGTCCAGTTAGGAGATGCAGTCATGAAAGACGAAATTAGGCCGCTGTCGGAGTTTTGAGGTGCACTTTGCCCATAGCCTGATTTTCTGTACTAGGACCACCAACCTGACAACCTAGGTCCCCCTGCTACCTTGATTGTTGTTCTAGGCATGTACTGTATGGTTCAGTCGGAGAGATACAAAGTGCAGGAGGAGCGCGTAGATTGCCATCTTCAATAAGTTGATCGGCTTCACTCACTTTAAGACCAAAGGGCCCAATTCACAAAAGTAATCTGAGACAAAATTCTAACTTTACGGCTTTCGATATTCACAAAGGGGCATTTAGGAGTAGTAAAGTTAGGATTTTGTCCCAATTAAAATTAAGTTTTGGTCTTAAGTTTAACTTAAGTAAAATGTAAGTTTAACTGAGACAAAATCCTAACTTTACTACTTCAAAATGCCCTTTGTGAGTACCAAAAGTTTTAAAGTTAGGTTTTTGTCTCAGATTACTTTTGTGAATCGTGCCCAAAGTGTCTGAGTAGATGCCATGCCTCAGGTCACTCTCCTGAGAGTGGGAGATCCAAGGTGATTCCCCTGTCCAAGTGTATCATGGTCAATAATGACTGACAAGCCTGGTGACCCTGAGTGGTAGCTGGAACTCATTGTTTCCCAAGCAAAGAATATGTTAGGACTTTGCTAATAGAAATAGATGAGGAGGTAATCATACTCAATTTAGGTAGCCTAAATTACCATTTCCCCTGGCAAAGAGATAACCTAGCAAATCTAGACGTTAAAAGGAATTCTCCCTTTGCTTATGTACCTGCCCATTGTTCTAGTACAGCATTGCAATGTTAAAGCTGCCAAATGAACCCTTGCCTATCCAATATATTGAATGCTGGCCTTATTTCTACCAATTGGGAAACATTGAAGACTCATCTACTTCATGCGGTCGGGTACACTCAGATACAATAATAATAATAATAATAAGCACATTTATAAAGCGCATGGTTACACTTGGCCAGTATGTTCCCGCGCTGCGGTGCAAAACTGCCCTCGACCACTACACCCTATCCTAACTAGGAGTGACTATCCAGAAGGGAAGAGATGGGTTTAAAATTTTTCTGAAAGGTGCACTCCGAACCCTCCAGCCGGAGGCTCAAGGGGCGTTTGTTCCATTGCTGTGCGGCTACATATATGAAACCATTTCACCATTTCTACAAAGGTCTTATGCTATCTCTCTAGTCCGATATAAATTCCATTTTGAATCTAATGTGCCTTTTCTAACTGGATTTCTGGAAGTAATTATTGTGCATCCTACTTAAGCTCATTTCATGAGTAGGCCCATGTGTGCTCACTTATCAATGATGATAGCCCTTAATTGATACAGGGTCTGTTAGATATGTAATACTTTCAGGCTTCTGTGCAGCATTTGGCATGATTAGTTCAACATTTCCTGATCATCAGGCTGCATTAAGAGGCATACATGGCTCAGCCTTGACAGGATTTTGAACTTTTCATAAAATAAGGGAGGCAAAGTGTATAATGCAGCCTGCCATATTGAGCGAGGTCTGTAACGTGGGAGCATAACAATGACATTAGAAAGCTAGACAAGGGAGTTGCTTGGGCTTGCTCTGCTCCAGTTCATAATTTTATAATTGTAGAAATGTCCAGCATGATAACAATCTTTTAATAGCTACAAAAAGTAGTACCGTGACAGAGACTGGTTTCTTATTTAAAATCGCTTTGTGAAACCCATCCAAAGGGGCATCCCTATCAGACTGTTCATAAATAGCAAATACACATTTTAGATCATAAAGGTTTTAAGTAACAGGAGATATCATCCTAACAATAACTAAGGGTCCAGGGCTACATAGCGGTGTCTTTGTGTATCCCTGGGACTTGCTGCATCTATGTCTCATTATCCCTCAACCTTCATACTGATTGGGGTATTTGATTCCTTGAATACAAGACCATTTTATCAGTTCATTTGTCAAGAGGGAATTCAATTATTGATGATTAGAGTCAGAATACCTGATGGAGAGTATGCCTTAAATCTTCCACCTCTTCTGGGGTTTGTCAACAGATGCAGTTGATTTTGGGTGTGGATGAGTGTTAATGCTAACACGATTATTGGACTTTGAGAGAAAATCAATTTTGAGGTGTGTTTCCAACATTGATTACTCAAAACATTGTGTATTTCAACCTCTGCTGTAGTTACTGCCACCAAATCAGGCCACACCACATATACTCCATTGAAAATGTAGGCGTGTTTATTTACAAATTGCTATAAATGTTACACTTAAAAGGGCACTGTCTCTGTGCAGGCCCATATATAGCAGCACGGGGAACAGATATTGGGAGTGGAAGTGGAGAATATATTGGTCACACTTGATTCTAAATCATATTTTGTTTTTAGGTTGTATAAATTCTTGGAAGCTTCTGCTGCAGGTCACGCCCTCTGCTAATATAAAATGTAATGTGACATTTAATTTTTAACTTTTGTCTCTTAAACTGTACCACAACCAAACCAGCAACTGTAGGAAATATGTGCTTAAAAGACCAGAATTGAAGCCACGTCCCTGATGCCTATTAACTTTCCAGAATTTTGAGATATGATATATAATATATATATTCTGCAATGAGCTTAGCTGAAGTGCCTTCAAATGACTTACATCTTATTGTCTGGAATTGCATGCAGTTTTCACTTTTTTATGACCCTGCTCTCCAGCAATCACTTCAACAACATGATAATATAATGGCATGCCCAAAATGTGGGGGGAGCAATTGTCTCTGGACTGCCAAGTGGCACATATATGACTGAATATAATGTGTAGCACCTTTTGATTCAATAGGGAGTACCATGGAAACTGTTCAGAGATATATCCCACCGGTCGCCTGTTCTATGACTTGTCTCAGAATAGAAAATTAATTTTAAAAATGGGCGGCTGTACAAGAAAGACATGTGTGAAGTTAAGTGGCAAGAAAGCCCATTTCACAGCTGAGATACTATTTCAACCATTTCTAAACTTTGGTGCATAAAGCTTTGGCACAGTTCTGTTGCCCAAATTCATCTACCCATGAAATAAATTGAATCATTTTGCAGGAAAACGTGCATTGGGAAGGCTAGACATTTGTATCAGGGTTGGCTAGTCTCATCGTCAACAACTATGGGGTTACCCTTTAAAATTCCCTAGAATTTTCTTGGATTGTAAGGGGAAAGAAGGCTTTCTGCCAGTCCAGGTGATTTATAGCAACTTTCTTCAAAGGAGCAGATCTACTAGAACTCGTGGACAACTTGCTAATTTTCCTTGAAAAACAGCACACATCCAGTAAGTTCATCTTTGCCATTATGCCATTAAGCTGTGCTGCTCTACTTACATTCTGTTTAGGACTTCGACGTTCATTTCCTATCAAAGGTGAGGGAGTCAGGTTGAAGGCTAATGAAGGAACTGTTTATTGGAGGTGGGTGGATGAGCGTTTTTATAGAATTTGAGCTTTAAGATTTTTTTTGGGGGAGGGCATTTTGTGCGCGCTGTTGACCATTTAAATTGAAGTCTGCTTCATGATTCTATTATACAGTCGTACAGTTTGTGTTTTTGTGAGTCTGGCTCGAAGGGAAAAGGTCCCAATGTTAGTTTCTTAGGATGTAGCTCAAATGTGGATGATGGCTTCTGCAAGGGTATTTATCATAATCCTTCATGTCACACACGACCAGCTATATCTTGCCCATGCTAGCACTGACGTGCTGCCTGAGACAACGGTCTTGTAGGTAAAATCGCTGCTATTCCACTTTTTTATTACATTATTTTAATCTTTATCAAATCTCCATCATTTGTTTATTTCTCAGAGATCACTTGGAGTTTCCTGTCTCTTCAACCCACTTCCTGGTCCACCGCGGCTTGTGCCGTTTGTGTGGAGGAAGTACTTCATTTTCAGGCACAATGCCGATTGGCAGTCCAGCTTTCTCCAGCGGTCTCCTTCATATCATGCATGGCCAGCTATCTTGAAGGCGAGCCAAAGGCAGGCCCGTCTGCACCCATCCATGCCAGACCATCGCCAGGAGCCAGAACGCCTGATCCTTTTACATCAGAGAACAGGTACACTCAAACTTCTGTATGCTCCCCAGAACAGCTGAGGGTATTAGACCACGTGCGAAAGGTTAAGACCTCCTGTTGTGAATTTATCCTTCCGTCCTTGGAAAATCCTGTTGCCTGCTTAAAGTATAGATTTCAAACCCTGCCCATTGAAGGTATATCTCCTTTAGAATCTAATAGTTACAAAGTATACCTCGTCAGTGGTTCCTACAGGCGCGCTAAACCTCCCCCTCCAAGACGTTGTCACCCCCATTAATAGCTCAAACTGCTTTCTCATCAATGTTAGATGCCTGCCTAAACATGCTGTGGAACTTTGGGATCTACTCACCCTTTCCTCTTATGAGATTAGTTCCTTACTGAAACATGGGTAAGTCCCACATCTACTCCTTCCATCAATCAATCTATCAATCAATCAATCAATCATTTGTAAAGCGCACTACATACCTGAGAGTCTCAAGGCGCTGGGGAGGGGGGGGGGGCGCTACTGATCGAACAGCCAGGTCTTGAGTATCCTCCTGAAGGTCAGCAGGTCTTGGGTTTGTCCAAGGCTCAGTGGGAGGGTGTTCCATGTCTTGGCAGCGAGGTGGAAAAAGGATCTCCTGCCGGTGGTTCTTCTTCGGATGCGCAGGACGGTGACGAGTGAGAAGTCGGCGGAGCGTAGCTGGAGGTTGGAGATGTAGAAGGAGAGCCGTCTGTTGAGGTAGTCTAGGCCGGTCTTGTGGAATGCTTAGTGTGCGTGGATGAGGAGCTTGAAGGATATCTTCTTGTTGACGGGGAGGAAGTACAGGGTTCTCAAGTGGGGGGTGATGTGGCCGTGTCGTGATACATCGAGGATCGGTCGTGCCGAGGCGTTTTGGATGCGTTGTAGTCGGTAAACAGACATAATATCGACTACAAAATATCGAATGGACATAATATCGAGTACAAAATATAGGCTGGACATAATATCGAATGGACAGAATATAGACATCAAAAATATAATTTTGAAGGTAAGTAATGTAATATCGAATTTCAAAATATAGATAGTCAAAATATCGAAGTACATAATATAGGTTAATAAAAATATCGAACATTTAATAATATCGATTTTTTTATAGTGCATTTTATGTGACAAAAGTGTTTATTTATGTTATAATGTAGTTTAATTAATGAATTTAAAGTTATTTAAATTTTGCTTAATTTAATTCTGTAGCGGGTTGTGGGTTAATAGGGGAATAGGGTGGGAAGTAATTTAATTATAATTAATTAAATATGTAAATGTATTTATTGGTATTTGTTTATAATTAATTGTTAATGAATTTTTATTTTGTAATTATTTAAATTTTAATTGCCAATTAATTTTATTTAATTGATTAATTGATAATTATGTTAATTTATTTATTGGTATTTGTTCATAACTAATTGTTAATTAATTTTTATTTTGTAATTATTTAAATTTGAATTGCCAATTAATTTTATTTAATTGATAATTATGTTAATTTAACTAATTTAATTTCTGTAGCGGGTTGTGGGTTTCTAGGGGAATAGGGTGGGAAGTAATTTAATTATAATTAAATAAATATGTTAATTTATGTAGTGTTATTTATTTACAATTAATAGTTAAATAATTGTTAATTGTTAATTAATTAACTTTTAATTGAGTTAGTTTGACCCCAGGGACTCTCAGGCTTCAAGGGGACTTAATCTCCCAACTTAAAACACGCCACAGTCGCGTTTGCACTGTGGTGAAGGGAGGGGGTGGGCCTTAGGTGACATGTGTGCAAACACGCCCTTTGGCGCGTTTAAAGTTGGGGGAATTAATTCCCTTTAAATCCTGAGGACCCCTGGGGGCCAACTTGCCCTCCAGGCGCTTGCAGTAAGTGCTGCTGCATTGCAGAGAGGTGGTCCAGGCCATGCCCCGTTTTACACCTCTCTGCAACGCAGCTCTGTGGCGCTTACTGGAGGTACCTAGTGGGCTAGTTGGACCCCAGGGACCCTCAGGATTAAAGGGGACTAAATCCTCCAAATTAAAACACGCCACAGGCGCGTTTGCACAGTGGTGAAGGGAGGGGGCGGAGCCTGAGGTGACATGTGTGTAAACACGCCCTGTGGCGCGTTTTAAGTTAGGGAATTAATTCAATCCTGAGGGTCCCTGAGGTCCACCAACCCCCCCCAGGTACCTCCAGTAAGCGCCACTGCGCTGCGTTGCAGAGAGGTGGGCCAGGCCACGCCTCTTTTTACACCTCTCTGGAATGCAGCTCTGTGGTGCTTACTGGAGGTACCTGGTGAGCTAGTTGCACCCCAGGGACCCTTAGGATTCAAGGAGACTTAATCCCCCAACTTACAACACGCCAAGGGGCGCGTTTGCTGAGTGGTGGAGAAAGGGGGCATTCCCTTTGTCTACCTCCCACCAATCCCACTGCGTGGGGCTTACTGGAGGTAAAAGGTAGGCTAGTTAGCCCCTAAAGGACCCCCAGCAGTGAAGGGGACTTCAATCCCCATCCAAGAGTGTGCCAGGGAGCGCGTTTGTAGAGTGGTGGGCAAAGTGGGCGTGGCCTGGTACGAGTACTTACCAGTGCTGCTGTGTGGAACTGACTGGAGGTAATAGTTTGGGAAGTTGGCCCCCAAGGATGTCCTTGGGGGCCAACACCCCTCTTGTTACCTCCAGTAAGTCCCACACAGTGGGATTGCTAAGACGTCTTCGGAGGCTATGGCCTCCTTTTTCTACCACTCTGCAAACGTGCCTCGTGGCAGACTACGGGATGGGGGATGAAGTCCAATTTAGTCCTGAGGGAGTTTGGGGGCCAAGAATCCCTCCTGGTACCTCCTGTAAGTCCTATGCAGTGGAATTCCTGAGCGTTGGTTGGACACACAGCTCCCTTTCTCTACCACTCTGCAAACGCGACTACTAGCTAAAGTAGCATATTTCAGCACCTCTGACTTAGAGGTAGTTTTAATCCCTCTGCCCTATTATGTACTAGGGCCTTACAGAGGAGGTCATGCTAATCACAGGGGTACCCCAACACATAGTGTTTCCTAGTGTATGTAAGTGTTTTCACTGTATTCTAAGTGGCTTTTAGCATAGAACTGACTCTAGGCCTGGTTAGTTAGAGTCAATTACCACCTGTACCCGTCTGAAAAAGTTGTGGGCACAGGATGATTTTGCAACAAGGCCTCTTTCTGCTCCTCTATTGGTTCTTTCGACACATGTCTTCTTCCGGCACTTTTCTTGGTCTTTGTGGACTTCTGTTGCTTCTTTCTGCATTTCGTTTGCTTCTTTCTTTGCGTTTTTTCTTCTTTCTTCACATGTCCTACCTCTGTAGGCATAGTTAGAAACTAGCATTTAAAAAACCTTAGAAATTCACTGAAAATACCATAGGTTTTAGGGAAAGTTATAGTTAGAAATTAGCATTTAAAAAACTTTAGAAATTCACTGAAAAAACGATAGGTTTTAAGGAAAGTTATAGTTTGTCGGAAATTTCACTCGTACAAAACCAAAGAAATTCCCCTGTTATAGTTAGTTCAGCTAACTATGACTCGCGCCCCCGCCGTGCACTGCTGATGACGTCACATATTACATCACTCATGACTTGGTCAGTGACATCACTGATGACATCACTGATGACATCTCAAATTACATCACTGATGACATCATCCATGTGATAATTTGATGCATCTTCTTACACCCTAATATAACCTTTGATACACCCACTCTAAGTTACAGACTGCCATTCTCAAAACGATAGACACTCCAACACCAATAACTACATACCCACTCACTGATTCTTAGCTTTACACACACATCCACTCACTCACCCGTACAGTCCCTCATACTTATGGTCACTCTGTAAAGGACTATCATATGCACTCATACAGCTATATAGACACTCACACACCGCCACTAATCCATAGAGGTACTCACACACCTTGTCAGTCATGCAAATAATTAATCACACTGCCATTTACTCACCTATACAGTTATGCACACACCAGCTCAATTACTCATACAAATACTAGCACATTTTTATGCTATTATACAATCACTGAAACAAGCACACACTCCATACAGCTACTCTCACAATCGCACACTCTCACTTATAGCCATTTATATACTCCAACACACATATATACTGCCTTTCACATATGTAGTTACTCACACATGTACCACTGATGTATACATTCACTCATAAACACACCCATACACACACTCACCCACCCATACAGTCCATCACAGATGCACTCTTGAAACCATGCACCCAGTGAATCACCCACTCACATATCTATGCACAGTCACACACACCCCACCCACACAAATACTCCGGCACCCATAAAGATACTCAGACAACCAATCAATAACCCATATAGACACTCATCTAGCTATTCGCAAACCCATGCAACCGCTTACACACCAACAGACAGACGGATACAGACATTCACACAGTTTAGTTACTAACCTATGCATTCAGTAAAATAAATTTAATCACTCACTTATAGAGTCAGTCACGCACATACTAAATCATCCATTCAGACAAATATACACCCACTCATTCTTCAATATGCCTTTCCCTATATATAATTAAGCATATTTAAACTTTACAGAAACACACAGTCACTGGATGATGTCATCAGTGATGTCATTTGAGACGTCATCAGTGATGTCACTGACCATGTCATGAGTGGTGTAATATGTGACGTCATCAGCAGTTCATTGCGGGGGCATGAATTATAGTTAGCTGAACTAACTATAACGGGGGAATTTCTCTGGTTTTGTACGAGTGAAATGTCCAACTAACTATAACTTTCCCTGCATCCTATGGTCTTTTTAGTGAAGGAAAAAAAAAAATATATAAAATATATTTATATATATATATATATATATATATATATATATATATATATATATATATATATATATATATATATATATATATATATATATATTACCTACTGGCAATAGCCAGTAGGTATATATAGTTAGGATTTTTTTCCTATGGGATTTTTGAAAATTCTATGTCGAATAACTTTGGCGTTTGAGGACAGAATTGGCTGAAATTTTCAGGAAAATGGAACATTTTGTTTCTGAGCAGCCCCTGAAAATTTGGGGGGGTTTCGTCAAGGGGGGGCCAAGAAAAAAGGGTGTTCCCAAAACGTGTTTTTCCCATGCAATTTTCCATAGGGCGGTTGGCCTCACTTTTAGCCTGAACGGCTGAATGGATTTACACCAAACTTGGCAAAATTGTAGGGACTGGTAGCCCGATGTGCCTTTGGTATGTCTCAAGATATAGGCTCCAGTGGTTTTTACGAAAATTAACTTTGAAAAATATATATTGGGCTACATTGGGCTATATATATATGTTGGAGCCCAAATGTAGCCCAATGTAGCCCAATGTAGCCCAATGTAGCCCAAAGATGGCCACCAGAGACAAAAAAACAAATGTAGCCCAAATATCAGCCAGATGTAGCCCAACTATAGCCCAATGACAGAATGTCCCAGAGTGTTCTAAAGAACAACTAGAGTGCTAACAGTCCTACTTATTACAAAGGTATGGCACACCTGAAGCCATCTTGATTGGAATAAAGTGGTAACTCTTAAAACATTTAATTTAAAAAGGAACAAAATGAGGGGGTTCATTTTGCCATAGAAAGTATGATTAGCGAATATATGACGAAATCCCGCATACCATCAGTCCGCAAAAAAAATCCCGCATGTACTATTAGGCCGCAAATTAAAATAACGAAAACTTTTAGAACGAATATGCCTTTAGCATACACTAAACAACTAAACTACCCTAAACCCTAAAACACTACCCCCAGCATGACCCTACACTACACAAACAGTACAACACTACCCTAAACCCTAAAACACTACCCCCAGCATGACCCTACACTACACAAACACTACAACACTACCCTAAACCCTAAAACACTACCCCCAGCATGACCCTACACTACGCAAACACTACAACACTACCCAAAACCCTAAAACACTACATCCCAGCATGACCCTACACTACGCAAACACTACAACACTACCCTAAACCCTAAAACACTACCCCCAGCATGACCCTACACTACACAAACACTACAACACAACCCTAAACCCTAAAACACTACCCCCAGCATGACCCTACACTACGCAAACACTACAACACAACCCTAAACCCTAAAACACTACCCCCAGCATGACCCTACACTACGCAAACACTACAACACTACCCTAAACCCTAAAACACTACCCCCAGCATGACCCTACACTATGCAAACACTACAACACTACCCAAAACCCTAAAACACTACACCCCAGCATGACCCTACACTACGCAAACACTACAACACTACCCTAAACCCTAAAACACTACCCCCAGCATGACCCTACACTACGCAAACACTACAATACTACCCAAAACCCTAAAACACTACACCCCAGCATGACCCTACACTACGCAAACACTACAACACTACCCTAAACCCTAAAACACTACCCCCAGCATGACCCTACACTACGCAAACACTACAACACTACCCTAAACCCTAAAACACTACCCCCAGCATGACCCTACACTACGCAAACACTACAACACTACCCTAAACCCTAAAACACTACCCCCAGCATGACCCTACACTACGCAAACACTACAACACTACCCTAAACCCTAAAACACTACCCCCAGCATGACCCTACACTACGCAAACACTACAACACTACCCTAAACCCTAAAACACTACCCCCAGCATGACCCTACACTACGCAAACACTACAACACTACCCAAAACCCTAAAACACTACCCCCCAGCATGACCCTACACTACGCAAACACTACAACACTACCCAAAACCCTAAAACACAACCCCCAGCATGACCCTACACTACGCAAACACTACAACACTACCCAAAACCCTAAAACACTACCCCCAGCATGACCCTACACTACGCAAACACTACAACACTACCCAAAACCCTAAAACACTACACCCCAGCATGACCCTACACTACGCAAACACTACAACACTACCCAAAACCCTAAAACACTACACCCCAGCATGACCCTACACTACGCAAACACTACAACACTACCCCAAACCCTAAAACACTACCCCCAGCATGACCCTACACTACGCAAACACTACAACACTACCCAAAACCCTAAAACACTACCCCCAGCATGACCCTACACTACGCAAACTACCCTAAACCCTAAAATACTACACCCCAGCATGACCCTACACTACGCAAACACTACAACACTACCCAAAACCCTAAAACACTACCCCCAGCATGACCCTACACTACACAAACACTACAACACTATCCTAAACCCTAAAACACTACGCCCAGCATGACCCTACACTACGCAAACACTACAACACTACCCTAAACCCTAAAACACTAGCCCCAGCATGACCCTACACTATGCAAACACTACAACACAACCCTAAACCCTAAAACACTATCCCCAGCATGACCCTACACTACGCAAACACTACAACACTACCCTAAACCCTAAAACACTACCCCCAGCATGACCCTACACTACGCAAACACTACAACACAACCCTAAACCCTAAAACACTACCCCCAGCATGACCCTACACTAAACAACCACCACAACTCTACACTACACTAACACAACACTACACTACACAACACTACACTACACAATCACTAACCCACGAAAAAATTAACACAAACCCACTTACCTCTCTCGTCATCGTGGTTTTCACAACGCAAATGCATTTACCATACATGCCTTTAAAACGTAATTCTTTGTAAAGGCATGCGCGATAAATGCACATGCGTTTTGAAAAAATGCGGGATAATGGTATGCGAGGTCAATGACCTTGCGGGATAATGGTATGCGGACTGAAAGTCTGCGGGATAAAAAATGCGGGAAAATGGCTGCAGACCATGATTAGCAGCAGACTTCCCTGGTGAGCACTAGCTTTACTGCAGTGATCTAATGAGCAACTAGAGTGCTAACATTCAGAATTTATGGCAAATGTGTGACACATCTGAATGCCTCCTTGATAGAACCAAAGTAAACAAGCATTGAAAATGCAATAGATCTCGCCCTCGTTTAAGTTAAAGCCATTCTGTTTGTAATGAGGTGGCTTTTTAGCTTTGCTTTTATTAGTGTTTTTAAAACTTTCATGTAAATAACATGCATATGTATGCATATATGTATATGTGTGCATGCATTTATATTTATATAGATATGCAGAATATATATGTTTATATATGTATATTACCTACTGGCGATAGCCAGTGGGTATATATAGTTAGGATTTTTTCTCTATGGGATTTCTGAAAATTCTATGTCTAATAACTTTGGCGTTTGTGGACGGAATTGGCTGAAATTTTCAGGAAAATGGCACAGTTTTTTTCTGAGCAGCCCCTGAAAATTTGGGGGGGTTTCGTCAAGGGGGGGCCGAGAAAAAAGGGGGGTCCCAAAACGCGTTTTTCCCATTCATTTTTCCATAGGGCGGTTGGACTCACTTTTAGCTCGAACGGCTGAATAGATTTACATGAAACTTGGCAAAATTGTAGATATGGTTTGCCCGACGTGCCTTTGCTATGTCTCAAGATATGTGCTCCAGTGGATTTTGAGAAATTAACGTTTAAAAAAATATATATATCTGTGACAGCGCTCCGGTTAGCGCCCCGGTTCGCGTACCTGACGCGTAACGGAACTTCGCGAAGCGAAGCTGATTGGCTCTCCGGTGTCTGTCAACATTCTAAACAGTCCGGAGCGGCCGCCATCTTGTCTCTCGGTACGATCGAGAGACAAGATGTGGTGAAAAACGAAGGGGGAAATGAAGGAAAGGGGGCAAGGTAGACCACTCCTGACCCCCTAGGATTGATGAGGGGGATATTAAAGTGCCCCGCGGGGCAAAAAATAAAAAACCGGGCAGCTCACCGGGCAGCTCACCGGGCAGCTAACCGGGCAGCTAACCGGCAGCGTAGCTGTCAACATTGTAAACAGTCCGGAGCGGCCGCCATCTTGTCTCTCGGTAGGTTCGAGAGACAAGATGTGGTGAAAAAAGAAGGGGGAAATGAAGGAAAGGGGGCAAGGTAAACCCCTCCTGACCCCCTAGGACTGATGAGGGGGATATTAAAGTCCCCCGCGATTTTTCGCGGTAGAGGCGCTTCCCGGTACGCGAACCGGGCAGCTAACCGGCAGCGTAACGGGAGTCCGCCATCTTGTGTTTTTGGAGCGTCCGGTTCGCGTACCGGGTAGCGTCCCAGTAAGCGTAACAAGGGGAAAACCAAGAGAAACAGTAAAAAAAAATGAAGGGAATAGATTTCCAGCAAACTTGGCAAAATTGTAGGGACTGTTTGTTTGATGTGCCTTTGCAAGGCCTCAAGATATGTGCACGTGTGGATTTTGTGTAATTAAGGTTAAAAAATATATATATATCTGTAAGCGTGCTCCGGCACGCTTACGTTACGGGTTTTGTTTGCGCTGCAGAGCCGATACGTCACGGTTATGCGACGCGTCATGAGGCGTCTCACGTGGCTACGTGATACGTCACGTAATAAAGAATATATTTTACAGCTATAGATATTAGCTTTTAAAAAACCAATGAAATTCACTGAAAAAACCATAGGTTATAGACCGTATATAGTTAGGAATTTGCATTTACAAAACCTTGAAAATTCACTGAAAAAACCATAGGTTAGAGACCATATATAGTTAGCTGGACATTTTATTGACATAAAAGCAATGAAATTCCATATATAGTTAGTTGCACTAACTATATATCGCGCACCCGCAATGATATGATAGTGTTGTAATAATGAGTGACTGTATGTATGAGTGACTGTATGGGTGAATGAGTGAATGTGTGTGTAGACGTAGGAATCAGTGAGTGCGTATGTAGTAACTGGTATTGGTGTGTCATGATGTCATCAGTGATGTCATTTGAGATGTCATCAGTGATGTCATCAGTGATGTCATTTGAGATGTCATCAGTGATGTCATCAGTGATGTCACTGACCATGTCATGAATGATGTAATATGTGACATCATCAGCAGTGGATTGCGGGTGCGCGATATATAGTTAGTGCAACTAACTATATATGGAATTTCATTGCTTTTATGTCAATAAAATGTCCAGCTAACTATATATGGTCTCTAACCTATGGTTTTTTCAGTGAATTTTCAAGGTTTTGTAAATGCAAATTCCTAACTATATACGGTCTATAACCTATGGTTTTTTCAGTGATATATATATATATATATATATATATATATATATATATATATATATATATATATATATATATATAAATGCTGCAGGGCTTCAGCCATTGGGGGTTGGATGCACGGCTTAACTGCAGGCTGAGAGCGGCGGGGGACCGGCCACCTGCAGGGTGGTTGGAATGCTAATAACATATTACTTATGTTAAGAAACAAATAGAAATTCACAGTAATAACAAAGGTTAAAGGGCTTTATAGTTTAGTAAGGTACAAATATCCTATTTTAGATTAAGAAAATGTACACTGAAAAAAACCAAAGGTTAAACTGGCGTATAGTTCAGTGAACATGTAAGTTGCACTATAACATTTTAAACTTAAAATCCCCTAAAAAGCACCAGCTATAGTTAACCTGCCATGCACTGCTTATACCTTCACTTATTACATTACTCATGACTTGTTCAGTGATAGCATTGACAACGTTACGGATAACATCTGAAATTACACCATGTATGACTGCATTGTGCATGGCAATGGTATGATTGTACTTTACGGAATGTATTTTTCGATTAAAATGTTATGACTTTTTCATCTGACTATAATGCGACTTGAATCTTTTGTTTTTTCAGTTAAAAAAAGAATATATATATATATATATATATATATATATTCACTGAAAAAAACATAGGTTAGAGACCATATATAGTTAGCTGGACATTTTATTGACATAAAACCAATGAAATTCCATATATAGTTAGTTGCACTAACTATATATCGCGCACCCGCAATCCACTGCTGATGATGTCACATATTACATCATTCATGACATGGTCAGTGACATCACTGATGACATCACTGATGACATCTCAAATGACATCACTGATGACATCACTGATGACATCTCAAATGACATCACTGATGACATCATGACACACCAATACCAGTTACTACATACGCACTCACTGATTCCTACGTCTACACACACATTCACTCATTCACCCATACAATCACTCATACATACAGTCACTCATTATTACAACACTATCATATGCACTCATACACCTATGCAGACACAGTAAGTATGTGTTAGTATATCTGTGAAAATGTAAGCTGTTCTGTGTTTAACTGTATAGATGAAGAAATCAAAGTGTGATTGATTCTTTACAGGACTGACTAGGTGTGTGAGTAACTCCATGGATGAGTGGCAGTGTGTGAGTGTCTGCATAGGTGTATGAGTGCATATGATAGTGTTGTAATGATGAGTGACTGTATGTACGAGTGATTGTATGGGTGAATGAGTGAATGTGTGTGTAGACGTAGGAATTCGTGAGTGCGTATGTAGTAACTGGTATAGGTGTGTCAATGGTTTCAAAAATGATACTCTGTATTTTACACTAGGTGTAACAGTGGTTATATTAGAGTGTAAGGAGGTGCATTGTATTATCACATGAAGTATATCATCAGTGCTGTGATCATTGATGTTAAATGAGATGTCATCAGTGATGTCATTAGTGATGTCATCAGTGATGTCATTTGAGATGTCATCAGTGATGTCACTGACCATGTCATGAATGATGTAATATGTGACATCATCAGCAGTGGATTGCGGGTGCGCGATATATAGTTAGTGCAACTAACTATATATGGAATTTCATTGGTTTTATGTCAATAAAATGTTCAGCTAACTATATATGGTCTATAACCTATGGTTTTTTCAGTGAATATATATATATATATATATATATATATATATATATATATATATATATATGTGTATATATATATATATATATATTCACTGAAAAAAGCCATAGGTTTCACACCAGTTATAGTTAGGAATTAGCATTTAAAAAACCTATTGAATTCACTGATATACATATATAAAAAATATTTATTTTTCAGAAAGATACACATTCACTGGATGATGTCATCAGTGATGTCATTTGAGATGTCATCAGTGATGTCATGAGTGATGTCACTGACCATGTCATGAGTGATGTAATATGTGACGTCATCAGCAGTGCATTGCACGCGCAAGTTATAGTGAGTCCAACTAACTATAACGTGGGAATTTCAATGGTTTTATGTGAGTTTAAAGTATCACCTAACTATAACTGGTGTGAAACCTATGTTTTTTTTCAGTGAATATATATATATATATATATATATAAATATATATATATATATATATATATATATATATATATATATATATATACATATATATATATATATATACATATCTATATATACATATATATATATATATATATTCACTGAAAAAACCATAGGTTAGAGACCATATATAGTTAGCTGGACATTTTATTGACATAAAAGCAATGAAATTCCATATATAGTTAGTTGCACTAACTATATATCGCGCACCCGCAATCCACTGCTGATGATGTCACATATTACATCATTCATGACATGGTCAGTGACATCACTGATGACATCACTGATGACATCTCAAATGACTTCACTGATGACATCACTGATGACATCTCAAATGACATCACTGATGACATCATGACACACCAATACCAGTTACTACATACGCACTCACTGATTCCTACGTCTACACACACATTCACTCATTCACCCATACAATCACTCATACATACAGTCACTCATTATTACAACACTATCATATCATTGCGGGTGCGCGATATATAGTTAGTGCAACTAACTATATATGGAATTTCATTGCTTTTATGTCAATAAAATGTCCAGCTAACTATATATGGTCTCTAACCTATGGTTTTTTCAGTGAATTTTCAAGGTTTTGTAAATGCAAATTCCTAACTATATACGGTCTATAACCTATGGTTTTTTCAGTGAATTTCATTGGTTTTTTAAAAGCTAATATCTATAGCTGTAAAATATATTCTTTATTACGTGACGTATCACGTAGCCACGTGAGACGCCTCATGACGCGTCGCATAACCGTGACGTATCGGCTCTGCAGCGCAAACAAAACCCGTAACGTAAGCGTGCCGGAGCACGCTTACAGATATATATATATTTTTTAACCTTAATTACACAAAATCCACACGTGCACATATCTTGAGGCCTTGCAAAGGCACATCAAACAAACAGTCCCTACAATTTTGCCAAGTTTGCTGGAAATCTATTCCCTTCATTTTTTTTACTGTTTCTCTTGGTTTTCCCCTTGTTACGCTTACTGGGACGCTACCCGGTACGCGAACCGGACGCTCCAAAAACACAAGATGGCGGACTCCCGTTACGCTGCCGGTTAGCTGCCCGGTTCGCGTACCGGGAAGCGCCTCTACCGCGAAAAATCGCGGGGGACTTTAATATCCCCCTCATCAGTCCTAGGGGGTCAGGAGGGGTTTACCTTGCCCCCTTTCCTTCATTTCCCCCTTCTTTTTTCACCACATCTTGTCTCTCGAACCTACCGAGAGACAAGATGGCGGCCGCTCCAGACTGTTTACAATGTTGACAGCTACGCTGCCGGTTAGCTGCCCGGTTAGCTGCCCGGTGAGCTGCCCGGTTTTTTATTTTTTGCCCCGCGGGGCACTTTAATATCCCCCTCATCAATCCTAGGGGGTCAGGAGTGGTCTACCTTGCCCCCTTTCCTTCATTTCCCCCTTCGTTTTTCACCACATCTTGTCTCTCGATCGTACCGAGAGACAAGATGGCGGCCGCTCCGGACTGTTTAGAATGTTGACAGACTCCGGAGAGCCAATCAGCTTCGCTTCGCGAAGTTCCGTTACGCGTCAGGTACGCGAACCGGGGCGCTAACCGGAGCGCTGTCACAGATATATATATTTTTTTAAACTTTAATTTCTCAAAATCCACTGGAGCACATATCTTGAGACATAGCAAAGGCACGTCGGGCAAACCATATCTACAATTTTGCCAAGTTTCATGTAAATCTATTCAGCCGTTCGAGCTAAAAGTGAGTCCAACCGCCCTATGGAAAAATGAATGGGAAAAACGCGTTTTGGGACCCCCCCTTTTTTCTCGGCCCCCCCTTGACGAAACCCCCCCCAAATTTTCAGGGGCTGCTCAGAAAAAAACTGTGCCATTTTCCTGAAAATTTCAGCCAATTCCGTCCACAAACGCCAAAGTTATTAGACATAGAATTTTCAGAAATCCTATAGAGAAAAAATCCTAACTATATATACCCACTGGCTATCGCCAGTAGGTAATATACATATATAAACATATATAATCTGCATATCTATATAAATATAAATGCATGCACACATATACATATATGCATACATATGCATGTTATTTACATGAAAGTTTTAAAAACACTAATAAAAGCAAAGCTAAAAAGCCACCTCATTACAAACAGAATGGCTTTAACTTAAACGAGGGCGAGATCTATTGCATTTTCAATGCTTGTTTACTTTGGTTCTATAAAGAAGGCATTCAGATGTGTCACACATTTGCCATAAATTCTGAATGTTAGCACTCTAGTTGCTCATTAGATCACTGTAGTAAAGCTGGTGCTCACCAGGGAAGTCTGCTGCTAATCATGGTCTGCAGCCATTTTCCCGCATTTTTTATCCCGCAGACTTTCAGTCCGCATACCATTATCCCGCAAGGTCATTGACCTCGCATACCATTATCCCGCATTTTTTCAAAACGCATGTGCATTTATCGCGCATGCCTTTACAAAGAATTACGTTTTAAAGGCATGTATGGTAAATGCATTTGCGTTGTGAAAACCACGATGACGAGAGAGGTAAGTGGGTTTGTGTTAATTTTTTCGTGGGTTAGTGATTGTGTAGTGTAGTGTAGTGTTGTGTAGTGTAGTGTTGTGTTAGTGTAGTGTAGAGTTGTGGTGGTTGTTTAGTGTAGGGTCATGCTGGGGGTAGTGTTTTAGGGTTTAGGGTTGTGTTGTAGTGTTTGCGTAGTGTAGGGTCATGCTGGGGGTAGTGTTTTAGGGTTTAGGGTAGTGTTGTAGTGTTTGCGTAGTGTAGGGTCATGCTGGGGATAGTGTTTTAGGGTTTAGGGTTGTGTTGTAGTGTTTGCATAGTGTAGGGTAATGCTGGGGCTAGTGTTTTAGGGTTTAGGGTAGTGTTGTAGTGTTTGCGTAGTGTAGGGTCATGCTGGGCGTAGTGTTTTAGGGTTTAGGATAGTGTTGTAGTGTTTGCGTAGTGTAGGGTCATGCTGGGGGTAGTGTTTTAGGGTTTTGGGTAGTGTTGTAGTGTTTGCGTAGTGTAGGGTCATGCTGGGGTGTAGTATTTTAGGGTTTAGGGTAGTTTGCGTAGTGTAGGGTCATGCTGGGGGTAGTGTTTTAGGGTTTTGGGTAGTGTTGTAGTGTTTGCGTAGTGTAGGGTCATGTTGGGGGTAGTGTTTTAGGGTTTTGGGTAGTGTTGTAGTGTTTGCGTAGTGTAGGGTCATGCTGGGGTGTAGTGTTTTAGGGTTTTGGGTAGTGTTGTAGTGTTTGCGTAGTGTAGGGTCATGCTGGGGTGTAGTGTTTTAGGGTTTTGGGTAGTGTTGTAGTGTTTGCGTAGTGTAGGGTCATGCTGGGGGGTAGTGTTTTAGGGTTTTGGGTAGTGTTGTAGTGTTTGCGTAGTGTAGGGTCATGCTGGGGGTAGTGTTTTAGGGTTTAGGGTAGTGTTGTAGTGTTTGCGTAGTGTAGGGTCATGCTGGGGGTAGTGTTTTAGGGTTTAGGGTAGTGTTGTAGTGTTTGCGTAGTGTAGGGTCATGCTGGGGGTAGTGTTTTAGGGTTTTGGGTAGTGTTGTAGTGTTTGCGTAGTGTAGGGTCATGCTGGGGGGTAGTGTTTTAGGGTTTTGGGTAGTGTTGTAGTGTTTGCGTAGTGTAGGGTCATGCTGGGGGTAGTGTTTTAGGGTTTAGGGTAGTGTTGTAGTGTTTGCGTAGTGTAGGGTCATGCTGGGGGTAGTGTTTTAGGGTTTAGGGTAGTGTTGTAGTGTTTGCGTAGTGTAGGGTCATGCTGGGGGTAGTGTTTTAGGGTTTAGGGTAGTGTTGTAGTGTTTGCGTAGTGTAGGGTCATGCTGGGGGTAGTGTTTTAGGGTTTAGGGTAGTGTTGTAGTGTTTGCGTAGTGTAGGGTCATGCTGGGGTGTAGTGTTTTAGGGTTTTGGGTAGTATTGTAGTGTTTGCGTAGTGTAGGGTCATGCTGGGGGTAGTGTTTTAGGGTTTAGGGTAGTGTTGTAGTGTTTGCGTAGTGTAGGGTCATGCTGGGGGGTAGTGTTTTAGGGTTTTGGGTAGTGTTGTAGTGTTTGCGTAGTGTAGGGTCATGCTGGGGGGTAGTGTTTTAGGGTTTTGGGTAGTGTTGTAGTGTTTGCGTAGTGTAGGGTCATGCTGGGGGTAGTGTTTTAGGGTTTAGGGTAGTGTTGTAGTGTTTGCGTAGTGTAGGGTCATGCTGGGGGTAGTGTTTTAGGGTTTAGGGTAGTGTTGTAGTGTTTGCGTAGTGTAGGGTCATGCTGGGGGTAGTGTTTTAGGGTTTTGGGTAGTGTTGTAGTGTTTGCGTAGTGTAGGGTCATGCTGGGGGGTAGTGTTTTAGGGTTTTGGGTAGTGTTGTAGTGTTTGCGTAGTGTAGGGTCATGCTGGGGGTAGTGTTTTAGGGTTTAGGGTAGTGTTGTAGTGTTTGCGTAGTGTAGGGTCATGCTGGGGGTAGTGTTTTAGGGTTTAGGGTAGTGTTGTAGTGTTTGCGTAGTGTAGGGTCATGCTGGGGGTAGTGTTTTAGGGTTTAGGGTAGTGTTGTAGTGTTTGCGTAGTGTAGGGTCATGCTGGGGGTAGTGTTTTAGGGTTTAGGGTAGTGTTGTAGTGTTTGCGTAGTGTAGGGTCATGCTGGGGTGTAGTGTTTTAGGGTTTTGGGTAGTATTGTAGTGTTTGCGTAGTGTAGGGTCATGCTGGGGGTAGTGTTTTAGGGTTTAGGGTAGTGTTGTAGTGTTTGCGTAGTGTAGGGTCATGCTGGGGTGTAGTGTTTTAGGGTTTTGGGTAGTGTTGTAGTGTTTGCGTAGTGTAGGGTCATGCTGGGGGTAGTGTTTTAGGGTTTAGGGTAGTGTTGTAGTGTTTGCGTAGTGTAGGGTCATGCTGGGGGTAGTGTTTTAGGGTTTAGGGTTGTGTTGTAGTGTTTGCGTAGTGTAGGGTCATGCTGGGGGTAGTGTTTTAGGGTTTAGGGTTGTGTTGTAGTGTTTGTGTAGTGTAGGGTCATGCTGGGGGTAGTGTTTTAGGGTTTAGGGTAGTGTTGTAGTGTTTGCGTAGTGTAGGGTCATGCTGGGGTGTAGTGTTTTAGGGTTTTGGGTAGTGTTGTAGTGTTTGCGTAGTGTAGGGTCATGCTGGGGGTAGTGTTTTAGGGTTTAGGGTAGTGTTGTAGTGTTTGTGTAGTGTAGGGTCATGCTGGGGGTAGTGTTTTAGGGTTTAGGGTAGTGTTGTACTGTTTGTGTAGTGTAGGGTCATGCTGGGGGTAGTGTTTTAGGGTTTAGGGTAGTTTAGTTGTTTAGTGTATGCTAAAGGCATATTCGTTCTAAAAGTTTTCGTTATTTTAATTTGCGGCCTAATAGTACATGCGGGATTTTTTTTGCGGACTGATGGTATGCGGGATTTCGTCATATATTCGCTAATCATACTTTCTATGGCAAAATGAACCCCCTCATTTTGTTCCTTTTTAAATTAAATGTTTTAAGAGTTACCACTTTATTCCAATCAAGATGGCTTCAGGTGTGCCATACCTTTGTAATAAGTAGGACTGTTAGCACTCTAGTTGTTCTTTAGAACACTCTGGGACATTCTGTCATTGGGCTATAGTTGGGCTACATCTGGCTGATATTTGGGCTACATTTGTTTTTTTGTCTCTGGTGGCCATCTTTGGGCTACATTGGGCTACATTGGGCTACATTGGGCTAAATTTGGGCTCCAACATATATATAGCCCAATGTAGCCCAATATATATTTTTCAAAGTTAATTTTCGTAAAAACCACTGGAGTCTATATCTTGAGACATAGCAAAGGCACATCGGGCTACCAGTCCCTACAATTTTGCCAAGTTTGGTGTAAATCCATTCAGCCGTTCAGGCTAAAAGTGAGGCCAACCGCCCTATGGAAAATTGCATGGGAAAAACACGTTTTGGGACCACCCTTTTTTCTCGGCCCCCCCTTGACGAAACCCCCCCAAATTTTCAGGGGCTGCTCAGAAACAAAATGTTCCATTTTCCTGAAAATTTCAGCCAATTCTGTCCTCAAACGCCAAAGTTATTCGACATAGAATTTTCAAAAATCCCATAGGAAAAAAATCCTAACTATATATACCTACTGGCTATTGCCAGTAGGTAATATAAAAAAAAAAGAATATATATATGTTCTTTTTTTACTGAAAAAAACAACAACAAAATATATATACATATAATTAAGCTATATTTATGATTTGTTGCTTTATATTTTGTGTCCTTGAAGACAGAGCCCCTTGATGAATACTGCATTAGTTTTTTGATCGCATGCATCATAGAGTGAAATACCTCTCTTTTATTTTTCTCTGATCGTTCCGGGACATTTTATGGATTCGAATAACCTTTTTAGTTATTCTGTTTCTTTTGGTTTTATTTACATTCTTTGTTTTGCTTGTCCATACGCCAATGACTGTTCTATTCTGATTAAGACCCCGAGAAAAGATGCTATTAGATCAAAGGAAATGCTCAGCTATAAATAGATCAAACTAGAAGGCTGCTTGCCTCTCCTGCGCTGGGGAGCGTGTCCTCCCCTTCACACTGCATTATAAATGCGCCTCTGCTCTGCCACGTGTTTTAGCATCATCATTTTTCTTTCATTTAAAATCCTGAGCTACAGCGTTTGAGACATACACAAGAAAGCACAAAGATCTGCATTCTGCACTTCAATTAATAATTAACCGTGCAAGTTCAGCGTCAGGGGAGCGGATCACTGCCCTAGGCTAACACAGTACAGTTTGGTCTACAAAAGAAAACATTTTGTATTATAGAAAATCCACTGAGCACCGATGCCTCCAGACCCTTTTGATCATTAGCATTGAAATTCAGGAAATGAAAATAGATATTTGTAGTTTAAAATGCTAGTCCGTGTCATATATTGTGCGATTAGACTTTTAAGTATTTGAACTCATTCTTTCGTTATAAAGTAGAAGTATTGTTTGCTACAAATGATTCTGTTGCAGTCTACCACTTTTTACAAGATACCCTAAACTATGAAGAATAATATTTGCTTTAATTTCCAGTGTAATTGGTGAATATAAAATTAGGTTGCACAATTAACTCGAGTTAAATTAAACTTGATCAAAAGAAGGCTTGAATGGAAAAGAATTGGGCATCAACCCACATGCTTTGAAATACCTCGCACTCAGATACACGTGGAGGTCTGAATGTCCTCGTGCATGAATTGTACAACTCCTCATTGCAAATAATTGTTTATATTGTTGTGTTATGGTACAAAATGTTAAATAGCGCTCATTCTTCCAATTGGCATTGCCTTGCAGAGGTATCAGAAGCTCCGAGTTCCTATTTAAACTTGTTCTTGAAGAATCAGTCACAGAGTGAAGTCTGATTCATCTTTGGAACTAGATTCAAGGTTTACGAATACACTGTTACTTGGTTTGGTGTCTATGGGCCATATGTATCATTCCAAATTGCGATCGCAAACGCTGAAATTCTCAGAATTTCGGCGTTTGCGATCGCAATTGGACTTAGTAATATGTAAGAATGAAAAACTGCATCGTAAAATAAGGAATAGCAAAATTTGTGATTTCCTATTTTGCGATTGCATTTAAGGAATCGCAAATTGCGATCCTTAAATGCAATGTAAGAAGCACAGAAAAAGTGCAATTTGGCCTTACGGAATCGCAAATTACCACCAGCATCAAGTTGGTGGTAATTTGCGATTTCTTTGAAAAATGCAATTTTTTGCATTTTTCAAAGAGCCATGTGGTGCACACACATGTCCTTAGGGCATGTATGTGTGCCACATGTGCACACATGCACATTTCAGGGGTGCAACAGGGTGTCCTTTTGACACCCTGGCACCCGTGAAATTGCATTCTCAATTTGCGATTCTCTAATTGAGAATCGCAAATTGAGAATGTCTTCCTATTCATACCTATGGGTCTCTAGGCCCATAGGAATGAATGGGGAGGTATTCCTTAATTGCGAATAGCTATTTACGATTCACAATTAAGGAATATGTAGGATTCGCAATTTTATTTGCAAATTCTACATAGATAGCGCTTGCGATTCTCAAACAGAGATTCGCAATAAATCGCTATTTGAGAATCGCAAAAGAATATTTTGATACATATGACCCATTATGTTCTATTCATTGAGATGTAGGAGTGTGATCTTGATAGCTGATGGAATGTGACCCAAAGAAGTCACCCAGTGCAAATGTATAAATGTGAATTAAATTTGCTAATAATTAATGATGTTGAGTATTGTGATAGACAGCTACAGGCGTATCTGGGCTGTAGTTAATTCTTCTTCGAAGTTCGATTTCACGTTGTCTGTTGTATGTATTTATGTGATGGGACCTAGTGGGAAGATGTGTTGTGACACTGCACACCTCTCAACCTTTGGCAGCAACTTAGGGGGTGACACTAATTTCAAGAACAGAATAAGGGCTAGATTTCGAGTTTGTTAGATGTCCGTTGTTCCTCTGCCATGGCAGAACAGATCAATCCATCTAGCCGGCAGTCACTGGTCTGCCGTATTTATTTTGTCTGGCCGACCGCCATCCGCCATACAGAGGAAGAACTGTCAACCGTCCTTCTGACTTCTGCCATTGGTTCTCTTGTCCTCCTTCATAATAGAGCTCTTTGTCAATGTTAGTATGGCAGATATTCATCCACCATGTGAGTTGCTTACCATCATAGTGGGACATAGGGACCCCATGATCGAGTACTGCAAAGGTAGGTGGGGTTTCCAATGGCCGACAATGTTGTGCCTGTGTTGCGTTTTGATGAGAAATAAAGCCACAGCAAGCTTCGGGTGAGGAAGGTTTTTCTTACATCTGACTGCTTGTCAGTATCATCTGAAAAGAAATGTAATGCTTCTTCTGTAATCTCCAGGACACAACGTTCTAGGAGTAATCAATGAAGCATAATGGAACAGGGGGATGGGAACAAATAGAATAACATGTGTTTGACACCAATAAAGATCACATTATGATATACCATATCTTTTCCCTTTATGAGACACAAAAACTTTACACACCCCGAAGAACTCTCCAAGAGGGAATTTTGTTTCACAGGTTAAACCTTATCCTATCTACTATGGTGGAAGCGTCAGTTTGGGCAGGGGCGGCTCTAGGATCATGGTGGCCCTGGGCAGGGAGCGTAGGTAGGGGGCCCCGGAAGAGGGGGTCCGGGTGAGGCGGAGCAAAACATACGTGATGCAATGAGCTTTAAAAGAATCTCCCACCTAGATAAAGTCAGAAAATAATGTGAAAACGCATACAGTAAGTGAAAATCAGATAGACCATGAGTGAAGTGATTAGAGGACGACAGTGTACAGTAGACTCCAGGGTTCAGTAAGGTGGAAGCTTTGAAAATTGTGAATTTTTTCCAAATTTGGAACCATTGCATTTGGGCACGATTAAAACATCAGTCCACTCAAGCAATTCTATCAAGCAAATTTAACCCTTACTTTACAGAATTTCAAGGCCAATGCAGATTAAAAAAAATATGTAAAGCAATCTCACACAGTAATCAAGGGCATACTGAATGAATCAAATATTTCAGTGAGTTCATTATTTTCGCTCTTCTGTCTGCTACTGTAACCCTTCACATGTCAGTCCGTTTTTAGCCCATGATTAACAAATTAACGCAATGGTTGTCAATTGCACCAACCCTGAATTTCTTCCTAAGGTGGTCTCTCCATTCCACCTTAGTCAATCTATAGAACTATCAGTGTTCTTTCCTTAACCTAACTCAGTTGCAGAACAGACCCTCCACACCTTAGATGTTAAGCAAGCCTTAATGTACTATGTGGATAGGACAGAACTATTTCGAAATACTCAACAATTCTTTGTTACTTTTTCCAAACCGCATAAAGGGAAGGCTTTATCAAAGTCAGGCATAGCCAGATGGATAGTTAAATGTATTCAAACATGTTATGCAAAGAGGGATTTGCCTATTCCTCTTAGAGCCCACTTTACCATGATACAGGGGGCCTCTATTGCTTTCCTAAGGAACATCCCCATAGCTGGCATTTGCAAAGCAGCAACTTGGTCTACACAACAAACTTTCACTAAACTTTATTGTGTGGATATACTAACACGCCAAAAAGCTAATGTTGGTCAGGCAGTACTCCGTACCCATGGTGCAAAGATTGTGCAAGGCCACCACATCCCAGACGGGAAATCACTACTTGAGTATTCCCACCTTAGAAGATCGGCTGTTAGACTCTATTCCTGACAAGGCAATCTCCCTCACATACAGGAAATTAATCAATAACCAAAAATGAGTGAAATAGTGCAGGCATAATGACTTATTGAGTGCCTTAATCCATCAACGGCAGAAGAGGCACTTCCATTCATAAGCCAGATCTATTAGCATTTCCAGTGCTTACTTTTTCGTTGGCCAATGTCAAATGTGGGGACCGTGGTAGGGGTGTAGCTATTTGTAGCTCTGAGGATGCCGTTCACTGTAATGAATGCCGTATTCAGCTTGGGGCTGTCCTATAGCAATCAGGCAGTGCCCGATAGGCAGATCTGACAGACCTGTGTGAGGGACTTTTTTTTTGCAGTTTGTGGGCCTGTTTTATGACCAAGTGGACTTGTTTTTACTTCTGATTTCCCATATATGATAAACAACCATGCCTGCAGCAAACATAAATATATGCAGTATCTCATACCTTGCAAAATAGACATACATTGTGTCTTTACAAGTTCAAAACAGGACTGATTTTCAATTGTGGGCCGCCTTTAGCTATCTGCTTCGCTAATAGTGAGGTACTTTAATTTTGGTACATGGGCCTCTTTTTTTTGTTCCAGTCCGACCCTGGCTGTATTTCACCAGCTTAACAGGGAAGGGTCATTTTCCTAGCTTTCATTAGGGTTGTTAGCACACATCTGTGGTCCATGGCCCGCTGTCAGCCTTCTCAAGCACAAGAGACATGGCCTCGAACTGGGCTATTTAAGGAACAGACTCAACATTTGATCCTCGGAGACCGCTCAGACTCCCCCCCCCCAGCCCCCCGCAAGGTTATATCTCACTCAATGTATGTCAGCTAGAGAGCAACAGGGCATCAAGGCAATCCAGACATACCTGAGGGCAATGGACAGTCATTGTGAAAACAGCAACTGCATATTTACAAACCTTCTGTAGAATATACTTCCGAATTTCGAGTAAGAATATTGCATTTTTTAAGGACTTTGTGCCCCCAACTTTCTTACCTGGCTAGTTCCAACTGTCGTCTATTGCCCTAATTCCCTACACTGTGACAGCTGGCGCGAGCCCGATACCCTTTACTCTTGCGCACACTCTCCTCCACCCCCTGGATGATTCCCCCCTTAACCTAATGCAGAATGGATTGTTTCTGTGTCCGCCTTTCATTTCCTCAGGAAGAAGCAAGAGAGGAACTGAGACCAGGGAGAGGCAGTGAGTTCCGGCGCGAGCACATGAGGGTTTAGGTGGATTTGCAGCCAGGGAGGAAGAAGCGAAAAAAGTAGAGTGAGAGAGTGTGGGTAGGGATAGGGAAGAGGGGGTAGTACCGAGGGAGAGAAGTCCCTACGAAGGGAGAGAAAATAATGCAGACAAATGGCAGGTGGGGGCACAGAGTGACAATAAGTGGCATTAAGGGGGTTATGGGGTAGGCTGGGGAGAGAGGTGCATAGACAGTGAAAGCAGAGTGGGAAAAACGCGAGAGGGAGACGTGAACCTGAAGGGAGGAAAAAGTAAAAGGAACTCTGTTCCAGAGGGTCGCTGGCGGGCAGTGCAGGAGATTAATCCACAGTGAGAAGTCGAATGGCCACGGAGGAGTAGCGGTCCGGAGTGGCCGTGGAGGTGGAGGGCCGCAGCTCACCCTCTGAGGCCTTCCACCGTCCGCGAGGCCCAGGAGAAGATGGGGCTTGAGCCGAGCCGACCTTGCTGCTGGTGTTGCTGGGCCTCAGGATGAGGCCGGGCCTGGAATGGTCTACATAGGAGCTAAACTCGAACAGGAGGAACGTGTGTCTGGCCGACGGGTATGTACTCCGACCTGGGGACCGTGCGTCTGTGAGATCGGTATGGCACCTGAACCGTGCCTGCCAGATAGGCCTGGCGCAGTGTGTGTGCTGGGGACAGTCTGCTACAGGAGTATGTCTCTCAGCTGGAGGAATGTGTGTCTGGCGAGGAAGATGGCGCATGCAGCCTGGGCCTTACCTGGGCTGCCTGGTGAACTGCAGTGCAGACTCGACTCCTGACTAGCTGTCACGGGTCGGGACTCGAGTGAGAGTAGCCTCGTCTCTGCTGTCTGTCCGTGTCCGTCTAGCTCCGGGCGCTGGGAGTTGATGACACAGTAATGGCAGGCTTCCTTCTTCCAGTATGTTCCGAGGACCACCACCACAGAATGCAGATACACACCGACACGGGAAGCAGTATGAGATTGAGTCTGTGCAGACTCGAATCCTCGGCTTACGGCGTCTGCCAGCCGCCCCGACGCCCTTGGTGAGAAACACCGCCACTGCCAATCAGTAACGAGAGCCGGAGGCCGCCAAATCCCTGCCAGGGGCCGCCACACCAATATTGTATCCATCCTCGTGGCGGCCCCTGGGGTTTGGCGGCCCTGTGCAGGTGCACAGCTCGCACATGCGTAAAGCTGGCCCTGGTTTGGGGTTCTCCTACTTCTGAGGCTCCCTGACACTCTTCCTTTGTGCCCATTATCTAAGGAAATTACTGGTCTTTTTGAACCTGGATAAGAGCCTCTTGACGGATGTTGTGGTGACTGAGAATGTAATGCCCTATGACTTACCAGTAATCTTCATTACTCCTGGCCCTGTTGTCCTCATCCCGTTCCTTACCCAAGTAGAGATGACCATATGCACGACAGAAAAACAGAGCAGGAGAATGCTGGGATACCTAAACCCACCCCCTCCCACTGGCAGTACATAAGCTGTATCGTCCCAGCATTCAGCCTGAAATACCAAGCCACCATCCGTAAGGCCAGCCGTTCGGGAGGAAATGAGGGGTGTAAGCAATGCGACGAAGAAAACGGCACCATGAGGAATCAGGATTACCGGTAAGTAATAGGGCATTACCTCCCGGTACCTCCAGTCCTCGTCTCATTCCTTAACAAAGTAGAGAATACTAAAGTGAACAACCTGGCCTTCTGAACTCCCACTAACACCACACCGAAAGTGCCACCCAACAGAAGCAAAAGGGAGAACCACAAGAAATAAACATAGGCAGGAGCAAACAACCAGCAATGCCCCCAACCAAGCCAGCAGAGCCGAAACGCCAAAACAAGCAGGGGATGACCAGGAAAACACCAAAACAAGGAGCCTAGCCAAGGAGCTGCCACCCAAAGGGCAGACAACCAACACCAGGAATCTCCGAGATAGCCACAAAGGAGGAGAACCCAACAACGAAGGAGAGCTACCCGACCGAGCAAGACCCCCAGGCAAGGCCAGAAGGAGGCCCATCACCCAGAGACAAGCCCAAAGTGAACCCCCAGAGGGGCAAGAACAACCGGTCCCCCCAGAACAACCAGCAGAAGAGGGCCCAGAAGATGCGAAAGCACCCACATGGCACAACAAATGCCAGGAAGGGCATCCAACCAGCGAGAAAACAGCCAAGGACAGAAACACCACCCGCCGACCTGAACACCGCAGGAGTGACAACAGAGAATGACCCCCCTAAGACGAGGGAAGAAAGCGAGCCATCGCCAAATGAACCCACAACGATATCACCAAAAAAGCCAAGGGGGAGGAAGCGGAGACCGAAGAAGCCCCACCAAAAGAAGGAGACAAAGGAAGGACACAACCAACCACAGGACCAACCCAACACACCAGGGGTAGCTCCCAGCTGAGCCACAGAGATCGAAGAGGACGGAACCCAAAAAGAACTCAGGCACTGACCCAGAGGACCAACCAAGGACAGCCGCAAACTGAGCAAACCAGGAAGAGAGGGGGCAGTGACCACCAGCAAGCCCCCCCTGCAATGCCGACAGTTGCGGCAACAGAGAGCCCAGAGGCACAGAAATCCCAGAGGCAGTCCAGGCCATGGGGCAGGAACGTCCAGTAGCCAACACCAGCAGAGACACCGGAAAGCTGCCGAAAGGCTGCCAAACCCGGAGAAGAAACCGAGGCACAGGGACAGACCAACAGGCCAGACCCAAAGCAACCACCCTGAAAGGAGGAGACACTGGGACACAAACCCAGCACCCCAACAAAAGAAGGCAAGGGGGAGGCCAGAAGCCCATCCCCCCACCCGAAAAATGAGGCCAACAACAGGACCCTGCCCAAGAAAAGCCAGGGATGTACCCCAGTGGACCCGGAACCAGATCAGGCCCAAACCAAAGAAAGGAGACAGGCAAAACCCTAAAGGCCTCCGAGACCAGGGGAACCCAATGATCAAACAGAGTCAACCGGTAGGAATATGTCACAACATCCCCCAGCAAGGGAGACACCCCCAACCAAAAAGCAGGGGGACAACCACAGGGGGAAACACAAGACCGGGGAAGACCAAGCCACCGGGCACCGAACAAGAACCCGGAACAGGGAAGGAAAAAACCCCAACCGAACCAGCAGCTAACCCAAAAGCAGCCGCAGACAGGCAAAACAGGAGAGAAAAACAGGGAGGCAGAACACCCAACCCAGCAGACACTCCCATAAAAACCCAAGAAGCCTGCAGACTGAACAACAGACATGCTAGCAAACAGGAGGCCATCAACACAGCATCCCCAAGGGCCTCAAAGGAGAGGCACAGGGACAACCACCCCAACCCCAAACCAGCAGGGGCATCAGGGAAAGACACAGGACTTGGCCAAAGCCAGGCCACCCAGGGCACCCAAAGTGACAGGAAGTCAGGGAGGGAGCCAAGCAGCCCACAACAGCAAGCCAACGCCAAGGCCCAGCCCACACCAGGGAGGCACAGAGACGAACCCAGAGGAAAAGAACAGAAGGTCGGGCCGAGCTCCCTCAATACCCGTCACCCGACAGCTGATCACCAAGGGGCCAACAGACGCACACCCAAACAAAGTGCCGCACCCGCAGACAGGTGGGGCAAGGAGCTAGGTTCCCGTCCACTGACCGACACCATCGCATCCCCAGGGCGGAGTATGAGTAGGAGGGTCAGGAGATGACACACAGGCTCCGGCAGGCCCAGTCAACAACCCGGAAGGGAGAGGTGGGCCAAGGCCAAAGCAAGTAGAAGGCAGACACCCAAAGGTAACCCCAAGGGACCAAGGCCCCCACCGCCAGAGCTTGACACAACCCAGCAGGAAAAGGCCCCTCCAGAGGTGCACCGCCCACCAAAGGGAGAGGAACCGGAAGAGACCAAGGAAGAAACCGAATCCCAGCAGACCCTGCAACCACAGAGCCAACAAAGCACAGGGACCAGAGACACCCCAGGCCCAAAAGGAGCCGCCTCACCAGAGATCAAAAGGAACTGGCCCAAACGACCAGCACCAAGGGGAGAGAGTCAGGAACAAACCAATCCATCGCCACCCCACAAAAGTGGGCCGATGACCACAAGGCCCACCAGGGCAGAGGCAAAGCAAGGCCAGAGAAAAAGACACAGCACAGGGCCTTCAAGAGGGAGCTGAAGGGAAAGCCGCAACCCGGCGTACACCCCAGGGCAGGTACACACCAGACCAACCGGCTGCCCACCAACACCCTCAAAAGAGAGGCAGAACAACAGGGGAAAAACTAAGAGCCAAGAGGCAAAAGCGAAGGACGGCAAAGGAACCAGCAGCAGAGAGACAGAGGACCCCCAAAAGCGGCCCAAGCCTCCATCAAAGGAACCCAACAGGGGACTAGGAAACCACAACATGGCACCAAACCCCTATCAGCCAGCCCAGACTCGAACCACAACCCAGCAGCAGGCAGAAGACAAAGACCAAGAGCAAGTCACACCAGGGGCACCAGCAGTGCATTCCTGAAACCAACCAGCCGACCACAGTCAGCCACAGGAGACCAGAGAGGGGCAGCAGAAGCATAAAGAACCAGCCAACCCCAGCACCAAGAGCCTAGTCAGGCTAGAGAGAGGGCACAACATCAAACCCACCCCCCAGGCAAGACCAAGGGCCCGACCAGGGAGGAACGCAGAGTCAGGCAACCAGAAGAAAAAGCACACCCCAGCACCCGGGAGGCCGGGGACCTCAAAGGAAAGGCCAGAGAGCCAGAGCGGGAGACAAACCACCATGCGGCACCCAACTCCGGGCCAAACAGACAGCACAAAACACCGCCAGCCCCCACCAGCCAGCCCAGGAACCGGCAACTTGCTAGACATTCGGCCAATCGGAAACATCCCTGCAAGAAAAGAGAAAAAACGGGGGACAAAAACACTGGCCAAACAACAGGTAGCCAACACAAAAGGCCAACAGGCAACAACACCAGGGAGCACCCAGGCGGACACCAGTGCTGCATCCGCCAACAGGGTTGGTGTGGGAACTGTGACCACCAAGAGCAGACCAGAGCAGGCAAACAAAAATGCCAGCCGACAAGACAGGCACCCCCAGTCAGCCACCCAGGCAAGTCAACAACCAGGCCCCACCTAAGCAGACTTCGAAGCGCACAGAACCGGGAAACTCATAATAGGCACCCAGCGGAAAGGCTACAACACCTGGACGTCCCAGGTGGTCTCCCAACCAGGAACCAACCCAACCCGCGTAACTACTGAGGTCAGATGAGATCAGGGGCTTACAGGAAGGAATGGCCGTAGGGCCAGTACCAACCAGGGCTACCCCAGCGGAACGGCAGAGAGCAGCTGGGACACAGGCAAAGAAGAAACAAAGCTCCACGAAGCCCACAGCATCTGGAATACCCAGGTCGAACCCCAACCAGGAACCATCAAGGCTTGACCGCTCTGAACATCGCATGTCCAAAAAGTCCACAGGACCTGGCAGACATACACCCAACCAGGCAGCAACCAGGTCGACCCTACTCAACAGCAGAAGCAGACGAGAGCAGCTGCATCTAGGGAGGAATAGCTGAAGGCTCAGGACACGAACACACACAACCTGTGGAGGAAGAGCCAGCAACCAGAACCACAAAGCCACAGAGATACATGGGAAAACATGACTGGCAAAGGAACCATTATGCAGTACTCACCACAGGGGCAGAGAGATAGCCTCACTCATCCACTGCCCCCATCAGCTAGCCCAGGAGCCCTCCAGCAAACCAGCGACAGGCAGAAGGCAGAAGACTGCAGCAACCACCATGCCAAGGCCATAGCCAGGCCCGCCCCTGCTCCACCATGAAGAACAGCAGGGGTGCCAGTGATTAAAAAGACTCCAACAGGATCCCAACAGCCAGCCAGGAAGTCCAAGGGCACCACCAGTTCCGGCCCCAGAACACACCAAAAAGCCGCAGCAACGCATCTTCCAGACTGCCAAGCCACAGGAAGACACTTCCAGGAACCCGGAAGAGACTGGGTGGAGCAGCGCCCCAGCCGCAAGGGCCGCCTGCCAACCAATGTGGCTCCCAGCAAGCCCCGCTGGCCAGGAGACAGGCCAGAAGCCGAGGACAGCCCAGCAGCCCGACGAGGACATCCAACAAAGACGGCAAACAGTTAAGAACCAGCACAACTCCAAGAACCATTCTGGTGGAAGACAGAAAAAAAGAACAGGCTGAATCCTGGGATGGTACAGCTCATGTACTCTCAGTGGGAGGGGGTGGGTTTAGGTATCGCACCAATTTTCCTGCACTTTTTTTCTGTTGTGGAGCTGGTCATCCCCACTTTGTTAAGGAATGGGACGAGGACTGGAGGGCTTGGGAGGTAATTAATCTCTCCCCCATACATCATCAGACCATTATTTCCCTCACGAGTGACCAAATCAGTATTACATTTTGACACTCTTTTTTATTCCAGCATTTACTATCTTGGGTTATAATACTCTTCTCTATTTTGACTATTTTCATGGATATATAGTATTTGCTCATTTCCTTTACTATTCTCAAGGGAATGCGTATACTGACTAGATCTCCCACTTGAAAGTTTACTGCTGTGGACTATGTAAAGTGTTGTACCTTGACTCAGTTTTCCTTTAGTACTTAGAAATGCTGCTGTGTATGGCAGACAACATTTGTTTGGTGAAAAAATGACTGTCAACTTGAAACTTTGCTTTTAACAACCATGGACAAAGATTTGCAGATTAGTGTCTTCCCTTCAATAACTAGCATGGGGATATGAGAGTAACTAAATTGGGTGAAATGCTGTATGCTCAGAATCTCTTATGGCCGGACACAATAAAAAGTTCTCTGCCCCTAAGTGCTAGGTGAACACTCTCTTTCAGGTATCTATTGAAACATTCCACCTGCCCATTGCATTGGGATCGTATAAAGCTTTGCAGGTGTGTCTTATATGATGGTATTGCACGAAATCATTGATTTCTCTGGAACACAGTTGAGCACCATTATCTGTGACCAAAGTTTCAGTAAACCCCTCCCTATTGAATATTTCCATAAAAAACTCTAGCTCTATGGGTGCTGTGATCCTGACTGTGAATTTGATTTTAGGCCATTTGAAGTGGTAGTCTACAAACACCAGCGCATACTCCATATGTAATGGTAGGATTTTGAAAGAACCTGAAATATCTAAGCCAAATTTTCTCCAGGCAGTAGTGGGCTATGCCAGACTTTTCATGGGAAGTACATGGAGTTTGCAATATTTACTGAGGTAGTGCATACCTTGCTGTTGTTATTATGTAAATTGTAAATTGATACTTGTATAGCGCACTACTCACCCGCAAGGGTCTCAAGGCGCTTGTACGAATACCGCTGTGGAACCCATCCTGGCTTTCCCTGTGAGGTGTCCACTCCTGGGCACCCCCAAGGTGGAGGCCAGGCATCCTTTGCGTTGTGGGGGCCGTTGTGGAGATTAAGCAAGCTATTTCCCAGAGTTGCAGAGTGGGACTCCATGATTGGAATAGGCACAGAGGCGAGAATTATCAGGTCCGTGGAATTTTTGAGCCCAAGACCCGCCGAGGAGGGGAATTGAACCCTGGTCCCGTGCTAGACCTCTGCATCAGGGTCTGCCGCTCTAACCATTGAGCTCTGCCTCAATATTCATGCCTGGCCACTGTTGGACATTGCGTTATTAATTGCCTGGCCAGCACAAGTAATGTTTCCTCAATTGTTTATAGTAGGAACCAAATATCCTATTGGAGTGCTCGACTCTTACAGGGTAACGAGGCGGAGCAGTCTAAGACCTACTCAAGGGAGGTGGGGTGGGCTAGTAATCACTAATCCCAGACACACAATAATAACACTCAATAAATGATTGTCCAGCCAGTACTTTTTCTTTAGAAGAAGGAGAAGTACATTTATTATGCACACACTACTTAATACTATGGAGTAATTTACAAATATACATTGGCAGATGGAACATACCATAGATGACATTGTATAATCACTGGTGACCTCCTAGAAGGGTCACCCATGCATATCAAGTAAGTTCCCATAGTCATGGAATAATAATGAAATAACTTTGGCATGAATCATATTCAGAATTGCAATAATGATGGTTTAATAAAACATATGCACTTATTTTGAAAACCCCCAAAAACATTTATCAAAATTAAACTTTGTGTTTGTGTGTTTTTTCATATTCTTGGCCTCAGACTGTAATGGTCAGAAAGAGCCCTTAGAGGGCATCTCCATAAAAATGGAAAAGTGAAAAAGCATTGCAGTACAATCATATATTGAAACCCTAGACAGCATAACGGCATGGCCAACGCATTAGATATTTTTAAGACTCCCAGGTCTGTTTAGATGTTACTCTACACCGCGCCCCTAGGACGCGAACTACTCCCAGCTGTAGAACAAAAGCGCTAGCAGTGAGAGAGCTTAAAAATGCATGTAAAGCAGGGAAGGTGATGATTTATTGTTCCCCCCATCTTAGATAGAGGGCCCAGAAGATGATCTGAGAAGCAAGAGCACAACTTGCTAAATGATTTTGTGGTCATCCCATCACCCCAGGACCACCACAGGCTTGTTATGGGAAAAAATGTAAGTGAAACATAGGGCCCTCAAAACATTAGAGGGCGTCTCTCTGTAGTGCAGTAAATATTATAGCAGCAACTCTCCAGCTGTGCTGGGGAGAGCATGATAAGGTTTTGCTCTGTTTTCCGCTGATAATGCGGGCTTGTGCACCACTTTCCCTTTTTTATGGGTGGATACTCAGTCCCAACTAAACACCTCAGAGCTTGCAGTCATTGGAAAGCAGCACAGTGAGCCCAACCCTGGCTACACTCACCGGCCCCCTGTGCTGGCCCGCATGCTACTGCAGGAGCTGGCAGAGCTTCTGTGTGTGTTTGCCTGATCCAGAGGGCCGATGTGAGATGTTGAGGCTGCCTCCTGCGACATCCCAGGGCCCAGGGATGGATTCCTGGGCCCCTCCTGGCTCCTTGGGGGAAGTGTGACAGCACTTCCCCACATTCTTGTGGTGCTTGGGGGACAGGATTGGGGTCTGAGCCCTCATTTTCATAGGTTGGCGCTGGGGATGCAGGCCCAGGGTGAGATGGGAACAGAGGGAGCGGGCCCCACGCACGTCCTCTTCCCCAACATCAAAATGCAGCTTTCTTTCAATGTCACCAGGACCCGGGGGAAATTAATCAAATGGCAGCGGAGTCCTACACGCTTCAAGGGAGGAAAAGGGTCAAAGAACTCCAAACATTAGAATGCCATAATGCAAGCCCGTTGGACTGATGTGGACAATCCGGGGCTTGTTATACTCCTAGTGGTGACCACCAGGGGCAGGTGAAGCAACACCTCCCACCTCCTAAGCAGTGCAATTTTCAAAAAGCTGGTCCTCCTTGCTCCCTGCACCAGTTCTCCTTAGTGGCTTCGTTTTTGGGCACAGAAAATTGCAGGGCTTAACCCAACTGGTCCTCAGGGGGAGTAAGGGAGCCACCCACACTGGCACTTGGGGAGACCCTCTGGTCCTGGGGCCAACTTGCATCATCCAGGAGCCACTAGTCACAGCAGTTTCTGGGACCTCAGCTACACCCCTCTCTGACATCACTGCAGGAACCTGCACACTAGAATTTCAAAGGATGCCCCCCTCTGGGTTGGATCCAGGGCACCTCCTTTGTTCAGTGGGCTTGGGCAGGCCCTTTCACGGTACAGTGTGACAGCTGAATGATTAATAGAGATCATTTAACCTCACCCCTTTCCTCCTCAGGAGCTGGGAGAAGTGCTGCACATTGCTCATTGTGTGTGGGGTGGCCTTTGGTACTGCTGCTGGAGGGAAATGTAATTAACTGGACACAGGAGGGTGATAAAAGGCTTGAGCGCTTATCCAGAGCTGAGCCAGACAATATGAAAACTCTGGATGACCCATAAGGTGTACAGATATCAATTTGGGAGTTACATATTTGGTTTTTGTGCACAGGTTACACTCCAATTCAAGAATTCAATGGTCTCTGAATGTCCAGGGGAAATCAATCTACATTCTAAGGTAGTTTACTCCCTATGTGTATGATGGAGTATAACTATGGTTAAAACAGTAAAGAACACCGACTTTCTTTAATAGTGTACACTACCCTCATGACGTCTATCCCAGGAGAATACTGAGCCTTGGAGAGTCCTCATTGAGCCAGGATACCTGTGCACTTTTACCAGGCTACGCACAACATTAGTCTCCCACGCAAAGCCCACACATGTGTGCACACACATGCGCACATATGTTCATGTGTAACCAGCCACACATCCTATACCTCTGCTGCATCTCACTGGCCTTATCCTAAAAAGTGGACACTGGCAGTAAACATGCACAGTCCATTTACCATGTGATTACTGTGGGCGAGACACTGGTATTAAGGCTCACCCACAGTAAAAAAGTCCAAAAAACGGGTGATCACAAAAGCAAAGAATCTGGACATACTGCTGGGGCAGAACCCAGTGCAACAGCCACCAATATTAATAATTCAATCAATTTTTCAATAAAGACATCCCCATGTGGCCCTGGTGACCTACTTTCACTAGACACACCTGTATGCACTCATGAGAATGCATTTCTCATGTCTAAAGACCAAATCCCTGACAACACTTAATTCAGATGCAACTTGGGTGAATGGATGCCATGAGCCTTTCAAGTATTTGGGAGAAAGCTATCCACTGTGTATGTACACCCTTACCAGTTTAAGTTCCTCATCCTTAGTATTTTCCACTCACTCTCTTTCACCCCTCCATCACAAGCTCTGCTTACATCACTAATATATGCCACAACTTCACTTTCATCAAAAGCAGAACATAAATTAGGAGGCTCTTCCCATGGAAGTTCAGATAAACAATCAGCAGGTTGGTTGCATTTACCAGGTATGTTGGAAACTTCAAAATTGTACTCCTGTAATTTGGAGCATAACCTGGCAACCTTTGCAGTGGATTTTCCCCACCACAATATCTGTACAAGTGGTTTGTGGTCTGTATGTAATGCAAATCTGTTGCCCCATATGTCATGTCTAAAACGATGAATGTCCCAGACACATGTAAGCAGGTCTCTTTCTATCACAGAGTACTTCCTTTCTGTTTAGCTTGGTGTTCTGGATGCATGTGCTACTGTCCACACACTGTTCCCTGACTTCTGTGAGGGAACACTGCCGAGGCCATAAGCACTAGCAGCCACTGATCTGCTGCACCACTTCCCTTCGATGAATGGTTGCAATGTGGGGACCTCTACTATTTGGTTTTTAATGTTGTCAAAAGCCCTTTGTTGTTCTTCTCCCCATTCATATTTTTCATCTTTTCTCATTAATTTGTGCAAGGGTTTCATTAGGGTAGCAAAATTATTGACCAATTTGATATAACATTCGCATAGTCCTGTGAAAAGTTGGCCTGGTATATGATGTCCACTATTCTAGTGAGACACTTTGCATCAGTCCAATCGTCCCTTATTGATGGTGGTTGTAAAGTCAACCTTATAGAAAGCTATCCTAGGGGTAGCAATGGCGAGCAGTCTTCAGGCTAAGACTTCAGAAAGAGAATTAAGCTAATTGTTTTACCAATTATAATCTCTTGAGTACCTAATGAAAGCACACTACACAATGTATATATCAAATATATATGTATTTATTCTAAACACAATCCCTCTGGACTCTTTATGAGGTCAGAGGTAAAAGTACAATACAAGGACCTTAATTAGCATACGATCAGTTGCACAGTAAACATTTTGCCCTAGGGGCCTCACAAACCATAAACTAAAATAGTGGTATAAGAACCACGTGAGGGATAGAAAGCAGGCCTAGGACCTGGGGAATCGCTGGGGCTTCTCAGAAAAACCAAGGGTTAGGATGTAGGAGGCCCAAGGGAGACGCGTGCAGTGTCTAAACACAGCCGCGGGTTACCATTGACTTTCTATGGGAAACGGACAAGTTACAAATTTACAATTTAAGGACACTTCTAGGATAACTACGATGGAACCCTTTTAGACTTAGACACTTGGAGGGCCAATACCCTCGAGGCTACCAGAGTACTCGTGTTACCTCACCCACGGAAGACTGGTGCATAGGTGTCTTTTGGTGTCGGGTTTTGTTGTCGATTCCAATGGAGAGCTGCAAAGAAGTGCTGCAGGTGACCAGAGGAAAAGTGTCCGGGTGGATCCAAGGGTGGATCAGAGATGTGAAGAACCTGAAAGCAGATGAGACAGAATCTGGGCCACTAGCCAGTGGCCAGGTCGGCGATAGAAAGATGCCACCGGATGTTGGGTGATTTCAGGTGAAAAGGTGAAGTTTGTTTCTTCAGCCACGAGAACCAGGAGGCATCAACAATGACCAGGAGCTGGATTCGATCTGTCCCACAAAGGATCTAGTGGACTGTCGTGTCGGTATCCGGATTGGACCCAACAAGCCTTGGCTAACGCAATCCACACAGGATGTTGAGATTGGCTTCGGTTCAGACCAGCAAGATCTGGGGCGATTCTCCTTTGCAGGGAAGCTGGAACTAGCCTGAAGACACCAGAAAGCAAAGTAGTTTCAAGAGTGGTCTTCCTGGGAGCTCACTAGCCAACAGACTAGGAACCGCAAAGACAAATCAAGCTGAAATGCACAAAGCCAGCCCACGGGACACTCGTGGAGTGTGGGTCTTGAGCTTCAGTGCAAAAGGTGCTCAGCGGTGGGGCTTCAAGCATCCCAATGCACAACTTCGGGATACCTCGGGAAGTTAATGCAGGTAGCAAAATACAGGATGTCTAGGAGTTCAGGTCCCACGTCTCTAGTGTCTACCATGGATCTCAGCTATGTTTTGAGCAAAGGTCGAGGTCAGAGATGTCTGGAAATCTATGTCCTGTGTTGCAGATTCTTCAGGATCTGGAAGGAGCCTCGAAAATGCAGACTGGCAAAGATGCTGTTGGTGCCTGTTTGAACAGGGTGGTCACTCCTTATCCACAAGGGAGATTTCTTCCGTTTACCAGTCAAAATGGAATGTTGAAGGTCCAGGATATATTTTGCAGAGTTTCGTCCAGGGTAATCTAAAGTCCTAGGGTCTGGGGTTCTATACTTATAGTAAGTTTAGGGGTTGGACTAACTCTAAGGTTCCTCCTACGGGTGGACCAGGGGAGGGGGTGGTTACACCCCTTTCCCTTTGTCCAGTTTAGCGCCAGAGCTGGGGCTGAGTGCCCCAGCAACCGGTTTGAACTGGGAAATGCATGGAGCAGCTTGTGTGCCCAAGGCAGTGTCTGGAAAGCATTCACTGAATGCAGCCCTCCCAGCCCCAATACACAAGAGCCTGTCTGGGGAGGTGCTAGCACCTCCCTGGACAGGAAACCTATTGTCCAGGCCTCCCCTGCCGGAGTTTGGTCCAGTAGCAGGAGGCTGGACTCGTGTCTGTGGCAGCAGCATCCATTTTGTGATGATGAGGCTCTGTTTAACTTTAACCGGGTAAACCAGTAACTACATGTCTTCTCCCTCTAAAAGGGTGGAATGCTACCCCCGCCGCCAGAACTGGCAGGGGGGTAGTATTACAAAGTGTTTGACACCTTACACAACATGTTTTATAAAGCCAAACCAAAGTTAGCATTAACCGCGAGGATTATAATGCACTTAAGAGTATATAGTATGGCTATATCATAGAACAGCTATACGCAGATGGTTACGAAAGATGCAGAGGGGGTCAGCTCATGCTAGGGCACCCTCTCACATAAAACCGAGCACTCTACCTCCAGGATTGTCGAGGTCTGCCTTAGGAGTGGCTTCTAGGTGTATATGTGTCCATATAGGTATATAGATATAGGTATACTATATCTAAGTAAGGGGGGATTACACCACCTTACCCAGGCTGTAATAACAGACCTGTGGTGTCAGTTTGGAAGGCTAACCAGGGGTGGCACAATACATGCTGCAGCCCCTGGTAGGCCTATGGTGCACCTATGCCCTGGGTACCTATGGTACACTATACAAGGGCTCACAAGGGTGACCCAGTAACCAATCTGGTATGTACCTAAAGTACATGGTATCAATTTAGAGAGAGTACAGCTGGGCTGTGGGCCTGATTAGCAGGTCCACAGCCACACTAAAGTCGAAAAACCGGAGAATCACAGCAAAAAGAGGGGGTAACCATAGGAAGCAGACCCTACTCTCCTACAAGTCCAGCAAAGTATCTCGGTTTCTCTTTATCATTTGATGGTGGAGGTCACCGTATCGCTTCTGCCAATGACCTCTTTGACTTGACTCCATCTTTTGATATTAGGTCATCTAAATACTCCACTTCTGGTTGGAAAAACTTGCACTTGTGGTCACGCAGGAACCGCCCAGTCATCTTCAACCTTCCACATGCTTCACTGAGTATCTCCACGTGTTTCTGTTTTGGTTTTGGGAAGACTCGCATGTCGCCTTGAAAGTATCTTATGTTGATTTCCATGCCTTTGAACATATAGAACATCATTCTTTGAAACATGGACGTAGCAAATGATAAGCTGAAGGGCATTTTTTGTGCTGGTATACCCTGAATGGGGTGATAAATGGTGTAAGGTGACAGGATTGTTTTGACAACTCAATCTTGTAGCACACATTATGCAGGTCTATGGTGGTGAAAATTGTTGCTCCATTCAGCAATGAAAGGAGATCATTGACCCTCGACAGAGGATGACTATCTGTGAATAGCAAGTACTGACTGCTCCTAGTTCCATTCATAATCTCATATGACCATGTGACTTTTTTTGCCAAAACAACCAGAGAAATCAAATCGGAGGATGCTGTTTCTTCAGTGTTGACATTCTTATGCAGTTTCTTCAAGAAATGTTGCAGTTATTATTGGCAATGAAAGATAAATTTCTCATTCTCTGCATTACTGCTGTGGCGTTTTCCTTTACATTAATGTGATGGGTAAAACCTTTGAGTTTTCCTATCTTATCGCTGAAAATCTCTGGAAACAAGTAGAAGATGTATGTTCCGATATCCTCTTCACAGATGACCATAATAGGCTCAGCTGCAGATGGATTGAGGATTATTTTCAACAGTATTTGGTCTCCCCAACATAGCACGCAAACACTTGATCTGGCAATGTAGATTTTTATTTCGGCGGATCTCTTTTTGAAAGCCACCTTGGTACAGAAGTACCCATGAAGATCGATTCTGTTGCCTTCAAATGTTACTGCCCAGATGTCTGCTGGGTTCAATTGTATGTGTTCAATTGGTCATGTCACCTCAAAGACGTCTCTAGGAATTATATTGAAAGGTGATCCTGAATCAGCTAGGAATGACAATATTGTTTCCAGTAATTGGAGTACACACTTGGGTGGTGTCAACTTTGTCATGTCATTACCCTCATCTTCTGAGCGGATCATCAGTACTACATTGGTATTTTCATTCTCACATTTTGTAGGCAAGTTACTTGTTCCTTTCTCTGTTATGTGAGCAACTTTGACTCTACCACCATGTTTGACATCTCTGCATTCTTTACAGAAATGTCCTGGATGATACAGACACTATATTATTTGTCCAAGCCCGGGCACCCTCTCAAATTAGCAACATGAGTCGTGCTACCACACATGTAGCATTCTGTCCTCATTCCAGACTTCTTGTCTTTAATAATGTAGCTTTTGTTAATGTACTTCTTTTCCATGTAATATACTTCTACTTCCGTCTTGTTCTTTGACCTCCTTCACCCTGGACATAGATTATTCAATGGATTTCGTGGATTTTAATACTTCTACCAGGGACGGGTCGCCCATGACACACAGATATTCTTGTAGCTTTCTCACTTTGGTATTTACCATTAATTGATACCTGATCATTTCATCTGTTTTGTACGCAACATTGCAGGGATAGGGCTGGAGAGGCTTTGTATGGAAACAGAAACTCATCAAAACACATATCTCTTTGCCTTCAAGTATAGATACCTCACCAGGGTTGCACTTATATTAGGTTTGAATCTAATTTCTTTCCAGTCTCAGCATAGCTTCTTTTTCATTGGGTGATTCAACATTGGGTAAGGATCTGAAAATCTCTTGTCCCTTTGACTCTAACAGGTGAAGCAAAATGCATTTTTTATTTCCACAGGAATTTGGTTAGCATCTAGTAAATTCTAACTTCTACCTTTTCAACTTAACTGTTGGGTCCCCCTTCACTTGTACGAATTTGTGAGGCAAATCAAACTGCATTATGTATTGTATAAAATTCTACAAATGAGTATAGACTAATATTATGTGGTTTGGGGAATAAAACAGCAAGTGCACACAGATCACACTCTCTTTATCTCCTATTCAAAACAAGTATGGATCTCCTGTTCAAGGCAAGTATGGAGTAAGAGTAGGTGTATTGTAACAGTCATCTTATCTATATATTATATTTTTTCCTGTTTAAATACTAAGTAACCAATTTTAAAGGTCTGTGAAATCAGCTGTTACAGACTTTACTTGTAATGTGGAAGAGTAAGTGCCAGGATCAGAATGGCCTCTCTCTCGATGGAACGCACAGGTCAGTTGTAAGTCAATGGGAGACAAAATGGTGGCTGCTGAATGAAAGCAAATTATGGACCACTGCTTTATTGAGGAGAAGGTCACACAAGTACATTGAAGCTTACAAATTAAAAAAATAATTCATCCCGGTAGCCATCCACTTCAGACTTCCCTGATACAGGGAGGTATCTAGTGCGGAACTTGGCAGCTGCGTTTCTGACTTCCTGACAATGGGAACAGTTTCCACGGCCGATGATGGTGGCACTCACTTCCTTTCCCTTCACTCAACTCCATTTTCTGTTGCATTCCAATGAGAAATAAATCAACGGCAGGCTTGGGGTGAGGAAGAAGCTTTTATTACAGCTCACTGATGGTCGGCATCAACAGAAAATTACGTTAATGCTTTTAGAATCTCCAGAACACACCATTCTTAATGGAAACAAAGAAGTGCAAGGGAACATGTAGATGGGAACAAATAGAATAACGTGTTTAACACCAATATAAACTACATTATGACATAACAGTCTGCCATAAAACTTCTATTAAAAAAATCAACTCATCAACAACACCTACAACTCCCACTACAAAGGACACTCCTCAAATCATGATTCACTTATAGAACACAGGAGCATTGGAGCGCTGAGTGACAATATTCCAAAATGGCGGGTAGAAGACAACCCAGATTCTCAGAGTATTAGCCAACTCTGATGGTGAATGAGATAATTAGAGTTGAGCCCCAGTTGCTGGGAGCACTAGTTCAGACAACAACCCTGAGCCAGAGAATGGAAATGTGGGCGAGAATCAAGGATAAGGTGAATGTTGCCTCCAACACCAGATGCATACAGGAGGCCATCTGTAGGTGATGAATTGAACTTTGGAAAATAATATGTTCTCTTGCTTCCAAGGCACAGTAATGGGACCTGGAAACTCGTGGGGGATCTCTGATCCCTCCCAATCACCTACCCTGGGAGAAAACGTTGTCCATATTCCCACTGGAGGCACAGTGGGAATTTCTGGCACAGCGGAGACTGCTAAATGCAAACACTAGCACTCACTAACAAATTCACCCTCTCCAAACTCTGGCACTACTGTTCCCTAACTCAAATCTACTCACTAGTTCCAGTCTAGTCACACATGTATGCTACTGGAAGCCTTTCACAACTCATTACATTCCCTGTATTATTACAATATACAATTTCCTCACTCTGTCATACTTTTCTCCTTAATACAACTCAGATTGGAAATCTATTCAAGCAGATGTGAGATTTTGACCCCAACACTCACCCTCCCCTATGTAACAGCAACACCTTTCAAGTTACTCATCTCACTATAATCTGCACTCATTCTTGTCATAATCAGCAGATATTAACTCTCAAGAACCACTACAATGCCACATCAAAAATAGACAATAGTACTAGAGTGACCAGATGAATCCACGTCACCTGGACAGAACTGTCTCAGTTCTGGGTTTTGTTGTTTTACCATAGCACAGAATTCTGGGAGTGTATTTCTATCTTTTTAGTTTATTGAAAGAACACACCATTCTAATGACATGTAAAAGCATAGGGAAGGAATTGAAAAAGGGTATCACAATGACATGGATCCATCTGGACAAAATGAGCCACACCTGACCGTCACCCACAACAGGGAGCAGAGTGACGCTGGAAAACAGCAAGGACTCCTTAGCTTCTTAAAAAAATACCCACATCCGGCACGCCATCTGCGTTTAAGTGGGAATAGAGTGATGTATATATAAGCCCCTCCAGGACAGTGCAAAGGGACCTGCACCTGATGACCAGAGTGGTACAGCTCTGTAACTCACTGTGGTGCTCCATATATGTGTTAACAACAGAATGCAAATGGAAGGAACGCCAAAGCTTTCTGATGTTCAGAGATTTGGTGAGAGACTGTAACAAATATACAGTCACAGATACCATGTAAGAACTAAGCGGTACAGTGCGGCACCTGCAGTAGGCATCTTGCCTAATAGTGTCTGAGGTTAATCACTAGCACACCTATTTTTATTATGATCACTAAGGTAATCCTATTTTTCGACAGTATCCTACTGCGGCGTGCTGGTGGGTATCGTAGGGCTGCCAATCCCTACATGGACTAAATCTACAATGGAATGGTTCGAGACGTGCTGTCGCGACCAGACACACCACACAGCAATGCTCAATTTTTACTATCTAATCTTGATTCTGTTATTTACACCATTAAATCAACATTTGACTCATTGTGTTTTACTCAGTCAATGTTTGTATTAATTTCATTTCTTTTGAATCATCATATTATTTGCATACAAATCCAACTGAAATTTTCAAAACATAAATTTTGTGTGTATCATCCATTCATTTTTTTCAAAACTTTGTGCTTCAAACATAACATTTCAACATTGTTATAAGTACACATCATTATTTAATCATCCAAATCCATCAGTCAATGCAATGATTGTTGGCTGGCCCAATGCATTTCAGGTCCATCGGTCCCTTCTTCGGGGGCCACTGTGAATAAAAACCATAAATGAAACTGTATCAATAACATGAAATATAGTTTGCTCTCATAATTGCTGCTAACATAACTCTGGCCTCAAATACTCTCGAATTTCAAGGGACCAAGTGCTATTGTGTGTGGGTGGGTCATGCTCACATATTCATTCATGCCACAGATCTCTAAGTGTACAGAACCCCAAGAAAGTGCGAGTGACTTTGAGGAATTCTCAAACCCGAAAGTGGTGCTAAAAATCTAGAAAGAGTGATTCACAGAACCTTTCAATATCCCAAGTAAAAAACATAAAAATGTCATCAGTTCCAAATTTGATAGCTGACCTGTGCAGAGGCAACTCCCAAAATGTTTTTCCTAATGTTAAACCCAATGCTGCAGGGATTGCAGTGATCTACAGAGTAAAACATATAAAACATGTATTGCACATTTCTGCACCGTGAAAATTCCGATAATCCTGCATATTACCAACAACAAAAAACGCTACCTGACGCCGGTTTTACAAAACGTGGAGTAAACACGCTCTGGACATAGTCGGGAACAACCTGCAACAGAGTGCATCTCTGTTACCATCAGTGTAAAAAAATCGTTAGCGATTAGCAAAAACAGTATTCTAAGCATATTTGCTGCCACGACGCTAACCTTAAATTCAATAATCGCTAGTTGTCCGCGAGTAATCATAATCGTCTGTGGCTTCACAGAAAATGTGAGGTGAAGCTCACCAACCTCTCTAGTGCGTTTAACAGGCCCGCGCGGCGATAACGTCCGCTAAACATGAACGAAGGACTAGTTCAACTTAGAAGATTACAGTTGTAGGGGCCATGTTGGAAAAGGAAAAAGCCTCGATTTCAAAAAAAGCTTTCTTAATGTTAAACCCAATGCTGCAGGGATTGCAGTGATCTACAGAGTAAAACATATAAAACATGTATTGCACATTTCTGCACCGTCAAAATTCCGATAATCCTGCATATTACCAACAACAAAAAACGCTACCTGACGCCGGTTTTACAAAACATGGAGTAAACACGCTCTGGACATAGTCGGGAACAACCTGCAACAGAGTGCATCTCTGTTACCATCAGTGTAAAAAAATTGTTAGCGATTAGCAAAAACAGTATTCTAAGCATATTTGCTGTCACAACGCTAACCTTAAATTCAATAACCGCTAGTTGTCCCCGAGTAATCGTAAACATCTGTGGCTTCTCAGAAAATGTGAGGTGAAGCTCACCAACCTCTCTAGTGCGCTTAACAGGCCCGCGCGGTGTAAACGTCCGCTAAACATGAACGAAGGACTAGTTCAACTTAGAAGATTACAGTTGTGGGGGCCATGTTGGAAAAGGAAAAACCTCGATTTCAAACCTTGCTAGTTCAATACTATGCGGTAATTTCGACGAAACAAAAGTGAAAGAAATAAACAGAAGGAACTTACATAAACACAAATACTTCCAATCATAGGTGCTAGGTGTGTCCTGGTTAGAGTCAGCTGAAACCTTTGCTTAATGTCAAAATGTGTTAAAACATATGGTTTATACCTCCTTGTGTACCAGAAACTGGTGCCTTGCTCACACCTAGATGTGTCAGTGAATGAATTACAGTGTAGTTATAGGTGCCCTATTTACTACAATATACTGCGTGTACACAAAGCAGCTCAGATCTATTTTGCCATTTAGTCCTAAGGGTTCCATTGTTTGGAATCTCTTAATCAATAAAACTTCCAGTTGGGACAAGAACTGGCTTGCATTCCTACCCTCTTTGTTGATGATTTTTTCTATGACCATGAATAGAACCTGGGCAATGTTGTGTTGATGTTTCAGCCAGTGAAAAACACGGTTTGAATTAGTGTTTCTGTTGCGAATCATACTTTTATGTTCACCTATTCTGATTTTAATCTTTCTTTCCGTTTTACCTATGTAAAGAAGTCCGCATGGACATTTAATGCTATAAATGACCCAAGTGGAGTTGCAATCAGCTCTGAACCGTAACATCATTTTTTCTCCTGTTCTGGGATGTGTTATGAAATTTTATTGTATCACATTGTTGCAATGTGTGCAATTGTTGCCTTTATGTTGAATGTTGTCACTCTTTTTGGATGAAGAGAGCATTGCTTTCAAGTTGCGGCTTCTCATATAAGCAAATATAGGTCATTCATTGAAGATTTTGTTAAAATCTTTATCTTTCTGAAGTAGCTCCCATCTTTTCATGATTAATTTTTTAATACTTAAAGATCTAGTCGAAAATTTGGAAACAAATACATTACAAGTTATGGCAGTTTGTTTAGGTTTGTGTATCAGTAAATCTTCCCGGTTGATGTTTTCTGCTCGAGTTGCAGCTTTATCTATGCATTCTTCAGGGTAACCTCTATCAAGAAATCTTTTCCATAGACGGATCAGTTCTTGTTGATATGCTTCTGGAGTGGAGGAAATTATTTTGCTACAAAGCATTTGTGAAAATGGAAGGTTACTTATTAGTTGTGGATAATGAAAGCTGTTGTGCATCAAAGTATTATTGCGGTCTGTTGGTTTGAGGAATGTTTCAGTGTATATTGTATGGTTCTTCTTTTTAACCATTACATCTAAGAATGGTATTTCATTCTGGTTGATTGAAAATGTAAATTTGATTCTGCTGTTTTGTTGATTCAAGATCTCAATGTTGTCTTCAAGAGATGCTATGGTACCTGACCAGATGAGGAAAATATCATCGATAAATCGTCGATACATGACCAAATTTTGATTCCATGAATGAATCTTGAGAATATGTTGTTCTTCGAACACCCAAAATACACAGTTAGCAAAAGGGTCCTAGGGGATAATATTTAGAGACCAAGTAAGAATCTAACCCCCAATCACAATATGCAAAACAAAATGACTATTACTGGTCTAGTAGCATGGAATCAAACGGTTCAAACAACATAGTCAAAAAAGAGAGAGAGGTAGGCCTGTGTGAGTGTGGAAATGAATCCCATCAGCCCACCAAACGGCAGAAACTCATCATCTGGGATTGTATAGTACTGGTGTATGATAGGCGTTTCAACCAATGTATAGTGAGACGTCCTAATGAACACCACCATTGATGGAATAGGCCATGAGATGATGACTCAGTGGTGCTGAAAAACTAAATTTGCAGTGTAATACAGGTGTGAAAAAGGAAAGGTGATGTTAAAAATGACTCATATGATATCAAAGTTGAGTTTTATTGAGAGAATATCATAGCGTCAAGACTAAAAACAGCGTGTAGGTAGTTTGACAACATATCTACCCTTAGTTGACAAAAGAGGTCGACATGTTTCATCCAATCGTAGTCAAAATTCGACTACAGGCTTTCTTCAGGACCAGAGGTTTACACTACTGTAAAAAAACTCAATAATAAATGTAAACAAAGATTGGTAATACGATACAGCCTAACATCAATCTTCAATGTGTAGGTTGAGTACTCCAACAGTGGATTCTTTCCTGAAAGAAATATAAGTACACACAGGAAACAACACAACTCAGCTTGAAAACAACTATGTGTTGACCGTATGAAAAACTATTAAAGTGATCCCTAGAGGGATTCTAATTAAATGGTTCTCACCAACACTGTTATTAACTTACCCAAATATTCTTGGGAGTAAGCCTCACCTCTCCTGGCGACTGCTCAGGTGATGAGGCCCCGCTCTGTAGGATTTTAAAGATGACAGCGGCCTATAATAGTGCCCCTCTATTCAATTTCTACCAGTTTTAGAAAAGACTAAAACCTTGAATTAACCTTGTTACTTAAGAGGAACACACCACAGTGACAAAACAGAAAAAGGTCTCTCACTTTGACAGATGTAAAATATCAATATTGTAATCTCTTCTCCAGACAGTGAGAGGAACCATAAATACATGTTGAATGCCTAATCAAGCATTCTATCCAGCTCTAATGTTCCATATAGTTAACCCCAGGGCCTCAAGTGCAACTGGAGTTACAGAGATGGAGAACAGTAAAAAGGAGTGCAAGCACAGGATTAACAACTGGCTCACCGCACTGTGTTACAACCATGCCCCAAACGGTATGAAATGAGCAGTTTGTAGCAAGCTCGCTACTGCGACCTGACTGGTGTTAAAACAGTGCACTGCAAACACAGCCAGCATTTAACTGGAGCACTCTTAAAACCAACGTTTATTGACGGGGCTGACAGGAACACCTCGAACCCAAAACAAGGAGAAGAAAAGAAGAAACAGTGTGTTGCACAACCCTGCGCTCGTCTTGATAAGATCAAAGACCAAGCATCTGACTTCTAAGCTCGCGCCACCCTTACCTGTCCGTCGGTACCTCAGGCTCGCTTCTGAGCCGAGGGGGAGGTACCGATGTGGGCAGGGAGGCTGCTTTTATACGATTGGTTAATGTCAGTCTACGGACCACAGAGAGAACTCTCCAGGTAACGTCCACTCATAGCTATGGGCATGCGCATGATTGGATGGGCTCTACAATGTTAAACCTAGGCAAGAAACTTATCAGGCTTCCTCAACGCATGCGCCTATAGGGGACGCGAAAACACTGTTGTACGCATGAGCACACAAGAGCCGATCAGTAGACTGTCAGCAGGCTGTTTCTATATGATTGGTTAATGTAAGCCTGCGGACCACAGTGAGAGCCCTCCGGGTGACGTCCGCTAGTAGCTATAGGCCTGCACCGGGTTGAATGTACTCTGCAATATTAGGCCTAACGAGGAATCTTATCAGGCTTCATCAGCGCATGCGCCAATAGGAGACACGAAAACACTGTTGTGCGCCTCCATAAAGATGTTGGCGTATGTCGGAGCTCCCCCAAATCCCATGCTTGTGCCACTTATCTGTAGATAAAACAGGTTTTCGAAATGAAAGTAGCTATGTTGAAGACAAAACATGAGTAATTCAAGGAGAAAAACTTTGTTAACTCCGATCTGATTCATTTGTAGAAGTGCCCATTATACTGCTTCCATCCCTTCTTAAAGGGGGATGGAGGTGTAAAGAGATGTAACATCAAAAGTGCATAAGATCCATTGTTGACTGTTAACTTTATCTAGATTGTTTAAATGATTCAGGAAGTCGGTGGTATCTTTAATGTTGGTTTTCCAGGTTGTTACAAACTGTTGAAGAAACTGATCAATGTATTTGCCAATTTGTGAGAAGTTGGCCTGATGTATGATGTCCACAATTCTGTGGGCACCTTGTATCAGTCCAAACAATCCCTTATGGTGGTGGTTGTAATTCAACCTTATAGACAAGCTATCCTAGGGGTAGCATGGACTAAGCAGCCTTCAGGCTAAACTCAAGAGGGCATGTGAAGCCAGCTGTTTTACCATATGCAATCCTGTAATATCAAATGAAAGGACACCACACAAGTTATATATTATAAAAATATATGTATTTATTACTAGAATAATCCCCTATACTCTTTATGAGTATAGAAGCACAAGCGTTTAAACAAAAGCACAGTTTTACATATGAAAGTTGCACGTTTATGGATGAGGCCGGTGGCCACTCATACATATGTTAAAAAAGTGGTATAAGTATCACTTTACGAACAGTGGCCTAGGGCTTGGGAATCGCTGGGACTACTCGGGACTAGCAGTGATGAAGTCGGGAGAGGCCCGCGGGACTCGGGTGCAGCGCTAAAAGCACACGCATGCACCAATGCAAAGTCAATGGTGCGTAAAAGTTACAAAGTTACTGTTTTAGGAATCTTCCGACTGGACTAGAATTACCACACTTTAAAATTAGACACTAGAGGTGTAAACCACTACAGGAGCACCGGCGTTCATGAGTTACCTCACCCACAGGAAGCGGGTGCATAGGTGCCAAAGCGTGTCGGGTTTCGTCGTGTAGATCTATGGAGCCTGGAGATGAAGATGCTGCAGGCGGCCAGGAGAGAAGAGTCCGGTTGGATCCAAGGGTGGATCGAAGATGTAGAGTACCTGAAAGCAGAGGGGACAGAGTCTGGGTCACTCAGCAGTGACCAGGGTGGAACCAGGAAGGAACCAGGCAATGTCGGGCGCAATCAGGTGGTTGTCGAGAAGCTTATCTCTGCTGCCACGTGGACTCTGGGGCATCGGGGATGTCCAGGAGTGGATCACAAGCTGTCCCACAAAGGTTCTCGCTGTCGGCGGTGTCGGCTTCCGGATTGGAGTTGACAAGCCTTGGCAAAGGCAACCCACACAGGAATCAAACATCGCTTCTTACTCGGAACAGCAAGGTCAGAGAGGTTGCTCCTTTTCAGGGGAGCGAGGGCCAGTCTGGAGCAACCAGAGTAGCAGTGTAAACTCAAAGGTTCTTCTGTACTGGGGCCACTAGCCAACAGGCAAGCGACCAGACCAACGCATTGAGCAGAAAAATGCAAAAGGGCCCCACGCAGCACTCGATGAGTGTGGAGGGAAGATCTTCAGTGCAAAAGCTGCACTGGGCTGAGGCTTCTCAAACCCCAATGCACAGCTTCAAGGGGGCCTCGGGAGCTGCACGGTCAGCACTTCATGGTTTTTCCAAGATGGCCGGCCCCACGCTTCATGTCACATCCACGGGTCTCAGATTCGCTGGGACTGTGGATTGGGCTGTTTGAAGGCAGGAACACTGGGTCTTGTTGATCTCTGTTGCTCGAGTTCTGGCAGGAACTGCAACAAAGCAAATGGTGACGCACTGGATGGTGCCTGTTTGCACAGGGTGGTCACTCCTTGACCACAAGGGAGATTCTTCAGTCTTCTACGTCGAATAGGATGTCGAAGGGTCCAGAGTTTCGTTTCATAAGTTTCAGTCAGGATAATCTGATGTGCACTGGCACAGCTCCTACCTTTATTCCAAATCAAGGGGCTGGATTACCTGCTAGGTCCCTCCTATGGGTGGGACCCAGGAAGGGGGTGGTTACACCCCTTTCCCTTTGTCCAGTTTCGCGCCAGAGCTGGGGCTGGAGTGTCCCAGAACCGGTTTGACTGGATTTTGCATGGGACACCTTGTGTGCCCCAGGCAGTGTCTAGTTTCTTTCAACCCTCCCTGCTCCAATCCTCTATCTCCTGTCTGGGGTGGTGTAGCACCTCCCTGTGACAGGAAACTTTTTGTCCAGGCCTCCTCTGCCAAGTTTCGGTCAGCAGCAGGAGGTCAGACTTGAGTCGGGGCAGCAGCATCCATTTTGTGATGCTGAGGCTCTGGTTAGGATTAACCGGGTTTTAAGTAAAGTAACATGTCTTCTCCCTCTAGAAGGGTGGAATGCTACCCCCGTTGCCAGAACTGGCGAGGGGGTAGTATTCCAAAGTGTATGACACCTTACACAACATGTTTTGATAAAGCCAAACCAAAGTTAGCAATAACCGCGAGGATTATAATGCACTTAAGAGTATATGGTATGGCAATATCCTGGAACAGCAGTAAAGAAATGGTTCCGACCTCTGCAGACAGGCTCAGCTCGTGCTAGAGCACCATCTCACATAAAACCAAGCACTCTGCCTCCAGGATTGTTAAGGCCTGCCATAGGAGTGACTGATAGGTATATATGTGTCCAGATATAGGTTTATATACAGGTATACTATATCTAAGCAAGGGGTGATTACACCACCTTGCCCGAACTGAGTGATCAGCCAGTTGTGTCGATTTGAATGGCCAGCCAGGGGTGGCAAAAGATATGCTGCAGCCCCTGGTAGGCCTTGGATGCACCTATGCCCTGGGTACCTATAGTACACTGTACAGGGGATGATACGGTGTCCAGTACCAAATTGGTGTTGTATCTAGGGTACATGGAGTCAAGTCAAGTCAAGTCAAAAGATTTGTATAGCGCGCTACATACCCAGAGGGTCTCAAGGCGCTTGAAGAAGGGTGGGGAGTTACTTGTCGAATATCCACGTTTTGAGTTGCTTTCTGAATGCTAGGTGGTTCTGAGTAAGGCGAAGGTGAGTGGGAAGTGAGTTCCAAGTTTTAGCTGCTAGGTAGGAGAAGGATCTACCTCCCATGGTGGTTTTGTTGATGCGAGGTACAGTGGCAAAGGCTTGGTTGGAGGATCGTAGTTGGCGGGAGGGGGCGTAGAAGGATAATCGTGTGTTGAGGCAATCGGGTCCGATTTCGTAGAGTGCTTTGTGTGCGTGGGTTAGGAGCCGGAAAGTGATCCTCTTATTGACGGGGAGCCAGTGGAGGTTTTTCAGGTGATCAGAGATGTGTTCTTTACGCGGGATGTCTAGTATGAGCCTGGCTGAGGCGTTCTGGATGCGTTGTAGTTTTTTCTGGAGTTTTGCGGTGGTGCCGGCGTAGAGGGTGTTTCCGTAGTCCAGTCGGCTCGTGACCAGAGCGTGGGTGACTGTTTTTCTAGTTTCGGTAGGGATCCAGCGAAATGTTTTTTTGAGCATGCGGAGAATGTTGAAGCAAGATGAAGAAACGGCGTTGACTTGTCTGTACATCGAGAGTGAGGAATCCAGGATGACGCCCAGGTTCCGTGCGTGGTCCGTCGGGATGGGTGCTTTTCCAAGGGCCTCTGGCCACCAAGAGTCGTCCCAGGCGGAGGGGGAGGTACCTAAGATGAGGACTTCTGTTTTGTCTGAATTCAGTTTCAGACGGCTGTGCTTCATCCATTCGGCTACTTCTTTCATTCCTTCGTGTAGGTTGGTTTTGGCCATGTTAGGGTCTCTGGTGAGTGATAGGATCAGTTGAGTGTCGTCGGCATAGGAGATGATGTTGAGGTTATGTTGGCGTGCGATGGCCGCGAGGGGGCTCATGTAAACGTTGAAGAGGGTGGGACTGAGTGAGGACCCTTGAGGTACGCCGCAGATGACTTCAGTAGCCTCTGACCTGAATGGTGGAAGGCGGACTCTCTGGGTTCTTCCGGAAAGGATCCATTCCAGTGCCTTTCCTTGGATTCCGATGTTTTTGAGGCGCTGTAGAAGGGTGCTATGGCAGACCGTGTCGAAGGCTGCGGAGAGGTCGAGGAGGATGAGGGCGACTGTGTCTCCATTGTCCAGTAGAGTTCGAATGTCGTCTGTTGCCGCGATGAGGGCGGTTTCGGTGCTGTGCTTGGCTCGGAAGCCGGACTGTGAGGAGTCGAGGGATTTGTTGGTTTCGAGGAATGCGGCGAGCTGGTTGTTGACAGCTTTCTCGATGACTTTGGCCGGGAATGGAAGGAGTGAGATAGGGCGATAGTTTTTGAGTTCGGTGGGGTCAGCTGTGGGTTTCTTCAGGAGGGCGCTGAGTTCGGCATGTTTCCAGCTTTCCGGGAAGGTTGCGGAGTTGAGGGAGCAGTTGATGACGTCTCGGAGTTGTGGTGCAATTTAAAGGGAGTCCATTTAAAGAGAGAGCAGATAGCATGGGACCCTGATTAGCAGGATCCCAGGCCAACTAAGTCGAAAACCAGCTAAACACTAGGCAAAACATCTGGGGTAACCATAGTCAGGTATCCACCCTCCTACACAATTGGTTCAAACAACGACCCTACCCCAGACACAATGGGTCTGAAGGGATGGTCGGTTGGATGTTTATGAATTTTAGGTAGCATGTATAGCCTCGGCCGTTTAGGGTTGTTTTGATCTAGAAATTGTTTTGTCTTTGAGGAAATCCAATCCATGTTTTGTGCATGTTCTAGAATGCATTCTAATGTCTTCAAGCTTGCTTGAGTTGGATCTGAATCTAGTTTCAGATACGTTGTTTCATCCCCCAAATGTTCTGTCACTTTCCTTTTGTAGTAAACTGTGTCCATAATGATGAGAGCTCCACCTTATCGGCACGTTGAAACGTGAGTTTTTCCAATTTTGGGTTATTTTTGGAGAATTCTTTGGTCTTTTTTTGTAATGTTTGATTTTCTTGATGTTTGAAAATTCCGTTTTTGAAGGTCTTGTAAGACTAAAGTTTCAAACAGGTCAATGGTTTTATGAGAAGTAGGTGCAGTGAATTTACTCTTTGGTTTAAATTCCTTGTATTCTTTGGTCTCAAATGTTGTTCTTGAATGAAATTTTTTTTAAAATGTTGTAGTTTAATTGTGCGCATGAATTTAAAAAATGCTATCTCAGTTTCCGGTAGATTGGTGTTGTAGGTGGTAACAAATGAGGAACCTTTGTTTAAAACTTTGATCTGTTTCTTCGATAATTCTATGGAAGAGATGTTTATCACTATGTTCTGTGACTCCTCAAGTTTGGTTTGCTCCTTTCCTTTTCTTTGGGTTTGTCCTCGGCTTGTTTTTTAACATTTCCGCTGATTTGTGGCACTGTTTGATCGGTGGTTGCACTGGTGTTTGACCCTTGGATAAAAAAGATTATGTGTCTGTTGTTGAACGTTTCGCTTTTGTCATGTCTGCTAGTAGATGGTACTTCGTTCTCTTTGTTTTGTAAAGGAGTCCTTGTTGCTGCAATATCTCTATCCGATACTACACTCCCATCAGATGAGGTAAATTGTTTTTTGGAGGGACGGCTTTGAGCGTACATTTCTGCCCATGTGTATACTTCGTTTAAACGATAGTGTAAGGTGCCCCTTTTGAATTTTTTGAATTTCCATTCTTGAAGACCATTTCCATAGCTTTCAAGTTTCGTGTCGATTTCTTCTAAATATTTTATCCATTCATTCTCTTCTATTCTTGCCGATAGATCTCTCTGGGTATTGAAGATTTCTTCTTCTAATTCTTTGATTGATTTAGATAATTCTTCAATAATTAAAAGAATCAGGTCGAGAGAACATTTATTCAAGGCGGCATATCATTTGTCCATGAATTGCTTGTTGTACTGTAAACGGTAGAGGAGAGGTTTGATTGCCAGCCTTAGACCTCGGGGTATGCGTTGGTGTTTGTAATATTGAATTCAAGTAGTTGTATGGAGTCTCTGATTGAGTTTGCGTCGCATTATAAATTCCAGATGTCGTAATTGTTGAATTGTGGAACTCTGTTGTAGGTTGTTCCCGACTACGTCCAGAGCGTGTTTATTCCATGTTTTGTAAAACCGGCGTCAGGTAGCGTTTTTTGTTGTTGGTAATATGCAGGATTATCGGAATTTTGACGGTGCAGAAATGTGCAATACATGTTTTATGTTTTACTCTGTAGATCACCGCAATCCCCGCAGCATTGGGTTTAACATTAAGAACATTTTTTTCGAAGTTGCCTCGGCACAGGTCAGCTATCAAATTTGGAACTGATGACATTTTTATGTTTTTTACTTAGGATATTGAAAGGTTCTGTGAATCACTCTTTCTAGATTTTTAGCACCACTTTCGGGTTTGAGAATTCTTCCAAGTCACTTGCACTTTCTTGGCGTTCTGAACACTTAGAGATCTGTGGCATGAAGGAATACGTGAGCGTGACCCACCCACACACAATAGCACTTGGTCCCTTGAAATTCGAGAGTATTTGAGGCCAGAGTTATGTTAGCAGCAATTATGAGAGCGAACTATATTTCATGTTATTGATACAGTTTCAATTATGGTTTCTATTCACAGTGGCCCCCGAAGAAGGGACCGACGGTCTCCAAATGCATTGGGCCAGCCAACGATCATTGCATGGACTGATGGATTTGGATGATTAATTAATGATGTGTATTTATAACAATGTTGAAATGTTATGTTTGAAGCACAAAGTTTTGAAAAAAATGAATGTATGATACACACAAAATTTATGTTTTGAAAATTTCTGTTGGATTTGTATGCAAATAATATGATGATTCAAAAGAAATGAAATAATGAAATTAATACAAACATTGACTGAGTAAAACACAATGAGTTAAATGTTGATTTAATGGTGTAAATAACTGAATCAAGATTAGATAGTAAAAATTGATCATTGCTGTGCGGTGGGTCTGGTCGCGACACCACGTCTCGAACCATTCCATTGTAGATCTTGCCTAATAGACCTTACACCAAAAAAGGCAGTTGGCTGAATCACAGGGAATTTGATTGATTGATTTGATTTGATTTTGTGATTTGTAGAGCGCTCGAATGCCCAAGGGCGTTTTGGCACTGTAAGAGATACAGACTGACTGACCGCAGTAGTGGTGCACCACCTGGTTAAGATGAGAACAGCCATGTTTTCAAGTTCTTGCGGAACGACCATAGAGAGGGGCTGTTTTTCAGATCTGCAGGAAGCTTATTCCAAATTTTTGCCGTGTTGCCAATGAAGCTTCCCCCCACCAAAGCTGTTTGAATCTGGGGGTAACCAGGAGTTTGGCGCTACTGGATCTTAGCGTCCTGGTTGGTTCGTAAGATTTTAGGTTACTTTTCAGGAACCCAGGGCCTGAACCGTGAAGTGATTTGTACGCTAGGCAAGATGATTTAAACTGGATTCTTTTCCCTACCGTGAGCCAGTGTATACCTTGCATTTTTTGCGCTACAGGTTCACACTTGGTAATATTCAGAACCAGCCTGGCAGCCGCGTTCTGGAGACGCTGACGTTTATGTAGCAGCTGTTTTTGTAACCCTGCATTAAGAGCGTTGCCATAATCTAATTTAGATAGAGCTAGCAAGGTAACCAAGGTTTTGGCGGTGTCGGGTGGAATGTACGGCAGCAGTTTCCTAATGAGTTTCAGGATATACCATACCGATGAGGAGAGATTATTTATTTGGACCTCGAAGGTGAGTTTGGAGTCAAATATGACCCCTAGATTCTTTACTTTATCCACCGGCGTTGGACATCTACCAAGGCTGTCCGGCCACCAGAGATTGGACCAGATGTCCGGGGTGGCCCCCAGTAACATAACCTCCGATTTGTCCCCGTTAAGTTTTAAACAGTTGCCCTGCATCCAGTTGCTGACCTGGTCCATGCAGAGTCTGAAACTGTTCGCGGTCTCCGTGGTGTTGTTAGAGATAGCCACCACAATTTGGGTGTCGTCCGCATAAGATATTGGGACGAACCCGCAATTCCTGATGATGTTGGCGAGTGGATAAAAAAGGGACGGGCTCAACGACAAGCCCTGGGGGACCCCCCATGGCAGATCAAAGGCCCTTGATGAGAATTCCCCAAGCTCAACCGAAAAGGTTCTGTTTTCCAGGAATGAGGCCAACAAATTGGTAGCAGAGGGATGAAGACATAGATCGTTTAGCCTATTTATGAGAATCTCATGGTTAACAGTGTCGAAGGCCGCCGACAAGTCTAACAGAATGAGGGCGGCCTTCCCTCCTGCTTCCAGAATCCTCCTGAGCTCCTCGGCTGCCATCACCAAGGCAGTCTCGGTCCCATGATTCTCCCGGAACCCATATTGGGAGTCATCTAGGGTATGCGTGTTTGTGACAAATCCAAGGAATTCTTGAGATTGGCTGGAAATTGGCTGGAATAGAGGGGTCCAAGTTGGGTTTTTTCAGCAATGGAAGTACCGAGGCTGCCTTCCACGCTTTAGGAAAACAGCAGGATTGAATTATATTGCTGAAAAGGATCTGAAGTTGGGAGCTAAGCAGATCTGTGAACATGTGTAGGACCTTGGGGGGGGCACGGGTCCCTCGGACCACCGGATTTGGTAGACAGGACCAGCTGTCTGATTTCTTCCACAGAGGGCACTGAAAACTTGAATTTGGGCAAGGTATCTGTGGTGTTATTCTGCAAGGGGTAATCGGAATGACTAGTTCTCCCTGCATGAGGAAGGATGTGCCTCGGGGGGGAAGGACTCATATATAAGTCGCACCTTGTCCGTAAAGAACTGTCCTAGTTGGTTGCAAAGTTCCGAACTACCTTCGACCTGTTTAGGCGTGGGTTTTGTAAGTTTTTTAACCGTATTAAACAGTTCTTTACTCGAGTTTTTGGTCTTGTTAATTTTTTTTACAAAGAATGCCGATTTACCTTCCATGATCAGTTGTTTATATGTGGCTAGAGTTTTACAATACTCTGCTTTCTCATTTATCCCGTAATTGGCCCTCCTTTTTCTTTCTGCCCTCCTGCAGGTCTGTTTCTGCAGCCTTAATTTCTCTGAGAACCAGGGTTCAGAGTGTTTACTCCTTTTCTGTTTTTTGGTTTTAATGGGGCGGCTGCAAGCACTGCGGTTTTGATCCAATTCTCCACTTGGTGTGAGGCTATGTCACAATCTTTGTCTAATACTAAGGTGGAAGAACACAGTGGAGCGTGTAGTTCTGCAATATCGATCTTATCCCAGTCCTGGTATGGGTGATCCCCCTCCCAAGGTGTCCTGACCTTTTTAGTCCAAATTTAAGGAAAAGTGAATTACTTTGTGATCCGACCAGGGGACCGCCAATACTTCCCCGATCCTGATGTCAGGGTTCGAAGTGAATATTCCGTCCAGGGTATGCTCAGCGGAATGGGTCCCCTGCCTTACTAATTGGGAAAAGCCACAGCTGGTCATGGTCTCTAATAAGGAGCTCGTACTGCTATCCTCAGTTTTTTCCAAGTGGATTAGCAACTCTAGACAGCTTTGCCTCTAACCTGCATATTGTTTAACTGATATTGGGGCACATGCATCAAGGTAGGCAATTGTGATCTCTTAATTGCGATTATTAAGGAATCGCAATTGCCTATGCATGTAGGTTTTGCTAAAATATTAGCAATTCCTACATATTCATTAATTGCTAATAGTAAATTGCTTCCCATTAATTTCTATGACACTAGAGACCCATCGGAATGAATGGGAATTGCATGCTCAAATTGCGAGTACCAACTAGGTACTTGCAAATTGCGCATGCAATTTCAAGGGTGCAAGTGGGCCAAAAGGCCACCCTGATGCACCCCCGAAATTGGCATGTGTGTGCGCTGCATGGCACATTGAAGAATGCACTTGTTCATTTTTCAATGTTTTTGCAAATTATCATCAACTTGCAGTTGATGGAAATTAGCGTTTTCCTAAATGCAAAGTCGCATTTAGGAAAGGCTTGTTGCATCCCAAAATAGGGAATCACAATTTGCAATTCACAATTTGCAATTCCCTAAATGCATTTGCAATTTAGGTAATCACAAATTTTGCGATTTGATCCCCTAAAAAGGTACTATAAGGCCTTTTCTAATTCTAGATGAATTATTTCTAAGAATCCAAACTAAACTTGAGGTTACCTAACCCCCCGTTTTTTACTGGAGATACTAGGTCCTGAAGAAAGCCGACTTGACCCCTTGAGGGCAACTTGCGGTTGAACTATCTTGACCTTTTTATGGACACAACTCAGTGTGGAAACCTCCTAATCAAGTTTTCTCCGCACACCCAAACTTTTTAACCAGGCATTCTTTCCAGCACCAATTAAAGTTTATCAGCACTGGTTAATAGAAGCCTTTTTTAACTGCACAACCCCCCTTTTTTTTATTACTAACCAGTGGTTTACCTTCGGGTGGAGGAAGCATACAATCACACCCCATGATGATGCTGTCAAGTCACCAGCAACAAGGTGGAGAACCAAGATATACCGCCTATCGAGCCTTGGTACGTGAATGAGGGTTTTTTTATCGGCACCGGAACCGAATAAGAGAATAACATAACATAACATAACAGGTGTATTTGTAAAGCGCACGATTACCCGAAGGTGTCCTGGCGCTGAATAAAACCCTGGTTACTCAGGACAAGTGAACCCTTCCCCCTTTTGATTTTTTGATATTGCAACTAAGGAAGCTGAAAGGATCACAGACTTTTCCTTCTCCCCCCCTTCTGATAGAAAGTAGCTCAAAGTTCGCAAACATATTGCCCAACAGTGTTGCCCACTTCCTGAGGTTACAAGATACCAAGCCTTCAGTGAAAGCAGCATTTCTACCAATGCGAAGATCTTCATGGCCCGTTGGGCGCATCAGGTGAAGCTGGTTATCGCCCAAGACTCCGCCCCACTAAGGACACAGGATCTACAACACACAGCAGAGTCCTGTCCCTATTACCAATGTAAGTAGCTGCACAAGTCCCAAGTGGCTCCATACCACCACCAACTATGGCTGTTGGACTTTGCCCTTTTGGCAGGTTCACCCTGAAACTTTTTGCATTTGCCTAGCCTGTTTCTGTAACCTGGTGTTGGTGATTTTAGGCCTCTGCGCACTTTTCCCTGTGGTCCAGTGTAAAGTGCGTGCGCTCTCTGTGTATGTGTGGTGAGAGTGGCCTGCCCTCCCATAGGAATGCATGGGGAATATGTGTGACCCTGGTAGTTCCTGATGTGTGGGGAGTGCAGGGTCGAGTTTGGTATGTGCGAACTCGTGTGATTAAATGCTGAGCGATGATGTGCGCAGATTTATTGTGTCTAGTGTGGAAGTGCCACTTCCAGAAGTTGGCATGTCTGTGCAGTACATGTGAATTGACTGTCTGGATTGTGATTGGCTGGAGCTGGCTGGTGTGCCTGGCTCCAGGAGTCAGGATGGGTCTGCCCCAGTGGTGAATGGAGAGCTCTGCATGTTGATGGGAGGGAGGAGTGCACCTGGGACCTGAATAGGGCTGAGCCTTCCCTCCACAATGCTGGCTCCACCCCCTGTGGTGTGTCTGATGTCCCTGACCCACCCTGTGAATAGGCAGAGGGGCTGAGCAAAATAAAGTGCTCAAGAACCAGTTGCATCTGGTTCGCCCCTTGCCTGCACCTTTTACAACAAAGGGTTTCTGTGTATAAAAGAGGGCTGTGACCCCAAGTAAGGGTTCTTGTGCTTAACTTGAAACAACCAGGGCATGCTGCTGCTGGGGCCCAGGGGAAGGCTTGCCTCCCTGGGCCCTGCCCAGCCCCTGAATGCTGATAGACTTACTGGGACCCTTCTGCCTTGCCCTGGACGCCTGGGCGACTTCTGCCTGTGGCCCTTCTCTCCTGTCCCTGGAGGACTTTCCTGTGTAGGGAGCAGTCTGCTCCATTCCAGCCCCAGAGTCTTGAACAGAGTTCCTGGTGGTCCTAGGAGGGCTGGCTTCGCTTTGGGAGCACCTGGTTCTTCTTTTCTTTTGAGAGAATGCGCTGCCAGCATTCTCCTGGGGTGCAGGAGCTTCGCTGCCCCGGGGCTGCACGGCGCTGCTGGAGGGGGAATCCCCAGCGTGGGAACTCCCCTGTGATGGTGATCTTGTGGGTGCCACCCCGCTTATTTGCCCAGTTTAATATTTATATGTACGGGTGCCCACCCCATTTGTGTGCTTAATTAGGCGGGTGCTCACCCCGCTGTGTATTTTTCAGCTTGAGGGTGCCTAGCCTCGTTTCTGCCCCGGGATTCATCGCCGCGGCCCGCGGCGAAAACAGGAAGTCAGTGCCTGACGGTGGGTGGGACTTCCCGTTTGGAAGGGAAGTCCCGCCCGCCGCCGCGCTGGGATTGTACAAAGCCTCGCGTGAGAGAGAGAGAGAGAGTCTTTGAGAGCCTCGCGGGCTCCATTGCCAAATTCCTGGTCCCGAGATGGGGGACCGAGTGAAGATGCACCCCGTCCTGGCGCCCGACATGGCGGGGCTCCCAGAAGTTAGGGGAGCCCCGGAGGCAGAGTCTCACTCTGTCCCCGAAGCCGGAGATCCTCCCCCGCCAAGACCGATGAGTGCAGGGGAGCAAGAGATGTGGTGGGGTGCCATTGAAAGCACCGTGGTTGGGTCTCTTGGGCGGCCCCATCTGGCAGCTGGCTGCCCCAACACGAGCCTAGTTGGTGCAGAGCCTAAGTGGCTCCAACGTGGGCACATAGGTTCAAAGAGCCCCAGTGGGGGTCCCGAGGGCCAGCAGGCCCATGTTTTTCCCCAGTGGGGGTCCCGAGGGCCAGAGGGACCCATGCCTCATTGTTTAGGGGGTGGGGTGTCAGGGCACGTTGTCGGTGCCCGCCCCCAGTGCCCACCGCTTGGGGACATATTTACTTAAAAGGGCCCAGTGGGGTCCTCAGTGGTCAGTGATACCCCCGTTTGGGCATATCTGATTTTGATCAGAACCTGCATGGCTCCAACGTTTGGGGGCATCTTAGATTGTTTAGGGAGCCAGTGGGCTCCTGGGGCACAGTTGATTTTAGAGCCAGATGGCTCCAACACCCCAAATCTGTTTTTAGAGCCTAGATGGCTCCAACATTTGGTGCAGTTTGTCCTGAGGGCCAGTGAGAGCCCATGTCACAGTTTTGTTTCCACAGCTGCCCAGCAAGTAGTGGGCAGCTTCACCGTTTAGGCGCCATTTGAATAAGAGAGCCCGTGAAGTGGCACAGTGGTGCCAGGCCTTTCACAGCTGCGCAGCACTTAGTGCCAGCTGCAGCGTTTAGGCCCCAGGTTATATTTCTTAGCTGCCCAGCAAGTAGTGGGCAGCTGCAACGTTTAGGCTTGCGCAGATGGCGCACCCTTGACTGGCGCTGTATGGGCAGTGAGTCCTGACATTCTGGACATAGGGCATTTGAGCCCCTTCTTGATGGCCAGTTGGCCAGGGGGACTGGTATGTGTATAGGGCGCAAATCCCTAATGTGACCAGGTTTTCGGTGCTAGAATCCGCGAAGGTATTGAGCATTATTTCAACGAGAATGGGGGGACGGCCACCACTAGATCGGTAGAATGGGATGCATTCATCGTAGTTGTGAGAGGCCTGTGTATTGGTAGGTTTTCGGGTGAACGCACAGTGGTCCTTGCTGACGTGGACAAAGCGGAGGTTGCATTGAGGGAGCTGGAGCAGGGGCGGCCGGAGCAGCCGACGCTGCACACACAATTATTGGAAGCAAGAGAACTAGTTGCAGCGGAAACAGAAAGACTGCGGAGCTATGACCATAGACTATATACTACCAAAGTGCATGCTGAAGGCGACAAGGTAGGCACGTTGTTGGCGAGAATGGCGAATCCGGTGCCCAGAGGTAGCCCAATCGTGAGTGTGCGTACGACGACGGGGGAGATGGTATATTCTCAAGCTGCAGTCCTGACGCGCTTCATTAGTTACTATACGACCCTTTATCAGAGTCAATTGGAGGCTGAGGTTTCCGACATAGAGGACTATCTGGGGGGATCCGGCTCCCATTGCTGGATGAACACAGCGCTGAGGACCTGGGTCGCGCCATAACGTTGCCTGAGATTAGGGGGTCTATTAAGCAGATGGCTCGAAACAAGACATATATGCGAAATATATTGATATTTTGGCACCGCGATTGTTAGAGGTCTATGCCGAAGCTATGGAGCTGGGTCATTTGCCTCAGTCGATGAGAGAGGCGTTGATCGTTCCGCTGTTGAAGCCCGGGCGGGAAGGTGGTGATGTGACCTCATATAGGCCGTTGTCCATGCTGACGGTGGACTATAAAATTCTGAGTCGTATTCTGGCCACCAGATTGCTCCCACACATGACCACGTTGATCCATGCCGATCAGGCCGGGTTTATTCCCACCAGGAATACCTCGACTAACATCCGCTGCCTTATCCGGGTGCTGAGGTGTGACCTGGATCGGACCCAGATGCCGGCAGTATTGTCCGTAGATGTCGAAAAAGCTTTCGATAGCCTGGAGTGGGGGTACCTTGATAGGGTGCTGGAGAAGTTCGGCTTGGGGGAGCAGTTTGGGCGCTAGACAAAAGTCCTCTATTCCTCAGCAACAGCCAGGGTAAGGCTGTGCTCGGTAGTATCCTCTGAGTATGCGGTGGGAAGAGGGAAAAGGCAGGCATGCTCGCTTTCCCCTTTGTTGTTCGCGCTGGCGATTGAACCCCTAGCAGCCCAAGCGAGGTCGGGCGTGGCGATGGCGGACTTGTATGCGGCGAGACCACGCATTACATTTCATTATATGCGGGCAACCTGCTGCTATTCTTGGAGGAGACGGCGACGGCATTGGAGGGAGCGGTTGCAATGCTGTTGAACTTTGGGAAGCTGTCTGGCCTTAAGGTTAACTGGGGCAAAACGTGCATTTTTCCGCTGCAGGTTGACATGCCCCGGCCTCGCCTGACCGTGGACATCATATGGGAATGGTCATGTTTCACTTATTTGGGGGTCCGCATCTATCATGGTGCTGATGACATGCTGGAGGGGAACATAGGGCGCTGTGTAAGGGCTCTGAAGGGCTGTATGGCCTTCTGGGCGTCTCTCCCCCTCTCGGTGCTGGGCAGGGTGGCGCTACTTAAGATGGTGGCTTTGCCTCGGCTGCTTTACTATTTTCGCATGCTGCCGATATGGATCCCTCAACGGGTCTTCAAAGAATTGCGTACACTAACGACGGATTTTCTATGGGGACATGGGAGGCATAGAGTGGCACTGAATACGCTGATGAGACCTAAGGCAGAGGGTGGATTGGCGGTTCCTGATTTTGAATTATATTATTTGGCGGCGCAACTGCAGATTCTCACACAGCATGTTGCAAAGGAATTTAGAGGTCCGGAGCAGTCCCGCCGGGCGGGGATACAGAGGCATATCCTGTCCTATATTATAATGCAACAGAAGCTTGCATTAAGAGATTTAACCCTGGAGGAGAAGACCTTACGTTTATGTTGGCATAGGCGTCTGAAGAGGGTGGGAGTGACGCGCCCGTATGCACCGGAGCTCCCTCTGGGGGTACTGACGGCATTGCCGCATGGCGGGGACTGGTCTCCGTTGTTGGACTGCGAGGACTTGGGCCTTCACATGCTAGGTGATCTATATACCGAAGGCGGGTTATTGCCCTTCAGGGTACTCCAGGACCAGTTTGGCCTCCCCAATGGGAGTTTCCTATTGCACGCGGCCGTGATGGCGGCGATTCGGAGGCACTGGAGGACTGAATCTTCGGAGCCCTGCATCACCATGGCCTGCCAGTACGTGGTAATGGCGGCGGGTACGTTTAAGGCGGTCACTTGCCTCCAGTCGCGAATGTTGCACGAAGGTCTAGAACCACTTGCAACCTTGAAGCAAAAGTGGGAGGCGAGTATAGGGAAACCCATACCGGACGCGACATGGGGTCACATCTTGAGGAGGACATGGAAGGGGAGTAGAAACGCCCGCTTTCAGCAAGTGCACTTTTTTGTGATACACAGGGCTTATCTGACGCCGGGGAAGATCAGGAGGCACTTCCAAGTGCCAGAGGCAGCGTGTCCCAGATGCCTGACACCTGATGCAGAATTGGACCATATGATGTGGGATTGTCCAAAGTTGGGGACGTATTGGTCAGAGATAGGGGCGCTCCTTAATGCAGTCACTGATCGACAGGTGGAGTACGACATGGCGACGTGTTTGTTGCTCTGTTCCCTCATACAGCGAAAACTAAAATAACTAGCAAATTCATTGATTTAGGACTTATTTTAGCCCAGAGAGAAATCTCCTGGCATTGGAAATCGAAAGAGGGCCCATCCAATAGGAGATGGACGAATGAACTACAGAAATGGGCCCAAAGTGAGAGTGCAGTTCGGCTCCGACAGGCCACCCGTACAACTAATGAGAAGGGGCTAGAAATGGCAAGGGCCTGGGAGGCGTTGGTGCAAGCCCTAAAGGATTATTTGACTGAAGACGAGGAATAGGGGAGATAGCCACTATAAGGGGTTCCATGGGACACAACAGCAATTGAGTATTGATCCCTCAGACCTCAGCAGGGTATGATTATGTCTACGTGAACTGGAACCACACCGGCAGCAGTTGGGGGGGTGGGATAGGGGAGGGACAGTTGGGTTTTATTTCCAACGGTGGGGAGACCCTAGCAGACACCAGGATCATTTGCGGACCTTTTATGTTGCGTGCTTAAGAAATATATTCCTTGTATTGTGGTTGGATATATTGAGTGTGGAGTGTTGAAGGACCCAATGGGGGACGCTCAGGTGGATGACTGAGTGCGATTGGGTTGCGCTTCTGATGATGCTCTTTAACTCCTATTGGGATTTGTTTTTTAGTTGATTGTGTTAAGGGAGGGGTTGGGTGTTATAGAAATGCGGACACTAAACTGCGCTGCCTACCGGTTGCAATTGCTTACTCTTTTATTTTGATACCTCTGGCATTTTAGTAGCTGACGCCGCCCGGCCTCCGGGATGTGGGCTAAATGGCTGTGTTCCATTTGCCTATTGATCGTTGGATCACAGTTGTCAGAGGTGGGAAGGTCGGGTTGTCTGATTGTTTGTACATGATTCTGCAATAAAAAACATATTTTACAAAGAAGAAAAAAAAAGGAAACATCTCCAGCTGGCAGCACCATGGAAAGCACAACATTACTGTTCATGTAGGCACCTGTCACCACCTTCTCTGTTCATTCTCAGATGGCTCTTGCGGCCCTTACGAAGAGCCGTTCATCTAGCTCAATGGTGGATAGCACCAAGGAACGGACAACTCTGAGTTGCAAAAAAGGATGCCTTAATGTGAGCTTCTGGAAAATTATCCTTACCCACCTGTTGGCCAAGCATTTCGATCCATTTATGGACCGTTGTTGGCAAAAGGACTCTAAACAACTATTTGCTAATTGTAGTTTTCTCATCTAATATCAAAGTTACTTTATTTTATGAGAATATTACAGGATCTAAAATGTTAGATAATGTGCATATATTTTTAAATACAATAAATGCTAGATACAAATAAAAGGACATATTCACAAAGGAAACTTGCACTGTGGAAGGGGGGGCAGCCAAATGAATGAATGTAAGCTATTATGCCAAAAAAGAAATAGAACGAAGTTCAGCAGCATACATGGACAACCACTAATACTACAATACTCTCCAAAAGAAAATAATGGAGGTGGGGTGGGGGAATTAAAACCCCATAGGAAATAATATTAAAGTAACTTCAAGTAAATTAGCTACAGATAAAAATAAATATAATTTAATGGTAAAAAAATCTCACATTTTAACTTTTGTTATTTAATTATGAAATAGTTTAACAATAATCGTTAGGTTGGAATTTCTTTTTAATTTAAACTTCAGACAAATATTTTACATTTACTTTAATATATTTCAATTAGTTAAAAATGCAATTCAAACTAGGTTAATCGTTCTGTATCACTTTTTTACTTTGTTCTACATTTAAAATAAATCAATAGCATGAATTTCCATCAATATCTAACATAAACATTTTTCTATATTATTATTATGGTTAAAATGATAAAAACATAGTAGCTGAGTCTTGCCACCAAGGCAAGCCCTCTTCAACCAACTGTCCAGATTCTACCACGCACCCCAATTTCCCCAGTATTCCCAATTCTTCTACTTCCCTCCAATATTCCACAGGACCATAACCTTCCAATGTTTCAAATATTTCCTCCCTCGAATAACCAGGCCCTGTCCCTCCCACTAAAGTCTTCAACACCCCACAACGTCCCACAACATAGATTCCCGGACTGTTATCTACTCCACACGGATGAAGATCACCCTGAGAAGGATTCTACACAGAATGTTGAGAGGCAACACCAGAGATTGGTGCATTGTTAGACATTTGTACTGTGATAAGACACTATCGCTCTCCAAGAGTTGTATTTTATTTTAATTCATTTGTGTACATTTGCATTTGTGTTGAAACATTTTATCCATAGGATGAAGATTATGTTGGCATTTTTGAAAACATATATAAAAAAGTTAATGTATAACTTTGTTGTCTGTCTTGATTTCGATGCATTGATTATCAATGATAATGTTAAAAGCTTTGCATATGTTATTGGGTATTTCAATATTTTGCTTATGTTAAACATTTGATTCAATTTCCAGGTCTTGTGATTTCCTAGGTGGTGCATTGTGGGAGATGTAGTAAATGTATTTCTATAAGTATGTATGGGTCTTGGAATAGTGACATGCAGACTGGGGCTGTGTGTGACTATATGGTATGGTACTATTTGGGTGTCAAAATGTGGACATGCATTTAGGTTTTGCAATTCACATAAAGGACATGTCACCTAATAAGTTTGCGTTCACCTAGGTTGTCCATATTAGTGCAATACCTGGTATGTCGGTGTATATCCTGACCTTGACATTATGTTCAATATTTAAAAACATTACATGACAGTGACAAGATTGTGGTAATATCTATTTGTGACACGTGTGTTTCCTGTGATTGTATGATGTGAGGTATGAGTGCAGACAGGGATCAAGATTAGCTTCATATGGGGCATGTTTTTAATCAAATCACTTCTGTTTAGTGATATTACAATTTACAAATACCTAAGTAAAAAATATATAGTCTGTTTGCATCGCTGCAAATGTACCTTTTAAGAAACATGTATAGTACTTTGTAAATTCGAGGTCAGGGTAGCATAATTGTGTTATATAAGAACTTTATTATGGGTAGACAGTCTAAGGCATGTGGGAAGACAGTGAGACAGAGGAGACTGTTAAATGAATTTTGGTGTACCTAAACACCAGTTTAGAGATATTCGTGGTTAACATAGTGCATTTAAAAGTTTTAAAAGTTGCACTTACCTTCTAGTTTGTTGTGTATTGTATTGCTGTTTCTCCACCACTGTCAGATAGTGTACTATGGCCTGTGGTGGCAGTGATATGGTGATTGTATTATTTCTATCACGGTACTGGCTATTTATAGTCTTTTTCCTCCAACATAGATTGGAGGATGAACCACCATGTTTCTGTTGACGCAAATTAAGCTCAAAATATGACAGATGAAATATTGACTTTCTGTTGGTCTGCCCGCTGTTTTTAGGGTATATACACTGTTTAACCTCATGTAAAGCGCTCTGATACCTCCGGGTCTAGCCAGTGCTACATACAACTCTTCAAATAAATAAAGAATAAGAAGTATGCAGTGGATGGAAAATTGTTTTTTGTCGAACAAACTGCCAAACTCTAAACAAAGTGGATGGGCCTTCCTGGATGTAGACAGATGGTTTGGTGTTTTTTGAAGGTGTGTCCACCTCTGCTGAACATGATGGTTTTCCCAAAAAATTTGTAATGATTTTGAAACCTTGGGACTGTCTTCTCAGTTTTCTACCAGCTGAGAACTATTCTAGTTATTTTATGTATGTGCACCGCAGTCATGCTGTTTGCCAAATTTCAAGACAGGTGAAAAAGGGATACCAGCGGGTGGAGGGTGTAAGTCAAGCAGGTATAAGAGAACCAGTGAGGGTGTCATGTGCCAAAAGCAAGCGAGTTCAGAACTATGACACATTTGTATCAAAAAAGAGGTTTGCGATTCTCAAATTGCGATTTTTAGCACATCGCAATTAGAGAATCGCAAAATGCAATGTATGTAGGATTTGCTCAAAAGTTTGCGAATCCTACATATTTCTTATTTGCAGGTCGCAAATTGAGATTCGCAAATAAGGAATATCTTTCAATTCATCCCTATTGGCTATGAGGCCCATAGGAATGAATGAGAAGACAATCTCAATTTGCGATTACCAATTAGAGAATCGCAAATTGAGAATGCAATTTCAAGGTTGCAAGGGTGCCAAAAGGACAACCTGTTGCACCCCTGAAATACGCATGTGTGCACATTTTGCGCACATACATGCCCTAAGGGCATGTATGTGTGACATATGGCACTTTTAAAAAATCTAAAAAGTACTTTTCTAAAGAAAATCGCAAATTACCACCAACTTGAAGTTGGTGGTAATTTGCGATTCCTTAAGGCCAAATAGCAAATTGCTGGTACTTCCAGATTTCCATTTAAGGAATCACAATTTGCAATTCCTTAATTGCATTCGCAAAATAGAGAATCGCAAATTTTGCAATTCTCTATTTTGCAATGGGCTTTTGGGATCATACATCCCAAAAGGCTTTTTCTAATTTGCAAACGGGGCGATTCTGAGAATCTGCCTGTTTGCAAACAGGAAAAAGGCTTGATACATATGACCCATTGATACTTGACCAAGGAAAGAACTAAAGTGAATAAGGGGCCAATGTGCACTAGAGGGGCAGTACTTAGTGAAGTATTATATGCTGGGGAAACCAGTTCAATGAGAGTTCCAGGCGTAACTGGGGATAGGGCAAAGGGTGGTAATATTAAAATTCTGTCCTGGAATCTGGCAGGGATTAAAAGTAAACTAACTTCGCCTGAGTGGAGATTGTTTATAGAAAAACACGATATCTGCCTAATGCAGGAGACGTGGGCGCTGGAAGAGACCGTGATGACTGGTTTCGCTACTTTTAATATATTAGCCACAACACGGGGTAGGGGCAGACTCTCGGTGGGCTTAACCACCTGGGTGGGTACGCACCTGGGTGCTAAAGCAGCCCACATATCAACTAACTCACCCGATGTCCAATGTGTCCTTCTAACGTTTCCAGATTCCACACAGATTGCCCTATTTAATATCTATTCAAGGCCTATGCAGAGTGGGAAAGAATCTGGAACCATTGATACACTAAGGCAGCTCATCTTGACCCTTGAACCAACAGTTGCCCTAATAGTAGGCTGGGACTTCAATTGTTAATTTGAGCCTCTTAGCAGTATAGATTTAGAAGGACTAGCTGATGAGGACCAGTTCTGGCGCATCCCAGACCCACAGATACCACCTGTTAGAGCATGGACGCCGCTAGTTCTCCAAAATATTTCACTTTCACTTTCTATGTCGTTGAGGGCGTGTAATGGGAGGACAAAATCAGATAGACCGGGCCTACCAACCTTCAACAGGGAAGGGCAAAACTCCCTCATCTACTACATATTGGTTGAACTTAGACACTGGGATAAGGTCCTGGACTTCAGGGTACACACGAGGAATGATAGTGACCACAATGCCCTGGTCTTAACGTTGAAACCTGGGAGTTTTGGGCTGTCTAATCCTGTCCCTGTGCCCAACGCTGCCTAATTGCCCCTCCTGCTAACTAATAACAGACAGAGAGTCAAATGGTCTTACTTGCAGGGTTCTCCAACTAAACTTGCAGGTATATATCAGGAGGCTCTACCACAGCTGATTGAAATGGGAGAGACGTGGAATAAGGACACCCAGCAAGATTCTCAAACTAGTCCTTTGGAAATTCACAAACAGTTGGTTCTCAAACTGTCTGATGTGGTCTACCCCAAAGGAAGTAAGAAGGCAAGCCGAGCTATAACCCATCCTTGGTATAACCCCACTTGTCGGAAAGCAAAAAAAGACTTGCTAACCGCAATTAAAGCAAAGGACAAAACAAGCATTAAGCAATGCCGGCATAACCATAATCAGGTTATAAAGAGGGAAAAGAAAGAATGGGAGGCAAATAGAGGGGAAGTTTTAAGTTCAGCATTCTCGCGTAGGGACTCTAAGTCATTTGGGGCTATTGTTGCTCTGGGGTGAGTGAGGGTGGTTCAGCACCCGTACCAAACATAGCAGCTGCGGTCTGGGAAACCCACTTTTGAGTTCTCTATGCGTATTCTGGTGAAGAGGCTTCCTCGCCCTTTACCCCAGGACCCCTCTACGAGTATCGACTGGAGGGGTCTTTGGATATTACGTTAAGTGAGGTTGAAACTGCAATAGCCAAACTCCTACCTAACAAGGCGCCCGGCCTAGATAAGCTGCCTGGGGATCTATTTTGGTCCCAACCAAAAATTTGGGCACCATATTTAGGTGTTCTATTTAATGCAATACTAAAGGGTATGGACCCGCCTGATACTTGGCGTGGTGCAAAGATAGTCCCGGTCCTTAAAAAAGGCTGTCCCCTAACTCCGTCTAACTACAGGCCTATCAGCTTGATAGACACCACACAAAAACTGATGGGAAGGATTATTTTGGACAGAGTTCAGGGGTGAATAGAGGAAAACGAGATTCTGAGTACTCTGCAGGCTGGGTTTAGGCTGGGCATTTCAACCCTAGATCAGATATTTAGACTTCAGGTATTGTTTTGGAAGGTGGCAGCCTCTACCTCATCTTTGTCGACCTGCGGGCGCATTCGATCTAGTGCCGAGGGACAGGCTGTGGAGAGTATTACTTGATCTGGGCTTACCCATCTATTTACTGAATGTGCTGGTTAGACTCCACACTGGCAACTATGCTCAAGTTAGGTGTGGGAGGTACGGAGAATTGTCGGACCGCTTCCCTGTGAAGAAGGGGGTGCACCAGGGGTGCGTCCTGGCCCCAACCTTATTCTGTCTTTATATGAATGGGCTGGTAGACCATTTGCTTGGAGTAAAGGATAATGACGCCCCTAGGCTCGCCTCTGGTCGGGTGCCCGCATTGATGTTGGCGGACGACACTTTGTTGTTGTCATAAACATCAACGGGTATCCAACATACCCTGGATGGTTTTGCTGCATTCTGTGCACTGCGTGGTCTAGAAATAAACTTAGATAAGACTAAGTTTATGATTTTTAATCCCCCAAGGCAGCACGCCCAAATCCACTTTTGAAAGGAACTACTTTGTAAAAGAGTTAAGACCTTTGAGTACCTAGGCATAACTCTGACGGAACATCTTGACTGGGGTTTCCAGACAGCAAAGGCTGCCCTTAGGCTATCTCAAGTGGTGGGTGGAATTGGAAAAGTGCACAGAATCTCAGAATTTAAGCCAGGGGCCCCGGTCATAGAAATTTACAAACTCCAGGCCAGAACGGCTTCTATGTACGGGGCGGAACTATGGGGACACCAAAGAACAACCAGCCTCACGAAGGTAGAACATAAGTTCATGAGGATTTTATTGGGTCTACCAGCCAGCACGCTGCTTGTTCCCGTACGTATGGACTTGGGGCTAGATCCTTATGAGGAGGCAGTAGCATTACGGCCCTTGATGTATTGGAAGAGATTATGGTCAGTGCCTGAACTAGCCTCTCATAAAAAAAGAATTCCTAGAAGTTTGGCCCACCTTAAAAACTGAGAACATTCCATGGCTCTTGCATATCAAGGCACTTAGTAACAGAATTGGTTTACCTGAGCTGTGGGACAATCCCGAAAAAACCTGTCCAGGGACATCTAAAATTTTGTTGATCCATCAGTTTAGGCACCATAACTTATTATCTCTTTTGATAGATCCACTACAGTCGGAAGACTAACAGCAGAGTTCCTCCAAGTAAAACTAGAATCTAAAAAGGAGGATTTTTTGGACGTAATCTATCCCCTACTTGCAAGGAAACTTTACATGCCGTTCAGGATTGGTAATCTCCCACCCAGGGCATTTACTAGCAAACAGGCAAATACAGAGAATACTGAGTGCCCGGCATGCAAATATAAGTGTGAGGATGTATTTCATGTCCTGTTCTTTTGCCCTGCCTATCAGGTTTTAAGGAAATGTTGTTTGATTCCATTGTGTAGAAACCTAGGCTTCAGTGATTGCGCCCAAGCTTGTAGGTTCTTAAAATATGACACCCATCCCCCCATTGTCTTTGCTGTCTCACGGTTCCTAAATGGTATGTGGCACAGACGAAGAAAAATTTTGTAAACATTAAGTGTAATTATAACTTTGTATTTACTGTACATCTGGATAACTACATTGTTTAATTAAATTTTAAACGTTAATTTTACTGGCTATGTTATTTATTGTTTTATTCACCTTTGTGCATTGTATGTATGTATTTTATCTGCACTTTTATGGTCCATGGAGACCGAAATAAAGTTATCAATGATGATGATACTTAACTGCGTAGTGTATTTGTGCTTTGTTGCAAAGTGCTCTGTTTAACTTGTGCTGTATTAATATATGGCATGACCTGGTGGAAAATACCTTTGTAAGCTATTTGATAGCCGATTATGTTGCATATCTCCTTAGTGTTTTATATGTTTTGTCGAATGGAAATAATGTTCAGCAGAAATGACTAGTTCTAATTTACCTCTTATTTAGGGCCATATTTATAAGGGGAGTCGCATCGCTCTTGCACAGACGGAAGACCAAAATGTGATTTATGAAGCCACGCGCGGCCACTTTGCATGGCCCTGAGTGGCTTCATAAATTTGGGTTAACGCAACGCTGTGCAAATCACTGCATTGCTCTGCCATGGGAAGCTGTTCCATGGGTGTTGTGTGAATTTTTCCAGACAACTCCCATGGTTTTTGATGCATTCTCAGATTTACCAAAAATGGTAGACCTGGGAATGTGCCATAAAGATACACCTTCTCAGGGAAGGCGTAAAGAGGAGAAATATATATTAGTCTCCTCTTTACTTCCTCTTTCTATGTGTGCTGAGCTCTTCAGCAAATATGCCTCTCAGGACTTTTTTTCTGTAGGAAGGTGACCCTTCCTGCTCAAAAACAATCCAGCATGCAACACAATGCAAAGGTGCCTGCATTGGCACTTGGCAACCAAAACGATTACCAGCGCAGTGATAAAGGCTTTATTGTGCCGTGTTCTCTTAAATATGGCACATTCCTGCTCTTTCCCTGTCACAGAGTGCAGCACAGCAAGGTGACTGGCTGTGCTGCATCATAATTGTATTAATATGCCCCTTAGCATTTTTCTCATCAATAAATGCATTGACAGCAGATTAGTGGCATAATACACAACACTGTATTGAAATAAATGTCAATTCCTGTTCCAACATTTTCACACGTATTTCAGAAACAAAATGGTGTGTGGTTGTGGAAAACACAAAACAAAATGAAAGAATGAACAAGGGGGCATATATACAAGCCCCTATCACCATGGGGACATCACTTTTTCTGATATTCCCATGGCGATAGGGCCTTGCCTTATGTACAAGGCAGCGTTAATGCCTTGTACATAAGGCACCTTTTCACACTATGTTTAGTGTGAAAGGGGCATGCAGTGAGTGTTGTGGTGGGTGTTCCACTACAACTCCCATTGTATTTGATGCTGTCCCCTATGTACAAGGGTGGCGTACATGAGTCAGCACCAAAAATAGGAACAGGAAAATACTGGTCTTAAGTTGGCAAAACAAGGAGAAATGCATTATTTCTCCTCTTTTTTGCTTTTTCTATGTGTGCTGCTTGTTCGGCACACATGGAAAAAGCAAAATGCCATTGATGTGTATTGCATGAAGCAGCACACATGAAAGTTACAAAATGGCATTTTAGGATTGTTTATGTGCAGGAAGGGAAACCTTCCTTCAGATACCCAATCCTCCCCTGCACACAGACACCCTTGCACTCTGGTGCAAGGGTGCCTGCGTTGGTGCTAAATTGTTAAACTTAGCGCCATTGCGGGGGGTAAAGCAAGGTTGCACCTCATCCTTGTAAATATGGTGCAGACTTGTGTTTCTGTATGGCGGAGCATGTCGATAAGCCCAGGAGGATAACGAAACGCTCCGCCACTTCATTGTATATATCCCCCTAAGTAATTTATATGTTTTATGGATCATAATAAATAATGAACAGTATCTTTTGGTTTTAAATATTTAAAAAATGCAAGAAGTGATGAATAATGAATATTGTTTAACCGCGTGTTACAATCATAGTGAACTAATATTACAAACTTATTGGGGACTATCAAGGTATATGTCTTCCAGAGAAAGAGTGTTTTTCACTATAAGAAATGTTTAAAAGAGATGGGTTTGGAATTTGCTGCAACAAAATTCTATTGTTGGTTTACGGCACTATAGAACACTATACAATATTATTTCAGATGTTTATTCAGAATGATTTTTAGAATCAACATGTATTTCATCATAAACAGACTTTGACAATGTTCGTTACATAATACTGAATTGTAAAAATATTCAAAAGCTTAAAGAATAGTGGGGCATATTATCAAGGGGGTTTATCTCCGCTTTTTTGGCTTTAAAAGCCAAGAAAGCGGAGATAAAATTATCTCCCTATTACCTAGCTGTCGCTAATACCAGTTAGCGACAGCTAGTAGGAGATAGCGACCATCTTGGGCCCCACTTTGCATGTCAGTGATATTTATCACTAATGACATGCAAAGTGGGCGTGCCAAGATGTTAGCGACTGGAAACAGTCGCTAACATCGCTATCTCCTATTACCAACTTTTGGAGATATTCGCGCTAAGCGCGAATATCTCCAAAAATTAACACCTGCCCTGAGCAATGGGAGGTGTATAACATGGCTAAGAGCATTAGCTCGGTAATGCATGAATAACGCTGACTTTTCAGCGATATTCATGCATTGCGGCCGTTTTTTATCGCATTTGCGATAAACCTTGGTAATACCTAGGTTTATCTGCGAAAAAAATTGCCGCAGCTCAGCGGTAAATTTTTGTCTCTAACCAAGCAATAGCGATAATTATCGCTATTGCTTGGTAATATGCCCCAGTATTCCATTAATTAAACAAAATTCTCAGTTTACCTTTCTGGATAGTAGTTTGGCACCATGCTGCTATTTGATGCAATGGCACGGACATCTAGCGCGTACATTATATCTCTCTTTAGGACTTATTGCAGAGACCTTTAGTAAGAACTCTTTACATCAAAAAATCAAAGTGCAGTACAAAGAGGCAGGAAGAGTGAGAGGGATGGGGCTCTTTGAGTCAGCCGTCTTCAGCAATTGTTTTTAATCAGTCTTTCAAGGTTTGCTCTTGCTTCGATGGGCTGCCTGTCAAGGTCATCACATTTTGAGTATGATCACATTTGAGTTCTCATTTATTTTCGGTGATGAGATAAAGAAGTCCTTATGTTAATCTGCAGATGCAACATGACTACCTGTGGCTGAAAATGGAGAACACATTTAATCTAATCTTAGATTATTTAACTTACTGACACAATGTAATTTGTTTAAACAATTCTATTAAACATTAAAGAGGGTACAAGGTTCACACCATTGAGAACAGATAAGGATAGGAGTTGTATTATAGAGATATAGGTGTGACCATATTGAACCAGTCAAGGAAGGAAGGGTAAATCTCTGGGGGTCAGGGAAAGAGGAAGGATGGGGTAAGAGACTATCTTCAAAGTCAACGCACGACACAAAAGCTGTATGCAGTCTTAAAGAACAAAGCGGCCAGTTTCAGGAGCCGCAAGGAAGAGGTTAGGCACTAGGAATGTGCTGATGCTGGGAGCATGGATCACAAGTTGAGGTTGGCAAACATGTGTAAGGCAGTGAAGGTGGTAGAAGATGACCAGGCTGAGAGAGCAACACAAACATCCCAGTAATGATTTGCATGAGCAGTGAAGAATTGCCTTTTTCAATTTTCAATGAAGTGGGGTCTTGGCATTAAATGGCTATACGTGATGTCATTAGTAGGTACTCATTTCAGGGACATCAGGCAGTGGTAGCATTAAATATAACAGCACATTAGAGAGTGCAAATACAATAAGAGTTCATTGAAGTGATGGTAGGAGTTCAAACATGTCATGCCCAATGGTGTGTGGTCTAACACTAGGTGACTGATAGGAGGTGTATGCAAACATCTTACTTCACTGGAGTACCTTATCACTCAAGATGTGCAGGTGGGGTGGGTGGCTAGTTGGCAAAACCTGGGCAATGAGGTAAAAGACAGGACTGTCAGCATACAGGAGAGCATGGAACCGGGATATATAGAGGTGGGATGGAGACAATTGGATCAACAGTGAATAGATGCAAAATAAAGTGCCCCAAATAGCATCAAAACCTTCAGCTGCTCATTAAGTTGTTTTTAATGTGTTCATGTCCATTCCACAATCAGCACCTCTGTGATCCAGTTCATGTGTCCTGTCATTGTAGTTGATTTCAATAGCATGAAAGGCACAACTCAGCAACAGAAAGATCATTGGTGAATTGGTGCCACCAATGAGCAGTGACAACTGTGACACAAGACATGTCATAAATCATAGACAACAAGGCTGTAACTGGGAAATGGAAGACACAGGCTGTTCTCACAGGTTCCCATATTTGGGACCAAAACTGGGCAAGTTAAGGATGAGCATAAAGCAGGAAGTAAGTTGCAGCCCTGTTGTCTATATCGTCAGCAGAGAGAGGAAGGACTTATGGGGTTAGTGTAGTTTAGGTGCGTCTAGTCCGACTCATGTACGATCCTAAAATACCTATACTTTAACTTTGCCCCCTAAGGCCTTGCCATGAAATAGAAGGGTGCCAAACAATTTTTCATGCATGAATTGTAATGTGAGTTTCCTCTGCCACCTGGTCCTAGGGAACTTAGCTGTGAGGCAGAGAAGAGATTGTCTATGATAGTATTGTGTAACTCACCACTAAGTGTACTCAATGCATTTAGGTATTCAAATAAAGGCGAAATAACTAGGGTGTATGGAGTCCTCCCTAACGTATAATGCACACAGTAGGTGAGTTGGTTGTATCTCCATATTCTAGCAAGTCATTAACTGTGGCATTAAGCCAGGTTACAGGGGACCCATCTGAACTAGTGCTTTGCTAACCCTGATTTGTCCAAGGCAACTAATATGGTAAGAACCTTACTGTTAGACCAGTTGATGATGTGTGCAGAGAAGTGTGAGAAGTGATCAATCGGAGACATTACATTTTGGATAGATGTTGTGGGGTTTGATAGTATAGGAGTGCATCTCACCTGTGCAATACAATATTGTGGGGGCCTTTGGGTGTTGTTTTACCCTAAATAGTGTGTTTTTGATTAACTTTAGGTGCTTGGGGTTTGAGAGAAAGTCTGAACAGAAGGGGAGAAGTGAACATCCCTGACGGATACCCCGTTTAATAAGGAATGAGTGAGAAAAACAAAATTACATGACACCTATGCTGTAGAGTCTATGAAGAGCCATTGGGTTTGTCAAGAAAGCCTGGGCCAATTCCCATTCTGTACATTATTCTAAAATGTTAGCCCCTTACCACAAGATCAAATGCCTTCTCAGCCTCTAAGGCTATGACCATATTAAAATGTTGGTTGTTACAGTGCAGCAGAGTTTTCATGATGCATCCTGAGGTTTTGCTAGGTATGACCCCTGCCTGGGACTGTTGCACAAGGGCAGGGATCAGAGGGCAAACCTATTAGGCAGGACATAGGAAACAAATGTCATGTCCTTAGTTATTTGTGAGATATGCCTGTATCTAGCTCATGCCAGTGGGTCATTGTCAGGTTTCCAAATCAAATACATTTTTGCATGGTTAATGCCTGATACTGGGTTCTAATATGCTCCGCTTCGTTAAAGGAGTGACAGAGCAGTTTTGAGGCCATTAATAATAATAGTCTTATAAAACTCCAGGAGGACTCCTTCCTCACCAGTGGCTTTGCCAGTCCATATTTTGCTATTGCTATTTCATCCACCAAAATGCTATCATCCAGTGATTAACTTAGGTATGCTTTTAGATTAAGCAAGGAGACTCTTGATAGAAATTGTTCTTCCAAGCGTAATGAACATCAATGTTCCAATTTGAAAAAATAGCCAAAAGTGTAGTGAATTCTTTGACCATATCTACCAGATGGGTAAGAAGAAAACATTTGTCAGTGCAGATCACAAGGGTGATATGCTGCAGAGTCAGATGATGCAGCTGTGTTGACGGCAGCCTTCCCTTGAGGTTGCTCTTGCTTGATCTCTGCCGAACCTGGCCCCTAAAACCACAGTCCTGATTTTAGAAAACTGTGATAATCTTGAGCTATCTATAGAAAAAGGAGGGCGTAATTCAGCCGCGGCCCATGCAGGTGGGGGGGGGGGCGTTCGATGGACGATGACAAGGAAAATTAATTTTTATTTTTATTTTCCCTCAGCATCGTCTTTCTAAATCCTCCCCACCCAGCCCACCGCTCTTACCTGCACAGGCCGCAGCTGGCGTTATTGCCATTAAGGTCACATACATAGCCAAAAATTAGCACTGACCAAAGCACTGATATCCTTGCACCTGCAAATCGTCTGAGACTGACGGTAACTTCCTGTAAATGATGGACTGTCCTCCATTCTTATAAGCAGCGGTGTCATGTGCTTTATGGTCCAAGATGTCACAGGCGTGTACCACCATACTTACTTAATCCCACTTCAATGTAGTGGATTTTATTGGCTACAACTGTATCTCATAGAACAAGGCAATGTCACAAGCTTTAGGAGGGAAGTAGGACAGTGTTCTATTTCTCTTAATATAGCTGAGAAGTTCAATGGCATTTAACAAGATAATGTTATAAATTTTAAAAGCACCAGGAACCCTGTGTGTTGGATATTCACACAACATATGTTATTGTGTCTCAGGATAAGAAGGGCACCCTCAAAGTGCATGGGAGGAGCACAGAGCAGTCAGGCACACAATGACAGTACAAGGGGTAGTTTGGACCATCATTACCAGGATCTGGGTTTACATAAGTGTGATGTGAAGTGCCCTCATCTGTTGTGAGGGGCGCTGAGTATTAGTGTCAGATTTAAACCTAGCCTAACGTATATCCACATGTGTGGACCGGGGAGCCAGAGATATTAGCAGGAAGAAAGGTATGGAAAGAATGTCAAACCGAGCAAAAAGACAATAACAGTAAGAAAACCTATGAAGATTCCCAATCACTAAAGGAATGTGAGGCCCTCCAATCTTAAACTAAGCTTGAAACTGCAACCTTGTTCATGTGGCCTAAATACTCAGACTTTATCTACCCCCCCCCCCCCCCCCTAGGAGAGAGAGGTTAAACAGTGTTTGTGGAAGCAGAAATAACAAAACAACAAGAAGCTGGCATCTGACATGTGGATGCAAATAGCTTATTTACCATACAGGTTCAAACCAAAGACAGCTCACTTCAAAATCATACACCATTTACGGTATAGTTTGCTACCTACAAATGCAAGCATGTCAGTGCTCCACCTAGGCTTAGTAAGCACCAAATAAATAATACAATACAATAAAATACAGGTGGTAAGAGAAGTAATCCCACAAAGGTAGGTCCCTTTAAGCAAGAGTGGGTAAACAAGGTTCTACAACATTTGGAGACAAAAGATAATGGCCATTGCCTTTTCTCCACAAGCACAGCAGCCGGCATCATCCTCAGACATGTTTTGGCATTCATTGGCAGCACATAACAATAATACTAATCTGAAGTGGAGCTGTGAGGTGTTAGGGAAGCCTAACATGGTATGAAACACCAGGACGTGACAGAGCATGAACTGCAGAAACACTGATGTTAGTTTGTCTGAGGACCTGTTTTTTCTTGTCTTTTCCCCTAATTGCTGATCCATCCAATGGCCGTGTTTTCCCTTCCATCCAATAAAGCGGCAGGGGAGGACACACTTCCAGTGGAATTGTATAAAATCTGCGCGGAAGAAATACTTCCTCTCTTTTGTCTAGTAGTGAACTCAATTGGTACAACAGGCAAGGCCCCGGAATCCTGGAAAACTGCGAAAATCATGTTTTAAAAAAAAAAAAAAAAAACACTGGCGGAATGTGGGTCATATAGGCCAATTTCTTTAATAAATACTGATGCTAAGGCTTATTCTAAGCTATTATCAATACGACTGGCACCTTTTATGCCACATTTAGTTAACGAACAACAACATGGTTTCATAGTTGGAAGGGATACCACGGCTCATGTCAATATGGCAATCACGGCATTTGATATAGCTGCAACTAATCGCACCCCACTCGGCATGATACTTCTGGACGCAGAAAAAGCGTTTGACCGAGTGGGGTGGGATTATTTGTGGAAAGTGCTAATTCAGTTTGGGTTTAAAGACCGGTTTCTTAGAAGTATACAGGCTATATATAGGGATCCCAATGCCAAAATGAGCTATGTGGGGTTACTCTCACCATCTTTTGCAATCTCAAGGGGGACTAGGCAGGGGTGTCCACTCTCACCCCTGCTGTTTGCTCTCTCCATGGAACCCTTCATTAATGCTCTGCAGAACCAAGAGAAGATAATACCGGTAAAACATGAGCATAAAACTCTTAAAATACCTGCATATGCAGGCGATCTAGCCATATACACTACAAACGTAATAGATGCATTAACTGGAATTACAGAGGAAGCAAAAAAATTTGGCGATATTCAGGCTACAAATTAAACTTTAATAAAACACAAACTATTATGAATTATCAAACCAACCAAGTAGTCACAGGGATATGCAACTCAGCCGTGTACTTAGGGGTGAAAATCTCTTCTAAAACTAATGAAATAAATAAATTAAATTACGACTCCTTACTCAAACAAGTTACAACGTTGCTTAAAAAATGGCATAAAATTCCACTGAATATCCTGGGTCGAATTAATCTGATTAAAATGAATATTTTGCCCAAATTTTTATATCTCTTTCGTTCTATTCCCCTCCGACTTAACATATTTTTTAGGAAACTAGAAGGAATCTGCAGCAGTTTTATTTGGAGCTACAAAAAACCTAGGAGATCGATGGGTATACTAAAACTATCCCTAGAGAAAGGAGGACTGGAATTTCCGGACTTTAAGTCTTACTTTTTTGCATCCTTTCTAGGACGGCTCAGGAGTTTATTAGATAAAAATCAAACCTTTTTTTCCACAAATTTATGTTAGGTACAAATTCATCTCAATTCTTAGCAAGAGTACAAGACCCAAATTTTTTCAAACGAGTTAAATTTAAGACAGCAAGGGACTCGGTAGGGATTTTTAACTTGATCATGAAATTCTGTGATACTTCCTTTTTTCATACAGATTTACCATTGTGGGACAATCCTGGGCTACCCGCTATTTTTAATGATAGGGCGGGGGAGAGACTGGGCCATCCATGGAATTAAGAAATTGGGAGATTTATATGGTCCAGCTGGCTTTCTCCAGTTTTCTACTTTACAACTACTTTATACTCTGCCAGGGGGTATGATATACAAATATATGCAAATTGGGGATTACCTAATACGGAAAATGAAGCTGAAAAAAATCACACGTTCGGATATTTGGGGATGCCTGTATAATACAAAAAAGAAGTCACTAATTAGCATGGGTTATAAACATTTTACTCAGCATAATGCGGATGATTGCCCAAAATTGTCACAAAAATGGACGCTAGAACTAGGAATCAATGTGACTCCACAGAATATATCACGTGCTTTCGTTAACATTAATAAATTAGTTCACTCTTCAAGCTTAAAGTTACAACTATATAGGACGGTCAGCTTACTATATCATACTCCGCTGAAAATTTCCAAATGGTCACAGAACAATTCAAACTACGATCGTACTAAATGTCCTAAATGTGATCTGGTGGCAGCAGATCTCATTCATATGATTTACTCATGCCCTATTCTGGTAAAGTTTTGGCAAGACATAGAAAATACTTTATATCAAAAACAATTGATCTTTTATCCACTAACTGCACCTATGGTCTTACTTTCTTTACACTCGATGGGCAACAACAATACAAGCTGGCTAAATATAGCGCTGTCCTGTGCTAGGTTGGTGGTAGCTAGAGCCTGGATCTCACCGAACCCACCTTGTAGGACAGAGTGGTTAACTTTATTACATGAAATATATACCATGGAAAAGGCCCTTGCTAGGAATAGAAGTCGAAAGTCTGTAGCTAAAATGGAAAAAATTTGGACTAATTTTGTATAATGGATACAAGAAGAACCTCTTCGATTTTTAAGTTTAAAGATGGAAAGCTTACCGCTGTTGTTCTTTTTTTTTTTCTTCTTTTTCTTTCTTTTTTTTTGTTGTCAGGCCAAAGCTGTATTGTATGATGACTATTGTGATACTTTGATCATATGATTTTTCCTTGCTATCACTCTAAAGAATGTATATTTTTGGTATATTGCTTTCTTAATGACTTGCTTGCCAAATAAAAAAAAAAAAAAGGAATGTGAGGCCCTACAAACTTAAACTAAGCTTGAAACTGCAACCTTGTTCATGTGGCCTAAATACTCAGACTTTATCTACCCCCCCCCGGTGGATGCAAATAGCTTATTTACCATACAGGTTCAAACCAAAGACAGCTCACTTTAAAATCATACACCATTTATGGTATAGTTTGCTACCTACAAATGCAAGCATGTCAGTGCTTCACCTAGGCTTAGTAAGCACAAAATAAATAATACAATGCAATAAAATACAGGTGGTAAGAGAAGTAATCCCACAAAGGTAGGTCCCTTTAAGCAAGAGTGGGTAAACAAGGTTCTACAACATTTGGAGACAAAAGATAATGGCCATTGCCTTTTCTCCACAAGCACAGCAGCCGGCATCATCCTCAGACATGTTTTGGCATTCATTGGCAGCACGTAACAATAATACTAATCTGAAGTGGAGCTGTGAGGTGTTAGGGAAGCCTAGCATGGTATGAAACACCAGGACCTGACAGAGCATGAACTGCAGAAACACTGATGTTAGTTTTTCTGAGGACCTGTTTTTTCTTGTCTTTTCCCCTAATTGCTGATCCATCCAATGGTCATTTTTTTGAAGCACAATTCCTAGTGACAGATTCCAATCTACCTGTCTCAGCAGGCAAGACTCAATTTTTTGTGACTGTGGTGTGGCGAGAGTTAACGGTAGAGTTAGCAGTCCTGTGCAGTATGTCCATGTCCAGAGCATCTGAGTCGAGGGACTCCAAGAACATCTCAAGGTTTTACAGTTTATTGAATTCTTAGGGCCTGAATTAAATTTTGACGGATGGATTCATGTCCATAAGACTGATGGACTGCCTTTCTCTATTGCCCTAAAGAACATCCCATCCACCAAATTTAGAGATACCCCCAGAACTCAACGACATCTCTATATAGACAGGAACCACCATCATGACAGCACCTGTCCATGTAGGAATTATTTGACAGATGGTGCCACTAGCCGTAATGGCCGGGTATCACACCTTTCAAATGTTTTTTGTTTTTCAAAACAAACTTCCTAAGTAGTAGGAGTTTGTTTTTGAAAAACAAAAGACTAATGACCCCCACACCCTGGATGTCTTCTCTCAGAGTGTGGGTTCATTATCGATTTATTCTTATCCCTCCCCTACCAGGTATTTCCTGGTTGTGACAGACAAGAAAAAAACATTACACCATCTACCCTAAATATGGTGGACGGTGTAATGTCCTTACTCCAACAACCCCTACTCTTTTAGGGTCTCCACTGATGGAATATTTGCAGTCTACTTGTCTCTAAATGAGGATGATGTACCAAAGGTTTAGCATACAACATGTTGACAGACAGAGATACTCTGTCACAAACGTGACGGGTATACCGTCAACCAAATTTCAATTCAATTACATCCTATGGAACTTGCAATTTGGTGGGGTGGATATTCATCACATTTGTGACAGAGTATCGCATCCGCCAAACTCATAATCAGGCCCTTAGTCTGTACTATACAGTCTGAGTAAAATATGGGAGTCTGTAACAAATGTAACATTTTCTGAGTGGAATCAGAGAGCTATGGATTTCTTTCTCTTCAGTTTGTGTGAAAAGTGGACAACATTGAGGATTTTGTGTTTTTTGTGAGAGAAGGACCATTTTTTCTAATGATTCTAATTCAGCATACATTTTTAGCAGTCTTAGTTTATACTGCAGCAATGGAGAGTTTGATAGATGCAAGTTCCTTCAGTATGTATTCAAGGTTTCTCTTATACATAGTGGGTGGGTGCTTTGATAACTGGTCTTTTCTTGGTATGCCGGAAAGTACCCCAGTGAAAAACAGCTGCGTCTCTAGTTTCAGCCAGAACCTGAGGTGTCCGCTCCACTCAACACCACCATAACATGGAGATGCACCATGTGCAAAGACAAAATATAGTCCCAGAACATGCGATGAGGTCACTGCATGGGCACAGAACTCATCACCTATAGTAGTATAGGTGTTGCTTTGTACAAAATGTAGGTTGAATCCTGGAATACAGTCACTTGGTAGGAAATCTCCAATAGACCAATTCACTTGCAATGCTTGAGTGGTTGTCCAGGGGGGCTGAAAAAATCAAAAAGTAGCCCAGTAACTTATTCCCCAGTCCTACTCAATCAGATATGTGCATTGGCAGGTGTTCTTGATCTGTCAGGGTCAAAGCTGAGTGTATGTACTCTGGCCAGACTTTCTGGTCTGCGCTTGGAGGAGGGATAGGTGCTCATACAGACCTGGAGGAAGACTCACTGCTGTGAACCAAGTGCCTCTTTCACAGTCCAGCCACACTATACAGAAGCACCCACAGGGCTTTCTATGTAGGTGGTGCAGTTCCAGACCATGCAAATGTTGACACCCACGTTGTCCTGATGTTCCCTCCCAGATCAGCTGCGCCCTTAGAGAGAGAGGCTTTGTTGATCCCAGAGGGGATCGCCAGGTGCGTCATTTGTCTCCCACGCTGCACCGCATTGAAACTCCTGCAGCACTTTGATGCCATATCCTGTTCTAAAATAAAGCCACAGTGATATTCACTAAGCACTACTGTGAGTTCCTTTCTTTAACTTTGCTGTCATCATCACATGATGTTTTATTTATTTGTTTTTAACAAAATGCAAACCTAATCTTCTGTATTGGTTTATTAACACTCTTCTAACTCCCCTAGTGCAGTCTAATCCGCAGTGGTCCTTTTTATTATGAACGATTATAAGTAATAATAATAATAATATTAAAACCAAGAAGTCCAAGAAGAACAAGAACAAAAAGAAGAAGGACCTCTATACAATTGTAATTATAATGCTCTATTACTTACCGGTAATCTTCATTACTCCAGGTCCCGTTGTCCTCATCCTATTCATTACTATGTGGAGATAACCATCTCCCGACAGAAAAAAATGAGCAGAGGCATGCTGGGACCCTAATAAAGCCCCTCCCACCGGGAGTACATAGGCAGTACTTACCCAGCATCTCTCCTGTACAACCAAGCCCAGACAGGAAGGCCGGCCGCCCGGGAGGGAGGGAGGGGCATATGAATGGGACGAGGATATAGGGACCTGGAGTAATGAAGATTACCGGTAAGTAATAGAGCATTACCCCCAGGTCCCTTACGTCCTCGTCCCATTCATTACTATGTGGAGAATACCAAAGCAGAAAGCCGGCCTTCCGAAACCTCAAGCACACCCAGGAAACCACACCAAACGCAGCAACCCAAGGGAGCACCAAGAAGGACGGAAGGGGGACGCAGGAAGCAACCGTCCAGTAACCCAGAACAGGACAGCAGGGCCAAAACAAGGACTGGAGACAACCAAGAAAAAAACAGAAGGCCAGGGCCACACAAAGGAGGTCGCCAACCAGAAAAAACAGGAGACAGAGCAACCAGGCCAAAATGACACGGCCAAGGACTGACAAGCCCGCCTATCCCAGAACCAACAGGAAGGCAAACCGGACTCGGCACCTGCCCAGACACCGAGCAAACCCCGACCGTCCTGGAGAGGACCAAAGAAGGAAGCCCAGCTCGGCAACAGGCCGAAGCCCCCAGACCAACAAGGAAGGAGGAAGGCACAGGACAGAAACCGGCCCACCCCACCAGACCGAACAACCCGGCCAGGAGAGACCACAGAGGAGGAAGCCAATGAAACCCCGCAGAGGAGGCTAGGACTGGGGAAGAAAAGTCAGCACCACCAAGGTCACCAAATGACAACCAACAAGCACCGCAACCCAGAGGGAAGCACCCCAGCAAGAGCCCGGGACCAGAACAGGAGCCCGACCCCAACCATACCAAAAAGGACAGGGAAGGAGACAAAGACCAAACACCAGAAGGCCAAAAGCCCCGCAAGGAAGAAGACCGCTAACTGAACAGGGCGGCTAAAAACCCAGAATAGGCTGAGCAGAGGAAGCAACCCCGAACTGAACCAGAACCGCAACACAGAGACCAGACAACAACAGAAACCAACCAGGCGGAGGACCGCAAAGGCCCCCAACACCCAGGTGAAGCACTCAGCAAGGGGCGAAGCAACGGAAAAGGCCCAAGGGAGCACAGCACCCAGACCAGAAACGCACCAGGCCCTACCCCAGCCGATGTCAAGGAGCCAAGAGACAGCAAAAACCAGGGCAACAAACGCACAAGGAACCAGGAAGCCAGGACCGGAGCCAAGCAACCCACCCGGGCTGAAGGGCCCACAGGCCCAACCAGCCCCCGAAAGGAGCCCACGCAGAGCCCAGCACAAAGAAAAGGGCAGGGAGGGTGACAGAGACTCCCAGCACTCCACCACCGGACCAACCACAAGGCCAGAAGAAAATATACACAGGAAACCAACTAAATGGAAACCGGAAGAAGCAGAGAAGGCAGAGGGCCAAGCAGCAGCAGAGCCCGGACAACCTGCAGCCAGGAGGGAAGACCCCACTGGCAAGAGGCACCCCACAGAACCGCACCCCAACCAAAGGGGGGGAGGGGGGCACCAAAACAGAAACACACCGGGAAGAGAGCCCGGGGAAGCAAGGGAAAACAGGAGCGAGCCAGGACACCGGAACCAGGAAAAACCAGGAACACCCAGGAAAACACGCCCGGAGCCCAAAGACAAGGAGGCCCAACCAGAGGACACACTAAGCCACCAGGAAGCCGGCAGACCAGGAGCAACAGGAGGCAACCCCAGACACGCCAACCCAGAAGCACTGAACACAAGACCCCACACAGGACCGGACAAGGGAACCCGAGGTGAACCAAGCCCACGAAGAGGGCCGACGGCAGGAGCATGCCCAGAAGGACCCACCAGAACACGACCAGACACCAAGAGAACGCCCCGCCAGGATCCACAGAGAGAGCACAAGCAAGGATGCAAGTCCGAAAACAAGAGCAACCAACAGACGCCCAAAACCAGCAGAAGCCGGAAAGCCCCAGCAGACCCAAAAGAGGAGAAAAACAGGTGCCAAGCCAGGGACACAGCAAGTCCAAACAGCAGAGGCACGAACCCCAGGGAACCAAAATGCAAACCGCCACCGGAAACACACCCGGGGGGGGGGGCGCAAAAGGAATGGGAGCCGAGAAGCCGACAGCCACCGGCACCTCCAGGAGGCCCCAACCAGGAAAAAAAACCAGGCCCGCCAAGCGGAACCACAGACACCAGGTGAGAGCAAGCCTGCCTGCAGAAACAGGAAGCAGGGGAGCCACAGAAGCAGGGGAACAAAAGGCCACACCAAGGAAAACAGCCAGCACCAGAGCCAGGAGCAACCAAAGACAACAGCACCCAGCTCGGAAGAGGCAAGAAGCAGAAGACAGCACCCAGCCAGCCCCCCAAAGCAACCCAAGCACACAGGAGGACCTGGAACATACACCCGAAGCTCCAGATAGGTGCAAGGAGAACACAACAGCCGCAAAGGAGACAACAACAGGGAAAGAAGCCTCCCAGCAAATGCCATCCCCAGAACCATAGGAAGGCTCGACCCCAGAAAGGAAGGGGACACCGAACCCCAATGGACTGGAGGAGCAACCCCAAAGAGAGGCTGCAGAAGCGAGGAAGCATAGGCACCCAAAAGAGAGCCGAACTGCCAAACGGGGACCGGACGAAAATAAGAGAACCCACGACACAGCCAAGTAGGGTACACAACCCAGCCGAACTGGACGCCAGCAGAGGAACAGAGCCTGCCCAGGCAAGAACCCCCAGCAAGGGAGAGCCAACCCAGCACACTCAATGCCAGACCACAGCACCCGTACCAACAACCCCTCGAGGAGCAGGACTGTGCAGGAACATCAGAAAAGCGGGCAGACCCAGGCAGGACCAGGACCCCAAGAGAGGGCAAGCACAATCGAGTCGGCGGCCAAGAGAGGACCACGAACCCCAGACACACCACCCAGGGAGGCCACATACCGCAGATGCAAAACAGCGAAGAGCAACAAAGCCCACAGGCACCCAACGGAGCACAACATAGGAGCCCAGGAGGGAAAGGGTCAAGGGGACCAGCCGGCACAGTCCCGCTGCAAGTGGAAGTGCAGCGTCAACCCGGGCAGCCCGATGTAGCCCGGGAGTAGAAGGCTACCGAGGCAGAGAGCCAGACAGGCGACCAGGCCCCCGCAGGAGAGACAAGCCCAAAAGACAGCACACATGGCGTCAAAACACCAGCAGCACCGCACACGCCAGCACAGCAGCCCAGCCACCCGGAACACCCGGAAGGGCAGGAGCCAAAATTGAGGTACAGCCCAAACAGGCAAGAACCCCAGCCCCGCAGACCAACACACGATGGCAGAAGCGGGGAAGCAAAGCAGAGGCAGAATGCACACAGTGCAAGCAGGAGGCCCCAGGCACAAACCCAGCCGAAAGCGGAACACGAGCCGGCGGACTGGCACCTCACACAAAAAAGAGGTGCCACTGGGCCAGGAACCAAGACCGAGCCACACGACACCAGGCATCCAGCACCCCCACAGCCCAGCAGGAGAGAGGGGGCCGGGAAGCAAGAGGATCAGAGGCCAGAAACACAGGAATCCGGGCGACGTAGCCAAGATTCGAACCCCAGCAGAGCTGGCGACAGCACGAGCCGCAAGACTACCCCCACCCCCAACATACGCAGAGGCAGCCAGAAGGAGAGCCACAGCACTGCAGACACAAACCCCTGCAGCAAGAAACTCAACAGAGGAATGACAATAAGTGGAGCCATGGATTGAATCACAACACAGAAAAAGGACTCAGACACACAGCAGCCGGGCAGAAGGCGGAGCAAGGGACCATGGACCCCAACACCACCCAAGCAGTCCAGCAGCGTGGCACCAAGGGACAGCGCAGCCCGTAGGCAAAGGTGCAAGCCCCCCCACTGCACTGGAGGAGCCGGCACCCAGGGCACCCAATACTGTGAAGAGCGAACCACCTACACAGCCCCAGACATACAGGGAAGCTGCTAGCGCTCCGGATGGGATGTAGCTCAGCCGAAGAGCGCATGTCATGTAAGCAGGAGGTCCCGGTTTCAAACCCCGGCATCCCCAGGAGCCGCCGCAGCCCATCCAGGAATAGACAGAAGGCCAACCTGAAAGGAAAATAGACAGGAAGGCGAAGCACAGAGCCACGATGCGCCCAACGGCCAGCAGGGAGATGAACTTGTGACACTGCCGAACACCACACACAGCAGCAGCAAGAATGAAACTCAAAGACGAGTCTTCGAGACAGCCTATGACTAAAAACAGGCATTTCCTACGTGCGCGGCCCGGTCAACCCTGTGAGACCTCCGAGCCCAATGCTGCCAGCTTCGCAGGGCTCGGAAGCCCTTGAGGTGAAACCCAGCCGTGATACGTAGAAACACCCCAGGCTCCATACTGTACCCGCATGAGTGCGCACGGCTGCGCACCAACTGACAGCTTGAGGAGCAAAACCGCTATGCGGGACTCACCCGGGGCAGGGGCCGGACACCACCAGCAGCAAAGCCCCCACCCCAACAGCAGGAAGGCATGGCGCACAGGCGAGGCGGCACGTCTCCCAACACGCCGGAAGTACTCCAGGAGCCGCACCAGCCGCAAAGGGCCCGCAGGCCAAGCAGCACACCTGCCTCCATCGTCACGACCCCCAGAAAGCCCAGCAGGCCAGGGGACAGACCAGGAAACCCCCCGCCCACACAGCCAGGCAGCTGGGCGGGGGGAGGAAGAAAGGAACACCACTCCAGCCCAGCAGGAGCAGCAGAACAGCACACCACGTTCATTCTGTCGACAGACAGAAAAAAGAACAGACGGGATGCTGGGTAAGTACTGCTTATGTACTCCTGGTGGGAGGGGCAGTATTAGGGTCCCAGCATGCCTCTGCTCCTTTTTTCTGTCGGGAGATGGTTATCTCCACATAGTAATGAATGGGACGAGGACATAAGGGACCTGGGGGTAATAAGCAATTATCATTCTTCTCCTACCGGACTAGAACGTTTATATTTCATACTGTGGATTGTAAGAAGCTAGGATAAATAATTTAGACTATCAAATGTAAGAAATCTCTCATCAATAATCATAGAAATATGTTCATCATTAATATTAGGATATATTTGTGCTTCTCTTATATTAGTCTATCATTTGAAGCAAGATGTCTGGAAAATATTTTAATAGTCCAACCATTTAAAAATCAGTCAAAATCAGGTGTAAAAATCTTACTTTTTCTGTGAGTCTAGAGCTTTATCCTTTACTCCAGGATGACTGCATTGTTCTTCAACATAGGCCCAAACACGGGATAAAAGTAATTTTAAAAAATGTTCAAGCCTTGCTGCTGCTATTGCATTCATGAGCTTGTTTTTAAAAAACTCATTCACCTTTTTTTACTGATGTTTCAGGAAATGAAGTGAACAGATCCTTCTTGGAAGTTTTCCATTAGATCAGTATGATTCAAGAATGTCAGCCTCCCACTTTACCCCATTTGCACCCAAGATTTGTAATAATTGAGTAGATGTTAACAACGCAACCAATCCTGCTTCAGTCACTAGCATAATACCTTAGAGGTAGAGAGCTACAAGTGTGAATAATAGTATTCAAATCAATTTACTCAGTACTATGACATAACAGTTGTTAACAAAAGCTGTTACCCACTGTTGTTACGTCATAAAGGAATTACAAGCTGCGCTGATTGGGCTTTCTAGGAGCCTGTGAGAGAAGAGCCACAAATAAGAGAGCACAGCTTCTGGGGATGTGGGTGCAGAGAGTGGTGGGGTGGGTGGCAGCAGACCAAGTATTTTTTTACACATTTTTTACTCAGAAGAGAGGCCATCTCATGTATGGCTCACACGTTACTTCTGTGCCGCTGCGTAGTAGTTGAAAGAAGGGGCAGATGGTTTTGTGGACCATATGTAACATAGAATTGTAGTTGTCTATTTGATCTTACACAGAACCCTTGGTAACATCATCCCTGTAATTCCCTGTTTAATTCCAGTGACATTCTTACATTGTATTTTTTTTTTTGCTGGTTTGAGTCTATGTTCCCATTTTCCAAAGTTGCTAGCTCTGGCCCTTAGGCACAACACCTCTCATGTTTTCAGCATTTTATCCACATTGGATGACCTGAATGAATTTCTGACAGTGTGTTTTATATTTGCAGCAGTCTGAAAAGGGAGACTTAGGGCCTGATTACGAGTTTAGCAGTGCTGAATCTGCTCCACCGCCGCACCGCCAAAGTTGTGGTAGGGCCGCCTGCCAGATTACCTTATGCTTCTCGTGTTGGTGGGCTTTTTTTTACTTTCCCATGGCAGTGCCTCAGAAAACGGGCACAACAATGGATAAGCCAAAAACAGTTTCTGCACAGCATGCACTGTAAAGTCCATGCTATGCAAGAACTGGTGTGCCTGCACGCGTGGGGGGCACATGATGTGCTCCCTGTGTGCATCTACATGGTGTGAGGCACCGGGGGGCCTGTAGGGTCTTCTTTGTTTCCTCTCTGCCACGGTTTTCATGGAGTAGGAACCACCATAAAACGGTGACGAAAAGGAATCTTGTAATATGCTTGAGAGGACTGCAGCGGTCTCGCCAAGCATATTGCTGCCCCTACACCGCCGTAGCACCACCAGGTGGCTGCGGCGGGGCAATGGTGGTCTGACTGCCCTAACCTTCATGGACAATGAACCGCCAGACTCTTAATCAAACCCTACGTGTCATGTACACTTGAGCATAGACTAGGCAGATACATGAGGTCCTGAAGAAGCCGGTATACCCTGTGTACACACCTTTGCGGTGGAGACAGGAAGAAGAAAGATAGGGAGGGGAAGTTAGGACAAAACAGACCAGGGCTTCAGAGAAGTAGTATGCGAGTACCTGTCTGTTGTACTGCATCACAGTCAAGAGGTTTGCACTCAGCTGCCACTCCAGCATTTTCTATCCCTGCTGCTGCGCACCAGACAGTTGACTCCTAGGAACACATTTAAAGGTGTTTTCTGATGGCAAGCCTCAGCTGTCTTCACTCTCTTTGAATACACAAAGGTTATTTGCAGCACTAGCCATTTTCTCAACAAGTCATTATTTGTTGCCATTTTTGGTAACTAATGATATGGTGCTAGTTTAACTCTGGGGCTAATGCACACTTCTTGACTTTGCTCTGGCCTTAAAAAGGGACCTAGAAGCCAATTGCTGCTTATTTTTCATCATTAGACTTTGACACAGAGCAAGAGAGAAAGGCAGAAATGGAGGAAGTATAATATGAACATGACAGGAAACTGTGCCAAATGAGTAGGCAGGGATACAAGATGTAAATGTAAATGTAAATGTAAAAAATATTTGTAGAGCCCATAGCTACCCGGAGGCCTCCCAGCGCTGTGGACTATTTGCTGTGAGTGCTCTGTTTAGCGTGATGGAAATAGCAGTGTTTTAAACGCTTGCGGAAGACCAGATGGTCGTCTATCAGTCTAATATGGTCCGGCAGGGTATTCCACCCTTTGGAGGCCACATAGGAGAAACGTTGTCCTCCGCTTCTAGTTTTCTGGATTTTGGGGATTGTTGCTAGGCGTTTTTTTTCAGAGCGCAGGGATCTATTAGGTAAGTAGGGGAGGATGGTTCCTTGAAGTATAGGGGAGCATTTTGCGTTCAGGATTTTGTGGGTCACACAGAGGGTTTTGAACTGGATCCTCTCTGCCACTGGTAGCCAGTGTAAGGTGGATATGGCATTTCTGGCGGATTTTCTCCGAGGGATGTCCATAAGAAGCCTAGCTGCACAATTCTGTACCGCCTGAAGGCTCCTTATTGTAGACTGGGGTGAGCCCGCATATAGAGCATTCGCGTAATCCAGGCGCGAAAGTATCAGGGCCTGGACTACTAGTTTCTTGGACTCCCACGAAAGCAGTGGGAAGACTTTTCGCATCATCTTCATTAGTCCAAAACAACATCCTGCGACTTTCTGTGCTTGGGCTTTCATACTGAGTTTATTGTCTAGCCATACAAGGAGGGATTTGATTTTGTCTTTGGGGGTTGGAGCTTTGCCTAAACAATTTGGCCAGAGGGTAGAAACCCCCATCGGGAGTGGTTTACCCAGGAACATCAGTTCCGTCTTAGTTCCGTTCAGTTGTAGAAAGGAGCTTTCCATCCAGGAAGCAATTGTTCTCATACAGTTTGCTAGGGTGTCTGGGCTATTTCCTGGTTGGTTCAGGGAGACGATCATTTGAGTATCGTCTGCGTATGTGATAATTCGAATTCCAAAGGGTTCCACTATTTTAGCCAGCGGGCTCATATAAATATTGAAGAGTGTGGGGCTCAGGGACGAGCCCTGTGGTACCCCACATCTCAATGGCCAGCTTTTCGATATAATTTCGCCCTCATAGACCCTGAATGATCGGTCCTCTAAAAAGGACTTCAGCCAGTCCAGTGCAGTCCCCGATACCCCTGCTTCTCCCGCCCTGGAGATAAGCAGTTGATGGTTAACAGTATCGAAGGCTGCACTTAGGTCTAGGAGGATGATGGCTGCCGAGCCTCCGATGTCCATGATTTTTCTGGTCTCTTCAGTCACTGCAATTAGGGCTGTTTCGGTACCTTGTTGGGGTCTGAAACCCATTTGTGTCATGTGTAGACAGCCGTTTTCCTCGAGAAACGCTGAGAGTATCCCATTCACATGCTTCTCAGTGATTTTGGCAATAGCTGGCAGCAGGGAAATGGGTCTATAGTTCAGGAGGATATCTGGGTCGGCTCCCACTTTTTTCAGCAGTGCCTTCACCATGGCTTGTTTCCAGGTAGAGGGGACTGTTCCAGTGCTTAATGACAGATTAATCAGCTCAAGTATGGTTGGTGCCACAGATTGAGAGACTTGGTTGAGGATGTTGGGGGTTGCTGGGTCCAATGGGGACCCCGATTTTAATTTATTGAGACAAGATTTTAAAGTCTCTAGATTCATAGGGTGGAGGACTTCCAACTTTATCCCATTCCTTCTCTCCGTGGCGTTGTCAAAGGTGGGATTCCGGGGGGTGTTAGAAGGGGAAAAGGAGAGGTAGATGGATTGAGTTTTGGAGTGGAAAAATTCTGCTAGATTGTTACATCGAGTATGTTATCTGACGGAGGGGGGAGGGGGCCACAGTGGTGATTGTCTTAAAAATTCTAAAGATTTCCCGCGGGGCATTGGTAGCTGAGGAAATTTTGGATTCGTAGTGGTTTGCTTGTGTTTTGAGTATTTCTAGTTTGTAGAATTTTATGGCCTCTCTATAGATTTGTTTTTTCACCTTTGAAAAATCTTTTCTCCAATGTCTCTCTGCCTGTTTACACTTGCGCTTAAGCTCCCTGAGGGTCGGGGAAAACCAGGCTAACTTTTTTTGGCTTTTCTTCTCTCTCCTCAGTTTCCTAGGGGCCACCTGGTCTAATGATCTTTCAAGCCAGCTGTTAACAGCTAGATTGGCTAAGTCTGGATCCCCGTTAAGTAGGGGACGGGAGTTGTCCAGGATGTTTGTCCAGTGTTCGACATTGATCTTTGCCAGGCTGCGCTCAATTTTTTTTGTCGCAGTTTCAGAATAGTACCTAGTTGCCGAGACCCATGTAAATGGTACCAAATAATGATCACTCCAAGGTAGGGGGATGGGGTTTTCAGTAGTCACATTGGTGTTTGAAAAAATTGGGTCCAATAAATGACCTTTGATATGGGTAGGGCTGTTGACTTTGAGGTCAAGGGCTAGGGTTCCCAGGCTCTCTGTCAGTTCCATGATGAAAGCAGAGGAAGCATCATCAAAGTGGATATTAAGATCTCCTAATATCGAAAAGTTGGGCAGAGAGCTAGCTAGTATGGTTATTTTTTCAGGGAAATCCAGGTTGAAGTTTCCCAAGGGACCCGGTGGGCGATAGATTAGCCCTCCTGAGAAGGTGCATGTATGTGAGAGGCCGATGGCAAATATTAGGCTTTCCCAGTCCCTAATATGCCCCTCATTCATGCGACAGCTAAAGGTGTCTCTATATATAATAGCTAGACCTCCTCCTCTGTTAATTGGACGGTCTTGCCTCTGAATACAGTATCCTGGTGGCAGGGTCTGGATCACATCTGGATCTGATCCTTCCCTGTGCCAGGTTTCTGTCAGGAATAACACATCGGGTTTCTTTCTTCCAGAATCATCCTGATTTCTATGGTGTGTTTAGGCATAGAGCGGCAATTCAGCAATAACATTTTGAATTCCTGTCCTGGGGGAGGAGTTCCCTCTTTTGTCCTATTGGCATTAATGACTAAAGGACACTGAGGGCACTTATTGACATAAAATGGAGGACCGAGGATGTGTTGACAGCCGTGAGCATCACTGAGGCTGGTGAGCTGTGTGCCTGAGTATAGTTTCGTCTGCCGTGCCCAAGGATCAGGGGTCGTGGCCCCTGGTCCCGGCCGGTCGCGGACGGGCGCAGACGGGCGCGCCAGCGGCGCGTCCGCTGCGCGCTCGCTTCATGGTGATGATTATGAATGCTTCCCTGCCGTCTAGCAACGAGGCGTCGGACGTGCCAGGGGGTGTGTCAGGCCGTGCGTGTCCGCCCTCCACTCAATCAGCCTCAGCTGTGGTGGACCGGGGCCGGAGCACACGAGCCTGCTACAGGTAAGTAAAGTGCCAAGTGCAGCGTGAAATCACAGATGAAAGTACAATATTTAAAAGCAGTTTCAGGTGATTTAAAAGCAGTTTCAGGGCAAATTACAAATTCAAGTTTCCTGCAAGTTTTTAAAAAGCGCGGCGCTCGCAGCACTCACAGCTATGTCTGCTGCGCGCTGGTTCCTTCCGTCTTTATAAATGCTTCCTTGCCGTTTAGCAACGAGGCGTCTGACGTGCCAGGGGGTGTGTCAGGCCGTGCGTGTCCACCCTCCACTCAATCAGCCTCAGCTGTGGTGGACCGGGGCCGGAGCACACGAGCCTGCTACCGGTAAGTAAAGTGCCAAGTGCAGCGTAAAATCACAAAAGAAAGTACAATATTTAAAAGCAGGTTCTGGTGATTTAAAAGCAGTTTCAGGGCAAATTACAAATTCAAGTTTCCTACAAGTTTTTAAAAAGCGCGGCGCTCGCAGCACTCACAGCTATGTCTGCTGCGCGCTGGTTTCTTCAGTCTTTATGAATGCTTCCCTGCCGTCTAGCAACGAGGCGTCGGACGTGCCAGGGGGTGTGTCAGGCCGTGCGTGTCCACCCTCCACTCAATCAGCCTCAGCTGTGGTGGACCGGGGCCGGAGCACACGAGCCTGCTACAGGTAAGTAAAGTGCCAAGTGCAGCGTAAAATCACAAAAGAAAGTACAATATTTAAAAGCAGATTCAGGTGATTTAAAAGCAGTTTCAGGGCAAATTACAAATTCAAGTTTCCTACAAGTTTTTAAAAAGCGCGGCGCTCGCAGCACTCACAGCTATGTCTGCTGCGCGCTGGTTTCTTCCGTCTTTATGAATGCTTCCCTGCCGTCTAGCAACGAGGCGTCGGACGTGCCAGGGGGTGTGTCAGGCCGTGCGTGTCCGCCCTCCACTCAATCAGCCTCAGCTGTGGTGGACCGGGGCCGGAGTACACGAGCCTGCTACAGGTAAGTAAAGTGCCAAGTGCAGCGTAAAATCACAGAAGAAAGTACAATATTTAAAAGCAGTTTCAGGTGATTTAAAAGCAGGTTCAGGGCAAATTAAATATTCAAGTTTCCTGCAAGTTTTTAAAAAGCGCGGCGCTCGCAGCACTCACAGCTATGTCCGCCTAAAGAGAACCTGTAATTGTGATAATAAGACAAAAACATGATGGATTCAACTAAGAAGCCTAGGGGTAGATGTACGACCGTTATCTGCTGTCGCAAAGAGGATTTCAACCCCTTTGCAACCGCAAATAGGTCAACCCAATGTACTAACCCTATTTTGTGAGTCGCTAACATATTAGCGACTCACAAAATATGGTTTGTGACTCGCTATTAGGAAGAGGCATGCCAAGGGCATCTCTTCCAAATAGCGAGTCCTTACCCAATGTATAATTGTTTTGCAACCACAATTGCGGTCGCAAAAGCACTTGCAGTTTACCACCTTTCTCAGAAGGGTGGTAAGGTACTCGCAAACAGGAAGGGGTCCCCAGGGGAACCCTCCCCCTTTGTGATGGATGTGCAAATATTTTTTAAGAGCAGGCAGTGGTCCCAGGGACCACTGCCTGCCCTTAAAAAAGTGAAACTGAAAAGTTTCATTTTTCTTTTTTAAATGCATCCCGTTTTCCTTTAAGGAAAATGGGCTGCATTGAAAAAAAACTGCTTTATTGACAAAGCAGATCCAGACATGGGGGTCTGCTGACCCCAGCAGGCCACCATCCCTGAGAGTGCGAGCCATTCCCATAGGGGTTGCAAATTGTGACAACCTCATTAATATTCATGAGCCATGCAATTTGCAACCCCATTGGGAATCTCAAACAGTGTCTGAGACACTGTTGTACATTGAATTTTGCTACTCGCAAATTGTGACTCGCAATTTGTCACAATTTGCGAGTCGCAAATTTCAATGGTCTTAAATCTGGCCTTTGCTACTTAGCAACTCTGGCTTTCAACAGCTCTACAGCAAGCGTCTAAGAAGAATTTGGATCCCTTCTTTTTGTTTGTGCAAATTAAGCACTGCACAGATTCTAGCTCACCAACATTCCATAGACATGCAACCTTTAACCAGCGAAGACATCACGGACCAATCGTCTCTAATCCTCAGAACCCAGACAGAACCATATGTGCTGCTAATGGGATAGGGGAGGCCAATGAATGGAAACCATAACAAGTAAAAGAGCTTTCAAGGACTTCTTTACTTTCAGTACTTGCCCCTGCCTTGAAGATATATAATGACAGAAGTAGCATCAGTATTGTTCAGAGTGAACAAGCAGTGGCAAAGCCAATATGTCTAAGCTCTAAAATGCCAAACTGGTGCATACGCCGATGCTGGTTTTAAAATTGCATGCATTCACAAGCATGGCTGGCAATCTTGGGATGGGATTTCTATTAAAGAAAACCAATTCCAAGATGGAGCTTGATGCGCATGCATGCATCTTGTTGAACACGCACTTCATGGCAAGTGTTTCATGACGCATGCACACAAGTGAATCATATGTCTCATAACACAGGCGGCCTTTTTTATTTACTGATCTAAAATGGCAGGCGGTCACATTTGACTGCTAAAATATAATTTTAAAAATTTGAAACAAGGTTTATAAAGGCACAACAAGTGAAGATTATGCGCAGCAGCACTTTCAAGCCCTGGTAAAAAAAGAAATACAACATTTAAAAAAGTTTGAATATTGGAATGGGCAGGTAGGAGTAGGGGAAAATGAAAAAGCAGATAACCCATCAGTACTTTTGTAGCAATAAGATCGAGCATTCTGTTGGTCAGGGGAGGAAATTAGTGGCCAAGCAAGAAAATAAATGCAGTCTCCTGGAGTGCTTACAACTAAATGGAAAAAGAGCCCCCCAGGCAAACACAAGAATAGGGAGGAGGGTTACTGAATCTAGGATCATACAAATGTGTAAGACAATAACACCATTCAATCAAGAATAGGGGGGTTCGAAATTCAGATAAATTGCATCCACGTAATAACATGCTATTTCAGCACAATTACATGTAATTACTCGAAATGAAAATCTGTCTTTTTGTGCTATATCTTAGCATGAAACGTGTCCTTAGGTCAATTTTTGGCACAACGATGCATCTACACAAAGCACTTCAAACAACATGTTCTGTTGTGCGCGTGCATTTGCTGTAAAACTTTTTCCACAAATTGCGCATTTTGGTGTACATTCTTATGGCACGTAATTACGTGAAGTAACATAACACGCTTAAATATCCTGAAGCATAATACAAAAGTAGTGCTCTTAGGTGAACAATGCAGGTGTTTTTTAAATTTCACACAGGCAAGAGCAAGGGGATGACCCAAAGCATATCCTAAGTATATTGTAAACAATAGGTCTTCCTAATCGATAGTTTAAGTTGTGTTTCTTGGATGCCTACAAAGATGACCATTGTGATTAGTTCATATTGAAGTCAATGTAATACAGGAGCAACATTTTTGATTTGTACGCTGTAATCAAAGCTGTCAGTAATGTAATTTTGGTGGAACAGAATATGATTTTAAGTAAGTGGTGACATCAATGTATTTAGATTTTATAATATTGTGTTTAGTTTAAATTAAAGCTGATTTTTCCAATTATAAAAGCCAACTATTTGTTCCAAGAGCTGCATATCTCAGAAGTCACTGTACGTTTTCTCATTATGTAAATAAATGTGTTACTAATTTGAATGGCGCAATTTGTAGAAGTGGGGACGGCTGCATTAAAACTAACACATTGAGGCATATTTACAATAGAATTGGTGGAGCCTCCTTGGCTTAACACTGCTTCTGAAACGCAGGGCTGCACCGTATTTACAACAATATAGTGCAGCCCTGCATATCCCCTTGTGCTGGTGCTAAATTTAGCTGCCTAGCACCAACACAGGGACCCTTGCCCATAGTTCTGGGGTGTCTGCATTTCAGTGGAAGGTTGTTTATCAGCAGGAAGGTTTTCCTTCTTGCACATAAACAATCTTTAATTGGCATTGAGCAACTTCAATGTGTGCTGCTTAATGCAGCACAAATAGACATTGCAAAACTTCATTTCTTTGATGATTGTTTATGTGCAGGAAGGAACACCTTCCTGCTCATAAACAATCAAAGTCATTTTGCTGTTTCCATGTGTGCTGCACAACGCAGCACACATGGTAACAGAAAAAAACAAAGATAAATTAAAGATTTCTTCTCGGTGTGTAAGGTTTTCCCTGGTCTTAATTAAAGCGCTGCCCCATATCTACGCCGCCCTTGTACATATGGAGCAGCGTCAAAATCAATGGATGTTGCAGTGGAATGCACACCGCAACACCCATTGCTCACCCCTTTTACACAAAGTATAGTGCAAAAGGGTGCCTTATTTAACAAGGCAGCATTCAGCTACTTTGAGTGACTTAATGCTGCCTTGTGAATAAGGCGCAGCCCCTATCGCCACAGGAACGTTGTGAAAAGTGATGCTGTGGTGGCGATAGGGACTTGTAACCCGTTGCGTGCTCGCGTCGGCCGTTGGCCGACACAAGCACTACCTCTGGGGTGCTGTGCACGACCAACAGCCGACGCTGTCCCGCCCACTGCGTGGAACACCTACACCGCGGCGGACAATCCGCCGCGGTAAACGGGTTAAATATGCCCCATAGTTTGACCAAAACTCTGACGCTCGTAACTAAAAAATAAAGCAAGAAGGGAATTGCCTCCACCGTCCTAGTTGGGTGGTGTAAAGGCTGCCTTATTTGGAGCTCCGTGGGCCCACCACACTCCTGAGCACCGGTGTGACTACGCCTGGTGCACCATTGATAGCTTCATCACTGCTCACTGGTGTAACGAAGAGTGAGGGGGCCTCCCTGCACGGTACTAAGGGGGGCCCCCTCCGGACTCAATCAGGAGCTCTCTGGCCAGAGTGCAGTGCCGAGGGGGCCCCTTGGAGCTAGGGGCCCCCCGCACTGCGTGGGCTGCGGGGCCTGTGTTACACCCCTGTCACTGCTTTAAAAGCAGACCTCCTGCAGAATAGTTTCGTGACATAAATAACACACTAGTCACTCAATATGCATAGCATTTACCAGAAAACAAGTCTCATAATTTCAAATGTTTTCAATGCCTTCCAATTTTCGGAAGCAAACCTCTCGAGTCCCCGAGACTTCCAACTGCATGGTGCATGTAAATAAACCTCACTTACTGGAACAACTTACCATATTTATGACTGCGCTTTTATTAGCAGTCAAACTGCGCGCGCGTAGCCCAGAGTCCTGACCAGCTGCCGTTTCAATTTTTCCCCTGACATGAAAAAAGGTTAAAACTTTGAGTCATGTTTTAGGTTAAATACGATGTCCTAGTGCTGCAGGATCCTGGGGGCCATCTGTTCACTTCTGCAGCTCGCGGGGAAGCGCTGCACGTATTTCCATAGAAACTCTCTAGACAGATCTTTGATTTCTGGCAAGACAGTTAGCTCTCTGCAGAGATGCACAAGGCAGGAACCAGGGCTGTGTGTTATTATGTGACAAGAGCGATTTTCCTGTAAAAATCTGAAAACGTAATTGATTCCACGAAGTGTGCAATTATGCCAATTTACATACCTCCTCTTTGCTTTTGTGACACTAAAACACACGACTGACAAGAACATTCAAACATCTAATCATCACCTGGATTGACAACAGGCTTCATTTATCTCAATTTCAAGTTCTAATAACAGTGCAGGGGTTTAAGCCTTTTCAAATGTGCTTGGAACTTAAATGCATTTATTTCGCGTAGAGTCGTGCAGCTTTGTGCTGCATCCTACGCTGTAGAAACTAACTTTCAGGTAATGTATCAGAGGAAGAATATATATGTTTTTCTTAGAAAGATAATAGCTCATACAGAAATAGAATATTGGAAACAGTGGCTTTCTCCAAATAACCATATAAGTACTATCTGTTGCACCTGAGTTTTCTATAGGCAACTGTTCGAACTGAAGTTTCTGGTTGTCACTGTATGCACCCTGTACAAGCAGGAACCACAACTCTAGTCAGGGTAAGCTAGATACACACTAAAAGGCAACCTCTGCTCACCATCTGGTAGCTTGGCACAGAACAGTCAGGCTTAACTAAAGATACAAATGGGGGTGGGGTCGCACACTACTCACACACCGGCGGTGTCGCCCCTAAGGACTCTGGTCAATATAGTAAAGTGTTCGCGATGCATCATCTTTCGATCTTCTGCTATCTTCTCTGTCTTCGCCATCCCTGGACACGTGTTTCGGGGTATTACCCCTCATCAGCAGGGATAGGCCGTGTACTGGGGTTGCCGATGGCTGCCAATATCTGCCAGGTATAGTACCACTCAGGCGCGTAGGTGAGGGATCCCAGGCTCGTCAGCCCGTTGCTCAAGGGAGCTTTAAAGTTACAAATGGGGGTGGGGTCGCACACTACTCACACACCGGCGGTGTCGCCCCTAAGGACTCTGGTCAATGTAGTAAAGTGTTCGCGATGCATCATCTTTCGATCTTCTGCTATCTTCGCTGTCTTCGCCATCCCTGGACACGTGTTTCGGGGTATTACCCCTCATCAGCAGGGATAGGCCGTGTACTGGGGTTGCCGATGGCTGCCAATATCTGCCAGGTATAGTACCACTCAGGCGCGTAGATGCGGGATCCCAGGCTCGTCAGCCCATTGCTCAAGGGAGCTTTAAAGTTACAAATGGGGGTGGGGTCGCACACTACTCACACACCGGCGGTGTCGCCCCTAAGGACTCTGGTCAATGTAGTAAAGTGTTCGCGATGCATCATCTTTCGATCTTCTGCTATCTTCGCTGTCTTCGCCATCCCTGGACACGTGTTTCGGGGTATTACCCCTCATCAGCAGGGATAGGCCGTGTACTGGGGTTGCCGATGGCTGCCAATATCTGCCAGGTATAGTACCACTCAGGCGCGTAGGTGCGGGATCCCAGGCTCGTCAGCCCGTTGCTCAAGGGAGCTTTAAAGTTACAAATGGGGGTGGGGTCGCACACTACTCACACACCGGCGGTGTCGCCCCTAAGGACTCTGGTCAATGTAGTAAAGTGTTCGCGATGCATCATCTTTCGATCTTCTGCTATCTTCGCTGTCTTCGCCATCCCTGGACACGTGTTTCGGGGTATTACCCCTCATCAGCAGGGATAGGCCGTGTACTGGGGTTGCCGATGGCTGCCAATATCTGCCAGGTATAGTACCACTCAGGCGCGTAGGTGCGGGATCCCAGGCTTGTCAGCCCGTTGCTCAAGGGAGCTTTAAAGTTACAAATGGGGGTGGGGTCGCACACTACTCACACACCGGCGGTCTCGCCCCTAAGGACTCTGGTCAATGTAGTAAAGTGTTCGCGATGCATCATCTTTCGATCTTCTGCTATCTTCGCTGTCTTCGCCATCCCTGGACACGTGTTTCGGGGTATTACCCCTCATCAGCAGGGATAGGCCGTGTACTGGGGTTGCCGATGGCTGCTAATATCTGCCAGGTATAGTACCACTCAGGCGCGTAGGTGCGGGATCCCAGGCTCGTCAGCCCACTGCTCACGGGAGCTTTAAAGTTACAAATGGGGGTGGGGTCGCACACTACTCACACACCGGCGGTGTCGCCCCTAAGGACTCTGGTCAATGTAGTAAAGTGTTCGCGATGCATCATCTTTCGATCTTCTGCTATCTTCGCTGTCTTCGCCATCCCTGGACACGTGTTTCGGGGTATTACCCCTCATCAGCAGGGATAGGCCGTGTACTGGGGTTGCCGATGGCTGCCAATATCTGCCAGGTATAGTACCACTCAGGCGCGTAGGTGCGGGATCCCAGGCTCGTCAGCCCACTGCTCACGGGAGCTTTAAAGTTACAAATGGGGGTGGGGTCGCACACTACTCACACACCGGCGGTGTCACCCCTAAGGACTCTGGTCAATGTAGTAAAGTGTTCGCGATGCATCATCTTTCGATCTTCTGCTATCTTCGCTGTCTTCACCATCCCTGGACACGTGTTTCGGGGTATTACCCCTCATCAGCAGGGATAGGCCGTGTACTGGGGTTGCCGATGGCTGCCAATATCTGCCAGGTATAGTACCACTCAGGCGCGTAGGTGCGGGATCCCCTTTTGTAACTTTAAAGCTCCCTTGAGCAACGGGCTGACGAGCCTGGGATCCCGCACCTACGCGCCTGAGTGGTACTATACCTGGCAGATATTGGCAGCCATCGGCAACCCCAGTACACGGCCTATCCCTGCTGATGAGGGGTAATACCCCGAAACACGTGTCCAGGGATGGCGAAGACAGCGAAGATAGCAGAAGATCGAAAGATGATGCATTGCGAACACTTTACTACATTGACCAGAGTCCTTAGGGGCGACACCGCCGGTGTGTGAGTAGTGTGCGACCCCACCCCCATTTGTAACTTTAAAGCTCCCGTGAGCAGTGGGCTGACGAGCCTGGGATCCCGCACCTACGCGCCTGAGTGGTACTATACCTGGCAGATATTGGCAGCCATCGGCAACCCCAGTACACGGCCTATCCCTGCTGATGAGGGGTAATACCCCGAAACACGTGTCCAGGGATGGCGAAGACAGCGAAGATAGCAGAAGATCGAAAGATGATGCATCGCGAACACTTTACTACATTGACCAGAGTCCTTAGGGGCGACACCGCCGGTGTGTGAGTAGTGTGCGACCCCACCCCCATTTGTAACTTTAAAGCTCCCGTGAGCAGTGGGCTGACGAGCCTGGGATCCCGCACCTACGCGCCTGAGTGGTACTATACCTGGCAGATATTGGCAGCCATCGGCAACCCCAGTACACGGCCTATCCCTGCTGATGAGGGGTAATACCCCGAAACACGTGTCCAGGGATGGGGAAGACAGCGAAAATAGCAGAAGATCGAAAGATGATGCATCGCGAACACTTTACTACATTGACCAGAGTCCTTAGGGACGACACCGCCGGTGTGTGAGTAGTGTGCGACCCCACCCCCATTTGTAACTTTAAAGCTCCCGTGAGCAGTGGGCTGACGAGCCTGGGATCCCGCACCTACGCGCCTGAGTGGTACTATACCTGGCAGATATTGGCAGCCATCGGCAACCCCAGTACACGGCCTATCCCTGCTGATGAGGGGTAATACCCCGAAACACGTGTCCACGGATGGCGAAGACAGCGAAGATAGCAGAAGATCGAAAGATGATGCATCGCGAACACTTTACTACATTGACCAGAGTCCTTAGGGGCGACACCGCCGGTGTGTGAGTAGTGTGCGACCCCACCCCCATTTGTAACCCTAAAGCTCCCGTGAGCAGTGGGCTGACGAGCCTGGGATCCCGCACCTACGCGCCTGAGTGCTACTATACCTGGCAGATATTGGCAGCCATCGGCAACCCCAGTACACGGCCTATCCCTGCTGATGAGGGGTAATACCCCAAAACACGTGTCCAGGGATGGCGAAGACAGCGAAGATAGCAGAAGATCGAAAGATGATGCATCGCGAACACTTTACTACATTGACCAGAGTCCTTAGGGGCGACACCGCCGGTGTGTGAGTAGTGTGCGACCCCACCCCCATTTGAGGCTTAACTAAAGAGGCAATGTGTAAAGTATTGAGCAACACACACACACATCAACCTCATATAAATACTCCACAACGGGCTAGGAAAATATGTTATATTTTTATAAGTAAAACAAGACCAACACGTCAAAAATCCAGTATGTAGAACCGGATTCATGAATTTTTTAAGAATATATGAACAAGTAGTGCTTAGAAGAAAATAGCGCTTAAGGGTTACATCGAGGTCACGCTGAACCAGGGTAAATCCAAAGTCTGTTGAGGTGATAGTGTTGTTCGGCTCCTGTGTCAGTGTCGAAGTGCAATGCGTCGGTTTAGATCGGCAGAAAGTCGTCAGCTTTCAAGAGCCCAGGACTGGATTTACTCCACTTGGCAGGACAGGACTCGCAGATGGCTAGCCTAGGTGCTGTTGCAGGGTTGAAGGAAGACTTTGATGGCCCTGAGACTTTAGAATGGGGCAATTCAGCAAGCCCTTGGAGTCACTCTGGGTTCAAAAGAGATGGGTCCAGTCCTTGTCCTCAGCAGGGCACAGATAATCAGGTAGCAGGGCAGCACAGCAAAGCAGAAAATCAGTTCTTCCAGATCAGCAGTCAAGCAGAGTGACAATCCTTGTAGTAAGGCAGTCTTTACTCTGGCAGATCCAGTATCTTGGTAGGTTCAGACACCCAGTACTTATACCCAGTTGTGCCTTTGAAGTGGGGGTGACAACAAAGAAGGGTTTTTGAAGTATATACAGGTCCTTTCTTCCCAGCTCTGTCTCCAGACTATAAGTGGGAGGTAAGCAGGCCTTTGTGCAGTAAATAGGACACTACCTATCCATGTGTAAGTGTCAGGTCCCCCTGTCTCTTCCTGCCCAGGAATAGCTTTCAGAATGTGGATGATTACAGATGAGTTCTCTGTCACGCCCACCCTTCTTGTGTTTGTGGCTGTCTAGAGGGAATGCCCAAAGTGTAGCTGTCATCCACCCCAGATGTGTATTGGACACAGGCTGCAGGCGCATGAAGCAGTAAGAGCAGAGAAATTCCCACTTTCTAAAAGTGGAATTTCTTAAATAGTAATGTTAAATCCAACTTTACCATTAATGAGGATTTATCATTTCCATTCAAAAGGTATAAAACAGGATGCAGCTACTCCTTTCCGATCAGGTATTCCAGGTTTTAAGGAATTTCCAATGCTAGCCTACAAGAGGAGTATGCCTCACAGTAGTGAAAAATGAATTTGGGTATTTGTCACTATTAGGGAATGCAAAACCTAACAGTACATGTCCTACCTTTCAGTTACACAGTACCCTGCCCTTTGGGCTACCTAGGGTCTACATTAGGGGTGACTTATGTGTGATAAAAGGGGAATGTAAGGCTTGACAAAAAGTTTTTAATGCCAAGTCTAAGTGGCAGTAAACTGCACGTTCAGGGCCTGCAATGGCAGACCTGAGACATGTTTGAATGGCTACTTGTGTGGGTGGCACAATCAGTGTTGCAAACTCACAAGCAGCAGTTAGGTTAGAGGCCCTGGGTATATGGTATTCCACTTTACAAGGGACTTACTAGTGAACTAAATATGTCATTTTTGTATACACCAATGTTACCATGTTTAGGAGTGAAGCACATGCACTTTAGCACTGGTCAGCAGTGGTAAAGTGCTCAGAGTCCTTCGGCCAACAAAAAGATACAACACTTATGTTTTATGTGTTACTCCACCTGGAACGGTAACAGAATTTTTGAAGCAGCATCATGCCATCCACAAATCACAGAAAGAGACAAGGTAACTTCAGACTCTGATAAAAGTGAAATGTTAAAATAATCTGAAAGCACACCACATACAGACAAATATACTATACAATCATTTTGGTAAAACAATCTAAGCACTAGCTAAATCAAGCATTATCAATAGATTCAGATTGTCTTAGTTACATGTTTTTTGCTGTAATTGTTGTATGTTGTTTTTTTTTAATCCTCATTTTGCGCATGAATGTATAAGGAGTACAGAGGGGAATTTTAAGACCTCCACTTTTATTCCTTCACTCTCTTTTTCTTTATTTTGCCGGCCACATAGAGTATCCCTTTGGTGGATCTGTCATGTTTAGTCCTCCTCTATCCTTTATCGTATTCAATAATTCTTTAGCGAAAAGGAGGGAGCTGGCCAGCCTGGCCACTCGGCAGGAATTATTCCCATCTGAATTATTGCCAGCGCATTAATCATCGGACATATTGGTGTATTGTCAAATTTACCTTACATGTTGCTAGTGCAGTGTCTTTCCCATATTTCCCAAAAGTCAAATTTTTTGGAGGGTTTTCCCTTCCTATCTTGTTTATGAGTTGTTATTATGGAGTTTAGCCAGTCCTCATGTAAAGGTGGTATTGGCTTAACCCAATTCAGGCATATCTCTCTTCTTGCAAGAAGTATCAGTACAAATAAAAGATTTTCCTGTTTTTTGGTTAGCCTCTCATCACTTACATTTAACTCAGTACATATCCCAAAAATAATTAATGTTGTACTTACTTTTAGATGAGTTCCCAATATCCCACATAGCATGTTACCTACTTCTTGCCAGAAGAGTTCCAGCCGGGAGCAGCTTTGAAACATGTGTAGGTCATCTGCTTTTTCAAACCCACACTTAGGGCAGGATTTTATACTTGCTCCTTTGAATTTTGACAGTTTTTTGGGTGTCCAGTATGCCCTGTGCAATGTAAATAAATGATTCCTCTTTAGGCATGCTGGTTTAATAATAGACCCACATTTTCCACACGATTTCTGCCATAAGGTTTGAAGTTCAGGCTCTATAATGTCTTTCCTCCAAACTGATTCCGATATCGGAGCTTTATCATCCCTTGTAGTAATTAAAGCCCAATACCATTTTGAAATTTCTTTCTTCATTGGGGAGATTTTGATAATCTCTTCCTCTATTTCTGTGTTTCCTGTTTTTTCCTCCGTCAGAGAACCAGCCCAGCTTGTAAGTTGATAATATTTAAACTTTGACAGAGTTCCATTGGTAGTTTCTGTAGGATACTCCCAGGATTCTACTGAGTTCCCTATCATCAGTTGTCCCCATTTGTCGATTCCTGCCGTTCTTAGTGGGATTGCTAGGGCATCTTTTAAGCACTCAGGGGTGCCTGGAGAATCCCAGATAGGCGCCAAAGAACTGTAATAAGGGATGTTTAGGGTGGTTCTCATTTGATATCAGAGTTTCGCAGCATTTTTTAGTACCTTTAGTTTTATCTTTTTAAAGAATTTGGGATGTCCAAATTTAAATAGGAAGTGGTCAGTTTTGTTTGTTAGTATTTGGAGAAATTGGGGATAGAGCTCATACTTTTTCACAAGCGATCTTGCATTCTTTAATTGAAAGGCTCTACAATATTCCACGATGTCTGGGCTGGCTATTCCCCCTTGTTCTTTTTTCCTTCTAATTTTATTCCAGGCAATCCTTGTTCCTTTTGAAGCCCAAATAAAGTTCGCAATTTCTCCCTGGATTTTCTTCAAGTAGTCTCTTTTGAACTCCAGTGGTATAACATTAAAGAGGTAGGTAAATTTGGGAAGGATCGACATTTTTACCAAGTTTGATCTTCCTATCATGTTTAGAGGAAGCTTGTCCCATACCTTGAGCAATTTTTTGGTCTCAGTTGAAATGCTGTTGAGATTTAGTTGGGGGATTTTTTCAAGATCTTTCACAATAGTTATACCTAAATATTTTATTTTATTCTTTGTGTATGGAGTATTCTGTTGTGAATTCCAACTCATTGACTCTGTTTTCGCTTCATTTGTCAAGTACCCTGATACTTTCCTGAACTCTGTGATTGCCTTGTTTATTGCTGAGGAGGAACTTTGATAGTTTTCTGTAAAGATCATTAGGTCATCCGCGTAAAGCGCCACCTTTTTGACCAAATCCTGATGTTTAAAGGGGGTTATTAACTCGTTGTTTCTAATTGTGTCTGCCAGAGGTTCAATGTACAAATTAAAAAGCAGGGGGGACAGCGGGCACCCTTGTCTCGTTCCGCTTTGTATCGCAAAATTATTGGTAAGACTTCCGTTGACCAGAATCTTCGCTCTTGGTTTTCTGTAAGTCTCGATTATCAAATTACAAAAATTTTGACCAAGATTGTATTTGCCAATAACTCTGTTTAAAAAAGACCCGTTGACCCGGTCGAATGCTTTGGCAGCATCAAAGGTTACTATTGTTAGGGTTTTTTTTTCACTAGTTGCTATATCAATTGCAGCAAAAAGTTTGTGTGTAATTTCGGATATTTGCCTCCCTTTTATGAATCCCTTTTGATCCAGATGTATCAACTATGGCATTACACGGGCCAATCTTCCTGCTATTATTTGTGTAAAGATTTTATAATCACAGTTTAGTAGGGATATGGGCCTATATGACTCACAAACTGAGGGGTTTTTCCCTGGTTTTAAAATTATGCTGATAATAGCATCATTCCAGGAGTCCGGGGTTTTATCATTTTCCCTGTAGATTTTGTTTAGTAAGTTCGTTAATGCGGGGGCTACAATTTCCCTTAAAGCTGAATAAAATTCATTTGGTAGAGCGTCAGGTCCGGCTGCTTTCCCTTTTTTCAAGTTTTTCAAGGCCATTTTTACTTCTTCAGTTGTTATTTCTGCATTTAGTTCTTCGTTTTCTGACTCCGACAGCTTCGGTAGGTTTAGGGAGTCAAGATACTTTCCTATTTGGTCCGAGGAAGAGGAGGAATCTTCCCTGTACAGTTTAGAGAAGAAGTTTTCAAATTCCTGCTTGATTTCAGATTCATCAGAGGTTACATCTGTTTCATTGCTCAGTTGTATACTGGCTTTTTTGTTTCTGGTTTGGTCCGTTTTAGTTTTCCAAGCCAGTAGTTTTCCGCAACCCTCACCATACTCATGATTGGCTAGTTTACTAGCCTCCCATTTCGCTTTCACTCTATCTTCTAGATAATCTGCCAGATTTCCTTTTAGTTCTTTCCTCTCCATCTCCAAAGTATTTCTTGTTTCCAAATTTTGTTCTGTGTTAATCTGCACATCCAGTTGACTTATTCTTTCTTCCTTTTCTCTAATCTCTTGTTTGATGAATTTTGATGTATGCGCCCCTAGGCTTATAAGTTTACCTCGGATGACTGCTTTGTATGTGTACCAGGTTATTTGATCTGAGGTGCCTACTCTATTATCTTCAAAGAAATTGGTTGAGGTTATGCCCAGTTCTTCCCTTATTTTTGGGTCCAGAAAAAGAGTGCGGTCCACTGTCCATCAATATTGAGGTTTATTTATTTCTGATTGCACGGTTAGTTGCACTGCCGAATGATCGGACAAATGTTCTGGCAAATGATCTAGGTCTTTGATGTTGTTGTGCAGATTTTTATTAATCAAGAAGTAGTCTATTCTGGACTTATGGCCTAGCTTTTTGTTATGTAGTGTAAAGGGGTGTTCCTTGTTTCCTTTCTCTTTCCACATGTCGATCAATTCCAGGTCTCTTTTATATATGCTTAGCCATTCTCTCATTTTTGGTAAGTTGAAATGTTTTCCTGGCGGGGATCTATCTAATTTAGGGTCCATTATAATATTGAAGTCGCCTCAGATGCTGTTAAAAGTTCTGTATATAGATTTTGTAGGGGTTTTGGGTCATCAGTGTTTGGTCCATAGTATCCAGCTATAGTAAAGTTGTTGTCATGAATTTTTACTCTTGCTACAGCCCATCTGCCCTTGTTATCTACTGCTTTATGAATGACTTTAACATTGAGCGATTTTTTAAAGAGTATTACTATACCTTTAACATTGCAATTTTGGTTGGTACAAACATAAGTATCCACCCAATTCAAAGATTTTATTATTTGTTCCCATTCAGCTTTCAGTAGATGAGTCTCTTGAAGAATGATCACTTCGTTATCTATTGATTTTAAATATTCAAAGATTCTCCTACGTCTGCTTGGAGTTCTGAGTCCATTTAAGTTCCATGATAAAATTTTAAGTTCTTTCGTTATTTTAGTCATGGTTAATTAGTTCCGGTTCCATTATCTCTTGTCGACCTCGTGTATTCCTTCTTACTTCATTATTGAGGATTATTTTTTCAATTTTTTCCCTAGTTTGCTCCCTACCCACGGTGACTTTTTTGTTTGGTTTTGTATTTTTTCTGTGTTTATTTTTGCCCCCCCCCCCCCCGAGGAAGCCTCCCTTCTCTTTTTTGGGCGGTATTGTTCGCCCTTTCGAGCTCCATTATTCATCTAATTGTTACGTTCCTATCCTAAATTTATGTTTTAGACCGTAGCTGTTCCTTTATCTGTTGTATGAAGTTTTCTACTTCGCTTGGTTCTCTTATGTTGTGCATTTTGTTCTGCCACATGATTCTCAAAGTGGTGGGGAATCTCATTTGGACCGTGGCTCCTAGGGTTTTTAGTTCTGCCATGTATTGTCCTAGTTCTCACTGCCTATCCTGAGTAGCTTTAGACATATCTGAGCGGATCCTGAAGGTCCAATTATCTTTCTTTAGTGAGCTGCTCTTTAGGCCTTCACTTAGGAGTTTTTCTTTTAGTGTGTATGTTTTGAAATTTATTAAAATTTTTCTTGGAGTCTTTCTGTCTCTGCTCTTTCTGAATGGGTCTCGGTGTACCCTTTGTATGTCATCGCTCAGATTCATATCTTTAGACCAGGGGAAATATTCTTCAAGCAGGGAGGTGATAAAATTCTTTATGTCTTGCCCTTCCAAGTTTTCTGGCACATTTAGAATCCTAAGGTTGTTTTTTCGTGCCTGATTTTCAAGTGACTCTAGTTTTTCCTTAATGGCTCTATCTGAATCTCTCAATTTCCTGATTTCGGATTGGTTAGAGTCTACTTTTTTGTTGAGGGACACCACCTCAGATTCCACCGCTGATACTCTGTCCCCTAAAGCATTCAACTTTTGGTCTAAGGTCTTGCAGACTTCTTGAATCTTGGCCTGGTTGGACTCAGATACCATGAATTTCTCTCTCATCTCTCCCAAGACCTTCTCCATGAGGCTTTCCATGAGTTTCCCTGTCTGTTCGAGGAAGGTTTGTGGGGGGGGGGGACAGTTAGAGGCGCGTGTACCCGGTTCATTTGTGATTAGCTGAGGAGGATTCTCTGAAACCTCTGATCTTTCACTCTGCGGGCATACACTACTAGTCGTTTCTGTGCTCATTTTCGGAGTTTTGCTGCTCTGACTTTCAGGTTGTTCTTTAGTGTGGGGCGGTACGATAGGAGAGCTTCTTTCCTCTAATCGCGGGGGTTGTTGCACTTTAAAGAAAGATCTCCGCGAGGGTGTGATTTTAAGTTTATGATCCGGGAGGGCTCCAGCCTTATCTGATCTAGGTTTGGGCTGACGCTCTCGATTAGAGAGCCCCTTCTTACTTTTTTTTGTTTGTGTTTGTGTCGGTACAGTCACTTGTTTTGATGGCTGTGAGAAGCTTTGTCTGGGGAATTGCCTATTTCTAAGGCAGTAACTTGATTTTACCCTGTCTCCTTCCTCTTCTTCTTGTTTTCCTGTTTGGTCCTTCCCCACTACCTTCTTTCCTGTTCTTTTTGAAAAGAAATCGGATGCTTTTGAGCCACTCTCCCTTACGCAAGTAGCATTTTTTATTTCTGTTCTCGGTGCACTCTCCTGTTCACTCCCCTTACACTCTTCAATTAAATCGAAAGCAATCCCCCCCTGGCTTTGATCCTCCCCTCGTACCTGGTTCATGGGGTTACAGCAGGAACTTAATTCCGTCTTCTTTTCTTTGTTCCCAGAAGTCTTCGTGATTCCCTGACTCCACGACCCGATCTGTTCTCCTTCGGGGGTAAAATACTGTAAGCCGGTCTGAGACACCACGTCTCTCTGTTCGCTGACGCTGCCCAAATTGCCCTGGAACCAGTCCTGTTTGAACCACTGTCTCTCGGGTTGAGATCCCTGTGTACTCAACCTGCCACTACCGTTGCTGCTCTCGCTGCCGCTCCTGCCCCGGAAAAGGAAACACACTCTGCCTTGCGCTCTTCGGCAATCACGTCGCGCACCCGAGGCTGCTGCCCATCTGTGTGGAATTTCCACTGCGGTGACCCCAGTGTCAACATTTCTGGGACCCAGCGAGTCACGGTCTCTCATCGCCAGGGGGTGGGGGTTTCCAGGGGAGCCCCAGCTCACTGCCACCGTTCACCTCTCTCTGATCACCGACGCTGTCACTGTTGATGCCAACGCCGCTCGCTCAATCAATCATGTAAGCGTCTCTCCGTTTCAGTTTCTCTTCCTTTTTTGCATGCACGGCCGTCAGAGAACCACCGATACTGCTTATTTGCTTGCTAAGGGTAGCTGTGCTGCTGTAGTCTTCATTAGGAAGCTAATCTGGACGATGGGGATAGTTTTTTTTGTTTTTTTTTGCTATCAGTCATGGAGATGTTACGGAGCTCCCGACCGGACTTTCTAGCCGGCCGCCATCTTCCTCCCGTCAAAATTGTTGTATGTTGTTGTGTGATTCTGAGGAATGGGATTGCAACCAGGGCCAGACTGGGAACTGAAAGCAGCCCTGGCAAATTTTGCCAGACCAGCCCCCATCGAGCGCGTAGCGAGCTTGCGCAGCGAGCGAGCCCGACCACTACTAGGAGGGTTTGGGGAGGTTCTCACCCCACGAAAATTTTGGAAAAAGACATACCAAAATGGTGAATTTCACAGCACATTTTTCATTACATATTCAGTTGCATCAACTTTCAAAGCACAGTAAATAGCAGATGACGGTAAAGAGCCCAAGGTTACTCACCCAATCATATGTACCCATAGACATTCTAACTGAGAGCACCAGAAATAGATATTTATACAGCACAATTGTGCACACATGTGGGGCTTCAGAGCATGTGCTATGACATCACAGCATGGGCTTGAATGGTATCATTGGGCAGGACTTTGACGTTGTACACAAGGGGAGTTGACTGCATGATTGCCTTGCATGACTATGATGTTGTCTGCTGGAATAATGTGGGTGAGGGGGTGTAGCATTACTCAGCTACGCATGGCTCATGGATAGCACTGAAGGTGGCATATGACTATTTAGTCTAGTGCAGTGACAGGCTGATATGGGGTCTCAGATTGACATTACCGGGAGAGTTACACAAACCACGGTTCATCAGTGACTAACAACTGCCAGTTCTACCCTTTGGGCTCCCAGCCAGGGCACTCAGAAGAAAGGACACACCAGTCATGCTTCTACCCTAATATCTGTCCTTTATAGGCTCCCAGATATAGAGCATAGGATTTTTTTAACTTCGTATTATTATGAATTGAACACTCTGTGGTAATTTCTGCTTTTATTCGCAAATGCTTTGCCAATAACGCCCTCTTACAGATTGTGCTCTATCCACATGCTGTCCATTCCAGGCTGAAGAAAATCTTGTCTAAGAGGGGACAGATTTTCAGGTTCAAATCCTTTTAAATCAATAGCCCTTAAACCTACATACAATGCTCTTGGTGAGAGCTTTTACAAAAGCCTTGGAACCCGGCTCTTCGACAGAGCGTTAATCTCTCTGAATTCTGGGATTCTCTGGCATCCTGAAAACCTTCTGGTCTACGTGACCTTCAACAGTGGCCATAATGTGAAATAAGGTAACAGAGGAGTTAGTATCATTCGGTGAGAGAGGCAAGTCTGTGGAGATGGTTGATTTGCAAGTACGGGTCTCATGGCACCAACACTACCAGCTGTCCCTCAAATGTGTCACTTCGTCTCAATACCTTTGCTAAAACGCTGGAGGGGAATGGAGCCCAGCCTCCGATGTAGGCCATCCAGCCGAAACAGACAATACCACTGAGCACTCTGATAGTAATTCATTCTGAGAGGGATGCTTATAATGCCCTGAAGAACGCTGCCTTAACGTCAACTAGGTCTAGTGATCGTGCGTAAAGTGAACATGAGCATGGTGTCCTAGTCTGGTTTCATGACTGACTCGCGCTGTCTGCATTGCAAGGACATGTGGGTGACCAAGACAATATTGGTTCTAAGACTGACCACGCCTTCGGCCTATGGTCTTCTTGCCGGGGCTTGGACAGATTATCCAAAACTCATAGTTTGGGTCAAACTGTGCCAGAGGGTAAACTTATCTTACATCTAGACCCCAACACTTAGCCAAGCACTGAAGCCAAGAGTAACACTCTCTGAGTTTGTCTGGCTGTGCCCTCTCTGGAAACAACCACATATAACTCTTTCATGAAGACAAAAACAGGACAGAATCCACGAATTACACTAAGAAACAGAGGAACCTTGCACATGTCACTGCCTCTAATAAATGCTAAAAATGTAACTATGCTGAAAAAACGCATGCTTAATATTTGAAGAAAAAGCGCCACCCATCTAGTCTCCCTCCCACATGCACTCACAATGACACAACCTAACACCAGACACACGCGCCGCTCTTGTCCTGAAGAGGAAGCGCACTCCTTGGCTGAGGTGTAGATAATGCACATGAAATGTAGGCGTTATTAACTACAAATCCTCTCTTTATTCTGGAATATACAGTTTCTTGCTAACGATGCTACCTGGTGCTGACAGAAGGGACATTCCTGGCCAAGTCTAACAAGTCTGTTTTTGTAATAGTTGCATATTGAGTGGAGGGCGACCTATGACTGGCTTTACCCTCTAAGCTCCTGCTTATATTTGAATACATTGAACGGCGGCTCAGCCGTGAGAGTATACATAGCCCTATGGTTCTCATTTTAAATTTTTGATTCACACTGTTTGTCTTGACCTGTGAGTGGCGTGTCCAGGCATTATCTACCATATATACCTTGAGCTTCCTAATAAGTCATACTATGGATAAAAATTGTTTGGCCTACTCAGAGGACCAGATTGCCGCAATACTAGCAGCCCCCTCACTTTTGTCAGACACACCATTGCTTGGGAACACCACTGTTAGAGAAGAGTGGGAAAAGTTGAGCAATTTAAAGAAAAAGCAAGTTCGAATAGCCCTACATGGGGCGTTGATGTCAGAGTATTATACATCAGGAGCCTCCCCAGCCAGTTTCCTGGTAAGAATAGAACCAAGGATATTCCTGGATGATAAAAAATTCAGGTTAGACTGGAGTTACATAGACAACAAATGCACCAGGGATTGGCTAATTCTTATAATTAGTACAGCCCAGAGATTAAGCGAGGAACTTTTAAAGGAGATCTTAGAGCTCGAAGAGAGTATTAAACGTGATAACACTCTTACAAATGCCAAAGACCATCTGAGCAAAATACAAGACGACCTCACTGAATATAAAACCTATACGATAAATCAAAATATCAAAGACCTTCAAAGAAATTTACAGAGATACTCTCATGAATGGGCATTCCCATATGTAACTGATACATACTACCAGACAGAACCAGAACAATCTAACCAAGCAGGACAACGAAGAGGTTGGGGAGGCAGACAACAACCCCAACAACAGATACGGACACCGACCAATTGGTCCTTACAATACATCCAGTGAGGACGAGCAAGACAGACCTCAGGGGAATCGAGTTAGGTTCTATCAACAACCACAGAGTAATGCTGAATTGGGAACACTATTGCGTTCTTTTTTAGAACAGGGCCAGGGGGGCAACAGGGGAACAGGACAACCATGAAGGGGAAGAGGACGAGGCAATCGACCACCCCAATGGCAGACCTACTCCCCAAGACTAACTCGGAGCAGAGGCAGGCAACCCCAGTAAATAACATCGTGGTCAATCTTTCTGATCACAAGCTTTCAGACAGTGAAGAACGAGTCCTCAATAAAGGGTTGGGATTTGTCCCGACACCTACCCATGACCCTTTCTCGTGTAGGGTAGAGTTTTTCGAGACAGTTCGGAAAATCAAGCTCAAAAAATTCTTTGCCACCCAGCCCCAGAAAAAACAAGGTGGTTTTAACACAAACCTAAGGAAACCATCCATGTTTATTCCCTCGAGTGCAGTGGAAGGCCCTGAAGTCGCGGTGTTTGAGGCTAAAGTTTTAGAGGACATTGAGAAATTTGAATCTTTGGATAGAAACACTGGTTATAAGAACATGTCCAGAATCGATTGGGAAGCAGTCAAGTCCTTGCAAAATAACACAAACATAACAATAAAAAGTGCTGATAAAGGGGGCGCAGTAGTGGTACTGAATACCCGGGATTATGAGACAGAAGTGTTACGACTACTAAATGACAAAGGATCCCACTCCTGATTTACTCAAACTAATCAAAAAGTTGGTGGCAGAGGCTAAGGAGAAAAAATGGATTTCGAGTAAGGAGGCAGAATTCCTGGTGAACACAAATCCCAGGATGCCTGCATTTTATATTCTACCGAAAATCCATAAGCCTGCCCGGCCTCCGCCGGGCAGGCCTATTGTATCAGGGATACAATCTATCCTTGAACCCCTTTCTCAATTTGCAGACTACTTCTTGTGGGAATCAGTGATCACGCAAAAATCATTTGTAAGGGATACTATGGACATTCTGAACGTGATCGGTGAGATGACCTTTGATCCCACCCTTGAAATATTGGTCACCATCGACATCGAATCCCTTTACTCTTGTATCCCCCAGGACGCCACGCTGGTGGCAGCAGCAAGGGCCCTGGAGGAGCAAGAGTGGTTTTATGATGCCCCACAAACATTTATACTGCAATGTATTAAAATAGCCCTTACACGCAATTTCTTTTGCTACAAGGACAAGATGTTCCTACAAACCATGGGTACTTCCATGGGGGCCACAATGGCCCCTAGTCTGGCTTGCATATATGTAGGCCAGTTCGAAGAGCACATCTTCTATCCAGCCAGCAATCCCTTCAGAGACCATGTGCGTCTCTGGAGGAGATATATAGACGATGTGCTCTGCATCTGGACTGGAGAAGAGACCGAGCTGTTGGACTTCCTTAATTGGCTTAACTGTCAGGATCAAAGCCTCAGGTTTACGTGGTCATACAGCAGGGATTCTGCTGTATATTCGGATCTAGACATCAAAGCCAGGGACAATATTTTGAGTACCAGTGTACATCAAAAACCCACGGACAGGAACTCATTGCTGTCCTATCAGTCCTACCATCCACGGGCCCTCAGGGACAATCTCCCCGTGGGCCAATTTCTCCGGTACCGGAGAAACTGTTCAACCACAGAAAACTTCATTGAACAATCACAGGTACTGGGGGAAAAACTTCTACAAAGACAATATCCAGCTAAAACCATCAAATCTGCTAAAAAAAGAGCATTAAATACACCTAGAAGTGCTCTGCTAGAAGTCAACAAAAAAGAAAGAAAAGATTGCCTTCCTGTAGTCCTGACCTTTGACCCTCTGGCTTCCAAAATCGGACAGTCGACACGGAAACACTGGGCGATCCTTTCTAACAAAGACTTCAAAATGCCACAACCAATGTTTGCTTTTAAACGTTCTAGCAATTTGAAAGACAAATTGGTACATACCCGGATACAAACACCAAAAGATAATAGCAAACCACGCCTCACAGGTCACCATCCCTGCGGGACCTGTTCTGTGTGCCATCTGACTGCAAAAGTGACTAGTGTCACCTTGGAGTCAGGTAAAGAATGGGAGTTAAGACAGTTCAGTAACTGTAACACTACAAATGTAGTGTACAGACTGAACTGTGAATGTGGACTACACTATATAGGGCTCACGACGCGCAAAATAAAAACGCGCATTCAAGAACATCTGAGCACTATAAAATCTGGAAAGTTGACAACAAAACTAGGGCAACATTGCCACAATAACAAACATTCTTTCAAGTGGTTGGTGCTGGAGAAAGTAACAGGAGACACACACTCAGTGGAGCGTCTGCTAGTCAGGAAAGAGGCTAAATGGATATTTCAAGAGAAATCATATAGACTCGGGTTGAACGATTTATTGGAGTGGAACAAAATACATTGAACTATTCGGTAGGATAGGTTTTTTGGCATTTGTATGAGCCTTCACCTATACCGAGTGCGTGGCATGCTGTTGGACATCTTAGCCGTGGGAATACCATTCTTCCATATGGCTAAAACATGTCTGTAAGAGCCCCTCTAGAAATCCACATGAGGTAGGGGACACTGTATCTGGACATTCCCCACTACATGAACTTGGAACCATGATGAAAATCGTTCCTCTCTTTGCTGAGGTACACATTGGGCAATATGAGTATAGGTACACAAGCCTTTACTCCTAGACATGGGCGGTGTATGGGTACTAGTTGTATATAATATAATCATGGGCACCCAAGAAATATAATAATATGGACCCTTGTGCACACAAATGATTTACGACACTGTATCTTTTTCTAAAAATCCGATTTGCCAAAGTACCAATATAGCCTGTGCAACATCAAAAATTGATGTGTGCACACCTGTGTATTTTTTATGGACACAAAATAAGAAATAAATGTGTGCTCCCGCAATGATGTGTTTTCGGGCCCAGTTGGGGTGAGTTTGGCCATTTCAAGTAACGAATACATATGTTGCTTAAATATCACGATGATTGTGATTTTTTTGTCCGTATTAGGGAGAATAAAGTTAAAAAGCTTTTGATTCTCAAGAAAACGAGATCACGAGTCGGAATCTCGCGAGAACTATGCTTGTTTGGGCATTTTGTTTTAAGGAGAAGGGAAGTCGGCCCAATCCAAGATGGCGGCCGCGTTCCAACGCGAGAACACGCCGGTCAATAGATATATTCTCATCATTCCACCGGGAAGCACGTAGGGGCTGAGACACAGCCTGTGATCTTCCACCATTCTGGTAAGGAGTAGGGTTTTCCGATTTCGCTATGTGTGAAAGTTGTACATGTATCGAGCAGGACTCAAAATGGCCTTTTCCTAGTAAGTGGGGAAACACTAAGAGGGCTGTGCAGTCGATATCGATGTAATGGGACGGGGATACAAGGGGGCTTTTAGAACCATGAACCGGAAAAGAAATAATAAGACTGCGCCCTGAGCTCACATACTCTATACTCAAATTTCTGGAGGGTGAAGTGATAGTAACGCTGTAAACGAGTGGCTAAGCTAACCCTTGTGAATGTAAATGAGTGAGTACCTTATGATAATGATAGCAAAAGCAATATTTTGTCATCTGCAGTAAACTGAAGGGGAAGATGGAATAATCGACCGTAGGCGGTTTTTTCATTGTATGTGATCGACAAACCCCCCCCCCCCCCCGGCTGGTAGGAGCACCTATGGCCAGATGAGGGTAATTATCAGGAAGATATATGTGTGAGATTCTAGGTGGACACGCGCTATGTAAACAGGTGCATTACAAAGGTGTGTTTTATGTGTTTTTACAGTTGTGAAGACGTATGGGTCCATATGCAGTGGCTTTAATATACATGACGCCCTGAAGAAATTGCCTAAAATTCAATGGGCAATGAAACATGTCGGCAAGTAAAGTAGGGTTGGTTAAATAGGTGATAATCACGACTACTTTTTCTTTTTTATCATCCATACCCAACACAAGAGACAGAATAAAATTGCATATCTGTGTTGGAGTGTGAGTGTTTTAATGTGTTGTCTGACACTTTATTGGTCACTTTCTTTGTTTGTTTTCACTGCATCTTTCTACAAACTCTATGTGTTGAGTTTCTGGACACGATATTTTTTCTTTTCGAGCTTGATGGTGCCAATGATGAGAACAGGGCTATCCTGGCGAGTACCAGTCAGGTTCCCGTTGGTGGTGCGCCCGTGAGGTGCCATCTTGCTCTTGCACACTTTTTATCGGTTTAGCACATTATATTTTGGACACGAAAGCAAGTGTGGTATGAGTGGTCTCACAACTGTTTTTTAGTTATTGGGAATCAGGCAATGGTTTAAATAAAGCACTATCCCAGGGCATATCGACTACCCCATTAATGAGTAAAAGGGGAGCAAGGTTTGCAAAAATAATGCAACAAACGGTATATCCTAAACAAGGGTGAACGTAATAAGTGCTTATATAGTCTAGGTCTGTTTTTGTACTAGTTGCAAGTCTAACATTGCCCAACAGGGGCATCACGGCCATTGCAACGCAGCAGGGTGTTTTTTGGATCGCATGAAAATGTGAAGTAGTAACACATCTTGTGTGTGATGGCATCCGGGGTTGTATGCTTCATTCAGACTGTGAGTTTAAATGTGTGTATGTATGTGTGTGTAAGTGAAACTTGTGAAATATCAGTCAGATGGAGACTGTGCTTGTATGAAGTCTGGAGGGAGCGTCTGCATGAAACTACCTACATGTGTGTGTTTATTTAAGTCATGTAGCGTGTGTGTGTTTTAGATTGTGTGTTTGATTCAATATCTGCTTGACAATGTCTGATTACTTATGATTAACCCCTTGGCTGCGCCGCAAATTCCACCGCGCCACTGGAGGGGTGGGGGGTTAGCGGGGCGCTTCCACGCTCGTGAAGGAATCACCCCGTCATGAGCCACGGGCGGCGTGTGCTCATGGCGGCGTGGTTCCGTCACGGCCCCATTCACTCACTAATTCCCCTGCACAGGTGGGGAATCAGTGCCACGTGGGCGGAGCGGCCTGCTCATGACGGAACCACGCCATCATAAGCACACGCCACCCGTGGCTCATGATGGCGTGGTTCTGTCGTAAGCATGCAAGGGGTTAAGATTGTGTATGTGTTTCTAAAATGTAATGTGTGTGTTGGTTTGATAGGTCCAACATGTATTGTGTTTGAGTGCGCGTATGAGTGTACCTGTGTGTGTGCGCATGTGTGTTTAGCTGTGGGTGTCTATTGCTGTGACTGTATGTCTTTAATTTAGACTATGTGCCTTACATGGAGGTCATGTGTCACTGATTAAGTTTGTGTGTTTTTATCCAGGTTGCCTCACAGTGTATGCTTCAGCAGTGCTCTGTGTGTGCATGTTGTGTGTGGCTGTATGTTATTGTTACCCAGCTCAGTGGTGCTTCCGTGTGTGCTTGATGCTGTGTGTGCACTTGATACATCATCACAATTATGGTTATGTGCAGTGTTAACATACTTCATTTGGCTGCAAGTGCATGCGGTGGAGCCTTCCTCCGGGTGTGTTGTGCGGTTAACAGATAGTGTGCTTCAGTGAGGCTGTGTCACCACCTCGCTCCGCCCTGCTCACAAATACACTGCGCTACGCAGAATCGGGCTGGGGCCTATAAGGCTATACCTTTTGCTTTAATCCCGGCCCGGTCGCGATGCCTGCCCAGACAGTGCCATGATGATTGAATGCAAGCGACTGGCAGGACGGACACTAAACTCACCTGCGGGCGACAGGCAGGGGGCTAGAATTGGTAATAATTAAATTATGGGTCGTCTCTCTGGCCTCTGGGATGCCTCCTCGACCTCGCCTCACCAGTCCTGCGCACTTTTTATTGCGCAAGTTCCAATGCGCATGATCACCAGACACCAGCCCCACCCTAATGGTGAATTGCGCAGACATGAGGGCAGAGTCGCTGAGACATCTGCGCACTGCGCACGTCGCTGCACCTCTTATTATTAAATGATTAAATCCACCTGCATGGACACGGACGGTGCAGCATTATTTATGCAGATAGTTGTGGGGGGGTTTCCCCGCACAGAGCGAGGAGATGCGGAGTAGTACAGTAGTCTGTCTGATGACCTCAGCTGATCCACAGCGGGGGACAGACAGTCAGACTACTGACCTAACTCTGACTCACGGTCACAGGCCGAAAATCGGCCCCAGCAACAAAACCAGCCCCCTGTCAAAACACCAGCCCCCACCCCATCCAGCCTACTGGGGGATTGCCCGGTGCTGGGAATTAATAGTCCGGTCCTAATCACTTTTCAAATTGGTCTTTGCAAAACATAAGAAGCCCACCTCTAATGTGTAACCATCACAACTCCAAACGTATTCTATTTGGTTTACATGCAAAACAAAGTTGTGAAACTTTCTCTAATAAGCGGTTTCTTTTAAACTTGTAGAATGAATGAAACTTCCTTCTTGTTGAGTCCAAACTGGTGAATGCCTCTCACCTTGAAACATTGACTGAAGTCCCTTTTTTGTCAGGACTATACATATATCTTAGCTATGAATAGGGATAACCGCCAGATTACCACCATAACCTTCCACCCTCTTTTAATTATCTTCACCCTTAATCTTCTCTTGACTTGTCTGGTGTGGGACCCTTGTGATCTGCCTTTCTCTTCCTCCTCCACTTTCTTGACTATGGATATAATCTCTATTGACCTTCCCTTTCTCATTCTCCTGTTTCTTTTGGCACCCTTACTATCACACTAGTATCCTCCCCAACTTCCAGCAGCACCCCACCACGAATAATCAATCGTTTTCATCTAAACTATCCTCCTATATTGTAGTCTTTTGTCGTTTTCTCCTTGGCCTACAGATCGCTGTAGATATAGTGAACGGGCTGCCATGACCCATCAGAACTCCAAACGTGTTCTATTTGGTTTACATGCAAAACAAAGTTGTGAAACTTTCTCGAATAAGCTGTTTGTTTTAAACTTGTAGAATGAATGACACTTCCCTCTTGTTGAGTCCAAACTGGTGAATGCCTCTCATCTTGAAACACTGACTGAAGTCCCTTTTTTGTCAAGACTATACATATATCTTAGCTATGAATAGGGATAACCGCCATATTACCACCATAACCTACCACCCTGTCTTTTGTCCTTTTCTCCTTGGCCTACAGATCGCTGTAGATATAGTGATCGGGCTGCCGTGGCCCAAGAAAAAAATGCTACAGCACTGTTACCTTTATTTTGAATTAAATATTAAATAATGTAAATTTATGAAATTAAATTAGAATAATTTTTTGTAGTATACATTCAAAAATAAAATTCCCACATAGTAAAACATATTTTTTAATTTCATCCAATAATTATTAAACACGATGTATAGAATTAACACAAGTAATTGAATTAGATTTTATTAACAATGTCAAAGAATGTTAATTTATAGATTGAAAAAAGGTTGTTAAAATGTACTATTTTGATATACTATTTTTAACATTAAATGGTATTTTAAACTATTTTAAATTATTTAATTTAACATTATTTCCTAAGGAGATTCATTTGAAGTCACTCCCCCCTTATTTTCCATGGGAGAGTGTTGCAGTGTCGGTGGCTCATCATGTGCGGTGCCACTGGCATAATTTTTTTATTTTATTTATTTATGTCATTTGTAAAGCGTCTGAATCACCCCACATGAGGTATCTGCGCACTGAGAGCACATACAGGTGAGGCAGTGGGAATTTAAAAGAATGAGGTTTTTAATTTTTTTCGAAAGCTTAGATAGTTGGTGCAAAGGCGTATGTCCAGTGGAAGCTGGTTCCAGAATTGAGGTGCCAGATAGGAGAATGATTTACCTCCCAATCTGGTTCGCATGATCGGAGGGGTATCCAGAAGACCTTTCCCATTGGAGCGGAGAGTGCGCAATGATGAGTGTCTGGACAGTTGGTTGGCCAGATAAATGGAACCCAGCTGGTTGAGGCCCAATGATGGGGCCCCCTTGCTGAATGTCCAGAGTGGCCCCTTAGTCTCCCATTGCTTAGAAACATTAATTGACTTTGGGCGGAATAGGCCCCTCTGAAGGGTTGGAGGACCCCCTGGAGGGTTGGGGCCCACCTACGCTACAGGGGCTGCAGGTGGGTCGCTGTGTGGTATTGATTTACTACTGTTTCTTTTCGGCAGCTGCTACTCATAAATTTAGCCCCACCCCTTTTTTCAGGAGGTGAAGCCTTATAAGTCAACAGTCTTTCGTAACTTTTTCTTCGGAATTTTTGAGTAGCAAAAAGTAATAAAATTCCTCCAAATTGTAAGAGTAATTTGCTCATGTAAATTACTAACAAGAATAAATTACCTTTATGAATAGGCCCGGTAGCATTGCAGAAAGCCGTGCTTAGTTGTGCTCTAAACAACTCATATCATCCAACATAATGAATGTTAATTTAGCGCAGGGAAAATATAAAACATGGATTCTGGGATTCGAACCTACAATGTGCAAAGAATACATCTGTGGCGTGAGGACTTTGCTCACTTAGCTACGTGACTAATTTAATTGTTTTACCACATTAGAACCCCTGCACGCCTCCTTATTTCCTTTTTCGCATTTCATATTCAATAAATGACCGATTCTATTATTTAGAGAGGCTTAGGCCTATGGACCAGAACTGCCGACTGGTGAACCCGGTTGGAGGCTCGGCGCCTGCTCAACATCCTGTGATTCGGAGCAAAATCCATACTCTCCCTGTGCCAAAAAAAATTAACTTCTGCAATACTCCAATTCCTCCCAAGATAGCATGCTTTTTCCCCCCATTTGTGTGGTGTTTTGTCCAGGTTTTAATATGCCTGGTGCCCTCAAACAGCAGGATTTTCACAGTCACGGACCGAAAATCGGCCCCAGCAACAAAACCGGCCCCCACCCCATCCAGCCTCCCAGGGGATTGCCCGGTGCCCGTAAATACCAGTCCGGCCCTGATTGCGACCCACTTTAGCCCTCCAGTTTATTATTATTTTGGGCCACACTGTTTTTGGATATCTTCTGTGAGTCTCTCTAACTGAGCCTCACTCACTGTAAACTCTGGTAAAATGGCTTTGAGTACTAGCTGCCAGTGCCCACCTATTACAATAATGTCCGCTGTTGTGCAACTGGGGTAAAAAGCGCTGCATTGGTTAAGAATGACCATATGTGTACATGGCTAAGCACCTATGTATGGGCAGAGGGAGTGGGGCTAATGTGTAATGTAGCCCAGTATCTGCAGTAAGGTAGCCTCTCACAGATAAGGCCTTTAATAAATTGGTTATGGCCTGTACAGGCCTTACAATTTAAAAGTAGCCATCTAAATAGAAATATTTACATTTTTATTTGCATACGGGGTGATAGTAAAGTACTTTCAGGTGAGTCTGAATACTTCACTGTAGCATGCAGTGTTTTACTGTATTCACCTAGTATATGAAAGCTGAGCCAAGATATCAACTTCGCATTGGCTTAGCCTGAGGAAAAGATAAACTTCTCTTTCTAAAGGTTAGAAAAGTTCCTAGGTGCAATCATAATATTAATTTGGCCTTATTTGCTCTCTTTCATGTGCCTTGATTGTTGAGTATTTTTCTAAATCCGCTCCTAATGTGAGTCCGGCTTGGAATTATCATGCTAGGCCAGATTAATAAATTTACTGGCCAGCAGGTAGATCAAAGTAGCCCCCAAGCAATAAGTTCCTTTGTGGGGGATTACGGCGGTTAGTCACATGGTAGGTGAGCTTGGAGGTGGGACACCTTTAGTCTTTCTGGACATACAGGCACCCAGCAAGTAGCAAGTAGCCAGGAGACCATGGGGCCTGGGGATTGCAGGTAGGAAGTGTAACCTGCCATCATGGCCATGAGATTGTGCTCAGGAGGACACTGTGCAAAGGAGATTACCAGAAGCCCAGACACAAGAGCAGGTCTATGGTTCTGTGAAGAAGCCTTAAGAAAGAGGCAATAAGGAGTTTAAAGGCGTGAGGGTAGACCCTGAACCGTTCCTCATCGGAGGAAGAGCAGATAACAAATAAGCTACCAGAAGAGAAGAATGGCAGAATTTTAAAAGCCTGAAGGCACTTCACAAACACACTTGGTAGCTGAAACTTGCCAACAGCAGCAACATGCAATCAACCCATCATAAATGGCTCAATGGAGCCCAAGAGAACAGCATTTCTCAGCACTTCTCAGTCATGACTTGACCAGTGGATCCACAAGGCTAGCCAGCACAAAACAATGTAAGTGCGTCCTGCAGGCACTAGAAAGCTGTGTGAGCTGCTTGGGTCCTCCCAGGGAACAAGCACATTTTAGTGACTAGCAGGAGCACTGAGTTAGTGGAAAGGGGAGCTTGAACTGGGTTATGATTTTAAATATTACCTTATGATGCTGGGAACAGTTTAGATCCATGGTTTTGTGAGCCAGAACTAAAGCCCCCATAAATGCTACCAGCAGGCAGTGCATGTTGCAAAAAGCTATATTTCCATCAGCAGTGGAAGTGTGTGTCGGCCAGTACTCCCATGGAAGGGCGAGTGTCTAAGGTGATGAAAAACTTCCATGAAGCTTGGTACTCCCCCATCCTTTAGTAAAGGATCCGTAGCACACAGGTATTGTGGAACACTTCAATGATCCACTCTCAAAAGTTCCTGGGAGGGCAGCATCCTGGGAAATGACTGTTTGTCTCCCACACTTCCAATGTCTGTGTCTGAAGGGAGCAAGGAACCCACAACCTAGCAGTTGCTATCCATGCTTTCTGTGGCCTATGGAAAGGAGCCAGCTCTCCCACCGGCCCATCAGGAACTGAGTGCTTTGTAGGAAGGGAGCTGGCCAAGACCACAGAGGTTGTTGGAACTCCCTGAAGGCACCCAGTTATGATTGCAGGTTCCTGACTTAGAGCCAGCCTGCCTGAAGAAGCACACCTAAGTCAACGCTTAGGTTTAAATAGATGAGAAGGGGAAGAGAAGAAAAAGAGTGTGTCTACATAAAAGCCATCAATGCAAACCAAACCTGCTGCTAGGGGGGATCACTCATAAGACTGTGGACAGGCTTCTCAAAATCTTCATATTTGGCTAGCAGCGCTAGGAGGGCTGGGACTCTGCAGGTGCCTAACTATAGTACTGGAGGTAAGAGCATTGTTAAACCCCCCAACTAGGCCAAGGATATGATATTTGATTCTGAACATGGCGCCATAAAGAGTGAGCAAGAGAGACTTTTCTTCAATTGTTAAGCATTCTTGGAAAAGTGATTTTAGTATTATCATTAGATATATTGTTCTTTGTTTCTAGGTTTTGTGGTTCCTTTGCAGTCAGGCTGAAAGCAATACGAAAACCCATGCACTCTGTAGTTTTAAACATTGACAACTTAGCCAATGTTCACAGTGTTGACGATACTTTCTTACATATATTTCTGATTATAATTAAATAAAATATAATTGATGGTGCATCCTGAAATATTTTCATATTGATTGCGTTTTGTTTTGCCTCCGTAAGTTTGCCTTTAATTATTTTGGTGACAACCTGACATAGACAGTTGGCCGGACTTGTATTAAATTCACTCTTCATGTTGTGTTAAGCTTACAGGTGGGCATATAGTGTTTTTAGGATTCTGGGTTTGTTGATGCACAGAACGTTAGAGGTGCTTCCAGTGTGTTAGATTCAGGGTACATTAAGAGGGTGAGATGACTTGTGGGTTTGTTACCTTGTGTGCACACCCTGTTGGTTGTAGCTGAGGCCCTTTATAGGGTGTCACCATTTGTATTTTTCAACTGCCATGTTTGTACATATTTGTATATTTGTGTGTAGTATTTAGTAGTGTGTGTAATGTGTTCCTTTTTATAATAAAAAGCAGTTGTTGGACAGCAAATTACTGAGTGTTGTTGGTTGCGTTGCTGATTTCGGACTCAATAGCCCACACAACTATACTGAGTAGCAATGAACTCCTCCACCTTACTATCCTTAAAGAGAAACTCTAAAAGCGGGTACTTGGCTCCCTGATGGGGCTCTGCAGTAATGGAACTCCAGGGCAAAAGTAGCTGAGGCCCCCCGTTGTTACAATTTAGGCCCAGTGCCCCCTGTCTGGGCTTAGACCCTCCGAATCTAATTCCTAGCAGTGATATGATTGGATTTGAAAACAGAAAAATAAAAAACAGGCACACAAACAATACCCACATGTGGTGATACACACACACTCAGTATCTGGAAACACAGGGACAAGGAAAGAGAGGTAGAGGCTGGTAAGATTTATGGATAGATTGATGACTCTGTTGTTGTACACAAGGATGAATAGAGAATTTGAAGGCTGTGTCTGGATACAATGAGGTGGGTGGGTTTTTGTGTGGATGGGTGAGTTTGCATAGCTGGATAACTACAAATGTGGTTAGGTGGACAAATGTTCTAGATTGATGGGTGGGTTTGTGTGGATAGGTGTGTGTGCAAAGGTGGATACATGTATGTGGACAGAAGGCTAAATAGATCAATGGGTTTATAAGTGGAAGCAAAACAGTGGATTGACAGATGATTGTAGGTGTATGGATGGATGCATATGTGTAAGTGAAAAGATGCTTTGATGTGTTTGTACAGCATAAGTAAGTCATACGTTAATAAAATGGTGTGTTTGTGAATAATAATTAATTGATTAAAAGAATTACAAATCTCCTCTGAACTGAATCGGAAGAAACATAATCTTAAAACATGACATCACAAACTACAAGTCCAATGGACTGACGGCTTAAACTGCCTGCCATGCCTTCTGCCGCTCCCACTGTCTGCAGGCTGTAGTAACAAATACCAAAACACTGGAAATTACAGGGTCTATAACAATACTCTAATTAGAATTCTACGAAGGAGAAGCAATGCAGATGTATTTTCTTCAGCTATCCACTGTTCATTTGGAAAATATAATGCATGGAGCAAGAGGCCCAACCACATACAGAAGGACGCTGTCACACTTTATCCCAACTAGGGACCTATGATAAAGCAAAACTTTCCCAAATTGTCGATTGATGTTTTAAACAGAGCAAAGGTGGCTGGATACTGAGAATACGAATCAAGATTGACAAAAAGAAAAAAGTATGGAACAAAAACTCAAAATCCAAACAAACAACCACAGATTCAACACAAAGCTATAAAGTACTTTTTAGGAAGGTATTATCTTCAATTACGCTTTTATTCTTTAGTCAGTGCTATACAGCAAGCTTTTTACATTCCCTTCCCAGATAAGGGATTGATAAAAAGAGATCTGATAGAATTTAAATTACTAGACCCGGATGCAGTGTCAAGATATATACGTCGAAACCAAGGGAATAAATTGACATTAGTATGTTTTTAAAGAGGCAAATAAACTGCTCTTACAGCATGCTAAGGTTCTGAACAATGACTTTGAATATTCCAGTCTCTACTTCTTGTGTTACAAAGGAGAGAGGTGAATGACGTCATCAAAAGGGCTCTCGGTGATCGCCCACTTACAAACTAAGTACCATAAAAGCTGCCTTCACTATTGGGGAGCTAAGGACAGAGGGTCCGTCACTCAGAAGAGATGAACTCTACGCAATGACGTCAATGCTGAGCAAGTGCAGTGCAGAAAGAACCAACAGAGGTGCATAAAGAGGCAAGAGGGGTGAAGAAAGAGGCAAGAGAGGAGCAGAAAGAGGCAATAGAGGTGCAGAAAGAGCCATGAGAGGAGCAGAAAGAAGCAACAGAGGTGTAGAAAGAAGCAAGAGAAGTACACAAAGAAGCTACGTGGCTGCTCCTACAGCAGTGTGCTATGTGCTATTCAAGTGAATGCAATGTAGTTTTTCTCGTGTAAGTAGTACGTCACGTGCCCAATGCAGTGCAAAAGTAAGGTTTTCGGCAAAAGTGTATTTTAGCATGGTTTCCAGCTCTTATAACTTAAATATTTTGCCTTGGTAGGCGATGTTTCTGAGCAAATCACTTAATCCGGCCGCATATAATTTTTTAAGTAGTGCATCACATGCTCCTTCCTCCCCTTGCACTGCACATGTAATTGATTGTTCAATGTTGTATGTTAGCAAGCTCTCCATGTTTTCTATTAACCTTAAACTTCATTTGCCCCCTGTTCTATCTCATTATACAGATATCGCAACCATGAGACGTACTGGTCGCCAGAAGCTCTCCTGCCCATACACTATACCACGTGGTGGTGAACAACTCAACACACCAGATCCACTGACTGCTCTCCATATGTTATCAGCCAAAAATTGGAATGTAAATAAAGTGAGTGACCAATCTCAGCCTAACATTTGTATAATGCAATGCTATTTCCTATTTTCTTGCCAAATATAACCACTGATAATTGCTTTTCATCCCCAATCCTATTGAGAACAAATGTGTTGATGTACATTTAAATTGATCTTGGACATATGTACAACATATAAATTTTTAACTCTTTTTTCAGTTTGCAGAATGTTTGTTGCCGAGGTTGAAGAAAACTATATCCTCCTGTTCCAGCTGATTACACCGATGTCTCAAATATGGCATTTACAAGTCATTCGAAAACATGCACATTCACACATTTTTAACGGACAACATTAAGGTAAATACTCACAATCCGACTACTCGACGAAGTTCAAAAGTAACGGATATAAGTACTTCAGGGGTTTTCGGTGGCAGATAATCTCAAATTCACACTTCTACGAATGAGTCTGATACAGGGTGGATCTCTGTATAACTAATGGATGATTAGGTTTTAGGATGGCATACAGAGCTCCCAACCTTCTTACTTTTTTTCTTAAAGGGTTCCAAATTGGGGACGAATATTAGGCCGTGCAGTAGAGGTTGACGGTGTTGCTCCACTGGTACTTGGGCCACCTCATTAGGCAGGAGGACCCTCTCTCAATCTCCTTAACTCCTCCCTTGCAAAGTTGGCGGGATTCTTAGTCTGAAAGTGCTTCCACATACTTGCAGTTCCACACCAGTCCTCTTTATTGGGGTCTCCTCTTGAAAACAGTCTTGCATATGTGGCAAGTAACTTTTCTTGCATTCACCTTTTTTAAGACTTGTGAAAATTAACTTCAAAACATTCAATAAATACGGTGTCACTATGCACTGTGTAAAATGCTTCATTAAAACTATGCAGAAAATGTTCCCTTTAATTGTTGTTAACGTCTTTACAAAAGAATTGGAAAGGAGAAAGTAGGGGATGAATAAAGGAGTTACAACGTTATATCTCAAACTGCAAACATTGATAAAAAGGGTGGACCAAAGTCTGCATTTACAATGCCAGTGGAAGCGTTTCAGGCACACTGGAAACATTTAAAAAAATATATATATATATGTTGCCAAGTGTTACTTTGACTTGTAATGTTTGACCTCATTTAGTCACATCAATCTAATTTTAAACACAAATTTTCTTTTTTGTTTTGCAGATTAACTACAATACTTATTTTGGACTACATATTATATGTTGTTCATCATATTTTTTTGTTAGTTATAGTTATAGTTATTTATTGTATTGTTATCTTTTAGTTATAGTTCCAGTTATTGTTTTAATAAAAGTTAATTAAAAAAGTGCATGTTTTTATTTGTGGGGGTAGCAGTCATCAATACCAATTATATTTATAATTTGAAGTATAATTCTGAGGCTAACTCATTAGCAACATAGTGTGGTGAACTTTTAACCTCTGCGCTCACATAAGTGTTCCATGAACTGTTACTATGGTAACAGGCATAAAGCCGTTTGGGGGTAGGGTTAAAAGTTAGTGGCTGTACAAAAACCGTTATATTCTTCATCACAGAAAGGAAAGCAAAGTAAAACAACCCCCTTGCACCACTTTTGCGTCCAACCCCCCCACAACACTACAAGTACGTGGGCTTCAACGACCCCCCTCAAGCCCCGGGAACCACCACCCCCTTAAATTTGAGTATTATATGACGCAAACTGGTTGACCTTGGGTTATATTAATTCATATGCCACCTTGCATGATGCACCACTAGGATACAGGATGCCTTCAGCCCCAGGAGCTGCAGCGTCAACCTGACCGAGACCCGGTATAAAACCTGAAAGATCAGAATCAGACCCTAAATATCCTGAACCCGCTGTTCGGAGTGAAAAACCCGAAACTGCGCCAAATCCAGAACCGCTCAGATGAAGAGGAGCTTCTGAGAGTGGCACAGGTGCGACTTCGGCACGTTGATGGACAACCCCAGCAGGTGCAAGAGGTCAACCGTAGTCTGGAGGTCTGGGGCGAGCCCACCTTCAACTACCAGTCGTCGAGATAGGGGGAGACTAGAACACCTGCTCTGCACACATAAGTGAATAAACATGTGAATAATCTTTCTACTTTTCTACGAGACTATAGAATATTGTCCATATACCACAACAATCTGCGTTTCAATATGCATGGCATCTATTAAAGAGATAGTGTACATTTTACAGATGAAGGAAACCGAGTCTGCCTCATGAACTTTAGACTCTGCATAGGTACTTACTTGTATTTACTAAAATCTCTCAATAAACACAAGGGCTCTTTCTAGAAGAACCCACTATCTATACACATAAGCTTGATATATATCTCAAAAATACATGCTTCATTTTTTTTCAGCAACCAAATGCGCAGATCCTACACGCATATCACGACTTTAAAAAAAAAAAATGTTCTTACTTTTTTTGCCCTACGGGTCCCTATGTCACCCCCTGAGCAGGCCTAGGGGGTCAGGGTGTGTCTAACCTGCCCCTGTTCATGTTTTGTCAACATATTTCGCAGACTTCTTCACCCCTGCTTTTACCGAGGCACAAAATGGCTGCCAACAGTACCTGGTTTCGAATGTTTACAATCGCTTGACAGCGAATTCAGCACGTGATTGGAACGGTGCGCTTATCCTACGAGGCCAATCCTCACACAATCTGCGTATCCTTCATGCCCATAGATATATAAATGACTTTAACCGTAATTTGCAAAGAAACTACTTAACAGATTGACACCAGATATGCCAAAGGCACAAGTCTGAACTGAGGACTACCTCTCTGCCAAATTTGGTGTAATTCCGTTCAGCCGTTCGAGCTGTAGTCGTGGCTAAAGGTCCTATGAGAAATTGCATGAGGAAAACACGTTTTGAGACCACCTTTTTTCTCGGCCCCCATTTCACCAATCACCCACAAACTTTCAGGGAAGGAGCGGAACTGAGCTGGCCAAAAATTTGGAAAATTTCAAGAAGACGCCAAAGTTATTGGCAATAGAATGTTGCGGTTTTCCTATAGATAATAGGTTCTAACTATAACTACCTACTGGCAACCACCAGTAGGTAAAATATATATATATATATATATATATATATATATATATATATATATATATATATATATATATATTCACTGAAAAAACCATAGGTTATAGACCATATATAGTTAGGAATTAGCATTTAGAAAACCTTATTTTACTCACACAAAACCATTGAAATTCCATATATAGTTAGTTGCACTAACTATATATCGCGCACCCGCAATCCACTGCTGATGATGTCACATATTACATCATTCATGACATGGTCAGTGACATCACTGATGACATCACTGATGACATCTCAAATGACATCACTGATGACATCTCATTTGACATTACTGATCACATCACTGATGACATCATTCATGTGATGATACAATGAACCTCTTCAGACTCTAATATAACCTTAGATACACTCAGTGTAAACAGACACTCACAGACTGTCACTCATCCATGGAGTTACTCACACACCTAGTCAGTCTTGCAAAGAATCAATCACACCTCGATTTCCTCAACTATATAGTTATACACACCTTACTTATTGGAACATATAATAACACATATTTACTCTGTTATACAATCCCTGATACAAGTTCACAATAATCCATACAGCCACTCACACATTCACTGGCTCTTATGCACAGTTATTTATATATGTCAACTATCACATGTACTGTGTTTTACATATGTACTTACTTTGACATGTAGCACTGAGATATCCATTCACTCACCAATACACTCATGCACACAGTCAACCGCCCATACAGATGTTTCCACATGCACTTTTGAACCCATACATCTAGTGAATCAACTGCTCACACATCTATGCACAGAGTCATACACCTCCCAGACACCCACACACACACTCAGTCTCCCATACAAATACTTGGGCAACTAATCAATAACCCATATAGTTAGTCATATAGCTAATGATCAACACATGCATCAGATTACAAAACAACAGACACAATGATGCACAATTTAAAACAGTTTAGTCACTAACCCATGCACTCAGTGAGACACATTTAATCACTCACTTATACAGTCAGTCATGCACCTACTAAATCCTTCATCCAGACACTTATACATCCACTCATTCTTCAATATGTAAGACATATTTTAACTTTACAGAAGCATACAGTCACTGGATGTTGTCATCAGTGATGTCATCAGTGATGTCATTTGAGATGTCATCAGTGATGTCATCAGTGATGTCACTGACCATGTCATGAATGATGTAATATGTGACATCATCAGCAGTGGATTGCGGGTGCGCGATATATAGTTAGTGCAACTAACTATATATGGAATTTCAATGGTTTTGTGTGAGTAAAATAAGGTTTTCTAAATGCTAATTCCTAACTATATATGGTCTATAACCTATGGTTTTTTCAGTGAATTTTCAAGGTTTTGTAAATGCTAATTCCTAACTATATATGGTCTATAACCTATGGTTTTTTCTGTGAATTTCATTGGTTTTTTAACAGCTAATATCTGTAGCTGTAAAATGTATTCTTCTTTAAATCCAAAAATATATTTTATATGTTTATGAATAATTTTTTTTTAAAATATTTTTTTTTCTTCGTTCCCGCTTCGCGAATCGGGAAGCTTCCCGTTAGCTGACCTTGATGCCGCGAAATAGACCGCGAGCCGGTAAACGTTTCTTTACCGCAAGTGCCGCGTTAGAAAACAACATCGTGACGCCTCCCGTCCGCATGACGTTCCACGTTGTCGCGTGATACGTCATATGACGTGCTACGTTAGCGAACTGGTACGCGAAGCGAGTGCCAAAGCGCAGGTTTCTGGAAGCAAACCGGGAGGCCCTGCAAAGCGCTTAACGTAAACACAGCAAGTCATGTGACTTGGTAATAACACTTTTCATTGGTTCATTTCACTTTTGGTTTCCTAATGATGTAAGACTAGGTCATATAATCTAAAATGAACACTTTTGATTGGTTGAGAACTCTTGTTTTTCCCAAATGATGAAAATCCCTCCTTCTTTCCTCACTCTGACTTTCATCATTGTGAGAGAAAGACCCTTTGTGATCACTGAGCAATGGCTTCTTTAGTAGCTTCAGCTGGTGCTTCCCCACCACCTCCACCACATCCAAGGAAGAGTGGACCACCTGCTCAAGTTGTAATTCAACAAGAAGAAGAAGAAGAGGAACAGGAGGACGAGCACGAAGAGAGGCAGTTTTTGCCTGAGCAGCCCAAGACGTCTCACCGGAAAGAAAACTTCATTTGGCAATTTTTTAAAATTCCCAAAGGTCAGAAAAAAGTAAATGCAAGATACGTAACTTGCCTTATATGTCAAGATAGACTGTCCAGAGGGACCGACAAAAAATACAGTTTCGGAAACTACACAATGCATCGCCATATGACTAGGTGGCATCCTAACAACTACAGTGCTGCACAGTTTCGGAACGACCTAGATAATCTCCCTATTATGGCCAGAAGATCTGTTGTACCGGAAGTAACGGGACCAGAGGGCAGGGAGATGGTGCCAAATATACAAATGAGATTTGGTGAAGTAAAACACACCTGCGTATTTTGCGATGGATTCATTTCCTACGGAGAAAGAAGCATCACTCTGATCAACAGAGCTATTGACTATCATATGCAAGTTTGTCCGAAACGCCCAAAATAATAAATACTTCTTTTTTTTGTTTTGTTGCTCCTGTTGAGCCCTTTACAATGAATCGTTTTCATTGCCCCCTCCAAGAAAAACCCAAAAAAATATAAAACTGTTCCGAAAAATTCAAAAACAGTAAAAAAATGTTCAGAAAAATAAAAAAAAAGTTCTTTTCAGAACTACCTCCCCGTTATTAAAAAATTGGTACAATATTTGGAACTGTGCCAACCTCTATTTCTCTTAGTTCGCTTCCTAGTTCGCTCGCTGGTACGCAAACTGGAAGCGAACCAAAAACAGTAAGTATAAGGGAAGGAAACACACACTTATGTTAAAAGAAAGACAGCTATAGGGGAGTAAACTAGAGATACTATTACCCATAATCCACTACTGATGATGTCACATATTACATCATTCATGACATGCTCAGTGACATCATCAGCAGAGGATTGCGGGTTTTTTGGCAACATGCCTTATCCACGGTTTAATAACGCTGCCTTTTGCTTTATATAAGTTTTCAAATTGTATGAAATATATACCAATAGGTCTTTATGAACCTTTAGGTAGTGCTTTTGTTCATGAGGTCTGGTCGCTTCCATACACATACAGATGTTTCAAAGATGATCAAGAAGTTTATCTGAATGGAGAGGAATGCACTGAGACGCCAGATCATTCACTAATGTGTAGGCACATACAGTTACACGATTCATGCAACAAACACCGACCAAATATGGCTTGCGTGTTGCAAGGCACGCCAGTTCCTGCTATCATCCCCACGTTCAAGTTGTTGGAAAATGGTAGTTATTTGATGCTCAATAATGAAGATTGTTCTGAGTTAATTAAAAGTATTCCTTTTATCGTAACAGTAAGTGAACGGGTTATTTGCTGCAGAAATGTTCTATTTCCTCCCACACATGAACATAGGGAGTTTTCAATCTGGCCACAAATACCAACCTTGGGACACGTTTCAACGGCATGACAAGAATAAGAGCTCTTTTGTCTCAGAGAGAGGTGGCCTTGAGTTCGGCCCGTGAAACTTTCGTATTTCACATAGCGAACACCCGTACACAGGTTTGCCTTTCAATTTCAGCAACATGTTTCCGACTATCTTTAACGCATCCTCCACAAAATCCCTGGCACACTTTTTTAAAGTTGTTACCAGTGGTCTCGTGACTTCATTTGAGAAAATCTTTGGAGTCATCCCTGCTCCCTTTCATTGTATTTTCTGCACTCTGGTTCGTGGATTGGCATTTTTACTTGCATTACCACCGGACGCTCTTGTGCTTTTTTACATTTTTAAATATGGATGTCCCTCCTATGCAACCTCCGACCCTGCAGCTGCTGACACTGTTCCGCAATCGCATGCTAGAATATTATGGCACAATGCCGTTGGCGATATTAAGCACGGCATATGGATTATCTTTTCGGTTCTCCTACTTCACCTGTGTCCAGCCTGTATTTCACTGCCTGACCTGTGATTTCGATTGGGCCATTGATTTGTGTCTCTGCGGACCGGTTTCTCCTGACGTCGACTTTAATCAGCTGATGACTCCTATCATTACTCACGAGTTGATTTGTCCTGGCGAAAGGATTATGGCTGTGGCATTGATGCATGGACTACTTGGTCCCTGGAATTTACTGGCGGCAGCACAGTCTTTCTTGGAACACAGCTTTCTTGAAAACCCACCGAGCTGTCCTCTGATGGTGATAGAGGATCCGGTGCTGGGAGAGCACGTATGTTCTTTTCCGCTTTTAAATTGGATGGCTGAACTGTTTTCGGATGAAGACGGTGACTTCCTATTGGAGGCTGTTGCAGCTTATTTTGCATACACAGTTATGTCATAGACCTTTTTCATGTTTGATATGCTGAGTACTAGCATTTCATTGACAATTCATTGACTTATTTGTCAAGTTTTTATTATTTACCTTGCCTATTGGCTTAAGACTCGATAAAGTACTTGGCTGTTTTATTTTTCTTTAGCATTGAATTTTCCTAGTTTTTAATGCTTTACCTTGCGGACCGTCCACATATAAACTTGCAATCTGCTCTCATGAGATGGCACTTCTATTATCTTATTCAGTTCGTTTCCGGATCATGAGGAGGTGTCATCTAGGTCCTGGATATCTTTACACCGTGTTAAGTTAGCATGGGCTCATTACCGGTTTAAACGCCATTTTTCCTTTTTTGCAACTTCTGCACACGACACTTAGTTGTTGCTTTAGCTTTCCACCTAGTAGTTCATCGTGGTTTACATGAGAATAATATGTTATTGGTCTACTATCTGCTTTACTTGTTAAACTATATCTGTACAGCGAGTGCTAAAGTTTCAAGAACAACACGATACAGAATTGTTATGAGGTCTGATCTCCACGACTTCATACTCATAACATAAGTGCAACTTCTGCCAATTCTGGGCATGAGGCGGGTTTTATATTGCTTTGCCGAACACACATACACAACAGTTGATGCGGTTCACATGAAGAGAGAGCTGGTGTATGCTGATGTGATTCCTTCAAATCTAAGACACTAAAGTATGGGCACGCCCTAAACCAACACAAAGAGACCTTCTTAGCAAATAATATAATATGTGTATTAGGGAGGGTGAGATATAAGCAGCCGCGGGCCGTGGAGGGAGTTACGATGGGGCAGGGAGGCGGGGAGGGGGAGAAGCAGGGTGGAGCCCTCTCTACCTTGCCCCTCCCCCTCCCCGCCTCCCTGCCCCACCGTAACTCCCTCCACGGCCCGCGGCTGCTTATAAGTGTTGCTAACTCTTATTCATTTACAGCATGTTAACATACTATCACCATTCACTTTTTATGTACTAGTAACTATGCTGGTAATTTTGCTACTGATAATATGTGTACTTTTATTATCTAAGGTACTACGCCTGAGAAGACGGCATTAGTAAATAAACATTTCAAATACACATCTGTTCTTCTTAACTCCATGTTCTGGTTTCTAAGAAATCTATAACGACCGACTGTTCATGAGTTCCACGTATCCTGAGGTACTATAAGTTCATATTCTGGATTGTCTAAACATTGAGAGTTTGTTATATCCAATGTGACACTGTACCTAGCTTGCTAAATAGTTTTTGATTACTAACGTGAGTTTTGGGACACCCTAATTCGCCGAGGTTCCAATCCTCTGTCCACAGTTCTGTGTGAGAACAGAAACCCTGCGACAGGGGCACCCCCGACCCTTGCTGGAGCTTCATCACACTTGCGATACAACTCCAGCAATGCGCCACCTTTACGGCACAGATACATCACGCATCTGTGCTGTTTTTGCCCCATGATGCGCCGCATTGTAAATGCAGCACACCATAGGTGACGGAACAGCGGCACAGAATGACTAACACATCCCTGGTGATGCGCCAGTCATCATAAATCTATCCCTATGCTTCTTATCTTGTTAGAGATGAACCGCCATATGTATCATCAAAGTTATTTGCATTTCCTAAATAGCGAACTTTAAGGAATAAATAGCGATTCTTTACCATTCCTAGTTTGCGATGAGCTATTTGCTAATTAGCCGAATGTAGCCCAATGAAGCCCAATGTAGCCCAATGTAGCCCAAAGATGGCCGCCAGACACACAAAAAAACAAATGTAGCCCAAATATCAGCCAGATGTAGCCCAACTATAGCCCAGTGACAGAATGACCAATCAGCTTCGCAAACCTCCGTTACGCGAAGCGGAGCGCTGTTACAGATATATATCTTTTTTTGAACGTTAATTTCTCAAAATCCACTGGAGCACATATATTGAGACCTAGCAAAGGCACATCGGGCTACCAGTCCCTAATATTTTGCCAAGTTTCGTGCAAATCCATTCAGCCGTTCAATTATTATTATTTTTTTTTTTTTTTGCCCCGCGGGGCCCTTTTAAAACCTCCACATCAAACCTAGGGGGTCAGCGAGGATCTACTATGCCCCCTTATAGTTATTTCCCCCTTTGTTTTGACCTCCTCTTGTCTCTCGATCCTACCGAGAGACAAGATGGCGGCCGCTACGGACTGTTTGGAATGTTGACAGACGCCGGAGAACCAATCAGCTTCGCTTCACAAAGCTCCGTTGCGCGAAAAGTCCGCGAACCAGAGCGCTAACCGGTCCGCTGTTACAGATATATATCTTTTTTTAAACGTTAATTTCTCAAAATCCACTGGAGCACATATATTGAGACCTACAAAAGGCACATCGGGCTACCAGTCCCTACAATTTTGCCAAGTTTCGTGCAAATCCATTCAGCCGTTCGGGCTAAAAGTGAGGCCAACCGCCCTATGGAAAACTCAATGTTAAAAACACGTTTTGGGACCCCCCTTTTTTCTCGGCCCCCACTGGATGAACCCCCCCCAAATTTTCAAGGGCTGCTCAGAAACAAAATGTGCCATTTTCCTGAACATTTCAGCCAATTCCGTCCACAAACGCCAAAGTTATTAGACATTCTTGCCGGCCGCCGGCAGACGATCTGGGCCCCGCCTGATTCCGCCGTGATGCCGCCTCTGGGAGTTGGGGTCCCTCAGGGCTCTGTTTTGAGCCCGACCCTCTTTAACATCATTATGACCCCGTTGGCGGCACTGGTGGAGTCGCATGGTGCCCAGATCGTATCCTATGCGGATGACACCCAGCTCCTCTTCTCGTGTACGAGAGGAGGCGACTTTGATGGGGAGAGTATTCGGGATTGCCTTGGGGCTGTTTTCCATTGGTTCCATCTAAACAGCCTCAAGTGCAATTCCGACAAGTCCGAAGTACTGTTCTTTGGGTGTGACATCGAACCCGTCTGGCAGACTTGGTGGCCACGGGATATGTTCCCTCCATCCTGTTCCTCTCAGGTTGCAAAGAATCTAGGGGTGAAGCTGGATAACAGGTTAACCTTGAAATCTCAGATCCTAGGGGTGTCGGGCATGTGCTTTGGCATCCTTAGGATGCTGCGGAGGTTTCTTCCTCTGTTATCCGTGGAACATAGGACGCTGACAGTTCAGGCTCTGATTGGGTCCAGGTTGGATTATTCCAACATTCTCTACCTGGGCCTTCCAGAGTACTTGCTGCAGCGCCTTCAAGTGGTGCAGAACGCCGCGGCTAGGGCAATCTTCGGCCTTAGTAGGCGCTCTAGTGCCTCGGGCCTGCTGGTAACGTTACATTGGTTGCCCATCCGCAAGAGGATTGCCTTTAAGGCTCTGACCTTGGTCTATAAAGCTCTTCACAAGGGGGGAGCTAAGTACCTTCAAAAGAGACTGGTCTTTTATCATCCGACCAGATCTCTGAGGTCGGAATCCCTGCACCTTGCTGTCGTCCCTCGGGTAAAGAAAGCGCGCCTTGGTGGGCGCTCTTTTGGATTGCTGGCATCTCAGCTATGGAACTCTTTGCCGCTGGCCCTGCGGGGAGCCACTAGCTTGCTGGTTTTTAGGAAAGGCCTTAAAACGTGGCTTTTTACTCAGTAGCCGTTCTCTCTTGAATTCCTGGCTTACTGCTCTTTTAGTCTTTCTTTTGGTGTTATGTTATTGTGTTGCAGCCTCTTTGCCTTCTCCAATAAAAGCGCCGGGACACTCTTTTTGAGTAGCCGTGCGCTATAAAAATGAACTAATAACATAACATAACATAACATAACATAGAATTTTCAAAAAACCCATAGAGAAAAAATCCTAACTATATATACCTACTGGCGACCGCCAGTAGGTAATATATATATATATATATATATATATATATATACATACACCACTAAAAGTCACCAGTTATTGTTATAGTTATCTCTAGCAACTATATATAACTCATGCCCTAAGGTAACTATAACTTGTGCTTCCTCCTATAACTTGTGCCTCCTCCATGCACATTTTTCTCATCTATAATTTCTTAAAAAATGTTGCAGCAATATTGTCAATGATGTCATAAAAGCTGTCATGAGTGATGTAATATGTGGGGTATTTAGTAGTGCATGATGAGGATGGAGTTATAGTTACCTTAGGGCATAAGTTACAGTTACTCGAGATAACTATAATTGGTGAATTTCAGTGGGTTTTAGAGCTCAAAATGTTCATTGTTACTGAACAATATACTTAAATATAACATTACTTTAACCTTTTGTTTTTTCAGTGAATTGCTAGTTTTTTTTAACATAAAATAATATTTAATTACTATTTGTCAATCCAACCCCCTCCGCACATGGCCTTAGGCTGTTCAGCAGACTGCGGCCAGGCCCTGGGGCATACCCCACCAAAATACAGAAAAGCCCATGACCCCACACTGCACATGGCCTTTGGCTGCACATGATGGGGGTTGGCCACAAGCCGAAACCTGGAACCAAGCCAAGTGGCCGACCCCCCCAAAGGCAGCCAACCCCATGCTGCACACAGCCTTGGGCTGTACATGCCGGGAGTTGGCCATAAGGCCTGACACTGGGGACTCCATCACTCAGAGAGATGTGTGGCCCCCTTCCCCAAGCTTCATTAGGCCCAGAGGATCACAACCCCCAGGACTCCATGTACTTTAAAGGGGAGGCAACCACATGTCCCTCCTTCCTGAGCTTTGTTAGGCCCTTTTCAAAGAGAAGGGGACTGTTTGGCCCCCTTCCCAATCCTCATCAAGCCTGAGGTCCCCATCCCTTGGGCAGTATAACTTTTAAAGGGGAGAGGGGCAACGCAGACTCAATCCCTCAGACAATTATTACCCATGGAACCCCATCCCCAGAGCATTTTTTTTATTTTAAAGGGGAGTAGGTCTGCCTGGCCCCTGTCCCAAGCCTATTATGGCTTTGAGGACCCCATCCCCTATTGCTGAATGTATATATTAAAAGGAGAGGAGGGCCGCACGGCCCCCCTCAATGATCTTATTATGCCTGGGGACTCCATCCCCCATGACCTTATACATTTTATAGGGAAGGGGGCTGTGAGGCCCCCCTGTAAGCCTGATTAAGCACTAGAGACACCACCCCCCTTGGCCTTATTTATATTAAAGGGTATGGGGGCTTGTGGTCTGCCTCCCCGAGCCATATCATGCCCTGGGGATACCATCTCCCAGTGGCCTTTTTTTAATTAAAGGGGATGGTGCCATGTGGCCCCCTTCCCAAGCCTTATTATGCCCTGGGGATCCCATCCCCCAGGGCCACTGCTTCAAGAAAGGTGTGGGGGACTTTGCAGCCCCCTTCCTGAGCCATAAACACCCCCAGGGATCCAATCCCCAAAGGCCACCAATACTTAAAGGTGTGTGCCCTGGTGGCCACTCAGGGCACCCGCCGTATACTCGTTGGTAGCAGCAGAGTGAGCCCAAAGACTCCTGCAGCACCATCCAATTCCCTACATGCTGTGGGAGCTGGTATTGCTCCCTCCTGCTGAGAGAAGCTATTTATGCTACTCTCGCCAAGTGGGAACAGTAAAACAGTTTAGGGAGGGTGGCCATACATGGTAATGTTTAATATTAGTGATAGGCAAACATTATTTTCAATAAATGTTTTTTTTAACTAAACATTAACATGTCTTTGAGCCTTTTTAAAGGCCACAAAGTGCAGCCATAGGAACAACCACAATAGATCTCTGCACTCCAGCTGAAGAGAATACAGCTCAACATGCTTCAAAAACAATTGCAAACTCTCTGTGATCATGAATTCAATGACCAAGGGGACTCACTGCAATTTGTTTTTTAATGTTCTCAGGAGGGGCTAGGGCTGTTGTGCTCCCTGCAGTCCCAACAACATTTAAAAAAAGCTTGGTGGTGCCCCTTCTAGGGCACTATGAGCTTCAAAAATATTTTTTAGGAAAGCTCTTGAGGGCATTATAGAGTGCTGGCCAGCTGGAGCAGTGAATGTTAAATGAGTTATTAGTCTGCTCTTTTCACATTCACAGCTTTATTTATATTTTTCAAATTTGGGGTGGAATTTTTTAAAGGGCAGGTTGGCCAGGCCTGGGCAGAGTTTGTGGAGCATGGAACTCTGCAAAATGACAAAAAACTGAGCAGAGTTCCTCAAGAGGTGGAGTGCGGCGCAAACTCCTGTTCAGGCTGCTCTTCCTGCTGCTCAGGTAGAGATTCCACAGCTCGCACTCGCCAATTTACCATTGGCTAGTGCGAGCGGGGAAAAAAATTCCACTCCGCTACACGGAGCGGAGTTTTTTGCACTTCACGAGCTCAGTGGAACGCGGAATACAGAAAACTCCAAAAACTCAGTGAACAGAGCGGAGTTTACCTCCCAGGTCTAGTTTTGCCCCCCTTTAAGTTTCTTTGGGGCCTAGGGCCTTATTCATAACAGACAATAACTTTGTAATAGAGAGGGGTGTGTGGCTCCCCTTGCCTAGCCTTCTGAAGGCCCCCCATCCACCAGTGATGAGGTTTTTTCTCAGGCGAAGTTGCCCCTTCTCCCCGAAGTCTGAATTATTTTTCGTGGTAAGGGAGGAGCGGTGCCCCCTCCCCGAGCTACCTAATGTACTCAAGGACCCCATATCCATGGCCGGATGGCAGCAGTGTCCTAGAGACCCCATCCCCAGGACAATGCTGTTCCCTAACTGCAAGAATGTCAACTCCCTGCCTGCACTCTTGCATGAAGCGAAGACAGGTTTGCTCCTTCCCAGTTAAAAGCTGCTCCCTCCGGACAGGAGCAAATAAATGCTGCCAGCTCCTGTCACACCCAGGTTGAATTGAGGCAGGTGAGTCACCAGGCTCTGTGGGGGCCCTCGGGCTCTCGACCCATGTCCACAAGAACTGTATTTGCTATGGGTCTCCTGGGTGGGACACCAGGGAACCAACAGAATTTGTTTTTGTTGTTGTAGCACCGGAGGATGGGGTGCAGAGGGCCTAGTAATTGCTCTGCGAAGTGACTGTATGCTCCACCTCCCCTTTAATATTAAGATGTGGACCTGGGGGATTGGGGATCCCGTGATCACATCATGGCTCAGGGAGGGAAGTCTGCACACCCCTGCCCTAAAATATGAAAAAATCAAACCACTGCCTTGAAAATTGAAAAGGGCCCCCCTATCTCTTTTGAAGGGACCTCCCTAAATTCTTGGTCCCATACATAAAAAAAAATATTTGGCTCCATGGGACAACACCTCCAGACATAGGTGGTGAGGGTATCTCAACCCTGCCCCCATATGTATTTTTTTTAACCTTTTTGAGATAGGGGACTGAGGGGCATATCATCAAGCAGGGGGTTAAAATTATCGCCGTTCTAGCGGCAGAAAACTGACGCTAAAGTGGCGATAATGGGCTTGATAATATGCCCTGGAGAATTCCAATAGAAGCCCATGATCACACCAGAACATGGGTTTCTATTCATATTATCAAGCCCATTATTGCCGCTTTAGCTGCAGTTTTCTGCCGCTAAATCATTGTTGATATGTTGGTATCCAATCACATTATTTCTTTAGCTCTGGTGATTCCACAGATCAACCATGTCATGATATATACATAAAGTTTGAACCTTGATTTCTTGAAAAATATTGAATGGGTTTGCAACAAATTACAAATAGCAGGCTCTCTAAGGCAATATCTAGATTTCTTCCAAATTTGTTAAAATTCCATCAAGCCATTTTTAAGGTATTACTGTTCGATTTATTGGAGGCCAATTTTTAAAAAAGGGAGAGGGGCATATGGCTCCCTCCTAGAGCATTTTCAAGCCCCAGGGACCCCACCTTATGGGTCCAACTTTTTTGTAAAGAGAAGGGTCACACACCCCCTCCTGTGCCAATATCAGCTTCCAACGCTCATAACCTCCCTGCACTGTCCAGGGTAGGAGAAAAGGAACGGTACAGCATCCCACATTTACCCTTTATCGTGCTGGCTGGGGAGTGGTGGGTCTGCAGGGTCTATGGGGCTGCCCCCACAGCTCCCAATAGTGTCAACAGTGTGGGTGCCTCGGGTTGGCACTGGGGCACCAAGATCGGTTCCTGTTTGGGGAGTCGGTAGGGACTACAGAGGCACTGGCCCCAAATAAAATTCAATATCAGGGGTTTATTAAGCGTGTTACTTACGGGTGAGGGTCTCAAGGTGCTGAGGGGGGGGGTTCGTAGATCAGTTAGCCAAATAGCCAGGTCTTGAGGGCCTTCCTGAAGGTGTTCAGGGTGGGGGCGAGTCTGATGTCTGCCGGGAGCTCATTCCAGGTTTTGGCCGCGATGTAAGAGAATGATCTTCCACCTGCTCTGGCTCTGCCGATGCACGGGGTTTTGGCCAGTGCGAGGTTGGAAGATTGGAGGTTTCTTTTGGGTACTTGGAAGTTGATTCTGTCATTGAGGTTTGTGAGTCCGGTGTTGTGTAGGCATTTGTAAGGCGTGGGTGAGGATTTTGAGGATGGCTCTTTTCTCCACAGGGAGCCAATGGAGCGTTCGAAGGTGTTGGCTGATGTGTCCATGCCGGGGATGCCAAGGACGAGTTGGGCGGTGGTATTCTGTATCATCTGGAGTTTTCGAAGTAGGGACTTGTTTTTGCCGGCATGTAGTGCTTTTCCATAGTCCAGTCTGCTGGTGATGAGTGTGTGGGTGACTATCTTTCTTGACTCCGGGCAGATCCATTTGAAGGTCTTGCAGAGGGGGTTGAAGCAGCTGGAGATGATGATGTTGATCGGTCGGTTCATGGTGAGAGTTGAGTCGAGTACGAGGCCAAGGTTTTTGGCATGGTTTGAGGAGGTCGGTGGGCTTCTGAAGGTGTTGTCCCATGCTGAAGGAGTGGTTCCCAGGACGAGGACTTCTGTCTTCTCAGCGGTGCGCTTGAGCATGTTAGTGCCCCCGGTGCTCCCAGGCCACCCACTAAAAGATACCACAGAGGCCGGGTCCTGTCACAATGGTGGCTGGAGAGCAGGCCAGGGCTGCAGGTCTATGAGGCTCCCTTTGCGGCCCCAATATGAAACAAAATATGTGGGTGCCCCGTGTTGGTACCTTGGCACCAAAATAGAGTAATATTTAAAAAAAACAAGAAAAAGGTGAATGATAATTTAGTGTCAGGAGCCAGTCATTTATCATTAAATGCTTCAATAAGGAGCACTCCATAATGCTCTAGGAGGGAATGGAACCACAAAGCCATTTTTAATGTTATGGTGGGCTGCTCGGAGTGCAGCAGCCTTTCATCAGCATTAAAAAAGACAATAAGTCTTGTGGGTCATTAAATCCATGATTTTATTGATGTTATGAATATGACTTTTATGAACTTTTATGATTCACTGTGTTAAATCTAATAATGTATTTTTGACTGACTGACTGACCCCAGTAGAGCTTACAATGTTTTGTAAAGCACTCCTCTATGTTCTTCAGCTGAAGTGCAGAGGTCCTTTCTGGTTGTTTTTTTTGGCGCCTTTTGTAGCCTGAAAACATTTATTAAAAAACTCAAAGATGAGTTGATTTTTTTAATAAAACTTTTTAAAAACCTTTTGTATAACAATCACTTTTAATAAACAATGTCTTGCAATTGCTGTGGCACTCCCAGAAGGCTTTCTCATTCACAAATTAGAAAGACTCATCAGGATAGGGGGAAGTATAGCCTTCATTTATAATGACTCTATTAAAATCTCCATTCTAGATCAAGTAAGCAACAGTACTTTGGAAATTCTAATTTTCAGAATTGAATTACATTCACAATACAGTTCGATTGGAGCCCTAGTTTATCAGCCCCCAGGACCCCTTTTAGATTTCTTACTCCAACTGATGGAACTTATCATCCGCATGAGAAATGTTCTGCTCCTAGGAGACTTTAATGTTCACAGTGAAAACACAGATAATCAAGATGCTGCACCATTACTGGCAGATCTTGCCACACTTGAGCTAAAACAAGATTAATACCGGTCCCACTCACTCGACTGGCCACATATTAGATCTAATTTTGACCAACTCCCCCACCATTCACTGTGGGGCCACTTGCCCTCTGACATGGACAGACCATTCATTGATCGAATTCCAAATTAAAGGCCTCAGATCTCACAATGACCCACCCACTAACGTAGTCAGATGGCAGCGGCAGTGGCATAAAATGACACCTGACCATTTTCAGGATTTAACTCTCAAATCTCCAAAGATTGACCATCTAGCCCCTGAAAACAGTGCTCGCGTCCACTCAGATGTTCACAGACAGTGTGGTTTTCCCCTAATCTTCTATCAGAAAAGAGGTGTTGCAAGAAAATAGAATGCCAATGGAGCCACTCACATGATATCTATACTAATATAATAAAGAGAGAGCCCAAACCTTTGAGGCAGGTAATCTCAGGAACCACAGCACCAATCATAACACCCAATACAGCATTGGAAAGGACAGTTGCAGCAGATGGACATAGGCTATACAGCTGGCCACCATATACATTCGAAAGGTAAAAGAGCCTTAGGGGCAAAGTAGTCCCTTGTGGGCGTGGGCGTTCTGCTCGGGGTGTTGTGCTGGGGGCGTGTGCGTTTGCGTTGTGGTGGGGCGTGGCCATACAGCGATGGGCTTGGCATTCGCTACGTGTTAGTACTTCCTTGTGGCCGTGTGCGTTTGGCTGGGGGTGGAAATCAGGTAAAACAAGCGTTTGCAGGGATCCGTTGTGGGCATGTGGGGGCGTGGCCAACGCTACGTGTTAGTACTTCCTTGTGGCTGTGTGCGTTGTGCTGGGGGCGAAAATCTGGGGGCGGAAATCAGGTAAAAGCTGGGGACGGAAATCAGGTAAAACAAGCGTTTGCAGGGATCCGTTGTGGACATGTGGGGGCATGGCCAATGCTACGTGTTAGTACGTCCTTGTGGCCGTGTGTGTTGTGCTGGGGCGGAAATCTGGGTGCGGAAATCAGGTAAAACAAGCGTGTGTATTGTGCTGGGGGGCGGAAATCTGGGGTGGAAATCAGGTAAAACAAGCGTTTATAGGGCTCCGTTGTGGGCATGTGGGGGCATGGCCATACATCAATCGGCGCGGCATTCAACGGGCATTCGGCAAAAAGGGGGCACGGAAATCCTGCAAAACAAGCATTCACAGGACTCCGTTGTGGGCGTGTGTATACCCGGAAAACGTCGGGACAGGTTGCTAGTTCTGGATAAAGGAAGATATAAACAGGTGCTGGCTCAATACCATAAAAATATAAAAACCGCCCGTAAAACGCATATTGCGTCACAACTTGAACAAGCAGGAAAAACCTCTAGAACCCTCTATCAGATAGTAAAAACATTTACCAACCCTAAAGCTTGTGACAAGTAAAAACTTCCCAACCTTATGGGATAACATAGCTAACCATTTGATCTAGAAAATTTAACTAATTTATAATACAATTACTGCAGGTGGTAGTATCCTGAAAGACACTTTGCCAGACCCTCTAATGACTCCTCCGAATGTCCAGATTTTTGATAATTTTCCTGGTCTCACTCCTGAGGATGTAGAATTACTGCTAAAAATAGTTGAGTCTGGCTCTCCCTTAGATATTATTCCTGTCAAGATTGCTTCCCGGCTCTCCAATCAACTCGCTACCCCCATTTGCTCAATTCTCAATTGCTCCTTGAAAGAAGGCCATGTCCCTCTTGAATGGAAGGTGGCGCAAATAGTTCCAATTCGGAAAAACCCCAAAGCGCCCATAGAGGGCTTACCCAACTATTGTCCTATTTTGCTGCTTCCTCTTCTGAGCAAGCTTTTAGAAAAGCAAATCAACAAACATCTGTCCGAATTTGTCGAAGCCTCGAACTGCTTTGATTCATCTCAGCCAGATTCCAACTTAGACACAGTACAGAATTGACTTTGGTTGCAGTTACTGATAACATCAGAACGTCATTGGACAATGGTCAAGTAGTACTCCTTGTGTTGCTTAACTTATCTGCAGCCTTTGACACTATTTCCCATCATATTCTGCTTAGGAGACTTAGGGAAGTTGACCTCCAAGGGAATGTCCTAACATGTATGATGAGTTTTCTGTCAGATAGAACTCAGACCATCCATTTGGGCTCTTTTCGCTCTGAGACCTCAAGACTGACTAAGGGAGTACCTCTTGTATAAGCCCTACTCCATTCAATATTTACATTATTCCCTTAGCGGGATTAATGAGGAAGCTAGGATTCATCCTAATCTCCTATGCTGACAACACTCAGCTCCCACTTTCCTTTGATAAAAACAATCCCAATGCTCAGTCCACCTTCTCTTAGGGTATGTCGGCTATCGACACCTTCCTCCAGCTAAATGTGGGGAAATCAGAGGTCTTGCTCTTTAGAGAGGCAGTAGTGAGGTTGTCCCCAGGATGGTGGCCAGAGGAACTGGGCTCCGCGCCACCTCCCAAACTAGTGGCAAAAAATCTGGGTGTCCGTCTAGATCACAAACTAACATTCAAGGAGCATGTCACAGCTACTGTTGGGGCATGCTTCCATGTATTAGATCTTCTCCAAAGATTATTCCCATTCCTACCTCCAACTACTCTGATCCAAGCACTTGAGCTAAGCCGCCTGGACTACTGCAATGTCCTGCTGATCTCAGCTAACAAAGCTTCCTTAAATTGATTGCAGTTGGTCCAGAATACTGCAGCTCGCCTGGTTTCCAAAGCTCCCCCCGAACGGCCTCTCTCCCCCTCTTGTGACATCTACACTGGCTTCCGATGAAGAAGCGTATCAGATTTAAAATCTGCTGTATGGTCTTCAAAGCTTTAAATGGACTCGGTCCCAGCTATCTTTTAGAGAAATTCACCAAATATGTACCACCTAGGTCTCTAAGATTCGGGTCTAAACCTTTTCTTCTCATTCCGAATTACAAAAAATCCTGCTTGGGTTGCAAAGCTTTCTCCTATCTAGCCCCCTACTATTTGAACCGGATCACTGACATAATATCGATAACACAAATATCGATGTAGCAAAATAACGAGTAAAAAATACAGAATACAAAAATATCGAACTCCTATCTCCAAACAGGTAAGTGCAAACATATCAAATCAAAAATATCGTTGTAAAACATATAGATAGTCAAAATATCGAATTTTGTAAATATCTTAAAAGTAATTGAAAAATAATAAAATATTCAATATAATTAACTTAAACATACTTAAAATACTTAAGTAACCTTAAAATTAATCAATAATTAATTTAAGTTAAAAATAAATAAATATACAATTTAATTTTTAAATACATACATATATATATAAACATAAGATTAATAAAAAATATACAATATTATTACCGTAGGTGTGCGGGACAGTAAAATATGCTATTACCACTCCACTGAGTGCAACAGTAGAGAAAGCGTTGGATATCGTAGGGGTAAAAATTACTATTCCCACTCCATTGAGTGCAACAGTAGGGAAAGCGTTGGATAGCGGGAAGGTAAAAATTACTATTCCCACTCCAAAGAGTTCAACAATAGGGAAAGCATTGGATAGCGTAAGAACAAAAATTACTATTCCCACTCCAATGAGTGCAACAGTAGAGAAAGCGTTGGATAGCAGGAAGGTAAAAATTACTATTCCCACTCCAGGGAGTGCAACAGTAGGGAAAGCGGTGGATAGCGTAGGGGTAAAAATTACTATTCCCACTCCTGGGAGGGCAACAGTAGGGAAAGCGTTGGACAACGGTATTGTAAAAATGAATATACCCACCCCAAAGAGTGCAACAGTAGGGAAAGCGTTGGATAGCGTATGGGTACAAATTACTATTCCCACTCCAGTGAGTGCAACAGTAAGGAAAGCGTTGGATAGCGGGTGGGTAAAAATTACTATTCCCACTCCAGATAGTGCAACAGTAGGGAAAGCGTTGGATAAAGTAGGGGTAAAAATTGCTATTCCCACTCCAGAGAGTGCAACAGTAGGGAAAGCGTTGGATAGCGTAGGGGTAAAAATTACTATTCCCACTCCGGGGAGTGCAACAGTAGGGTAAGTGTTGGATAGCGTAGGGGTAAAAATTACTATTCCCACTCCAGTGAGTGCAGCAGTAGGGAAAGCATTGGATAGCGGGAAGGTAAAAATTACTATTCCCACTTCAAAGAGTGCAACAGTAGGGAAAGCGTTGTGTAGCGTAAGGATAAAAATTACTATTCTCACTCCAGTGAGTGCAACAGTAGGGAAAGCGTTGGATAGCGGGAGGGTAAAAATTACTATTCCCACTCCAGACAGTGCAACAGTAGGGAAAGCGTTGGATAGCGTAGGGGTAAAAATTACTATTCCCACTCCAGAGAGTGCAACAGTAGGGAAAGCGTTGGATAGTGGGAAGGTAAAAATGACTATTCCCACTCCATGGAGTGCAACAGTAGGGAAAGCGTTGGATAGCGTAGGGGTAAAAATTACTATTCCCACTCCAGTGAGTGCAACAGCAGGGAAAGCATTGGATAGGAAGATGGTAAAAATTACTATTCCCACCACAGAGAGTGCAATAGTACAGAAAGGATTGGATAGCGTAGGAGTAAACATTACTATTCCCACTCCAGAGAGTGCAACAGTAGGGAAAGCGTTGGATAGCGGGAGGGTAAAAATTACTATTCCCACTCCAGAGAGTGCAACAGTAGGGAAAGCGTTGGATAGATAGGGGTAAAAATGTGTATTCCCACTCCAGAGAGTGCAACAGTACGAAAAGCGTTGGATAGCGTAGTGGTAAAAATTACTATTTCCACTCCAGGGAGTGCAACAGTAGGGTAAGCGTTGGATAGCGTAGGGGTAAAAAATACTATTCCCACTCCAGTGAGTGCAACAGTAGGGAAAGCGTTGGATAGCATAGGGGTAAAAAATTATTATTCCCACTCCAGGGAGGGCAACAGTAGGGAAAGCATTGGATAGTGGGAGTGTAAAAATTACTATTCCCACTCCAAAGAGTGCAACAGTAGGGTAAGCGTTGGATAGCATAGGGGTAAAAATTACTATTCCCACTCCAGTGAGTGCAACAGTAGGGAAAGCGTTGGATAGCGTAGGGGTAAAAAATACTATTCCCACTCCAGTGAGTGCAACAGTAGGGAAAGCGTTGGATTGCGTAGTGGTAAAAATTTCTATTCCCACTCCAGGGAGGGCAACAGTAGGGAAAGCATTGCATAGCGGGAGGGTAAAAATTACTATTCCCACTCCAAGGAGAGCAACAGTAGGGAAAGTAAATACTTCATATATAATTAAAAATAAATTAAATATTAATATCAATTACAAATTAGTTAAAATTAATTACCAATGTAATGTATTATAATAATGAATCAATTAAAAATAATAAAACAAATTAATTACTAAAAAATAATTACCTAATAATACAAATTAATTACCAATAACAATTAATTAATTAACAATTGAAAAATAATTAACAATTAATTAAAAAAATACCAATTAATAAATTAAAAAAATTAATTAATTACAATTTAATTACTTCCCACCCAATTCCCCTATAAACCCACAACCCGTTACAGAAAATAAATTAATAAAATGAACATAATTATCAATTAATCAATTAATAAAATGTGATTACCAATTATATTTTAATTAAGTACCAATTAAAAATTAATTAACAATTAATTCAAAATAAATACCAATAAATAAATTAAAGTATTTAATTAATTATATTTAAATTACTTCCCACCCTATTCTCCTATAAACCAACGACCGACTCCAAAATTATATTACGCGAAAAATTTAATACCATAAATTAATTAATTAAAATAAATTATAAAATAAAAATACACTTTTAACACATATACTAAAAAAAAAACACTTACATATTATTAAAAATATAAATATTAACTTACTTACCTAAAATTCGATATTTTTGTTGTCTATATTCTGTCCATCTATATTTTTGTTGTCTATGTTCTGTCCATTCGATATTTTGTCCATTCTCTATTTTGGATTCGATATTACTGCTACTCTATTCGATATTTTTGTAGTCTATATTCTGTCCATTCGATATTTTGCCCATTCTATATTTTTAACTCGATATTTTGCCCATTCTATATTTTTTACTCGATATTATGACTGTATACCATTTGAACCAACGTCCCCTCCAGTTGCACTCACTGCCCAGATTATCTGAAGTTTAGAAGGCTGCTTGAAACCTCTCTGTTCTGATTTGTGTGTTCTCTTGGTTAGCTGCAGGAATCCGGAGCACGGAGATACCCCTCTGGGGTGATTTGGGCGCTTTATAAAATAAATAAATAAATAAATGTACTCCGTGAATTAATTAAATATGTATTTGATCATAATTGTTGGCAAATTTTTGACAATGACAATAGGTATGCCATATATATATATACTGATATGCCGACTCCTTCATAAAGCCAATAGGCCCACTTTTTCAATTTTAATTGTCTGATCCATTGAGAAATTAGTAGATCTGCCTTACTTAAAATGACACACTTTATATTGTAACATCACATGGTCAGCCTCATGACCACATAGGAATTTGGGCGCTTGGCCCTGAGCCTATTCCCCCACCAGGGGCCGGGCTGTGTGACCCCATGCTGCAGATGTTGAAAGGCTGTGCATGGCAGACGTTTGCTGACCACATGGGCTTAGCCACAGAGCCCGGCTGCAGGCAGGCCCTGCGGCCAACAACATAATGCCATACGCAACCTGCTTGGAGTTGGCTTTACTTATGGTAACAAAATATAACTTTATGTTAAGAAAAAGACACCAGAAATTCACTGAAAAAAAACAAAGGTTAAAGCAACGTTATAGTTAGGTGAAAATTTCTGTGACTGTAACATTTTAAATACACAAAATCACTGCCCTAAGATAACTGTAACTCTCACTTTCACCATGCCCTGCTAACTACCCCACGTTACATCACTCATCACATCTTATATGACATCATTGATAATATTGCTGCAACATTTGCAATGGAAGCATTGATGACAAAGCATGTGCATAGCAGGGGTGCGGGTTAGAGTTACCTTATTTCACGAGCTATAGTTACTTGAGAAAACTGTAACTGGTGAACTTCAGTAGTTTTGTACATTTTAAATGATACGTTGTCACTGAAATTTTCACCTAACTATAAAATATGCATGTATATATGAGAACATGTTGTTTCATCAATAGCTTTGTATTGGGAAGGTGGAGCACTCACTTTTTATTCTTTTTCTAATACTTTTTAATTCCTGCTAATCTAGCATGCTACAGCGGTGGACACCTTGTTTCAAGTAATTAAACCTGACCACTGTGCACTGTGACAATATGCTGCTGCCAATCGTAAACACAACAAAACTATTTAAATCTTGACAAAGGTTAAGCAAACAGCTTCATCAAATCACATAAATATAAACATAAACATAATTCACGCAAGGCAGTTGAGACAATTACAATGAAAACATTGTAATCGGTTGCAGACACAGATTTTTCTTTGAATCCAAACGATGCAAAAGTGTTATAGTTCAACATTTCTGCGCAATGCATTTTGGTCCTTCCAGGCCCTTCTTCAGGGGATTCAATCTATGAAGTGACAAAAATAAATGAATTCCAATCAGGAATGTACAATGCGCAGGGGAAAATGTGTGATTTGTGCCATGTCCATATGTTTCAAGTACAATGCACATTCAACCTCAGCTTGTTCATGCAAAGCTTTGCACCAATCTGCAAAGCAATAAAAAGGGAGCGGTCCAAAAACGTTCAGCTTTTAATTCCCTTAGGAAACATTTCTGTCTGACATAGAAAAATGAATGAACAGAATTGCACTAGATTTTGATGAAATTTAAAACCTTACTCCCCAAGCTTGCTTTTTGTGATTTGGTGTATATCCCTTCTGTCATTTTTGATAAATTAGCATTTAAAGAGCGGCTGCTGGTGGGCATGAACCAAGTAAAAAAAAAATGAAATATCTGGAAGATTGGATCCACAGTTAACCAGTGGTACAATCTTTTTTTATTTGTAGGGACTTATGATTGTCTGCGGGAGCTTTTTCTCCTGTTGGCCATTTTGTTACTGTTCCTGTGGAACTCTGATTGGCTGGCCACAATCTGAACACAATTTTGTGGCTGTCACTACAGGACTTGGGGAATTGCTTCCCTTGTCCTGGAAATCATTAAAAAAAAAGTGAATAGTGGGGGAGTATGAAGACACTCTGACTCCCAAGGTAAAATAAAGGAAAATGTTTCAGGGTGCAGGTACTGTGGTATTCTTGTGGGACCTAATGCAGCCCTCTCATGAGGTACCACAGGAGCACAGTGGGAGCAGCTGCACAAGCTTCCGCCCCATGGGACCGTACTAGCGAGGACGCTTCTTCTGAAGAAGCTGATGGAGTAGAAGTTTGGCTGAAACAATGGTAAATTTAAAACCAAAAAAAGAAAATTTGGCTTGGGCACCCACAAGGAGCAGGGCACAGAGCCTGGCTGCAGCCCAAGCCACGGCCAACCGCCTGCGGTACATTGCCGAAGGCTTTACTCAGTGGAGTCAGGAAGGCCATGGCGCATTTGGGCGCTGGGCAAGGCCATTGATCAGACCCTGCTCCCAACCCACTCAGCTGCACACAGCTGGGTTTGGCAGTCTATCGGGCAGGGGACTTGATTTATTTTGGAAAATAAATACGTAGGACACACAAGAGATTGACCCCACTGACGAAGAGACAGGGTACCAAAGGTAAGTCAAGCAGAAATTCTCTTGGAACAACTATATAAAAGGAACAAACTACTCAAAGCATCCACTCAAAGCATCCATATGTGTCTATTGGTCTTACACATTCCTCAAATATATGAACCCTGAGAAACAATTGTTGTGATATCTAACTACACATATAACTATCCTCTATAGAAATTGATTTTATCGATATTCATAATACACATAAAAATATGGTTGGGAAGTCTTTTCCAATTCAAATGTTTTGAGAGACAACAAACATGTGAAACATTAAAATCATCATAAAAACCAGTTATCCTGGGCAAGATGGCAGCCGAGTGCTCGGTTGAGTGAGCTGGTTTATCTCACCTGGATGAATCACCTCCTCCGAGCTTTTCCAGTTACTGCGGACTCCTCGCCGTTGTATTTGGAGTGCCCAGCTGTTTGCATTTCAATTCTCAGATTTTTGTCGGGTTCCCCGAGTGCTGTATTTGACAGCGCGTACAGGGTTTGGTGTGTTCCGGCTTTGTATTTACCGGCTTTTCCTTACGGCGCCGATCCCCCCTGTGCACATCGTCAGTGGAGGTGTCTTTGCGGTAGCATGGCTCCGAAACTTACAGCCAAGACCGCAGCTGCGGGGGCTCGATCTGCTGCCATCACCGCCCGAGCTAATAGCCAAGCTGAATCGCCAGATGCTGCCAAAGCCTTGCATCTAGCGCGAGGGGGAGATGCCATCAGAGAAGGCTCTTCAGGCAGCAATCGGGCTGCCTCCACGGCGCCGAGCGGTAAGATCAAGCAGACTGTTCCCGTACTTTTCAAAAACCTGACTGCTAAAATTAAAACACCGGCCTGTATTGTGGAAAACAAGCAAACACACCTGAGCCCTCCATGAACTTTCAATGGTGCAAATTCAGCAGGAGTCGCATCAGCCCTACCGGACCCCCCAGGAGATGCTGATGACCTTCCCATGAATGGGGGGGGCTGTGCAGGTGCCTATAACGGAGCAAGTTCACTCTGTGCAACAGGGGCTCATCACGAAATGCCCAGTGGTGGCTACCCTGGAAAATGATCCCATAATGAGAGCCTTGCAGCCTGTGTCCAATCTCCCGGTGAATGGGATTATGGGAACTGCAGTCCAGCCAATAGAGAATAATCCAATTTCGGTGCATCCTCTTCTAGCTGTTAATATTCCTGAGCACAAGGCTGTTGCTACTGGTGATATTGATGGTGCTATTGATTGTGGTGAATCTTCCAGGGAACCTGAAGGGGGGGACACAGTTTTCTCTCTATCAGAACACACGGGATGAAGAGGACGATCGGGACAGGGAATGGACTGATGATGATAGTGACGCTGGAGATTGGCGGTTAAACAAAGTCTTCAGCAATGAGGTTTCACCCCGTAGCCCTCGCACAGTTCTCAAAGCTAATAACTTAAAAGCTCAGGGTGCTTTAAACAAGGTCGCCGCGGTATCTGGATTACCATCCTGGGTTAGCTCTTTCTCTGTGCAACTCGGCCCATTCCCTGATGTAAAGCAATGGGATTGGCAGTTTGAGGTGCAACGAGCACATCGATTCCTTTAAAAGCAGAGATAGAAATTAGGTTAATCAGGGGATTTAAACCCCAAGCAATTTTGATATGCCTCAATAATTTTTTGCCGAGAGAGAATATTTATGATTTAGCTAGACCTGATAGAAAAAGAGTTGGGAAAGATTGCGAGTTTTCTGTCCAGCAACAGTTAAGTGGGGGTGGCAGCTCTGCCAGCTGATTTCTCCATTTCAGTCAAAGGTGGCCCAAGCTTTTCTACTCTTTCCCTCTAAATTGAAAATTATCTATCAGGGTCAGACCAGATTCTTTCTCTCTGAAATCCAGGCCAAGGAGTTTTTGGACACTATATAACAAAGAAGGTTGTAGGCCTTGTTTTTGTTTATTCATATGTCCTTTCTACTTATTTTCAATTATTATCCCTAGGGAGGTCCCAGGAGTAGAGCTGGGGTGAGTCAATTGCATGGGGGGTTTATCCCTTCTTAATTTCTTTATTTGCTCTTTAGTTGTTTCAGGAAAGCAATTGTCTCTATCTCTTAGTTATAGCTATGAGGGGGTGAGGGGATTCAGGTGAGAACAGGTTACCGGCTCATCCCATCACAAGGACCTTAGTCCTGTTGCCATTTAAGTGGGCTGTAGGGGGTGGGTGGTTGAGGATGGGCGGTTGCTCAGGGGGAAGGTGTGGGGCATGGGGGAGGGTCTATGTTTACTTTGGTTTTGGATCTCTGTGGTTGACGAGGGTTGAAATTCGATCAGTGTTGCTATATACCAATTCATATGTCTAAATATTTCGAAAAGGCACAGCCGAGATTAAACGTTTTTTTGGTGTTAATGGGGCTGGGCAAACTTATTTTAAGTTCATGGAACATCTGTGAACTTAATGATCCTAAAAAACAAGCATTATTTTCTAAAATTGTTCACACTATGCAATTAGATGTATTATGTATACAGGAGACTCAGATACCTTGGGGGAGACGTGAGTGTTTGAAGCTGCCAGGATATGACTTAATTGCCAGCTCTAAACAGACCTATATGATTATGGGTGTTGACATCGTATTGAAGCGTGGAGTGGGGGTCTGTACTAAGGTCCATGAGGACAGGATGGGTAGATGGATCATTGCCAAAATATTAGTCGATAACAGATTGCTAACAATATGTACGATATATGGGCCAAACTTAGATGACCCGGAAGTGTTTAAATACTTAAATGTAGAATTAGCCACTTGGCCATTTCCCCTGATTATCTGAGGAGACATGAATATCAACTTACCCAGTAATTTTAATTTGGAAGGTGATCATAAGTACTCTGGTAGAAAACTCAGAATGTTTAAGGCTCTGCAGACCCAAGTACAAGAACATGGTATAACTGACCTATGGCATCGGCATAATAAAGCTGATGATGGGTATACATACTACTCTGCTCTCACAATAAAATGGTTCGGTTGGATAATTTTTTTATCTCTGATCAGGTGGCTGAAACAGCCTCTATCTCTTCCCCTCCTAGAATTTTGTCGGATCATAATCCGTTGGTTTTGGAATGTCCCTGGTCTTGTCTATGCAGAGTTCCGAGGGCCTGGACTTTTGAAAGAAAACTCCTGTTGGATGAGGCTTATCAGGCTCATATGAAAAAGTGATTAGTCGAACTCTTAGATGTTAATAGGGGAACTGTATCTAATCACATGGTCTGGGACACAATAAAGGCTGCAGTCCGCGGCGAGACTAAGAGTTTTTCATCCTTTCGCCGGAAGGCAGGACAGGAGTTGGTGAAGAGTCCTATTGAAGAGCTTAGGCTCGCAGATTTAGAACTAACATCCAAAATTTAGAATGGGTCTAATATAGAAGAGTGTCAGCAGACAGTTGCCATACTAAAGTCTAAACTCTTGGAGTCTTTCGGACAGGACTTGGCTATTAAATATCTCCAATACCGTACAACGATGTTTGAATATGGAGAGAATTCTGGTAGGGTATTGGCCAAGAGGCTCCAACAGAAAAGTTTGCGGAGTCGTATTATTAAAATTCAGGATGAAACCGGGGTGGTTCAGGACACTCAGGAGGGAGTGGCCGATTTGTTTCAAAAGTTTTATCTAGCGCTTTATACTGAAGACATCAGGGGCACTCAGTGGGAGTCTGAGATTGAGGATTATTTGTTGGAGTTGGATACCTCTACGTTTTCTCATGAGCAGAATGAATGGTTATTGGCCCCTATTTCATGGGAGGAGGTTGAGCTAGCGGTACAAGCCTTAGCCAATAGGAAGGCCTTTGGTCCTGACGCCCTACCCTTGGAATTTTATAAGACCTTCCTTGGGGCAGTCCGACTAGACCTTTTAACTGTCCTCAGGGCAGCGCAGAGAGGTACTGTCCCTGATTCGTGGCGCCAGACTACAATTGTCTTGTTAAAAAAAAGGGAAAGCCAGAGCTGAGCCCGTCATCTTTTCGACCAATCTCTCTCATGAATAGTGACAGCAAAATATATTCCAAAATTTTAGCATCTAGGTTGGTAGAGGTGATCGTCCCATTGGTTTCCCTGTATCAACATGGGTTTATCCTGTGCAGGAACACGGCGGGCCATGTCCGGCGCCTCATTGCCCTATTGGACTGGGCCCAATAGGGTTGATCCTGTTGGATGCCGAGAAGGTGTTTGAAAGGGTCTCCTGGGGGTTCTTGAGGGCCGTGCTCCGGTGGAAGTGTTTCAGTAATGAGTTTATTCAGGCAATTTGGGCATTATATACTTCACCAGTAGCAGAGCTGCATATTTCTGATCAGGAGTTAGGATATTTTAACATTAGCAGAGGTACTAGGCAAGGGTGCCCTTGTTCACCCTTGCTCTTTGCTCTGTACATCGATCCGTTTCTGAGCAAAATCTAAGGACATTCGGGCATTTTGCCGATAAGGATCGAAGGTATAGAGTACCGTGCGCTGGCTTATGCGGACGATATTGTTGTCTTAACATCAGATGTTCCTTCTGTATTTTTGGTTCTAAAGGCGTCTGACGAACAGTTTGGATCAGTATCGGGGTATAAGCTAAATGTGGCAAAAACCCAGGTAGTACAAACACCCAATATGTCGTACTCTGATGCCCCAGTGGTCAGCGAAGCAATTTATCTATGAGTTAAGATTACGGCTGCAGTAGAAACCATTCTGGATTTGAATATTCTTCCAGTGGTGGAGGCTGTACATACTAAATTGGAATGGCTGGATCACTTACATCTCTCCCTCTACGGTCGCTGTAGCGTCCTTAAAATGTTGATGCTCCCAAAGTTTGTGTACCTTTTTAGGACAATCCCTCTTGAACTTTCCCAAAAAAGTTTGGTTAAGGCCCAAAGGATTTGCTATAGGTTTCTCTGGGGGTATCGCCGGTCCCGTAGAGCGGCTAAGTGGATGTGTCTCCCATGTGATCGGGGTGGATGGGCTGTACCCAACTTGTTATTATATTACTGGCCTGTGATGGTTCAGTTTCTGGGAGTACCACTGCTGGGAGAAAGAGCTGAGGTTCAGCCATGCAATAGACCTACTATCTTTGAGATTGGTCTCGGCACGGCCACTAAGGGCATCCTGATGCAAGTCTTGGAGCCTAGTTATTTTAAAAAGACCAGGTTTAAGGGGGTCATTGCTATGTTCTCAATTTGGCAGAAGATTCGGCGAAAATTTTCTATTCCCAATGTTAACATTTATACTCCATTCAAAGCTGCTAGACTCCTACCCTGTATCTTTCTGGATCAGACTATTTTTAGATGGCAGGCACTTGGTATTCATGTTATAGGGGACTTAGTGGGGGCCGGGCAAATACTATCTTACTCGTCTTTGAGGGATAAGTTTCAGTTGAATACGCATGATTTTTAAAATACCTAAAGCTTAGAACTTTCATTTTCAAACATCTCAGTGTAACTCCCTCAATGTTAGATATGCATGTGATATATGAGTTGGTTAAAAAAAAGTTAGAATAGGGATAGTGTATCAATACTGATTGTCTAGTCTCCCGGACAACATTGAGGTGCAAAATCCTAAGTGGGAGGGCAAACTTGGAAAGACTGGGGTTGATCTGAGTCTTGCATTGGAGCTAGCCAGTGAGGTTCTGGTAGTCTCCGGACCCAAAGTTACATGGCAGTGTTTGATCTATACTATACGCCTGTAAAAATAGCGAAATGGGGTTGTAGAAAGGGGGATCATTGTGCAAGTTGTGGGCTGTATGCAGCGGATGCTATTCATATGTTTTATTCTTGCCAGATCATGCATGACTTTTTGTCCGATGTGGAGCGATTTTTTAACCTTATGCTAAATATTCCATGTTCACTGTCCTCAGAGATGGTGATAATGGGTGTCGAAGGCTCAGAGGCAGCTAGAAACGCGCGGTATATCTCTACATTTTTGTTCATAGCCATCTCTATGATCCGGCTGTGTATCACCTCACAATGGCTTTGCCCTGAAGCACCTACATTTATTAACTGGAGAGACAGGTTGCTAGCTATTTATGATTTGGAGTCTTCAGTATTTACATTAAAGGGTAGGCATAGGCGGAAGCTAGCCTGCAAGACCTGGGCCCCGTTGTAGGAATGGTTAAAATAGCCTCTGTGCCTATTATATATAAGTTGTGTATCTTTAATATGTTATAGCACCATGAACTGTTTTTATATGTTCTTACTATCCCTTATTATGATCAAATTATCTAACAATTGTTTATAAGGGTCCAAACGATTATCTAGCTAAAATACATTTCATGCTCACACTCATTCAGTTTTTATTATGCTTGCATTCTCCTACCTCATTCACACTAGTTTATTTGGGTGTATATGTCTCCACCCCAGATCCCAGCTTATCTGAAAGGATTGCAATAATTCATGCTATCCAAAGGAAACTATGGTTTTGATTAATCTACCCAATATTTCCTTTCTAGTTGCCTAGAGTGGCAAAAATTCAAGTGGTAGATATTTTCCAGAGTCCCAGTATCCTGCGCTAGACTATATGTAGGACTCGTAGTTTGTTCGGAGTATGTGGAATGGAATATATATTTCTCATCCTCCTCTTATGAATCAAACTCTACTTCTGCCACAAGTTGATCCAATATAACCTACCTATTTAGGAACTGATTTGAAATCCCCCAGATCTTCATAAAAAGTCAGATAAAATATGCTTCATGGGCTGGACTACAATATTTCAATATATACATTCATGGAGTCCCTGAAAATATATAGAAAAAGTGTGGAGTCTTTAGTATTTTGCTGTAAGTATCCTCACATACCCTCCTTTGCCAATACAAGCTCATAGTGCTAACCCGAGTTGGTGAATTTAACCTACTTACTTCTGTGGGGATCAAAACTCCAGTGTATAAAGTCCTCAGCTCTTCCTTTATGACTCAAATATTGTACACATCAAAAGGGGGAACCTCAATATTTCCATACGGTAATTCATAAAGCCCTTTAGAGAATATATAGATATATAAAAAAAGGAAAATAAACAAAGAGTAAAGAAATGGTGTCTTAACTTTATCGCCCTAATTTTTAACAAAGCCTCTATTTGGCCCTTATTCTATCCAACTCTATCTTGTTTTGTAACATACCTTAAAAATGCTGGTCTTTTTTGTGACTTCTGTCAAGATGCATCCATTCAGCAATCTCCGACTTTCGAACACCTCTCCTTATGATGTTTGAATCATTCTACGCCATGGGCATTTTCATATATCTTAAATAATATGAAATCTTATTATGCATATGTCCCCTACTTCCTAGACACATCGTACTATCTTAACGTCAACTCGACAGATTAATCGTTTTTATTTTTAGTGTAGCTGAAGAACAAGACTGCCACTGTGAGTCACAATCACTATGTATAAAGGCCAGTTGGTTAAACTCGTTACTGTTATGAATTTATCGGTCCACATGTAACTCCCAAAGTTTGTTCTATGTCTCTGGTACCTTTAAGTTGAAAACGGGTAACCTGATTCTATATAATTCAATGTATATCGGTTCCCGCCTGACAGACAGTTCTCTATAAGTTTAGAGGTCCACTTCGTGTTAACATTGAGTTTCTCCGTGAGCCACAATTTAAATTAAAAACTTCTAATATTGCCATCCCAGCAGTTGATAACCGGAGTGTATATAATGACAATCATAAAAATCTTAAAAATCTTAGTACCCGCTTAAGTTCCAATGTCGACTAACTATTCTGGTAAAACAAACATTTGCTCCTTACTTGTTTGAGGGCTCTGATGTAGTCTATACAGCCTTTCCGCTTCTTCAGAAAAATAGATCGCTAACATCTGGTGTGTGGTTCACTACGTCAATGCTTCGCGACAGGTCAAACAAGAGAGAGGCTGATAATATCTTCCTTAAGGCGGCGATACTTTTAATTCAGCACCTACATATGCGGTGTATTGGGCAGGCCCTGCTATGTAATATCATCACATGGGGGGGATTGACGGTTCTAAAAATAGAACCCCGAAATATCTATATGTTAATACCCTGTCTAAATGCCAAAACTATACAGAAATATGCAGAAAATATCTGCTCTCTTCTCCTAATGGCGATTATCGTGGTAACGGCACCATGGTAAAATTAATCAATTGTACGTCCCATATGATTTTCATTAGTCTAAAACGTCTCCTACACGGTGCCCCCGGACCCATCCTGATGGACAGATGCTTTCCTGAAGGCCATAACTAGCTCAAAAGAACAATGATTACCATAGGGCTGGCCCTGGGTGTTCCCAAACCGCTCATATTTGGGGTACCTGGGCCAGTCCGAGGGAACCAGCCTATTTGTCATAAATGATCTATTAAACCTTCGTACTGTTCTAGCATCATTTTATATATTAATAATATATAGGGAACACAATGTGGAGGCAGATTCCAACCACTGAAAGCAGAAGCCCGGCCGGTACAGGTCTCTGTCACGATCCCGCACATCGTACACCACACTGTATCCTAAGCAGAAACATTTTAGTACTTAACCTCAGTTCCCATTGATCCTACTCTATTTAGTTAATAAATCGCATCCAGTCCTCCTTTGTATTTAAACCTGATCGAATGATATCTAATATAGAAATATACCATTGCGAACGGTTCTTTCTTTTTATCGAGCGATCACCACCTCTCCTGTTTCCCTTAATTCTTTCCACAATGAACCACCTAAAATCCATACATGTATGACATTCTTGATTTTATTACTTATATGTGAGAACTGGCTTATGAAAACTATCTTATGGTTATTTTTGTCAGTATAATTATCAACCCTAGTGTTTGATAGCCTGCTTTCCCGGTTATAGAACCTGGCATGTTTAAATGAGTGAGTTATTAGATTTTTTGGGTACCCCCTCTCTTTCTGTTTAATCTTCAGGGTTTCAGAATACTTATCATAATCATCCAATGTTGAATCGTTCCTTGGGAGGCGAAGGAACTGTCCAAACGGAATGTTATCTTTCTGCGCCTTAGGATGGAAGCTTGAATAGTGAAGTAGAGTGTTTTTATCTGTTGGTTTTGTAAACAACTCCACTGCCAAGCTTCCACCTACATCCTTAATACTAAGGTCTAAAAATTTCACAGCGTTATTACTATATTGAGAATTTTAAATTAGCATCCCCAAAGTTCAGCCAAAGTTGGAATTCCTCTAGGAGTTGTATACTGCCTTCCCAAATAAAAAGGATGGCATCTATGAATCTGCTCCATTTCAGAACATTTTCAAAAAAATGGAGCAGATTAGTTGAAGATGTGTACATCCTCAAAATGCCCCACATAAAAGCATGCCAGACTGGGGGCACATGTGGCCCCCATGGTGGTACCCTTACGTTGGAGGTAAAGGTCGTTTTTAAACAAGAACGCGTTGGTTTTTAGGACCAATGAAGCACATGCCAGGATAAATTCTACATTAACACCTGTGCTTTCCGCAGGACCCTGGATGCATTTTAACATATTGATTATATGTGTAATACGATTGTGTGTAAATATATTTGTACACTGTATTGAATTGGAAAAAACTTCCCAACCTTTTCTTTAATGTGTTTTATGAATATCAATAAAATCAATTTCTGTAGAGAATAGTTATATGTGTGGTTGGATATCACAACAATTGTTTATCAGGGTTAATATATTTGAGGAATGTGTAAAACTGATAGACACATATGGATGGTTTGAGTGGATGTTTTGAGTAGTTGGTTTCTTTTATATAGTTGTTCCAAGGGATAGTAAATACGACCACAACGGTTTGTAGCAGATTTGTGTTATAAAAGCAACACAAAGCCCATGTAAAGTGTTAGCAAATCTGGGTTTCTGTATGTACGTAGTCCGATATTGTGCCAAAGAATATAGAATGTGCCCATTAAAATATACTAACAAAATTTACCATTAACGCACATGTATGACAACCAACATAATTTTTTTCTATTTTTTTCCAAGGAAAGTAGTTTCAACAAGAACCTTTGCTTGTTTTTTTTAAAAAGATTTTTAATTTGTTACTGTATTGTTTTAATTTTTTAGGTCTGCAAAAAAAATAACAAAAACAGGCCATCTGAACATACTTTTAAAAATAACAATTATATTCTGTAGTTTGCTGTGTGAGTAGCTTGCAGATGGTTTCAAGCTGCTATACTCTGTTCTGCAATGCATACTATTTTTGCACGTTTTGTGCAAAATAAAGCTATAGCTGCATGTAGAGCATTGACATTTTGGGTGAGGCTGTGAACAACTTTATCAGAAAGAGAATCACCAGTCTGGAGAGTTTTGAGTGGAACAGAAGATGTTGAGGCTCCCTCATCTTTGTGATGTTTCTTTATTGGCAGCATTGTTTTGAGTGCTGTGTCAAGCACTTAGATGCTTGATCAGGATCAACATCCCAGATAAATACTTTTTTTCCTGTAACCTATGAAATTTCCGGTGTCAGAGTTTGCAAGAAACTACCTAGACTTATTTTATTGCCTAGAGGGATTGAAAAAAAGTCCATAGCAATGGACTGTGGAGAGATTCTTGCTCTTGCTGCACTCCCTATGACTCCTCAGATATCGTAGAGTCTTTTGCAGATGTCATTTTATAAATTGCAGTTGAACCCCCCCAAAAAAGTATAGAATAAACAAGGCAGACTGCAGAGGTTGAAAATACACTCAAGTGACATTCCCTATTAGGGCCCGTTTCTGATGAGGTTTGAAACATGTGCTTCTATTGAACTCAATGGGAGTCCAACCAAATCGTATCTGAAAGCATTCGGATGCATCGTATTTGGTCGGTCGGACTCTCCCGATCCGAGTGGGTTGGAAACCATTTCCAACCCCTAAATAGTAATTAGGCAGGACCTCTTTCAAAATGGATCAATATGCATCGATGCATCAATACAATGACATCAGCAAATGAGATGTAGTTTCACTGTGAGTCACTGGTATCGTAGTACAGCTTTTAGATCCCACATTACAGCAATACCTAAAAACCTGCATAATTTACTACACACTAAGATGAGAAATCCTTAGAGTCAAAGTCTGCATTCTGCTGGACTTGGTAACCATGTAAAGGCCACACAGAGTGACACAGTACTCATTGGCTCTATGGGTCCTACTTGAGCACTGCAGATCTCAGCTGATAGTAAAAACAATTAAAGCAATCATCTGTTTGCCACTCAGGGAAGACTATTCAAAAAATAATTCACCAGCTTCCAAAATAGCATAAAATAATAAACACAATTATCACATGTTAATGTTTAAGAGAGGTCATTTGGTGTAAAAGTAATATCAGTCCATCGTGACCTCAGACAAATCTAGACACAAAGAGACACCGAGCACACATCCAACAGGCCTGTCAAAGGTTCAACTTTAAAAGATCCCAATATTATTGCCATTCCATCTACTTCGGCAGCACCATAACAGCTGATGCCTGAGAAAGAATCAGTGTCTGGCAGTTTTTTTAAGTTCCGGCTGGTCAAAAAAAATAAGTATGCAGGAATTTGTGTCCACTTTGTTCAACCAGGAGCTAAATGGAGGAAAAGCTGGATAATATTTCATGTGAACAAGTGGGATAAGGAATAGGGGTGGGCGGAATTTGCGTAATCGCCTTATGCAAATCTCCGTGAAACGGTAAAAAATCTCCGCGAACACGAAGAAATTCCGCGAACACGCAGCATTGCATGTTTGCGATGCTTCTTTCCTGTTTGCAATTGCTGTTTGCGTGCTCGGGGAGGAATATCTCACTAAAACGCATTTTGTGAAAGCGAACAAGCAAAAAATTCCGCGAAGTCACGGACCGCAGAATTTTGGGCAATTCCGCGTTCTCCACGGAGCGTGAAATTCCACAAATTCCGCAAATTCCGCGAGCAGAATGGGATTTATCGCCCAGGCCTAATAAGGAAGCACCAGAGGGCTATGCATCCCAACAGCATTAGTGATATTTATCCCAACAGCATTGCTCATGCTGAGATGCAAAAGAGTTGAGCAGCTGAAGGACAACAGATTGCTCCATTTGAAGTGCACCATCAACAATAGGAGGAAAGTGACATGAAGATTGTTTTCTTTGCAACATACTGCAGGCCCTGTCAGAAAGCCGTGGCCTCTGTTGCAATGGAGGAAATAATATTTTTAAAGGAAGGCCTTCTCTGCACAGAAGACAAAGTCTTGTGGAAGAAACAGAAGAAATAAAAAATATGTTAAAAATGACGTTTAAAGAAGATTTAAACTAGTTTACAAAGTAGTTCTACTCTGGAAAAAAACAAAATATAAAAGATCAAACAAATATAGTTGATAGATGATGTCATCAGTGATGTCATCAATTATGTCATTTAACATGCCATGAGAGATTGCATGTGTATCAAAAGAAGTTCATGATGGGGAGCAAGGTATAGTTGGCTAACTGAACTAACTGGCGAATTTCAGTATTTTCTTAACTTGTGTATGACTATCCACCTATTACTCTACTTTAACCTTTGGTCTTTCAGTGAATTTCTGTTTTTTTTCGTCTATATAAGTTATGGTAATTTTCCCATATTTCACTATACCGTCACTTTAGGATATAACTTGAACTTAGATGAAGACGAAAGAGAGAAAGTTGTAACATTTTTGAATAACTTATAGTGAAATATAAAACTACAGTCCAATGGTAATCGCTAAAGTACAAGAAAGTAGCAGCTATGCAAATTAATGAAATTACCTCATCCAAGTGATAAACACATCAACACGAATCAAAGTTTACAATTAGGCAGCTAATTAGCACATCCATTAATATTTAGCTTTAGCTGAAAAGCTGCTCTTAATTATCCCCCCAGGGTTTTTGGAGTGATAATGGTTCTTGCTCTATCTTCGCGTTTGCAGATGAGAGCAATGTGTGAAAAGACAAAAAAAGAAAATGTTTGCATTTTAATAATTTAGATTTCTGGGAAGTTGCCTGTTAGAAGTAGTTCAAGTAGCCCATGTGGCAATCTGTATTTTGTTGTAGTTGTTTTTTATAGATACAATAAATACTTAAAATACAGAGTCAAGCTATAAGTGACATTACAGAGTTCTCTCTGAGCTACTTACTAATATATAATGTACTCTGGCTAAATGTTTGGGGCAAGACGAGGGTTAACTAATTTGAGCCTTTCAGCATACAAAAACTGGAATGAAATGATGTCATATCATGAACGTGTGCACTTGGGTAGACCAAAATCGTCCCCTTGTTTCAAGTAATTGCTCTGTCTTATGCAGATACATTAAACTTTTTCAGAATTAGTGCACAAGCTGAAACCCTTTGAAATCCCACCGCCGGCCCTGTCCCTTAATATCTTTATCAGCCTCCTCCCAATGCTTCCCACCTCACTCTTCCCTGTTCCATTTGCTTCCAGGTTAGGGTGGTAAATGAGAATATTAATATGCACGAATAGGGAATTCTATTCATATTTTGACCTAGGAAAACCGAGTCTGCATGGTTATTCCCCATTGCGGGTTTAATTCATCATAACCGAGTTTAGGTGTAGATATATTGACATAATCACCATATCTTTCCACACGTACCCCCACATCTAGATTTATTCCACTTGCAATCAAGACCTTAATGTACATAATATATATAGGGCAGTTTGGGAAGACAAAGGCAGACACCGCATATACGTCTGCGCTACACACTGGATGGCACCATGATGCACTTTCAGGAAGGATCTTCATAAAGCATGACCAATAGTTTTTATGTATTTTAAAAATGAAAATCGTACATACTAACCTGTCCTTTAAAAAATGAATCTAGGAAAGTCAACAGCATTTATAGTTTTAGGTACGATCTGAGCCCAAAGTGGAAGGAGGATATGAGAGGACTGGTTGGAAGATGAAAGCATTGTTATTTTATTGAAAAGTACATATGAATTAGATTTTAGACATGTATAATTCAGTGTCATTTGGTTTAGAAGCGGTGTGCATGCTTTTGATATTATTATGATCTAAACAATTTCGGTTTGTCAGCTGAGGTCCATATCTTCCATAAATTAATTCTGCGGCTTGACACATAAAAATTATATTTTTGAAAAGCAGACATCAGCCTACAGTTTATGACAGTCTTTTTTGTTAATGAGGCTTTCTCCTTTGTACAAAGTTCCATCTCAGGCTTCCTTATAGGAAGAGACATTAGAAAAGTTGTTGAATGTAGTTATCAGTACACTGAGACACAGTGGTGAAATAAGAAGCCTTGCACTGGGAAGAGCAACCTTTCATTTTAGTGAATTGATAAGAACAACTCTCATCTTTTAAGCAGAAAACAAAACAGTATCGCTCATATGTGACTTGTGTACATTGAAACTTGAATTTAGGACTTGACAAACTTTTTTAATGGCAAATCAAGCTACAAGTGAAAGTGCACACACATGACGTGTACTACCAAGCATCATCCATGTGTGAAATAGAATTTCTCTACATCAGAGGTATTCGATCTGTGGGCCTTGGAGTCCTGGGAAGGAGGCACCGCATTCCCCAGTTTCACTTGTGCCTGCCATCCAAAATATTTGTTTTCGTTTTTGAAAAGACAGCCACCATGGGATGGCTAATTTAGATCATTATCAGCTGAAGTTTTATCAATTTAGTCTCTAGTGCTGTGAAAAGCTTTCATGCCTGCTTGCCTGAATAAAATGTAAATGTGACTATCATTTTATCTGCAAGTGTAAAGGGAGCTTGGGAGCCGGTTCTGGCTTTAATTGTTCAAAGCACTTCAAGCTTTGTGATGACAAAGATTAGTTTTTTTGAGTGGTAATCCAAAGAGTTAACAATTGGGCTGTGAAGTGCTTGCTTTTAATTTTAACTGCATTTACAGAACCTTGGTACCCCATAAGAGGTGATGAAGCGACAGTTATGCAAAACAAATTGCATTACATATGCTCGGCAACCACTAAAATCTACATTTTGGCAGCACTATTTTATTGTAAAACTATTTCCACATTTTGCAGCACTCTATCTTACACAGTGTGTAATGCAAGTATAAAATAATGACTTACATATACACAGTGCTTTCTGTCATAGGCCATGACCTTGTTGCGCTAAAAATACACGTCACTATTCTCCACTGCACTAATCAAGATTTAATTCTGTGGCTCTCTGGTTACACATAGACCTCTGCAGTGCATTAATTAATAGAGGTTTCATAATGTACTGCAGTGCATTTCCCACTGTGTAATAACTTTTTAAATGTGTTTCATTACACTGCCCATTATTTTATATGTAGATACCTGATGGTGAAAGACCTAAAAAACTTACAGAATATTTTGAAGCTTATTTATGAGAGGCTTGCATCGCGAGAGCATCACTTTTTTAGATGTACCGACAGCGCAAGCATCTCAACCATACCTATGAGACAGTGCAAAGTCACCCTGCATGACTTTGCATGGCCTCAAAGTAAAGTAAGTAAAGTAAAAATAAGCTTTATTCGATTTATCAGAAAATCATAAAAGCGTACAAGTACAGTTTATACCATAAATCTAAAAACAGTTTTCACGTAAGCAGGAAATATATAAAACATTTTTCCAAAAATTAAAAGTCTATGGTAGACGTTTGAGCGGAAGGCCTCATTTTACAGTGTTCAATTAATGTAAACGTGTAAAGCTTAAGTCATTGAGTTTCTGTATTTCATCACTGACATTAGAAAGCGAGAAACAACAAAAATGACGTACTCCTCATCCAGCAAGAGTAATTTCAAATATGCAGATTTACATGTTCTTATCCCCCAGCGTGGTAAAAGGAACAGTTTCCTCGGGGTGGTGTACAGGTTACAAAAGAACATGATATGGATATTACTCTGTGCTGAATGATCATCGCATGGGCAAATTAAGTTCAAAGAGGCCCAATCGTTCTGTTTTGGAAAAGTGACCATGCGAAAGAAAATCCCTAAGCGCAACCTAGTAAGGAGCATGCGAGGGTAGGGTGCAGTTTCAGTCCTGAGATAAAGTTGGAGGCCTTCAGTGGGAGAAATTTGCTGGTAGCTCAGGGTGGTACTTTTAAGTTTCTCAGTGTTCCATCTGGCACTTTCTAGGTGTGTAATTAAAAGTTTTTTGAGAGCCGGCCTAGACAGGGTTTCTAAGGACTCTGGATCATCATAAAATTCGGGGTGTCCAATGTTAGAGAACATCGTCTGAACGTATCGTAACCACTTAACCTTTGATACACCATCCAAAGTCAAACAGTCTTTGATGAGCTCTCTGTTCAACTGGCATATCACAGTAGTCCAAATTTTATGCCAAAGCAAACAGGGTGATAACTTTATAATGTCACTGAGGTATTTGAGGCCAGCCTCAATGTGGATCTTAAAGGTCGAAGTGGTATTGTGCACGCCTAGTAAGTAGCAGATAAAAATGTTCTCGCAAGTTTGTAGTGAGGACACATTCTCGAAGCCCCATAGACCCGCTCCATAGGTGGCCGTCGCTATACACTTTGCCCGATAGATCTGTAACATCTCAGCAATAGGTTTACCCCCAATTTTGGCTGCAAAGGTTCGTAGGGCCCCTATAGCGCGGGTAAAGGCAAGTTTCCTAGCAGATACTGCATGTTTCCACCTTCCTCTCCTATTGAAAACAACGCCCAGGTAGCAGAAGGTGTCCGTGATCGCAATTTTTTGCTGCTCCAAGTATATTGAGCATTGTGGTGTCTTATATTTTTGGGAGCAGGACATGGAGAAAGACTTAGAGATATTCACCCTCAGGTTTCTTTTACCCATGTAGGATGAAAATTCAGTTACAGCTCTCTGCAAGCCCAACTTTGTCCTAGACATAATTGCCGCGTCATCGGCATATAAAAGGATGGGTATAGGCCTACCATTGACAGCTGGGTAATCACTTGCCAAGTTTATTAGATTCTCTGCGATGGAATTTATATAAAAACTAAACAGCAGGGGCGCAAGTATGCAACCTTGCCTAACCCCTCTGTTTATGGCAAATTTTTGAGTGCATTGCCCCTGGGTCCCGAACCTCACTCTTGCCCCGGCATCTCTGTATAATTCTTTTATGAATATGATAATAATTGGATCCACCCCAATGTGTTCCAATGTTGACCAGAGCTGCGCATGGTCCACACAATCAAATGCGGAGCTAAGGTCAACAAAGGTAACGAACAGGTCCCCTTTCTTGGCCTCAGTGTATTTAGAGACCAATAAAGACAGGTTTAAGCATTGTTCCTGTGTCCCCAGTCCCTTTCGGAACCCATATTGGAGCTCCGAGATGACCTTTTTCTCTGCTTCCCAGTACTGAATCCTCTTAAGGACGATCCTTCCTGCAATTTTCATGAGTCCGTCCAATAGCGATATTGGACGATAGCAAGCAGGATCGTCCCTGTTCCCCTTTTTAAAAACGGGCACTACGATTGCATCTGACCAGGTATTAATAAAGCCACATTTGTTTCCCATATTTAAAACGTTGGTTAACAATGGAACCCAGAATACCAGATTTGATTTATAGACATCCACTGGTGTCTGATCAGGGCCGGGGGCTTTCCCTGACGGGCTTTCCCTCAGGGCATCTTCCACTTCTAGAGTGGTAAAAACCAGTTCAATTGGATAGGGGGATGCTGGGAGGGTAATCCTCCGTTATTTCATCCAAGGATGAGGTCGCCTTTTGTTGATTCTGGGTGTCACCTTGGCTGTTGGTATAAAGGTTGCCATAATGTTCTACCCAGAGCTCTGCCGTAATTGCTACGTCTATGGAATTGTCACTATCTTTTGAACTATATACAGATCTTATGACTTTCCAGAAAAGATTGGTGTCTTTGTTCCTAGCAGCTTCACCCAAGGCTTCCCAGGCCTCCATTTTCATTTTCGCCCTGCGCTGGTTAATTGCCTGCTTATACTCTCGTCTCGCATGGCAAATTTGGACCCTGTCTTTTGGGATAGCAGATAGAGCTTTCTTTAGTTTTTTCAGAGCAGCTGTACACCTGGAGTCAAACCACCCGCGTTTGTGCTTCCCATTCTCTTTGTGACTCCTAGTTAGTGCGTCTTTTATGAATTGCTGGATATTAGAGAAAGCAGCCATGATGGCCTTTGGGTCAGTGTCTTCTTCTAAACAGACAAATATGTCTGTAGAGCAAGACGAAATGAAATTCTGGAAGAAAGTTGTAGGATTCATTTTCTCCCATTTTATTACATACCCATTGATCTTTGATAGGGTTACCTCAAGTGGATAAAGAGCCCCGCTAGATTCCTTTGCTATCCCCTCTGTCAACCTTACCCCAAAGGTGATAGGATAATGATCGCTTATTGGGTCATCCCCAATCTCCCAAAAAGTTATAAAATTGGGATTAGTGGGCGATATTAGTGCAAAATCGATTGTAGTTTCACAGCCTCTTCCAATATATGTTGGGGCAAAGGGAACCGGGGGGGGAACATGCCTGGTTGATGAAAGTAAGATCAAAAGAGAATATGATGTTGTTAAGGAGAGTCCCCAGATTGGTGTGGGAGAAATGAGAAGGGCCATCCTCCCCGAGGTCTGAAAGGCCGCACAAACCTAACTCAGAAGATGGACAGATGGCACAATTGAAATCTCCCACCCACAGTACTACGTGGTCCCCCGTACTTTGATCTCTCAGTTTGTGAATATGGTGAATCATTTTATTCAAGATCAATTCCACTTCCTTAGCTGGCATGTTATTATAAAAATTTACTAGTATCACCTTTTGTGTGGTGCCCCATTTAAATAAAATAATTTGGAAATACTGATCAGAATGAAAATTATATACTTTTACATCCCCTACATTCGAGATGTATATGCACAGGCCCCCTTTATTGCGACCCTGGGGTGATGGAACAGCGGGTGAGTGAAATGTTCGGTAGCCCTGGATGTGAGTTTCCTCCATAAGCCAGGTTTCTTGGAGACAAAGAATGGCATGCTTCTTAACAATCTCCAACCAAGGTTTGTGGGTGATCTTACTACCCAAGCCTGCTACATTCCAGGATAGGAGAGAGTGCGTTGAGTGTCTGTTTTTTTGATAGAGTTGACCCTCGTTCCCCATTATATCTTTCGGATCTAGGGAGTGTGCCAACTCTGTCTGTTGTGTGACCTGTACAGGAGGGGCATGCTGTTCAGGGCGGGACTGATCTACCCCCATTAGGGTTGAGTTTTTGTTAATGGGCAATAATTTATCGTTCTTAATGGCATCCATTGGGTGGTTATGGGTACTAGAAGGGGATGAAGGAACAGTAGTTCCCAGTCAATCCACCTGGTCTAGGCATTCAAACCTATTCCTAGTGGGTGCTCCTTCCCACCAGTTGTTAGTGGGTTGCCATCCGTGCCCCTGACCTTTCCATCTGTGATTGTGGGCTATAGACCAGGCCCCAGGTAACTCTGCAATCTGTTTAGGAGGGTAAAAGAAGGTGAGGGGTCTGGTGACGATAGATTGGTCAGTAACATATGGATCCCATGTGGTGATAAGTTGAGCTGTATGGGGGTCTGCAAATGAGACCACAATACAGTCTCCAGGTATGGATTTATGAGTGCGACCCACCCATGGGACTCGCCTGACCATTAGGACCCCGCTCCTGGAGATGTTAGGGAGCTGCCTATTGACGTTTAGCCAGTAGATCACCTTATTCTTTAGAGACCACTGGGTCTCCACAGAATGGGGATCAAGTGGGGGTACCCCAGCCAGGATGACAACATAGGGCCCGGCATCAGGGGGGAGATCAATGTAGCCCCCACGAAAATTCTGGTGACTTTGATGTTGGTTAACTATACGCTGGGGAAAAGGGCTGGTAATCTTACTCAGGTTATGGGCTGCCCTAGAGATAGTTTTGGGCTGTATCTGTTTATTGGGGGGTTTTATGTCTGGTTTTGATGGGTTTAATGTGGGGGGAACAGAGACGTTTGGAATTGTCCGAGGTTTGGGAATTGGAGTAGGTTTTGGTAGTGGTGGGAGCAGAGTTTGAAGGACAGGGGAGGCAGCGTTAGGATCTGGAGCCGGTTGGATGCCAGCGTTAGGGTCTAGAGCCGATTGGATGCCATCATTGCTTTCCTGGGGGACACCCTCAGCGATACGGGGATATGTGGCCTCCAGCTGTTTTAGGCTAAGAGTGGCCAAGGATACTAAGGTCTTATCCATCTCAAGAAGATGATTCTCAATGCGTGACAGTCTGAGTTCAAAAGGTGACAGTAGTTGTTTTAAAGTAACCCAGACTGTTTTGAGAAAGTCTTCATTGTCACCTGCCTTGTCCATGTCCCTCCCTAGCTCGTTTTGCCCTCCCCCTATTAAGTTCTCGCCACAAACAGGGAGGTGCTCTAAAGCAGGGGCGAGAGTGATGTTAGAATGGTTGTGTTCACTATCACCCCCTGTTAGCTGGATGACCGAATTTGATGTTTGTGTGAGCTCCCATGTATTGGGCAGTGTTCTTCTGTGATTGAAAAACTGCTGCCTTGCAATTTTTGCTTTTTTGCGGGCGTAAGCAGATCTTGCATTATATTTCTTTTTCAGGGTTAGGCCATGTAGACTTTTGCTTTTTGTTACAGAGGAGGGGGGGGCGGGGGCAGGGATGTCCGACCGAGTGATAGTGATTCCAGGTCCAGTGGGCGCATGTCCCTCAGAAGGTTTAGAGGGCATGGAGGTAAAGATAAAAGTGGGCTCTGGTGGGAGTGGAGAAGAAGGGGAAGGATGATGGATATCGGCGTGAATTATCAAAGGAAGAGGGCGTGAGGCGTGTTGGGGGGATGCAGCAGACGCAATTTTTCCCAAGGAAGATTTTTGGGAGTTTGCAAAAGTTTGAGAAAGCCTGCGCGCAGCATCTAGCTCAATTGAAACCCTCTTTTGGATTTTGGTAATTTCGGCGTCAATTGCCAAATTTGTTTTCACAAGAAAATCATCCAAGGTCCCATTTGGCTTGCTCAATCCCAGTGCAGTCTTGCTGCGACTACCCCGAGAGCACATGATGTGTGGTAGTTACAGTTCCAGAAGTGTACTCACTAGTATCGATGTGGAGGCACAATGACACGAACCAAGGGGGATGGCCTCAAAGATATGGAGCAAGACATAGCAGCGAAAGTCACTGCATTGCCTTACTCTGCGTTAAGGAGGTGTTCCATGGGCTTTGTTGAGGTTTCCACACAACACTCATGGATTTTGATGCTCCCCCATATTTCCAAAATCAAGTATACCTGGGGCAGCTCCCCAGTTGAGGCGTAACAAGGAGAATTATTCTAATTTCTCCTATTTTTTTCCTCTTTCATGTGTGGTGCAGCTCACATAGAAAGAAGAAAACGCCTCTCTGGATTGTTTTTGTGAAGGAAGGTGCCCCTTCCTGGACAAAAACAGTCCTGCCTATGTAGGTGCTATGCAGGAATTTGTACGCCAACATAAGGGAAAAGGACAGGAATGCACAGTGCCAGGATTTGCAATGCTGCCCTACGCCAATTCACCATGAATGAGGCCCTTGGATTTTAGCTGCACCTTTACCTCCACCCCACGCTCACAGACCTTTGGTTTGCTAAACACTGTGTGATATTATTTCCCCATCGTAAAATGTATTTGCTGTGGGAATTTGGGGTGTTTATCATTGTCAATAATTGTTTGTGAGGAGTACCAGGTACTAGAATTTTTTGTGCAAAAGGGGTCCTTACGCCTAAAAAAAGTTTGACAAAAGGGTCATCAAATGTTTGAAGACCTCTGCTCTACATGAATGAGAAGGCTGTGTTAATACTTGCCAACATATCTGAGAAATTGTAGGAGTACACCTGTAGCAGTGCCATGAGATGTTTAAGTAAATGTGCCGGTATTTGACTATCTATTTTAATATCTCTATGACTCTCTAAATATCTATGTCCGTGGCTATAAACAAACAACTCAGTGCCTGTGTTATGGAAACGAGAGCAATATAGATGTGACTACAACTTTGTTTGAATCTGCTGCATGCACAAGTAGTTTCTGTGTAAGTGACTGAATGTATATGTGCTTCTGTAGCTGCATGACAAAGCAGTGTAGTAGAACTACTACACCCCAAATTCAAAGAAAAACACTCTTTGAGAACACCACATCATATATACACATGTTTATATTTCCGCATCTTCTAATGCCTTGCTAACTAAAAGTTTAACTCAATCTACAGGTTTTTTTTACTACCAATTACACCATGTCGTATGCAGCAAATGTAGAACATACTAATTCAAAGCAACAGATTGTGAACCAACTTCCCACACAACTAGTCTGAAAATCGAACAAACTGTCACATTCTCCTAAACTCATAAAGTGTCTTACATGATATTAAACATGTAAAGCCACTCACAAAACCACTCACACATTACCTCATATAGTTCCAATATATTCTGAAAAATATTTGATACTCTCTAATAACATTCTCACATACAAATGTTTCTCCAAATTAAATGTAATTCACATACCTAAAAGTTGAGTAAATTGATCAAATATTACTTTTTGGTATTATCAGATAGATACAGTACTGTCAGGAAATTAAAAAAGGAGTTAAGCATAAGAATGGCTCACCACTCTCATACAAAGCAACAATTAATGGCAGCATTTTTAACTTTTCACCCTTTGATAGAGCGAAAGGCAGCAAATAAAAACATATATTTCACTTATTTTTTTTGTCACTCCATTCCTGAATGGTTAGTATGTGTTAACCCTTTTATGTGTGGGTGTTTTGCAAACCTCTGACAATGGGCTATACTTGGGTACATGTGGGTGATATGTGTGCTGTTTTTGGGCGCTTTTCTCTCTGGTGGCCATCTTGGAAGACTTATTTATTATGAAGCTCCCATCTCCCCTCATTTACTGCAGTGTCATCAGTAGAAAATGCTTTCAATTTTTAACTTCTATTCCATTAAGATTGTGGTCAGAAATGCCACACTTTTGCCAGGAATTCAGAATGTTAGCACACTAGTTGCTCATCAGAACACTACACTGTTGTAAACTGCTGATCACCAGGGAGTTAACTTGCAATCTGCTGCTGGTGCTGAAAGGAAATGTTCACTTATTTATGTCTACAGCACTAACCATAATTTCTATGACAAAATGAAACCCCTTATTTTGTTCCCTTCTAATTTAAATGTTTGAGGTTTTACCAGTTTAATTCAATCAAGATGGCTTCAGGTGTACCATATTTTGTCATAAGTAATACTGTTAGTGCTCTAGTTATTCTTTAGAAGCCTCTTGGAGGCTGCATTAGAACACACAGGAATCAACTGACAGGCTGCTCCTATTGGAAATATATGTTTTACTGAGAATGTCAGACTTAATTCTCATGTGGCTGAGAAACATAGTATGTATTTACAGACAACTTGCTCTTATTTAAGCTTCTGGAGCACCTTCTATAACCTCAATCTCCAACACAACCAGTATCAACACTAACTTTCTTTTAATCAAAATCAACCAAAAACAAGCCAGACAATGTTCTAACTTGTGACAACGCTACATATGACATATCTTCTGTAAATACAGTAGTTCTAATATTCCAATAATAATAAAAGCTGCATCTACACCTAAACCTTGTGATTTAACTATAGTAAAAACATATCTAGAGAGAAGGCAAACTGTTGGCGCCGTACATGTAGGTCTTTCAAAAAGCAAAAAACGTGGAATACATCATCCAATATGTTTTACACCATCAAACTGATCACATTTTATAGCCAGACATTAAACATCATTGCCATTTGGAAATGTAATTAAATCAATAACTACCCATCGCACCATTTACTAATCCTTCCTCAACATATAAATTACCCCGCAAAATAACTACAGTATTTACACACACGTAAACACTTTTCTAATACAGTAGTCATAGATACAGATTCCTCTAATGAATCCAGTTTGACTTGAAGTTTTTCATTTAGCACTATTGTTACTCCCTGGTGTTTTATTTTGTCTATAGATGTAAGTTCCAAAATGTCTTCTTCTCCAGTTTGAGCAATTCTTCATTAAAATTGGAGCACTCTTGAAGTATACTTGTTAAACTACCTATGATTTTCCTTCTTCAGTCAAATTGAATATTAGTTGTGCTGGTGTTCTGTTAGAGGTAAGTAGAGTTTCTAAGATACTCTTACTTTCCTTTGTCATAATTCCAATGCTAATATCCTTCAGAATATTTCTATATATCTCATCAGATGCTTAACACATATTCTGCAGTGGTAACTTGTATTGGAAATTCAGCCAAATGTGTAAGTTTCCAATACTCCCTAATGAATTATGTGTTTGTTAATGCAGAAGTGTCTTGCAAACAGGCTCTACTTTCACAGGGGTTAGTTGCAGGATCTCACCAAACGCAATTAAATGCATTCCTCCAACGAAAACATGGTACTCTTTTCTTAAAAGCTGCTGCATTCTAAAGTGAACAAAGGCAAGCATTACATTCGAAACCATGCTTACCTCATCAATGATTAAAAGATTAATTTTCTCCAAAACTCTTGCTTCTTCATGACATGCTTCACCAGATAACTTCTGGTGTTCCAGTTTGTTATCATGTTCTACAGGTAGCATTAAAAGGCTATGTAGAGTAATTTGTTCAATATTGTGTGCAGCTATTCCAGTTGATGCTGTATTATACACATCAAATTTGATTGTGCTGCCCTTCATAGGTAAGTGGTGAGGATTTTAATCAAAAAGCTTTTTCCTGTGTCAGCTTGACCACTGATATATAATAGAATTGGTTTAAAGGATGAACAATTGCATTATTTCTTCTCATGGAGAAATCCATATTCTATTTTCTCTTTGTTTTTTTTTTTTTTTGTTTTTTTTTTTTTTGTGTCCTCATTTGCCTTACCCCCTGCTTAGGAAATGCCAACCACCTTGCGTGTCCCCGACCAAGAGAGGGAACCAAGAAAATGATACTCATCTCTGGAACTGGACTCCGAGATATTTTACTGGTGGCAGAGAAGTCCCAAGGAGAAGGGGAATTTATTTTCTCTTTTACTTACATGTAAATGTCCTTCTGTTCATTGTTGAGTTGCGCACCTACCTGCTCCAGGTGTTTAATTTCTTGCCTAGCTTGTTCCATTGCACTTTACACCTCATTCACAGCTATTGCAGCTTCATTTTCAATAATAGATGGTCCAAGAGGATCTTGACTGAGTGAGGCAGAAAGAATGATAACTCAGGAACATCCATTATCTAAACATATAGTGTTCCTTCAATTAAGTACTTCAAAGCATCACAACTTCTTGACCACAATAGCTACAATTTGTTCAACCCAAATCATCGGGAGTTGTTATTAATCATGTAACAGAGTCATGTGGTTTATGATGAAAAGCTTTTTGATTTATTTGTATTGCTTTTGCAGATACATATAAATGTTCAGCCCAGCCAAAGCATTTCGTCCTACAAGGGCTTCATCAGGGTTTGATTAGTGATATAATTCAAGATGTGTGTTGTTACTGGAAAAAAAACCTTGTGCTCTTTGGAACCAAATCATTAGAGTACCCTATCAGAAAAATCCTCATAAATATGAGGCTTCAAAACATGTATGTGTGCCCTCCTTCGTCCGAGGGGAAAACGATTTCTTTCAAGAAATCTCAAGGCAAATTTTCATATTCATCAAGTAGAGGGAACGACAACCTCCATCTTCCAAAGTCAGGATGGAGGTTGTCATTCCCTTTACACGATGGATATCAATGGCTATAATTGGGCGGTCGGAATGTAAACCAACGATGTCAGTAAGCCTCCGATGAGCAGTCAGAGGCTTACCAATCAAAATCATAAGTTTTCATCTTTACCTTAAACTTCATCAACAAATTCCCTTGCAGAGAGATTTTGAAGATCAATACCTGTCTTCAGTATATGATTCGCATTATGTAAAAGCCCAGACGAGTCGCTCTCAAACAGAGGATGGAAAATGTACGGAATGAGCTGATTAATTCATGGACTTTATGAATACAGTCATGTTGAGTGGTATTCAGCTGCTGGTTTCTGTACAGGACGGTCATCATAGTGGCCTCCTGCTCCAGGGGGAAACTGTTGGAAAAACAATGAGCCTCTAAACTTTTTTCCCATACACTCAAGGGAGCTCATTTTGGTTGTTTCATTTGAAACAACTCAATAGCATCACCAATGATTTCTTCAGATGCAAGGGATTGATGCTTTAATATTTATAAATTTGTTCTGTACTGGATTGATACACTTTTTTCAATCTGTTCATTTGATGCTAATATATTATCCTCTATACAAGCTAAATTTTCAGCAACATCAACATGTGTATAGTAAACACTGGGTGTAATGTTGCTATAGTCCTATAGTTTCAATATTCTGTTTAAAATCTAAAGTTAAGTGCACAACTCTTCCTTTTAGTCCTTTCTGGAGCTCAGTTAGAGGTAATGTTCCTTTCTTTGGCTTCATACAAACTATGGCTTGCAATGGCTGTATTCACTGAATTAGAATTGACTCATAATAATTTAATACGTTAAGCTCTTCTGGAACAGACACAAATTCTTACAGATGGCTCTAGCTTCCATTTTATTATTTTCTAACGTATTAAAGCAGTACTTACATATAATCTGCTGTGCAAACAAATTAAATCTTTCCTTGACAAATATATATGCACCAAATTCTTGCAACTTATCATTGTTCTCTTTTTCAGCTTTAGAGTATACACCTACATTGAGAGTTTGCATTTTGTAGTGAGTGTGTCGACAACAAATAGAAACACAGTTTGTTGCTCTGAGCAAACTGTCTAAACTGTGCAATCTGTTGTTTTTAGTACTACTCTCTGTATCCTATTCTTCCACACCTCCAGTAACCAACTCTGAATTTTTCCTGAGACTCATCTTCTGGACCAAGCAGCCAAAACTGAATATCTTCACATACTTTTTTACATCTATTAATGTACCATACAATAAAACTCTATTCATCTCTCCTAAAAATAAGGCAGGAGATTTAACATAGTAAAGTCTTCTAACTAAAATTTGTATATGGAGTGGTGAACAGCTAAGATCCTAAAATGTTAAAAGGTGTTTCTGCAAACTTTCCTTGAATGACATGCCAGTGATTGTCCCTCTAAATTACTATAATTTCTCACTTTGCATGGACCTAATCCTTGCAGAATAGCAATTTTCTGTTTGAGATTTCTGGATAGCAAGTCTGTATAAAATTGTATAACAAATCAATTGAGTCACGACGAATACTGCACATAGAACTACAGTTCCATTTGTATACTGGGACCTGTGAACACCCTCCTTGCACCTCCAGCTACCACTTCCTCTACATTCCTAGGAACCATCTACTCCTTTGCAATAGGTGTGCCATCTTTTACTTCATTACAACAACCAATTAAATCAACTGTATGTACTAATGTGTTCTGTCTTAGGGGTATGCTTCCATTCACATATAAACACTTTGCAAAAAGTACTTCTATTAATAAGTCTTTTTCTAACAATTCATTTCTTCATACACAACACTATTGTATCTAGTGTCCTCATTCTAATTAATATCATTATAAATACTTTCCTCTTCAGAGCAAATGTTTTTTCAACAACACTCTCAATATGTTCCTTTTGCTTAATTGCAACACTTTTCCTCTTATACTTCTTCATCCTTTTCAGCAAATTTTGTACTACTCTAGTCTAAAACATTATAGCTCTTAACTCCTTAACTGTTTCTGTCACCCTGATTTCTAAGAGCATTTCTTACTTTCAGAAACACATACTCCTTCCTTTTTTCCACTTGATTCATATATTCCATTTTTTGATGAGACTGTAGTCACATTTTGGACATATATTTTTGAGAAACTGCTTAATACTCTTTTCTCTGGATATTCGTAATCTTATTTTGCTTATCTTTCTCAGTTTGCAGTTCATAATACTGTTTTCTCTGTTCCTATCACCTATCTCTCTTGTCAGGTATTGTAAATCTTGTTTCCTAAATAAAATCAGATGTCTATAAAAAAAATTAGCAATGCACATCTACAACAAATAATGTTATTACTAATTTACTGACTAACAGGTTATTCTTTAGTCTAGAGTTTATAATGAGCTATAAAAGACATACTTTCCTTTTATTTTTGTTCTGCCTTCCACAGTACTAAGATATCACTCTCTCTCCATCTACCTCTCTTGGATATATATGTACTATAGATATGCTCAGTCTAACTGAGTGTGTCAGTCACTGCATTAATGTGTCCTTGGGTGTGTCACTGTATGCAATACTCTATCCCAGAATGTCTCACTGTATTTATCACAGAGTTTGTGGCTAAGTAAATGACTGCATCAGAGTATTCACAGATGTCTAATTGTGTGTATCAGTGTGTCAAAGAGTATCTCACTGTCTGTACAAATGAGTGTGCCAATGTCTTACTGTGTCCATCACTCTCTCATGGTATCTGAGTGTGTGTGTAAGTGAGTGTGTCACTATATCATTCAATGCAATTCTGTGTTTATGAGTATATCAGTGTATGTATTTGTGTCTACAAGAGAGTATGTATTAGTGAGTATGAGTCAGTGAGTGCATCAGGGGTATGCATGGGTGTCTTAGTGTATATATCAAAATATGCCAGAGTATCTAACTATGTTTATAAGTGACTGTGTGAGTGTATCAGTGAATGCATTGCTGTGTGCATGGCTGTTCCACAGTATGGAACAGTATGTCCCAGAGTGTACAATTTTAGTTCGTGTGTAAATGAGTCAGCAAGTGCATTACTGTGTACATGGGTGCATCAGTGTATTTAGTAATGTGTCCCAGGGTGTTTGAGTGTGTAAATAAGTATGTTTCTGAGTCAGTTACTGAATGTATCAATGTATCCATGAGTGTGTAACTGTATGCATCAATGTATCCCAAGGTCTCTGAGTGTATGCATAAGTGAGTATGTTAATGAGTGCATCACTGCATCAATAGCTTCTCTATAGTTGTACTTTACAGATTCTAAATATTCAAGCAAACTGTATTTTAGTTCTTTCCTCTGCTTTGTACCATACACATATTTAAGTGTCTGTCCATCTACCTCTATTAAACAGAAGTATTACAGATACACTGAATGTATTGTTCTAGGTGTATAACTACATACATTACTGACTAACTTAGTCTATTAGTGTGTGTCTCTCTGTATATCTGGTCCTGTAAATACCACTATTATTCTTTTGCTGGTTATCTTTCCAGAAATTTTAGCATCTACTTTATAGTGCTCGTCTCTGCCTTACAGTGTCTGCTTAGGATCTCTCAGTACTTATTTGTATGTCATAGCTGTATATACTTTGTATATACTTTGAGCCTCTGTTGACAAATGTGTTACTGTATATATGATTGTGTACTTTAAAGTATTGATTCATGTTCCAATATCTGTACATGTCCTGCTATTCACGTTGGTTTTTCTCTGGGTACTTCAGCTTACATTTTCCTATTTGCCTAGTTATCTTCCTGCATACTTCACTATCTTTCTGACTGACTTGTATGTATGAAGCGAAAATCCTGTTGCAAACGCTGCGAATCGCTAAAAATAGCGTTTGCGACAAAACAAATCGCTAATCCCAATGTATGAAGGCGAAAATGCATGCAAAAGAAGGAATCGCTATTTAGCGAGTTCCAAACCTTGCGAAAGTGTTAAATAGCGATTTCCATAGCGATTTCCAAATTTGCGCTGAAACCGGTTAGCGAAATTCGCTATTCTGGAAATCGCAATTAAGAATTCGCAATGGTATGTATCAACCATTCGCAAATAGCGATTTAAGGAAAATCGCAAATTAAGGAATCGCAATTACCATCAAGTAGGAGCAGGTGGTAACCAGGTGCAAAGTATAAAATGAAGCCCAGAATGCAACACACTCTTTTCCACAATGTCTGGGCTCTACATGATACTGAGGAGGCGAAGACTGAGAGCTGTGGTGCAGAGGAGGAGACGGCAGGAGAGGATATTCCGTTTGCGCACCACCATCTTCCAGCGCACTGAGGAGGACATCTACACCCATTACAGACTGGAGGAATAGAGCATACTTGATTTAATTGAGAAACTCAGGCCCCACCTAGAACACCCCACCCGCAGGACACAAGCCATACCCACACACATCCAGGTCCTGTGTTCACTACACCTGCTGACCTCAGGTAGTTTTCAGGGGGTCATAGCTGTAGGAAGGTGGATATCTGACTATGGTTACCCCCAACTTTTTGCCTAGTGTTTTGCTGGTTTCTGACTTAGTTGGCCTGGGATCCTGCTATTCAGGACCCCAGGCTTCCTGCTCTCTCTGTAAAATGGACTCCATGTACCTTAGGTACATACCTAATTGGATGCTGGGTCACCTTATCAGTCCCTGTACAAGTGTACCTTAGGTACCCAGGGCATAGGTGTACTCAGGGCCTACCAGGAGATGCAGCATGTATTATGCCACCCCTGGCTGGCCATCCAAATCTGACACAACTGGCTGCACGACAGCTGGGGCAAGGTGGTGTAATCACCCCTTGCTATAGATATAGTATACCTATATCTAACCCTAAAATGGACACATATATTCCTATCAGTCACTCCTATGGAAGGCCTTATCAATCCTGAAGGCAGAGTGCTTGGAATTATGTGAGATGGTGCTCTGGCATGAGCTGAGCCCGTTTGCAGCTTGCGGAATCAAGTCCTAATAGCTGTTCCATGATAACGCTATACCATATACTCTTAAGTGCATTATAATCCTCGCAGTTAAATGCTAACTTTGGCATAGCATTATCAAAACATGTCGAGTAAGGTGTCATACGAATTGGAATACTACCCCCTCACCAATTCTGGCGACGGGGGTAGCATTCCACCCTTCTAGAGGGGCACGAAATGTATGTAACTGTGAACCCCGGTTAAAGTCTAACACAGCCTCAGCTCCACAAAATGGATGCTGCCACCGAGACACAAGTCTGCCCTCCTGCTTCTGGGAGTCCTTCCAGCGAGGGAGGCCTGGACAAAGGGTTTCCTGTCAGGGGCGGTGCCAGCACCATCCCAGACAGGATTTTGTGTATCCCAGGTAGGCAGGACTGAAAGGAAGGTGACTGCAAGTGGCACCCCGGTGCTCACTGTGCATATGCCGGCTCAAACCAGTTCCAGGGGCACCCCAGCCCCTGAGCTGGGGAGAGACCGGACTAAGGAGAGGGGTGTAACCACCCCCCTCCTGGTCCCACCCATGGGCAGGACCTAGTCGCGTGCCAGCCCCTTTTCTGAGAATAAAGGTTGGAGCGGGCACCCTTCCCAAATTGGATCATCTTGAAACTTGAACTACTTTCCACGAAAGGAACTCTTGTCACACTCTGAAGACTCTTCCTTGTGGCTAAGGAGTAGCCACCCTGCACCAGCAGGCACCATCTATGCGCTTGCGGTTTGCTGCACGTCCATCCTCCGGATTAAGACTGACCAGCTCGACGAAACCCGGTTTCCCTGCCATCTCTGACCTCTACCTGCATCATCAGCCCAGCTGAGATTCGTGGGTGTGACGAGACCCGTGGGACCGGCCATCATCAAGACCTGCACAACGCTTAACCAGCACGACCTCCGAGGGACCCTCGAGTGAGTGCACTGGGGTTTGAGAAGCCCCCAACCTAAGCAGCTCCAGCACCGAAGTTCAGCCCCCCAGCATCCACGAAATCTGCGTGGGGCCCTTCTGCTTCTTTGCTGCTTACCACGTTGTCCGGTCACTTGCCCGTCGGCTAGTGACCCTCCTGACGATGTACCATGACGTTTTCACCGCTGGTCTAGGTCCCCTAGACTGGCCCTTGCTCCTTGTCCAACAAGAAGTGCCCTGGACCCTCCTGGTCCACTCCAGACGCCATTTTGACTCCACCGCGTGGGCTTGCCTTTGCCAAGGTTTGTTGCTCCAATCTTGGATCCAGCATCACCGACAGCAGACACCACCGTGGGACGACTCGCACCTCCAGCCTGGACGCCGACAACGCCTCCTGGCCCGCGTGACTGCAGAGTCCAGCGTCGCCCACTCACCTGATCGCGGTGACTTCATCCGGTGCCATCCTGGTGCCCACACAATCACTGGCTAGTGATTAAGAACTAAGTCCCCTCTGCTTTCAGGTCGTCTCCTTCACTGATCCAGCCTTGGATCACACCGAACATCTTCACTGGTCGCCTGCCAGCAACATCTTCTTTCAGGCTCCATAGACTACAACGAGGATTCCCGATGTCTTTTGAACCCTATGCAGCCGCAGCCCCTGGGCTAGGTAACTCGAGCATTTCAGTGCTCCAGCACAGGTTCACTATCCTAGTGTCCAGATCCTTTTTCGTTTTTAGTCTACCTAGTCGGATTCGTCCGGAAACAGTAACTTTAAGAACTGCTAGCATCCATAGACTTCGTCCCGCATCCCGCGTAAGAGTTCCCACTCTGCACCCGGGTTCCCTAGGCCTCCTGCTCCTAACCTAAGGGTTCAGTAAGGTAGTCCTAGCGGTCCTGAAGCCTCTGGATCGTGTTACTTACCTGCTAGTATTTCACATTCCACTTTTAGAGTATATGGTTTTTCGTGCCCCTCGGGCATTTGTGTAAATTGTGCAACTTGTAGTATTTTCGTAAGAGTTTTGTATTGTGCTTAGCTCCCTGACTCATAAAGAGTTCAGGGTAGACTTGTTATTAATAAATATCCTTTATTTTTATAACAACTTGTGTGGTGTCCTTTCACTTGGTGTTCAAGGGGTATATGTGATGGTAAAACAGCTGGCTTAACACGCCCTCTAGAGTTTAGCCTAAAGACTGCTTTTGTCCACGCTACTAGGATAGCTGGTCTATCAGGTTGACTTACAACCAATCATCAATAAGGGTCGTTTGGAATGATACAGAGTGATCACTAGAATAGTGAGCACTACATATCAGGCCAACTTCTCACATTGGTGAGCAGCGGTTGGGATTTGAGCTTGCTGTTGTTTTACCACACACGTATCCTAAGAATATCATTTGAAAGATCACATAAGTACCAAGGTACATATAACTTAACTTAGAATACTCTGAGTTCTACTGAACCAGCTGTTGTAGTGTAACAGGGCTTAGCACACCCTGACTACAACTCTAGCAAGGGATCAGTAGGTAAACCCATAGTGTAGGTAGGTGCATCACTTACACCACACTAGAAGCATGTCTACCCATGGAGAGTCTGCAGAGACTCCCCTAATGGTTAGTGACCCTCCACAGGTCCTTTCCAGATATGCAGCTCTCAGTTTCCAGGAGATGAGACAATTGTGTACCTCCAGGAAATTGAAACAGGGTTCTAACCCTACCACTCCTTTTCTGTTAGGTCTCTTAGAGACTTATGATGCTAGAAAGGCTTCTCATACAGATGGGAGCATGCCAGCCTTAGAGGGTACCCTTGGTGATCCAGACCTCCACGAAACAGTTAATGTAGAGGAGGAGGAGGATGAAGAGGATCCTTCTGGGGATGAGGCAGACAAAGGTCCTGAGCTAGTCAGCAGACTTACTAGGGCCAACTTAGACCTACATGGGGAAGGATCTGGGGGACCCCCAGTACTGACCCTAAGCAGGCCTAACTTTGGAGTTAGAAGAGATAGGTCTCATTCTAGGGACTCCAATAGATCTGTGCACTCTCATGCCTCTTCCCAAAGGAAAATGATTTCTCCCCAGAGGAGATTGACTTCCCCTCAGAGAAGAGAACATGAAGCAAGGATGAAACAGGCTAATCTAAGGATCCAGAGGGAAGAACTTGCCCTTGCCAAGGAGAAGCTTGCCTTTGCTAGAGAGCAACAGTTTAGTGGGGGCAGTCCCCACTGGTGGCAGCATTATCCCTAAAGATAAAGACAGGAGTTTTGATACTAGACACCTGAGTAAAATAGTGCCCCCCTTTAAACAAGGGGATGACATCCACAAATGGATGACTGCTTTGGAGAGGGCCTGCACTGTCCAGTGCATCCCCCATAGTCAGTGGGCAGCTATATTGTGGCTCTCCTTTGAAGGTAAAGGTAGAGACAAGCTCCTCACTACTAGAGCTGAGGATGCTAACAATTACCAAGTCCTGAAGAATACACTGGTTGATGGATTTGGCTTAACAACTGAACAGTACAGGTTGATGTTCAGAGACACCCAGAAAACTCAGTCTCAGGATTGGACTGATTTTGTTGATTGTGCCACTAAGGCTCTGGAAGGCTGGCTCCTGGGTAGTAAAGTTACTGACTTCACAGGATTGTATAATCTTATTATGAGAGAGCAAGTCTTAAATAATTGTCAGAACCAGTTATTACACCAGCACCTGGTAGACTCTGATCTGACCTCTCCACAAGAATTGGGTAAGAGGGCAGACAAATGGGTCAGAGCCAGGATTAGGCCTAAGAACCAGGGTGGTGACCAAAAGAAAGAATCAACCAAGCCTCAAGAGAAGGGTGGGAATAAATCTTCAGATCTAACCACATCAGGGCCCCAAAAATCCTCAGAAGGGGGTGGGTCCCAGAATCCTTCCAATACCCAGAAGAAACCTTATTGCCATATCTGCAAACAGGTAGGCCATTGGAAGACTGGCAGCAGTTGCCCAAGAGCCAACAACAATAAGGAGAACATACCCCAAGTAACACTTCCAAGCCTCCTGTTACTACTAGTAGTAATCCCCCAGGTGGTGGGAGTACCCCCAAGATATTGGGTGCATTTACTTTGGGAGTTCCTGGGGACTCTGGCCTAACCAGGTCCCCTAACTCAGATACTCTTGTCTGTGAGACTGGCATGGGGTTTGCCAACTTCACTGATTGTCCCAACACTTTGGACAAGTACAGACAGGAGCCCCTCATCAATGGTCTGAAAGTTGAGGCCTATAGAGACACAGGGGCTAGCATCACCATGGTGACTGAAAGCCTAGTCCCCTCAAGGCAACTTATACCTGGTGCCACATACCAGGTGACAAACATTGATGGAGTGCAGAAGAGTCATCCCATAGCAGTGGTAAATCTCAGCTGGGGAAGTGTCACTGGCCCCAAGAGAGTGGCAGTGTCATCAAACTTGCCTGTAGATTGCCTACTGGGGAATGATTTAGAGATCTCAGCCTGGGCTGAGGTAGAACAAGAAACCCATTCTAAAATGGTAAATCTTCCTGAACAGGTTAGGAGGGCTGTGCCAGTCTCAGCCCAATCTCAAGTAGATTCCCCCCCTGAAAAGGTTAGCAGGGCTGTGATGGTAACAGCCCATACCCAAACTGAGTCCCTTCCTGAAAAGGTTGGTGGGGTTGTGATGGCCACAGCCCAAACTCAGACTGATAATAGTGTTGTGAAGCCTGAAACTATGGATCACTCCACTCAAACAGAGAGCATTGAGGAGGAAGAGAAATCTCCCTCCCACCAGACTTTAGGAAAAGATCAGCCTCCTCAAGGAAGTGATCTTGCCCCTTGTGAAGGAGCTGCCCCAGAGGTAGTCAGGCCTAGCCTGGCAGAACCCTTGATGTCAGTGGACCCTTCCAAGGTGGGACCCAGTCTGGAGCAGGTAACCTGCCCCTCTCTACCCTGCTTCAGTCAGCCCAGGGCTGTAGAGGTCAGGGAGGCCAGTGGTGGATCCCAAAGGGCCCCCTGTCCGAAAGAACTCCCCAATCAGCAGATTAAGGGCACTGAAGCTAGTAGTCCTAGCCAAGTGAAATTAAAACAAACTCCTGAGGGATCCCCCTTAAAATTAGTTAGGGACCTCCCCCAGATGAACACTGTTGGGCACAGCCAAACCTGGGACCTAAGGGCCCCAAACCTGACCTGTCCCTCCAGTCAGCCAAACAGAGGGACCCAGCCTCCAGCTTTAGGTAGCCAGAGGTTGACCCTGAGAGCATACAGCAACTCAGTCCTGGAAAGAAAGGCATGTATGGTGGATAGTGATTGGAGGAAGTTGAGTCCAACATTAGTGGAGCCTCACTTCAGCACTCCATCCCAGCACCAGCCTTTTACTTTGCCAAAACACACCAAAGGTAGAGATTCCCTATGGTGGAGACCCTCAGATACCCTTAGGGTGAGGGATTGCTTAGTGGACCATGAGATAGGGGGTAACCATGCCAGTGCATGCACCTCCTCATATGGCCACTCAGGCAATATAGGCTTACCTGGTCAAGGATAGCCTTATCTCCTTTCGTTTGGGGGGGGGGGGTTATGTAGGAAGGTGGATAGCTGACTATGGTTACCCCCAACTTTTTGCCTAGTGTTTTGCTGGTTTCTGACTTAGTTGGCCTGGGATCCTGCTATTCAGGACCACAGGCTTCCTGCTCTCTCTGTAAAATGGACTCCATGTACCTTAGGTACATACCTAATTGGATGCTGGGTCACCTTATCAGTCCCTGTACAAGTGTACCTTAGGTACCCAGGGCATAGGTGTACTCAGGGCCTACCAGGGGATGCAGCATGTATTATGCCACCCCTGGCTGGCCATCCAAATCTGACACAACTGGCTGCACGACAGCTGGGGCAAGGTGGTGTAATCACCCCTTGCTATAGTTATAGTATACCTATATCTAACCATAAAATGGACACATATATTCATATCAGTCACTCCTATGGAAGGCCTTATCAATCCTGAAGGCAGAGTGCTTGGAATTATGTGAGATGGTGCTCTGGCATGAGCTGAGCCCGTTTGCAGCTTGCGGAACCAAGTCCTAATAGCTGTTCCATGATAACGCTATACCATATACTCTTAAGTGCATTATAATCCTTGCGGTTAAATGCTAACTTTGGCATAGCATTATCAAAACATGTCAAGTAAGGTGTCATACGAATTGGAATACTACCCCCTCGCCAATTCTGGTGACGGGGGTAGCATTCCACCCCTCTAGAGGGGCACGACATGTATGTAACTGTGAACCCCGGTTAAAGTCTAACACAGCCTCAGCTCCACAAAATGGATGCTGCCACCGAGACACAAGTCTGCCCTCCTGCTGCTGGGAGTCCTTCCAGCGAGGGAGGCCTGGACAAAGGGTTTCCTGTCAGGGGCGGTGCCAGCACCATCCCAGACAGGATTTTGTGTATCCCAGGTAGGCAGGACTGAAAGGAAGGTGACTGCAAGGGGCACCTCGGTGCTCACTGTGCATATGCCGGCTCAAACCAGTTCCAGGGGCACCCCAGCCCCTGAGCTGGGGAGAGACCGGACAAAGGAGAGGGGTGTAACCACCCCCTCCTGGTCCCACCCATGGGCAGGACCTAGTCGCGTGCCAGCCCCTTTTCTGAGAATAAAGGTAGGAGCGGGCACCCTTCCCAAATTGGATCATCTTGAAACTTTAACTACTTTCCACGAAAGGAACTCTTGTCACACTCTGAAGACTCTCCCTTGTGGCTAAGGAGTAGCCACCCTGCACCAGCAGGCACCATCTAAGCGCTTGCGGTTTGCTGCACGTCCATCCTCCGGATCAAGACTGACCAGCTCGACTAAACCCAGTTTCCCTGCCATCTCTGACCTCTACCTGCATCATCAGCCCAGCTGAGATTCGTGGGTGTGACGAGACCCGTGGGACCGGCCATCTTCAAGACCTGCACGACGCTTAACCAGCACGACCTCCGAGGGACCCTCGAGTGAGTGCACTGGGGTTTGAGAAGCCCCCAACCTAAGCAGCTCCAGCACCGAAGTCCAGCCCCCCAGCATCCACGAAATCTGCGTGGGGCCCTTCTGCTTCTTTGCTGCTTACCACGTTGTCCGGTCACTTGCCCGTCGGCTAGTGACCCTCCTGACGACGTACCACGACGTTTTCACCGCTGGTCTAGGTCCCCTAGACTGGCCCTTGCTCCTTGTCCAACAAGAAAAGCCCTGGACCCTCCTGGTCCACTCCAGGTGCCATTTTGACTCCACCGCATGGGCTTGCCTTTGTCAAGGTTTGTTGCTCCAATCTTGGATCCAGCATCACCGACAGCAGACACCACCGTGGGACAGCTCGCACCTCCAGCCTGGACGCCGACAACGCCTCCTGGCCCGCGTGACTGCAGAGTCCAGCGTCGCCCACTCACCTGATCGCGGTGACTTCATCCGGTGCCATCCTGGTGCCCACACAATCACTGGCTAGTGATTAAGAACTAAGTCCCCTCTGCTTTCAGGTCGTCTCCTTCACTGATCCAGCCTTGGATCACACCGAACATCTTCACTGGTCGCCTGCCAGCAACATCTTCTTTCAGGCTCCATAGACTACAACGAGGATTCCCGACGTCTTTTAAACCCTATGCAGCCGCAGCCCCTGGGCTAGGTAACTCGAGCATTTCAGTGCTCCAGCACAGGTTCACTATCCTAGTGTCCAGATCCTTTTTCGTTTTTAGTCTACCTAGTCGGATTCGTCCGGAAACAGTAACTTTAAGAACTGCTAGCATCCATAGACTTCGTCCCGCATCCCGCGTAAGAGTTCCCACTCTGCACCCGGGTTCTCTAGGCCTCCTGCTCCTAACCTAAGGGTTCAGTAAGGTAGTCCTAGCGGTCCTGAAACCTCTGGATCGTGTTACTTACCTGCTAGTATTTCGCATTCCACTTTTAGAGTATATGGTTTTCGTGCCCCTCGGGCATTTGTGTAAATTGTGCAACTTGTAGTATTTTCGTAAGAGTTTTGTATTGTGCTTAGCTCCCTGACTCATAAAGAGTTCAGGGTAGACTTGTTATTAATAAATATCCTTTATTTTTATAACAACTTGTGTGGTGTCCTTTCACTTGGTGTTCAAGGGGTATATGTGATGGTAAAACAGCTGGCTTAACACGCCCTCTAGAGATTAGCCTAAAGACTGCTTTTGTCCACGCTACTAGGATAGCTGGTCTATCAGGTTGACTTACAACCAATCATCAATAAGGGTCGTTTGGAATGATACAGATTGATCACTAGAATAGTGAGCACTACATATCAGGCTAACTTCTCACAATAGCCTCTGCAGGAGGGGTGTCACAAAGTGCCCTGCCGCGCTTCTTTCATGCGTTCCTCGACGCCATGACACATAGGATGCAACACCACATCCCCTTCCCCAGCACCCCACAGGAACTAGCACAGACCAAGTAGGATTTTTACAACATTGCCCAATTCCCCCACATAATAGGATGTATAGATGGGACACATGTTGCCATCTCACCCCCCTCAAACATAGAGTATGTATTCCGGAACAGGAAATACTACCACTCGCTTAACATACAGATGGTGTGTGATGCCAAAAACATAATCACCGACATAGTGGCAAAGTATCCTGGAAGCACACATGACGCCTTTATATTCCGTCACAATGGGCTATACCGTAGACTCTCAAGAGGTGAATTTGGAGAGGGATACCTACTAGGTAAAAGCACACAATGACAGGCCACATTTCTAATGACTAGCATGTGCATTACAGTGACTGACCTTTAAACATTTCAACCCACAGGGGACAGTGCCTATGCAGTCTGGGATTTCATCCTGACACCCTACCTAAATCCTGCCACTGCTGGGGAGCGGCGTTACAACCGGGCACACATTTCTACAAGAGGAACCATCGAGAGAACATTCGGCATATTGAAGAGCAGATTCAGATGCATTCATAAAAGCGGAGGAGCCCTCCAATACAGCCCTGAAACGTGCTGCAAAATTGTAGTAAAGGGGGTGGTGATGAACAGAGTGTCTGAATTAAGCAGACCACTCTTACCCAGTCCAAAGATCAGGGCTTGATCCATCACCGTTATTTAGCTCACTGCCCCATCCCAGCTCAGAACCTGGCTATATGCAAATTAGTCTGTCCCTGGCCCAGTGCATCATGGGAACAGGGCAGACTAAACTACCAAGCCAATTCTTCATCAGAAAGGAGACAAGCTACCGGGGACCGGTTTCTGGCATTTCAGCCTCGTCGGTCCGGCTTGCTTGAATCCTGATGGAGCAGTGAGCAAGGGACTCATGTCTGAGTGTACCCTGCCACACCTATAGTGGCCAAAAACGATTCAGAAAAGGGGGTGGTGATGAACAGAGTGTCTGAATTAAGCAGACCACTCTTACCCAGTCCAAAGATCAGGGCTTGATCCATCACCGTTATTTAGCTCACTGCCCCATCCCAGCTCAGCCAAGTTCTGAGCTGGGATGGTGCAGTGAGCTAAAAAACGGTGATGGATCAAGCCCTGATCTTTGGACTGGGTAAAAGTGGTCTGCTTAATTCAGGCACTCTGTTCATCACCACCCCCTTTTCTGAATCATTTTGTCCACCATAAGCGTGGAAGGGTATACTCAGATGTGAGTCCCTTGCTCATTGCACCATCAGGATTCAAGCAAGCCGGGCCGACGACGCCTGAAATGGCAGAAACCGGTCCCCGGAAGCTTGTTTCCTTCCCAGTACAAGAATTGGCTTGGTAGTTTGGTTTGCCCTGTTCCCATCATGCACTGGGACAGGAACAGACTAATTTGCATATAGCCAAGTTCTGAGCTGGGATGGTGCAGTGAGCTAAAAAACGGTGATGGATCAAGCCCTGATCTTTGGACTGGGTAAGAGTGGTCTGCTTAATTCAGGCACTCTGTTCGTCACCACCCCCTTTTCTGAATCATTTTGTCCACCATAAGCGTGGAAGGGTATACTCAGATGTGAGTCCCTTGCTCATTGCACCATCAGGATTCAAGCAAGCCGGGCCGACGACGCCTGAAATGGCAGAAACCGGTCCCCGGAAGCTTGTTTCCTTCCCAGTACAAGAATTGGCTTGGTAGTTTGGTTTGCCCTGTTCCCATCATGCACTGGGACAGGAACAGACTAATTTGCATATAGCCAAGTTCTGAGCTGGGATGGTGCAGTGAGCTAAAAAACGGTGATTGATCAAGCCCTGATCTTTGGACTGGGTAAGAGTGGTCGGCTTAAATCAGGCACTCTGTTCATCACCACCCCCTTTTCTGAAGCAAAATTGTAGTAGCTTGTGCCATGCTGCACAACATTGCAACCAGGAAAGGGACACCAATGGAGCTGAGTGACTCAGAATCCTCCGACGTGGAGGGACCTGGACCTGTACACATGGAAGCTGGCGTAGCTGTTGCTGCAGCAGGGCGACAGAGGCGTGATGAGATCATGCGCAACTACTTCTAGGTGAGTAATAATGATACAATGACAACTTAAGCCTTTGCTAATGTGTTTAATTCCCAATAGCAACAATGTCACACAGTCCCAATCCAATGCACATGTTGAAATCACAGTGCAACAATTTTAGTGTAATAACAGCAAATGCTACACTGTTGCTGGCCCTATTTCTCCCCTGTGAGTTATCGTCATTTGGCAGCAGTTCCTATTGGTGTGTGGCAGGCCTGTTGCTCCTGCCACTACGGCGCCTCTCAACAGTGGGTGGTGGGGTGTTGGAGCTCCGCACTGACTGGGAGTCCTCCTCACTGGGGGTCAGCACCCCTGGACCAGCAGTACGTAGGGCGCGCAGTTCATCCAGGACAGCAGTTGACTGCACTACCACAGTGGCGATATCCTGAATTCCGTGAGAGAACTCACGCTGGGTCTCTATGGTACGCCTTGCCAGCATATTGGTAGAGGAGGCCAGCCGGTTAATTGCGCGAGTGTAGTGGTCCATGCGGGCAATCTCTTTGCGCCTGGCTGCGCGTTCTGCACGCAACTCGGCAGTTAGCTCCTGCACAGCCCCCCTGATTTCTTGGCAAATTGCCCTGTTCCCTGCCCTAATCTCTCGCTGAATTGCCTTCATATGTTTTGCTTGTAGGCGGTGTACCTGAAGCATGTGCAGTTCGAGCCCAGCAAAAACAGAATCATCCTGATGCTCCCTGGAGCTGAAGCCCGTGCGGGGTCTACGCCTGCCTGTGCCCTGTGGTCTTGACTCCTGCTGCTGGGAAACTGGTGCTTCAGACTGCACTAACTCATTGTTGTCCCCATCCTCTTCTTCCATGATTCTGCATTGTCTCATGATCCTCTTTTTGTGTCCCTGTGGTGGGATGAAAGGACTGTCCTCCCCATCTGTGTCCTGGCCCTGGCTAGCTTCTCCAGAGGCTTGGGGTCCTGTGTCACTTGCACTGGCTGTTGCATTTCCACTTGCAGGTGCTGTGGATAGAACAGCACACATCAATTTTTTGTTCCTGTCATATGATGTTCAAATAAATTATTTCACAGTGTTCCCTAACTTTACTTGTGTCATTCACCTTCCCTGACCTGCACATGTGAAATTGCATTAGATGGATGCTACTTCCAACATTACTAACTATTGTGACTACATCTCCCATAATGCATTGCTGTGACTGCCTGTGTACTTGCTCTAGGCTGACATGTGGTTCCCCTTATCCCTAGGTTGCTGCAGGGGGTTGCTGGGGGTGGTTTAGGGTGGGAAGGCATGCTTCTTACCTGGTCTTGCAGCTGGTTGGGCTGAGCTGTCTAGCACGGACACGCCCGCAACACTCTGTGGAGGCAGGGTGCCCTCTACCAGTTCCTCCAGTGGTGTTGAGTCTGTGACATTGGAGGTTCCCCCACCGGTGAGCTGGGACTGCTCCAGCCTGGCAGCCAATTTCTCCTTGGAACGCTGGCGCAGGTCGTACCAGCGCTTGCGTAACACTTCTACAGTCCTGTGTGTCACTCCAAGGGCATTTACTTTGGCTTGAATGCCTTCCCAGATCCGTCTCTTCCTGGTTTCAGGCACCTTGTGTGAGCTCCTCCCAAATAAAATGTCATGGTTTGGCACCATCTCTTTATTGAGGGTTTCAAGTTCTGCCTCAGAGAACTTCAGCTTTCTCTTCCTGGCTGCTTCCCCTTCTTGCTGCTCCTGCTGGGTTGCTGGAACATCCTTATTTCCACCTTCTGCCATGGCTCCTGAGTAGCAAACAACACTCTCACACTCTCTCCCAATCAACACTGCAGCACCATGGGAAATCACTCACTTCCTGGATGGTGATGTCATCAAAAAGCATCAGGATTGCGATTGGATGTTTCCAGAAAATCGCAAATTAGCGATTTTTCCCTATGGAACATCGCAATTTTGCGATTTTCACGCTGCGATTTCGCTATTTTGCGATTTTCACGGTGCAATCTCACAATTTTGCGATATTTTACAGATTAGGGAATCGCTATTGTCCATTGCGCAAATATTTAGCAATTATGGGTAAAATTCGCAATTTCAGAATCGCAAATCGTGTTCTTGATACATATGGCCCCAAGTGCCCCATCACCTTCCATCTGACTGTGTAAATGTATGCATCACTGTATCCTTTGATCTGTTACTGTACCTACTTTTAAACAGTGCCATGATTACAGCATACAATCAAATATGATCTTTTAAATTTTAATTGCTAGGGTCCCTTTTAACTGACTTCATTTTCAAAACTGCTTCATTCAGCTGAGGCCTTCTCCTACGTGCTACTGCTCTATCCTTCAAAATGGTTAGAGTGTGGATTGTAGATAATAGCTTTGTGTTCTGGGCTAGAGAGTATGCTAAGAAGAGTATGATTGACAAGGACCTGGGTTTGCCTAATTTGGATATTAGTTGGTTTGGCTAGAGAGGGTTAAAGTGGCAGCAATTGCTTCCATTGGTTGAAAGCATTAGGGATTCCCAACATCCAGACTTTAGAATTCTGCACTGTGGTGGCAATGACTTAGGCAAAGTGACTGGTGTAGGACTGGAACTCCTGATAAAGAATATCTTTCAACAATGAATGCAACATTTCTCTCACACTGCTTGGTGTTCTCAAACCCATGCCAGAAGCAGAAATGGAGGAGGTCTTCTGAAGTTTGTCCACAGATAGAGAAAGCCAGGAAAAGATAATAAAACTTTTTCAGCATTTTTCAGAGACCTTAATATGGGCTCTATCTAGAATAATAGTCTGCGCTTCAATATGCATGCAATATAGAGGAGAGATGGTGTTCACTTCAAGGATGAAGGCAACAGAGCGTTTCTGAGCAACTTGAAACTCTTTATCCGCTTGTATAAGTAGTCATTATATGCACACAATAAACACAATGGCTCTTCTAAGAGCAACCCTATATCCTAAACAGTTATTACTTTTTACTGTAAATCCTTTTTTTAATTTATTGAATCCATGGATCTATTGCGGATCCGCAAACCAAAAGCACACATTCAATCAAAAGAGCACGATTAATATTTCTAGTTAAGGGTTCTGAATGGCTCTCACAGTGGGTGTAACAAACTGTAAATGGGAATCCTTTTAGGTGCATAGGTGTCTGTGCATATCTTAATGGCTGTAACACTGTTTGTATGGGTATATCAGTTGGTGTGAGACACTATATCGGTATGTGTGGCTATGAAAATATCTATATGGGTGTAAGTGTGCATGTTAGAGTCTCTGTATGGGTTTGTAAATGGGTGTAATAGTGTCTGTTGGATATCTGAATGGATGTGACAGCATCTGTATGGGTGTAGGAGTGAGTGTAAGAGTGTCTAAGTAGGTGTAAGTATGGGTGAGAGAGTCTCTGCATAGGTTCATGAATCAGTGTGACAGTCTTTGCATGGGTATAAAATTGAATGTGACCGTGTGTATATGGGTTTGCAAATGGGTGTAAAAATATATATATGGGTGTAACAGTGGCTTTCGGAGTGTCTCTTTGGCTTTGTGACTGGGTGTGAAAGTATCTGTATGGGTATGTTAGTGGGTGTCACAGTGTCTGTATAGGTTTTATTTCTGAATGACGCATTCTCTCTATAGTTCTTTGAATGGGTATGACATTCGGTATGGGTTTGTGAATGGGTGTATCAATATCTGCATGGTGTGGGTGTGAGAGGGTATGTATGGGTATGTGAATGGGTGTGAAAGTCTCTATAAGTATAAGTGTGGGTGTGAGAGTCTCTGAATGTGTTTGCGAATGTGTGTAACCGTGTCTGTGGATATCTGTACAGGTGTGACATATGAGTATGAGTATTTGAATGGATTTAAAAGTGACTGTACAGGTGTATGTGTGGGTGTTAGAGTTTCTGCATGGGTTTGTGCATGGGTATATGAGTGGGTGTGAGAGGATCTGCTTGGTTATGTGAGTAGGTGTGAAAGTCTGCATGGATGTAAGTGTGGGTGTGAGAGTCTCTGTATGGACTTGTGAATGAGTGTAACACTGTCTGTAGGATACCCGAATGTGCGTAACAGTGTCTGTATGGGTATGTGAGTCAGTGTAAAAGTTCTATATACGTGCAAGTGTGCGTGCATTACTAATATTTCCTAACTTACCTGTTTTTTAAATTCTATTTTTGAATTATAACGTCCCTGTAACATTTGTTTTTTTTGTGAATGTCTAAGATTTTCAAAGTGCTTGTGAGGTGTCTACAGTATTATGTTGCTTATATTTTATCTTTTTTTTTCGGGAGTCGCAATGGAGTCACGATTCCAGTGTGATTTGGCAGTACTGAAACAGATATATAGACAACTTAAAAGTTTAGTTTAAGGTAAAAAGTTCACTAATAAAGTTTTGAAAGTAGCATATTTATAGATGAAATTTTTTTTAATACATTTTATGGAGTCCCAATGCCTTCACAACCTTTGCCGGCACTTATTTCTGGAGTTGCGGGAGGATAGTGACTCCGGCGTAATTTTGGCAGTAGTAAAACACATATATATTTACACTTTAAAGGTTTTGTTTAAGGTATGATGTTTACTAAGAAAGTAGTCAAAGTACTATAATTCTAGAAAAAAAACAATTTAAAGGTTGTTTTAATATAGTTTGCAGAGACACGACGTTGCTGCCATGTGAGCGCAACGGTGTCAGACTCCCATGTGACACAGAAACAAATGGAGTTGAGTCGTTACACTCCTTTCTATCATTAATACACTCCTTTTCTCCATGTTTTAGGAGTGGCTGTGATTTTTCACACTTTTACATTGCCACTAACAATTTAGTTTTTCTGTGCTGTTTTACTTTGTTTTCTTTGAGGTGAACGGACATAGCATCTGCTCCTCAAGAGGAACATGAGAACACTTCTTTGGAAGAAGACAAAGTACCACCAAAGAAGGAGAGCATAGTTTGGCAATTTTTCTCAATAGCACCCAGAGGAAAAGAAAATGCCAAGAAAGTGACATGCAATGTCTGCCAGAATATTCTCACTTGATGTACCAAAAATAAGTACTCATGCAGTACTTCCAGCATGTTCAAACATCTGCTGACAATGCATTTAGCCCGTCTGGCAAGAGCACAGAGAGAAATAATCAAGATTCAGCAAGTAACACCTGCTGGTGCAGAACCACAACAAGGCACCTCATCTGTTGGTCAACAAATTACAGACATCCCAACAACTGTTTCGTATTCTGCGAATGTAGGAAGATTTTGTCCAAAAGGCAAAAAAAGTACTCAGTTAAGGTGAACAATCAGTACTTACTCTAGTACAGATCATTAACTCACACAAATGTTAATATTTTTTCTAGTACATTAGCATTTGTGGTACGTCTGTACTTCTTCTTCCTAGCCACTGCTTTCTGTGAAGAAACAGAAAAACACCAGAAAAACACAAAATCGTTGTAAAATACCCAAAAACAAACAAAAAAATGTTTAAATGGTGCTTGTTAGAACCAAGCATTCCAGTTTACTAGAGGAAATGTATATGTTAAATGTAGGCTTGTTACAGTGTGAATACGTTTTGTCAAGTCTATGTCTTGGTATGTTACTCTCTGCAGAGATTAGTGCGTGCCTGTGTAGGTGACTCAATGTCGGAGTGAGTGTATGTGCTAGTGGCTGTATGAGTGAGTGAGTGGTTGCATTAGTGTTTATAAAGGGGAGTAACTGTGTGTGTTAGTGCCTGTAGGAGTTAGTGGAAGGGTATAGGTGTGAGTGGGCGTGTCAGTGGCTGTATGGATGTGAGTATGTGTCAGTGGTGTATGGGTGAGTGAATGAGTGCATGAGTGGCCAATGATGAATTAATGGGTGCATGAGTGTTTGTATGGGTTATCAAAATGGGACGTGACTTGCTGTATAAGTGAGTGATTCAGTGTGTCACTGGCTGTATGGATGGGTGAGTGCCTGTGTGAGTGACTGTATGGGTGCATGAGTTTATTGGTGAGTGGCTGTATGTGTAAGTGAGTGGATGTGCTAGGACCTGGATGGGTGAGTAAGAATGTGAATAAGGAACCTGTATGGGTGATTGGGTGGGTATATGACTAGCTGTATGAATGAGTGTTCGGGTGTATCAGTGACTGCATGGGTGGGTGACTGGGTATGGGAGCGACTGAAGTGGTGTGTGAGTGGTAGTACCAGTGGTTGTATAGGTGACTGACTGGGTGTGTGAGTGACTGTATGGGTGAGTGAGGGGTGTGAGTGGATATATACATTTTTGAGAAGCTATGTGAATGGCTGTGTGAGTGAACAGGTGTGTGAGTGGCTGTATGCATGATTGAGTGGATGCATGAGGGGTGTACAGGTGAAAAAGTAGGTATGTGACTGGCAGTATGGGTAAGTGAGTGATGGAGATGACTAGGTATATTGGTGAGGCAGTTGGTGTGTTGACCGAGGTGAGGCTGCTCCTCTCCAGCCACTGCAGCCCTGCTTACCTGCTACGCCGCTGGGCCGCCCGCTCTGCCGGTCCCGTTCCCGCGCCTCCTGCCTGCGGCCCCGCCCCCCCGCCACACGATTGGTTAACCCCTTCCCGCCTCCCAGCGGACCCGCCCTCCCTGCTCCCCTCTTATGACGCCCCCTCAGCGACCGCGCAGCGGACGCGCGCAGCGGGAGCACCGATTGAGCGCCGAAGGTGCGCCAAAGGTAAGCCCGTCTACGCCCGTCCGTGCCTGGACCGCGCCCAGCGCCAGGACCCCCGGCCCCCGCAGACCCCAGCCCACCCGCCGGACGTACGACGCCGCCACCGTCAACGCACTCAACGCCGGCCGAATCCCGGGATGCTACCGAGCCACCCCGAGACGCACCCACGGACCCTTCATCTGCCAGGCCTGCAAGTTCTCCTGCACCCGGACCTGCACTGCACCAGCACCCACCAAGCCGAACTCCAGCAGCACCCACCTGAAGTGCATCCTGCTCAACACCCGCTCCGTCCACAGACACGCCGTCGAGCTCTGGAACCTGCTCGACACCACAGCCCCAGACGTCGCCTTTCTCACGGAAACCTGGATGAACGCCTCCTCAGCACCCGACATCGCCATCCCCAACGGCTACAAGATCATCCGGAGAGACCGCGTCAACCAGACGGGAGGAGGCATCGCCATCATTCACAGGAACACCATCCGCATCACGACCAACACCGACGACACCATCGCACCCGCCGAACACCTGCACTTCCAGATCCACGTCAACCCCAAGACCACCCTCAGAGGCACCCTCATCTACAGACCCCCGGGACCACGCACACAATTCAGCGAGGACATCGCCGACTTCATCAGCCCGCTCGCCCTCCCCTCAGCCCACTACATCCTCCTCGGGGACCTCAATTTCCACCTGGAGAACAACGACGACCTCAACACCACCACCGTGCTGGAAAACCTCGCAAACCTGGGACTCAAGCAACTGGTGACCACCCCCACCCACCTCGCCGGACACACACTCAACGCCGTCTTCTCATCCAGCAAAGACATCGCCTTCAGCCACGCCACAGGACTCCACTGGACGGACCACAGCTGCGTCCACTTCACCTTCAGAAGAACGACGACCCACCACCACCAGCAACAGGCTGCCCGAAGAAGCTGGAACAAGATCACAACCGACCAGCTCGCCGCTTCCCTGAGTCAGCACCCTCCCGCCAGCTCAGCGAACCCCAGCCAGGCCGCCGACAACCTCACGAAGTGGATAGGCAACTGCGCGGACGAACTCGCCCCTCTGAGGACCCCGCCCAGCAGACACGGCAGCAAGAAAGCCCCATGGTTCACCGACGAACTCAAGAACTCCAAGAAGAACTGCCGAGCACTCGAGAAAGTCTGGAGAAGGGAACCAACACCGGACAACATGACCACCCTCAAGCTTGCCACCCGGAAGCACCACCAACTGATCCGCGCCACCAAGAAAACTGCATTCAAGGACCGACTGGACAACAACGCACACAACTGCAAGGAACTCTTCAACATCGTGAAAGAGCTCTCCAACCCCAACGCCGGAAACAACGACATCACCCCATCGCAAGACCTCTGCAACTCCCTCGCCTCCTACTTCCACAACAAGATCGCGGACATACACAACAGCTTCAGCAGTCAACCATCGCACACAACGACCGCAGCAACGCCGCCCACCACCACCCTCCGCGCCTGGACTCCGATCAGCACCGACGACACCGCCCGCATGATGAACTCCATCCACTCCGGATCTCCGACCGACCCCTGCCCTCACCACGTCTTCAACAAGGCCGACGCTGTCATCGCACCCCACCTGCGGGACATCATCAACACCTCCTTCGACACCGCCACCTTCCCGGAGAGCTGGAAGCACGCCGAACTCAGCGCTCTACTAAAGAAACCAACAGCGGACCCCAGCGAACTCAAGAACTACCGCCCCATCTCGCTCCTCCCGTTTCCAGCCAAAGTCATCGAGAAGACCGGCAACAAACAGCTGCCCGCCTTCCTCGAGACGAATGGATCCCTCGACCCCTCACAGTCTGGCTTCCGAGCCAACCACAGCACCGAGACCGCCCTCATCGCTGCCACCGATGACATCCGAGCCCTGATGGACAACGGAGAAACAGCGGCCCTCATCCTCCTAGACCTCTCCGCGGCATTCGACACTGTCTGCCACCGCACCCTAGTGCAGCGTCTCAGCAACATCAGAATTCAGGAGAAGGCACTGGAATGGATCGTCTCCTTCCTCGACGGAAGAACACAGAGAGTCCGTCTACCACCGTACAAGTCAGAGGCCACCAAAGTCATCTGCGGCGTCCCTCAAGGATCCTCGCTGAGCCCCACCCTCTTCAACGTCTACATGAGCCCCCTCGCGCCCATCGCACGCCAACACAACCTGAACATCATCTCCTACGCCGATGACACCCAGCTGATCCTCTCACTGACCAACGACCCCGCCGCTTCCAGAGCCAACCTTCACGAAGGGATGAAAGATGTAGCCGAGTGGATGATTACCAGCCGCCTGAAACTGAACTCAGACAAGTCGGAAGTCCTCATCCTGGGCTCCTCGCCGTCCGCCTGGGACGACTCCTGGTAGCCCCCCGCCCTGGGCACCGCACCCACACCGACAGACCACGCACGCAACCTGGGCTTCATCCTGGACTCCTCCCTCTCCATGACCAGACAAGTCAACGCCGTCTCCTCGTCATGCTTCAACATCCTGCGCATGCTACGAAAGATCTTCCGGTGGATCCCCACCGAGACTAGGAAGACGGTCACCCAGGCCCTCGTCACCAGCCGACTGGACTACGGCAACGCCCTCTACGCCGGAACCATCGCCAAGCTCCAGAAGAGACTCCAGCGGATCCAGAACGCCTCGGCCAGACTCATCCTCGACATCCTCCGACGCAGCCACATCTCCGGACATCTGAGAGACCTGCACTGGCTCCCCGTCAACAAGAGAATCACCTTCCGTCTCCTCACCCACGCACACAAAGCCCTACACGACCAAGGCCCGAGCTACCTCAACAACCGCATCAACTTCTACACTCCCAAACGCCACCTCCGATCAGCCAGTCACGCCCTCGCCGCCGTCCCCAGCATACGAAGAACGACAACAGGAGGAAGGTCCTTCTCCCACCTGGCCGCCAAGACCTGGAACTCCCTCCCGACCGACCTGCGCCTGACCCAAGACCACCATTCCTTCAGGAAGAAGCTCAAGACCTGGCTGTTCGAGCAGTAGCAGCACCCCCCCCCCCCCCAAGCGCCTTGAGACCCTCCGGGTAAGTAGTGCGCTCTATAAATGTCCATGATTGATTGATTGATTGAATACGTATGTGACTGGCTGTAAACATATATTAGAAGGGTGTTGGAGTGTATTTAGCGAGTGACTGACTGTCTGAGTGGTTGTATGACTGAGTGAGTGACTGCGTGAGTGTATAGCTGAGTAACAGGGTATGTGAGTAGCTCTATGGGAGAGTGTGTGGATGCATGACTTGGTGTATTGATCAGTGGATATATGTGTGTAGCTGTATGAGTCAAATAGAGTGTGTATGGGTGGTTGTATGAGTTAGTAAATCTGGGCAAGAAGTTGTATGAGTTAGTGACAGGTTGTATACATGGCTGTATGTGTGAGTGAGTGAATCTCTGAGTTGCTGTATCACTGTGTGGATAAATATCTCTGTGGGTAAGTGAAAGGGTGTGTGAATAGTTGTATGAGTGATGGAGTGAATGCCTTAGTGGTGTCTGGGTGGGTGAGTGTGTATAAGTGGTTGTGTGGATATGTGACTGGATGTGTTTATAGCTGTGTAGGTCAGTGGTTGTGTGTGCCTGTGCTTACATGAGAGAGTGACTGGGTATGTTGGTGATTATATGGGTGACTGAGTAGATGAATGACTGCATGAGTGAGTGAGTGGGTACATGAGAATCTGTACAAATGAATGAATGATTGTCAGTGGCTGTTATGGATGAGTACATACCTGTGTTAGTACATATATGAGTGAGTGACTAGATGTGTCAGTGTCTGTATTGGAAAGTGAGTGTGTAATTTATCTGTAAGTGTCTTGGTCTGTAATTAACTGCATTGGGAAGTGAATGGATGTGTGAGTGTCTGAGTGGGTGAGTGGCTGGATATGTGACTGGGTTTATCAGTGTGCCTGTCTTTATTAGTGTCTCTGTGAGACACTACTTTCCACATTTTAAACAAAAAAGTAGACATTTCCTATGCTGTAATAGTATTTCACATTTTAGTAATAGTTTTATAGTTGTATACCATAATTGGTGTATTGTAGAAATATTCATTTTTCAAAAGTTGGCTAAAAACAATAACAAACAATGTAAAAAATAATTGCCTGCTCACAATTAAAAAGAACAATTAAGGGACATAATTTTGAACAGTGTCAAACAGTCACCCCAGTACAGAGATCTGGGACAAAATCCATAATTGTTTTGCTCCCCATGCCATTCCAGTTTTACCCTGCTATATGCAAATACATCTTAACCTTGTTCCCCATGGGAACAGTCCAGCCCAAACTGACAGCCCAGATCTTTCCTGGATCAAAAACAGGCATCCTGGGCCTGGTTTCTGGTTTCAACCCTCATCACCCAAGCTAGCTTGAATCCAGTGGCATAGTGAACAAGGGACCCACGTCTGATCATACCCATCCCACCGTTCGGGCTGGACTGTTCCCATGAGGAACAGGGTCAAGACTGATTTGCATATGCCTGGGTCTAAACTGAGGTGACATGGTGAGCAAAAGAGAAATGGTTTTAACCCAGATCTACTGACTGAGGGTGAATGTATGATTTATTTAACATGTTGTCCATCATTTGTTTGCGTGGCACCTTTTGCCCTAAGTAGGATGGGTATGCCCAGACGTGGGCCCCTTGTTCACTGTGCAACTGGATTCAAGCTAGCCTGCCTGATCTGGGGAAATTCCCCAAAACCGGTCCCAAGATGCTTTTTTCCGGTCCAGGGAGGACCTGGCTTGACAATTTGGGCTGGACTGTTCCCATGAGGAACAGGCTCAAGACTGATTTGCATATGGCTGGTCCTAAACTGGGGTGGCATGGTGAGTAAAGGAACGATGGATTTAACTCAGATCTCTTGACTGGGGATGAATGTTTGATTTATTCAGCATTCTGTCCATCATTTGTTTACATGTTCACAATTCAGCAGCGGTGGCAGCAGTTTGGAGGCAGCGATAGAATGGAACCTAGGGGGCCCAAGCAGCCGAAGGATCTCGAGGCACCGAAAGAGCTGCACACAAATGTTGGCAGCAAGGAAGCAGCATCAGCCCCAAACCTGCGCACCTCAATGCAGCCACGGAGAGGCATCACGAAAAAACTGGATGAACTGCGAGGCAATGGCGACGGCGGACCTTCTGCAAGCATCGTTGGGAAGGATGCGAATGGAGCCATCAGAAAGTTGGCATCCGTGAAAGGCGGCTCAGAGGCGAGTAAACCTAAAGACCCCAGGGATCTCGTATTGCGGCAACCTACCCTGAAGGAATCTTTCTCCGCGATGGTGCCGGAGGGGCCAGTGTTTGACAGTGGAACTGGACTGCCGGAGGACGGTGGAAGCGCGGTTGCTGGGCAACAGGCGGAAGCAGAGTCGCAGGCAATGCCCGGCGAGAAGCAGGACGCTGCAGCTGTATCGGAGGAGGCTGCAGAGGATATTCAGGACGTTCAGGACACACAATGCATTGGAAAAGGCAAGTCTCCTGCAATTTTGACTGAAAATATAGTGAATCCCAATAGTAATGTCACGCGGGAGCAGGTCCCAGAGGCTGCTGCTGGGGGCACAGTAAACTCGCCAAGCATTATCCAGATAAGGGCTGAGAAAATTCCCCCTGGAGACGCGGTGGTGTTTGAAGGGGAAAGGGGCAGCAGGGCAGGCTCATGTGATAGCACAAGACAGAGGAAATTCCGGTACCCCGGACGGGGAGTGCTTTTTCCACTTAATGAAAATTCAGACTCTTTCTTATCGTGCGAGGGAAGCTTGGCTAGCAGTTCAGATTCTGATTCTGTAGTAAGCTCGTCAGTTCAAAAAGCACCAGCGGCCCACAGGGGTTTTCAGCAGAAAAAAGGCTAAAATCAAAATCAACCCCCCCCCCAGTCCTTCAGATGAAGGCCCGAATAGGAAACTATGCTGGGACTATTCGGCGACCTCACATCTATATCAGGAGGGTATAGAAGATGATGCTGGCTCAGGACAATATAGGTAGCCCGTCTCAAGCCACCTCACTGGATCTGCTATATACAACCTTGAAGCAGATGCAGGGCGAAGCTAGATTAGAGAGTCGAAGAGCCAAATTGGCGGCAAAGAAAATAAAGAGCTCCATGAGAAAGATGAACAAACTGTATGATGAGATGGCGGCCAGGGTCGCTCATGTTGAGGAGCCAACAGGGAAGCTGGAAGATGATATCAGTAGATGGCAAACATTTAAGGAGGCACAGGAGAAGATGGCGGAGGACGTTCAATGGAGATTGGAAGATTTCAAAAACTGCAAAAGGCAAAACAACATAAAACTTTTGGGGGTGGCAGAGGGGGTTGAAGGGCAGGATGTCAGGTAATTTTTAATTAATTTGTTTAAGGAGGCATTCCCTGAATTGACATCCTGGGGAGGGGAGAGCGAAGTTCAGAGAGCACACCGCTTCCCACTTACTCAAAAAAGAACATATGGAGCATCTCAGGCTGTTAAACCTCGGGCAATTGTTGTCTATGTTGGTAACTGTCTTTTAAGGCAGGAGATTATGGAGAAGGCGAAGCCAGAGGCTAGACATACATTTGAGGGGGTCACTTTCTTTGCCCACCCAGATTTTTGCCATGCTACGATAGAAAGAAGATGGAGGCTTAGGCAATTGATTGTGCCCATTCAGAACCTAGGACACAAGGCATATCTGCTGTACCCAGCGAGGTTTAAGACCATTGTTAAGGGGCATGTTAGAATTTTCTTTTCAGAGATCAAGGTTCAACAGTATCTCACAGAATTAAAAGAGCAGAAGGGAGGGGAGGGAGAGGGGGGTCCCTCGGATTCTAATGCTTTTCTTTTTTTTTTGCTTTTTTGGGAGGAACTGTGGATGATTCGGGTTTCAAAGGGAGGTAGGTGCGGGAGAAGGGAGAGTTGCGACTGCTGCAATCTAAGCTGTCACACACTATTTGCCTGTAGGGGGGTGGGGGGTACTGGGGGTAGTTTTAGTGGGGGACGGAGGGTGGGGGTGGGGGATGGTTGGGAGATTGCACGGTTGAACAGCCACAGGAGGTGGATGAGTAAAAATAAGGAAATGTTCAGTATACAAGATTAGAAAGCTACAAAGTGATATGTTGGTTATTTGGATGGTACAGATATGATGTATTTTAACCACTTCCATGCTAATGACAAGGTCAGCTCGTCATGCAGTACACTGGAGCTGTGCTTATGACGAGCTGACCTTGTCATGAACAATGCATATTTGGAGAGTTCAGCACCCAGCGGGAATTGCCTTAGCAGGCAAGGTGTTAATGAGTGTAAGGATCCTCGCTGAGCCCAACCCTCTTCAACGTCTACATGAGCCCCCTCGCGGCCATCGCACGCCAACACAACCTGAACATCATCTCCTACGCCGACGACACCCAGCTGATCCTCTCCCTGACCAACGACCCCGCCACCGCCAGAGCCAACCTGCACGAAGGGATGAGAGACGTAGCCGAATGGATGACGACCAGCCGCCTGAAACTGAACTCAGACAAGACGGAGGTCCTCATCCTGGGCGCCACGCCCTCCGCCTGGGACGACTCCTGGTGGCCCCCCGCCCTGGGCACCGCACCCAAACCGACGGACCACGCACGCAACCTGGGCTTCATCCTGGACTCCTCCCTCTCCATGACCAGACAAGTCAACGCCGTCTCCTCGTCATGCTTCAACATCCTGCGCATGCTACGTAAGATCTTCCGGTGGATCCCCACCGAGACGAGGAAGACGGTCACCCAAGCCCTCGTCACCAGCCGACTGGACTACGGCAACGCCCTCTACGCCGGAACCACGGCGAAACTCCAGAAGAGACTCCAGCGGATCCAGAACGCCTCGGCGAGACTCATCCTCGACATCCCCCGACGCAGCCACATCACCGGACACCTGAGAGACCTGCACTGGCTCCCGGTCAACAAGAGAATCACCTTCCGGCTCCTCACCCACGCGCACAAAGCCCTACACGACCAAGGCCCGAGCTACCTCAACAACCGGATCAGCTTCTACACTCCCAAGCGCCTCCTCAGATCAACCAACCACGCCCTCGCCGCCGTCCCCCGCATCCGAAGAGCGACAACAGGAGGAAGATCCTTCTCCTACCTGGCCGCCAAGACCTGGAACTCACTTCCGACCAATCTGCGCCTGACCCAAGACCACCTCTCCTTCAGGAAGCAGCTCAAGACCTGGCTGTTCGAGCAGTAGCGGCACCCCCCCCCCCTCCCAGCGCCTTGAGACCCTACGGGTGAGTAGTGCGCTCTACAAATGACCTGATTGATTGATTGATTGATTCTCTCACTTAACGTATGCGGGCTGAATGACCACAAGAAAAGACAACAAGTGGCGGCTGCCTTGAGATTAATGCGGGCGTATTTAGTTTGTCTCCAAGAGACACATGTAGAGGGGACAAGGAGTTATTTAATGGAACATATGGGATTTACTTTACTTGCATATTCAAAACAGGGGACTAAGACCAGAGGGGTGGCAATCTTGTCGAAAGGAAGGGCTGTCACGGTTATAGGAAAGAAGGAAGATCAATGGGGAAGATGGGTGCTGTTGGAATGTAGAATAAATAACCAAGTAGTCACTATAGGTTCAGTTTACGGATCAACTGAGGACGACCCGGAAGTTTTTGAATTCTTAAATTGTGAATTAGCTTCTTGGCCAGAGCCGATTATTTTGGGCGGTGACTTCCATATAAACGGGGTATGGGGGTCTGGGTATAGAGTCTGGGCAGTGCTATGGCAGCCGTAAAAAGAAAACATGCCAAGCGATACTTAATTTGGCACGCCATAACTCCTTAAATGATGCATGGGCACAGTTGAACCCAACAGATACTGGAATCACCTATTCCTGCTCCTCACAAGGTCTGTGCGAGATTGGATTATTTTTTTATCTCAAACTCGCTATTATCAGAAAGTCACATAGTAAAGTTCCCTCGCATGGTCTCTGACCATAATCCTCTGGTATTAATATTAAAAGTGTCAGGTGGGGGAGGAAGATTCGGACATAAACTTTTGAAAAAAGACTGCTCCTGGACGACGGATACCTTAAATATATGAATAATTGGATATCAGGTTTTTGGGAGATAAATCGTGGGAGTACTTCCTCAGGAGTGAGTTGGGACGCTTTTAAAGCGGCTATTCGAGGCGAAACATTATGTTTTAGTTTGCACAGACAAAAACAGGAGGAGATAAGAGTGAACAGGTTGGTTAAAGCAGTGTCGGAGGCAGAGGAGAAGTTGACTATAGCAGTCCGTACTGGTGTTTCGCCTGAGCCGGCAGTATTAAAAATTCTGGGTACAAAAGCAGAGCTAAACAAAGGATTCGCTATCAAGGCAGCTGCAACCTATTTAGCGAAAAAGGAGCAGTGTTATGAACTGAGCGAGCGAGTTGGACATATCCTCGTCGTTCGCACAAGACAGAGATTGGCTTCGGGTGAGATTAAAGAAATATCTGATGGTAATGGTGGTACAGTTGTCGATGATGAGGGGATTAGGGAGGTATTTAGTCGGTTCTATTCTAAACTCTATAGCGAGGGCCAGCCCGGGGACCCCTTAGATACTCAACGGTATCTCGGGGATATCTCCGCTCCTCAGCTCTCTGATGGGGACAGGGAGGAGCTGGATGCACCACTTAACCTAGAGGAAATCAATGTGGCACTTAATTGTCTCCCTTCGGGCAAGGCTGTGGGACCGGACCAGATCCCTATTGAATTTTATAAAACATTCCAAGCTGTGATACGCCGTGATCTGATTGAGACAATTCTGCATGCCCAGCTAGGGAACTCGGTGCCAAGTCCTGGGCAGGGTCTGATGTAGTGGTGATCCTTTAAAAAGTGAAGTCAACTTTGGAACCGGGTTCATATAGACCAATTACCCTGATGAATTCAGATGTTAAGATTTTCTGTAAGGCAATGGATGGTAGGTTGGGTAAGGTTATAGGACAACTGGTTAGCCCTTTCCAACATGGTTTTATCTACGGGAGGGGTACTACGCAACACATGCGCAAGGTTATTACCCTGTTAGATTCCATGGAAGTCTCAGGAGACCCCATGGCAGTAATGTTGCTGGATGCTGAAAAAGCATTTGATCAGGTCTCCTGGGACTTTCTATGGGCAGCTTTAATGAGGGTTGGTATTGGGGAAGGATTTATTAGGGCAATATAGGCGCTTTATCAAACCCCTACAGCTTGCCTTAGAATTAACAGAGGGTATACTTTGGCAGTGCAGATTAAAAGAGGCACTCGACAAGGGTGCCCATGCTCGCCCTTACAATTTGCGGTGTATATGGATCCGTTCATTCGTAAGCTGGAAGCGAATGAGCAGATTCTACCGATTCGAACCCAGGGCCAGGTTTTTAAAACTTTGGCCTATGCAGACGATGTGGCAATAGTTACTCCATCTTCCAGTAGTGCTATACTGGGGGAAGAAAGGGAGGCGGCTATATTGGGCCGGATGTCAGGTTATGCACTAAATGGTCCCAAGTCACAGATTGTAAAGAACAGTCAGGTGGTTTGCAATGACGCACGGGTGACGAAGTCAGCTGTGTTTTTGGGGATTACTGTTACGGCTGACCTGGACAAGATCGTGGAACGAAACATCGAGCCTAAGTGGCTAAGAGTAAGAAAGATTTAGATAGGATTCACAACCTCTATCTCTCATTGGTAGGGCGTGCTAATGTTGTAAAGATGATCATCTTGCCTAAATTATTCTACTTATTTAGGACAATTCCATTGATCTTTGAAGGCAAATGGTTTGTGGCAATTGAGCATTTTAATAATAGATCTATCTGGGCACAAGGCAAGACCAGGAGAGCCCTTCGGTTTTTGTCTCTTCCTAGGGACAGGTGGGGATGGGCGGTTCCCGACTTTAAGTTGTACTATTGGGCAGCAGCCTTCCAATATATGTCTGGGTTGATGGGGGGTGATGCCTTAGACCCGCAGGCTGAAATAGGCCCAACAAACATGTATGCAATACTTATTGGTGAGAATGCAGAAAACTGTTTTTTGAAATATTCTGACCCCAGTTATTTTAAACTAGGTTTAAGACACTTATGGCAGCGTATAAAATCTTGATTGCATTCCGTAAAAAACTGAGGTTGGGTAGGTTTAATGCCTACACCAGGTTAGATAAGAATCCTTCCCTTCCGGCAGTGATATTTGCAGATTCCGTTTTGGTTAATTGGGGCAACGGGGGATACGTAAAGTGGGTGATTTAATGGGGGCCGGTGGAGTTCTTCAGTTTGCGGATTAAAAAGGGAGGAACTATTGACCTTTGAGGAATGAGTGAGAACATTCAAGTTGCAAGCCACAGCAGAATATCATTACCTGCAGCTAAACATTGGGTGCAGCAACCTGGGGTGTTGATCGCCGCGACCAGGGACCGGCTCCCAATTGAGAAATTTGTGCAAACAGGGGCTTCCACTAAAGGGACCATCTCCTTTCTATACACCCTCATCCAGGCAATATCCCCGCAATTGACCCCGCAACACTGGAAATTTGGGAATCTATTGTTCCTGCTCCCCTGGAGGAGAAGCAATGGAGCTCCCTTTATAAGGACATTGCCAAACACAACGGATCCATGCACTTGCGGGATTCTCATCACAAAATTATGTACGGATGGTATCTACATCCCCAGAAACTGCAAAAAATATTCCCTAATACTTCAGACAGATGCTGGAGGGGTTCCGGGCTTCTGGGAGACTTTCGTCACATATGGTAGGTTTGCCCCTCTATCCAGGTGTTCTGTAAGGAAATACTATCCCAGATTAAACTGATTTTGGGCTTCCCAATCCCTGCCACTATGGAACACACCCTGCTAGGGATTTGGGACCCCAGGCTGAAACATCAAACGCAGGGGGATCGCTCCATTATGTAGTTGTGCTTGGGAGCTGCCAAGATGGCAAAAGCCGCAGCTTGGAAAAAGGTGGAGGCCCCAGACCTCATGCAATGGCATGCCAGACTATGGCGAGCATTAGCAATGGAACAATTGTGAGATATAGTGGAGGGATCAAGAAAGGGGTTTGAGTATATCTGGTCTCTACTGGTGATATATCTATCAGAGAGTTTGCCCCTATTTGCATGCAGTCCCCGATTAAGAGCCATTCACCTCTTTCATATTTAACAGAGTGGGAGCTCTCTCCGGGGGGCTGGGTGGCAGGGCAGACTTGGTCCCTGCCCCGCCTCATTAGACCGTCCAGCTTGGCCAGATCCATAACATAACCACCATGATGTGTCTGTTTGTTCATGATTGTTTACATTTTTTCTATGTTTGATGTTTCGGTAGGGGGCTCAAGCGCCAATAAGCATTTAGTCCTGCATCAATGTATGTTTGGAGAGAGTAGCTTTGCAATGTCTTGTCAAGCTTGAGAGGGATACAACTGTACAGAATTAGGTCAGGCTGAGACCTCGGAAACAAGCTGTGTGTTCTTTTGAGGTCTTTGTAACTCTTGGCCTATAATCTGTACTTGATGCAACTACAATTTCCCTTGTAACTGTGTTAAATCAATAAAAAGATTTTGAAACAAAAAAGTATTGTATGGGATTTATTCTACGTGGATCATCAATGTTTTATACATCATTTGGCCTTCGTTCGACCTACGAGAGGTGATGTTTTCAAAAGGATCTCCAAAATTCAATTGTGGATTAAATTTATTAGTAATATTGTGCCAGGTATAATAATATAACAAATATTTTTAAGATACGTTTGTTTAGAGTAGTGCAGTTACTGTAGGTAAAACAACTGATTACATATTTTTGTAGTGAGTGCAATGCATAGTGTCACTTATTTACAGTGATATACTGAGCAGGCTTTTCCCCTACAATTTAAATGATTGTTCAAGGATGAAGCTTCATATAGTACATAGTTTATGATAAACAAATTTAAAATCTGAGACTGGTAAAGAAAAGGGAAAAGTAAATGTTTTACTAAGTTGTTACTACTGTTACAGCATAAACAATGTGTGCTACAATGTTTCAGGAATGTTTAACATCAAATACTAACTTATATTACTATTCTTTTTATTTGACAAATTACAACTGTGTTTGCAGAGATCCCCCTTTAGATGTGTCAATATATTTGTAGTGCCACAGAAATACTTCTTCGACATACCTGTGGAGAGGGTCTTCATGTATTAAGAGCACTTGATATGGTTTGCTGACAGTTTCTTTTGCCAGGAGGGAATGGTGAAAAACTCCCATGCAATTGACTACTGCTTTGCTGTGGCAACTGATCCTGTCTTCCATCAGATGCCATTTTATTTAGAAATGGTATAGAAAGCAACACATTTATATTTAGAAAAAAGACAGATGAGGTGCGCCCTTTTAGCAAAAGATATTCAACCACATTACTCCTGTGCTGAGTGAAGTACATTGGTGCCCCATAAATACCAAGATGATTTACAAACATCTGTTGTCTAACCCATAATCTGATAAACAAAAATAACCCACCATACTCAAGTTCTAAACATCTCAGGTGGTAAAAGAAGCTTAAGAAGCAGACACTTGTTTCATTTTAAACATCTTCTTTGATTCCTCAATCAAGCAGAGGCCATCTTTCTCTGGAGTAGCAGCCTCAGCTGGAACTCTGACTCCTGAACTGTGGATTCTTCCTCTGCTCTGCACCATAGCCGTCAATTCACCAAAATGCCGGGGGTAGCATAAGTGACATCCTACACCATTTGACATTAACTTTCACTCACACACTTACACACACACTGGCACATACACACACTCTTTCACATAAGCACACTCTCACCCAGAAGCATGCACACAACATACATTTTAAAGCATTTTTTACTTACCTCCGATTCCAGGGAGAGACATATTCCAACTAACTGTACTACATTTTTAGGTTGCACTTAGGCAGTGCACATGTGTTTTCTGCAGGACCTGTTGCTTTCAGCAAAACTATTTTATTCCCGCCTGCTACTTACCATTGGCTTGGCGCTGCGTCACTCTTTTTTTGCTGCCCTCTAACTCGTTCACTCAGCTATACTTCACTTCTGGTCAAAATGAAGGAGCACCAGCCAAGCACAGTCATGTTACTCTCAGTTTCTTTATCTTCCTTATTTTTTTAAAGTGGCTTCATGGCCGTCGCTGCTTCCATCCTCACACCACCCTCTGACTCAAATGCAGCGTTTCCATAACCAGACAGTGAATGGGCACGTACTTCCGGACGGCGAATGAGCACATACTTTGTACCTAGTCTCTCCTCTTTGGATGTGGTGGTTCGTCCTTAATATTTTATTTTTCTGTTTTATATAGCGCAAACTCAACTCGCAGGTATGAGAGCACTTTATATGTGCACTCATTGCATTACAGACACGTTTATTTTTTAGGCACGAACGGGGGAGATATACAAGGGGGGGCCAATAGGCCCCCACGCAAGCATGGCGGGGCCCGGTCCCTCCCACAACCCGTCCCCTTCGGGGCCGCGTTCCCCGCCCCCTCGCCCCGGAAGTACTGGTGTGCTTCCGGGGCGAGGGGGCGGGGTCGTGGCAAGCGAAGGGGTTAAGAGCCTGGGGAGCGCGGGAAGCGGCCTCTTTGTGCCCGCGCTCCCCAGGCTCGCTCCTCGCCCCACCGTGGGGCCGTTTAATTTTCTATCTTTTTATTTCAGGGTGCTTCGTGGCGGCGGAGGACTGCGGGGGTTTTCCTGGATTTCAGGCCGACGCGTTGTAGGAGCGGAGCAGAGCGGGAGAATCTACGTGACCAAGCGGGAGTGGCGATCGGAAGAATGCGACCTACAGAGGACTGCGGTGGACCGGTGGACCTGCGGTTGCGACGGTGGAATGGCCTGCGGTGTTTGGAAGGGTACACGGTATGTGTTTATGTGCGCCGGGATGCTCGATGTGCATCGCATGTGAATGGGTGTCTGCAGACTAGCGCTTGATATAGAGCATTTTATATCCAGACTAAGGTGACAGGGGAGGGGTAAAGGGTTTGTCTCTAACAGGGTGAGACACTTGCAAGAAAGACAGAGGTGTGGGATCTGGGCTTGATGACAGAAAACTCCGTAGACTGCCCGATCCAGGTATGCTTCTTGCGTTTAAACAAGAAGCGAAAACTTCAAGAACACCGGTTTGTGGCAGTAGGCTGCTACTGCCCAAAAGGCTGATGGCAGCATACTGGGGCCAGAGTAATGTTCCGAAATACAAGCGATGGCTGCAAGATATGATATATTGTAGAGATACACTAAAAGTATTCAGAGTACCTGCCTGCGGCATCACGGACGAAGGAGGTACGGACCCCCCTCCCCTCTTACAACATACTTGTTGGGCTGTTCATGATACCTAGTGAGCGGATTACTCAGATGGCGGGGTGGACTGCGCTGTATTGTTTATTGCTAACTTATAATACAGGGTTAGGCACAAAGGTAGTTTGTGAGTCTGTTGTCTACAGAAACCGATTTTCAGTTATAGATTTACCTTGCTTTTACTGCACAAGAGGGTATTTGGTGACTTTTGTGATACGATGAAGTGCTGTACGTGTTTAATGTGGTCCTGTGGTGCCAGCATGGGATTCTGCTTACATCCTATCCACACTGTGTGGCCTTTAGCCCCAGAAGGGCAATTTTGGACAATATTATAAGGTTACCGATTACTGGAGTCTCGTGCTGGCAGTGTGGGACTATGTTGTTCATGTTGTGTAGTTTTTGTGTCACGTTTTGGGGTAGTTATTAATACAGTGCGGGGTCACATTCAGGTTTATTACCAGAGTACAGCGAAGCTGACAAGAGAAAACGACGGGTTGAGTCGAGATGTTGCATATGATTCCTCTTGGCTCTTCTTACTGGACTGGATTTGGGATAAATAGAACGCAGAAAAGATCATGTTAGTACAGCTATACAAAATGTATGCAAAATAAACGTGAACATTTGCAGTTCAATATAGAGAACAGAAGTCAGTCTAGTTACATTTAGTAGCTGGTCACGCTTGAAATGATGTTGAAAAAGCAGGAATTCCGTTAGAGAATCATAAGAGGGTGATAAATGAGGGGCATGCGTTGATGCGAAGGAGAAACATCATGGCATGCGCAGCGGGAGTACGTCACCTCACTGCAGCTCAAGCATTTTTCTGACCCAGAATGGGCACTGTTTGATGCGCATACTCTAGCCAATGCAACGTGGTACCAACAGTACTGCGTGTAAGCATGTTTTTGCTTTCATCTCTCCTGTATTTTGTGAAAGGTATGAACCTGCGAATAGACGCGCTCCATTTATAATGGAGATTAAGCACGTGCGTATGCATAAATCCCCCTTCCACGCCTCGGTTGGGATTCCTGGCTGTCTGCGCGCTGCGAAACCGAAGCTGTCTGCGCGTAAGGGAAGTGCACAGCTTGCAGATAAGAAGCGTTTAGGCACGATACCTTCAATATTGTTTTTCTTCAATTCCAAGGATGTTCAGCGCAGGGCCAGGAAGACTGTATCCATACCAGAGTTACAAAACAGTAAAATAAGTTGTATTTGCATACACCATATGAACTAAAGGCTACTGCTAGAGATAAGCCTAAAAATACAATTAGCCATGCTAATACAGAAACCTAGCACGACTCTAACACCGTTTCTCTGTACTTTTACACAAGCCAAAGAATGTGTTTTACAAAGTGACGAGGCTTGGGTATTTGAATTCACTAATTTTGTATTGTGCTATGAGTTCATCTCTTGCACAACAATCAATTGCAGATGGAAGCAATTTAACTTTCGCCCCGACTTCAAGGTGAAAGGTGTTTATGTACATAATTTGTGATTCTGGGCAAATCACTTGATCGCTATGTGTATAATTATGTGTAAAAGGTATTTTGTGTAATCCCCAGGTGATGTACACGATCTTGTAGATGTGCAGTGCCTTTTTTTGCTTCACAGTTAGGTTTGCGCCGTATAAAGAAAATTCCTACATTCATAAAACAAGTATTGCAAAGCGAGATCGACTGGCTTTGCCGGTAGCTCACAAGTTAGTTAAAAGAATGGCAGGGCCACAAATAATTGCCTGATGAAATTGGAAGATCTTTATCTCTTTCTTTAAATCAAGAATGTCCAATGTAGGCCCGGGAGGGCTGTATCCATGACAGATTTGCAGGATAGTCAACACGCTTTAAAAATGTGTATATTTTGGATGCATTGTATCTAAATACAGTTAATATGTTAATTCTAATCTCAGAGATGCTGCCCATTGTATACCTACATTTGGGCATGAACACTGTAAACGATCATTTGTAAGTATAGCCGTTGGAGGGAGTCATCCGGTAGCCCAAGGTTAACCAGCTTGCATACACTGAATGCTCGAGGAGTGGGATGCATAAAGCACTGCCTACAGACCTGAAGAGGAATGCACAGTGCAATGTTAATGTCCTCTTCTATCAGTATCCTTACCTTGCCAGGAGTCTGACCAGTTAATTATTAAGATCGTGTAGCATTATATCAGCGTGATCATATCAAATTGCGTCAGGGAGACTATTTAAATGTTAAGTTCCCCGCCTTCCTCATGCGGGTGTAAGGGATTGGGCAGATATATGCTCTGGGGTCGATCTATGGGTTAGGGACGGTCACTTCTGCCACTCCGAAACCTGAGTGAGAATATCTGGTGTTATCACCCTGCTTACGTTTGGTGTGTTGGTTCAGGGCCACAAAATATTTGCCTGCTGAAATTGGAAGATCTTTATATCTTTCTTCGAATTAAGAATGTCCAAAGTAGGCCCAGGAGGGCGGTATCCATGACAGATTTGCATGGGAATCAACACCCCAAATTGTTTATAATATTCAGATGCACTGGGTCTAAATACATTTAATATGTTAATGCTACTCTCAGAGAGGCTGCCCATTGCATACCTACATTTGGGCTAGAACACGTTAAATGATCATTTGTCAGATTGGTTGAGTGCAAGGAGCATGAAAAGCTGCACACATGGGGCTAAATGCTGGGACATTAGGATGACAATTACTGTTCCCCTTGTTTTTACTTTCTGAATCAGCGACAAGACAGTCGTGGTGCTATTTATTTGGTGAATAGACAATGTAACCATAATTGAGGGGCGGGCACTGTAATTCTGATCCCTGTTTAACACCCTCCTTGTACTGACCCCGCCACCCCACAATATTTCTTTCTGGGTGCGGGAATTTATTATTGCATCAGAACGTCCACACTCTTCATAAAATAATAGATCCTGTCTGGTGCAACAGGAGGGATCTCAGTGCTCCCACAGACCAAGCTAAGGCTACTTATAACGATAACATGGCAGTGGGGTCTACGTAATCAATATATCTATCAGTATTATTGACAATACTAGTTCAGGGTCACCTGTGGGCTGGCTGATTCAAGTACACTTACGTGCGTACTTGCCTAGGTGGTAGGCCTCGAGTTGGTCGTAACAATGCCTAAGTCCCATCTCTGATACTGCTGGTGCTCTTCAATGGGCAGGAGGGTCAGACAGATTTGCATATGAACAGGGCTGAACTGGGGGAGGCAGAATGGGTTGATGAACGGTAACACATTAAACCCTGATCTGTGGAAACTAATGTTGCATCATGATTTACAATAGGTGGCGGTATACTATGAATTGATTGGACAATCATGTGTGGCAGCGGGAGGGGCACCTGCTGCTTGCAACTTGTTAAGGCAATGATGCTCAGTCTGGGATCATGAGAATAATATATATAGGTTATGGTTGCCCCTTAGTTATATTACGCGTTTACCACTGTCAGCCACGATCCAAGTCAACAGTCAGGCGCAAGGGGTTCGATACTTAGAACACGTATATCTCATCAAGTTGTGATTGGGTGGGTGCCAATGCAAACGGACTGTTCATTTTTAACTGATATCCTAATCATCCTTAAGGAGTCATGAGGGCGTTATGGTATGCACTGGGGACTCCATGCTTTGTGTCAATACACTACACACTGGGTAGTATTTGTTAATAAAGGCCATTTTTACAGGGTACTCTTCATAACACTAATACAGTCACGCTACAGGGGACACAAACTGAGGCTATGCTCCACACTTAGTCGGAAGTGTTTAGGAGTAGGCATCTGACGCTAATCGTATCTCAAACGTGGCAAGGGATGGCAATGTAAGACTAGCACATGTACTGCAGTTATCGCCAGAAACACTAATGGTTTGTGTTTATCTTTTCCACTTATGTATGGCCGGGTCCATGGTGGATATCTGGAGTGCTCCGCATCACAAAGCTGCTACAGGAGGACAGCCCAAGGGATGCTGACGTCAGGTAGAGGATGGCAAACAACAACGCAAGTGTGATGGTCGAGCGATCAAAAAACGCAGGACGTGCCAGCACAGAGTTGACTGTTTCGGTGTGTAAGCCCTTATATTGGGCTGGTGGCAGTTATGTAGCAGGATGTGGTTTCACAAAATGGCAGTGTTGGCCGTGAGAGGAAATGTATACCTACAGTAACGGCGCCTGTGCACGCAGGGCCACCAGTGTCAGCATGATATGCATAGATCATAAAATGGTAAGTGACAACGGTAGAGATGGGACAGTACACAAGGGTGTGCATTCCTAGCTTCGGCAACACCAGGAGTGATAGGCCTATCAAACGCCTCATTTCCCCGGTTCAGGAAGTGGGGACTTCCATGGTGAAAGTAGTACCATACACTTAACACTTTCCAGAGCGTAGTGGCTAGGTGGGGATGGTTAGCAGACTGTACAGTAGGCCAGTGGGAAAAGTAGAATGGGAGTACCAGGATACCCCAGGTCACAGCATCTGCAGGGACCCTCGAGAGGCGTGCCCCCACACCCTCGTCATTTTAGCACATGGGGTAACAACGATAGGACCCGAATTGCACCATGGGGGGCTGCATTTTCCCCCGGCTGCACGTAAAAGGGGGGGGGGGAATTAGGCGTGTGCACGGAGTCACTCGGTGAAGAATCACTCGATAAAGAGGATCTACATTTGGTTGGAGAAACTATTTCATACACATTAATGACAGAATATCCCTCAAGGGGTCATCTTAGGACCATGTAGTTTAACAGTCGGCTGTTAATGAGGAGTGTACGTTTATTAGAGGCTCTACTCACAGGGTGGGGGGTCCAGTGGACAAAGTCAGGGATGCCATAGGGGTAGGGAACAAAATAGCAGGGGTAGAGGGTTTTGGTTTGGGAAGTTATGACCTTTCAGTGTAGGCGGTTGGGGGGGGGCCAGGTAGTCGGTTAACTACCTGGCCTGTGGCGGTAAGGTCATTAATCGGTGAGCAGCATTTTAAGGTCCTTACGGGGGGGGCGGACCCATTCACGAAAGGGGCCGCCCGCGGGAGGGGCCATTTGGTCTCTCTCAGAACTTCAGGGGCAGGAGATGGTCTCCATTAATTTAAAGGGTGCGGGGGAGGGAGTCTACGCTTTCCTCAGGCTGGTAGCCACCCCTCACAACACTATGACGTCATTAAGGTGCGCATGTGTCTGGGCCCTCCTGTTATGGTTAAATGGAGTTCGGGGAGCGCACGTGGGTGTAACGTGCCCTGGGTTGCGCATGCGCATCTTCAACGCGAGAGCGCAGCTGTAAAAGGATCTGACACCGGTTGGCGACCTTGCCGTAGGCCTTTATTAACGTTATTAAAAAGTTATTAAAAAGTATTGGAAATATTAGAATGCAGTTTAATTTTCAGGATGATTAGATTACGTTAGGAGACACGCTGTATTAGCTATTTGTTAAGGTTAGCCCATCATACCATGTCGAAACGGATGTCAATATAATATTCTGAAAAGTGTGCATTTTAATAATTGTCAGAAATGTTTATTTGATTAAAATTTTTGATTTGTTTTTATATTTTAATAAATACGGCCAGGGGGGGGGCCCCGTACCCCCCCCTTGACTTCCAAAGATCCCCATGTGTTGACTGGTTGAATTGGGTAATTCAGTCGGTGTTCAAGGGGGGAGGTGGCCGGCAGTCCAAGACCATGATACAAGGGGGGGCCAATAGGCCCCCACGCAAGCATGGCGGGGCCCGGTCCCTCCCACAACCCGTCCCCTTCGGGGCCGCGTTCCCCGCCCCCTCGCCCCGGAAGTACTGGTGTGCTTCCGGGGCGAGGGGGCGGGGTCGTGGCAAGCGAAGGGGTTAAGAGCCTGGGGAGCGCGGGAAGCGGCCTCTTTGTGCCCGCGCTCCCCAGGCTCGCTCCTCGCCCCACCGTGGGGCCGTTTAATTTTCCCCACCCTCCATCCCTTTTTAGCAGACCTTGGGGCTTGGCAAATGGTGAGTATCAGGTTTTGTCAATGTGCCGGAACATAGATGTAAGGGGGACTTGATCCAGTGGGCCTGGAATCTCCTGTTTACTGGAAGGAAGTACAGAATTTAAACGTTGGTGCAGTGCCGTGATTTTAACCAATTCTTTCCTTAGGCCCCTTTTTCCGCTTACAGGAGTAATTATATATGTAGATGTTATGCTTTGCTGTGTGTTAACAATTTTATCCTTAGGCCTTTTTTCCTTTTAGAATAGCATTGTCGTATTTATTATGTGTGTCTGGCGGTAAGGTCATTAATCGGTGAGCAGCATTTTAAGGTCCTTACGGGGGGGGCGGACCCATTCACGAAAGGGGCCGCCCGCGGGAGGGGCCATTTGGTCTCTCTCAGAACTTCAGGGGCAGGAGATGGTCTCCATTAATTTAAAGGGTGCGGGGGAGGGAGTCTACGCTTTCCTCAGGCTGGTAGCCACCCCTCACAACACTATGACGTCATTAAGGTGCGCGAGTGTCTGGGCCCTCCTGTTATGGTTAAATGGAGTTCGGGGAGCGCACGTGGGTGTAACGTGCCCTGGGTTGCGCATGCGCATCTTCAACGCGAGAGCGCAGCTGTAAAAGGATCTGACACCGGTTGGCGACCTTGCCGTAGGCCTTTATTAACGTTATTAAAAAGTTATTAAAAAGTATTGGAAATATTAGAATGCAGTTTAATTTTCAGGATGATTAGATTACGTTAGGAGACACGCTGTATTAGCTATTTGTTAAGGTTAGCCCATCATACCATGTCGAAACGGATGTCAATCTAATATTCTGAAAAGTGTGCATTTTAATAATTGTCAGAAATGTTTATTTGATTAAAATTTTTGATTTGTTTTTATATTTTAATAAATACGGCCAGGGGGGGGGGGCCCCGTACCCCCCCCTTGACTTCCAAAGATCCCCATGTGTTGACTGGTTGAATTGGGTAATTCAGTCGGTGTTCAAGGGGGGAGGTGGCCGGCAGTCCAAGACCATGTAAGGGATTTTCCCTTAATCACAGAATGGTTGAGCCTCCCGCTACTAGGCTACATCCGAAAGGTGGTCGGGGAGGCGGAAGTAGAGGATGTGGTCTTACGGCTAGAATGCTGACTTTGGAGCTGGGAAACTAAGGTTTGAGCCTCAGGGTCAACACCACAGCCTGTGATTCTGGGCAAATCACTTAATCTCTCTGTGCCTGCCAAAAATTGTAATGTGTCCTTGTGTAACTTAACTGGTGCTCATGGAAAGCGCTCCAATACCTTTGGGTCGAGTTCGCACTATATAAATCTGAAAAAAAAGGATCTGTGAACTTCCCTGGGGCATGAGTAAGTAAAGCCATCATAATAATCACTCTAGAAGGGGGGAGCTCCACTGTGCTTATTGCCACCCACTTCAGCTCTACGCCACATCCATATCATGCAAAGAGGGCTATGCTGTGCAGCGAGGTCCTGAATGGTGAGCAGAGGCAGTCTCGGGTTCTTGTTATGTTATTTCATGAACTGTGGTTACGTATTCCTCATACCTTCAAGGAAAATTCCCCCCCATTTCAAGAGGCTTCTTTTTAAATGGTGCCATACAGCGTTTCTACTAGCGTCTATTAGTGTCTCAAATCCAAGCTATCCTTTCTAAGGAGAGGACAAAGCCTTGGGATATTGAAGGGATCTTGGGGCAGATTTGCAAGCCCCTTGCGCCTCATTTATGCCACCGTTGCATCAATTTTGTGACGCAGTGGTGGCGCAAATCCAGAGCCATGGTGCGGGGTACTTAAAATGTGACCCATCTGGGAGATGCATCACATTTTAAAGCCCTGCGCCACAAGAAGGCATTCCTGTGCAGGGAGGGCGTTCCGGTGCAGAAACGCCTCCTAAAAGTGGCTGAGTGAAATCTACAAGATTTCACTCAGTCACTTTTAGGGCCATACAGCGTCAAAACCCTGCGCCTGCTTGAAGCAGGCGTAAGGATTGACGCAGCATGTTAGAGATAGGGCACCCCCGCGCCTTGCTGGAGCTGCGACGCACTTGCTGTGCTGTAAAAGTTTTAGAAGTGCATGACAAGGTGTGGAAGGGGTTACATAGGGTCGCTTTCTGTCCATTTCCTTTCCACTACACCGACTCACACAGAAACAAGTGTCCCTCCTAAAAAGCCAGTCTTCTCCTTCCAGAACGCTAAAGTATTTGAACAGATTATAATGCCCAGTATGTCTCTTTCAGTCCACGCTCTTATGCCCTTCCAGATCCCTTGATCCTGCCAGGAGCTAAGGGCATGCATTCATGTGTCCTCTGCAAACGGTGTCCAACAATATGTCAGCGTTCTTATTAATGGTGTTCATCCCTCTGACATCCTTCTAAGGTTCATTAGTATGTGATACGGTTCTAGCGTCTCAGGAGTTATTATTACAATTTGCCTTGGATGGTTTTTTACCTAAACTGCCTAGTTTTCTGTTGCAAATGGTCAATCACATAATATAATTCAATCCTGTAGCCAATTCCACCTTTGTCCACTGGCAGCTGTAGTTTGGTCAATGCAATCCTGTGCCTGTTCAGCCCTCATCTTAAGTCCCTCTATTTCCCAGAACAGCTCATTATTCCACCTGGTAAAGTTGTGAGAAAGTGCACAAAGCATGGAAGTACCACATTCTATTCTAGGGCTACCCTTCCAGCTTCTGAACGTGACTGTGTCTTCTAAACGTTTGTTCCTTTCATAAATGAAGCTATATCTTGCTTAATATTTTCTTCTAGCAGGCTTGATTCTGACATATAGCATGGAACTCTCAAATATCACTTTGCGATTTCTTATTCTATTCTGGTGGTCACCACTAAGTGGCCATCTGTTTTAGTCGAGTAGCACACAAAGTATGCACTGGTCTTGACTCAGTTTACCTTCAGTTCAGAGATCTCCCCAAAATGTTCAAATGATTCTGCAGCTTTTTAGGTCCCGCTTATGCAGCGCGCATTAGTTGCATAGGAGGAGACCTTTAGCCATCTGCCCTCTTTTTAAGCCACAACAGTGCACACGTTCCATTGCCTTCAATAGCAATGCGTGCTCGTGTGGCTATTCCCTTGCGGGCTCGAGCGCTGACACCATATGTTTGTAATTAAATTGCAAACATATGATGTCAGCGCTCGTTCCTGTAAGGGAAGCAGGCGCAGGCCCTCTCCTCTCTCCCTTCCCCCTGCTGCGAGCGGGAGGCGCAGCACGCTTGTTTTTTTATGTCAGTCCACCCGGGGCACAAGCAGGCATCCACTTCTGTCTTTTTGCTGCGATCAGCTGTAATGACAGAAGTGGATGCCTGCTTGTGCCCCGGGGGAATTGCAGGACAGCCAAGAATCTGTAAATCTCGCCCGCATTATTCCGAAACTGATGCATTGTTCTCGAGATCGCCATGCGAGGCCTGGAAGGAAAATTCGAGACTGACCTTAGACCACTGAGAGAAAAATCCTTGCTCATCAGGGACATTTGTGCTTTTATTTTCAGGAAGAACCCCCTGCTTTGGGCTTTATTGCTGAAAAGTTAAATAAAATGGATGGCAGGTTAGCAAACATGATGACATCATATTGTGATATAGTGAAACCATCGCACCTACAGCTGCTCTTCTATCTGAGATGCTGCAAACCAGATGGGGATCTCTAAATGTTGCTATGCGGACATTCCTCTGCCAATAATGCAAGGCGAGGAACTCCTCTGACCTGGTGAGCTTGCAGGCTGCCCTGCAAACCACAAATCACCCTGTTGCATATTTTCGTGAGTCAAGAGCCTCAACAAATGTGTACTGAATGTGTACAGGTACTCATTAAAATAGATGTGTGGCAAGTGGGCGGGGCTAGAGGCAGGGCCTCCCATGAATCAGGATACCGGTACTCTACCTGGCTACAGAGAAGTGCCGGTCATGACGGCAAAAAAAATCAGACGTACCGGTACTCAGTACCAGTGAGTACTGGCCCATTTAAAGCACTGCGTGCATGGTAAAAAAAACTGTCCCTGAGTCAGTCCTAATCTCAACTTCACAGGACCACTCGGGATTCATTGGTCAGAGAAAGGGGCAGCAGGAGCAGTTTCGGCACCAGCGATGATCTTTCTCCTCTTTTACACTGTGTGCTTACAAGCAGCAGAGCACCTTTATGCGTTCCTTGTCCACGCCAATCATCTGTGGATTATGGGAATGGGGCTTATTGCCTTGGTGCATGCCCTGGGCGGCATGGCTAACAGCTACAGTACTCATTTGCATGATACTGCATCTCTTGCAAATGTGGAAATGAGTTCCTCTGTAAAAATCCACACGTAACGAAACAGAATAACTAATTTCATATTTCAGAAGGCACCATTTAAAAAAATATACCGTTGAGCAAAAATGCTACAAGTCAAAGTTACATAATTTTTTACAATACAATCCTCAGTCACTATTTAATGCCTTGGATGGATGTGGGACAAATGTGAATGCCTGCCAAATTGTGCAATTTAGGGTATAATGAGTTAAGCAGGTTTCAACGAGGGGTACAGTCCTTCTTTTGTGGCTAAAAGTGAAAGGCTTCCCTCAATGAAAATACACTTGAGTTATTTTGGTAGCACCAAAGCGATATTAACATTAAGAAATAAAAAAATAAAAATAAAATAAAAAATCTTAAACTAATTTCAGGAGAAAAAAAACAATAATTAAAACAACACAAAAATCAGTTAAGAATCAGGAGTTACGAATTTTTAAGAACATGTCAAAACATGGCAATAGAAAACAACGGGTGCTGAAATCCAACCTCGGCCAATGAGTATGGTAGACCAGGACTTAAGCATCCTCCTTGCTGACTGTTTAGGGATAGAGATTGGGTAGGCTTTCCATCTATTACTGTTAATTAAATCCTGACCCTACTCGCCACTAAAGAGCCTCTCAAAGACTCTCACAGTCCCTCTCTCACAGACTCTCTCACAGACACTCTCAGAGACTCTCTCTCACAGACTCTCTCAAAGACTCTCTCTCACAGACTCTCTCTCACAGACACTCTCACAGACACTCTCTCACAGACACTCTCACAGACTCTCACACTCTCAGACACTCTCTCAAAGACTCTCTCTCACAGACTCTCTCTCACAGACTCTACCTCAGACTCTCACAGACACTCACTCACAGACACTCACTCACGGAACCCTCTCACAGACACTCTCTCAAATACACTCTCTCACAGACAGTCTCTGACAGACTCTCTCACAGACTCTCACACTCTCACAGACACTCTCTTAAGACTCTCTCATAGACACTCTCTGAAAGACTCTCACAGACTCTCTGAAAGACTCTCACAGACACTCTTTCACAGACACTCTCTCACAGACACGCTCTCACAGACTCTCACAGACACTCTCTCACAGACTCTCACAGCCACTCTCGCAGACTCTCACAGACACTCTCACAGACACTCTCACAGATTCTCAAAGACACTCTCTCAAAGACTCGCAGTCTCTCACAGACTCACACTCTCTCACAGACACTCCCTCACAGACACTCTCTCACACTCACAGATACTCTCTCACAGACTCTCTCTCACAGACACTCTTTCACAGACACTCTCTCACAGACATTCTCTCACATACTCTCTCTCACAGACACTCTCACACAGACACTCTCTCATAGACTCTCACAGACACTCTCTCACAGACACTCTCATACACACTCATAGACACTCTCATAGACATGCATAGACACGCATAGACACTCATAGACACTCATAGACACTCACAGACACTCTCATAGACACTCTCATAGACACTCACAGACACTCTCACAGACACTCTCTTAAAGACTCTCTCTCACAGACTCTCCTTCAGACTCTCACAGACATTCACTCACAGACACTCACTCACAGACACTCACTCACAGAACTCTCTCACAGACTCTCACAGACACTCTCTCAGACTCTCTCTCACAGACTCTCTCTCACATACACTCTCTCACAGACTCTCACAGACAATCTCTCACATACTCTCACAAACGCTCTCTCACAGACACTCTTTCACAGATACTCTCTCACTGACACTCTCTAACAGGCACTCTTTCACAGACACTCTCTCACAGACTCTCACAGACACTCTCTCACAGACTCTCATAGACACTCTCTCACAGACACTCTCTTACAGACACACTCACAGACTATCTCTCAGACTCTCACGGACACTCTCACAGACTCTCTCTCAGACTCTCTCTCACAGACTATCTCAGACACTCTCCCACAGACTCTAACAGACACTCTCACAGATTCACTCTCACAGACTCACTCTCTCTCACTGATTGACTCTCTCTCACTGACTCTCTGTCACGGACTCTCGCTCACGGACTATCACGGACTCTCACTGACTCTCACTGACTGACTCTCGCTCACGGACTGACTCTCTCTCACCAACTGACTCTCTCTCGCTTACTGACTCTCTATCACTGACTGACTCTTTTCACTGACTGACACTCTCTCTCACTGACTGACTGACTCTCGCTAAAACACTGACTCTCGCTAAAAGACTGACTCTCGCTAAAAGACAGACTATCGCTTAAAGATTGACTCTCGCTTAAAGACTGACTCACTCTCACTGACTGACTATCTCACTGACTCACTCTCTTTCACTCACTGACTGACTCACTCTCTCACTCTCATTCACTCTCACTGGCTGACTCTCACTCTTACTGGCTAACTCTCTCACTGACTCTCACTCTCTCACTGACTAACTCTCTCACTCTCAGTGACTGACTGACTCTCACTCACTCGCACTGACTTCACTCTCCTGTTATTTATGCCCCAATACAAAAAAACACAACAAGCAACCCTTGGGGCAGGCAGATACAAGTTCCCAGCACTGAAAGGACAAAAAAAAATCAAGATATTATTTTTAATACTTTTTTAATATGGTAGTTTAGTTGTACATAATGCTTTTTTGGTCATATCTAAGGTAACAAAAATGCTTCTGAGACTTCTTTATTATAACTTTTCAGCATGCTGCAAACTTCTGTACAGCACAGCTTAAAGACATAGGTAAAGTTAATATCTATGACTAAACACGTATAAGTTCCCAGAGGCGAGACCTATTGGCTATGCCAATGCTTGTTTAACATCTGTGGACGATATTAGAGCATTAGAGTGGGTGTCAAATGGTGATTCCAGAACTTTTATTAATCTCCTGATAGCAAAGGCAGCGTATGACCACGTATGAATCAACTCTGACCCAGGTGTATCAGTCCTTGCATTATCAGGAGCAGTCTGCGGCAACATTTATTAACCCCTTCAGTGCTGCGCGAATTTCGCTGCAGTGCTGAAGGGTTTAAAACCATATTGGCTCATGACGGAAATGTTCCGTCATCAGCACCGGAGCACCGACGCTGATGACGGAACCGTTCCGTCATGAGCATGCAAGGGGTTAAAGATCTTCCATCAACAATTCATCAGAGCCACTCTTCTCCAGTCTTGGTGTCTGGGGTATTGCTGTGAGTCACTGAGTCTATGTGTGTCTGTGTCTTTGTCTCTGTGCCCATTCGTCATTGTCTGTCGGTGCACCTTGGCTTTGACTTGTATTGTCTGCTGGGTGTTCAGTGTGTCTCTTTTTGTGTCTCTGGGTTCATATGCCCTGGCATTTATCTGTCACTCACACTTACACATAACTGTTTATCCATGTGTCATGCAAGTGTCTCTTTATTTTATTTTCACATCTCAAGACATTTTGTAGTGTGCTCCTGTTTCCATGCTCCAGTTTCCTTCACGCGAAATATTCACTCTTTGAATAGGGGCAGAGGCAGAACGTTCAAATTGCAGTACAAATTAGTCACCACACCACAATAACAAGGTTACAACCAAGCACTTTATGAACTTGATGGTCTACTCAAGAGGGCTAGGGGGCCATTACCACAGCCCCCTCACTGTAGTTTTGGTAAAGGAGCTCTAAATATCGCCCTTTGTCAAACTGCTATGCATGCCACACCATATCCCACATTACATACACTCATCCCAAAAGGCCTTTTACAAATAATATTTTACGTAGAAGCTGGCGGGGGCCCTGGGCTAGGGCTGGAAAATGCTACATTGTGCTGCATGTCTGTTTCTCTTATCCTGTTTGTGCTCCGCTCTGTGCTCTTAATTGCTTTCAGCTTTGATCAGTTTCCCTTTGAGTTTCCACCTTTGACTTTATCTCATCCTTAATTGACTTATTGTCTGAGTGGACCACCGCTCAACCACACCGCACAACCATCGCACCTTCCCCGCCCCCAGTTGACTATCTGTAAGAATTATTCAACATAAGTCGTTTGATGTAGTGTATAACCCACACTCAATCCCTGCTTAGTAATTACCAAGTCAGCAATGCAATGCCATATGCTGCTGACAGGGCCAGTGAAATTATGCAATTCCGTGGCCCTTTAGTTGTCCACATAATTATGTGTTTGCCACACAATCGTTCATCTTCTGCTTAAATTGCAGATTAGTATATAATTGTTTTAAAAGCAAACAGATCAAAAGTTGCTAAAAATGCAACCAATCGTGTTGCCACATAGTGCCATTTCCTTTGTGGCCCTGAAGCAGGTAAGCTTCCAACTACTGATTTAAGATGTTAAACTGATATTAGAACACTGGAATGTTGGGAGCTCCATTGAAAACAATGGAGTGCTCCGGGCTTATAATGGCTGGTATAAGCCTCGAGCTCCAACATTCCAATGTTTCTTTGTTCACAGCTCTGGCTGTGAACAAAGGCTTCAGGGAACCTGAGGGGATTCCAATCCCCTCTCGCTCCCAAAAGGCTTTGTTTTTTTTGTTAGAACATTCTGTCCTCTAGTGACAGAATATTCTAATAGCCTTATAGCTCTTCGTAGATGGGCTATACCGCTATTAAAGTCCCTCTCCCTTGTTAAAGGCCCTCGCCTTCGGCTCGGGGCCTTTAACACTGGAGAGGGCCTTCAATAGCCGGTATAGCCCTCTACGGCAGGCTATAAGGCTATATTAATTATAATTTAACGCCTCAGTCTCAAAGCTCAACTAGCATTTGCGATGCAATAGGTCTCGCATTTGGAAGAATTTGAGCTATTGCATAGTTCATGATGATACCTTTTATTTATGTGTTTTGAAAACCGGCAAGCGGTGCGTAAACACGCACTTTGTACTTATAGTCCTTGCTTACGAGAAAGAAGGCTGGCAGTAAAAGAGGCTCAGTTAATGCCAGCCTTGCTTCTGGTAAGCAAGGACCATAAGTACAAAGTGCGTGTTGCATGTTTACAAAACACATTAATAAAAGGCATTGTCATTTACAGTGCCAAGGGCTCAAACTATCTCAAACGCGAGACATATTGCATTGTAAATGCTTATTTATTACGCTAATAGTGATTCACAGTTAATGTGGCAATAATATTATCACTTTATTAGCAAGGACACTCTAGCGCATGTTTCCTTGCCTTATCGCCCGTTGTCAGCACGCATCGCATCGTTAATGAGATGAAAAGGAGGCGTGCCTGACAAAAATCCATGGGAAAATATCGCTGACCCAGTTTCACAATATTATCAATGAGGGGTAACGATATTTGAAATTGCGTTAACTATGCCTTAACTCAGGAATTTAACGTCTGTTAAATTCCTGACTAAGGCATACCTAACATGGGAGGTGGATTGCGGGGCTAAGGCCACAGGGCATTATCATCAAGTTATCGCTGTTTTCCATGGAACATCGCTGGAAAACCAGCGCTGTTCCATGGAAAACCCCGCTATCGCTGGAATATTTATCGCCGTAGCGCGAAGCGTTGATAATACAGCGCTAGCTTGGCGATATATTCCAGCGATAGCCGGCGATAATTTAAAGAGCCTTAAGCATGCTTCGCAACAATTATCGCTGGGGCTTGATAATATGCCCCTCTGTTGGGTGAACAAATTATGCATTACAAGGCAAAATATCAGATAGCATAACGTGACATAATATTTTAGAACATAAAGTACCCAGCAAAACAAGCATTTTATATTTTGTGTAATGAATAAGGGCCTACTTTAAAGGTGGCATGATAGCTGCAAGTCACCCAGGATGCAACGTACCTGCTTATTGTGCCTGTGATGGGAGCAGTGGACAGGTGGCATTTCAGAATGACCAAATACTCCGCTTGCAATCGACGCGTGGGGGCATCACTGGGATTCATGAGATCTCGTTAAACTCTCACTTGACAGTTTATACAGCAGCAATTTGGTGCAGTGGACGCCTTGCAATAAAAACTGTCAAAATGATGAAGCCAAACTCCCGAAAGTCATTTATCAAGCCAAGCACTGCTGATCGAAAAGCAGATTTGAATTCAGTCTCCGAAAACAGACAGTTCTTTTTAAAGCAATCTGTCCTTTGCTTGATAGGTGTAACAGCTGTCTGATCTTTAAACTAACAAGTAATGCCTTTCAGTTTGAATTAAACCATAATTATGAAACGGAAAAATAATATTGCAAACAAATATATATTTTTTTTATCTGGGTAACAATGAATTACGAGGATGTTTTTAACTCAGGGGTTCTGATTGACATCAAATAGACCAGGAGAGTGAAGACTGAGTGGAGTGGTATGTGTTGTCACTCGAAACCCCAAAGTGAAAAAACACCTTTCTTATTCGTGATTTACCTATGTATTTTTTTGTATAGTATGTATGGCCCTCAAAATCATCTGCACCTGCTTTCAACTGCTACACAGGGGCAGAGGAGAAAAGGGGGAGACATTATAACATGGTGTCTCCTCCCTGTCCCAAATGTAAACATAAATAAATAACTGGCAACCAGCTGTGCCAACCCACCCCTCCCCTCCAGGGGGGGGGGGGCGGTTTGAGACATCTGCCCTTCATCGACATCGAGAGCCAGCATCGTCAGAACAGCCTGAAATTCCTTTATGATCTACTTGTTTCCCAAAGTCGTTGCAGTGAAACCCCAGATTCTGAATCTGAATTTCATGGTAGTGGAGCTCAGTCAGAGTCATTCATAACTATAGAATATTCTTTGCAAATAAGTGAAAGATAAAACAAGCCGCCCGCAACTTCTGTCCTGGGCCTGAAACGTCTTTTGATAGGTGGGCGATTAACTCAGTGCAGAATATTTTGTTTGGCTTTGTTACTTGAAAAAGATCACAAGGAGTAAATTACTAGTCCTACCACGTTGCTATTCCGCCAGGTCAAAACATTCTTATTGTGATTACGTTAGTGCCAGTGCATGGAAGTACGTAAGGCAGTGGTAAAAAACATACCCATAGATTCATCAAGCATCCATTTTGCGATTCCTTATTAGCGAAAAATAAGCATTCGCTAATAAGGAATAGCAAAATGCTATGCATGAAGAACTCACTTAAAAAATAGCGATTTCCTAACATTCCTTAATTGCGACTTGCAATTAAGGAATACCTCCCCATTCATTCCTATGGGCCTAGAGACCCATAGGAATGAATGGGAAGACAATCTCAAAGGTGCCAGTTTGTCAAAAGGACACCCTGTTGCACCCCTGAAATCTGCATATTGGTACATCATACACAAACACATGCCCTAAGGGCAGGTTTGAGTTTAAAATGGAACTTTGCAAAATGCACTTTAGTGCATTTTTCAAAGTTTTTGCAAATTACCATGAAGTTCAACTTCATGGTAATTTGCTCCCCCTATTAGCGAAATCGGATTTTTTTTACTTTAATGCAATGCATTTAAGGAATCTCAATTTGAGATTCCGTAAATGCAATAGCAATTTAAGTAATCGCAATTTTGCGATTTCTTTAATTGCGATTTTTGCATTTGGGATGATGCATCCCAAATGCAAAAATACCGGTCGCAAAGCGGTAGATTCTGAGAATCTGCTCCTTTGCGTGCGGTGTTTAGCTTGATGCATCTATGCCATACTTTCCTGAAATTGGCGCATATAAACAAACGCCATTTTGGTTCAGAAATAACTACCAACAGCAGAAAACACCCAGGGCACAAGTCAGTCGGGGGTACTGAGGAAAATGATATTTTGCCTGACCAAATATGACCAAATATGTCCTCTACATATACCCTATGTTACATGTCATGTGCATGTCACCCATGCATATTTCCCGTAGTGGCCTGAATCACTAGGCCCCTGCAATCATGTCCTGCATTAGAAATGCCAGTCATCAAGTCTCCCAAACGTTAAGTTAGCATAAGGCCCAAGTATTTGCATTTTGCATTGTACACCTCTAATAAATATCGTACTGAACCCTTTTTGTGGTTCAGATTGAACCACCAGTCCCTGAATTAATGTTTACATGACTCCTGACACACTGAAGCTCAGCCGCAAGAAGCCCAGTAAGGGTTGCCAAGACAGTATATTTTGCTTAACAGTTATCTGCCTGCCCGGTGAGGAAAAGTAAACAGAACCCGTCCGAGGGAGATAGGCCTAGCCATTCTGTCTCCATTGAAGTAAATCACAGTGCTTGCACCCATAGAAAGCTCATGCAATGAACGAATAAATATGCCCTCTCTGTCTTTTAGTGACGAACAACCTTTTCTTCAGATAATACATCCCCTGACTCTAGATATCAGTTGTACTAGATGTGCTGGTCGCCTTGACATAAGAGATCTCTCTGCTAGGTTGTAAGTCAGCCTCCACCCAGTTACACGTCAATTGCACGTCATGCTCATAGTTGCACAATTAGGGCACAGTTCGAGCTGGTCATGCAAACTCCTCCTCTGTGTACCACCCACCTATGACACCTACCTATCACACACCTATGACTCATCAAGTGTACACCCACATGTTCTTATCTCATTTTCTGTCTTGCGCCTGCTCCTATGTACAAGGAGTAAAAAGTATATGTATGATGTTTTGTTATTAAATGATTAGAAGACTCTTCCTGAACCTCTGTGGTGATGGAACATATTCTCCTTTTGACTCGAGTTATTGGAATAAAGCCCATTTTAACTCAGATACCACGGACTCTGCTTCTCACTTGATGCATGCTAATTGTTAATGACTTGAAATTCAGCCAGGGTAATTATTTATTTACCACAGTACACACGGGTGGATGGCGTCCATCCATTATTTTCACAGGGGTGAGGCTGTCCACCCTGCCAAGAAGTTGGGCCCCACTGAAAAATATGCTGAATTTGTCCCGGTGTAATTTGCGCACACCACATTGTTAGTTAGGGATAGGACACCAACCGCATGAACCATTCCTCCCTCGTTTCCAAAATGACTGATGACCTAAGGTGCTCTGCATTGCTCAGAGCTAATATTACATTGGTGACCAATTTCCAGCTATATTGGAAGGGATAGGATTTTTAATGCATCCACCGTAGGCGGTGCTTCAATTTATCACCTGGTCATATTTTACCTTTTTAATGACTGATCTTTTACTGCCAGAGGAGAATCTAAACTAGAAACATTTTGGGTGTAAAAAATGACTATTACAATGGAAGGCATGTGTTTGTGTGTATTTGTGTGAGTCTGGGTGTAAGAGTAAAGGTGGTATGGCTGTGTATGCGACAGTTCAGAAAGTGTGTCAATGTGTGCACGTGTGTAAGAGGGAGAAGGACAGAGACAGGGTCGGAGAGGCCTTTAATCCACTGGGCATTTCCCTGGTGGGTTGAAGCACTTGAATACTGGTTTTGAAAGCCCATGGTCTCTCCCGGTGCTTCTGTCACTTTCCCCAGCTCTCCAAGGGGCTTATTTATGAGCCCTTGCGTCACTTTTACGCCACTTGTGCGTCACTTTTTGTGATGCACCAGCAGAGTAAAAAATGTGCCTTGTTGCACCATAGATGCGCCACTTTGTAAAACCCTGCACCACATTATACCGGCACCAGGTATAATGTATGCAAGGGGGATGTTTTGACGCAAGAAAGAGTCATAGAAGTGACGCAGTGAAATCTGTAAGATTTCACTGCACCATTTCTTGGACGCTAATAAATCAAAAGCTTACGCCTGCCTCATGGCAGGCGTAAGACTGACGCCGGCACTAACAACATGGGACTTGCCCATGTGAAAGTACACATTGTTGGAGTTGCGTCACTTTTGTGACACACTCCAGCAATGCGTCACTTGTGCGCCTACAGATACGTAAGAAATACTGATGTATCCGTAACTCCTTGCGACATGATGCGTCATACTGTAAATATGATGCATTGTTAGTGTCCCAGGGACAGCGCAGTGAAAAGTGACATATCGCTGTTTTCACGCAGCAATGCATCACTTTTCATAAATGAGGCCCCTAGTTTGTTTGCAGCATGTGCTGGAGGCTTCCAGGATAAGAGAAAGCGGCAGGGAGGGGCAGCCTAGAGCAAAAGGGATGAGGGAGGGGAGACGAGAGGAAAGGAGAGGAGAGGGTAGGAGAGGAGAGAATGGATGGATGGTTAGATAGATGGAAAGAAAGAGATTGTGCAAGAAGACAAAGGGAGTGGGCCAGTTTGAATATTTATGTATAAGGAGACAGAATATGATCAAGAGTTAGCATCTGTATTCACATTACCTGCCCATCTGATTTCCTAGTCACAGTCCTCAACAGTGAGACCATTTCCTCCAGACAGGAAGTCCTTCCTCTTATTTTGACAATTTATCTATACTTATCCATGATTAACGTTACAGACGGGGCTGATGTTCCAGAATTCCCCCTAGAATTGTAGTCCTGGCGACAATCAGCTTTAGCAGTCTACCAGTAATAATTTCATCAAGCCACCTTCACCTTTTTAGGATCAGCCCTCCTCAGCCATTCTGGTTTGGGGACCTTAACATGCGAGATCAGCTTACAGAAATAAAATGTTATAATTTCACAAAAAATACACTGACAGTGGGGCTCTAGGTCAGTCGCCTGTCAGAATGCCTCGTTTGGTCAGCCCCCTTTAGTGAGGGCTAGTTTGAAGTGCTATTCTCATTTTAGATTGGCCCACCAAAATTGCCATGTTTATATTTTGTACTGCTGATTAGAAAAGTAGTCAATATTTGGAGGCATCACTTTTGCTTTTTGGCATAAAAGCAGTACTTCCTGCTTTACTTGCAGTCTCCTATGCCTTAATAGCTGTATGGTTGATCCATTGATCTTTGCCTTGCAGCTCCTGCATAGACTCCTTTTACAACATGACAATGAATGTTTCCTTAAAAGCCAAAAACAATTAAGACAAACATCTAAAGGGCTTTTTATTGCTGAACAAAACGACTTTCTAAGTTTCAGTCATATGTACTCTCTTTAAACATTTGGGCGTCTTTCTTCACCTGCATCTAACATAGAGAAGGTCACCCCAGAACCACAATAAAGATTATCACAATCATAAACCAACACAGGCATACTTATTGAACCTGAAAAAATAGCAAAAATCGTTAGATTCAAAAACGTTAATATGCACATTTATGTGTTAAAGTCACACCCTATCTTTGATAAGGTAATTAAAAGCCCAGTCTGGTATTTTGCCCTTGTTCTATTCTGTTTCAATAAAAAGAGAAATTGAAGGGGGTTAGCTCAGGTCTTGATACCCTGGTATCCTGAAATTGATGGTCATAAGTGTCAGTTTAATTGGAGAGTCATATGGTAACTCTGTTGCTTTTTTGACAGAGTATCTCACCTGCCAAACTCTAAATCAGGTCCATAGTTTGCTATAAAGACACTGCAATTGGAAAACCTCCCTTCAGATATTGCTTGCAGGTATCATTGCAATCCAATTGATTCATTTACATTAAATAAAAATACAAATGTTATTTAATTGAAGGGCAATGAACTTTGCTGTGTAAATTCAAGCCGCAATGACATAATTAGAATATAACCTATGTAGATATGGAATCCAAGATGACACACAGAATAGGTGAAATAGCTAAAACTGTATTAAACCACCATGAGCTAATTTTAAAGATGCACGCTATGAAATGGGTGCTCTAGATGAACTATAAATTACTTAGCCAGACTTCCTCTACTTCAATGTCATATTTCTAAATATATCACCTATACATATAAATAAAACACTATTGAAGCAAGAAAAATCAAGATGTGTCCCAGTTTGTTCCTATAACTGCTGAACTTGTACAGATATTTGAGCACCTCTGAGCCATGAGTACAGAAGGAGTTTGCCAGCATTAAAGGGAATTTGAACCTGAAACTAAAAACTTCTCAATGGTATTGGAATTTGAAAACTTCTGTCACAACAGATGCCTCACATTTACTGGCAGATTTTGAAGAAAGCTAACTCCGCCCCCCCAACAGATGAAAGATGGTGTTGAAGTTGAAAGTTCCCATCCATGATGTACCTTTGAATGGTTACAAATGTACATATTTATTGGGGGTGGGTAATAAATTTTGCTCTGCTGATTGAACTTGTGGAATTTTGGTCACTTCTCTTTATGCACGTAACGTGGAGTTCTGGCCAAATTCTGCCAACCGCTATGGCGTTTTTCTCATGCGCAGCTCAAAAAAGGTAAGGTGGTGAGCGTGAGTGAGATCTAGCATCCCCTTGCATAATTTACAGTTGCTAGGAGGGCACACAGCGAGATTTCTCCAACGCAGGCGGTCGCAGGTTAGCCGCAAGTGTTCATGGTCAGAAAGCTGCAGTTCAAATAGACAATATACTCGAGTGGAAGCAAAATCGGCTCTAGAAGCGATGCCCTTTGGGGCAATGCGTGGTGCCATTTATGGTTATTTTTCAGTGTGGAACGAGCTCCCGGCACTAAATCATGGCATGAGCACCACGATGTGCCTATTTCCATCCATTCAAAGAATTCCGCTGAATCTCACAGAGGTTTTTTGTAACTCCGTGGAATTCCTCGGAGGAAACTGCGAGGTCAGCCCAGACCTAATATTTAATCAAAATATGTGCTTCTCAAGTTATCTATTCCATTGCTTGTCTATTTGGCTTGCTGCCTTTCATGAGATGTTTGTGAGGTTTGTAATATTCACCTTCATATTCAGCCAATGGCCATGCCACATCTGACTAACAGAATCTTTTTTTTGTACTGTAAGGTGATAGTTGGATTGCTTTTTCATATTTTTTGGAACATATTGCAACCAAACTGGCATGGATGGCTGCCACAATGGTAAAACGCTGCTATTGGATAAAAGTGTTTGTGGACAGAATCTGATCTGTAACAAGCATTATATCCCAGCACTTGCCTGTATTAATTGTAAATGGCTAGGATTTATATCAAGGCACATCACTGTTATTTAGCCTGTTCCCGAATCGCATAGTGAAAGAAATTGTTTTGTTTGGGATCTGTTTTGTCAAGTGAAAAAGCCCATAATTGACCTCACTTCTCCAAGTTCCACACCCAAAAAAGAAACAGCTAGCTAGCATCACCTCTGGAAGAGTTACAGAAGTATCAAGCTAACATAAACTCATATATGCAGTCCCAAGCCAAATTTGTCAGTGGCTTTCTGAGTGGAATCCCAGGCTCAACTACACAACAACCCCATCATGCATAGGGAGAGGCATCCTTATGTAATCCAGTACTTGTATAGTGCATGAATCACCCCCCCGAAGGGGTCTCAAGGCGTTGGGGGCCGTTGGGAAGATTAAGCGAGCTATTGCCCAGAGTCACATGGTGCTGGGCAGACCCCTGGCGCCGGAGCCGGGGATCAAAGCGTGATCCCCAGCGTCCAGCGTCAGTTGCCCTGGCTGTGGCGCCACACCTCTCCCCACACCAACTAACACTCCTTATGTTGTTTCTCATATACAATAGTTACGCATTGTGGCAAATACCATAAACACCACTAGTGCTTCAATCTGTGCTACAAACCATGCTATGTGAGAGCCTGAAAGATAGTCTTATTAAACAAACCTCTGGGCACCCTCAGAATCCTATATTATTGGTACATCTATCCCAAGAACAGTGTTGAGAGCAGTTCCAAGAGCTTACCAGTGAATATGTTTTTTCAGAGGAGGACAAGGCACTCCAAGCACTGTTAGAAAGCCCAACATTGAGCACCCTGCTCATCGCATAATTGAGTATCCTCTTTACCTATATTGCTGTGATGTCACCACACTTGCAGACTCCCAGAAGGGTGTCCCTCAAGCCATCTAAGGCACTTGGTATAAAGTGAAGTGGTGGGAATGTAAAGTTCACCACTGGGAAATGATGTCAAACTTGGTCTTCCTTTTTTGCCAAATGAATGCCATACATTCCTGGGAAGAGGCTGGGACACCCCTTATAAATGGCCCTTTCAGAAATGATGGTCTGTTCATAGGTTGCTATTCAAGGTTCCCAATCCATGAAGAGTCTTTTCCTGTGAGATCAGTCCCTGTTTTAATCCTATATGGTGAGGCAAGTGATTGATGCTTTGCAACACATGTGTTCCCTTATTTTTGACACACGTTGCCTTTATCATAAACTTTTTGTGCCCCTGATTTAGAAGTTGAAACGTCTATTGAAGTCTGCTTCTGGATGTTATGGGCCCACTTTAGCATTAGGTGGACCGAGTACACCATAACAAATGTGGCAGAGTACCCAGTCCACCAAACAGAGAGTCATCCACCTTATTTAGAGTTTACAGACCGTCATCCTCCGTCATCAGAAACCTTGCCCCAACGTCCCAAATGAGCATGAACTAAACTTATAAACTACTCTTTCAAAAATGGTCTGTCCAAAAGTTGTTATCCAAGATTCACAATCCACAATGAAGTAAAGTCCGTTCCTGTGATGTCAGTTCCTATTTGAAGTATTTATGAGGAGGCATTTCCAATTGGTATGTGCACCACAACCCATTATTTCCCTTATTTATCATCACATTCTTCTCCCCTTTGCTACTATTTTCATCTCTGTAAAGAGAACTTAGTCCCACAGAGCCTGGATCTCTTCTAGTTATTGATAATTAGGAGTTTTGTGTTATTCCCAGGCCCTCCCTCAGTGCCCTTACTTTGGTCTGTGGCTAGGGCTGCATTATCTTGCCACAACAGGTGATCAGTAGCATCTGAGAGTGAAGATATGATGCAATCATGCACTCACGCACACCATCAGAACACACAAGTATACTTTGGTACATAAAAATGGCTCTACATGAAAGCTCCCACATCAGACCACCCTGGGGACTGTAACCCCCTCCGAGCATATACTGAGTGATATTTTACCTGCTGTGAATTAATCCATAAATGTGCTGGAACAAAAAAAACTGGCACTATAACTGCAGATTGTAAGGGGGCAAATTTCAACAAAATATCCAAAGGAATATGAGTTGTTACTAAGCTGCAGTGGGTGTTGCTCCAGCTGGTGACAAAAACAGAAGACGCAGAAGGGGGATGCCCCAGGCACGCCACTATCTGTATTGCTTGAGGTCCTGAGAGCTCCCCACCGCAGAGACTAATTAGCAGTCTGCGTCTTGGCTATATGCTCCCATTCCCTCTGTTCTGAAGAAGACCCACCCAGACGCATTACAAATTGCGCAACACCTTGGGTCGAAACGTCGAAGCGTACAATATGTCAGTACAATCCCCATAAGTACAGTGCAACCATTAAATTGGACTCTGGGCCATATGTACATTAATTGTAAAGACAAACAAATATTCTCTCTCCCTGTTCCCTGCACTTTCTTTTTTTTTGTATTGTAGATAGTGTGTTTTTTCACCACAAGTCACCACAGTCACTTGATTCTATTTCTGCGCGATTAAATATGTATATTGCCATAGCCCTTAATCTATACTACTATTATAAAGAGAGAACACAAATCTTTGAGCCAGGTAAACTACAAAAGTAATTCACCAATCACTACACCCAATACACCATTTAAAAGGGGAGATATAGCAGAAGGACATAGGCTATAGATGTGTACACCATATATATTAAAAAAGCAAAAAAGCCAAAAGTGTAGAAGTAGTCCCTTGGGGGCGTGGTGTAAGAACGTGGCCGTGGGCGTCTCAAACTAAATATGTGGGCGTTCACAGGGACATGGCAACTGCAAAGAGAGCAAGCTTACATTGCACACATAGACCGCTCATTACATTGCACCCATAGAGCGCAAATGCGCTTTCACTGAATTTACAAATCATACACTCAGAACGAGAGCAGAAATGCGCTTTCACCGGATTTGACACGATTTGAAACAAACATTTGCTAACACCAAAAACGCTATTAAGGATTAAATTATGCGTTTTAAAGTAGCGCGCAAATTACCGAAAGACGTCTTCATGTAGCGCTGACCCATATCTTAATTGCCGTCTTCATGTAGCGTGAAACCATATTTAAATTCCAATGATTTACACTCGAAGGCAAAAGCGGGAGTGCCTTCCATAATGACGTCACACAGGGGGCAGGGTTAATAACATTGTACACCAATCACAACACTGCAAATAAAACACACACACGACTTAGGATAAAATAAAATAAATAAGTACTCTGTAACTACTGGGCAAACACGTCATAAAGGGGGCAGGAAGTAAACAAGGCTCCATTTGATCACGGACAAACGCGAGGATTGATTTATGCGTGTTTACAGAGCGTGGACATTCCCCAAAGTCGTTCTCACATAGCGAGGACCCGTATTTAAAAAGCATATTTTTTAACATACCGCGGACCCGTATTTCAACAGCATATGCGTGTTTCACACGTGTTTCACATAGCGCGCCAATTTAAAAAAGCCGTGTTTATGTAGCGCAGACCCGTACTTCAATAGCTCTCAATTAAAGCTAAAGGTGTCTTTATATAGCGCCGAGCTTACCTGAGCCCGGCAGAGCGCATCACAAAAGGCACACTCAGGCACAACAATAAACGTTACTCAGTCAATGGTGGCACTTGTGCAAGTATCAACAGCAAACAAAATGTGAAAGGTAGCATACTGTGTGTTACAAGGGAAAAGTGGTGTGTGCAACTTACAAACAGGTACTAAACACAAGTACAAGGATAATTGAAACATAAGAAGCACATTGCATGTGAACAGATTACAAAAGCACACCTTACAATACATGAGGGAAACGTGACAATTGTGACCACAAAAAATACATGAGGTACCAAAAACTGCCAGGAGTAAAACGTGACAAGTGTGCAGGTTACAATAAACAATAAACATAAGGAGCACATTACACGTGAACAGATTACAACAGCAGACGTTAACATACATAAGGGAAAAGTGACAATTGTGAAAAAAAAATATACATGAGGTAGCAAAAACTGTCAGTAGGAAACAGTGACAAGTGTGCAGGTTACAAGAAACATAAGGAGCACATTTCACGTGAACAGATTACAAAAGCAGACGTTAACATACATGAGGGAAAAGTGACAATTGTGACCAAAAAAAAACATGAGGAAGCAAAAACTGCCAGAAAGAAACAGTGACAAGTGTGCAGGTTACCAGAAACATAAGGAGCACATTACACGTGAACAGATTACAAAAGCAGATGTTAAGATACATGAGGGAAAAGTGACAATTGTGAACAAAAAATATACATGAGGTAGCAAAAACTGTCAGTAGGAAACAGTGACAAGTGTGCAGGTTACAAGAAACATAAGGAGCACATTACACGTGAACAGATTACAAAAGCAGACTTTAAGATACATGAGGGAAAAGTGACAATTGTGAACAAAAAATATACATGAGGTAGCAAAAACTGCCAGAAGGAAACAGTGACAAGTGTGCAGGTTACAAGAAACATAAGGAGCAAATTACACGTGAACAGATTACAAAAGCAGACGTTAAGATACATGAGGGAAAAGTGACAATTGTGTACAAAAAATATACATAAGGTAGCAAAAACTGCCAGGAGGAAACAGTGACAAGTGTGCAGCTTACAATAAACATAAGGAGCACATCACACATGAACAGATTACAAAAGCAGACGTTAAGATACATGAGGGAAAAGTGACAATTGTGACATTACTACGCTAAAACAATTAGGGAAAGCAACGAGAGCATCAACGGAACTACATTACTCTATCTTTTGTAAATATTTAAAACACATACATTTCAATATGGTGAAGAGGAAAACACATCTTTCACGGACTACATACAAAAAACGCGCAAACACAAACAAGCGCATAAGACTTACACAAACAAATGAGGAAACATTACATAACATCGATGCACCATCAACCTCATATCTTTCACAAACAACAAATACAACACATTCACAACAGCATCATAACAGTACTCCACAGCCAACGACCTCTAACACCACACACACTAACAACACTAACAACACCAACAAAGACAACACTAACACATTCATTCCCAATCAAACACTGCAGACACACAACATACAAAAACACCAAAGTTTCACAACTCAAACTATGCAATCACATCAAGAAGAACATACAGTACAACACCCACACACTCTCAGATCTGCATTCAACTACAACCCACTTCATGACTACAGCAACAATCCACATGTACAAATTGGACACATGGACAATATCTGTACTCACTGCAACTCACTTAAATGGAAGGCAGAGCCTAAAGGCCTTTGCTGCTCATCAGGAAAAGTAATTCTTAACAACATTGAAGATCCACCGCCACTCATTAGACAACTACTTGATGGCACTCACACACTTTCTAATCATTTCTTAACAAACACACGTCGTTATAATACTCTATTCCAAATGACATCCTTTGGTGCAAATGAAGTTAGGGTAGGAAATTTCATGCCGACATTTAAAATACAGGGACAGTTATACCACTTGATTGGAAGTATGCTGCCAATGGAAGGGAAAGCACCACAGTTCCTACAAATGTATTTCCTATCTCAACAGCAACAAATAGACACACGCTCACACATGGTGCCAAATTTGAACACAGACCTTATACAACTACTACAAGACACATTGCACCATCATAACACATACATTCGTTCACTAAAGTACAACTATGAAATGAATTCACAAGAGGAAGATTGGTGCATTATTATACACGCTGATAAACGGCCAACAAATACACATACAGGAAGATATAATGCACCAACTACCGATGAAGTTGCAGTTCTTTTAGTCAACGAGGACAAGGGACCAGGCGACATTGTATTACATACCCGAGAGGGAGTATTACGCAAAGTATCTGAATTACATAGATCCTATGATCCTTTACAATACCCCATCCTATTCCCTAAAGGTGAAGATGGTTATTGTCTCAATATACCACAAAGAAACTCTGCAACAAATAAAACTGTTACATGCATGCAGTACTATGCCTATATTCTTATGGTTAGAAATACAACTTTCAATACCTTGCATTGGTTCCGCAATCTCTTCAATCAATACATTGTAGATATGATGGCCAAAATGATCACAGAAAGACTAGACTTTATCAGGCACAATCAAAAACAACTACGCGCAGACAACTACATCAATGTAAAAGATGCTGTCAATCAAGATCACAACGTACAAGCTCAAGACATTGGACCACAAGTTATTTTACCAGCTACCTTCACTGGATCACCAAGGTACATGCACGAAAAAACACAAGATGCTATGACATACGTCAGGCACTACGGCAGACCAGACTTATTCATTACTTTCACATGCAATCCAGACTGGCAAGAAATTAAAGATCAACTCTTCCCAAAACAAAAACAATGCAGTAGACATGACATAGTTGCACGGGTCTTCAATTTAAAAGTTAAAACACTAATGAAACTATTAACACAACAGGGTATCTCTGGATCTGCTAAAGCTTACGTATTTACTATTGAATGGCAAAAGAGAGGACTACCTCATGTACACAAACTATTATGGCTTGAACCAAAAATTAATGCCGATGACGTTGATCTCATTCTCTCCGCAGAGCTGCCTGATCCTATTAACGATCCTAAACTATTTCTTATTGTCAAGAAAAACATGATACATGGTCCTTGTGGTGAACACAACATTCTTTCACCATGTATGAAAAACGGGATTTGCACTAAAAAATACCCACGCCCTCTCAATAATGAGACAGAAACTGGGGTTAACGGCTACCCCATTTATCGTAGGAGGAACACCGAACATGGTGGACATACTGTCACAATGACGGTTAGAGGACAGGAAGTCACTGTCAATAATCAGTGGGTTGTTCCATATTCACCACTACTCTGTCGCACTTTCAATGCTCACATTAATATTGAATACTGCCAATCTGTTAAAGCTATCAAATATATTTGCAAATATATTAACAAAGGCTCGCATCAAGCAACTGCTACTATTGAAAACAAACAAAATGAAATAGACACATATCTAAATATACGGTATATTAGCACTTCCGAAGCAGTGTGGCGCATTCTAGAGTTTCACATTCATGAACGCCATCCCACTGTCACACATCTAGCTGTGCATCTTGAAAATGATCAAAGAGTCTATTTCAATGACAAGAACATTCTACATGTAGCACAGAACCCTACGCACACAACGCTTACTGCCTTCTTCCAATTGTGTGCCACCGACAATTTTGCAAAAACATTGTTATACCAAGAAGTACCACAATACTATACATGGTCAAAATCAAGTTTTAAACAGCGAAAACGTGGACAGCAAGCATTAGGACACCCTGGTGTACAAAAAGACTCAGCTCTTGGTAGAATGTACACTATTCACCCAAACCAATCGGAGTGTTTCCACTTACGTATTCTTTTACAACATGTTCGCGGACCTACAGGCTTTGACACTCTTTTAACGGTTAACGGACAACGGGAAAAATCCTTTACTACGCAACTTTTACCACGCAGTGCTTTTACATCGCAACGTTTACAACGCAAACCATTACAACGCATTGCGCTGGGGGGGGCGCTCTAGGATAGGGAATAGATTTAATTTACTATCCAACACCTTCCCTACTATCCACGGGGACTGGAGTTGGAATAGTAAATTAAACTATTCACTATCCAGCACCCTAAAGCGCTATGCGTTGTAATGGTATGCGTTGTAAAAACTGCGATGTAAAAGCATGCGTGGTAAAAGCATGAGTTGTAATGACATACATCCACGGACAACTAATGCCTACCTATCAAGCAGCGTGTAAAGAACTTGGACTCATTGAAGACGACCAACATTGGAAACATACATTAGGTGATGCTGCACTTTCACATTCCCCATCTAAGCTACGTGAATTGTTTGTTACTATTCTGCTGTTTTGTAACCCATCTGATCCTCTTACTTTATGGGACCAATACAAAGAAGATTTGTGTGAAGATATACTACACAATACAAAGTTCAGCGCAGGGTTATCGCAATGTTCAGAAATAGGACGGCGCTCTACAGATAGTAGTTGTGAAGTAAATTTTGTAGCTAGTAGTGGTCGGTGCTGCTTGATCAGAGATAACCCTATTCTCTGGAAGAGAAGGGGGAGAGGAGCTCTACCTTCTGTATGTCTGTATGCAAGGTCAAGCGCACACAACCTGAGTAAATTCAATAGTTAGTTGTGTATCTTTTGATGAAAGGATAAGATCAGACTTCACTTTTGTTGTTTCTTTTCTTATTTATTTTATCCATTGACAGTGTTTGTTTTTACACGAAAACCAGCCGACACGTGTTTCGTCAATAGCGGGGTGAACCCGTGACTCTTCAGGGCTGTCGAAGTTTGGGCTGCGGGCAGTGTCGTCAGACCGGTGATAATTCCAACCCGGTCCTAATCGGGTGTCAGAAAATGTAAGCGGACGTGAAGGGTGTTCTTCCTTCGTGTCCAGTGGGTTTATCAAGGTTGGAGTGTGCCGCCGTCGGGTATGCGGTCGGTCACAAAGGGGCAAGCCGATCCGCTTGTCCCATACTCTCGGCTTATTGCCGTGACGAGATAGAATGGAGTGGTCTGTCGGTTTCTCCGGGTACCCGAAAGAAAAAAGAAAATGTAAGCGGACGTGAAGGGTGTTCTTCCTTCGTGTCCAGTGGGTTTATCAAGGTTGGAGTGTGCCGCCGTCGGGTATGCGGTCGGTCACAAAGGGGCAAGCCGATCCGCTTGTCCCACACTCTCGGCTTATTGCCGTGACGAGATAGAATGGAGTGGTCTGTCGGTTTCTCCGGGTACCACTCCATTCTATCTCGTCACGGCAATAAGCCGAGAGTATGGGACAAGCGGATCGGCTTGCCCCTTTGTGACCGACTGCATACCCGACGGCGGCACACTCCAACCTTGATAAACCCACTGGACACGAAGGAAGAACACCCTTCACGTCCGCTTACATTTTCTGACACCCGATTAGGACCGGGTTGGAATTATCACCGGTCTGACGACACTGCCCGCAGCCCAAACTTCGACAGCCCTGAAGAGTCACGGGTTCACCCCGCTATTGACGAAACACGTGTCGGCTGGTTTTCGTGTAAAAACAAACACTGTCAATGGATAAAATAAATAAGAAAAGAAACAACAAAAGTGAAGTCTGATCTTATCCTTTCATCAAAAGATACACAACTAACTATTGAATTTACTCAGGTTGTGTGCGCTTGACCTTGCATACAGACATACTACACATTAGGCGTCAAGAAACAAATGATGAATCAATACCAATGAGTAATGACATATTTAACCAGGGTCTCATACTAATTGAAGACTCGGTGTATGTACTAAGTGAAAAAACCTTAAAGATTTCAAACTGCCGCAAACAAATAGAACTATGCATACACCGTACAACCATAATGATTTTGACAACTCTACAGAGAACCTACTGCAATACGTTGCACAACATTTGCCAAACTTAGTGCCCGATCAAACAATAGCATACAACACCATTGTTGAAAGTGTGGAAACAAAAGATGGAAAAATATTCTTCTTAGACGCACCAGGAGGGACTGGGAAAACTTACTTAATCAACCTAATACTTGCAAAAATACGCTCATTAGGACTATTGGCTCTGGCAGTTGCATCTTCTGGAATAGCTGCCACTTTGCTAACTGGAGGTAAAACCGCACACTCCACGTTTAAACTACCTTTAACTGTTTCCATTGAAAATGAATCCACTTGCTCAGTACGCAAAAACTGACCCTTAGGCACCCTGCTTCAAAAAGTGTCTCTTATTATGTGGGACGAATGTACTATGACACACCGCACACATATAGACGCCGTACACAGAACTCTACAAGACATTAGAAATTGTCCTACAATCATGGGCGGGGTCACTTTTGTCTTTGCAGGTGACTTCCGTCAGACTCTTCCTGTTGTCCCAAGAGGAACACGTGCTGATATACTAAAAGCATGCTTAAAAGCATCACACCTATGGGACTCCGTACAAACTCTTACCTTACGCACTAACATGAGAACACATTTAGGAGGTGGAGATAATCTCTTTGCTGATCTTCTACTACAAGTTGGTAATGGAGATTTACACAACACAAATGATAAAATTAATATTGAAAATTTAGGGACGGCTGTCTCCAACTTACAGGAACTCATACAACATGTATACCCAGACGTTCACAATATTATTGACAAAGACTACCAATGGATTTGTGAAAGAGCTATAGTTGCACCCAGAAACACAAGTGTCAACCACATCAATGAACACATACTACTTCAAATCCCAGGGGAAACAAAAGTATATAAATCCATTGACACAGTATTAGATACTGAAGTCGCAGTACATTATCCTCAAGAATTCCTAAACTCACTTAACCCTTCGGGACTTCCACCTCATGTACTCCAAATAAAAGTTGGCATTCCAATCATCTTATTGCGAAACCTACATCCGCCAAATCTATGCAATGGAACCCGACTACAAGTTAAAAGTCTTTTAACTTATGTCATTAAAGCAACTATTCTATCTGGCCTGCTGCAGGCCAGTTAGCTCACATTCCACGCATACCCATGATACCTACAGATCTACCATTTCAATTTAAACGTTTGCTATTCCCGATTAACATTGCCTTTGCTTCTACCATTAACAAATCGCAAGGTCAAACATATAAAGTTATAGGCATCAACTTACGAGAAGAGTGCTTCACTCATGGCCAGTTATATGTTGCACTCTCTCGCACCGGGAATGTGCAAAATCAATTTATTCTACATCCTCATTCAAATGAAACTAAAAATGTAGTTTACCTCGAAATCTTACAATAATGACATACTTCATCTGTAACAAGATTACACACTTTACTTTTCATTCCCGGACAACGTCGGGACGGGCTGCTAGTATTTGATATAAACTTCAAATATACGATTCAAAACCTAATTCCAGTGTGTGTTGTATTGTCCTTTTTCTCTAACTCGTTGAATGTGATTACAAGTAAATTGTGTCTTGAAGCAAAAAAAGAAATCTTCTACCCGACATAACCGTTTGTTTTTGTTTAAATCCTATCCCAGGTTCTGAGAGACACAGGGCCACCCCATTGTTACTTTTTATGGAGGTCCTGAGAGGGCAAAAGGACCGGGTGCTGGAATTTTATTGAGGACTCCTCTATGTAAAAATAGCCATTTGGCCTTTTTTCCCATAATTCATCTTGGGGACTCTCCACATGTGATCTTGCTCAAATATACAAAGACAGCAATAGGAATATGATCCTACAGAATAGATGACCAGATCCTGTGATTTACTGATGAATGAAGGTGTCAAAATCTTCCTATTTCCTGCAACCTAAGCAGTACAAAAAAGACGCACACCTTCTAAGGATATGTCTGTTTGCTCATGCCAGGCTACCCAGGGGGAGAGCAAGGATATCTAAAGTGTGTATACCCCTTACCCTGACTAGAAGCAAGGGTCCCTATCTGGACAAAGGTACTCGCCCCTGCCAACTAGAGACCCCCATTTCTAACACACCTGAAGAGGCTAACAGAGTGCTCAGGAAATTGGGAACTCAAGAACAATTGATATTTCCAGCTAGATTCTGCATTATTCCTGAGGGTAATTTTTTGTTTTTTTATTTGTGTATTTTATAAAGCGCACAGCTGCCCCAACGGGGCATCCCGGCGCTGAAAACTTTGAAAACAGGGGGCACAGGGGTGGGGACCCAGATTAAGGGGAGAACAGATGGGTCTTCAGGGACTTGCGGAATGACAATTCTGTTTGGGAGGAACGTAAGGCTACCGGTAGCTTATTCCAGTGCTGAGTTGCACAGACCTCAAAGGTTTTTCCACCTGCACGAGATCGTTTAAAGCGTGGAGTTTCCAGGAGAAGAAGGGAGTTGGAGCGTAATGCCCTGTAGTTGGCATACGGTTGCAAGGTGTTTTTCAAATGGGCGGACCCATGGCCTTTTGATGCTCGATAGGCCAGCGTCATGGCTTTGAAAACGCATCTTTTAGCAATTGGCAGCCAGTGCAGTTTGCGGAGGTGTGGAGAGATATGATGTCTGAAGGGGATTCTTTCCACCAGCCGAGCGGCGGTGTTTTGGACCGTCTGAAGTTTATGACATAGGCCTGCTGTGATACCGAGATATAAGGCATTGGCATAGTCAAGATGGGAGGTAATCAATGCCTGGATCACAGTCTTACGGCAGTCCGCCGGCAAGTAGTTGATAAGCCGTTTGATAGTCCTGATCTTGGCAAAACAGGAGGCTGCTACTGTTTGCACCTGAGTGTTGAAGCTGAGGTGGTTATCCCAACGGACTCCGAGGTTTCTTACCGAGTCTTTGGGTGTGGGGGCTTGGCTCAGATCTTCTGGCCACCACAAACTAGAGTCCAGAGGGGATGGTGAGTTGAAAAACAGGATCTCCGTTTTTCCTGCATTAAGTCGGAGGGAATTGGCATCCATCCATTTGGAAATGTCCCTAAGCCAAGTTTTTAACGGATCAAAGGCAGAAGAGGAGGGAGTGTCGAAGGTAAAGAGTAGCTGAATGTCGTCAACGTAGGAAGTAGATTTAATCCCAGTCTGAGCGATCAGCTTGGCCAAGGGGGTAAAGTAAACGTTAAACAGGAGCGGGCTTAGGGAGGAGCCCTGTGGGACTCCCCATTTGAGTGGTCTGGCGGAGGAAGTGTAGGGAGGGGTAAAGACCTGCTGTGTGCGGTCGGAAAGATACGATGTGAACCATTTCAACACAGCGCCACCTAAGCCTAAATCCTCCAGCCTCCTCAGCAGGATCTTGTGAGAGACGGTGTCGAATGCTGCTGAAAGATCCAGCAGCACTAACACCGCCCTTGACCCTCGGTCGAGCGTCCACCTCACTGAGTCAGCCATTTCAATAAGGGCTGACTCCGTGCTGTGGCCCGACCTAAAGCCGTGTTGGGAGTCATGAAGTAGCCCGTTGGATTCAATGAAATTCGCCAACTGAGAGTGTACCAGCTTTTCCAGGATCTTAGCAGGGGCAGGCAGGAGGGAAATAGGCCTATAGTTGCAGGGAAGGTCCGGGTCCAGATTGGGTTTCTTAAGGATGGGGACCAGGGAAGCATGTTTCCACTTAGCGGGGAAACTGCCCGATCTGAGGGAGTCATTCCAGATGTGATTCAGGTAGGGATTTAGAAGGGGTGCCAGTTTTTTGTATTGCTTGGCAGGCCATGGGTCATTAGGAGAGCCTGATTTGCATTTAAGTAGTTCTGCCATGGTGTCTGCTTCCGAGATGGCTGCAAATTCGGACAGGGTGGGCAGCGGTGGCGGGAGAGTGGAGGGTACCTCTTCCCAGTCTTCTTTGTTGGGGGTGGGGAAGGAGGAGTAGATGGTCTCGATTTTATCCTCGAAAAATTGTGAGAGTTTGTCGCATAGTGACTGTGATGCGGGCTGAGTTCGAGTCAGAGCGTTGGGGTCTGTAAAGGATCTAACTATATTGAAAATCTCTCTAGCGCCATTGCTGGCGAGTTTGATTCTAGAGGCTAGAAAGTCCCGTTTATGTTCTTCAATCATTCTCCGGTATTCTTTGAGGGCTGTTTTATATGTGATTTTACTATCAGGGGAATAATTCTGTCTCCAGAGGCGTTCGAGAGATTTACAGGAGGCCTTTTTCTGCCGAAGCTCGTCTGAGTACCAGGGTGCTGAAGGTACAGCCCGATAGGTCTTAATGGGTTTAAGAGGGGCTAGAGTATCTAGGGCCTGGCCGATCCATGCGTCCAGGTGGTCGATCTCTCGGTCGAGGTCAGGCGACTGGCTGGGTTGGGAATTGTTTAGGTATTCCAAGAGCGCGTCAGGGGTGATGCGGCTCCAGTTTCTACCTGAGGTTTTAGGGGTGATAGTGGGTCTGAAGGAATGGGGAATGCTAATCTCAAAAGGGATGAGGAAATGATCCAACCAAATAACCGGGGTGGGGGGAGTCACCTGAATAGATGGTAAGTTGGAACAGATCAAGTCCAGTGTGTTGCCTGCTTTATGCGTGGGTAGGGTTATTATTTGGACTAGGTTGCAGGCCGCCAGCGTGGAGATGAAATGGTGGCTATGCGAACAAGATTCGTCGTTGACGTGGAGGTTGAAGTCTCCTAAAGCGGTGAAATTAGCGTATCGTGTGCTAAGCTGAATAATATAGTCCGCCAAAGCCGGTAAGTGTGAAATATTGGAATGGGGGGGGGGCGGTAGATAAGAATTCCGGAGCAGGAGGAGGACGGGGAGAGTTGAACACTGAAAGGCAGGCCTTCTATACTGTCAAGTTGGTCAAATGGGGGGAGGGTGATCGTCCATTTGGAGTTATGGATTAAGGCGACACCACCGCCCGGTTTACCGTTGGGTCTGTTGGCACAGATAATACTGTAGCCCTCCGGTACGGCATGGGTGATGGCGGGATTCTTGGTGTCGTTCAGCCATGTTTCGGTTAGAAAGAGCAGATCCCAATGGTTGTCCCGCAAGGACTGCCAGATGTCAATGGCGTGTTTGCTCAGTGATCTACAGTTAATCAGCGCCGCTCTGAGGGTAAAGGGGGGGCGAGCTCCGCTGGTGGAGGTCGAATTCAGAGCGTAAGCCGGGCTAACTGTAAGATCTGAAGCCGGAAGAGAAAAGTGGCAGACTGTGCATGCGTAGACCTGACTCCGGGCGTCAGAGGTGGGACATGGGCAGGTGGCACAAAGGGGGGGTCTCAGAGACATCAGCTCAGCCTGATGGTATGTCGTGATGTTGTGGCTAGTGGGTTGGACAGGGGGTCCGGCCCCGGTCGCGTCCTGATCGCGGACGAGCGCAGACGAGCTTGCCTTATGCGCGCCTTCGGCAATCATGGTATTTTGTCGCTATTTATTACAACTGGGAATGTCTTTTGGGTTGGTAGCCTCCCTGAGGTGGATAGAGAGATGGGGATAGAGGCTCTGACTCTAGCTCCCATGACCGGGTACTCAAGAAAGTACAATAGCCAAATACTACAATCTGGAGACAATCAGCTGCAACCTGATCTACACAATGATTATGATGCATGGAAACTATAATAATATGATGAAGGCATTCTAAGCTCTTAAGGTGAAACATAAATGAAAAATGTGGAGACTCACTGTTACTGGCCATTGAGCTTACGGTGGTGTAATATCTGTCAAGTCATAAACAGGTCATTAGCTGTGGATGTATGTGCTTTTTTACATTACCTAAAATCGGGGAACTGATCCCCTCACCTCTTTCGGGCATGCACATATAGCACAAATATTACCAGCGATGCATGGAAGTAAACTTTCAATGTTTGTGTGAGTGGCGCCTCATACATTACGGAAAGTGGTGGCTGTGTTTCTATTTTATTAGGAGTTACATGTCAGGATTACTCATGTTTATGTGAGAGGCGCTTCACACATCATAGAAAGTAGTAACTCTACCCTCATCACCTGAGATTTATAGGGAGAGAGATGCGAGAACAAGACTAGGAATTATAATTGAAGATACATTTAAAATCCTGAAAGAATCAAGTATGATTCACCCTTCAGAAATTGTGATCAAGAAAGAGGAATCTAGAACCTTGTTTGAAAGAGATATTTAAACAAAACAACAAGACCAATCAGGGGTATCAAGTAGAAATATTTCATTGTGTTGCTTCATGATTCAGTCTACACAGAAATATCTGTGATTCCCATATATTGATGTTTAAAATGAGATCCATGTCAACGTTTTCTCTCAAGGATTGTTTGAAAGAGAGGCCAAGTCGCAATTCCTTGGAAAACAGTATTGCTTTTACATAGTTAACACATTTTATCATGTCTTAGCAAGAGGGAGATTGGTCAGGTGTGGTACAGAGCTTAAGAAATAAAGAGGGTGCCGAATTTTGAAAAGATTCTTTTCCGGCCCAGAAATTCTCATGATGTCTCCAGGCTTTATTCTTTTCTTGGGCCTAAGTTGACTCGAGTGAGATGGGCAGTTTTAGTAAGGTTCAGACTCAGTCTTCTAACGAGCATGATATGTTTGATAAGAGTCTGGAGGTGGAAGAGCTCACAGAAACATAGGCACATTTGAAGGGGCACAGGGGCCCTGGTCCTAACCCTTGGTGAGGTGTTTAAATGAAATTGTAATATCTAATGCCACTTTCTCCACATGTTGGAGGAGGCCATGGGAGAAGAACCTCTTTCAGTAGACCTTAGTAAGAACACCATTGTAATGATTCTCAAATAGAACAAACAGCATAAGGAATGCATGTCTTATTTTCTCACATTCCTACTGAACAGGGTGAGCAAATTACTCACAAAAAAGCTAACTAGTGGTCTATGCATGGTTAGAGAATCCCTATCCATCATGGACAATCAGGATTTATGCCATTGAGGTTGAAAAGACAATCTTAGGGCAGCCTAGCATAGGCTAAAACTTTATTTTTTAAGGGTTGCTGCATGCCGAGCATGTGCGTGATTCCACTGAATGGCCATTTATGATGACTTTGCTGCAACAATTTCAATTGATTGGATTCAAATGTTGAAATTGTTGGGCAGGTTTGATTACGTTATAGAAAAAGCTCCTTTTGAAATCGAAATGGTCAATTTTTTAAGAATGCAATGAAATTTGAAGTCTGAGGTTGAATCCGAGGGTGGCTACTAGAGCAAATTCGGACAAGAATGAATAGATGAGAGACAGTGTTTGTTACAAGGCACTTAGCATTATGTCATTCCATCTCCAACATTTATGAAATTGTATATTTTTGTATATTTCCTTGCATCTATAAATAAAAATTGAAAAAATAACTTCAAAAAAATGTGCAATTAACTAGAAGAAATCCTATGGAAATTTGATGAACTTGGGGCTTGTTACAAACGGTTTTACAAGTCAACATTGATGATGATGTGACACAGAAACAAATGTTATTTAGTCATGCTTTTATTAGAAGAGCACGCTCTGCACAGTGACAAAGAGAAATTGCTTGCATCGGATTTAAAATGGCGTTCGACATTTTCAATCTGATATTACTGTGTTTATTAATTACACAACAGCGAAAATAGCACATTAGCATGTTCCAATCCTTCCAATCCTGACATTTATCAGTAAGTGTACCTAAAAATAAATTCCAATCTGCACAGCAAATCATATTGGCTTTTGGATGGCCTCTGAAAATACTGCTAAAACTTTCATGATTTTAACAGCCATTTCCTTTCAGTCAGCACGGACAAACAATTGTTAGACAATTAGAACTATTTAAGGAACCATTGCCTGCTAAACGAAGACTTCGTTTGAAGGCAATAACACAGACATAGGCAACTAACCATTATCAATCGAACATGATCTGAAAAAATAATGTTATGAATATGCTATGGGCATTTTCAGCTACCGTCTAGTTCATCGTGGTATGTTTTCCCTATATCATACAACTTGACATTAATGGTTTGCGTTTACTTAATGGTGAGGAAGTTAGTCCACAATTTGAAGGAAATATGTGCATTACTATTAGTTAATATTCATATTTGTGAACGACTATGGAGTGTTTTCTATTGAAGCAACAACATTATGATGTGCTTCAGTGGGTTTGTCTGGATGAGGCTAATCTAGATCTTAGTTAGGCCCCGACTCCATTTTAAAAAAAATGGCTGCTGTATCATGATGTTCATTGTTTGTTCATATTTATCAATTGACAGTTAGATGTGCACTGTTTACTTTTTTATGAAGGAGTGGCCGTGCAGGTAAGAGCGGTGGGGCTGGGTTGGGGGGGGGCGGGGGAGATTCGACAGAGACCACAAGGGAAAATTGAATAAAAAATACATTTTCCCTCGTGGTCGTCTGCCAAAATTCCCCTATCCGGTCCCACCGTCTCACCGCTCTTACCTGCATGGGCTGCCGCTGTTTCTGAGACATAGTGATCATAAAGAACTCGCTGAAGGAAGCCTTTTGTTACTTTCCAGGGCTCTGCCTGCTAGCATATGGCATTGCATTCCTTTATGATTGTTTTTTCTTGTTTACATAACCAGTTTGTTCTGACACTTCCCAATGACATTAGGTCGGAAGAGGTGAATCAATTGTCATGCAGTGGGGCAGTGCTAAGACAATAGTGTTTTATGAAGTTTTAGAATACTGGAGTATGAGTTGTTGGAATTATGATACATATGCTCACTCCAAGCTGACTTTGTAGTCTCCATCATTTTCTATGCTGAAATTGGTTACATAGCCCCCCTGGGTTGTGGGGGTGGTTGAGCCAGAGACCCTCTTTAGACTTTTTTGTCTTTGGTAGGGATTCTACCTGATTTTCTGCTGATTTGCTGTACATTTACACAATCCTGCATGTTTCCTGTAACTGAGAGCCTTCACAGAAATTGAGGGGCATATTAGAAAGAACCTCGTTAAAATTATCGCCGTTTTAGTGGCAGGAAACTGATGCTAAAACGACGATAATGGGCTTGCTAATATGCATTATAGAATTTTAATAGAAGCCCAGGTTAGATGTCCTGCCCATCTAACCTGGGATTCTATTGGAATTCTATAACGCATATTAGCAAGCCCATTATGGTCGTTTTAGCTGCAGTTTCCTGTCGCTAAAACAGCGATAATTTTAACGATGTTCTTGCAAAGAAAAATCCTCATTTCTATGTCTCTTTACTGAGTGAATGAGATTGCTGCTGCATTTGCATTTTTCCTCTTTCTGTATTACACTTTCATTTTTAATGAACATTCATGGTTTTCCAAATTTTTGATCTTGACCTCCCTTTTTGACTCATCCCTTAATTAGCTGTATTTTGAAAGGCTGTTTTGCATGTTGTCCCTAGAGACAGATTACCTCATAGTTCTTGAGGCCAACACCATTCCCTATGCCACAAAATAAGCCCCTACTATAATGCAGATTATCTAATCGATAGCGAGCCTACAAAGATCAATGCATTATGACTTTCATTCCGAGGTACCCGGAGTGAACCACCCACCTCACATCACTGACACAGGTGGTTTCTAAAAAAGTAACCAGTCATTGAGCTCCCGAAGTTTTTGGCACAAAATGTTCTGTTTCTTCTAAACTATGTGCCAGATAACAAGGGATGTTGTTTGTGATTCAAAAGACACCTCCATTGTGCTTTCAGCTCTAAAAGCATTATTTTTCTACCTGAGGTTAGGCGAGGATAAGGACATGTGAATTATGGAACCTTTCTAGCTATTGCACAGACAAAAACTAGGGTTGATTAAAGGCACGGTGACAACAACTGCAGGCACAGTTCATTTTACCTACTAATGGCCTGCAGCAAAGAGTAACCATCATTGATGATAATTCTAAACAGACTTTTTCGAAATCTAAAGTCTTCGTGTAAGGAAACAACTATTCTTCTATTTTTCTATTCTCGGAGCATTCATTGTTTTATCTCTGACTCGGCTGCAGTCTGCCAAAAGTTCGTTATCTCCATACACCACCACTTTGGGCCTCTTTTAAGCACTGGACTGATGCTTGGGACTGTAAACATGTTTAAAACTCACTTCTTGTATGTCAGTAGTAGAGAAGCTAGTTGCTGAATCTGTGGCAATCTTATTTACAGTGCAAAATCACTACTGAAATTCAAGAATATTGGGTTTGCACTCAAAAAAATAATGAACTCACACAAAATGTTTTACTTGAGTAAACCTATCACTGAGGCTCCTGAACAGGTGTTGCATTGCTGGAATGCCTTGTGAGTTTGACCTATTTTGAAAATTTCGCTCCAAGAATAAAGCTGGAAATTTACTCATGAAAAGGGCGGAAAGAAATCCCTTCCCAAAATGGAATGATGTCTGATAATTCTTCAAAATTCTTGTTGGTATTGTCTTAGGAGTATTTTCATATGGAAATATATTTTTTCTCTGGATACAAAAGACACAGCGAGAAACTTTATCAAGTGTGTTTGCAATTGTTCAGGATTTTTTTTTACCTGAGCAAATACAAATGTGTACATTTGTTCATGCAAAAATAAAATAAACCAAACATTGTCAATATTTACACTTGGGAAAATGTACCAGTCGAAAGTTTCCAGGCACACTTAACAACATTGTGAATTCTATTACAGGACCGGAGGCTTCAGATTATGCTTCTCTTTCTTTACTGTATAAAACACAGTAGCCAATAAACATACAGTTTAGTGCAAATAAAACTTCAAAGACCATGATGCTTGGCATAGCCACGCCTCCTTCAGCACCCATAAGAGCCTAGGTCACACCTTCAGCTTCCTCTTTCTTTGCTGCTCACACAGAAAGAGTTAAGTGCCCAGCCCCTTCTCTATATGCCTGTGTGCTTGAGACTTTATTTATAGTTAATTCGGGGCGATTTGAATGTATTTTGGTGATTAAAGAGTGCAAATGCGCCCCTAGTGCGTAGCGCTTATGTATATGCATGTTTTATGGCTTGTTCAATTATTTAGGGGCTTGTCGGCTTTAGCGCGAGCTTTGCCGCTGTGTTTTCCCCGCCAGAGGCGGGTGTTTTGACAAGCACGCCTCGCGCTTCACCGGAGCTCTGCTCCGACCTCCAGGAAGTGGGCGCCTAGCAGCGCGGGAGTCAGCAAATGACCGTTTGACGGTCGCGCCTACCTGGGGCTTCCATCAGCGCCCTCGTCCCCTGGCAGGCTGCGCGAGGGCTCCCCTGATCGCCCGAACGCACAAATGAGCCGCAAACCACACGGCGGGAGCGTGTAGCACAACGCGCACCCATTGGGCTTGTTTTTAGTAGGATTTGGGTGCGCGTTGGACTACACACGCCGAATGCCGTTTTTTCAACACTCACACACGATCTATTTACCGGAGTTGGTGGATTTCACGCCTGACTGGCTGTAACAGTAGTCTTTGCCCTAAATTGGAGTGGCACACGCTCCTTGTATTTACCTTTTGGCTGAGACGCCCTGCTGGGCTGCAATAATTGAATACAGCATCTGCTGAGGGGGTCTTAGACTGACTCTAACATTAAGTGCAGTGTACATGGGGCTGACCCCCCCTGACTCCTCTTGTGCCTACCTCTTGGATTAGGGTGTGTAATCTCAGCTTTATAGCGATTCATTATGGAAGATTGGCAATATTACGATGAGGAGGCGGAGGAAGGACCCTATGAGGAGCAGCGTTCTGCTGCAGTAGAAGATAAAATTGTGGAGGCCCTGGATGCATCAGTTCAGGCCTCGGTTAATAAGGCAGTGGAGAGTACAGTGCCAGCTACTGTACAACAAGCATTGGCGGCAGCATTAAAGCCGATCACCAAACAACTCGAGAGTTTTGCTAAGCGCCACGGCTTTGCCAAAGACAAGTCCGGTAAAAAACAGACACCAACTCCTCAGGCAGGTTCTGTTGATAATTGGCCACACTCCGGCACTTTGAGTTCTCTTCCGAACCCATCTATTTCGGATCACGCTTCCGCAGGCAGTGGTAAGGCCAAGAGCAAGCAGCATTACGTGGACACTGATACCACCGCCACCACTGACACCAATACTACCGACACAGATGAGGAGCAGCCCCCGAAGAAGAAGGCAAAGAAGTCTGCCTCTTTGGCTTCGGTGCCCCCTCCTCCCGACACGCCATTTACGTTCAATCCTTCGGAAATTGTGCATCCCCGGTCGCAAGATTGGGTTCCAGCCCCTGCCGTGGCACAATACCTAGAGGAGAATTTGAGGAAGGGGTTCGATAAGGAGGTCCGTAACAGACTGCGGTCTGAGTGCCCCCGCCCTGATCTTCCCCATAAGGTGGCCGAGACCCCAGAAATCGACGCCAGTATGCTCACGTTCCTAAAAAAGTTCGCCAAGGATCTCAAGAAGGGATTGGATCGTGCCTGGAGGGGATGCCAGGATAAAATGTTAGATGTGGTTGGGCCCCTAGCCAAGATCCTGGAAATGGCTTTGCAAGCCAAGGAGGCCAACGTCGTTATAGATCCGGACATCCTGGCGGGCTGGACCCAGCACGCCATTTGTCTGCTCGGCAACGCTAACTGCACCGTGTCATCTAAAAGGCGCAAGTCTCTACTAATGAGAGTGAACTCAAATCTGACTGAATTGGCCACAGCGGAACCGGGGCCCCTGGCAGAGGGCAATCTCTTTGGGGATCGGTTCGTGAAAGACGTTTCCAAATACGTGGGAACCTTCACTTCCCTGGACAAGGCCCAATCGGGCATCAAGCGAGCCCTGCAGAATAACCTTTTTAATAGGGCCGGACGAGGTAGGGGACGCTCGCCAGGCCGTTTCGGCAATCAAGGTCCCCGCAGAGGTGATTTTGGCAGGGGTCGAGGTGATTGGGACTCGACCAGAGGTGGTACCTTCTACCCGACCCGTCGCGGATACCCCAGTAACAGATACCATGGAGGCGGAAAGAGGGCAGGCTTCCACGCCCAGAACAATTCAGGTGAGCGCTCTAGATTGTTTTCCCACTCCTTTGGGGGGTCGTACGATGTTTTTCTTACACAATTGGAGTCTACTGACTCAGGACGCATGGGTTCTCCAGACCATTCAGGGGTTTCATCTAGATTTCTATCAAACTCCTACACAGAGGGTGGCCCCGAGAGTTCTCCATTTTTCCCAACTAGAGGCGAATTCTATAGACAGCGAAATAGAAGAATTGCTTCACAAGCATGCCATAGCAAGATGCGAGTACAACCCGCACGGGTTTTGCAGCAATATCTTCCTGGTGCAGAAAAGAGGTGGAGGTCACAGACTTGTTTTAAACTTGAAGGAGTTCAATTACTTCCTGGTCTACAACCATTTCAAGATGGAGGGAATCCATCTGTTAACAGATCTTTTACAGTCAGGGGATTGGATGGTGCGTTTAGACCTGAAGGATGCTTATCTTTCCATTCCCATCTACCGCCCTCATCGTCGGTTCCTTCAGTTTCAATGGAGAGGACGGTGGTCCGAATACTCGGCCCTTCCTTTCGGGCTTTCCTCGGCTCCTTGGTGCTCCACCAAAGTGATGAAGCCGGTGGTCGCGCACCTCAGGGGGCACCTCCTCATATACTTGGACGACATATTGATTTTGGCTCACTGCCCGGATCTGGTGTCCAGGCATCTACAGATGACCATATCCCTACTCCAGAATCTAGGATTTGTAATAAACAAGGCCAAATCGGCGCTACTTCCGTCGCAGGAGATGGATTTTCTGGGTTTTGTGATCAATTCACAGATGGCGCAATTGAGCATGCCGAAATCGAAGTTGAGGAACTTGAAGAAGGAGATCATATCTCTCTTAAGCAAGCAGGTGACATCTCTCAGGTCCATTACAGGGCCCTGCAGAGACTCAAAATCCAACACCTTCAGAGAGGACTGGCTTATTCCGATTTGGTCCCGCTGACTCAGGAAGTGTGGGACGAGATGCAATGGTGGTTGAGCCACGTGGAGGCGTGGAACGGCAGAGCCATCTTCGGCTCCGTGCCAGAAGTGGTCATAGAGTCAGACGCCAGCCTTTGGGGCTGGGGCGCGCGTTGTGGCGATGTTTCCACAGGAGGAAGATGGTCGCAAGAAGAGCTAAAATGACACATAAATTGTCTGGAGCTCCTAGCGGGCTCCTTCGCGATCAAGACACTCTCGCCGCAGAAGAGCTCGTGTTGCATCCTTCTTCGGATGGACAACGTCTCTGCGGTTTGTTACATAAACAAGCTGGGAGGGACGAGATCGTCCATGCTAGTGGAGATAGCCAAGGATTTTTGGCATTATTGTCTCAACCGTCAAATCTCGGTGGTTGCAGAGTATATTCCGGGGCAGTCCAAAGTGGTAGTGGACTGGAACTCGAGACATCTTCGGGATTACAGCGACTGGCAGCTGCTTCCCAGGATCTTCAGTTGGTTGCAGGACCTATGGGGTCCGTGCCAGAGAGACCTATTTGCATCCAGACTGAACCGTCAACTTCCCAGGTTTTTCAGCTGGAGACCGGATCCAGCAGCGGAAGCGACGGATGCATTCTTACAGGACCGGACGGGGTCGGTGAATTATGCATTCCCCCCCTTTCTGTTGATTCCACGAGTGGCCTCTCACATTGTCAAGCAGAAGGCCGAAGTGATTTTAGTGACGCCTCTGTGGCGGTCGCAACCATGGTTCTCGATGTTACTAGGGATATGTTGCGACCTTCCCAGGATGATTCCATGGTCGGAGTCGCTACTCCTGGGACCAGTGCGGGAACAACATCCGCTAATTCTGTCTCAACGCCTCACGCTGATGGCATGGAGGCTTTCAGGCAACAGTGGAACGTGCCGGGAGTTTCGGGAACAGCTAGCGATTTCATCAAGCAAGCCTGGGCCCCCTCCACGAGAAAGAGGTACTCTTCAGCCTGGAAGAGCTGGTTATGTTGGTGCGTGGAACGGGATCTGGATCCCGTGGGGGCAGGACTTTCTCACATAGTAAATTTCTTGTCCGACAAAGCGGCTAGCGGTTTGGCCTACAGATCCGTGAACAATTTCCGGTCGGCCATTTCTGCGGGACACGCCCACATTGACGGGAAACCGGTGGGCATGCATCCCTTGGTTTGTAAACTCCTTAAGGGCGTACGGGTAGCAAATCCCCCCAAGCCAAAATATTCTGGGCTTTGGGATGTCTCTTCAGTTATTAAATTTCTGGACGCCTGGCCATCTAACAATTTGCTTTCTAGAAAGCAGTTGTCAGCAAAGTTAGCTATGTTGTTATGTCTGTCAGCATGTAGGAGATCATCGGACGTTCGTGCCTTGGATATTACAGGTAGAGTATTTACTCCGGAGGGAGTTTCTTTTACAATTACAGGTCGCACGAAAACACTTTCTAGACACATTGAGTATAATGCTTTTCCTAGTAATCCAAAGTTGTGTGTGGTCCAATGCTTGAAATCCTACGAGGAGTGTACTCGTACGTTACGGCCCCCGGGGGCCACGCAGCTTTTAATAGCTGTACAAAAGCCATTTAAACCGGTGTACTCGGCTACTATAGCAAGATGGCTGAAATTTATCATGAAGGAATCTGGCATTGATGTGCAATTGTTTGGGGCGCACTCGGTGCGGGGTGCCATGGCTTCAAAATCGTATTTGTTGGGGGCTAATATTAATGATATTATGCATTGTGCAGATTGGTCGTCTGAATCGACATTCAAACAGTTTTATTATAAGCCGGTGGAAGACATTACTTCTGTGGTATTTAATACAGCTTTGAACTAGCATAATCTGAAGCCTCCGGTCCTGTAATAGAATCAAAAATTAGCTAGCATTCGCGCCAAGAATTTTCAATTCTATTAAGGACACGGAGGCGAGGATTATCCCACCCGGCTATGCTCAATGTATGATCATGCTTACCCACCCGTTGTTTTTCTGATTAATCTGTTTTTATACAGAAGTTACGGGTTGTCTATTTGGTTTTTTCCAGGCAATGACAAGAAAAGCGAGTAAAAAGTCTTCCGTTGAAGAATGAAGTTGGAACAAGGTTCCGGTTATTCCATGTTGGAGAAGTTATAGACTGTTTATGGTTCATGGACTTGTGCAGTTCGCGCAAAGAAAGAGGAAGCTGGAGGTGTGACCTAGGCTCTTATGGGTGCTGAAGGAGGCGTGGCTATGCCAAGCATCATGGTCTTTGAAGTTTTATTTGCACTAAACTGTATGTTTATTGGCTGCTGTGTTTTATACAGTAAAGAAAGAGAAGCATAATCCTCGCCTCCGTGTCCTTAATAGAATTGAAAATTCTTGGCGCGAATGCTAGCTAATTTTTGATTCTTGAACTTAAAAAAATACACCATGCCAGGTTGCAGACTTGCAGTTGCATGTTTAGATTTTTCTCTGAGATCAATAAAACTGTAACATCAATTTGGATTTCAAGTTTGGAAAGTTAAGTCTACTCCTAAACTCCTAACCTATATAAAATATCCAAATCCCTAAGCAGATTTGAGAAACCTACTTTTATATTACTTACTTTAGAATTGGGAGTTATATGTCAATTCCAGTTACTGTGGCAAAATGATATGCAGACATTAGGCTGGAACGATTTGTTTTACTTGTGTTTGCATATAACATACAGCAATAATGTCTGTCATCCTAGGTAGTCACAGTCCCCTCTCCTGAGTCAGAAAGATGTAGAGTAAAGTGAGGGTAATTATGCAAGTCACGGTCCTCTGTTGTATGAGCTGGCGTGGGAAGTAGTGAGGCGGTGCTCTAGCAGACTGTATCAGTGGTGGTGGGTAGTACAGATGATATGAGAGCACTGGGACCTTAAACATGCTCGATCGGATGAGAAACTTCAGTTCTTCAAGTGACTAGAAATGGATGGCGTGGCTCCTGAGGATAATCCTGCAGATGAATGGGTGGTAGTGATTAGAGCCCACAGCTGTCCCGGTAGAGTGTGCAGTATCTGTTCATTGTCAGGTGTGACAGAGTGGATGGGGACATGTAGACAATCATGTATGCAAGCCTAAATTTGGGAGATAGTCCAGGAGCAGATGAAATGCCATCATGCTATGGCATAGAGCTAGGGTCTTGGGTAAGAAGCGTTAATGGAACTTAGCGAAGTAGGGATCACCATTTGTTAGTGAAAATATGTTCGCGATCGTTCACTCAGTAAATCAGGGGTTCATGTGCAGCAGTGGTCGCCACTTTCTCCAGCCAATCATCCAGGGTTGGGGCAGTGGGCGTAGACCACCAACATAGTATGTACAGATTAGCCACAATCAGTACTGAGGCAATTCAGTGAATTTTATTTGAGGTAAGAGCTGGCAAACCTGGGGTGTCATCGAGTATTATCAGTGGAACCTGAAGGGGAATGGCTTGTATGAGGCTGCCTCTCAAAAGGCAGCCAACCCAGTTCCAAAAGATGGAAGCGCTGGACTAGACCCCAAAAAAATCAGAATGTCACAGTATGGACTATTAATACACCTAACAGTAGGTTCAGGGAAAGGATCACACAAAAAAAACTATATATGATCCAACACATAAACTATCAATTGACAAACAATAAAGAAAACCCGTTGGGGAATGAAAAATGAGATAGAGTAGTAGAAGAAGCCCTTCAAACAATATTTCAAATATTACAAAAACAATATTTATTAAACATAATACAAAATACAAAGAAATTTGACCGAAAAACAATTACGCTCAAGACAAAAGTGCTGGTATACAACAAAACACAAATCATAAACCAGACATGTGGCAAACAAAACCATTACACATTACGGTAAAAGAACAACACAAACATAAATAATGTGTCCTTGATTCAATTTTGGCCACAGAAAAGCGTTTTCTTTATTGTTTGTCAACTGATAGTTTATGGGTTGGATCATATATAGTTTTTTTTGTGTGAGCCTTTCCATGAACCTACTGTTAGGTGTATTAATTGACTTTCCCGGGTTCGGGATGTTGGATAGCCCTTGTGGTTGTTAATGACAGTATGGACTATGACACTGTCAGCAGTAAAATGTAGGACCCTGTACAGTTTAGTCGGGGCCCAATGCCAGTCTTGCAAAGCCTTAAAATAGCAAAACGTCTTCTCTCATGCCCTTGCCATGAAAGCTTCGAAGTTGCGACCAGTATGCCGTGGTGTAGTCAATTTGCTGCTAAGTCTGCCATTGGGTCTGGAGAAGGCATTTCAGAGGTTCAGAAAACAATTTTATGGGAGTCTTGGGCTCCCATAAAGGATTTGGAGATATCATTCAATCATTGCCCATAGAGGCAATCCGCTCTGTGGACTTAGATGACAGGTCATCTAGGTTACGTGATGGACTGTTTAGTAGGTCTGGAAATAAGGAAGATGCAAGCCCACAGAGGACGTGGTGGCATAGAGTTTCTCATGTGCCAGTCTCGGAGGCAGGAAGCCCCAAACATATTTGCAAACCCTGGAGTCGATCTGTGAGAGGAGTATGTCCGGGATATTGAAGGGAAGCATACCAAATAGATAATTGAATCTTGAGGCTGTCACCATCATTACTATTTGCATTATTTCTCAGAGAGAAAGTTGGAGCACTGACCAATTTGTGAAATCCCCTTTTGCAGAGTCCAAGAGTGGGAGGATGTTATACAACACCATTGCGGGACCGCATCCATTTTGAAGAGTTATCTCTAATCTTTTGGCCTTCTTCTTCACATTTCTTCTGACCTGTTTTTGCTGGTTTCAGGACTTTCGGCACTTTACCACTGATGATAAGTGCTGTAGTGCAAGTGCTCCCTATATATAAAGTAATGGTAATTGGGTTATCCATGATTGGCATATTTAATTTACTTGTAAGACCCTAGTAAAGTGCACTGTCCATGCCCAAGGCCTGTAAATTAAATGCTACTAGTGAGCCTGCAGCACTGATTGTGCCACCCCCACAAGTAGTCCTGTAAGTATGTCTCAGGTCTGCCACTGCAGTGTCTGTGTGTGCAGTTTCAAACTGCCATTTCCACCTGGCAAGTGTACTCACTTGCCATGCCCAAACCTTCCCTTTTAGTAAATATGTCACCACTCAGGTTGGTCCATGGCAGCCCCATGGGCAGGGTACAATGCATTTAAAAGGTAGAACATGTGCTGTTGTATTTTACATGTTCAAATAGTGAAATACTGCTAATTCCATTTTTAACTATTGCAAGGACTATCTCTCCCATAGGTTAACAGAGTGATCAGCTTGAAATATCTTTTAAATGTAATTTACCATTGGGAGCTGATAGAGATTTGGAGTTTGTGGTCTCTGAACTCACAATTTTCTTGCTTACCCTGTCTTTGTCTCTGTGTGTCTGTAGAATCCACGCTCGGTTTAGGTTGACGCTCTTGTGCATTCACTCTAGGCAGTCACACAGAGGGAGCTGAGGTGTGCCTTGCATATCCTGATGGGCCTTCATCAAGCTGAAGAGCCTTCCTGAGCTAGAGTGGTGGGAGGGGTTGTCACTGACACCTGAATAGGGCTGTGCCTGTCCTCAGAGAAAGCCGGCTCCGCCACCCTGTTGTGTGTCTGGAGCCAGGTCAGGGAGAGGCAGGGTCTTGTGCACTACAAAGACTTTCCTCTGAAGTTACCTACTTTAAAGGTAGAAAGGGGTATAAGTATTGGACCTCTGTCACCCCAAAATCAGAACACTTCTGGATGGAGGACATTCTGCTAGGAAGAATAGCTGTGTTGCTGTCAGAAGGGACTACCCCTTTGCTGTTAGCTTTGCTGTGTTTGCCTGCTGTTGCTTCTGTCTTGGACAGTGAAAGGACTGGACTTTGAGTTCTGTATCCTGCATTCCAAGTTTCTCTGAGGGCTTGAGTTGAGCTTGCCTCCTGTTGGAAGTCTTAGGAATATCAAAATCTTCATCCACATCTTGTGGCCAGCACTAGGACACTTCTGCTGTGAGTCCTGCTTTGCCAAGTGGTGCCAAAACCAGTCCTGTGCCCTTGGAATTGAGTGGTTGCGCTTTAACCTCCAAAAAACACAATACAGACTTCGTCCTCCATGCACTGAAACTGTGGTCACCACTCGTGAGGAGCATGATGCTTTGACTGCGATGACCACAGAGCCCTGGCCTCACCAATGACATCCATTGCCACAATCATCAACGCTGCTGCCTGCACCGAAGCTGAGAGCACCTCTCGTGAAGAGCAGGATGCATCACCTTAACGACATCACAGCCCCTGGTGTACAGACGACAGCTCCATTGACTCCGACCTTGTCTACCACGCTGCTGCCTGCACTGTGTCTGAGGGCACCGCTTTTGAAGAGCACGGTGCATCACCCCATCTCACATCACAGCCCCGTGGTGCTGAAGACAGCACTGACGCCACACCTCTGCCTGCACCAAAGCCGTGGTCACCACTAATGAAGAGCACAACGCATCAACTGCAAAGACATCATAGCCCCAGCCTCGTGGAGACCAGCGCTTCTGACCTCGACATTGTGGAGTTCGATTCCCAAAGCTTGTGACTCCAAGGCCTCAACAACTTCTGCCTGACTTCCGGAACTGACGCCCGCCGGTGACACCGGCAACGCCTCATCTTCAAATCTCATCGCAAAGGTCCCTGAGGCCTTTTCAATTCCCAAGATACTGTTTTGCTGGTCTGTCTGCTGCTGTATCACAGAACTGTTGGATTTGAGTTGTTCATGACACCGCAAGAGCCCCGTTTGGTGATATCATCTTCAAGGAACTGTATTTTTAAGTTTATTCTTGCAAAATTCATATCTTTACTAGTCTATGTTGGATTTTTATCATTTTCGTCTTGTTTCACTTGATAAATACTAGCTGTTGTCCTAGACTGGTGTGGAGTTCTTTTGTAGTGTTTTCACTATGTTACTGTGTGTGTGTTTGTGTGTGTGCGTGCATGTGTGTGCTTGTGTATGTGTGTGTGTGTGTACAAATACTTTACACTTTACACATTGCCTCTGAGATAAGCCTGACTGCTCGTGCCAAGATTCCATGGGTGTAAGCAGGATTTATCTTAACTGTATAAACTTACTTACCCTGACTGGAGTGAGGTTCCCTACTTGGACAGGGTACATTCCAACTGCCAACTAGAGACCACATTTCTAACAGTCCTTTTTTATTTTTTATTTTTTTATTTATTTATACAGAAACACATGAGTCGGTTGGAACAACAACAGAGAAAAAAGAGAAAAGACCTTTTGTCGTGCACATCCAAATTCGAATCATATGATTTTGACCCATACAAAAAAATATGAATAAAACCAGCTGTTAGGTATACATTTCGTCAGGGCAGCCATAGTAAAGACCAGATAAATTATAGACATTTCCCACACGTCCCCCCTTACGTCTCCAAATAATTTGTAACTAACCCCCATATCTGTTCCCCAATCTTCCTTCTGCGGGAACCCTTTAAAGCATACAAGGTGTGCTCCATATTATGTACCGAAAAGAACCGGGACCGCCAAGCTTCAAAGGCAGGCGGTTCCTGTTGCAGCCATGCAGATGCAATACACAGCCTATAGACTGCAGTCACTAAGAAGATTAGTTTAACATGCTTCTTCAGAATGTTGGTGCTCGGTATGCCCATTTCAACACCAAATAATATCTGTGTTGCTGATAACTGTATCTGACCACCCACAATTGCCGAAATACATTTTTCTATCTGAGACAACAAGGGAGGAGCTAATATAGTGCATGTACAGAAAATGTGAACATCATCCGCTGAGACAAGCCCACAGCGAAAACATTTCCCTATTGCATCGCCCGGCCATTTGGACACTTTGTCTGGGGTGTAATATAAATTGTAAATTGATTTAAAATGTTGCGCCGCCAACTTTGCAGACAGGAGTAGGTCTTTAGCCATGCCTAATGAAGTTTCTATTTGAATATCCTGTCTGCCGAGTTTAGCGCCCCATTTACTATTCTGTTGCTCTATATCATCTTCTTTAGTGTTTAACATATGATTGTATAGAACACCAATCCTTGCCCCTTTCATAATGTCCTCAATCAGAGGATTTGGTTTGAAGTTACTCCCCGAACACATTAAAAAGTTTCGAATCTGTAAATATTTCAAAAAATGCTGTCTAGGGAGGAGATATTGTTCTCGTAGTTGTTCAAAAGATTTCAAGTAGCTAACATCATACAAATCACCCACCACTCTAATACCTTTCTCCCTCCAATTATATACTACTCTATCCCACACATCTACAGGTAAGAAGAACGACGATGACAGTGGAGTGTACAACGTTATTTTCTCCATGCCCAATAGCCCCCTAACTATACGCTAAACCTTATATGCAGCCTCCATTGTCTTAAAGCGCGTGCGTTTGTAATCGCTTTGTTCTAGATACATAAATAGGCAGTTTTTAACTTTTACCCCAGTATCATTTGATAGATCGAAGGACAGTCCGCAGGTCTTGCCCGGCCTTTGCCGGTTAATAAAATCCCCATACCTTGCAGCATACAGGCGTAGTAGTATAGTGTAAAGTCTGGTACCGACCAGCCCCCCAAGTTTCTTGGCAGAATCATAAAGCGCCTGGCCCTTCGTGCTTTGCCCCCGGAACACATAAAGCGCATACATATTGCCTGCAATTGTTCTAAACTTGTCTTGGGAACTTCTAGGGGTACACATCGAAAAAAATATAAAATTTGAGGAAGAATCAACATTTTTAATAGGTTATATCGTCCCACTATTGAAAGATATAAGCATTCTGCCTGGTCTAATTTTTTCCGTACACCGACCAGGAGTTGATCCTAATTAACTTTAACTAAAGAAGTTGTACATGCTCGTAACGTAACTCCCAAATATACCACCTCTTGGCATAGTCTTGAATCAGTATAGCTTGGTATATTTATAGTTAGTAGCTGGGTTTTGGCCGTATTTAACTTGTATCCTGACGATTTACCAAGTTCTACCGCCAGATGCTCGATAGCCTGCATTGCCATTATGGGTTTGGACGTGACCACTGCCACGTCATCGGCATATGCCAACACCTTGACCTGATATATATGCACCTTTAACGGGGTTATTTGCATATTAGTATCCAGCATTCTTAAAAAAGGCTCGATATATAAAGAAAATATTAAGGGGGAGCAGGGGCAGCCTTGCCTGGTCCCCCTACTGATTTGTACTACCACCGATTCCAAACCCATAGTACTAATCCGGGCCGCCGGATGGTGATACAAGACCTGCACTGATTTAATAAACTCTGGACCAAATCCTCGACCCTTCAAAATATCCCACAGAAAAGACTATGCAACGCGGTCAAAGGCCTTCTCCGCGTCTAATAAAATCAAACAAAAGGGTTCCCTAGTTGCCGCAGCGTAGTCAAGTAACGTTATCACTCGGTTTACATGATTAGTAGTGCTGCGTTGAGGGATGAACCCATGCTGTGTTTTTGACACAAGACCCGAGATGACCTTGGACAGTCTATTCGCTAAAATCTTCGAATATATTTTTTCGTCTACATTTAAAAGCGATATAGGGCGATATGATCCCGGTAAATTCGCTGGTTTGCCTTTTTTGTGAAATACCACTATACTTGCTTCTTGCCATGATTTGGGAGATGAGCCTTTCTGTGCTGCTAGCATTGTTGCCAAGAGGTCCTTTTTTAAAAGCGTGAAAAACGTTTTGTATATTTCCAATGGTAATTTATCTGGGCCTGCAGCCTTTCCCAGAGCCAATCCATTTACTGCTAATTCTAGTTCTTCCAAAGTAATGGACGCCTCCAGCATTGCCCTATCATCTACAGAAAGATCCTTCAGACAGTATTGACTAATCAATAATGCAGCATTATCACTATTATACTCGTCACTCTGATATAGCGTCTCGTAAAACTGCCTGAATACCTCCAGGATACCCTGCTCGTCCTTGACAGAATCACCATTCTGATCTAATAGCTCATCAATGCGCTGGGCTGCAATTTTTGCTCTAATTTTTTGGGCGAGACATCTGCCACTTGCCTCGCCATATTCATAGTGGATTTGTTTTTGAGCAAAAAAATTCTTGGCTGCTTCCTGGGACCACCTCAGATTTACCCTTGCCTTTAGATGCGCTACTTCATTGATCTTATCATCTATATTAATCCCAGCCTGTACCCCCACCATGAGCGCCTCTTCGGCCCTAATCAGCTCCTGATAAAGTACCTATATTTCAGCTGCCTGCTTTATTTGGTTATACAGGCCCAAACTCAATGTCACCCCATGAAAGGCAGCCTTGAAACAGTCCCACACACAACCCTCATTACTACTCCCACGGTTGATGTTAAAAAAGGATACGATCCACTCATTCATATGCTCAATGAAAAATTGTTCCGTCAATAATTTACGGTCAAAGGAGAACTGTCGTGGACGCTGACTAGAAGTGATGCTAGATAATGTCAGTACAACTGGCCCATGGTCTGATGTCACTTTAGGATATACTTGGATTGCAGCCTGATTTAGCAACAATACGGAAGTTCAGAAATAATCTAATCGAACCAATGTCCGATGTGGAAAAGAAAAAAAAGTGTACCTAACAGTCCTTATGCAGCAAGACACGAAGATATCTTAGACTGTTCGAGAGCTATGTTGCCGGTGGTTAGGAAACGGAATGTTCAGAGGTCTGGGAAGTCAGTGGCATAGCCTCCATATTGGTACAATTAATCTCATAGCCAGAGAAGTGCACAAAGAAGTCAACCAGATTCATTAGATGTGGGATTGAGGCTCCAGGATTGTCCAGGGCCAAGAGGATATCATCCACATAGAGTAGACATTTGTATTCCCCTAACTGCGTCTGGATGCCTGAAATGTGTGCTGATGATCTGACAGCTATAGCCAGTAGCTCCAGGGCAAAGAGGAAAAAGAGTGTATGACAGGTGGCGGACCTGTCTTGTACCCCTGGAATCTATACCTGGTTGGAGAAAATGCTGTTGCAGCTGATCATTGCACTGGGAGAGTCTATAGATAACAGACCATTTGAATGAATTTGGAAACTATTCTGAATCTGGCCATGGTGTGGAACAAGAACAGCCATTCTACTTGGTTGAATGCCTTCACCACATCAACAGAAAGCAGCAGCTTTTCTTTCCGGTCAGACGTAGTAGACAAGATAACTTGTAGCTGTGTTTATAGATGATTGCAAGATGATTTGTATGGAACAAAGCCCACCTGGTTTTCATCAATCAGTAACCTGAACACTCATCCTAGTCTGGTGGCCAGGACCTTAACCAATATTTTCATATTGCAGTTCAGAAGTTAGATGGGGTGATAGTTGGCACACTTAAAGCCATTTATAACGATTGTGTAAATTACCCCAAGGGGTACCTCAGTGCGACCAGGCAGTCTAGCAGCATAGCTTAATCAGCTCAAAATAGAGCTGTCTTCAGGAGTTTCCTGAAGCAAAAATGGGCCATGAAGGTCCTGATATAGGATATCGGAGCTTATTTCAATATAGGGGAGCCGGATAGGAAAAGGACATACCACTTAAGCGGGTCTTTTTGATACGTGGATGCTTAACAGTGCTTCATTACTAGATCTCAGCCACTGTACAGTTGGAGGCTAGATAGACGGAGCCACGGCCAATTAAGGCTTTGTGTGTAAGACAAAAGGGGGTGGTGATGGACTGAGCATCTGAACCAATCAAACACTCACACCCAGTCAACAGATCTGGCTATAATACATCCCCATTCTTTAGCCCACTCTGCCACCCCAGTTCAGACATGGCCATATGCAAATCAGTCTGACCCTGTGCCTCATGGGAACAGTCCAGCCCGAACTGCCAAACCATGCCTTCCCTAGACCGTAAACAAGCTTCCGAGGACCGGTTTCTGGCATTTCAGCCGTCTTCAGCCCGTCTTGCTTGAATCCAATGGCAAAGTGAGCAAGGGACTCACGTCTGAGCATACCCTGCCAACTTATGGCGAACAAAGCGGTACAAAAGGGTCAGACTGATCTGCATATGGCCATGTCTGAACTGGGGTGGCAGAGTGGGCTAAATAACGGTGATGGATTAAACCCAGATCTGTTGACTGGGTGTGAGTGTTTGATTGGTTCAGATGGTCCGTCCATCACCACCCCCTTTTGTACCGCTTTGTTCGCCATAAGTTGGCACGGTATGCTCAGACGTGAGTCCCTTGCTCACTTTGCCAATGGATTCAAGCAAGCCTGGCTGAAGACGGCTGAAATGCCAGAAACCGGTCCTAGGAAGCTTGTTTCTGGTCCAGGGAAGGCATGGCTTGGCAGTTCTGGCTGGACTGTTCCCATGAGGCACAGGGTCAGACTGATTTGCATATGGCCATGTCTGAACTGGGGTGGCAGAGTGGGCTAAAGAACGGTGATGGATTAAACCCAGATCTGTTGACTGGGTGTGAGTGTTTGATTGGTTCAGATGCTCCGTCCATCACCACCCCCTTTTGTAACGCTTTGTTCACCATACGTTGGCAGGGTATGCTCAGACATGAGTCCCTTGCTCACTTTGCCACTAGATTCAAGCAAGCCTGGCTGAAGACGGCTGAAATGCCAGAAACCGGTCCTAGGAAGCTTGTTTCTGGTCCAGGGAAGGCATGGCTTGGCAGTTCGGGCTGGACTGTTCCCATGAGGCACAGGGTCTGTCTGATTAGCATATGGCCATGACTGAACTGGGGTGGCAGAGTGGGCTAAAGAACGGTGATGGATTAAACCCAGATCTGTTGACTGGGTGTGAGTGTTTGATTGGTTCAGATGCTCCGTCCATCACCACCCCCTTTTGTACCGTTGTGTGTAAGACAGCACAGCTTGAAGAAAATTCTCTTCCGAACCGGAAACCAGTGAAGAGTTTGACCGAGGGGCACTGAGGCGGTCATTGCTGGCTGATAACAAGTAAGGTGAGCTGCAGTGCTCTGCACCACCTGCAGTTTAGATAGCAGTGTTTGATTAGCAGAGGTCAGCAACACATTACAATAGTCGAAGCGACTGGTCACCAGCGCCTGGACCATTGTTTTCTTCTAGCAGCGAATGGGATAAAGGTAAGAGATCTTCTCAGTGGTCCTTTCCCGTTTTCAGAATTAAGAGAGCTACATGCTCTAGTGAACTCTGTCTATAGGGAACTAGTGGTTACAGCTTCCTTCAAAATTGTTGTAGAGAGTGGAATAGTTTAGTCATGGGTAGTCCTGTAATATTCCCAAAAGAAGCAGTCTTCCTTGGGTATCTTGCCCGTGTTCAAAGTTTTGATGGCCTCTGCAACCTCCTCTTCTGAAATATCCTACTCCAGTTCTTCCCGGTCACTTGTGGGAAGAGTGGGAAATTGGAGGTCTGACATGAACACATGCTCTCTGGTGGAATAAACTGGATATTCCGTAGTGTGCAAAAGGTTGGAAATTCTTATACAATATCCAGCAGTGAGTCAGGATAGTTCCAGAAGCTGCTGAGATGGCCGGATTGCCGATCATTCTTCCCTCTGTTTAAGTTGTATCACCAGGAGACACCCCACTTTTTGACCATGTTCATAGGAGGTCTGCTTGAAGTGGGAAAGTGCCTTTTCAGCTGCTAACATGCATATTCTATTGAGTTCAGGTTTTGTCACCATTAGAGATGGCAGATGGTCCAGAGTGGGAAGTTGCAGTATTTTTTCAGGAGGTAATACACATCCATTTTTATTGTCTGGCTCTTTGTTACAGCCGTGCAACATGCAATACCAGCTTCTCTCATCAACAATCCTCACAGGCAAGCCTTACCTGTTACCTCTAAGAGTTATTTGGGAGTCGTCATCAGCTTATTGAGCTCCAGGTAATGACTGAAAAAAAATTCTGTCGGGTTTTCTATTCTGGCAGTTTGAGTCATGAGGTGTTCAGGATTTGTGCAAAGTTAGTCACAAATTTAATGTGAGGGCAATGGGAGCATTATCAAAGATTACCACTACAACAAATGTACATTCTTGTGTCAGTGGTAGAGCTGCAGTGTTCGTCAGGAAGAAGTCCAAGCAAGACACCAAACTGTAGGCAGGATTGAGGTATATATATTCTTGGTCCTTACAATACAGTAGGTACCAATCTCCAATCAGAAATCAGTCATCCATCAGGTCGCGAAGCGGAACCCGGTATCATTTGTGTCTCACATCCGGACTTACTGATTTGTCTAGGAAAGTGTCCAGAATTACGTTTTAGTCACTGTCTATGATGAGTTTATGGGAACTGATCTCCACCAGCAGTATATGAAGGTTTGCCAGCCTAGGGGCCTCACACCCACAGTGTCATACACAAAGCCAATAAATCAAGATTTGGTCTAAGATTTTGACCAGTGCAAAGACCATGTTCATCAGATCACATTTTCAGAACCTGAACCATGTACTGCTTATTAAACAGAATTGTCACCCCGTTCTTCCTGGGGAGAAACATAGAGGACCACGTCCCATGTGAGTCAGCATCTGATCTTGTAGAAAAGAGAATTTTACTACCCAATCATGTTTAAGTTTTGTTGATTCCTTTGCTGTGCAGGGAAACATCAGTAGGATGGAGAAGTGTGGCTCACTGGTTAGAGGAGGTAGACCCTGAAGCAGAGGTCAGACCCGGGACCAGGGTTCAATTCCCGACGCGGCAGGGTCTTGAGCCCAAAATATCCACGGACTCGATAATTCTCGTTTCGGTGCCTACTTGAATCACGGGTTCACACTCTGCAGCTCTGGGCATCAGCCTGCTTAATCTCCACTACGCCCCCCTGCGGCGGGATGCCTGGCTTTCACCTTGGGGATGCCCAGTATGGGTATCTCACAGGGAAAAGCCAGGACGGGTTCCCAAGACAAGCGCCGAGATGCCTACGGGTAATCGAGTGCTATATAAGAACGCATAATAATAATAATAATAGTAATAATAGGATCATCAATTTGTCAGACTACTTGCATGGAACACACATATTACAAAGTAAATTCCTTGCCCTGTGTTTAGCTCATGGGAAATTAGATCTCCGATTTGAGCTGTTCGAAGTGGCCACCATGTTGTTGACTGTTAATGGTAAGGTAAAGGAATTCCAAAATCCAATCAATAGAACTGGAGATATGAAATTGTAAAGATTTAAGTGAAAATAGTTCTTATCAGCACAAAGTGCCCACTCTGGTAATCTGGTCACTCCGGCTCAGGACAAAGTGAAAAGTTCCGGCTGACCCGAATGGAGAGTGAGCTGGATACAGGGACCAGGTTAGACCCACTGAAAATTGTCCATTATGTCATTGATGCAGGGAGTTGGACTGCATGGCCATTTTTGTAGCCTTTTCTGTCCCTGAGGCTCTGATCAGCAGGCCAATCTGCTCATATTTGGAGCCACTCTGTTGGTTCTGGGTTCAAGTGCAGGGCCAGTTCTTCCTACTCAGACATCTGGGAAACAGAGCAGCAGGTCAGCAGAGCAGTCCTTCTTGTACAGACCTGCAGAGCAGTCCTTCTTCTGAGTCTTTCTTAGGTCTAAAAGTGATCTGAATAGTGGGTCTGATGGTCTCTTTTTTAATAACTGGTACCTTCTTTGAAGTATGAGACGTTTCTAGAATTCACCCTTTCAGATGGGCTTAGAATTACCTGCCTCTCTGCCGTGGGTCCTGCCTAGCTACAGGCACAATCGTATAGCTTTTTTGTGTAAAGACTGGGCATACCCTATTGACTTGTAAGTGGGTCTGTGCCTAGCTCTGCCCTCCCATCCTGCCTTAAATGGACCATCCAGGAACATGTTAACCCTCTTGTGTGTGGCTGTCTGGGAGGAATATACAAAGCCCAACTGCGCCTTGCACTGAATCATGTGACCCAGGAAGAGACTTCTTGTGCCAAATAATTAGGGGAGCAAGATGCTAAAATTCTAAAAGTGGCATTTTCATAACTGTGACTTAAAATTCAACTTAACAATTAAAGAGGGTTTTAAATTACAATTCCTCAGACATCAAGCATGACCTTCTTACCTGCTCCAATCAAATGTGTTACCACTTATTAAATGCAATATGCTAATCCAATGTTATCCTATGAAAGACATAGACATTGTACTTGGGAAAAGCACATTTAAGTGTTTTTCACTACCTGGACATTTAAAATTAAAAGTATATGTCCAATGGTTTACATACAATGCAGTCTGCACAATGGGCTGTTTGGGGCCTAACATGGTGGAGATGTAAATGGATTAAAACAAAAGGTTTTGACATGGCAAAAGGTTTATTCTGACAAATATGTTATGATGCACTCATATACTATATAATCATAATCATATAATAAACAAATATGAACATAAGACAGAATTTTAATTGAAGTGTTTTAGCATGCAGTGATGGTGCGAGCTTGCAAGTGCTTGTATAGTTGTTCATGAAAAGCTGGTCCACAAACGCGGGCCAGACCCAAAGCGCACTGCTGTATAGCCCACACTCTGAAAATTTAACCAAACTCAGGTCCCGTTCTTTAGTGCCAAACAAACTATTCTTCAGAACAAGACTGTTGTTTTGAAAGCTTCAGGCAATTAATTGAAAAATTATGATCTCAACGTTCGAGATTCATGTACAAATATTGCTCCACACCTGTAGAATTTGGATATAACAATGTATCACTGAAGCAATATTATTATGCAAATGATTGACTCCATAACCCAAAGCATTTCGGGTAAAACCCTTCATCAGGGGTAACTATAAATAAGGTAAAGAACATAAAAAGTCTAATTAGGATGGTTTGTAGGGGGTCAGTAGAGAAATGAAAATAGCAACACTTGTGTAACACGCTGAGTGAGAACAGTGTTTGCCCATATTTAAAAGAGTCCTTGCATGTACCTTCCTTGCATTTAAAGAATACATGCCCGGTAGTGATATCCCTGCGCGATTAGGTGAATTTAACCTTAAAAATTTAATTGAATGCGTGCTGCATGACTGCGACTAACTCAAGTGAAACCCAGTCACCTAATGAATAAAGTACAAAAAATAATCGATGAAAATGTTGATGTGGGGTATTCCAATCGGTTCACCAAGAAGCCAATGCACTCTCTATGCTCAGAGCACCCAAAGTGACTCCTATACCTACCGACATCAGCATGCATCTCCCTAGCACATTGAGCAAATAATTATTCACAAAAAGTGGTGTGATTGAGCATCATAAACATCCATACTAATGTAATAAAGAGAGAGCCCAAACCTTTGAGGCGGGTAATCTCAGGAACCACAGCACCAATCACAACACTCAATACAGCGTTGGAAAGGGCAGTTGCAGCAGAAGGACATAGGCTATGCAGACGCCCACCATATACATTTAAAAGGTAAAAGAACCGTGCCAGCAAAGTAGTCCCTTGTGGGCGTGTCTGCGTTGTGCTGTGGACGTGTGCTGAGGGCGTGACAAACGCTGGGGGCGTGTGGTACATTCCGCCCTTCATGCCATGTCTCATATCGTGTGCTAATCCCACCCTGCTCCCTTTAAATACCCCTGCACCCCATAATCATAACCCACCCGTACTCCTTAAAATACCCCAACACCCTTAAACACTAACCCATCGTAACCCTATAAATATACCCTGTACCCCAAAACCCAAACCTATCCCTAAACCCTAAAAGTACCCCAAACCCCAAACCTAGCCCTGAACCCTATAAATACCCCTGTACCTCAAAACCCAAACCTACCCCTGAACCCTAAAAATTCTCCTGTACCCCAAAACCCAAACATAGCCCTGAACCCTAAAACTACCACTGTACCCCACAACCCAAACCTAGCCCTGAACCCTAAAAATAACCCTGTACCCCAAAACCCAAACCTACCCCTGAACCCTAAAATACCCCTGTACCCCAAAACCCAAACCTAGCCCTGAACCCTAAAAATACCCCGGTACCCTAAAAACCAAACCTATCCCTAAACCCTAAAAGTACCCCAAACCCCAAACCTAGCCCTGAACCCTATAAATACCCCTGTACCTCAAAACCCAAACCTACCCCTGAACCCTAAAAATTCCCCTGTACCCCAAAACCCAAACGTAGCCCTGAACCCTAAAAATACCACTGTACCCCAAAACCCAAACCTACCCCTGAACCCTAAAATACCCCTGTACCCCAAAACCCAAACCAACCCCTGAACCCTAAAAATAACCCTATACCCCAAAACCCATACCTATCCCTAAACCATAAAACTACCCCTGTACCCCATAACTCAAAACTGTATCTGAACCCTTAAAATACCCAAACACACCAAATCATATACCTCAGTACCCCAAAACATATATCCCTATACCCATACTTACCTTATCCACACATAAAAAAACATGCTTTTACCATTCATGCATTTACAACGAATTTCATTGTAAATGTATGCATGGTAAAAGCATATAAAATGTAATGCCATGCGTTAGAATGGCATTGCGGAGTCATGGTACTTTCGTAATGAAAGTATGCGGAGTGATGGAATGCGGAAAGAAAGTTGCGGAATAATGGGTGTTTACCCTCCCCAGGTAAGTACATTGGTAGCACGGCGGCCCACATCTCCAGCAACATACTCATATTTTTTCAGCACCCATTTCAAAAATGCACAGGTCTCTCTCATTGATGGCCAGCACTGACATACACTTTTAGACACACCTCCCGCCACAAGTTCTAGAATTGCGAACTTTAGAGCTGGGGAGTTATGTTCGAATCTCGGCATCAGCTCAACATCCTGTGATTCCAGGAAAATCGCTTTGTCTCCCCTTGCCTACCACAAATGAATGTGTTCTTCTGTAATGTAAATTGTGCTCATGCCATGTTGTCGAGTTTGCGCTATATAATATTGCAAGGAAATATAAAGTAGGGAAACTCGAGTTCACACACTACTGAACGCGCACTCTTAAGTGCATCAGCAGTGCACTGTGAATCAGAGCGTTTCACAGGCCTGTCACAGATAAGAACTGCTATCAAAACGAAATCCTACAAAACAATATACTACTGGCCGGCAGCAATTCATACCCGGACAACGTCGGGACGGGCTGCTAGTAACTGTATAATAAAATAAAAAGATACTCTCCATTTGTAGTTGGTTGATCCCTGGTGGCTTTGTATCATTGATGTGACAGCATTGTACACTTCGATACCTCATAAGGAGGGAATGGAGGTAGTGGAATTGGCATTACTACAACAAAAGAACATTTTAGCAAACAAGGTAATCATACTGGAATTACTTCACTTTTGTTTGTATCATAGTTATTTTTCTTGGGATGGACATTTTTATTTGCAAAAGAATGATACCTCAATTGTTTTTTTGGGAGAACCAAACTATGGGGTCCATTAGGATGGCGGGGGGACTTAGTTCGCCCGCCATCCTATCGGTCATTAGGACCGCCCGCCACAAGGGCGGGGGTCCCTTGGGGGGTATTAGGATGCGCCCGCCACTGTGGCGGGCGCATCCTGCATTTTTAGCATTGTGGCGGGCGGTGCTCTCCGTGTGCACCCCGTACCTCTCCTTTACTCCAGGGGCCCGCAGGGGGCCCCCGAAGTAAAGACCGCATGCCTTTCCGAGGCGGAAGGCATCTGTTTTGGTGCATCCTAATATGGCTGGCGGTGTCTAATAGACACGGCCACCATGTTAGACCTTTTCCGGCGCCGGTCGCAAGGCAACCGGGGCGGAAAAGTGGCGGACTGTCTTTCCGACCGCCGTGGTCCCCCCGCCATACTAATATGGCGGGGGCATTTAGGTGATGATGGCGGGCGGATTGCCCCCGCCAGGCCGGCGGTGGCTACCGCAAGCCTGGCGGGGGCAATCCGCCCGCCATCCTAATGGGCCCCATGTGTTTATTTCATGGCCAAATGTAAGGACCAGTACGTTTATTGCACAAGGGCATTGCAAGAAAATTAGTGGTCTATTTCAGACATCTTGACAACATCTTCTTGATGTGGAATGGCTTCAAAGAGACACTGAAAAACAACATTGCAGAACTAAATCAAAGGAACCCATGGATACAATGCATGCACATGATCAAAAATCACAGCATCACAGATTGGATCTGTCACCAGGTGGGTTGAAAACAAGAGTATTACAGAAAACCAACAGATCGCAATTACTTTTCACAGTTTTCATCCGCAGTTACTGAAACAACACTCACCCTTCTCACAGTTTCTCTGCCTCAAAGGAATACCTTCAGACAATGAGGTCTGTACTAAGATCAGGGAAGAATAAAAATTGAAGTTTATTAACAGAGGATAGCCTGATGACCACCTCGATACAACAATATAATGAGTAACATCGATGGACCGCATACCTTTTTTGCAGAATGCAGTTGTGAAACTTGAAATCTCGGTATTTGTGCACAAAAATTCAACCAAATTGCAAGCAATAAAATGCATCATTAATCAGTGATGGAATCTACTACAATCTGAGCCCAACTTCAAGGGGTGGTTTCCACACACAAATGATTTTCGCACACCAACACCCCAAAAATCTGAAGGAGATTTTAGCTTTGAAAAAACCTGTGATGATCACCACATTTTCTGGGACGTGAACATTTCAGAATTGTATACACTGTAACAACATAAGACACTGATGTCCGCCCAAAAACAGGCAAATCCATTAAACTGAGGTATTCATCAGAGTGCAGCACACAATATGTATATTATCAAATACCCATGCAGACTGATGTATGTTGGCAAAAGTGAGAGGAAGATTAAAGTGCTGATAACCAAGCATAAATATATGACCTGCAACAAAAACTAAAATTCCTGCTTGGCCGCACAATGGCTGGAATATTAACACAACATAGCACAAATATGTTTCTAAATGTTGGAGGTGATATCATAGAATCAAACAATGAACATACAAAAAACTTTGTCACAAAAAGAAACCTTTTGAAATAGAAAATGTGATACTCTTTTACCTCAGGGCCGTAACGACAAATTGAAGATGTTGTTTTACCTGTGACAACTGATCCTAGGCAGCATGCCTTGAACTCCAAAACAGCCATATTACTACCACAGTCAAGTAGTTTCCACATTCTTTCATAGTCTAATTTTGGTAACTTCATCACTGTATTCTTTAGTTATACACTTAAGTATGGGCACTTTGGGAGAGCAGAGAGAGGTTACCCATGCTTTTTTCTGTGATTCTTTCCAGTTTCACTACAGGATTCTTTTAGGCAGCCGAGGTAATGCATGGTGGTCAACTGGACACATGTCAAGTTCATTGGCAAAAATCTGGTTGATCCTCTTTCAAATGTTTTATGTTTTTTTGGTTAGAAATACAATGTTTAACTTGCCTAGGAATGTTTGGTTCATATCAGCATCAATTCTAGTCGAAGATTGTTTATTGTTTATTGTTTTCTTTGACTATGTTTTCCGGTTCAACCTTATGCATTAGCTGTTACATTTGTTATGATTTATTGTATGCGCTTGGGTTCCTGGCTTCTTTAAATCATCTCAATCTGTCTACCATATCTAAACATCTGACAAGGTTTCAGATTGCCTATGTGTGACATTTTCATATTTTCATTGTAATTATGAGTGTAATTCAACGACTACGAGTGACTACGAGCAAATTCAATCAATTAAAACGAGGAAAACATTTAAATATCAGAAATTACACCCATTTGAGCAACAAGAATCTCTTAAGAAGATCTTAAAACTGCTGCAAAGTACCAGAAATAGATGTTCCCCAACCTAGTACAAAGCAATAACTCAGAGCTTATCCTCACAAATTTAGCTGCTGAGTTTTCAGATTGCTTATTTGTGATATTTTTATGGGTTAAGTACAGCTGTGAGTGACACTTCGGTATCAAATGTGCAACACTTTGAGTGACATTTTAAGGTAAGTAAAATCGAGCAATGACATTCATGTACAGAGAAACATATCTAAAATGTGCTTCTTTTACGCAATTGTTTTGCATCTGTATCTCAATTGCAAATTATGAAACACATAGCTGGTGTAAGATAACTGAAATTGCAGCCTAGGACAGTCAAAGCATATGGGTGAACTTCAGTGCAAAATCTCAGAGAAATTAAGAGAGTGTACGATTCACCTGAGTAGAGTGCATGTATCCACAAGTGCCTGTTGGGGGACTGTCTGCCAGGTTAACCTCTTTTATTCTTATGATACTTCTCCAAATTCTTTGGCTGGGCTCCTCCCCTGATGCAGCTTTTGCCTGGCTGATGCCGTGACCGGACACAACCCCCATGGACCCCCATGACAGGGATTGGGTGCATGGGCCAATGTCAGGAGTGACAGGTCAAATACCTGAGTCCTCCTCAGTGTGGGGACAGCAGTGGCAGTAAATTCCTGGGGGCCTGGACTGGCAGACATGAAATTGAAATGACAAAGTCCTACCACAGCCTGCACCAATCAGACCTTCCTTTCTGACCTCACAAAAGTGCGATAGAGGGACCCGACCAACCAGAGAGAGCCTCGGAGGCACTAGCACAGGTGACAGTGTGATAATTCATTGCTGCCCAATGTTCATGATGATTCTGTGGCAGCATAATTCAAAGCTGCTCAAGGGAAAGGTCACATACTAACATTGCAGTGGTGCCAGTTGCTCTATTCTGTTGCCATAAATCAGAAACATCCTGGTTACGTGCAATGCCTTAATTCAGTCCCTAACTATCATGGAAGTTCTTCAGGCCTCCTGACAGACATCAGACTGATTGAGGAAGCCGTGGTTGGGTCTCAGCTGCTAAGGCAGTTTGCTGAGCCTAGCTCCCATGGCACAAGCCTGAGGACGGCACTGTGTACGAGCAGTTTTTGCAGGCTGCAAAATGAATTATATTAATGTTTGTCAGTTCATCATGTGTCAGGCAACCTGTGTGATTAATATTTTTTTATTGAAAACAATGCAGACCTGACTTGCAGCCAGTAGCACACTGTCTCTGCTCAACAGACATACTCATGAAACAGTGCCTACAAGGCAGCTGTAAGTGCCACAGGCCGGCTTCGGGGTTGACTCCAGAAATCACAATGCTCCTGCCATTCTTTCAGAGCCGCACTGCCGGCTGCCCCTCATGAAGCACTGGAACGCCATGCTGCTGTAATTAAATACAGCTCCAACTGTCGGGACCACCCTGTTTTACTCCTCACAGCGCGCAGGTGATCAAGGCGCTAAAAATGCATGATTAGTGCATTTTTATGTGGTGATGTGGACCACCACATTAAAATGCGTTATTTTAACGCCTGATGCATGGTACTTGGAAGGGTTATACCTAATGGACAACAACATATAATCACGCTGCATAGCAGTTAAAAGGCATCAAGGGGGGCGTTGATGGGTTATTGGCAAGTTCGATGGTAGCACGCTTGACAGAGGAATTCGTCACATTTGCACAAAATATAATCATGCTCACATCTATGTCTTGTGTTACTTTTACTTTACATTTGGTATTTGCACCACTGAGCACCATTTTGCCATTCCTTTTTTAGTTGAGAGACAAGTGGAGAGCGGCTAACTGATAGGAACAGGTTCCGCTATGACCACTTAATTGGTCATGTTAGTTGAATACTTGTTCCGCCCTTAACCAAAACCTTCTTGCATTACCAAATACTTGCATCCTCCCTGTAAAATTGCATAAATCTTTCCCCAATATTAGATACTTCCCCCTCTGCATTCACTATATACAAATCCCTACAATTACCCCAAGATAGATTCAAATCAAAGACCAAATGGCTTGGGAAAAAGACTTACTACAATGTTGGCCAACCAGTACTTGGGATAAGTTGTGGTATAGTCTTCACAAAACCTCACGAGCTGCTAGCACCACACAAACCCTTTATATTGTTTATCAACAGGCGTTATTCTCTCCTGTGACCCTAGCATCTTTCACATCGGACATGTCCTCTACTTGTTGGTCCTGTTCTTGTTCTACTGCTGAGTTAAAACATGTTATTTCAGTGTCCCCCTATCCCCCAATTTTGGCAATTGGTCTGGTCCCAAATTAGGAAACTTTTCAAAGTTAAGATCTCCTTTTCTCTAATAAACATATTCCTAGGTACTCTGACACTCCAATGGCCTCAGTCAACTCGGGTTTTAAATTGTTAGTCCTATTGTTAGCTGTTGCTTTTCATTTAATAACCTCAAATTGGAAACAAGCAGAAAAAGTTACTTTTAAATCCTGGTGGAGCACTGTGTTTCCATCATAGACTAGAAACTGTTTATGTTTCCCCTATTTCTCTAGCAATTAAACTGGATCTCTGATGGCTTCCACTAACCACATATTTATTCCTATCTGCCTGCTCTATTGTTAAAGTTACTGTATCAGATGAGGATTGGAAACTTCCTTAATTTCACTCTTTGCCTCTTTCTCCTTAGATGATTAGAAGATTTTTTATACTCATATTTTGACCATGTTATTTTAGTTGTACTTATTGTTATGCTTGCAGTGATTTATTAATCTTGCTCTTTATTCTTATATTATAAATTAATTACATATTGTTCTCCCCCCCTTTGTTTATAATGTGTATATTCTTCTTTGTATACAGTTCGATAGTCATATTCCTAATATATATTGTTTTCCATATAAACTTTCTGTTAAATGAGATTTGTTGTACTTATTACAATGCTGTTATTTTTCCAATTCTTTGTCAATAAAATCAAACTTTAACATTTTTGTTGTTGAATGCTGTTGAACTCAATAATGGTCAAGCAAGTATTTATTCCCACGTCCTATACACACATGCACAACAGCGTGGGCCTGCCAGCCTGTAACTGATGTTTTATTGTGTCTTTAAAGTAACAGTGAGTCCCTTTCCCTTTTAGATACGTGACCATGCAGGGATCAAGCAGCAGCACATGGAGAGTATCATTTATTCTATTCAACAGTTATGTTTATGATGCTCATGCATGTCATCTTTTGTGAGTAATTATTTGCACAATGAGCTACTGAGATGCATTTTGGTATATGTAGTTTCATCGAGTTAGTTTAGACCGGGCTCAGAGCCCTCCTGAACAAAGGGAACAAAGACTTTTAGGGGTATAAGTATAGGACCCCGGACTACAGAACATTAGATCATCCTGGAATCAAGAAGGAACCTCTGCCAAGGAGAAAGCTGGAAGACTGAAGAGGAAGGACTGACCTGCTGTGTGTTTGTGGGCTGACCTGCAGTTGCTTTGCTGCCAAGGAGAGGGGAAGGACTTTGATTTGTGCTGTGTCCCCTTGCTTGAAGAGATCTCCAAGGGCCTGAGTTGAGCTGGCCCTCTGTTAAGAAGTCCCAGTAACAAAAGGAATTTACCCCCAGCTTCCCCCCTGAACTCTACTGAGAGAGTTTTGTCCTTCCTAGAGTGCTTGGGCCATTTGTGGTGCCTCTGAAAGTTTTACCTGTTGTTTGGGAAGCTGGAGAAGAAGAAGTCTTTCTACCAAGTTTCACACATCGCTCGCTTGCGGAGCGCATCCCCGTCAGTGCGAGAAAACTCTCGCCGCCGGGAAGATCGAGATCGTCGCAGCGCCTATTGCCGCTGCAAGAACCGACGCATCCTTCGCTTGCAGAACGCATCGCTCCGGTGCGGGAAAAGTACCATCGCTGCGAGTATCATCACAGAGCCTGTCGTCACTGGGTGAAATCGTCGCACCGCTTGCTTGCCAACCGCATCACGTCGCTGCGAGAGTCGCCGCAGAGCCATCACATCGAGGGGCCGTGAGAGAAGATCGACGCTGTGCTGCGCACGGCCGCCGCATTTGAGATCGTCACCGTCCCAAAGATCGTTGCATCGTACCTTTGCGAGACGCTTCCTACGAAACCTGCGCACCGGAATCCATACAAGGTATCGCATCCCTCCCCATGCTGACCCGAGTCACCACAACACGCCCGCTGCATCCAGCGGGGTTGTCGCATCGCCTCCCCAGGGTCTCAGGAGTGACATATCGCTTTGTTTTCAACACTGCAGCTTTCACTTGGAACTTTTGTCGCATATAAAGGTACTTTTGGCTAAAACGTGACGCAACTGTGGATTATTTTAACGCAACCATAAGAACTCTTTTAAAACCATATTCTTAAACTGTGTATGTTTGGATTTTTGTAATTTTGGTCTTATTTAGTTTAGATTAAATACTTCTATTTTTCTTATCTGGTGTGGAGTCCATTTGTGGTGTTTTCACTGTGTTACTGTGAGTGTTGGTACAAATAATTTACACATTGCCTTTGATAAGCCAGTCTGCTCGTGCCAAGCTACCAAGGGGGTGAGCAGGGGTTATCTAAAGAGTGTATCCCCCTTACCCTGACTAGAGGTCAGGGTCCCTATTTGTAACAAGTACCTATTGTGCCAACTAGATACCCCGGAATCTAACACTCATGCATGGCATCTTTTGTGAGTAATTATTTGAACAATGAGCTAGTGAGATGCATGTTGGTATAGGTAGTTTCATAGAGTCAATATGGGTGCACTTTATTCATTTGGTATCAGCTTTTATCTTGAGTTAGGCTCAGTCATGCGGTACAATCATGCGGTTCACAATCAGCTTATTTTTTTAGGGTTGAATTAATCTATTTGCTCAGGGAGATCACTACCGGGCCCTGCCACTTTTCTTGTAAATATGCCCCATTGTTCGGGTTTTCTCAAACTTGATTCAGAAACTTTACATTCTTTGGGGCATATTTACGAGAGAAGTAGTGGAGCAGTGCTAAAGTGCCCAGAGTCCTAAAACCACCAACACAATGTCAGAAAAAGGGCTAGGAAAAAGGCAAAAAGTTTAGGGATGACCCTGTAAAAAGGGCCAAGTCCAACAGGGGCATATTTATGAGAGAAGTAGTGAAGCTTGGCATTAGCCTCCTTGGCTTAATGCCACGCTTGCTACTATAGAAATGCAGGGATACATCACATTTACATGAATACAGTGCAGCCCTGCGTTTCCCCTTGTGCTGGCGCTAATTTAGCTTCCTAGCTCCAACGCAGAAACCCTTGCACCATAGTGCAAAGGTGTCTGTGTTGCAGAAGAATGATTGTTAATGTGCAGGAAAGTATCCCTTCCTGCACATAAACAATCAGTAATGGCGCTTTGTAACTTCTGTGTGTGCTGCTTAATGCAGCACACATAGAAGCTGAAAAATATCAATTTTTGTCAATTATTTTTTATGTGCAGAAAGGGACATCTTCATGCACATAAATAATCAATGGTGTTTTGCTGTTTCTATGTGCGCTGCACAATGCAGCAAACATGGAAACAGCTCAAAAGAGGAGAAATAAAGCATTTCTCCTTATTTCGCCTTTTTAAGACCTGGCTTTTCCTGGTCTTAATTCTGGTGCTGCCTCCTATTTATGCCTCCCTTGTAAATAGGGGGCAGCGTCAAAATCAATGCATTTTGTGGTAGAACGCCCACTGCAACACCCATTGCCCTCCTGTTTGACGCTAAGTGTAGGGTGAAAGGGTGCCTTTATTATCAAGTTAACTTTAAGTCATGTTACATGGCTTAACGCTGCCTTGTATATTAGGCGAAGCCCCTATCGCCACCACAACGTGTGAAAAAGTGAAGTCGTGGTGGCGATACGGTCTTGTAAATATGCCCTGTTATTTCGTAAATGGATTACTACACTGTTCCTATAGCCACATGCATTTCTCAGATGAACGCTTTGCTGCCTGAACCAAGAAACCAAAGGTGAATCAGGTATTCTTGTCAGAAACCATTTTACCTTTTAGGAGTCAGATTGTGTGTGCATGGTATAATGTCACTCACATCTTTCTACCGTTGTTTAACAATCATATTTTCTACAGTAATGCATGCATTTTTCACTTAATATTCATTGTGTCGGTGTGTGGGCACTAGATTCAAACCAATGGAGATCAGATTGTTAAAACATGTATGACTCAGCCAACTCTCAGACTGCCTGTCTTGTTGTTTGTAAAATCAATTTCCAAAGCAATCCCTCACACTCCCTTTGCATTCTACTATAAGCATAGAAAACTGCAACCTGTTGCCACTCCAAATCTCGAGCCCAGTCTCTGAGACTCAAATAGATCACCAAAATGCACTTATGAAGGGTGGCATTTGAACCAACGCCTTTCTATCACCATAACTACGAATGGATTTGCCACTTACTCCACTAACCATAAAGTGCTTGGGGCCTCACAAAGCTATAGGAAAGCACTATAGAAATGTTACAATACAACTGAACACAACACAGCACATTCTAGCTGTCATTAGATACATGGTGTAGTGACTTTTACAATTTACAAGTTCTTTTAAATCATATTGTTTGAGCTTGATGTGAGTTACACTTGACTTTGTTATGCTTTCTTTCATTTATCTAACTCACACAGCTACATATGTAATAATATCTGGGAAGAGTTTTTGTAAGGAAAAAATACCACCAACAGGAAGGCATCTGAGATGTAACAGAAAGTGATGGGATTGCAGGGTGAGGTGGAGACAGAGGGGTCAACTGGAGCAGGCTGGATACATCCTGTTCTGTTGGAGGAACAACCTACCAAATTCTCTGTGGCATAGCCTCAGATGTGCGCACTACAGAGATGACTAGGATTTCAGCCATGATCATCCAAATGGAGCTTATCTGTCTTTCAGGTTCATTCAAAATCAAGGAAAGCAAGAAGGAGATTGCTGTACTGTTCCTATGTAGGAAAAGGGGGAGGGTTTAACTGGCATGACCGGAGGTGTTTGAATGGCACCTTGGGGCATCCATTATGTTGGATGTATTTGCCTCACACACCCCGAAGGATGTCATGCTTCATCATCGGCGTTTGCTCCTCGTCGGGGAGGCGGTGCAATCCCCGACGGGCTCACCTCGAGAGGGGCTCTTTGGCGGAGATCTTTTATCCAACAGCCTTATGGTGAAGTGGGGGTGTGTGGGCAGGACGGTGTGTGATGATGGGATGATTGCTAAAATGTAGCTGGGGGTACCGGAATTCACTTTATTCTGGGGGTCCCCTGGCTGCAATTAAAACGTGGGGCTAGCTTACTAGGTGTCAACAAATTAGGTTGAGTGACACTAGTGAAGACTAGAGGTCATAAGTGGTCGACATGTTTCTCGCAGTGGGTCAAGTTACCCGCGATTCATCAGGACCTTATAACAAGTGAGAAGAGGGGAACATGCTCATGTCATGTATGTGGTGTGTGTTACCTCTGTGGGGTATCCTATGCCAAAAGGTCAGGGAAAACATGCCACATGAGGGTCGGCGGGATTAGATATCAGGGGCGAACCCATTAGGTGAGGCTCAGCATGCCTGTATCCTCGCTGTGTGACCTACCCGTCCCCGCCGAGCTCGAGTAGATCTACTCGAGCTCGGCGGGGACGCGAGCTAATCCCGCCGACCCTCATGTGGCATGTTTTCCCTGATCTTTTGGCATAGGATACCCCACAGAGGTAACACACACCACATACATGACATGAGCATGTTCCCCTCTTCTCACTTGTTATAAGGTCCTGATGAATCGCGGGTAACTTGACCCACTGCGAGAAACATGTCGACCACTTATGACCTCTAGTCTTCACTAGTGTCACTCAACCTAATTTGTTGACACCTAGTAAGCTAGCCCCACGTTTTAATTGCAGCCAGGGGACCCCCAGAATAAAGTGAATTCCGGTACCCCCAGCTACATTTTAGCAATCATCCCATCATCACACACCGTCCTGCCCACACACCCCCACTTCACCATAAGGCTGTTGGATAAAAGATCTCCGCCAAAGAGCCCCTCTCGAGGTGAGCCCGTCGGGGATTGCACCGCCTCCCCGACGAGGAGCAAACGCCGATGATGAAGCATGACATCCTTCGGGGTGTGTGAGGCAAATACATCCAACATAATGGATGCCCCAAGGTGCCATTCAAACACCTCCGGTCATGCCAGTTAAACCCTCCCCCTTTTCCTACATAGGAACAGTACAGCAATCTCCTTCTTGCTTTCCTTGTACTAAATACGGACACAAGCTGTTACTGGACCTTCCACCACCCTGAGTGGTAATTGGTGTCCGTTGATCAAGAGATCAATCTTCCTCCCTCTTTCTTGATAAATCATTCAAAATCAAAACAGTTACTTGGGGCATTAAAAGCTGCTCAAACGTTGGCCTCTTTTGCCCTACAAAGGAAAGGTGAAAACAGGTTTTAAAAAGCGTGTGTGGGTTCAGCTTAAGTTGACAACTTTCAATGCTCTTTCTACTAACAGTAGACACAATCCCACTTTTTTGCTCTAGATGCTGTGGTAATTGATCTGAAAATGTGACCCAGTGCCAGTGCTCTTTCCCTTAAAGGTAATGTGAATTGGTACACCCAGTTGGCAAGATGCTTTAACTCCCCCTTATAAGAACCTAGTATATGGTACCAATGGACAAATTGCTGCTTTACCTCACACTGTGTCAGGGAGGCGTGCTATGAGCGTTGCAGTAGGTGTTTACACGCAAAGCCCATATGTTTTAACATCTTCTTTTTTCCTTTTTCCATGTGTGGTACATTCTACAGCAAACATAGAAAGAAGACAATACCTCCAATTATCGTTTTTGTACAGGAAGATATCCCTTCCTGCACACAAACAATCATGCCAATAACCCAACACCCTTGCATCATTGTGCACAGGTGCCTGAATTGGTGCATGGCTGCTAATGTTGCGCCGGCTGAAAGGGCAGGGATGCATTGTGTCTTGTAAATATGGTACATTCCTGCCCTTTCAAATTGGCATAGGGCAGCACAGCAAAATGACTTGTGGTGCTGCCCCACGTCAATTCTTTGTAAATATGCCCTGAGTATATAGAATTACAACTCATTTTACAGTCCTGGGGCTGAATTATACACGTGGTGCATTTTCCTTCATTGCGCTGGGTGCACCTTTTAACCGCATGCGCGCTAGCGGTTTTCCCGCTGCGCGCTGTGATTTTAAAAATCCCGCGTTACGTGATAAGGTCAGCTCGTCATCCACGTAGCGCTGGTTACGCCCATGACGAGCTGAGCTCGTCATGAGCGTAGAAGGGGTTAAATGGTGCGCCCAGCGCAATGAAGGAAAACGTGCCATATTATGATGAATGCGCTGCTCTCAGGGCAGCCGTGAACTTGCACTGCCCTGGAGGCAGCATATTCATGTGAAAAATGGACCGGCTGCTTTAAAGGCGCTCCATGTTTTCATATTGAGGCGGCAAACCGCCTGCACTTTTAAAGGGGATTAGATATTTCCTTGCTGGTGGGTGCAGTCAGTCACATATAGATTAACTTAATTAGCACAATGAGGGCCATAGTTATAAAATCCTTGCCAGATCACCAGCACTCTTCTCTCACCGCACCAACACTCACCTTGGAACATTCCAGATAAATTTAGCTTGAATGACTCACCCATTACAGACACACTGGACCTCCACATCAACAATGCACTTGTGCAATCATACGTTTATGTGGCTAGTGATCGTGTCTCTCGTGCCCTACTGCAGGGAAAGAAATGGGCCCCCTGGGCACTATGCGAACCGTCTCATACAGGAATAATCATGGTCCAGCGAACCCCCTCAGGCCTCTGTGTCCCGGTGCCACTGCACCTGCAGCTCCAGTGAAATCTATGCCCCTGCAGTCTGAAAAACAAAAATGAACAAGGTTTATGAAGATCAGCAAGGACCAAAACTGATATCATAAAAGGATCACACTCACTTAACTTTCATATTAACCAACACGAGCTACCTTAGAAACTTTAAAAACTCTACTACCTTCATACAACCAGACTCAACCAAAAAAGCAGACACCAGTGATGAACTGGAATGCTAGAACCGTCGGGTGCTTTCTTGCCATTCGTGTCGTAGAATGAGCTGTACAAATACTGGACACAGAACATCTCTCTCTCTCTCTCTCTTTTTCTCTCTCTCTCTCTCTCTCTCTCTCTCTCTGTAAATATGCATTAATTTGCCTAATAAATTGTGAAACCATGGGGCATATTATCAAGCCTGGGCGATAAAATTATCGTCGCTTTATCAACAGGAAACTGCCGCTAAAGTGGCGATAATGAGCTTGATAATACGCTCTATGGAATTCCAATCGAAGCTCACGTTAGATGTCCTTCACATCTGACATGAGCTTCGATTGGGATTCCATAGAGCATATTATCAAGCCCATTCTCACCACTTTAGCGACAGTTTCCTGCCGATAAAGCAGCGATAATTTTATCGCCCAGGCTTGATAACATGCCCCCATGTTCCTGAAGTGATATTGTTCTTTGGTCCGAAGTACGATTAAGAGAAAACCACAAGATGAACTTCGTTGGAAGAGAAACTAGTTGTCTCGGATTAACTTGCCCTGTTTCACCTCCAACACATTTTAATTAATCTCAAAGGGCCCTTCATTACTTTAGTGCTGACATCCATTACAAAAGGGAGATTTTTTTTAGAAGTAGAAATATCATTTAATTGTTGCAACTTGTATTATTTATTGGAAAATGTATTCTTCCTGCCACATGTGGTGCTGGAACAATTTTCGGACAGGAAGTGCTGGCATCCATGTTACATCACCGAAGTCGAAGGAACTGTAAAAAATTCAAGTGTCCTGCAAAGAACGAGTATAGAAAATGAGCCATGCCAGTTCAACAGGAAAGTGAAGCATACTGCTGCAAAGATATTGCTAATGCAAGGTGGGGTAAGGTATTGTCAATTACAGAGAACACTTTTTCCTTTGAAATGACAAAACATTGGCCCTGACATTCAGTTTTACTGATTAAAAAAAATAGTGCAAAAACAATAATGTGTGGAAGCAAATATTTATCATTTGTGCATCACCAAGTAAGATGTCCTGGCTTGTTTCAACTCTTAAATCTTTATTTTTATCAGACCTCACAATTACAAAATATTACAGAATTACATTTGGGTTGTTCTTCTAACTCCTGATATTTGGAAATATTGGGAAAGTCCATTTACAGGTATTTAAATGTTGTTGTGTTAGGAAAACTGACACCCTAAAGCCTTTCCTTTCACACTCACTGTGTCCTAGAAAGATTGTCAGATATTATTGTTTTACAAAATCCTCAAAGTTTGCAGTCAGGGAAAGAAAAGTAAACACCATCATGTTTGTTACAAACATAAGCAGCAATCTGTCACAAGACATAGCCTGTCATTCAACATATGTCACTGAATCCACAACAAATGTGACAAGATAAAAAAACAATTTAAAGGCATCTTTATTTCTCCTTTACGTTGTGAACACCAGCATTTTTATTTTGGGGGTGCTGCAGCACCCCGACTTCCAGCGCCTGTGCCTTCCACAATGAAATTACAAAGGAAAATGGTGCTGGGAGTATTTTATTATTATCATACCTATTTACCTTATTTTTGTTAGATTCTGAATGGATTTTTTTGTTGTTATTTTTAGTATGAAAGCACTTATTTTGTTACAATTCTATTAAAAATGTGGATATTTTCCCCTTGCAGGGCGGGCCAGGCGGAGTCTGCTACGTGTTCTGTGGAATGTCACGCTCACATGTCACTTTCCTGTGGGACTGGTTGCCTGTGTGCAATCGCCCCCTTCTTTTATTGTTAACGGTGCCACACACAGCCTTCCAGTGTGCGTGTGTGAACTCTCGGTGCCAGATGGTTCACTACATCCTTTATCCTCAGATATTTAAATGTAAACCTCCTAAGATTATTAAACTTTTCAGCATACTTATAGCAATTTTCGCCTTGATGAGCAAGATGTATATTAGGTGAACTATATTGCAATGTTAATCATGTAAATGAATTCTAAATTCAAAATGTTAATTGTCAATAAGGTCTGTATCATGTACAATGCACCTGTGCATGAATTCGTTTTGCACTTCTATGTCCACAAGCGCAGTGGCAAATAGAGGGAGATTCAGAAAAAAGTAACGAAACGCAGCGTACCACCATGCGAAGCTGCTCTGCGTTGCGCGACAAGGAGGGAGCAAGAGAGCGCCATGTCTTCAGAGATATGGCTCTCTCCTCCCCTTTCCCTTGCGCCAGTGCTGATTACTGCTGCCGTGCGCCATGCACACAGACTTTTTTGACTCTCTCAGCATAACCTTAGGAAACTGGGCACCTTTCCCCTGAATGGCAGAGGGAAGGTGTGCCTGCCTGCCTCACCCGCATTGGGCTGGTGGTGTAGATACAATGGGGTATGGTGCTGTACCTCCATGCACCCTTTAAACAGGGGCAGGTATGGCATGGGCTAAGTAGTGGGAGGTATCACTGAGTGTGACACCTACCTAACAGCCATCAACTCTATACCGGGTCTGCCATTGCAGGCCTTTGGGGCGCCATGATGACCCTGCCTAAGATTGCATTACTTACACCTCTGCCAACCTGGAGTGGGTCATCCCATATTACGCCCCCCAGGGAAGCCCTGAAGGGCACCAGGAGTGTGGTAGGCTGGGGGCCAGGCAGGCACATATGGATGTTCCCTGCCCGGGTTGTGAGGAACCCCCAATGGGGCTTCCCCTGCCTTAGAGTTCAGCTCTACCTATGGATAGTCCTACCAGATCTCTGGAGTGGCCTCAGGGCCCTCCACACATCCTCACTGTCAGAGCCATGGGGGAGTGCGTGAGCCTTCCGACACAGGTTAGGAAAGGGCACTGATGCACTGTTCTGGAACATGTGCTGGTCTGCCAATGCAGACTGGGGTGTGCACACCAGCCCTGATGGTGTTTTGGATATGTTTCCCTCCTGCCGTGGCAGGCTGGCGGATGCGCCCCAGCACCTATGGCACAGTGGATAGGTGCTCGGCCTGCCATCGCTGGCTGATGAGCATATACCTGCAACCTTGGCGATTACCTACAAGGACAAAACAATTGCATATGCTTCTCTAACCAAATTATGTGAAATTTTACACTCCCACAAAGGAGAATGGATGGACAATATTTAAGACTGGTCTTTAGCTATTTTTTGATATAACGACTTTTTTGTTTATCTAATCTTTTTTTCTTAAGTACAAATTTGTGTATATTGTCTTGTTTCCCTATTATTAGGGACATATTTGCTAACATGTTTGTAAAATTCATTTTTCTCTTTTCCATTTTATGCTTCTTCACATGAGCTGTCCTTTAGGATAAGAGGATTACAATTTTTTTCTCTTCCCATCGTATGTTAAATGTCCGGTTTTGATCCATTGAAAAGGCCCAGCATTGTGGTCCTCAATCTGCTGTTGACTGTCGGTTAGTCTTTGTAAAAACGTTTTTCATCTAATGAATTGCTACACATGTTCAATGTATATATTATGTCTCGTTGCATTTCTTTTTTTCATATATTTTCTCAGAGATGTTGGTATCTTTCACAGATTCTACTTCGGTGTTTCATCACTCGCTGCATTTGTTACTATATTTTCTCAACTACTATTCTTCGGTAGAGACCTGCTTAGCCTAATGTTTCTAAATTTGCTTGTGAATTGTTTTCAAATGTAATTCAACTAATGATATTTCAAAAGATATGCTTTCGGACTCCTTTAAAGTGGCTGCCAGGGGCTTTGTTATCAATTATAATGCTTCTAAAAAAAAGAAAGCTTTCAAAGATTCTAAAGATCTTTTAAAACAAATCAAATCATTTGAGGATGATTACTATTCTTCAAAGCATACATCCTCATTAATTCCTCTTACTAAAGCAAAGTTAGAATTTAAAACAAGATCTACAGACAATCAAGGGGTACTTTACTTAAGATTCACACTAAATATTGTAGTGGTCAGAATAAAGCAGAGTAAATGGTGGCCACTTACTTGAAAATTAATAATCTCATATTGGTTCTATCACATATACTGCGGGTAACAGATATCATGAGGATTGAGACATTTTATATTGTTATGTTAAATTCCATAAGTATTTATATACTCCAGAAAATGTCCCATCATTTGAAACCCTTACTCATTTTTTTATTTCTATACCAAAAAGGCCAGATCACACGGTAGACTTATCACAGATAGAGCATGAAATTCAATGTAATGAGATACTGAAATCAACGTCAAATCTACCTAAAGGGACAGTTCCAGATCCTGATGGATTTCCTATTAAATTCCATTTACAATTCTCTAAATGTATGTTCTCTAACACTTTTTTCCATATTTTCATTCCACTAAGGATGCAAAGGGCCAATTCCTGGATGCTGTGCTCTGTCTTATCCCAAAAAAGAGCATGATTCATCTTCTTATAAGAATTACCAGCCAGCCTACATCTCTCATAAACACAAACTGTAAAATCTTTGCAAAGTTGTTGGCAATGTCTATAAATCATTATGTACCGCAAATCATGTATAGACCAATCTGGAATAGTGAGAGGCTGCTCTATAAACAATAACTCCAGAACTCTATTAAATACAGTTTCATGGCACTTCTGAATTATCTGATGCCTTAGCAGTCATTACACCACTTGATGTCAAGAAAGCTTTCAGTTGAGTCTTTTGGTTAAAGCTCTCTAGTGGTTTATGATGCTTCCTGCAAGCCTTTGCGATAAATTGAAATATGCTGTAAAAACAAAGCACTCATACAAAAGGTTTTTATTAAATAGTCCCGCTCCCCTGACAACCTGTTTTTCTACAAGCTCCTTCGTTCCTTGTGGATTACTGCATGTTTTAGACACGAGCTGCATGTTAAATGATAATAGATTTAAAACCTCTGGCATAAAAGTGTGCTTTTACAAAGGATCCTGACAACTTTTAACCTCTGTAAAACAGCTTCATGGGGAGTTTTAACTGTTTATAATGATACCACAGAACTGGGCTTTTACAATGGAACCTTGAGCCCGATTCACAAAAGTAATCTGAGACAAAATCCTAACTTTATGACTTTCAGTATTCACAGAAGGCATTTAGGAGTACTAAAGTTAGGACTTTTTCTCAGTCAATCTTACATTTTGGTCTTAAGTTAAATTTAAGACAAACTTAAGTTTAACTGAGACAAAATCCTAACTTTACGACTAGCATGGGTTTGCTCACAATATTTTACAAAATATTCAGCTGTTATATTCCTCCCCTAAAATGTAAACAATCAAAAATAATCTGCAATCTTTATATTTCTCCTTTGGGAGAGGTAGGGAACAAGTTTGCCCCCTATATCCGTTGTTTTTTTTAATCCTTTGAACCATTTTTGGAAACATCTTTTAGGTCTCATTTTGTTTCAAAATCAACATATACCACTAAAGAATCAATTGTATTTGCTTATGTGGATGACGTTTGTTACATATTTTGAATCAGCATTACTCTATTTCAGCTTTATTAATGCATTGCAGTCTTTTTCTAAAGTTTCAGGTTTCAAATTAAATATTGCTAAGTCAGAAGTCATGCCTTTGAATAACTATTGTTTTAACAAAATGTTCAAAGCATCAAAGTTTACATGGAAAACTAATAAATCAAAATGTCTTGGTATTCTAATTCTATTCAACAACCCTTCAAATAAATATTGACAAACCTAAAATTAAACAGAATATTTCTTACCAAAAATTGTCCCATTTTTTTTTATCATGTTGGGAAGATTCAAAACAATTAAAATGATGCAACTTCCTATTATCAGTTTCAATTTAATCAACACCCCGATCAAACGTCTGTAAAAATAACTAGTTTCTTACAGCGACTACTTAAGCTATGTAAGAATGTTTTGCGACCGCAATTGCGGTCGTAGAACACTTGCAGTTTAGCACTTGCACACAGGAAGGGGTCCCCAGACCACTGCCTGCTCTTAAAAATTGAAACTGAAAAGGTAAATTTTTATTTTTTAAATGCATCCCGCTTTCCTTTAAGGAAAACGAGCTGCATTACAAAAAAATTGCTTCATTTAAAAGCAGTCCCAGACACCTAGGTCTGCTGACCCCAGCAGGCCATCAACCCTGGGAGTGCCAGTCATTCCCAATGGGGTAGCAAATTGCGACAGCCTAATTTATATGCATGAGGCATGCAATTTGCAACACCAACAGGGAATCGCAAACAGTATCTCAGACACCGTTGTGCATCCCACTTAGTGAGTTGCAAATTGCAAGTCTCAAATGCGACGCAATTTGTGACTCGCTAATTGGCGGGGCGTACATCTGGCACTAAATTGTGATATAGGAACATGCCAAAAATCAAGAGGTTCATTCATATCTCATAGGAATTACCTATTGGAAATTTTTCCCCACCAAAAGTTGGTTATTGCACCTTGTGGGTTTGCCCTGTGGCACAATTAGAGGGGAAATTTTGGTGAAACAAGAAAAAAAGTTTAGATTTCTTTAAATACATTTAAATCACCCAAAAACCTAGGAGGGGTACTTTTTCTTGAACTAATTAAATATCATTCTATTTTCAAACTGAAACATACAGGGACCATGCTACCTGATGATATTTCTGTTTCAAAGACCATACGTTATGTTATGTTATGTTATGTTACATACATTTGTATTGCGCACAGCTGCCCCAGCTAAGGGGCGTCCTGGCGCATGGCAGGTAATATGCAACACCTACAGGGAAACACAACAGATAAAGAGAACAAGGAGCTGTATTATTAAAACAGAAAGGTTTTTAAAGCTTTACGAAAAGCTAAAAGATCGTCTAGTAACCGCAACTCAACAGGAAGAGAGTTCCAAAGCTCGGCTGCTCTGACCCGGAAGGATCGGCCACCAACCCGACACAACCTGTATCGAGGGATCACAGTAAGTGCTTGGCCCAAAGATCTCAAGGACCGGGTAGGCACATACCAAGATAGAAGGTCCGCAAGAATTTGAGGACCCCCTCCCCTCAAAATCTTGAACGCCAGACACAGCACTTTAAACTGGATTCTTGCCCTGATAGGCAGCCAATGCAGTGATCTCAATGTGCCGGAGACGGAACTTGTTCGGGGTAAGCCAACAATGGCTCTCGCCGCAGCGTTCTGAACGCGTTGGAGGCGGGTAACCTCAGCCAGATTGGACCCTACCAGAAGAGAGCTTGCATAGTCCAGGCGAGATAACACAGTAGCCTGGACTATCAGCTGCCTGGTACGATGGTCAAAGAACTTGAGGATGGGACGCAGCGACCGTAGGATGCCAAAGAAAGAGGCCGCAGTTTTCTTCGAATGGCCCACAAAACTGAGAGCAGGGTCCATCCATACTCCCAAGTTCTTTAATTCAGTGACCGGAAGGGGGGCCGGCCCCAGCTCAGCAGGCCACCACCTGTCCCCCCATAGTTCCGCCCTCCTACCGACGATCATGATCTCCGTTTTCTTAGCGTTGAGCTGGAGACAGTTGTTCTTCATCCAGCTTGCCACCGCCCTGAGTCCACTCTGAAACCTGGGGGCATCCCGGTCCGGATCCCCGCTGATCGCAACCGCTAGCTGAGTGTCGTCGGCATATGAGACCATGGTCATGTCCCATTGCTTGACGACCTCAGCCAGCGGTCTCACGTATAGATTGAACAACGTGGGACTCAGCGAGGAGCCTTGCGGCACCCCCTGTTTCAAAGGATGGAATTGGGACTGGAACGGTGGCACGGCAACGCTAAAGAAACGATCGTCAAGGAAGGACCGGAACCACTGGAGGGCAGGGCCGCCCAGCCCAATCTCCTCCAGGCGATGCAACAGGATGGGATGAGAGACAGTATCAAACGCGGCGCTCAGATCTAATAAAACGAGCGCCGCTGTGTGCCCCGCGTCCATCACCGTGCGAAGATGTTCAGCCATGGAGAGAAGGGCGGTCTCCGTGCTGTGACCAGCACGGAACCCGTTCTGGGTGGGATCCAAGATGTTAGCATGGATGAGGTGGGCCGAAAGAACTTTGTTGACATGGGCCTCCAACACTTTGGTCGGCCACGGGAGCAGGGAGATAGGCCGATAGTTTTCAGGTTTATCTGGGTCCAGAGAAGGTTTCTTTAAGATGGGAGAAACCACCGCCCGCTTCCAGCTAGCGGGTACCGTGCTGGACTCCAACGAGATGTTAATCAAGGAGTGTACCACGGCCCGACCCACGAACGACTGATCTCTAAAGAGAGTCGAGCTGAGCGGATCAGCGGGGGACCCAGATTTAACCTGCTGCGCCAGGAGGTCAAACCCTTCAGATGTCAACGGGGGCAGCACGTGCAAAACGGTATCTCCATAGATGTTAATCGGAGGCTCAACTGGAGGCCCTATAAAGGGGAACGTCTTATAGATGTTTTGGACCTTTTCCCGAAAAAACAGAGCAAGGGCCTCACAGTGAGTGGTGGAGCCAGTCGTCGGGGCACAGGCTCGTTTTGCTAAAAGATCCTTCATCAGTTTGAAGATGGTTTTAGAGGGGTTAGAGCTGTTGCAAACTTCAGCAGTATAATAAGCTGCCCGAGCTCGGCAAACAGCCCGATGGTAAATTTTGACGGAAGCGAGATAAATAGCTTTTTTCCCAATATCGTACACCTTCCCCCAAGCCCTCTCTGCTCGCCTACAACTACCCTTGAGTGTACGTAAGGCGCCATCGTACCACGGACTTGAGTCCCTCGAGCTGATCTTGCAAGCGGTGATTGGAATAAGGGCGTCAAGCGCCTTGGAGATCCAAGCGCAGAACCCATCGTATCCTGTGTCAACAGTTACAAATGGTTCTAATGGCTCCGCGGCGAGGACACGGTGTAAGTCCTCCAGCCGTAATTTACTCCAATGCCGCCTCGCGATCAACTTTGCAGGGGGAATAGTAATCCTTCCCGGCAAGGGGGTACAGATGGCAACCAAAGAGTGGTCTGTCCAGCCAAGGGGTGAAACGGCGGTAACAGAAGCATCTACCAAGTTGGTGAAAAAAGGATCTAGAATGTGGCCACCAGTATGAGTAGGCTGTCGAACCAATTGCACAAGCTGAAGGGCCTCCAAGTCCGCAAGAATACCGCTAACCGTAGGGATGTTAGGTTTATCGAAGTGTAAGTTAAGGTCACCCAGGATAGAAAAGTTGGAGCAACCTACGGCAAAGAATAGAAATTTGCATATTTCAAACTTTTCATTTAAAATAAATTGTTTTTGTGTTGTAAAAACCTAAAAATCTTATCAACTATTGAAGTATGTTATTTAAAGCTGTGTTCTTTCACACCGTATGCAATGCGCAGGAATTTTTCTGGTCTCTCATTTGGTATAACAAAAAAAATCTGCGTTATTAACAAAGTTCTACATTGACGAGAGTGGATTAATAAAGTGATGAGAAATCTGAATCAATTATTTAATGATTGTTGTTTTTTTATATCAAGAATTGCACCATAATTTTTTTATTTATGATGGCTATTATAAATCAAAGTATGATGTGTTAGTTGTATCTGCTACAAACAACATGTCTACTTCATGCAGTCTCAATTCCTAGACATCCGATCCGCCTAATTTAAATATTGGTGCTCAAAGTTTCCCTTTGGTATCATAGGTTTTTGTTCAAGATATTAATTGGTCTAAATCAAAGAATGCATTGCTATGGGAGCAATATTTAGACTAGATACTTTTCACTACTACTTGTGAGTAGATTTGGATCAAAATGAATTCTACATCCCAACTCAAACTTTATTTTATTTTTATAACACATTATTCCGAACACCATCATTTTTGTATACGATTAAACTTTGGCAAACCAACAATAGTTGTTGGTCTTCTGGTCAATAGAATAGTGATTTATTACACATTTTAAAATGACCTGCTGCAGCCATTTGGTCCCAAATCAGGAATAAGATAGTGCAAATATGTTTGATCAAGCATTCTTTTAATAAGATATTTATTTTTGGGGGGCTTCATGATATCTGGGTTGATGGAGGTTACTCTTTCGGGTTAACACTGTGGCACTCTCCCCCTTGCCCTAGATCATTCTTCTTAAAAGAGCACACAATGCTTTATTTCTCTGATATATCTAACTTGTTAAGCACTTTTTCTATGGCATATTCTTTATAGATTTTCATTTTATTATAGAATGTAATTATACATATTCTTCTCTGAAGTTAAATGCTTCAATTATCATGAATGGATGACTATAATGTGTGTTGTTTCTCACTAATAATATCAATAAATCTTTTTAAATGCTAAAGAACATAGGGCTGATGTGAAGGCAATTAATCAAGAATCATGGCCGCACTTTTGCAAGCAAAGGGCTTCAAATCAATTTTTGCACAGATACTCTGTTTTAACAATATGGCTCTTGAGCTTTAAACAATGCAGAAGTTTAAATGTTTTTATTCTTAGCATTTCACTCACTGACCTGGAGCTTTATTACATACAGAGCTTCAGGGCCCGTATTACAGTAAGTGCCCCGGGGTGGAACAGGTGTTTGCACCCGCTTTGCGCCCCTTGGGCACTTTGTATTACAGAAGGGGCTGCACACACTTGTGTGGCTCCTTCTGCTATACCGATAGCGCTGGCGCACATAAAGCGTCAGCACTATCTTAAGGGTATGTTCCCTCATATGCATGGGGGTGTGTCCCATGCAAATGAGGGAATCCCTTTGCCTCTATGCCCTTGCCCTATTACTGATGCGGGCGAAGAAGCAAAGAAACTTTCAGGAGGCGCACTGACAGTGCACCACCTAAAAGGTGCCGCACTGTCAGTGCGCCCCCTGAGAGCAGCACTCTGGAGGGGAGAGAAAGGAGGTCCCATGGACCCCCAGACATCCCCTTGCAGGCGGGAAAAAAATCACTGACTGCACCCACCTGCAAGAGGATCTCTAATCCCCCTTCAAAGTGCTGGCGGGTTAGCGTATGTACTGTGAAAACAGGGAGCGGCTCCTCGCAGCTGCTCCAGTTTTCACATGAATGAGCTGCCCCCTGGGTGGCACAAGTTTGCGACTGCTCTGGGGTCAGCACATTCGTGGTAACATGGTGCATTTCCCTTCATTGCATGGGCTCACCTTTTAAAAGGTGTGTCCAGCGCAATGAAGGGAAATGTGCTGAATCTGTAATGCGGCCCCAGGAGTGCAACAGGCATGTGCACCCATTTTCTGGGTTTTTTTGTTTCTTTTTTTTAATCAACAAAACCTGCCCCATATCTGATAGGATCACTTAGACAACACCTGCTGACCCTAATTAGTGAGGATATTTACAGTATGCAACATTTCTGCACTACTAACAGGGTGTTCATATCTCCTTTCTAAATTCTGGCTATGTCTGTGTCTCCACAAATTCCAAACACCCTCCCAACTTAAAGAGTGTTACTTGAAAACAGTGTGTGCAAGGTGGCCTGGAACCTCATGGAAACGACCAGCAGAGAACTACTGACAGGTACTCATCAGTGTGTTCCACTTATCATCATCAGCGCCTTCCCACCAAAAGATAAAAAAAGTGTAAGGGGTGTGTGCAAATTAGTGGTGAAACTGGCTACAAAAACCTACTACAACCCGTCCCCTAGACGAAAACACCTAGATCCACTATTCTAGCCCATCAAAAACGAGCTAGGCACCACTAGCACTATGATCAATCAACTTTATTCGCTGCTGGGTGTCTGCTCACATTAAAAACAAAAGCTACTGTTGAGCTTTGTTTGAACATATATGAAGCCAACATGTTTCATTGCCTATCATTCTTTGTCGGCAACTTCTTCAGGGCTAGGGGTCAGTCCACACCCTACTGTGACTTCACAGCAGTAAAAGCCTGTGGAACACAGACACAGACACAACACATAAAGACATACACAGAGCGACACTGATCGATAATTGCCCCAGGAACAAAAGTTCAGTTACATTGTAATTGCTCATTGGACATAAAGTTTTACATGGTGGTTGCCACTCTCTGGCAAACCTGCAGCTACCAGTATAAACGACGTGTGCGCATCCACGTCTGGTAATCCCAATTGCACTCCGGCAACCTGTAAGCGGGATACACACATTTACTGCCATTTCAAAGCCCATGGGGTTTCTCGTAATACACCAGGTTTAACACCTGCCACACTGTTAAATATTGCTCTCATAGTCATCAAATTCACCCCCCACAAAACGATGGAACCCCACCAGCAGGGGTCCACTCAATCCAGCGCACTGCCTACTTGTGGTGCATGAATTGTAGTGTTGTTATCATCCCAACTAATTGATTCTGCCTGATGCGCTTTCGCCGCCTGCTCTCCGTGTCATGACATCAATGCACCTCGCAAATTACAGACGGCCCCCAAGAAGCCTATTCACTTTCAGATATACGCCCACTGCTGCCACATATTTCCTTCTATTGCGGTTCACCTGCGCCTCAATCATTCCTAGTGCCCTTCAGAGTACACCTGCATCATATTACTGCAGCGGTTACCTCCAATTATGCAAGCACACTCTTACCGGACCTTGACCAATGTGTTCGGTATCAAACTCCCCGCTATGCTGCTTCTCCAACGCAGGTCTTTTAAAACTCTTCCACCGGGCGAACTCGGACGCCCTTGCGACATTCACCCTCACATGTCACATGATACGTGACTATGGCAGCCATCTTAGAGTGGGTAAAAAGTCCAAACTAACTAATGGACTCCCTCTGTGCTCATGATATATGTACAAATCTACAGTTTCACTCGATGTACTAAACTCCTACTTCTATGGGCATATTTTTAGGGGGCATAATTTAAAAAAAATAATATTTTTTAAGAAAAGGGCATGTCTTTTAGAAAAAGCCCCAAACCTTCCCTAGACATATCACAAACTCGAGGACATGCTGTCAATTGTAGATAAACACGGGGGTTCCATCCCACAACGCCTGCTCTTGAATCTAGGCATGCCGGACACTCGTAGTTAGCTAATGGTGCCCAGCAGAGCGGACTGCTATTCACCGCAGAGAGAAACAAGTTTTTATCATGCCCTCTCTACCTTCCTCCTAAAAAAGGGGGGCCATGGAGGGGCAAGTTTATGATAATCCCCAAACCAGAGATTGTACACGAGGCATCTGAGGAATTCAAAAGGATTGACACCATCCACTGATAAATGCGGTAGAAATACTGTTCTACATGTGAGTTTATGAGGCTATTTGCGTGCTATTACTTTATTCCACTCGATCACATCGTTCAACCTGTTTTATCTGCCTTCTCCTGGTATATTCAACGGGCTTCCTTGGAGATCAATCTGTTTTCTATATACAATGGATCACCCCATAATTTCTCAAGAACAACCCATCTGATGTCCCTGAAGCCATGTTTTTGTTTGCGGTAATGCACTACCAGTCGAGTTGTCAATTTGCTGGCTTTGATAGTGCTGAGATGTTGCTGAATGCAGATTTTAATCTTACGTGTAGTAAGACCAATGTAGTGAAGCCCACATGGACAGGTCAGTCGATAATAACATTGGCAGTGTTACAATTTGTGAATTTATTCAAGTGCCACGTTCTTCAGTCCACCAATTGTACACTGCTCACTTGCTCTGTCAAGTCACACACAGTCTGTGAAACAGTAAAGGTATTGGATCCTACATCTGACCAACCCGGATCTCAACAATAGGAAAAACAGAACAGGGTGGCTGGACAGGATTATTCGTGAAACAATTCACCAGACACACAGTCAATCTGTACCGTGTGACCACTGGATTTAATTTTCCAAACAAGTTTATTTTTCTTTTTTACATTTATCAGCAATTTTTTGAAACACAAGCACAAACAAAACCACTGTCAATTCAAAAGGTTCATATATACAGTATCTACAAATGCACACATTTACAAATTTACAACAAAGAATCAAACAAAAGATTGGTTAGACACATCAAAAGACAATCACAAATGTATAATAATTCAAATAAATTGCAATTATATACAGTGCAGAGATTAATCCATAAGCGAACAAACGGGAACCAGTCCTAGAGATTGAAAAAACCAAGTGACAGGCGGGGTTGAGATCAAAAACAAGCCTGCCTGTCAATGAAAGCCTGTGGTGTAATGTTAAATAGGGTTGCAAGGCTAGGATACAGAGTGGTGGTATGATTTACATCCTAGCGGCACCCTTTGTTGTAGCCACAGGGTGGTATTGTCGACGCGTTTCGAACCTAAGTATTCAAGGTTCTCTTCAGGACAGGGACTGGGAAACAGATTCTGCAAAAAAGTACAGAATTTGGTGTCAGACGTACATTGACGTACTGTAAAATGCCTACTCAGACTCCATGAGAAGTGGAAAGTATTTACCTGCACGCGGGCACAAAGGTTGCCGTGGCGTAGGTATGTCGTGTTCACACCTAAAAGACATATATAAAGGTGCTTAATGCACGGGAATTAAAAGGGTCGCACTAGGAAAGGCGAACGGGCTGTCCTATGTATGAATCATACCTGCAATAGGCGCAGAGCAGGACTTAAGGCGTGGTGTCAGGCTTCAGAAGCTTGCAGGTATCAGGGCGGCTCACATTATTTTGCGCGTGTAGGTCTAGATGGGTGATACAAAATCATGTATGGAATATATATCTCTCAAGGCATGGGTGCACAGCACAACACCCCCCCAATCGCCAAGAACGACTTGCGCGAGGTTCCTACCTGGCTATGCAGACCACAGGGAGGGAAGCGGCCGGTCACTGGCCTCAGTTCAGGCCGGCAGTTAAAGTTGGCCCGCTGAAAAAAGAGAGAAACCCTTTGTGAGCGCCAGGGTCAGGAGGCAGCAGTGGAGCTGGTTACAAACCGCTGCGCATAGCAATGCTTACTTTTCTGAATGAAGTAATCAAGCCACAGAAGGTCCGTGTTGCTCACTCTCTCCCAGGAACAAGCTGTCTGTAGGTGGAGCGCCGGGACACCAGTGGGTGTTTTGAATCCAGTTCACAGTAACAGGGGGTGTGGTCAAAAAACGGAATGGAGCCCCTAAGAATGCTGGGATCTGTAGTATTTGGGAACACTGAAGACTGGCCTGTCGGCTGATATTATACAAGGAAGCCTGCCCAAAGCCTCGCAATTTCATAATTCTACAGGCGTGCAATTTGTAGATGGGACGCCTGGACACCAGAAGGTATTTTGGATCCGGTTCACAGTGACCGTGATGCCCCTGAGGAATGCTGGGATCTGTAGTTTTGATGCAACTAAAGACTAGCGTCTCGGCTGATATTATGCTTGGAGGCATGCCAGAAGCAACCCCATTTTCGTAATACAACTGCTTGCTCAACTGATTTTCATGACTTTCCTCCCCGCACATGGGCATATTTACAAGGTCAATACAATGAGCCACATTTACACAATAACACTATTTCATCATATCCCTTGTTTTCCCCAACGTGGTGCATGTACATATACACATCCAAACGCGACATTCCTCCCCGCGCATGGGCATATTTACAAGACCACTTTAAAAAAAGACATTTTCATCAGTCGAAATGAGCAATATTTACACAATATCACTACACGTCCTCATACACGTTGTTTTCACTACAGTAGTACATGCCAATATACCCATCTAGCACATGAAAATTCTGAATTCATTGTACATTTCAGAGTTCTGAACAGCAATAATTGCATTGCACCCATAGACACTGCCATGACTCAAAAGACAAGGTGACTCAATACTAGACCTTGTGCGACTCAGTGGATATTGTTAAAAACGTGAGTAGAAAATGGAAAATAATTACACAGCGAAAGTTATAGTAGTGCAGCACAGCCAAACTGGACAACATCAAGGGCGGAATCATAAATTGACAGTTTCAGACATCTCGTTCAATCCGGAATTGGATGTATCGAACTTCAGGATAAGATACGCCTCTTTTTGAGAAAGGCGAAGGTCAGGATCTCCACTGCCACCCCTGATAACCGCCAGGACAGTCCATCTTATATCCTGGCTGGAGTGTTTCTGTTGCAAAAAATGAGAGACAAGAGGAGCAGTCAAGATCTTGTTATTGATCCGTGAGCGGTGTTGAATAATTCTTTGGCGGACTTCCTGCGTGGTTTTACCAATGTACAGTTTTTTACACGGACACTGGATGGCATACACAGTGTATTTTGTCTTACAGTTCGTGTGTTCATTGTGTCGCCAGAACTTTTTGCCATCTGTAAACAGGGAACCTTCTATTGTTAGGTTACAGACCGAGCATGTCCCGCACTTCCGATGGCCCAAAACTGGATTGGCTCCAAAAATCGTACCTTGTGAATCCTTTTTTGGAGGAGGGCGGGTCGATGTAATCATTTGGCCAATGCTCCTGTTCTTTTTTAAGGCAAAGAGAGGTGTGCCTATATCAGGCATTATTTCCTGCACCAAATGCCAACTTTTTCTGATTATTTTTTGGAGCTGATTGGTATGGGGACCAAAAGTAGACACACAGACCATCCTTTCCGTCGTCGGTCTCAGTCTCTTCTCAAGAAGATGTTCCCTTGGTGTCCATCTCGCTCTCTTCATAGAGTGTTTTAGGAGCTTGCGAGGGTATCCACGTTCCTGTAATTTCGTAGTCAGTCCTTGTCCATGTAACTCGAACTGTTGAATGGTGGAACAGTTCCGTCTCACCCGGAGATACTGTCCATAGGGCAGATTGTCTCTTAAACTCCGCGGGTGGTAGCTCTTATAATGCAAGGCATTATTCTTGTCAGTTTTCTTCTGGTAAAGTGAGCATGTGAGCACATCATTTCTCACAGATATCTCGACATCAAGAAATGGTAATGACTTCTCATTGTGCGTCAGGCTGAATTTTATATCTGGACTCCTATCGTTCAACCACACGTGGAACTCCTCAAGTTGTGCCGGTGTCCCGTTCCACACACACCACACGTCGTCTATGAAACGGAGCCATTGGGCGATATGACCTCTGTATGGGTTGTTGTTCAAAACATATTTCTCTTCGAATTGGCCCATGAACAGAATAGCCATCTCAGGGGCAAATGGACAGCCCATTGCCGAGCCTTTGATCTGTAGGAACATCTCGTCCTCAAAGGTGAAGAAGTTCTTCTTCAAAGCCAAAGTTGCGAAAGAGATGATGAGTTCAGTCGGTACCCTGTGTGGACGTGGTCGGTTCTCCAGGTATAATTCCATAACGTCCAGGCCATCTTGCTGTGGTATCTGTGTATACAGAGATGACACGTCCATGGTAGCTAGCAATTGGCATGAGGAATCAAATGGCAGCCCTTCCACCTTGTTTATAAAATCCATGGTGTCTCTGAGGTAGGATGGTACCTGAACCACAAGGGGTTTCAAGAACACATCCACGAATTTGGAGATGGGTTCAAACACAGAGTCACACCCGGACACTATCGGGCGTCCTGGAGGTGTCAAGGGGTCCTTATGTACTTTCGGGAGAAAGTACAAATGGGGAGTCCGTGGATAACGCTTCACCAGATATTCAGATTCTTTTGGTCCAAGTATCCCTGCTTCTCTGGCAGTGTTGACCAATCTTCCAATTTCGTCCTGGATCTGTGCAGTGGGATCATGCGTGATCCGTCGGTACCACTCCTGGTTGTACACGTGATTCCGACCTTCAGTTCGATATAAATTTTTAGACCAGAGAACCACCGCGCCCCCTTTGTCTGCTTGCCTTATTACTGCTTCCTGTTGCGTCTTGAGTTCTTGAATGGCTTCAACGAAAGGGCGTTTCTTCTCCAACGAGTTCAAGGCAGACATGACTGAGCGTTCAAAAGCTATGAACGCTCAGTCATGTCTGCCTTGAACTCGTTGGAGAAGAAACGCCCTTTCGTCCCCCTAAACATTACGAAAAAACACAAAGAAGCCATTCAAGAACTCAAGACGCAACAGGAAGCAGTAATAAGGCAAGCAGACAAAGGGGGCGCGGTGGTTCTCTGGTCTAAAAATGTATATCGAACTGAAGGTCGGAATTACGTGTACAACCAGGAGTGGTACCGACGGATCACGCATGATCCCACTGCACAGATCCAGGACGAAATTGGAAGATTGGTCAACACTGCCAGAGAAGCAGGGATACTTGGACCAAAAGAATCTGAATATCTGGTGAAGCGTTATCCACGGACTCCCCATTTGTACTTTCTCCCGAAAGTACATAAGGACCCCTTGACACCTCCAGGACGCCCGATAGTGTCCGGGTGTGACTCTGTGTTTGAACCCATCTCCAAATTCGTGGATGTGTTCTTGAAACCCCTTGTGGTTCAGGTACCATCCTACCTCAGAGACACCATGGATTTTATAAACAAGGTGGAAGGGCTGCCATTTGATTCCTCATGCCAATTGCTAGCTACCATGGACGTGTCATCTCTGTATACACAGATACCACAGCAAGATGGCCTGGACGTTATGGAATTATACCTGGAGAACCGACCACGTCCACACAGGGTACCGACTGAACTCATCATCTCTTTCGCAACTTTGGCTTTGAAGAAGAACTTCTTCACCTTTGAGGACGAGATGTTCCTACAGATCAAAGGCTCGGCAATGGGCTGTCCATTTGCCCCTGAGATGGCTATTCTGTTCATGGGCCAATTCGAAGAGAAATATGTTTTGAACAACAACCCATACAGAGGTCATATCGCCCAATGGCTCCGTTTCATAGACGACGTGTGGTGTGTGTGGAACGGGACACCGGCACAACTTGAGGAGTTCCACGTGTGGTTGAACGATAGGAGTCCAGATATAAAATTCAGCCTGACGCACAATGAGAAGTCCTTACCATTTCTTGATGTCGAGATATCTGTGAGAAATGATGTGCTCACATGCTCACTTTACCAGAAGAAAACTGACAAGAATAATGCCTTGCATTATAAGAGCTACCACCCGCGGAGTTTAAGAGACAATCTGCCCTATGGACAGTATCTCCGGGTGAGACGGAACTGTTCCACCATTCAACAGTTCGAGTTACATGGACAAGGACTGACTACGAAATTACAGGAACGTGGATACCCTCGCAAGCTCCTAAAACACTCTATGAAGAGAGCGAGATGGACACCAAGGGAACATCTTCTTGAGAAGAGACTGAGACCGACGACGGAAAGGATGGTCTGTGTGTCTACTTTTGGTCCCCATACCAATCAGCTCCAAAAAATAATCAGAAAAAGTTGGCATTTGGTGCAGGAAATAATGCCTGATATAGGCACACCTCTCTTTGCCTTAAAAAAGAACAGGAGCATTGGCCAAATGATTACATCGACCCGCCCTCCTCCAAAAAAGGATTCACAAGGTACGATTTTTGGAGCCAATCCAGTTTTGGGCCATCGGAAGTGCGGGACATGCTCGGTCTGTAACCTAACAATAGAAGGTTCCCTGTTTACAGATGGCAAAAAGTTCTGGCGACACAATGAACACACGAACTGTAAGACAAAATACACTGTGTATGCCATCCAGTGTCCGTGTAAAAAACTGTACATTGGTAAAACCACGCAGGAAGTCCGCCAAAGAATTATTCAACACCGCTCACGGATCAATAACAAGATCTTGACTGCTCCTCTTGTCTCTCATTTTTTGCAACAGAAACACTCCAGCCAGGATATAAGATGGACTGTCCTGGCGGTTATCAGGGGTGGCAGTGGAGATCCTGACCTTCGCCTTTCTCAAAAAGAGGCGTATCTTATCCTGAAGTTCGATACATCCAATTCCGGATTGAACGAGATGTCTGAAACTGTCAATTTATGATTCCGCCCTTGATGTTGTCCAGTTTGGCTGTGCTGCACTACTATAACTTTCGCTGTGTAATTATTTTCCATTTTCTACTCACGTTTTTAACAATATCCACTGAGTCGCACAAGGTCTAGTATTGAGTCACCTTGTCTTTTGAGTCATGGCAGTGTCTATGGGTGCAATGCAATTATTGCTGTTCAGAACTCTGAAATGTACAATGAATTCAGAATTTTCATGTGCTAGATGGGTATATTGGCATGTACTACTGTAGTGAAAACAACGTGTATGAGGACGTGTAGTGATATTGTGTAAATATTGCTCATTTCGACTGATGAAAATGTCTTTTTTTAAAGTGGTCTTGTAAATATGCCCATGCGCGGGGAGGAATGTCGCGTTTGGATGTGTATATGTACATGCACCACGTTGGGGAAAACAAGGGATATGATGAAATAGAGTGTTATTGTGTAAATGTGGCTCATTGTATTGACCTTGTAAATATGCCCATGTGCGGGGAGGAAAGTCATGAAAATCAGTTGAGCAAGCAGTTGTATTACGAAAATGGGGTTGCTTCTGGCATGCCTCCAAGCATAATATCAGCCGAGACGCTAGTCTTTAGTTGCATCAAAACTACAGATCCCAGCATTCCTCAGGGGCATCACGGTCACTGTGAACCGGATCCAAAATACCTTCTGGTGTCCAGGCGTCCCATCTACAAATTGCACGCCTGTAGAATTATGAAATTGCGAGGCTTTGGGCAGGCTTCCTTGTATAATATCAGCCGACAGGCCAGTCTTCAGTGTTCCCAAAAACTACAGATCCCAGCATTCTTAGGGGCTCCATTCCGTTTTTTGACCACACCCCCTGTTACTGTGAACTGGATTCAAAACACCCACTGGTGTCCCGGCGCTCCACCTACAGACAGCTTGTTCCTGGGAGAGAGTGAGCAACACGGACCTTCTGTGGCTTGATTACTTCATTCAGAAAAGTAAGCATTGCTATGCGCAGCGGTTTGTAACCAGCTCCACTGCTGCCTCCTGACCCTGGCGCTCACAAAGGGTTTCTCTCTTTTTTCAGCGGGCCAACTTTAACTGCCGGCCTGAACTGAGGCCAGTGACCGGCCGCTTCCCTCCCTGTGGTCTGCATAGCCAGGTAGGAACCTCGCGCAAGTCGTTCTTGGCGATTGGGGGGGTGTTGTGCTGTGCACCCATGCCTTGAGAGATATATATTCCATACATGATTTTGTATCACCCATCTAGACCTACACGCGCAAAATAATGTGAGCCGCCCTGATACCTGCAAGCTTCTGAAGCCTGACACCACGCCTTAAGTCCTGCTCTGCGCCTATTGCAGGTATGATTCATACATAGGACAGCCCGTTCGCCTTTCCTAGTGCGACCCTTTTAATTCCCGTGCATTAAGCACCTTTATATATGTCTTTTAGGTGTGAACACGACATACCTACGCCACGGCAACCTTTGTGCCCGCGTGCAGGTAAATACTTTCCACTTCTCATGGAGTCTGAGTAGGCATTTTACAGTACGTCAATGTACGTCTGACACCAAATTCTGTACTTTTTTGCAGAATCTGTTTCCCAGTCCCTGTCCTGAAGAGAACCTTGAATACTTAGGTTCGAAACGCGTCGACAATACCACCCTGTGGCTACAACAAAGGGTGCCGCTAGGATGTAAATCATACCACCACTCTGTATCCTAGCCTTGCAACCCTATTTAACATTACACCACAGGCTTTCGTTGACAGGCAGGCTTGTTTTTGATCTCAACCCCGCCTGGCACTTGGTTTTTTCAATCTCTAGGACTGGTTCCCGTTTGTTCGCTTATGGATTAATCTCTGCACTGTATATAATTGCAATTTATTTGAATTATTATACATTTGTGATTGTCTTTTGATGTGTCTAACCAATCTTTTGTTTGATTCTTTGTTGTAAATTTGTAAATGTGTGCATTTGTAGATACTGTATATATGAACCTTTTGAATTGACAGTGGTTTTGTTTGTGCTTGTGTTTCAAAAAATTTCTGATAAATGTAAAAAAGAAAAATAAACTTGTTTGGAAAATTAAGTCACACACAGAGCATACACCACATGTATGGTGCCCTGCAAGAAGATCCAGAGTGTTGGACACTTGTCTAGGATGAGTGTGTACCAATTTATCCCGTAAATTCTTGGATCTTTTAAAAGCAAATCTGGGGGCTGGCATCTTGAAACAGTTCGTACTCAGCAGGTGCCCTTGTCTCTTGTCTCTTAATGATTTGGCAGATTTTTGTGGATAGAGGGTCAAACGTGGTAACCACCGGAAGACAATCTCCTTTCTCTTTTCTATTTCTTTCCAATAACAAAGTTCTTGGTGTGCCCTCTTCCGGACATTTTTCACAATTTTCTTAGGGTATGCATGTTTTTCAAGTTTCTCTGCCAGTTCCATGGCTTGCTCAACAAATTTTTCTGTGGTGCTACAATTTCTCCGGTACCAGAGAAATTGGCCCACTGCCAGATTGTCCCAGAGGGCATGTGGATGGAACGACCTATAATGAAGTAGAGAGTTCTTATCCGTCGGTTTTTGGTGAACATTAGTACACAACCGATTCTCCACTGCATAAATATCCAAATCCAGATATGTTGCTGCCTCCCTACTGATCTTCCAGGTGAATTTAAGTCATTCATCCAGTCCATTCAGCCAAACCAGAAAGTTTTGGAGTTCGACTTCTGTGCCTGACCAGATGCATAGCACATCATCTATAAACCTCTTCCAGAGACAGATGTTATTCTGGAAGGGGTCAGATGCATGATGGCTGTAGTGTGCCTCAAACTGGCTCAAATAGATGCAGTCTATGTTGGGACTGCGCACTACAATGTTAATACTTAAATGAACAAATTTGGTCGTGCTCCACAGGTGTACTCCCTGCACTGGAGTAGTTGCTTAAATGAAAAAGGTTGCACCAACACGAAATGTGTGGGTGTCTCCTGGGGCACAGAAGAGTGCTATAATATTGCAGTATTATAGCACTCTTCTGTGCCCCAGGAGACACCCACACATTTCGTGTTGGTGCAACCTTTTCCAAATAGATGCAGGCCAGACTGGGGGCAAAAGTAGCCCCCATTGAAGTCCAAGACACCTGGAGGTACAGCTGTTCCTTGCACTTGAAGAAGTTACGGGTGAGAGCTATCTCCACACACTGAAGTACAAACGATTGGGGAATGCCGTACCACTCACATACTGCCTGGGCTCGCGCTGCTGCCACCAGCGTGGCTTCCTGGGGTATTCTAGTGTAGAACAATTCAATGTCAATCGTTATCAAAAATTGATGGCTATGATCATATTCAAGCGTTTCTAAGATATTTAAAATATCCGTAGTGTCCTTCAAGTAGAAAGGTTGATTGATGACACATTCCCTGAGGAAAAAGTCAGAGAACTGCGACAACGGCTCCAACACGGATTGAATCCCTGAAACAATCAGGCGACCCAGTGGAGGCCGTTGCGCTTTATGAATCTTAGGCAGTATGTAGAATGCCGGAGTTCTCGGTTTGGTGTTAATCAGGAAGTCCGTTTCCTTAGAGGTGATCCATTTTTTCTCTTTCGTCCCTGTCACTAGTCCAGTTATAAGATCCTGTAGTTCACCAGTAGGATCACAGGCCAAAGGTCAATAGCTGTAATACTTCAGCCTCATAGTCCATGGTGTTCATCTCGACCACCGCCCCGCCTTTATTGGCTGGTTTGATGGTCAGTGAGCTGTTGGTTTGCAAAGATTTAACGGCCACCCACTCGGGCTTGCTCATATTACAAATCCTGCGTTTGCTCTCTGCTTTCTCCAGCTGATCAATATCCTGGAGAACTTCCTCCTCGAACACCTGTACTTCAGGCCCCATCGAACTGATGGGGGGGCAGAAGGACGAAGGGGGATGCTGATTGGTACTGAACACAGAAGGGTGTATACCCTAAGAAAATTGTGAAAAATGCCCGGAAGAGGGCATTGAACACACCAAGAACTGTGTTATTGGAAAGGAATAAGAAAGAGAAAGGAGATTGTCTTCCGGTGGTTACCACGTTTGACCCTCTATCTACATTAATTCACCAAATCATTAAGAGACATCGGCACCTGCTGAGTGCGAACTGTTTCAAGATGCCAGCCCTCAGATTTGCTTTAAAAGATCCAAGAATTTACGGGATAAATTGGTACACACTCGTCCTAGACAAGTGTCCAACACCCTGGATCTTCTTGCAGGGCACCATACATGTGGTGTATGCTCTGTGTGTGACTTGACAGAGCAAGTGAGCAGTGTACAATTGGTGGACTGAAGAACGTGGCACTTGAATAAATTCACAAATTGTAACACTGCCAATGTTATTATCGACTGACCTGTCCATGTGGGCTTCACTACATTGGTCTTACTACAAGTAAGTGGTGTACCGTCCACCGGGTAGTGATGTGGTGTTTCGAAGTTCGTTTTTGGATGCCCTGGGCACACTTGTCATAGGGTGTGCCAATTATTCCATCTTGGGCGACCTGAACTTACATTTCGACGCACCCTCCAACCTGGCGGTTCGCAGCATCACCGCTGACTTAGAGGCCTTTCAGCTTGTTCAGCTGGTTTCACAGCCTACCCACATAGGGGGTCATATTCTTGACCCCTTTTTTACCAACTTGCCAGGGACTAATATTACATCTATCTCTCCGGTAACATGGACTGACCATTTTCTGGTGACCATTCTGTGTCCCATCCCGGCGGCTCCTTCCACCCCGTCGGTGAGATGTGTTCCAAGGAGGCTGTGGAATCAACTTAAGCTAGAGGATTTACATCACCTTCTAGCGGAAGATCCGTTGGGTCCACTGGAAGATGTTGAGGAGGGGTATGACCGCTTCTGCTCCTGGACTACCAGGGCTCTCGACACTCTGATTCCTATTACATCAAGTAAGATCAGCACTAGAGAGTCGAGCCCCTGGTATGATAGTGCCCTGCGTGCCTTGAAGAGGGCCTGTAGACGGGCAGAAAGAGCTTGGCGAAAGACATATGGAGCTGATTTAAAAGCTGCATATGTCGCATCTACCAAGACTTACCATCGTGCCATCTGCCGAGCTCGGGCAGCTTACTATGCTGCAGAGTTTCGCTGCAGCCTAAACCCGTCGAAGACCATCTTCAAGGCCGTGAAGGATCTGGTAGCGAAGCGAACTTCCTCTGTAGTGGTGAGTTCTATCTCCCACTGTGAATCCCTGGCTGCTTATTTCCTGGGGAAAGTTCAAACAATCTATCGAGCATTCCCTAACACAGGGATCGACTTGGGAAGTTCTAATGTGACACCACACTCTACCACCCTGCTCTCCTTTCCCCCTCTTCCCTTAGATGGGTTTGACAAACTCGCTCTGCGAGTTAAATCTGGCTCTCCATCCGATCCAGTTAGACCCGCCCTGTTCAGAGAGCGGGCCTTTATGGGGCGCACTGCGGTGTGTTCCCTTGTCAACCTGTCTTTGGAGACAGGGGTGGTTCCAACTAAGTGGAAGCAGGCGGTGGTGTCTCCCATCCTCAAAAAGCCTTCCCTGGACCCTTCTAAACCCGAGAACTACCGTCCCATCTCACTGCTGCCTTGGCCGGCGAAGATAACAGAGGCCCATGTCAACTTGGCCCTGTCTGAGTACCTCACACGAACCAATACCCTCGACCCCACACAAAACGGCTTCCGTGCTGGACACAGCACGGAGACCGCCCTTCTTGTGATGGTGGAACATCTCCGTGCGGTGTTGGATGCTGGACAGACGGCGGCGCTGATACTGTTAGATCTCAGCGCCGCCTTCGACACCGTCTCTCACAGCATCCTCCTGCATCGGCTCGAGGAGATAGGTGTCGGTGGACAGGCCCTGCAATGGTTCCGCTCCTACCTTGGCGATCGTTCCTTCTGTGTCTCCATCTCTCCCTTCAAGTCCAACTTCCAACCACTGGCCATGGGGGTCCCACAGGGATCCTCGCTGAGCCCCACATTGTTTAATCTCTACGTGAGACCGCTAGCTGATGTCGCGAGGCAGTGGGGCCTAACTTTGGTCTCATATGCCGATGACACACAGCTGGCGGTTACTCTCAGCGGGGACGCGGAAGTGGATGCCCCCAGGTTTCAGGATGGATTGAAGGCGGTGGCTAGCTGGCTGACAGGGAACTGTCTCCAGCTGAATGCCACTAAAACAGAAGTTATGGTTGTCGGCAGGGGAGCGGAACTCTGGGGCGACCAATGGTGGCCACCTGAGATGGGACCATCCCCGGCGCCGGTTTTGGAGCTGAAAAACCTGGGAGTGTGGATAGACTCGGGCCTGACTTTCGTGGGGCACACTAAAAGAACAGCGGCTTGTTGTTTTGGTCTGTTGAGAGGCTTAAGACCTGTTCTTAAGTACTTTGATGCCCCAACCAGACAGCTTGTAATCCAGGCTACTGTCATCTCTCGCCTGGATTACGCGAGTTCCCTTCTCGCCGGGGCCAACCAGGCCGAACTTACTCGACTACAACGAGTACAAAATGCCGCAGCCAGGGCAATTGTCGGCCTCCCTAAATTCTGTTCGGTCGCGAATGTTCTTCGTTCCTTACACTGGCTCCCAATACGGAAGCGGATTCTTTTTAAGATACTCTGTCTCTCTTTTAAGATCTTGAGAGGCATGGGTCCTGAAATTTTGTCTGGCTTTCTTTCCCTTTACGTCCCTACTCGCGCTCTTCGCTCCCAGGGCCAGGCCCTGGCTGTAGTCCCCAGATACAGGCTCTGCCGCATGGGCGGCCGTTCCTTTGGTGTAAAGGCGGCATCAGCTTGGAACTCCCTCCCGGTGGAACTGCGCCTGTTAGAGGATCTTATGGCTTTTAGGAAAGCCCTGAAAACATTCCTGTTTTAGTTTTTTACCCCCAGTCTGTGCTATGTATTTAGAGTGGTCCTCTTTGGTTCTTTTAGCTGTGTTATGTTTCTTATGCTGTTTCCTTGTCAATGCGCCAGGACGCTCCTTAGCTGGAGTAGCTGTGCGCATAATAAAAACCTATAACATAACATAACATAACATTAAAATCTGCATTCAGCAACATCTCAGCACTATCAAAGCCAGCAAATTGACAACTCGACTGGTAGTGCATTACCGCAAACATAAATATGGCTTCAGGGACATCAGATGGGTTGTTCTTGAGAAAGTATGGGGTGATCCATTGTATATCAAAAACAGATTGATCTCCATGGAAGCCCATTGAATATACCAGGAGAAGGCAGATAAAACAGGGTTGAACGATGAGATAGAGTGGAATAAGGTAATAGCACGCACATAGCCTCATAAACTGACATGTGGAACAGTATTTTTACTGCATTTATCAGTGGATGGTGTCAATCCTTTTCAATTCCTCAGATGCCTCGTGTACAATCTCTGGTTTGGGGATCATCATAAACTTGCCCCTCAATGCCCCCCCCTTTCTTTAGGAGAGAGGTAGAGAGGTTGTGATAAAAACTTGTTCCTCTCTGAGGTGAATAGCAGTCTGCTCTGCTGGGCACCATTAGCTAACTACGAGTGTGCGGCACGCCTCGATGCAAGAGCAGGCATTGTGGGATGGAACCCCAGTTTCTATCTACAATTTACAGCATTTCTTCGAGTTTGTGATATGTCTAGGGAAGGTTTGAGGCTTTTTCTAAAAGACATGCATTTTAAAAAAAAATATATTCTTTTTTAAAATTTTGCCCCCTAAAAATATGCCCATAGGAGTAGGAGTTTAGTACATTGAGTGAAACTGTAGATTTGTACGTATATCATAAGCACAGGGGGAGTATATTAGTTAGTTTGGACTTTTTACCCACTCTAAGAGGGCCGCCATAGTCACGTGTCACGTGACATGTGAGGGTGCACCTTGCAAGGGCGTCCGAGTTCGCCCGGTGGAAGAGTTTAAAAGCCCCACGTTGGAGAAGCAGCAGAGCGGGGAGTTTGATATCGAAAGCATCGGTCAAGGTCCGGTAGGAGTGTGCTTGCGTAATTGGAGGTAACTGCTGCAGTAGTATGATGCGGGTGTACTCTGCAGCGCACTTGGAATGATTTGGGCGCAGGGGTACCGCAATAGAAGGAAATATGTGGCAGCAGTGGGCGTATATCCGTAAGTGAATAGCATTCTTGGGGGCCATGTGTAATTTACGGGGTGCATTGATGTCATGACACGCAGAACAGGCGGCAAAAGCACATCAGGCTGAATTAATTAGTTGTGATGATAACGACTTCATGTGCCACAAGTAGGTAGTGCGCTGGATTGAGGGGACCCATGCTGGTGGTGTTACATTGTGTTGTGGGGGTGAATTTGATGACTATGAGAGCAATATTTAACAGTGTGGCAGGTGTTAAACCTGGTGTATTACGAGAAACCCCATGGGCTTTGAAATGGCATTATATGTGTGTATCCCACTCACAGGTTGACGGAGTGCAAGTGGGATTACCAAACGTGGATGTGCACACGTCGTTTATACTTGTGGCTGCAGGTATGCCAGAGAGTGGCAACCACCAGGTTAAACTTTATGTCCAATGAGCAATTACAATGTAACTGAACTTTTGTTCCTGGGGCAATTATTGATTAGTGCCACTCTGTGTATGTCTGTGTCTGTGTTCTACAGGTTTTCACTGCTGTGAGGTCACAGTAGGGTGTGGACTGACCCCAAGCCCTGAAGAAGTTGCCGACAAAGAATGATAGGCAATGAAACATGTTGGCTTCATATATGTTAAAACGAAGCTCAACAGTAGCTTTTAGTTTTTAATGTGAGCCGACACCCAACAGCGAATAAAGTTGATATAGTGCTAGTGGTGCCTAGCACGTTTTTAGTGGGCTAGAACAGTGGGTCTTGGTGTTCTATTCTAGGGGACGGGTTGTAGTAGGTTTTTGTAGCCAGTTTCACCATTAATTTGCACACACTACTTACACGTTTATTTATTTTTGGGAGGGAAGGCGCTGATGATGATAAGTGGAACACACTGATGAGTACCTGTCAGTAGTTCCCTGGTGGTCGTTTCTGTGAGGTTCCTTCTCACCTTGCATAGCCTTTTTTCAAGTAACACTCTTTAAGTTGGGAGGGTGTTTGGAATTTGTGGAGACACAGACACAGCCAGGATTTTAGAAAGGAGATGGGAACGCCCTGTTAGTACTGCAGAACTGTCTCGTACTATAAATATCCTCTAAAATTAGGGAGGCAGGTGTTGTCTAAGAGATCCTATCAGATATGGGGCAGGTTTTGTTGATTAAATGAATGTGAGTGGGGAGTAACCTGCGTCTTTTTCCCTCTTTGCTCCTGTTGTGTAAGGGCACCCATTTTCTGTGCCTTGGCAGCACTGTTATATATATATATAGCGCTATATCAAGGCAGTATTTCCCTCATTCACATGGAGGTGTGTGGCCATCAAAATGAGGTAAACCCTTTTCCTCTGAGCCTGTGCTATATTATGAATACAGGTGTATGGGCAGAAAAGACATCAGAAAGCACAGTGATGGTGTGCCACCAAAATGTGGCACACTGCCATTGTGTCCCACCCCCAAGGGCATCCCTTTGTTTGGGGGGCTGAGGGAATCTCATGGACCTCACACTCACACCCTTGCATGAAGGTGCAGTCACTCACTGCATCCACTGGCAGAGGGGTCGCTGTCCCACTTTAAAGCTCAGGTATGTGTGGCCTGCATAGTGAAAGATAGAGGGATGCTTCAAGAAGCTGCTCTGTATTTCAATAATGAACTTCCATACAGGGCCATGGGGGCTGTGCATTGATCGTAATGGGGTGTACTGTCCCTGTTTACAGCCGATGCCCCTCTTTAAAAGTCCACTTTGGTGTGACCAGGGGCAGTGAGCCAATTCCACAGTACAGGACTAAGGGCCAGATGTACAAAGGTTTTATTCAGGCGCAAATGGATTTTAGACCCGGTAGCGTCCTCAAAAAAACAGTGACCCATGTACTAATCCTAAATTAATTTGCAACTCGCAAAATAGGATTAGTGACTCGCTATTAGGAACGCCCCTTCCTATCAGCGACTCCTTAAGCTAAGTAAAAATGTACACAGGAAGGGGTCCCCAGGGGACCCCTTCCCATTTGTGAATTCATGCACAAATATTTTTTAAAGTCAGGTAGTGGTCCCAGGGACCACTGCCTGCCCTTAATAAATGAAACTAAAAAGTTTCATTTTTATTTTTTGAATGCATCCCTTTTTCCTTTAAGGAAAACGCCTCATTAAAAAACTTCCACACAACCTGAAATACAGTGTTCACACCCTATCCATATATTTATGACCTCCTTTTAATGAGGGCCTAAATAAATGAAATAATTTATCTGCCACTTTTTAAAATGACCAAATGACATGTTCTAATAGAGCTCAAACATTCTAGCAGATTTCTGGAGAAGGTTGTTTCTGGGTGCAGTGGTGACGTTTCAATAAACCCACTAGGTTGATACATGGAACCTCTGCTAAATCCTTGGGATGATATGGCACAAGCAGCAAGCAGTGGCCACATATCTGTGGGTTAAATTCAAGAAATACCCCATAAATTTAAATATAGGAAACAACCAAAAAAATTGACTATATCAATCTAGAAAAATAGAGAAACAATTAATTAGCAAAAAGTCACCAAGATCATCAAAATAGGTTAAAGGAAGCCAAAAATAGGATGGGTTTTTTAAATGTTTGCAGGGACGTTCATGCTAGTTATATTTGTATTGATACCTAGAAATATTAACTACCTAATATAATTTTACCAGTGTGTTCAATGCTGGTGGATATTTAGATTGTTTTGTGGCATTTGCTGTGTGGTGTTTGGTCGAATGTGTCACAGGGTTTTGCTTATGAATAAACTCTATCTTCAGACGAGATCAGGAAGTATCCAGAATTTCATTACAACATATTTTTGACCATGAGCTGACAGAGGCGACCAGCTGGCCAGGCAACCAAGCAGCCTAACCCTAATGCAAACACTCTCAAAATGATGACCCTGCACACAAATGAAGATTTTATGGTACGCACATCGGAGTTTTTCTAACTTACTACCAACATCTACCAAGGGCCTTGGCTGGGATTTTCATTAACAATTAACCACATGGC